>NC_079471.1:5000000-6250000 GCF_026250575.1 Diorhabda carinulata
TCTTGAATGGGGTGGTTTTAGCATGGAATATTGACACCATAGACTGCTTCAAGGATATTTAATACAACAGATTATCCGTTATAGTATGCCGAAAGCATGTTTAGTGGTAAATCATTCTTCAACGTTAAAATCTATCCCATATTCCGTAATTTACATATATATGATACTGATAAATGATAATGAAGTAAATTTTGATATTATACCAAGTATCTTATGAGACAAAGTAGCTGCTCAATAATAGCAAACATTACACAATGGAGAATAGAGAGATTAAGACATGTCAAATGTATGTGAATGGGTGTAAAATTTTTCTATCGATAAATTTCGCAGAGTAAACTGTGAATTATTCAATTTAAATTTATGGGCTTCTCGGTCGTTATATGATGATCCATTTAATTCTGTGGCTTGAAAAAGTTTAACAGTTCCTACGAATGTTTTTATAACTTTTTAGCTTTTCAACATTTACATATTTTCTAATAATAGCACCAAAGGGTCGTGTATTTAAAATGGTTAAGCTGTTAAGCATTGACATTTTACTTCAAATACAGTGTCGGGCTGAAGCATATTCGCCTATTTTATACACTTCTTCTACTAGCAACACTTTCTAGATATATCATCAATATTTTCGTGAGATATACAGGATGTTATGAAAAAAAGAATTGAGATTAAATTTGTATTAATTTCTTGCAAAATAGAGGCTCAGATAGCAATGAACCCAACGTTTAACTATAATTAGAAGCATCCCTGAATGGCTTTAATTTGCTTTGTTGTAGTCTTCTCTCTGGTAAGGTGTTTCTCTTGATGATGTCATGATGAAAAAGGAAATTGCTCGCTCATTTTCCAGATCTTTTTTGGCGCATATCATTCCGCAATGGTTTTAGTGCCTCAATCGCTAATTTGAATTTAATCATTTTAAATATCCTTTGATATCGCTTGCATCACTTGTAAATGGTCTAGTTTCTAGATTATCACCATAGTCATTTAGTTTCGTTGAAGTTTACTGCTTGCCTCCTTGAAAAAAAATGGTACTATGCCATTAAGATCGAATAAAGCAATAGCCATTACCTTATTGATTGAATTTGTTCTTGGGCAGATATTTTAAGAGCAACCTTTTGTTCTTCGCCTGTAACTCACTCATTTCTTCTATTAAATCGTTGAAACAATTTGAAACAGTCTCCATATTTATGACATTATAACCATGACAGTGGTATCCATTTCCAAATTAAAACGAAGCCCAATGTTCATGCATTGATCAAGATGCCATTTTCATGGTAGACACACCAAACACATGTTATATTAGTAGACTGACACGTTGGAACGAATTTGAATTTGACACATGAGGTTTGCTTTAGAATATAAAAGAAAATCTTCTTCTACTTTCTTTCATAATAGGTCTATCGCCTGCGTCTTCTTCTATATCTTTCTTTAAGTTGCATCCAATGGGCTCTTTTGATGTTGTCATGCATACGATTCTTTCAGTCGAGATAGTAATTTTCTTCTGTTTTTTTGTGAGATCAAAGGTATTCAATAATCGTTGATAATCATCTTCATTTTCAACACTTATGCTGTCAACAGTATAGCCCACTATTTGGATTGAATAATATCTTCCTGTTTAATACGGTCAAACGCGTTTGTGAGGTCAATGAAGGAGAGAAATGCCCCTTTGTTATATTCTATGGATTTATCAACTAGTTGTCGTGGGTTAAATGCTGTTTATAAGCAGGATCCTCCTAATCCTAATCCTTGCTGCTCATATTCTGGTGCTAAGCTCTTTGTCAAGAAAAGTGTTTTGAGATCTGATTGCTATTGATGACCTATAAACCAAATTGTACTGTGTCTTGTGATGAGTTATATCAGCTGTTTCCTATTTTCAACAACGAAAAATGAAGAATGCAGAAGAAAACGGAAGACTTTATTTCGTAATCGATATCAAAAATCGGCGCTAATACGGCACTGCTCAAATTAAGTGACGTGATATTTATTTTCTCAGGGACTAAACAGATTAGACAGTATTGTTTTAAATGGAGATTTGGTGGACCTTTCTCTAAATAACCAGATTAGGAAATTTCGTAAAATAGCGACCGTATAAAAGAGAGTTGACCACTTTAACGCCTAATGAATCAAAACTTTATTCATTAGGAGAAATGACAAATTCAGAATTGAATTACTGAAGCAAAAGGGTATTTGAGAAGCCCTTTTTAAACCTTTTATATCTGAATATTCAGAGCATTTATTTATTACGGAAATATATTTGTGCCTATTGAATTGATCTCTACTTTCCGTATGTTTTTTAATTAATAAAGAATGGATGTACCAATTAAAACAAAATATATTTTGACTGAAATAAGTCGGTGGAAACGTCAATTTTTATCTTTCTTTTAAGAAATTTTGAGAAAAATCTAATTTTTAAACAGAAAAGACGTAAAATCAAGATCATTTAGAAAAATAAACATATATAAATCCAGCCAAATGACCGACGATAGAAAATAATGTAGCTGGCCTCTTTTAACTTTAAAAGAAACAAAAAAAAATTCAAAGAAATCCAAACCGAGAAGAGCCGTTTTCGCTTACAAGATTCGTTTTCCCCAACCCTGCAGAGGAACTATTACTATATCAGGGCCCACTCCGACAAACCCCCTCCTTACAAAAATCCTCCTTATCCTAGCAAACTTTAACCAATGAATGTCTCTCTCTTGCTTAAGGCCGCTTGACATAATGCAATACAACATGCAAGAAGTTGCATGTAAGTCTCTGTAAACAGTAAAAGTAAACAAATTCATAACCTCAAATTTTTTCTAATATTTTGTACCTAGTTTAACAATGAAAATAACGAATCAAGATCTTGCATGAAACAATCAGATGAATATTGCGTCCTGCATTGCATTGCACGTTGAATTGCATCATGTCAAGCGGCTTTAATAATTCTACAACTTGAAAACAATTCTTAATATTATACAATATTATCGATCTCCAACCTAGAAGACAAAATATATTTCAACAATCATTTTCTTGACCAATTATCTCTCTATCTCTTATCTCTATTATTCTAATCATCCCACAAAGAAATTTCATCCTAGGAAAAAACTTATACGTACACTACCGGTCAAAGGTTTTCGACCACTCCATAATCCATACATTTAAAAATAATACACTTTATCAAATGTCTCTTTCATATTGTCAAGCGAAGGTCGAAACGCAAAATTTACACGATGGATAGAAAATTTAAATATATATATCAATTACAGAGTGTAGTTTTATTATTATTAAATTATTACCTATAATTTTTCTTTAAAATATAAATATCAATATCGATCGAATTGTTTTTATATCTTGGGCAAAACTTTTGACCGGTAGTATACTTGCTATCATCACTTCGGAGTGGGGCGGTTATTTTTCCTTTCGTCTTAAGTAGATTGTATGGAAATATTCTTATTCTCTGGCAAGTTCAAAGTTATGTATATCTTGGGGTAGTTATCAAGGACGAAGGTGGCGAGGTAGAAAATCTGAAAGCGTGGATGACAAGATGAAGTTAACAGTTGGGAGCGTTGAATGCGTTAATAAGATCCCAAAAAATCTCCAGAAAGGTGAAGCTACATCTATACAAAACAATAATAAGACCAACAGTGAGCTACGGAGGCGAAACGTGAATTCTCAATAAAGGAAAGGAAGAGAAGTTAGATATATGTGAAAGAAAAATACTTACGATACAAGGCGATAAGAAAGAGATTTATGGCTGAGGAGAACTGATAATGAAATAGGAAATATATTTGGAGAAGCAGAACTAAGCAAACTGATAAGATCCAAAAGAATAGAGCGTCTGGGTCACATACAGAGAATGACAGATTTTATAGCAACAAAAAAATGATGGACATAGAACAAGGAAGAACAATAAAAGGAAAACCAAGGAAAATATGGTACGCAGAGTTGATGGAAGATCTAAGAGAGAGAGGAATCCAGGACTGGAATACGAAAGCGAATAATAGGAAAGAGTGGAAGGGACTCACTTCCATGCTTTGGGCCTAAAAGGCCTGCGTGAAGTACTTTTATATGTTCTTATTCTCTACTATTTTATCGTTTACCACCTCATGGCAACTATTTTGAATCGATAGAATGTAAAAAAGAGAATTTACGACAAGTACTGAATTAGAATTTGTCTTGATGTTAGTATATTATTCCTACTTAGAAAGGAATTCAAGATATTTTAACAAATTTCTTGACATAACATTATGATTAACATCAGCATTAATAAAAATATTTATATAAAACTGGAGGTTTGATAAAAACGACGCACTAGGATCAACCTATACTAAGAAGTTGCATAATAGGAAATGCATCTCCGTTGGCAGTTTCCACCAGAGAAAATACCCACTATAAGCAGAAAGCATACTCACTGTTAGATTATTTCAGCATTCATTAGAGTTTGCTAATTACCCGTTGCTTTAATGAATAAGCTCTAATGAACCACTTTCTGTTAATTAAAGGGAGCGCCTGAGACACTGCCAACTAGATGAGACTTTTAGAAAAGTGCGAAAAGGGCAGTGGTGTAACATAAAAACGTTTAGTGGCGATTTGGAAAGAATTTATGAAAATGATTTGATACATGGTCATTTAATAAATTGTTAATCAATTCATATTCATATCAGTCTGCAATTTTGGTAATATCATTCCTTTCAATTACTTTATCTATAGAACCAACACAGACCTCGGTGTTGTGATGATGTTGTCTGCTGTGTCTGCTTCATTATTTTGGGTTTATATCAAATTATATATCTAGGCGTTCCGCCTATCGGAAGGTATCTATGTATGTACATATTGGAGTATCATATACACTGCGACCCAAAGGATCTATGGTGTCCCCCATTCTATTTCATACGGTTCAAGGTGTAGTGTAGTGCTCCGTAATGTTTCACACTCCGAGAGAACGTGGAGAGGTTGTGTCCCTTGTGCATTATCTAGAGTCTTCAGGTGCTTGTGCTCCGATAGAACCCCTGTTATTATTCGTAGATTGTTCTTACTTCAGTTGATAGATTCAGCAGTCTTCTCTGGTTACAGTTTCTCAGGAGAGTTTTTGTCTGTCTTAACCCCTGTAGGTTGTCCCAATAATTGGTTTTGCTCTCATCTACCTTCATTTCCAGTGCTTTCTCCATTGTTCTGTAGCTGATACTACAGGAGGTTTCGAGTCCATTGAAGGGCTTATCTGCTATCAGTTTCCCTTCCCTTCGGTGTGTCCTGGACTTTATTTTTCTTGCCTAGCTCGTTTTTTTTAAAAATTACAAACGATTTTATCAAAGGTAATAGCAAGTCATCGACAATATAATACATAGATAGCTTCTTATCTAAGAGTTTCGTAACCATCTTCAAACTCTTCTATGTGTGTTAAGCTCGGATTCATCTTAAAACTGTAGGTCTTTTCTATGTCTGGTAAATGTAGATCACAAGTAGAAGTGAGAGGTCGTCTACATCCGATCATGGACATGATACAAGAAGAAATACAACCACATGTCTTAATGTGACATGTTTGGTTTCATTTAATTATGATAGAATAATACGTCGTTAAGTTTACTAAAGGTAAATTTTTACAATTTCTTTATTAAGGTATTATTGAGCTACTACCTGATTACTTAGATTCTTAATTGAGCACATAGTGACCACCAAAAGCTTAACGACCAAGTATTTTGCTGGAAGTTACTGGATTTTGGCCGTCATTAAAGATTGGTATAATTTATTTATTGCGCATGTGTTATTTGGGAAGCGATTGATGGCAAAAACCACACACTATATATTTTTATGATAAATCATTCGTCCAATTGTGTCTACGTCAAAATTTCTATTTTTTTAATACATCTTTCTCATTATAACTTCCAAAATATGGCAATAAAGTACATTTCACAGATTGATTACACTACAATGATTCTTGGTTTTCGTTATGTTCTAGATTTTATATAAATCTGACAAATAAATAATTTTTCAATTAATTTTTATACAGAGACAAATATTTTGGGTTTAGTGAAAAGAAAAAAAGAGAAATAAGAAGTTAAATTATTAACAAAACATTATTTTACTGAAAAGTCATTGAAGAAACTGAAGAAAAGTAGATAAATATTATTTTGGAAGTGGTTCCCATGGAATAATTTTTCAGCGGTTCACAACTTTTAAAAATGGCCATATTAACAAGGATACTTACTGATTACGATGTTGTCTCTCATTTACTGTGAGTGGTTAATGCCATTGTCGCATAAGGGTATGATTTCTCCATAGTGTGTGCCACTATTTCTAAATTCAGTCTACATACTCCAAAAACCGTTTTTAGAAGAGAGAAAAATGGTTATAACCACAGTTTTTTGGGATTCCAATAATATAATAATTCTATAAACTATTTTATATTATACTGATTATCTGATAGAAAAAACTTTTGGTCCATCACGACAACGCAACTGTCAATTCTGAAAAAATTATTTGAATGTTTTTAAAAATTGGAAAAACGCTAGAGAAAACGTTTATCAACAAGAACTAGATTTTGTCAAATGTTATTACGGAATTTATTTTGAAAAAGCAATAGGGCGTGGATGCTAAGTACCAGTGAATGAACCAATGCCATAACTTATTCAGCTTTTATTATTTTTGTGGGAGTTTGACGCGTCTTTCTCGTTTCCTAGTAGGATTTAGATTAAATTATTTCGCCTAGGGGTAAAAGAGCTGCTCAATTTAACATCATTTAGGGATTTTTGTTCGAGCGGTAATTGGCCATACTGTTTCTCTTCCTCCTCTTCTGCTGTTATAGGCCAATAACATTATCAGTTGAGGAATGATATCATGTCAAGATTTTTTATAAGTGGATTACCGTAATTTTCAGTTTTTAATCATTATGTCGTTGTACAGAATTAAAAGAAAAGAAAAATTGTTTGGTGTATATATGGTTGCTAGAAAATATCAGATAATTAAAAAAAAATCAAGAAATTTCTCATTTTACTTATCGAAAATCAAAGTAAGTTATCTCAAAAACAATATGTACGAGGTCTGGCTATTAAATAACGAGACGCGTTTTATTATAAAAATTATTCTGCATTGGATTGCTCCCCTTCAATGTATTCCCCTCCCCTCGCCTCACACCATTCCATACGTTTTTTCCATTGATCCAAGTAGTGCTGGAAGTCTTCTTTGGTGATGGCATTTAGGAGATCTGCCGTTTTTTTATTTACCACTTCCATCGACTCAAATTGGGTCCCTTTCATAGCAGATCTTTTTCTAACCTTTCAAGGAAAACTGAGCAGACCCGTTGACGCAAGAGCTTTTGGTCAGGAGTCAGATTTTTTTGCACCAACTTTTTCTAACTGTTTCTTTATCAGAGTTTACAACCTCGGCAATCATCTGGATACTCATTCGACGATCTGCACGCACAATTTGGTTGATTTTGGTCACTGTTTCCGGAGTTAAAACAGCCACAGAGCGACCTTGGCACTGGTCATCTTTAGTGCTCTCTCTGCACTCTTGATTCCTCTTTCTATAGCAGCTTCCAATCTTTCGTATCCTGTGTCTTTTGTTCAATTTCCTGGCATCTTAATCATATATCTTCTGTATTAATCTTTGTTCTCTTATTCTCATAAACCATCTTAATTATCCTTCTTCTATTTTATTTCCATTTGATAGTTGGTCTCAAATCGCTTGCTTTCAAGTGCTTCTTTGAAAGATCCAAACATGAGAAAATCACATGGCGATAAGTACGAGCTATAAGGTGGATAATAAAATATTTTCCACTTCACTCTCACGTACTTTTACTGAGTTGCAGACCTGCGTATTGTCATAAAATAGCAACACCTCACGGATGGAACAACTTCGTCTTTATACTGTTATTTAGTTGGAGCCAAGAGATCACACTAATTTTCGTGTAAAAAGTATACCAGAAGATCATTCTGCCAATCCCAAAACACTTTATCCATAGACAATTGAGCTTTAGCTCTTGCAGAGTTTTCTTCGAGCTTATTCCTCCAGTAAGTTAGCTTCCGCGAACTAGGCAAACAGTCTGCGATAAATGTCTACTAATTTCATATTTCCACGTAAAAAAATTATACATATGCTTTGTTCAACATATACTCTATGTATTTTCAACAAATGACTCGTACTCTTCTTCAAACTTTAGTCAAAAGTTAAAATTTCAATTATATTTAATCGACTCTCCTATCTTACCTTGTGAATACCGAAAAACTAATCATTACTTGTATTTGAACACTTCTAATTTTAAATTGCAAGGTGAATGAATATAAATTAAATTTAAATCTAGATCGAGTACCAATATTTTTTAACGATACTTTGATAAGCACTTGGCCTATTCTTCCCCTTTCTTTTCAATTGCGGACACTTTGCCGGTCTTTATTTCAATTAAAAACATAGCACACAGGGATTTCTCTGTAATTGTACCGACTTAAGAGTACATTTTAAATTTTACGTAAGATTACAATTGCCGTTGCTTAACTACATAGAGTATGGACACTTTATTGCTAAAATATATCACATATTCAATTTTATATAACGTAATTAATCGAATTATTGATTAACAAACGCTATAGATCTGAAGGGGTTGTGCATATGTGACAAGGTTAGTCTTGGTCTTGGATATGTAGTCTTGGTATTGCAGAGAAATATGTTTCAGTTTCTTTATTGATTCAATGTTAGTTATTGATCAAGAAATGATGAATGGATTGTTGCTGCTCTTTCTTCAAGACCAAGACCTCAAAACCAAATCTAGCCGAGCTCATTATTAATTACTTGTTGTCTGCATATTCACTTTAGAGATCGCTTACATGCCGGTGGGATTTTTATACCAAAGATTTCTTTACTATAAACATGCACGAAAAGGAGCCAGGAGGTTGTTGGTGCCTCAACGAACAGAATAGGGGTACTAGCAACAATATTCACTAAATTCTAGAATAGAACTTTGTATTGGTTGATCATACACTGTATTTTCCAGACCTAGAAACTTTTCCTAACCTATTTTCCATACCCATTTTACTCGAAGAACAAATATTTACAATAAAAGATTTATATAGGCAAGTAGATTACAACCTTCCTGGGAAAATGTATTTATTTGACAGGAGATTATCTTGAAACCTCTGCTGCATTTTTCAAGCGGGGACGTTGACTCTATGACAATTAATGTTTATAACAAATTGTGTCAATCTGCTCAATCCGGTTCTGTAAAATTTACGTGCAATTTGACATAATTGAGAATAACAACTTCTTATGGGGATAGTAGCCGTAGAAACTGTTGCTTATTCCTGTTCTTATGAACAATAAGAGATTTTATTACTTTTAATTATTGATTCTTACTTAATTGTAATGTGTATTATTATAAGTTTAGTCAATTTAGATATTCGGAGTTACATAAATTACCAAATAAACTGAAAATCAGTAAAATTGTTTATAATATGATAAAAAATAAAATTTGAAAGTCCTCTATCATTCCTGTGTAAGGGAAAAATTTTATTAAAGGCCAAATGTCAGAAAAATGTATTTATTTTCCTACGAGCTATTGTTTCTGAGATATAATGATTCAAACATTGTAAAAGTTGCAGTCGTCATGAAAGTTGAATCTGAAACTATTGCAAAATTATAGAAATTAGCAAGGATTGAAAAGATGAAAGCGATTTCAATTAAAAAAAATTAATCGTCCGACTCGTAACTTTCAAATTCTTCTTGTCGTTCACCTTCTTCTTGTTTTCTTCTTCATCTTTATTCTGCATGTAAATTGGTTCAAAAGCATGGCGCCTCGTTGGAATTAAACGGATCGTCCACTGATTCAATATTAGAACACATCCGGCCTTGACAAGGTGTACATGCCAGAGAACAGTCCGACTTTTTTGCAACCACATTTATCACTGCATCCTCTTCTGCAAAATGCAGATTTCATGTCGTAACCAGGTAAAATATTATATGATTTTGACACTTTTTGATGATTAGATTTCCGATAGATGTTAAGCTTTTCCTGGTTTTAAGAAGAAAATAGTTTTTTCAATTAGAGTTCGAGCAGTGAGTAATACGATTAAGTGTACATCTTCACCAACAACAATAGTTGAGAATTGTTATACTGCATTTTCAATAGTCAATACATCTGCATCATTATTAGCTTTTTTTACTAATATATTTTAAGCAGTAAACTTTCCTTTCAACATTGAAAAGTAATCAGTATTTGTAAGAAATTTCTGTTCATCAAATAAAATATCAATTGACGAAGATGTTGCTAAAGTTCGACGACGTTGCTCTACAGCTTTGGAATTTATCCTGCAATCATTATCCTGTCAAATACGACAGTTACTCTGGAACCAAAACAATAGGTATAAGACCCCTAGCCACACACACAATTGAACAGAAGACAAATGTTATAAATTAAATGGGCTGGCTTTCAAGTGACCTGATATTCTTATAGTTATAACCAGCTTATGTATGTTTTATATTTTAATGACCGATATAAAAATATTTCAACATATATTACAACTCTGTATATATGTACATACGTGGCATATTCATTATTTTATATTTTTACAACTTTTTGAATCATTATATCTCAGAAACGGTATCTCGAAGGAAAAAAAGTATGGATACGTTTTTCATAGATAATTTTATGATCTACACTTTTTGTCTGAGGTATTTGTATGATAAAACTCACAGTTTATCTGAAAATCGTGAAAAACTCATGCTGCTGACCTTTGACCTTGAATAAAATATTTTATATACACAAGAATGATGGGGGACTTTCAAATTTTATTTTTAATTACTGATTTTCAGCTTGGTGAGAATTTTTGTAGCTTCGCCCTTATTTCTAGGACTAATTTAATAAATTTATCTATTTATTTAGTTTTATCTATTTAATCAATTATAATATTAAAACAACATAATAATTATTAATAATTAGCTATGAAGCCTGCTCGAAAAACTAATCAACTAACGTGTCTTGAAAGTTAGTATCTAATAAAAAGCCCACGTCAACCATAGAATATTGTATATAAATTAATTTATCAACTTTAATGATTTTAACAGTAATTAGAAAATGAAGCCCTGAAATTCCAGCAGCTAATTATATTTCGCGTTTTCATATAATCAAAAACTAAACCCCAATTTCCGGAATTAAAAATAATTAAAAGAAACCCCTAATTGATTAAAACGCAAGAGTAGGATAAACACGGCATTAGGCTAATTAAATTTGTTCACGCATCAAAAATAATCCACTCTAACGTCATTGAACAAATTAATCACCAACAAGCAAGCACCTGCCTATACACTGAATACTCGAACACTCGAGTTGCAGCTAGGAACTCGAGAGTTTTAGCTCGATAGTCGACAGTCGAGTCGTCAAAGGGCCGGGCTACAAATTTAATTAGCCAATTCTTGCACAAACCGCATTTTCATAGGTCGAAAAAGAAAACGTTTTGTCTTTAGGAAACAAAAGCTACCCATCTCATGAATTTCGCATGTGCAAACTGACGTTTTTGAATGGTATATTTCTCAATAGACCAGGAGCTCTCTAAGACTGACGTACCTGAAAAATTTATATTGCAAATTCTGGATACTAATGAGGTCGGCACAAATCAGGCAACGCTCTCGACAGTTGTGTCTGTGTCGTGATAATACGTGCTCGTCGAGTAGACGCGTTTTCAGATTAAATAACCTATACAATAACAACTATTTCCGAGCTCACCGCTAGTAAATCGTTCAACAGTATGGAAGAGGTACCAGACTCTATTGCCGACGCACCTCGTTCTGCACGACCGGTATCTGTGACAACTAACGATAATATTGAAACAATGGCGCTGGCACTAATCTGCGGTGTGACTATTGGGAAAACTCGAATATCCCATCGTTCTTTGACGAACGCTGGAAAGCGTGCACTATCGATTTCACCGTCCGCGTCTCCTCCACGCACTTCTCGAGGATTGGTACCTTCGATGCAGTCAGGATGATCCGAAGTTCCAGCATTTCATGTTGTGATCCGATGGAGCAACCTTTAAGTTGAACGGTATGGTCAATCGGCATAACTACGTGTACTGGAACGACCAGAATCTTCACGTATTTAATTGAGAAGAATTAAAGCTGCCTGGGATGTGCATTTGGAAATACTCGAATATTTACGTGGACAAATTGACAACGATCCAAGACAATGTTAATTTTGGAGAATAAATAGGCAGACGAGGATTTATATAAAGTAATATAACACAGATGACTTCAAATTATAGTAAAATTGTTATTAACAACTCTTATAATTTAATTCAAATTAATGCAACACCCTCTATTTAAAAGAGGATAATGGATGGGCGTAGAAACATTATAGTACGGAACACGAGCTGAAAGCCAATTATATCCACATATGTAACTAACGCTTTCACTTCTTCATTTCACATAATACTCTATTGAATTAAGTGTTCGAATACGTGGATTTACACATTGCAAAAATGTGGTTTATATAAAAAAATGTACTGGGTAATTAAGGAAAAAACTATTTTTGCTTCATCCTGCACCAATAAATCACCCTGTGTACGAAATCATATTATCCAGATAAGGAGAATAGCTCTGTCCAGACATTTTGTATGTCACTACTAGATTTGTCTGAAGACTCAACAATTTTTTTATGTTAGTTCCTATTTTACGGTTTCTTTAAATTTCGTACTTTGCATACTTCAGCTCCTCCACTATGACATCAAAATCCTGTTGTCGAGGACGTTTTTGAGAGTTGAGCATTAACGGCTGGCAACCATTGTTGAGTGTCCTTTTCTAGCTTTGATCTGTGAACACGGTAAACGGTCTAATATGTTAAGTAGCTCGAGGACCACATTCGTGCTCAATGTCGAACATTTTAATTGAAAAAGGGGTTTTATTAATTGCAGGGATAACTTTCCAGGAAGCACTTCACCTTAAACGTCAGTTTTTTCTAGCGTAAAGTGGAATATCTATTCAAGCTGTTTATAACAGGTTTTAAACATGTTATTTTTCCATTCATACCGATGCTAAAATCATTAAAATACAGTAGCAAAAACTCGAATTGAAAAGTAGTTTATAGTATATATAGAATAAAATATTTGCAGCAAAAAATATTTGCTCTACTGACACGAGTATGTGCTCAATTATATTCTCTATATTAAAGCGGTGCACACAGAATGAAAGCAAACATAAGGCTGCTCGCAAACATAACCTTAAAAGTGAATATATATAAAGAAATTTGAACTATGATCAACGATTTTGAATTATTTATAATGTACTCTCATTATATATCCACTTTACTGTATGCGAAACCCCTCAATTTGGATAGAAATATCTAATACAACATATTTCAAAATGGCATTCTTTGAACATAGAAGTATGAAGCGGGATTTATATGATCAACTTTCGAACTTATTAAGCAGAAATTCAACAAAACATTCAATGAAAAAACCTTAGATTAGATCAGGAAGTTGATCATCAGCTCTGGTCATGGTATTTTCAAATGGGAAAAGTATTCCCTATATTCTGCCAAATTTTAGTTTTCTTGTACCCAGCCGACTGTTTGCTATATAAACTCTCATCAGCTCGTAAAAATTCCATCAGCTTTTCACTCAGAGAACTCGTTTTTCAGAGTATCTGTAACTACAAACTAAACTAGAAAAGTGAGGTTATGTTTTTGATGCTCTGCGATGATCAGTGCGTAGAAAGTAGAAAGATTGTTAACTAATCACAGTTTCTCAACAAGTTGAATGTCTAGAGCGCGTCTTCTGTGTACCACTTAAATCAATATTTATCCATTTTTCCCTTAAATTTATGGTATATAAATCGCAATAATTGAATCATAGTTAGAATAACAAACTACAACTACATACAAGTATACAAATAGTTATTTATGCAACAAGTGAGTGAATTAATACTTCTTTTCACGAGTAGGACAGTTTGACGGTTTGGCAATTCCTACGAGTGAAAAAAAGTAACTCTAGTCACGAGTTTCATGCAAAAATTTTTCTACGATGTAAAATTCGACAAAACTTTTATCAATTTTTATTTTATACTAGTAATATCAAAAGTACATTATTAATTTGAAGTGGAGAAGAAGTTACGTTACTATTGGTACTTGATTAGGCAACATTTAACGAGTTCGAAGATTTAACATCGTCTATGGTTGTAATAGTACTTATTGGATTGTTGGTAGGATCGTGAGCATTCACAATATTGCTTGAAGTCGAACCAGTTGTTCCCGTTAAATTTCACTGCGGAATCCATTTTGTTTTTTATTGACTAAGTAACCCTCCGTTAACGTTAACGTTAAGGACATTATTGAAATTATAGCCCAAAAGAAATGGAAATGGGCAGGCCATGTAGCCCGAATGACGGATAATAGATGGTCGAAAAGAATATTGGAGTGGAGGCCAAGAATGGATAAGAGAAGTAGAGGCAGGCCGCCAACAAGATGGAGTGACGATGTAAAGAAAATTGTAGGAAATTGGATACATACAGCTCAAGATAGAGATAGATGGTTTAAACTAGAGGAGGCCTATATCCAGCAGTGGATGGAAGATGGCTGATAGATGATGACGAACCCTCCGTAACTGTGTTGGATTTCCACCCACCGTGCAACTGATTTTTTTCTTTTTACAAATAGAATGCACTTCAATTATGAATATTACTCTCCATCACTAATTTTTTGTGAAAATTTGTATCATATTCTTTTGTTGTCTATGAGCTTAACATTCTATTTATGCATGCTATTCTCAATAACAATAAAATTTTCAAAACATCGTTTTTATAATTTCGTGGAGTTGAATGATATATCAAATTAAAAAAATGGAGTGGAAGTATTTTTTAATTAATACATGAAGCATTTATATGTTTCAATTGTAATGTAAACGTCAAGTTTATAATCTGGATATAGCTAAATGATTAATTTCGTTGAAAACAATGTAATTGCATTCGAACGTTGACACACTGAAGATTTTTCGAAAATTTATTGTAGAAATATTATTGGAAAATGTGTGAATATTAGGTTAGTAATTCAAAATAAAAAATTTTTTAGCTACATCAAATTATCAAATTCATTGACGATGATGATATTAATGAAATAAAAACTCATGCAAAACTGTAGAGCTATTAATTCATAAATCAAGGACATTCAACGAATTGAGGAATCAGTATTCAACTACCTTAATAAAATGGAACCAATATTACTAAAGAAAATACATGGGCAAGAATCACTATCACAAGATTTGATTTGAGCCATTTTACAATCGATTTAAAAAGTTGATGTCGATGAATCATTTCATTTAAAATAAGCTTTATTATAGGTGTACATCAGCATGATAAATATATTATATATAAATAAATTTCTTAAAACTAAGAGTCTTACTCAAAAGAAGCTCCTTGAATTGAATCAAAATATTACAAATTACAAATAATAGTGATACTAAAATGTAAGATTTCGCACCTTGCTTTACTTCTACACTAAGCACTTAGGTAACTTAATCAAAAGGCTTCATCCTCATCAATCTTCTCTAGGTTGATGTTGTCGATAAGTTAGATATTCAAGGGTTTTAAGAGCCGCCGTTTGCGAATCTTGTCAAATTTAGTAGTTTCATGCTGGTACATTCCCATAGTTGAACCCTTGTTCGTACACAAGTAATTAATTAATTGTTCCTTTTAATTTGTGAAATTGATATGAACATCTACTACATTTCAAAGCACAAACAACATTCATAGCTGTTACCTCTTAGCATACTCAGTGTATGTTAGCAATCCCGATAAACATTTACACGTCTAGCTTATCTTCTTGCAGGTTTGGTAAAATCTCGGATATTATCTCGTAAAACTTTTCGGTGTCGTTTTGCACCCCCTTTTCCTAGTCCTCCACCAACTTTTCCAGTCATTATTTTTCTTCCTTTTTGTTTGTCTAAGACAAAACAATTACTTTGAACCGATTTCAAAATTCTGACTCAAAAATTTTCCGGAATATCTTTATAAAACCTATCGGCTCCGCCCATTGCAAAAAAATACGTACCAATCACTCCGTAAGGTTGGGTGAAACTGTAAAAGACAGTAAGAAATAAATTTATCTCATTCTTTGTGTGTTTATCTAAGTACTATAGCGGTATAGTATATTGAAATTTCTTTGTTCAATAATCAATTTTATCAATTAATGTTAGTTGCTGCTTCTTCGTGGCTGTCGCCTGCAGCCAGGATAGTTGCTTCGTCAGCAAATGTGGTAATAGTGTCTTTGTCTAATTGGAGGATGTCACTAGAATAATAAGATCCAAAAGATAAGCCCAGAAACACTACCTTGAGGTACGCCTGCGTTGCTTTTCTTCAAATCTTTATGTAAACATCTTGTTTTATTCTGAGGCTCGTTCTCCTATAGACGACTCTAACAGTTGTTTATATCAAGACAGTTATTTGATTATAAACTTAAAGCTACCTGTCAAGAGATTCAAACTCAATTTCAATTTCAATTTAAGCAACAAATATTGCCCAAATCAGGAATACTTCTCATTATTTCATTACTACCTTAATTGTTAATAGGAGTTTTGGTATATTATACGTGTTTAAAATGTGTTTTCATATTTCTAATTATAATGTAGGCTTTCTAATTGCGTGCACTTTCTATATCCAATTTATTGTTGGCTCAAAATTTGCTTCCAAAGTACTTTTCTTGGATTGCCATTGACTGATGTAGTATTTGATATGACTCGTATCAATTTTGGAAGGTTTATTTTGAAATTACTATCATCTGTTTTGTCTCAATGTCAAAATTAGTGTCGAATTGGCCCATTTGTCTTGTATCGCGAACGTCCTAGTACGTCAATCGCCTTTTCAAACGAATATATTTATTCATGTTTTCGAAAAAGCGAGACGCATGCTTCTCGCGGAGTTATAACACCAAATGTTACATTTAGAAAGATATTTGAACCTTCCTTCCAAAGGTTCCTTGAAATGATTGCTTCCTATCATTCTTTAACTAATATCACAGATTTTTTTAATGAATATTATTCCAAAATCTACCGTAATTGATGAACACACTATGAAATATATTCCAAGGACCCAAATTAGAGATAAAAACCACACTACATGTTGAATATCATTTATTTTCATACAATTGCTAATTTAATTGGATCATAGGAAGAGTTTGAACAAGTAATGTAATGGAGAACATAATAGATCAAATATTGGAGTTGAATCGTGTGCAATGAGAGCTTTAAATCAGATATCAACCACCACATTCTGTTATAGACCGAGAAACAGAAAATATTGCAAAGTTGTTTCACCAGATTTCTAATTTTCTTTTTTTACTTTTTGTTACGATTACGATTAATTTTTTATTGCTTGAGTTACAATTTTGTTTGAATTGATCTATGACTATTCGTTGAAGCAATACAACTTTTTAATCAATTTGTTGACTATTTGAGAATATTTGACTTTCTTATCGATATCGATAATTTTTTGTAATCTATACCAGAAATTGCTTTACTTTTTCCTGACCTTCCTCGTTTCTTTTCTCTCAAATTTCCTCTTCATCTTTTTTGTTAATTTTTAAGATATCAAAGTGTTACTTACACATTGTTTTTATAAGACTCTCCGTACTCTAGATTTCTTCTTTTGCCTCTATTTCCTGTCCTCTATGATTCATTTATTCTAATTAAAGATTATATGTTAACTATCAATCGTTGCTGTTCTTTTATCGTAGAAAGAAAAAGTACTGAAATATTTTCACACCTATTCCCTGGTCTAACGAAAGAAAATACACAGTCGCTGGCTGATTGACCTGTTGTTAGGCTGGCAACCTTGGTTTAGTTATTTCATCGTCCTTTCTATACAATCAGCGAGGATAATTCTACAATTCAAAGCTCATCAACGGCACATTTCATCCTTAATAGAAAGTTCTTGTTCTGGTTACTGCGTACAACTGTTATTTGTGGTAGAACACCGCGACGCGTCGCGAGACATCGACGAAGACATCGAAAGCGATAAGTAAAATATACACGGAGAGAATGGAAAATCAATCAAACATACAGTTTCTTTTCTATTATATTTGTTGAAAAGATCAACGATTTTGCATCAGTTTTTCACCAGATATAAAAACATTTTTTTTCAAGTTTACTGCTAACAAAATAAATTATCAAGGAGTTTAAATTGAATTTACAGAAAAGCAAAATAACATCGAATTTGATAGATACAATTTATCAAATCTTTGTTGCTATTTGAACTGTATTGTTTTCTAAATACCTAATAACCTACTCCTTTTCTATTTTTTTTTTAACAATTTGAGTTTCATTTGTTTTTAATTCATAAAGTTTCGCGGCAGTGAGTTTAATTGTCCAAAAATCTGTTAAGAAAATAATCGTCCCAAAAAAATGATAAAAAACGTATTAAAGTAAAGGATATGTCACAAAGGACATATTACATCATTAGAATATTTCGCTAAACTAAAATCTAAGACACTCAAAAGCAAAAAGAAGTAATACCATATATCAAGTACCATGATTGTGACGCTATCCACATAGGACAAACATCTAAGTATTTAGGAAATAGATTAAGAGATCATCAATAAGACAGAGAAATAAAAATGCATTTACAAACTATGAAATATAGAAAAAAATATTCATTCAATTATAAAAATTCACCAAAATATCAGAAGCAACCGAAAACTGAGACAAATTAGCGACAAAAAAATACCTGAACTGTGAATTGATAATTTGGTGGTGTCTATTATTCTCACTATTAGATTATAACGAATCTTATGTCTTGTATGTTCGAGTTTTAGATTAAAAGCTGTCATTGTCGTTGTCCGCCGAAAAAAAAACCTCTAGTATCATATTCTCGTTTTAATTAACGGCCTGAAGCCGACGAACAAGCAACTACGAAGAGAAGACGAAAACACAGGATGGGTGTAGGGATTTTGTTATGAAACACTCAATTCATATGACTCAATTACGTTAAGTTTGTATTGAATATAGGGTCTCCCACATTTAATTTGCTTTTATTACCAAACGAACATGTTCTGATTCCAAGGCTACTCCTCCAGATGAAAAATTAGACTTGATAGATAAAGATTCAGTCGAAGAAGAGATGGAGAAGATACCAATTACGATAGTTTAACAAAAATTAGTCAAGGAGCTGAACCACCTAAAATACCTAAGGTAGCAATCAAAAAAGGGTTCAAATTAAACAATTCAGAAAAAGAACTGAATGGGATACAAATTTCCGGTTAACGCGACCATTAAGTAAAGCGACATCCACAGCAACTTCAGTGGGGAAAGCAAATGTACAACTAGGGGCAAAAATTCGTTTAGATTTCAAGCCTCAGTGTGTGGGTGGTGCTGCTCCTCTGAAACTGTCGATCGAATCCATGTGAACCATAAGGAATCCGTTATCATTTTTCTATAACATCAATGAATACTAAGTATTCTTTGTTTTTGGTATGTGCTTAATAGATTTATAGATTTTTTTTATTATTTTCAAGATCTTAGAAGTTGCTCGTAGCCATTACTCCATAAATAGTGTATTCAAACTTTTAATAAATGCTTCAGATAATAGAAAGTGTGAGGGTTGTTTTTGAAGTAAGAACCCATTGCGTATAATGTCCGCGTATCCTCTTATCTTATCTTAAGTGTCATCGCCATAATGTTTACGTCTCTGCCGATATTCTTTCAAACTGCTTCTTTCATCAATAAGTGAAGTTTTCTAAATTATCTCTTTAGATTTTTAAGCGGAAAAAAACCGTTATGCTATGATGAAATTAGACATTTTCCAGGGACCAGCGCTCATGATGAAGAACGATCTGGACAACCTCGGCTAAGCACCAAGAAGGTAATGATGAAATTCGCATTCCGCCCTGATTTGACACTATCAGACTTTTGTCATTTTCAATAAAGAGCGCTTGGATAATGATGACAAGAGGCAGAATTATTCAATGATGAAATATAACTTGTCAAATGCTCAATGTTGATGGTATCTATGTTTGAAAATGAAGAAATACTCATATTTAAGTTTGTATTTCAATTTACGTTTATATCTAAATTCTCTCCTTCACCATTTGAAGATGGTTCTCACCTAAAAATAACCCTCGCATATACGTGCGTCTTCTTAAGCATGTAATATGAAGAATACATTGTTGTCAGATCTTCAATTATTTTTCTTCTGTCATTGAATTAGTAAAAAAGTTTAACGATTGTCATGAAAAATGTATACAAATTATATCGCATAAAATCTAACAAAACTGTTGTTTATGATATGTTAAAAGAAGGATCACACTTGGGTAGTAAGAAAATAAGGAAATGTAGAGTGCATGAACTAAAGTTGATTACAAAATGACGGCTGTTAACTTCAATAACAAACTTTGCTATTTTCAAAACTTTACAATACATCTTTGTTTGTTTTGGTGTGCAAACAATGTTTTTAAGTCACCTCACAAAAAAATTATGTATAATTTCGGACAGATATTGATATGAAAAATAGCGATTGCATACATAAACACTTCCTACATCCCTTATTTGGTGTAGCTCGATCCTCGACTCAATATTTTATTATTATCATGTTTTCTCCTGTTTTTTCCCAACTGACGATTCTCATAATTTTTAAATTCGTCCCTAGCTCTATCGTCACTTAGATTTGCTTTTTCCTCTCATCCGATTGTTTTCTCTTTAATCTGTTCACTATATATTTATCGTTGATTCCTCTAAGTATTAGAATACTTTTTGTTATTTTAAGAACATACGTCAACACAATTCTTTTCATTGTGCTATTGATAATCAATTAAATGACCCTTGCATCAAGGAAATTTTCAGTATTTCTCAAGAGTTCAAGAGCAAAACAATAACATGTGGTCCATTCCAAGTTCTTAGAACTCAAAGTTTCTAAAGTTTGTACAATGTTAATTGGATATGTTTTACTTTATATTTTATTAGTATTTGCTTTCATAAGAATCCTCCTCCGAAATAATCAAATTGGAACTATGGTTTGATACTTTCGGAGTATTCAAGTAAATACTATTAAATACGATGAGAGATTGATATTCTCACTTTTGGCGATAGATATATTCGCTAATTTTTACTAGGACCGTCCCTGTAAAGGGAAGAGGAGTACTCATTAGGGTCCTGTCACACCAACTCGCTATAATGAATCTTGACAAGGCACTTTTTATCATGGCCGCTTTAAACTAGAGTCCAAATTAATTTAATTAAAATTATTCTATCCTTTTCATAACACACAAGTGCAATCTTTGTTTCAGTTTTGTTGCTTTTTAATTGCCCCTTTTTAATTAATGAATTATGTATGGTTGTATTCTTAACGAAGGTTTGGGAATAGAGACAAAAGGGTAAAAAATTCTCTTTGCAAAGATTTTGATTCACAGACAATGGTTGGGTATCTGCCTCAAAATATTTCCAAATATTTATCCAGATAAGTTAGTAGATGTATCCGTATTATATATTATTCTGTTTCTATTTAGTAAGTAGTGTTTAACAGAGAGAAAAAATACACGGAAACGTATACTAGTCTCAAAGTACCAACAGGTTTATCTCAATCACTAGTAATTATCAAGTCGAGGCTCTAGAGTCTAGACCAAAATCTGTTCATAGGTTTGTTCACTACCTAGACAAAAACCTATCTATTGGAGCTCCCAGGGGTTTTCACCTCAGAAAATGGTTACAGTGAATGATTTTTTCATTGAGGTAGCATTTTTTTTACTATAACTTGCAAAGTTTATCAAAAATTTTGTTCTGCTTCCAAATTTTACATTATTTAATATACATTATTCAGAATACGTCAAATTTGCCTCGAATAGGTATAGAAAATCATTTTTTTGGAGGAACCTGTGTTTATGAAAGGTCAGGAAGTAAAAATATTAATCATTCTCTACTTCCATTTATGAAGTTCAAAGTTATACCAAAGTTCATGACTGTATAATAAACCAAAAACATTCATATGCCTTATCATCAGGCAATTTACCATTAAAAGTGCCATTGGAGTTTTCGAGTGAATTTTCAGATCCCATTGTTACAGAGGAGATTAGTAGTTTTGACAAACAAAAATCTGGTTTTTTGACTATAGCAGCCAAAATATCAAAAGTGAAAAAAAACAGTTTGGAGAATAACAAATAGCAATTGAAGACATTGAAGAAGATTCATGAAATTTGAGCATGTGAGTGTATAGAAGAAAGTTTAAATAATGCAACGAAAGAATTCATTAATTCACAGTTAAAAAATATTCATGCAAAACGATGGACTATGCAGGATAAAACTTTTTTTGTACAAAAGAAGTCTATATCTACAACCTTCTATATTTTGGAGCGTGGCAATGAAACACCAAAGTGAACTAACTTTAATATATTTTCCGAGCTTTTTCGAATACTCATGTATTCATCGTCTGGGACTGAAATTATGGTCAAATACAATATAAGAAATATGTATAAATGTATAACAATAATAAAATTTTACTTACAATGATTGATTAAGATTTTCGGTGGTTTTGAATTGTATCAATTCTTGTAAAAATTCTTAAAATCGTAGGATTCAAAATTCAATATGCAAAGTGACGTTGCTAGAAATATTGATTCTGATTACTAAAGGAATTTTCTTTATAATTTTCAATTGGTTAGATTATGAATGATGTTGAATTTTTATAGGTTGGATAAAGATAAGTTGTAGTGAATGATGTTTAATATTG
Source organism: Diorhabda carinulata (assembly GCF_026250575.1). Taxonomy (NCBI): domain Eukaryota; kingdom Metazoa; phylum Arthropoda; class Insecta; order Coleoptera; family Chrysomelidae; genus Diorhabda; species Diorhabda carinulata. The sequence goes on from NC_079471.1 coordinate 5,022,660, forward strand.
ATTGATAAATTTTTGGATAACATTAAATTTGAATAGGCTATGTCGTAGTCGTAGAAAAGAATGTTTTTTATAGTGAATTCAGGAAACTTTAAAATCAGAACTAGGAGAAAATTAATAACATAGAATATAGTAGATTTATTCTATGTTGTAAATTTAAATGAACCGCGAAAACACATTAGTTCTGTTACGTACCATCGAGGGTACTAGCATCGAAAATCCGCCATGTTGTTTTCACTGAATACACAACTAAATTTGCATATCTTCTCAGGGTTTGTTCTGTGGAGTCGAGGTGTATACGTTAAATAACAATTCAAAAGTCGCTGTTGTAGTCGAAGCGGTAACCTATTGATGTAACAAAGAATTTAAAACATAGTTCATTATTGAATATTCCATTAAAAACTCCGTTAAAAACCTTTATATTGTGTGGTCAAATAAAAATATTGAACGAATCCAAAAAATAATGCAACTTATTATCCATACGCACGCTACTGAACAAATGCAAAAAAAAATTATTCCATTATTTCATTACAAGTACTTGAATATCCCAAAACCGGCCGTCTAAAATATTTTTTGGTAATGCCCGTACGACGTTTAGAAAATGTGATGTTAGTTAGTAGTAATCGTGAGTGAAATAACGAGTTTTTTTACTTTACAAAAAACTGGTTAGATTGTGTTGAGATTCTTCCTAGAATGTACAACAGAGCTAATGAAACATTTGACCTGTTACGTGATGTAATTAAAAACCAACGAAAGGATATGGCACGCTTTCAAAAGAATTTTCGGAAAGTTTTTGTTACTCGCTTTTTCTTATATTCTTGATTCGGAATTTTAAAGAGAGGATCTTGAATGTATCAGTTTAATTTTAATTAGGTAAACTCTTATGAATTCAAACCCAACAATTCGTTTGATCTGTATCAGTGATCCGATGAATTTAGAGTAAAAATATGAAAGAAGTGATTGAATATTCTATTCAAAACAAATAAAACAAGAACTAGAAGTTTTTATTTTCAGGAATCGGGACAATCTTTAGACTATAAGCAAAAATTTATTAGTGGTTTCATATGCAATATACTGTCGTGTTCAGTATATTTCTAGTTTGTAAATTCAACATTTTTTCCTAGAAATGTAACGCACCATCCCTTAATCAAAGTAAAAATCAACAACCCACTTACAATTCTAATTTTCCGTAATTGAAACCATCGGTCAAACTCGCAACGTTGGCCAGTTATTTATCAGTGGCAGCTAATTGACGATTTCATTATTAGATTAAAAATGTCGGATGATTCGGTAGTGCATATCCTGCAAAATGGAAACAGCGGCATTAACGAAATGACAGTCCGTTGTTGCTAAATCAATTAAGCTAAGTAACGATCGAATGGAAAAGCGTGATCTACAATGTCAAACTTTTATTTTCAGATTGATTTTGAAATTACGGCGGGGGATTTAATGAAATTCTACTCTTTGAGTATGATTACCGATCAGGTAGTCGGTTGTGTTTGCGAGAGGTCTCTGATGGGATTTGCTTGCTTTTTAAACGGTGTTTGAGGAATTTTTGTTTGGAGAGTAATAAGTCGACTAAATCCCGGATTTTAAATGTGTAACTATTGATATCGATTGATGATTATAATCTGTTTGTTTGTATTACGAAGTTACAAATGACATGACGGATAGAGTTAAGCAAAATCACATTTTTATTTGTGAAAGTACAGTCGTAAAAACCATCAAATTTTGAGCACATCTACTTTTCAACAATATGTGTAACATAAGCGTTGGAATGGTTTCCGGTGAGGCAAAGGCCTGACTTGAAAAGTGTTATGGTGACTTTTCTTCGGAAAAATTCAATTACAATTGACTGTGGTGTTTAAATAAATCCGATAATGCTCAAAATAAGAAGTAGATGGGAATGGAATGGAATAATGAATATTATTTCGGTTTTTATAAGACGGTAAAGGAAACCCAGAATGACCACAACAAATCTTAATCAAAATGATAGTAATTTGAGGTAATAACACATATCATAACTTTGTTTTGAAAACGCTGCAGGATCTCTAGGTTAGAGTTACGGCTGAGCCCCATAACTGGATGCCATGGGTCCATATTTAGATTTGTTGCAATGACTATATATGTACTTCTTCTAGGTCAACGTTAACCTTCTCTCCAGATGTATGCCTCGGTATTTGATAGAATCTACCTCTAGTTGTTTTGTGTTTAGAAAGACTGGTTGAAATATCCCTCGACCTAATGTGGATGTCATACAGGTGGATTTTGTCTCATTTCCTTTTATTTTCCATCTAACATCAGGTACAGTACTGGACCAACTACGCTACTTTGTGGAACGCCAGCCTCTATTTTGAATATTTCCGAGCGAGTTTCTCATTGTATGAAAAATGAATATTACATTATGTACAGGGTGCATATTCTGAAGAAGGCTCTGTTTTAGTTTGTTTTCATACAACACCTTATCAAACACTAGACAAATTTCTATGAAAGCTGCACTGCGGAATCTGAATCGGTGGAGTGGGATATTATCGGTTCTAATCGTTTTAGAAAAAGTTTTTGAATTAAGCTTCAAAATAATAGTTGCGAAACTAAAGGGTTTATATTAGGTCGGTGATGATATTGATACTACTTTAAATATTTGTGTTATTGTCAGTATTTTCGTTTTGGTTACATTCTGCAGTATTTTACCAGTGATATATCGTACCATCGTGCCAGTTTTCAATTTCTTTCTTTCGTACTTACCATTTCAATCTCGTTGGATTTAATTTTTTTATAGGGAGATCTATTTGGAAAGGTATGTCGATGAAGTTCTTAATTTCATTATATATAACCGTTGAGAACCTTCTATATTTATTTTGGGATTAGATATCGCTGGGGGGAATTTAAAGTAATAAACAATTCCAATGGTACAATATTTCAGTGATTCAACAGTGTTTGAACAAAGGGCGTCGTAATCGTCTTAAGGTTTTTAATACACAGTTAGAGAAAATATCTATCCGGCTCTGAAATTTGAATTCGAATGTTCTTGTAGCTGGCTAATTCCTTCTCTTGTTTGTTAGATTTTTTGTAAAACTTTGTTCGTTATACTTATCTTTGTTTTAACAAAGACGTGAAGGTGCAATTTCAGAACAGAGCACGAAAAATTTTTCCAGATGTCCGATTTTTTCCCGTGCTCTAAATGAAAAAATATAATTGATATTAGCTTTAAGAAAAAGCCAGTTATTTATTTATAACACTTTTCTAAAAACAACAACATAATATTAAGTATAGTTAGGAATCTGTGGGGTATAGTTAAGTTGAAGAATTAGGCTTACGTCTTATGTCGACTCCTGTGATTTATGTAAATAAATCGAGAACACAGGGTGGAAAATAAACATCGTCTAGATCACCTGGTATATAATTACACACTTAATAATAATTTACGGACAGGTTTAATACGTAGAAACGTATTAAATACAACTATCAACTATATACATTTATGTACACGATTATATAAAATTCTATATACCTCTGTATACAATTATGATTAATAACTCTCTATATATATTTTCTTTCATGACTTAGAGATAATTTGTTTACATAGACTTTTAAATGTTTAAATGTTATTAACGTAACTTTTTGTTTCAACCTTGTCCTCGCTTCAGTTCAGCTTAGTTCATATTGGTTTTTATGACCTTAGAGGTTGATAACCATCACGAATCGTTGGCATTAATAGTAACAGTTATTGTACAATTTGTATCATGGCAGAAGTTTAGTCCCTTCGGTATTGCATTCTTCAGAACTGATCTTGAAGATGACTGTTCGAGGATGGTTGATTTTTATGACGGAAAGTCGCAGAACTTGTATTTTGCAATTGAGGGGGGTTAACAATTATTGTGATACTCTTTTTTTTCTCAGTATGGATTCTTTTATCTATCCTTCTGCTACGTTGAAACAACGCAATCCTCCGTGTCTTTTCACAAATAATTCATTAAAACTAACATTGATTAAACTGACACGATGTATTACGATTATTTTGAAAATAAAATATTCTAAATATATCATTTTTGCGTTGTTCTTAGATTAGTGTAATAAATAAAAAGGAAAAAATTGGCTAAAGATTATATTTACTGAAAGTAGTTAATCAAATGTGGTTCAATCAGTAAATGCCAGCTAATTAGTATAATCGACATGTAGTCGTTTGATTGTTCCGATATTAAATAGACGAACCGAATTATGGGAGTTAATTCATTAGGGAGACATCACCGACGGGTGAGTGGGCGGTCCGTTAGAGCAACGAGGGCAGATTTACAATTCAGGTAATGAAATTACAGTTGTACGAATGTCATTACATAAGTGTAAGCACGCTCACTATTAGCTAATAAAATCGATCCTGACGGTGTAATCTCCCTAAAACCAGAAACCGGCAGCCGAACTAAAGCTGCTCCGACTAAATTGAACGAATGCCAGTAGTTGACTTTAGACCATTCTACTATAATTACTTTTTCCTATTAACCTTAATTGCGTAAATCATGCTTTTGTGTAGCTTTACTCCGATTGAATTTAATGCGTTTAATCCCGTATAATGACACATCGAAATAATTACTTGTAACTTTTACACAGAATCGATGAACTTTTAATTAAAAGTTGAGTGAAAAAAAACTCGACTGGTTTACGGAAAGTTTTAATTATTAATACAAATAATTTATACGCCGAGAAAACTGGATTGAAAATAATTGATGATTATATTGATCCTCAACAGTGTTCATCCCTGAAGAACCAGTATAATCTCTTCCAAAAGTACCTAGTTTCTTTATAGATACATGAGACTCCAAATATTTGATAGAAAATTATAAAATTTTTCACTGCGTAATGGGTTACGTACAACTCTTGTTACGTAATATACCATTTTAATAGACAGACATCGTTGTTAAGGTGAAAGTGTTGTTGGAAAATTTACATTGAAAACTGTTGTTATGCTTCGAAACGAATTTTCTTTTCGCCATATAGAAAAACCCGACTTAAATTTTTTTCCTCAATTGCCTAAAACATCGTAATGATCTTATTAGTTTAAAACGAGGTTTATTAGGGCAAACCACTGCAAGACCTACCAACTTTCTAGTTTTTTTCTACATACACGTAATCTTCAAACATACCACTTTAAAATTTCAGCTCATTTTTCCGATTCTTATGACGTGAGTGTTTTTTAAACATGCATATATTTGTCGTTACATTTACAAGTTTGAAGCCCAGTATTCCTACCAATGTCTCCATTTTTTTGAACATACATCTTACCTTCAAAAACACTTTGAACTCAATGTTTCCATTATTGAGGCGTTAGTGATTTCTCAAACTTGCATATGTTTTTCCTTAATATTTGAATAAGTTTGAGGTTTCGTATTTCCAATACTGCAAAATCTACCAACACTCTAATTTTTTTCCACATACACCTAATCTTCAAACATACTACTTTAAAATTTCAGCTCATTTTTCCGATTCTTATGGCGTGAGTGTTTCTTAAACATGCATATACTTGTCGTTATATTTAACAAGTTTGAAGCCCTGTATTCATAATACTGTGATAACTATCAATGTCTCCATTTTTTTAAACCACACATCTTATCTTCAAAAACACTTCTCTAAAATTTAAGCCCAATGTTTCCATTATTGTGGCGTTAGTGATTTCTTAAATTTGTCTTTCCTTAATATTTAAACAAGTTTGAACCTCGTATTTTCAATACTGCAAGACCTAACGTTCTAATTTTTTTATTATACACAAAACCTACCAAATTATTGTTACTGAATATTCTTACTTTCGTGTGGTCTATAAAATCTCTTTACTATGGTTTTATGTTACAAAAAGCTTTTGTTTTGTTTAAACAGTCGTCATATTCTTGCTTGCGCACCTGACTACTTTGCACAACCTTTCATCCTGATATAGAGTAGAAGCTTTACATGCCTTGCCGTCGTCATTCAATATTAAAATGTAATCACATTTGTAAGAGACTTTTAAATAAATATATCATGTGTAATCATTATTTTACGACAGCTCGCATACCGAATTTATTTCCGAAATGGAATTTTAACTAATCCGCGAGATAGTCTAATATTATTCACGTTTGCTACGGTTAGTTGAATGTATTTCCAGAAGTCATATTAACGTCTACCATGAAATGTAATTGGATTGTCTCTTCCCCATTTCCAAATAATAGTTCCATTTATCTTTCTTGATGACTTTATGGATACTGTTGTCATTTCTTGAATTGCCATATATAAAGCTTGATTCCTACCATCTACAGTTTACTAATCACAGTAAAATAGTATGAATGACTCAACAATCCAAACTCCTTTCCAATTTCTATTGCATTTGGTATCTCCTATATACACTCCCCAGCAAAATTAACACATAATTTGTTATTTGACGAAAACTTTCAGGAAAGAACTATGACTTTTTACTACCTTTATCAATCATCAGTGGATTTTGCTGCGAAGATATATTGGTTTACTAAACTGCCATAAATACTATTATATAATCATTCCAGCAATCGGGCACTAACATTCATCAAAATGATGATCTTACCACCAATGGTATGTTCCACTCTCTGAACTTGGTTATCGAAACGAAATGTGGTGGTTAAAAAATGTGTTCAGTAAGGTGATACTAAGATTCCATTTGGCACTATCGACTTCTACAATATTGAGGTAGTTACTGTTACTAAAATCATAATCTCACCCCGCAAGAGTATGTTTCAACCACAGAATTGATTAGGAAGGGCTTGACACAGGTTTAAGTGACACAAGGTACTATCGTGGTCTTCTAGAACATTAAAAAGGTTCTAAGACACTATAAAGAAGTGAATGGGGCAGTTGGCATGTTAATGATCCTTATCAAAAAAAAATTTTTGCTTAAATAAAAGATTGTTACATCTACTTTTTGCGACACTTTATAAAAGGAATAAGAAGACGACTCAGAGTTGAATTTGAGTGCCTACAACTGGACCTCCATTATCTGAGAACACAAATACTGATTTGTAGAGATCATGCAGACTGGAAAGTCTCTTGTTTGGCATCGATCCAAGTGTTCATAAGAGTGAATGATATGTTTAGTGACTTCTAGAATATTAAGGTGGTTATCAAAATGATAATCTCACCCCGGAAGAGTATGTTTCTACCACAGAATTAGGAAGGGCATGACACAAGGTAGTATCCTGAACTTCAAGAACATTAAAAAGGTTCTAAGACACTATAAAGAAATGAATGGGGCAGTTGGCATGTTACTGATCCTTATCAAAAAAATTTTTGCTTAAATAAAAGAGTGGTACATCTACTTTTTTGCAACACTCTATAAAAGGAATAAGAAGAGACTCCGAGTTGAATCTGAAGCGTAAGTTCCTACAACTAGTAACCTCAGTTATCTAAGAGCAAAAATACTGATGTGTAGATCATGCAGATTGGACTGGAAATCCTCGCAGGTACATGTTGAAGTATTCAAACTTCAATTTATACGTTTCCCTCTGTTTTTAAGAAAATTTATCAAGATGAGATCAAAATGCAGGCTGTGGCATGGACAAGTGATTAACCTAACCTATGTGTGTTGTTATTAGTAATCGTTTATGAGCTTCGTAAAATCTGCATTAAAATTTACATGAGCTGCTTCGGAGCTCTTTTGGCAAAATTCATTTCATTGTTTTTGAACCTTAATTTTGCTAAGGGGTATATTAGAGTTGAAAATTGGACAAAATTTGATTAAAATATAAAAATCACAATAGCTGACAATATGTTGTAGTCATTTTTGACATTAAAACAGCAGCACTTATGATTAATCTCAAAATATTTTAGAATAAAATGCGATTCTTCTTCTGTATGCACCCATGGCTTATAAATGTGTTTGTACCACATATTACTTGTGGTTATTCAGTCCATGCTACCCATTGTGCTGCTTTAATGAGGGAGGAAAAAGTTTTAGACACATATCTCGCTCTATGGCTTTTAAAGCATTCCACATACCGAAAATGAAAGATATTAGTGTTTGCTTAGCAGAAAGTGCAAAGTGAAATTAGAATTTGGTAGAATTAGTAGAGTAATGTGCATTTGCTTGAGATTTAAAAGGAACCTTCATACGATGTTTGCGTTTTAATCACTCAAAATTAATTCAATATCAACTTGAGCACCAGAAATGTCTATAGATTTTCGATGTGTTGCGACGTCTACTTCCCGTAGATATCAGCTATTATTTATTCCTATTCAAAAAATAGTATTAATGAAACATTTATCTGTATATTAAGAATTAACAAACTATAGAATTGTTGAGGATATACTTTGAATTCTGCTAAAACAAAATATCTTTGCTGTCAGGTTAACCACCATGTACTGCAAATGAGTTTAAGGAATCTCATATCATTACAGCTTTTCATCTTTTGTTAACCAATGCAGTATAAGACATTGAGCCTACACTGTGTATTAAGGAAGTGTTATCACCTGAAGTACCATAAACTCCTGAATCTAGATCAACAAAAGCATTAATGTATTCTACAAATTATCTTAAAGTTACTCATCATTAAGTTTAGGAAACCTCTTTTTTTAAATAAGTTTTTTGACTTGCAAACAGCATCTTTATGTTGTATAATCAAGTCGAGTCGACCTATAGCTAATAATAATACTCCAATTTTGATCATTATAGGCAGAATATTTCTTGGGATGTCGTACTACATAGTTTTCCTTAGAATCTTGCAGCAATTCGCTTTCTTTTATTATTAATTCTGTTACTGCTAAAAGTGCTCTCACTCGAGTTGATTCCTCTGCTCCAATTATTATTTCAAGATATTTCATGTGAAATTTATACCAATATGCCTAAGATGTTTTGAAGTCTTTCTGGCCTTGATTTGAATCTATATAAATCGTCAACGATTAATGGAAATGGCTTCCTTAACATTGATACCTCTTTATTGATTTTGATTTTTGGACATTAAAAAATGGACTGGACAAAATTTAGTGTAAAACAATTGAAAAAAAATATTTTCTTCGATCATTGCAAAAAATCAGCAAAAATAGAATCTGTGAAAATAACATTGATACCCCTTTCCATATGAAATGGACTTAACAATCTTTAGTGAGACTATGGATTTGATAAAGAACGTTGAAATATTTTCTTTAATCATAGCATAGAATCTATGGAAATTGAAGTAATTAAAGGTGAGCATTTGGAGGTGATTATTGATAAGAAATACATACGTTAAACAAAATATTCCAATGAAATAAGAACAAGATGATTCGTTACAGCTTCTGAGGAGCAAACACATTTAGTTCAAGTTTTTTGAGAAAGATATTTTCCTGGAAACACTTATTAACTAAGTCCTACGCTGTAAATCGATATAAGTATCAAGGTAAATTATAAAAAGAAATTATAATGCTATTTAATACACTTTACAAAATGATCCCTATCGTCTACTCCATCTACCATATCCTGAGTTGACTTTTTACATTAACTTTGTCAAATGCATCATTCCCAGAGGATGGAAAGAAAGAGAGAGAGAGATGAAACATCGAATGGACTGGCTTTTTAGCATGTGCGGGCATTTTGAAAAGAGTTTCAGTATGAGAGGTTCTCGCTCTCTCTCTCTCTCTCTTCTTCTTTCACCGGGTCCACTTCAATTAGTTATAATGTGATTTGGCTCCGAGAAAAGACTTCGTTATGTTTTGATGAGGCTGACCATTCTTTTCGTCAAGGATACGTCGATAAAACCAGGACTGGACTAATCCATTTTATGGTTTACGATCTGAGTAATTTTTGAGAATTTGAAAATTTCGTCAAAGGTAGAAATGAATCAATTAGCAAAATTTCACAAGCCTATAAATAATTAATAAAATTTCAAATGTGTATCGGAACTAATTTAAAGATGAATGAATAGACAAAAAGGAGTTTCTTGGAGAAAAAAGCATTTCCGTAACATCTAACAGCTAGAATAGAAAGCAAACAATAAATTCGTTTCAACTTTTCTTATGCTAGCGCCCAGAATTCATCACTGCGGCACGCCGCTATATATATTCTTCATATGACTATTTTGGGAGTTGTCAAATCTAATATGGCTTGGTCCATATAACAGATTTTTCTATGTGGTGCTTCGTTCACTCTGCAATACAGAAACACGCAGAATGAAGCAGTTGCTTCGCTCGCTCACATTGAAACGATCGCAAATTACTAATAATATAGAGTTATGGAACCAAAAAATACGAAATTTACTACTAAAGCAATAACACTACCGTTACTTCTATAAAGGGAAATACATGGAAGATATGGGATGACATTGAGGGGTTATTTCTCAGGCTTCATAATTTAGCAATGATCAAACTTTTCATTTCAAAATTTGTCTCAAAAAAATTAATACATACTTGTTCTCTGTTAAAATAAAATGATGATTATTCTATAAAAATTTAATGAAGTAGTGTCTACTAAACATCGATATATAGTTCTTATAACGTAAAAGGAAGTGGACTTCTTAATAAAACACCACGCAGTCATCCCAAAGAGACACTTCTGTATGTTTGGTGGAGTATACTTGGAATTGTTCATTTGAATGTGCTGCAACCTGGACAAAATAATATTGAAAATGATATTGAAACGTATCCGGCCATGGCTAACAGAAAAAGCGTTATTTTGGATCACGACAATACCGTGTAAGACGAACCTTGGAAAAAATCAATTGTAGTTACAGATTTTCGTTTATTTTGATACCTACATTTTCTTATTGGTGAAAAATTGTCATCTCGAGATATTTAACTCAATTTAATCGATATTTATCGGTTTACCATTGGAAATTTGCACAAGATGTTGTTCATAATGAATATTGTCAACACGTTGACTGCCAACTATAAAATTTTATCCCACCGAGAAATTTTTTTCAAATAATACAACTAAGAAATCAACATTTTTTCAAAAACCTACATTTTGTGTACCTTTCAGTAGTAAATTTGTATTTAAATTAGTATTTTTAATAATTCAGTGCGGTTAAATAAAATTATGGAAATTACCTTGGTAGTCAACGTGTTAAAAAGTTGAACGTGCTGAAAATTTGTTCGTTTGAAATTAATTTAAGAGCGTGACATTACTTTTCGGTCTCCCTTTGTATATTAATCTGTATCGAAGCTGTATTAGAACACTATTTTTATACCAAAAAGCTAATACTGTAGCACAGATATTATTTTATATTTTTCTATCACCGCGTTACATTGAATTGTTAGACAAAGCAAATTAATACCTTCGGGAGATCGATAAAATATAACTAATAGCCATCGTGAATTATGGATAAGGTTCGTAGACAGACCATTTGAACTACGAACGAATATCCATGTGAACTACCGAGTGTTAGTCGAACAACTCCTCACGCAACTACAGTTTATAGTATCTATTTGGCAGGGGCAGTGCTTGAATTATTTTCCGATTCCAAATATAGTACTTTGAAAACGATTTTTTGCCATAAATAAGATGATAATAAACTTTCTTAGTTTGAATTATTAGCAACTAGAGAATACAATTTATTTTTTTTACATGTCATCTGCATTATGTTAACATACTCTTAATTTTAAGTTTTCTTTCAATAAATCCATAATATCCATAATAAGAGAATAGCGGCGACAACGAAGTGGGTCAAATGTAGAAATTACGAGATAATACAAATAACAAAACAAGGGCTTTTAATGAGAAAAATAAATTGAAAACTACTAAATTGGTATGGACATATCCTCAAAATGAAACCAGATCGACTTACAAGAAAAGTGATGGAAGTAAGAAGTACCAATAAGAGAAGAAAAGGTAGACCGAGATTATAAATAAAAGATAAGAAAGGAAAAGCTCTAATTGGAATAAAGAATATAGCAGAAGACGGGATAGATTGAAAACATTGGGTCAAAAGGAAGGTTAGTTATATCCTAGATACCAACCATTCTTTTTTTAATTACGTGACGATTGAATTTTTAATCAAACTATGCTTTTCATCGGCTCTATTGTTCGATCACATAGTGATTGACATTTCAACCTATCTCCGCACTTTATCAGCACTACTGATCACGTAATGATTGACATTTCTACCTTTCTCCGCTCTTTATCAGCACTTTTTTTGGCGTGGCTGAAAAAATCATATCCTAGATACCAACCTATCTTTATTTGAACATTTTATGATTAAATTTTCGATTAAACCACCCTCTTCATCAGAACTATTATTTCATCACGTAATTATTGACATTTCGGCCCAACTCCGCTCTTTATCAGCAGTATTATTTGATCACGTAATGATTGACATTTCCATCTATTTCTCTTTTTATCAAAACTACGATTTGATCACGTAATGATTGATATTTCGACCTAACTAGGCCCTTTATCAGCAGTATTATTTGATCACGTAATGATTGACATTTCGACCTAACTTCTCTTTTTATCAGAACAACTATTTGATCACGTAATGATTGATATTTCGACCTAACTTGGCCCTTTATCAGCAGTATTATTTGATCACGTAATGATTGACATTTTGACCTAACTAGGCCCTTTATCAGCAGTATTATTTGATCACGTAATGATTGACATTTCGACCTAACTTCTCTTTTTATCAGAACAACTATTTGATCACGTAATGATTGATATTTCGACCTAACTTGGCCCTTTATCAGCAGTATTATTTGATCACGTAATGATTGACATTTCGACCTAACTAGGCCCTTTATCAGCAGTATTATTTGATCACGTAATGATTGACATTTCGGCCCAACTCCGCTCTTTATCAGCAGTATTATATGATCACGTAATGATTGACATTTCCACCTATTTCTCTTTTTATCAAAACTACGATTTGATCACGTAATGATTGATATTTCGACCTAACTAGGTCCTTTATCAGCAGTATTATTTGATCACGTAATGATTGACATTTCGACCTAACTAGGCCCTTTATCAGCAGTATTATTTGATCACGTAATGATTGACATTTCGACCTAACTTCTCTTTTTATCAGAACTACGATTTGATCACGTAATTATTGTCATTTCGACCTAGCTTGGCCTTTTATCAACAGTACTATTTGATGACGTAATGATTTACATTTCGAACTATCTTCGCTCTTTATAAGTACTTTTTTGGCACAGTTTTAGGAATTAGATCCTAGATACCGAACGGTCGTTATTTGAACACGTGATGTTTTAAAACTTCGTATTTCTACATCTGTTTCTGGTAACCACAATATGTTTTCACTAAAGTTCATTCATTTTATGGTTATTTCATTTATTATCCAATATTAAATTGATGATCATAATATTTCTGGGAAGAGTACTTAAATTCGGTTTAAATAGAAGTTTGGAACTATATAAATCATTAAACAACACTAAAAAATATGCATGCAAGGTAAAATTTGAAAATTAAGTGCAGTAAAATCAAACTATTAATTTTAATTACGGTTTTAAATCACCATGTATCTCTAAATCAGTGAGGTTTCAATTTATATGCTAATAAGAAAGTAGCATGCTATGTTAGAGTTGAATTCCTTTTTCCAAAAACATTGAAACGTGTAGGAAATTAGAAATCAGTAATTTTATTGATAATAATTGTATTAATTGTAATGTGCTTGTATATAATTGAAACTATTTAAATTTACATTTATAGTAACTAATTATTTATACGAAAAATTATGTAGGGATCTTACATCACAAATCAACATACTTATAGTTGAACGATTCTAAAGCAAATGAATAAGAAACATAATATATACCCCTTAGTATACATCCCTCGGGACTGTTCAACGATAGCACAACTTTGTCAAAAGCCATGATAAAAGCTTACAGATCATGTAAACATAGAGGCCATTCAGTTCATTGACAACACCAAGAAAATAAAAAGTCAATTCAATAATTCAGTGCCCTTGTAAATCAAAGTATAGTGCATAGTGTTAATTCTATTAGAGTCTCAAAAACTACTACTTAGTGCCTAAAGAACTATTATTGAGTAAGACTCAATAATAGTAAGTCAAATGAACAGATTAAGTTTCGCAATATCATAAAAAGCTTACTAAGCTTCAATGTATAGAAAAAACCGGTCCACATGGTTTGAATTGGTTACTGGAAAGTCGAGGATCATTATCAAGCTTTTTTTAAGATCGCCTAAACGCGACCTTTCCAGATTTAGTCTCCTGATTCTAAAATACAGCTATGTTCTATATTTTCATGAGGTATCAAAATGAATCCTCTATATAGTTGTACAGTCTAGTACCACCTTAACGTGGAGTCGTTTTCCACCCTTTGTTTTTGTTTTGGCAATCTTAACTTCGAGTTTCGCTACACCTTTTGGAATTAACGCATCTTATTGACCAGCTATCCTTACTAGCTTTGAGTTAACCTCTACAGAGTGCCTTCTACTCTGCTTAGCTGTTTTCCATATAATAATGAATAACCGCTTCCTTAGTTAGGGTTATTGGAAAAGCTACACCTTGTTCCTAAGCTTTCCGTCATCATTAAACGTAGGTTATCGGTGGCTCTCTTGAGGGAACGTACATAAACCACGTAGCTCATTCAAGAGGAGTGGGGATAAGTTCAAATACTAAGCCACGTAACGGGGAAAGACGTGAGAGGAAAGCCACGTAATTTTGTTTTGATGAAATTTTGTTGAAGAAAATGATTTCATTTGGCACAAAAATGCTAATTTTTCAGGAACAATCGTGAAAACATTGTTTAAAATATAATAAACTGCTAATAAATTAATTTATTTGAGACGTACATAAATTTTTTGTTAGTTAAGTAATATTTACTAGTAGCTAGCTAGTGTTTATTGAAATTTAATAGATTGTATTTTATGAATTATCTATCAATGATTACTAAATATTCAATCGTACGATGTAGAAGATTGTTCATTAAGCGTAAACAAAACCAAGTAGTATCGGGCAGTGTAGAGGGGTCATGGAAAAGGCTACGTGCCGGGGGGACAGGTTCCAAAGGAACTATAATGAGTCTACGTGGTTTCTGGACGCTCCCTGTATGTTGCTGTTGCTGCTCTATTATGACCTTTGCGGTACTCAAAGAAGCTAGTTTTGATAGCTCCATAGTTTAGAACACGCCGACCCTAAAGTTATTATTGGTCTGACTAAGCCTATATGCCATTTTCGAAGTGATTTTTTGTCTACATTTCAGATCCGTATTCAGAATTGATCTATCACAACTAGATTAGAAAATATTTATTTTATATTTTATATATTTCTTGCCGTTGAGCTAGCATTGAACTTAATATTCAGTATAAAAATCGGGAACTCCAATTTGTAGTTGAAAGGCATATTTTCATTAATAAAAATTAGAAACTGAAACAGAGAAAGTATTTTTCTGCAATATTGAAATATGCAAATCGTTACAAAGTCGTACGCTTGAAATGCTGGAGGTTCAGTTGATTATTTCATTCAAGATCCTCACACTTGCAACTTTATCGGTTTTATTTATTGCGTGTAAGTTGTAATTCTATAAGACAAATGAGCTCCTGGCCCACCATCGCATGGGTGCTCTTTTCTATCTATCAGACTCCAAATTAGATTTTGTCTTATTCACTTTACCTAGCTTTGTTATTTTCATGTTGAAACTGCTCACAAATTATTGAATAAAATTTGAGGTTAGGAAATTGCTTTCTTTTGCTAATGGAATTTTTTTTGGTGGCAACTATAATGCAATGGCAAGACACTTGGTAGCTCTTGGTAGCCAGCCAACCTCAGTATGCAGAAATAAACGAGTAGAAACTTACTGTTCCTCACATAAGTAAGATCAAAGAATTGCTTTAAAACTTTTAGGCAGTATATTAAAAAATTGATATGATCTAAGTCATATTTTTGGTTGCAAAAAGCTATCTATACATTACGCTCTGAATGGATCAGTAGATCTTGTTTAGCAAGCTATAGAACCACGATGACGATAAACTGTAATGATGAGTTAGTTGCAATGGAATAGCTTCTAGGGGTAAACAAACATTTTATAGCCTCTGAATATGTAAAGCAGTTCGTGGTACATATTTTCAGTTGAAGAAATAATCTGTTGTTTTACATGGTACGTCTTTGGTAATCCCTATTTTAAATGAATGTTCCTGTATAAGACGCGGTCACTGCTGGATCCAGTACAAAACACAATCACAAAATGTCTTGTTGTGAAAATAATGGTGTATACAACGAGGTAATAAAACCAAAGAAATGAATTAAATTCTTTTTATTGTGAAATGCACACAGAATGAAAGTTCGTTATAGAAATATTTTTGAGCAAATCATTTTTGTGTATATAAAGGGAACCAAGGTGAGGAAGTTAGTTTATTACAGTTCAGGAAAGGATTTTGCTTTATTGCACACAATTTAAGTTTTAACGAAGTAAACATTGTATGAGAACGTAAGTTCCTTCGATAACAGAGGATACGACACAATATCTAATATTCATTAAATAACAATGATAATAACAACAATAATATATTCAAACAATTATTTTAAATAGAATAAAAAGCCAATTATTTCAAATAAAAGTGACATTTTATGTAGTTTGTTGCAAACAATCACAGTTCTAATGGAGTGAAATTTGTATCATAATGTGAGATTATTTAATATAAGAGGTTACGACATATACTGTACAGCAAAAAATCTATTATAAGGCCGAATCATACGGATCAACTCATAAGAAACTCATTCCTGACACAAATCACTAACAAATGTTGCAATGAGTAACAACGTTTGTACGCGTCAGTTTAAGAAACTCGACCTGTTGATACCTGTCAACCGCCTCTCAAAGGTTTCAATGGATGAGGGTAAATTTGTATTCAATCTGATCACAACACAAGTTTTTTACTTCAACAGGTTTGTAATTCGTCTTCATTTTATTTATTTTCACCCCTTTTTGATTTCTTGGATCTATATTTGTTATTTTTCTTCACGTGAAACGCAAGCATAAGAAGATAAACCCTTTAATACACTTAATTCGAGTGATGCCTGCCGTTTCGAGATGCCTGAGGATTTTGGTCTTGAGATTCTATAGGTTAAAGTGTTCGGGAAAGACGTGATTGGTAGCTGATTCCACAAGCTTGCATTTTTTCAAAGAATGGAGTCCCGATAAATTGACGTTCTGGGCTTCTACAGGCGAATTCTGTTTATGAGCTGTCTGTCGAGTAGGTTTTGCAAATACTACTCTAGATAGGCTTATGTTGGACAACTCGGGAGAGTATTTCCCGTGGTAGTCAGGTCAGCGTTGAAAAAAAGAATAAAGAAAGTGGATACAACTGAGTCTCATCAAAAATGAAATCGACTACGCTCTTATACACAATAATCGATCGTCTAAAGAGTTGTATTATTTCTTAAGACAAAACTCAGCTTTATTTAGTTTTAAAGGGCACACCTAGTGTGAAATTTTCAAAAAAAATCGATTCATATTTCGATAGGTTATACCTTTAAAAATAACATACTAAAATTTTAAATCGATATCTTAAATAGTTTTTGAGTTACAGACATTTAAAAGAGCAGCCGCTCGGCAATTGCTTGGCATTGGGTACGGGACATACCATCATTTTATCTTTTCTGAAACAGCATTTTTCGAATTTGCTGGAGTGATTACTCGGAGACAAATGATCCGATCGCTATCAATGACCCTCCAGTTTTTTGATCTGATCAAAAATCGAATTTTGGCAGACCAATAACGACCAAAATTTTGGGTAAAGTTTAACTATTTTTTTGTCAATTTTTGATTTTTTTGTTTGCCTGAGGGTCATCATACAGACAATATGTTTTAGTTTAACGAGAATTTTTTTTTGTTACGTTTTATTAACGGAGAAGGCTGCAATCACTCCTGCAGTGGAGGACCTTTATTGGCGCCGTCGGAGATCGCGTGTCATTTTAAAAGTATTTAATATTTTCTTTCAAAAATTTTACTATGTATTCTCAAAACATGTATAGATATATCTTCAAAATTTTGAAACGATTGATTCTCTAGTTTTTTTTTCAATTCCCAAAAATACCTGTGATATTAATCAATTTGATGAATATTTATCTGCTCACGTTATATGTGGGAATCTAATAAATGATAGGAACAAAGACAAAAAGTTGAGCTATACTGAAAATACTTAAATTCGTTTTCACACAAATTATCGAACATATTGATTGCATTTGATTTTTAAACTTTGATATAAGGTCGAATTATATAACAGGTTATATCTTACAGAAAAGTATTCATTTGATATTTGAATGAAATGGCAGTATTCGATATTGAATATCGAACCCTATAACAATAATTTTTCTAAATTTTGATATCCTGACATAAACATTCAATATTATTTCAATATTAATTTGAACAGATTTCCAAAAAACCAATATAATTTAAATGTCGATTCACAACATAGAATACGGAGTAGTTTTTGTAGAATTAGAATCTACTTGGGAGAAAGTTTGCACAAGAATTTGTTTCCAAGCGTCAGCTGTTGATAAGTTAGAATAGGGGTTTATATAACAAACAAATATTGTTCTGTTGTGGCTTGTTTACTGCTTATTTCTATTTGCTTATTGTTTGTTTATTTGGACTATCTCTCACTTGCGAAAAAAGAAAGAAAAATCTATCATAACGTCGTATAAAAATATCCGAATGGAGCGATGTTTCAGGAAAAAAAACGAAATTCTGGTGAATAGTTTAAAGAAATTAATTAGCTGCTCCAATTCTGGCTTCAAATATAAGTAGAATACAATCTCTATTAGATTATTATGGGAAGGAGCGCGAAAATCCCAGTTATCAGATATCAATCATATAACTGTTTTTCAAAGAAATATCAATTCAATTCATCTTTAAAAACAAACCTACTCCATGAAATTTCCGTTGGTTTTATGTTATGTATGTATGTTACATTTATTACAACAATTCGGTCATACCAACTCACCAATCTGACCATCTAAATTGAATTGAGTTGGATAACCTTCGATTTTTATCTTTTTCTTTGTATTATAATTTGACACAAATGTTTTTAAACAGATGTAGAGCCAACCTTCCCCTAAGTTGATTTTCATATTCCTACCTGTGCAATTCAAGCTATAATTATAGTACCAGAATCACGAAAGAAGTCTTTTTTATGTTCTCTTAGCCAAAAAATTGATTCAAAGAAGTCATTTTGAATAAGATCCGGTTTTTTGGTGAAAAATTGGCAAAACTGGGAAAAACGTCAACTTTTTCTTTGGAAAAAAATTGAGTCTGTAGAGATAAGTCTCAATCAATTGGTTGTGGTGGAAATTGACTGAAAAAGGGGAAAATTCATTCGTGATTAATTCGACATTCTGTGTCGTGTATTCTGAACACGATGAAAGGGTCAATGCTTGGTGCTAATAACCCCTTAGAAAGAGATGTTGACAGTAAACTAACGCAAACAGGTAATTAGTATCTAATCAATTTTTGGACTCGAGACTATGTGTATCGCCCAATCTGTAGTGAAATTATTCTTCTGGAAAATCTGCTTTTCAAATTCCGCTCTAACATTTCGATTATCACCTACGGGCAGCTGTTATTCTTGTCTTTCGGTTTTATAAATATAGAGTTTCAAGATTTTATACAGATCTTAGTGGTCAATCTACTGTTCCTCATCGATCAATCCATCTGCCAGTAAATAGAAACTAGCATAAATTAATGTGAATGAGCTTCATCTTGTTGGACATAGATGGGATCTTGTTCCAAAATCATCAATTGAATTTTGGCTATAAGCTTTTCAATTTATTCCGTAATAGTTGTATTATATCTAGTTGCTATATAATTTCGAGCTATATAAAGATTTTTGTTTTCTATATCTCATATTAGGAAGTTTTTATATGATTGGTTGGTTTATAACCTATAACTCAATTTCCAACTTAGTTTCTAACATTCAAAAGCATTAATGCTTTCGTGAAAAAGCTTTCCGTTTCATGTATATTATTATAATAACGTCGTAACCTCTATTATATAACAACCTCATGAGAAAAGGGCTTTTTTCCTTCTCTCTTTGCTCGGCTTTCCTAATTTGGACTGAGACTATTACGGAAAAATTTAATTGGGCTTTACGAGGACTTACAAAGATGGCGATTGCTTGTTTGAAATACCCACTTCATTATTTAACCTAAAAAATTATTTCGGAATTGTTTCTTCAGAAATTAAAACAAAAATTTAATTTGCTAGAATGTAAATTATTTGTGTAATTAACAGAGTTTTTTTACCTTTGGAATGAAAAATGATGTTTATTATACAAAAAATAGTGGATGAGTTTGAGAAATATTTACATTTTTCATCTACTTATTGTATTATTTTGTTATTTTTATTAATAAAATATGGAATGAATGTATTCTTTCGCCAAAATAGCAAAGTCGAGCAAAGGAAGAGCTGCGTTTCACATAAACCAGTACTATATATATTCAATAATCATATTTACATGTATTTGAAATGTCACGTTGCTCAACAACATGCAGCCATTTTTTAATAACTGGTGCTCATTGGTATGTTTTATACTCAATCATATAAAATAATATCTTTTCATGATTGTTCAGGTAGGTACATCAAATGTTATTATGCATATATTTCAGCTTATGCGTTCAATTTGAAATTGAGTTTCTGCAGTTTCTTTTCCACCTAATGAACTTGATCATTAGTCAAATCCCCAACGATAACGTTTCCAACTAAAACACTTGTATTTTCAAGAGCATGGGAAATACTCATAATTATGCTAATGCAAGTTCTTCGGAGGAATCAAATTCTATATCAAGGCCATTAAATCACAAAAACAAGATCTGAAACAAACCAAACCCTTTCAAAAATAACTAAAAAATCCTTGGAACTTCTCTCTGTATCTCCCAAAATTTATAAGTTGCTGTAATATTAAGGGAGTTCAATAACTGTTACTTCATAACTTGAAAAATTATTTTTATGCTCAATGATAAATTGAATAATGTATTTCATGCACATTTTCTGAACTAAATAAACTCGATTTTATAATGAAATTTTATAGAATATCACCTAGAGGAAAAACAAACATGACACACTATTACGATGACGATGAACTCAGCACGTTGCGTTGGGTTCCGAGGATGTTTATTCCATTTCTACAAAATCACGTATTTGCTTTGATGAAAATTGTCACTTGTGATCATTACACACCCGATTGAGAGCGTGCAAATAAAGTGTAGAAATAAAGGCGGAGAAAACCTTGCGAAAGCCAAAACTAGGCTATCAGCGGGAGAAGTATTTGCCACGGTTTTTGGGGGTTGGTATCCTACATACAAATTTCTTACATGAACTTTGGACCATCCTTGCAACCTATTATTAGTCTTGGATCAATTTAAGCTTCATAATAGACGCAGATGTAGGAAAACAACGTCAGATATCACAGAGCAGAAAATGCTGAAAATTAACTGAATAACATCATTCGACAAGTGGTTAATACTGAATTTGGAGGTTATTCTACTATTAGCTGCTGAATAACTGGAATAAAATTATGTGAAGATATCAATTACTATATTTTCCTCATTGAATAAAGGTCCAATAATAATTTTTTAAAGAAAATACCAACCAAATACACAATAAATGTAGGGTTCTTCTTCCTGTTTCGTAAGATATTCGTATCTGGTATGTTGCATTGCAAAATGAATTGGAAGGTTCTGCCATAAACGTTCAAAAATTATAAAGAGTGAGTTTTATGTATGGAGCGCCTCAATTATATCCGGAAAAATTTGTACGATTTTTATAAAATTTTATGTATAAGGGTCTGTGACACAACGATTTTCACATTGTTGTCAGATCTTTCCGTTTTCCGAAAAAATAATGAACTTTGATTAGAATGGATCACCCTATATATTTTGTGTTTATAGAAGTCTTTAAGATATACTCATTATTTTTCATATACTGTTTCCCTATACCTAAATGCCATAATTTGGGAGTTATATCTACAATAACAAATTTGACGTTTCAATAAATCATTATTGTTAAAAGTTTATTGAAATCACAATGGATCGTTCATCTGAAAAAGAAAGAATTGATATTTTAATATTAGGATATGGTGATAGGCGTAGAAGTCAAAAAGAAACGTGTAATATCTTTAATATATCAATAAATTTTACGTGATAATAAATTCCATCCATACTAAGTAACGTTGGTTCAAGAGTTTGCCGACTTAATAATGGAAAAATGATACAATCAAAACGATCCAAATTTTTTAAATGTCTTGCGATGAGGTCACTTTATATATTAATAGTAAGTCGGCATAAATGTAGATACTGGTCACGTAACAATCCTCGTGGTTTGTAAATCCCACACCCAATATCCCGAAAAACTGATATATGGACTGGAAAAATATTTGATCCCTTTTTCATTGAGGGTAACTTGAATAGTCCGGCGTATTTAGATTTATTTTAAAATTATTATTATAGTTGGCGCGGAAATTTCCTAATCCAAATAAGTATTTTCAATTACATTTTAAGAAAATTCATTATTAGATATAATAATATCCCAAACGACAATATATGGTGACAACAAGATGGTGCCCCACCTCATTACGCATATGTAGTGAGGCAATACCTAAATAAAGTGATCCCAGAAGGTGGATTGGAAGGCGTATTTTTATCGATTAGCACCCGAGATCACCCGACATGAATCCTATTTCCTGTAGGATCACCTAAAAAACATCGTTTATAAAACAAAGATATACCAATATTCAGGAATTGAAAGATAGGATTTCCACAGGGATAAAAAGAATTGAGCAGTCAGGGATGCTGCAAAAAAGTTTTAAAAATCGCATGGTTTGCTGTATTGAAGAAGATGGACAACATGAAAACATTTTGAGCAATTGCTGTAATAGCATTCACTGTATGTTTTCTAAAATATGTAGTTTTTCTACTTCACAAATGTGGATCTATTTCTAACATGACAGAAACATTTAAAGATTTGTCTTCAGTTGTTGTAGGTTTTCTGAGCCATTATTTGGATAGATATTTTCTTCCACCAGTTTCGTTAAACTGTTTTACTAATTTACTAACATTAACAAACGAGTTTATTCAATCGTAGCCATCTAAATGTACGATATTTATCAAACTTCGTTGGAGATACTCTAAATTTGATCCATTTGACATAACAGAGTTCATTATTTTGCCGGAAAAAGGAAAGATCTGATAACAATGTAGATACCACCATAACACCGGCTGTATCACAAGACCCATGTACACAAAAACTTATAAAAATCGTTCAAGCCGCTTCCGAGATAATTGAGGCGTTCCATACATACAACTTATTCTGTATATCTATCAAAAACACTACCAATATCTCTTTTTCTGTTAGCAACATTGACAAAATAATGATAATAGATACTATCAATTTCTGTTTAAAAATTATTTCAATGGTATTTTTATCTGAGGAGCTATAAGAAATTACCTGTACTAGTTGTATCTACTCAAGGTACTCAACGTGGTTTCAATGTAGTTAAGAAGAATGAAAAAATAAATCAATTATAGCGGAGCACAGCTTGATATTCATGGCGACATTTGTAAGACAACTGTATCGAGTTTCTATTAAAATAACTGAAAGCATGTTGTTGACTACAGTGAATATTCTAATTGAACTGAGAAAATTGGTATTTATCTCATAAACTTAACATTTTTACAGAAACGAACAAAATTCATATATTATTTTATTAAATATCAGTTCTACATTGATTGTTTTGCAAATAACTTGGAGTATCAGGGAATAACTTTTTTATATTTACACTTTAAAAAATTCACATTGAAAGGATTAGCCTGGTGAAACACATTCCTTAACAGTCACATGAACTGAACAGTACGTTTTAAAAATTGATCTTAAAAATGTATGTTTAACAATTATTTGGAGCTTCAATTGTCTCTGTTGTCGGCCAGTTAGTTCATACCTTTCATGGTTTTCTATGGTACTACTCCCAAATATTGAACACCACTACATTAAAAGAAATGATGATAGCAATTTCATTGTCTTTCGAAATCTCTTAATTCTGTATGTAAACTTCTGTAAACTTCTGATATAAACCAGCGAGAACTATGAAAAAATGGATATCAGAAACTTTAACTAAATTCTGTTATCGTCATTATTAATTTATCAAAAGTAGCAAACACCCAAATCCCAGAATTCTTGAACTGATTTGGTTTGGAACGAAAATAAAAAGTGAAAAAGTGCTTTGCACCAAACATACATGAAAGAAAAGTATAAATGTTGATATCTAGCATGAAATATTTCCATCAAATAAGACCATTATTTTTTATTTCATGAGGTTCAAGTGATATAGAAGAAGATAATGTAATAAAAACAATCAAAATATGCCAACAGATTCGTTATAATATAAATTTCTGATAATTTAATGCCTACTATTTAAAAACCAGATTTTATCACAATTCATTGCTTATACCATGGTGTTTGTTGTGTGTTACTCTTATAACAATTGATTTTTCAAGGTGAGTTTCTGCGCGAACATCTAATTGCAGTGTCGCGTCAAGTTTTTAAGAAACTCCGATACACATTTTTCCTCCCATTTAACAGCTAGTAAAATTTTTGTTTGGTACATATATTCACTCCTTGGATTTGACTGACAATCACGGCTTCTAATATGAATGACTTTAAATTGTCTCAGCCGATCAATTCATGCTCATTCAATCAAATTAATTTGTTGTTACTATTCCTTCTTCTAAAACGTAAACTGTTTGCCCACAAACTTCATTAACATTGCAAATAAATGTGTTATTATCAGAACCTCCTGTAGAAAAAATCAGACTTAGGTGTCATCGAAATTCTGAAAATTTTATCATAAATAACTAATTTGTTTGATTCAATTGTGTGTCAGAATCAGCAAGTAACTTCTGAGGATGCCAACCATACAAACAATAACTATTTTCGACGACGGCCTTAAGGCAGCTTGACATGGTGTAAAACAAAATATATTTGATAGAATGAAAAGAAAATGAAAAGTGAAATAAACAAGAAAAAAGTGGTCAATGAATATCTGTCAATAATGATATCAGCTGCTCCTCGTTTTTGGAGCCTGATAAACAGGTGGGTTGCATGAAACAATGAGCTGAGCTTAATCTGCGCATGATTTTGATCATGAAATATTGCGTCTTGCATTGCATTTTACGTTGTATTGCATCATGTCAAGCGGCTTTTCAAAAAATACTCAAACAATTTGTTTGATTTGATATAATTTTGGAAGTGACTAATATGAAGGAATGAGTTTTAACAATATTGTTCTGAAAATTTGTTAACAATATATTACATTTTCTAACACAACTAAGTTGAAATTATTTTTCTAAACGCCACCAGAAGAACCAACAACATTAGTGGATTAATAAATATGCTTCCAATAAAATAAAAATATATGCGAGAAAAATTTTTGCTACTGTCATTTAGTTACCGTTAATAATCTATTTATAATGAAATATGAATTAATTGACCATATTTACATAAATCAATATGTTGATTGGCATATTTCTACGGATTTAAGAATGAAATTAGAATCTGCAAAAAACATTCAAATATATGTTACTCCATGACGACCATGTTAACATTTTTTCTAATATTTCGCATTAATAGTCATCTGAAACAGCTTCACAATACTCATACAGGCTTGAGTATCCGCCATTCTTTCCACATTTTGCCCCTAAACGGTTATCGCATATTTTCAAACCTTGACAAACACTCTCATGGGCTTTAATAAGCCATAATGGACTATATTGAGAAAAGAAAGTTATACTGTTGCCAATATTTAATGTAAACAGGTTGTAGGCGAGTAGAGGACTCAACTTCTACTATCGTAGATTTCACAGATAACAAAATACTAGGAAGATCAACTGCGAGAATTGAGCACAGATGCATTTGTGTGGAGAGTCCAGTTCTCATGGAGATTATTCAGATTATTGGAGATCGAAGCGAAGGTGAAAGGGTGAGAATGGTCGTTTACAAAAGAAGTTGGCACTTTCCATATATAATTAGAGTTTGGTGAAACTATTTATTTAAGAAATAGAGCTCTCTCCGCTTATTAAATTTGAGTAACATTGCTGTCACTAGTTAAGCTGAAGCATTTAGAAAATCTAGCTCCGGAATGGTGTTCTGGCATCATGCCAACCATAGTTCAAATTTTGGAGGTCCTTTCATTATTTTCGAATATAAATAAACGTCATTCGAATAATTTATTGTGGCGATTTTCTTGTTATGTTAGTCTCAAAATTGTTTTCCTTATATCTTTCTCATTGATAAGGATCGCCCGATATTAATTTTGTAACTACAATATATTTTTTTCTTATTCTAATATGCCTTTTTATGTTTCTATATTGATAAATCGTCTAGATTTTAGTTTTCTCTTGATAGAAAATTAGTTCCGAAAAACAAGAAAAAATTGACGTTTCGACCTATTTCGGTCTTCATCAAAATATTATATTAATCAAAAGGTAATCTTTAATGTGAACATAAACATGAAAAATTTTTCTTCAGTTGTTAAATTTCAAAAATATGTAGCAGCTATCAATTAATTTATTCGTTAATTTTATTCAAATGTCTTGAAAGGCTACCTACTATAAAATATAGAATTATACTTTCCATTGACATGTTTTCTTGCGGTTTATAGACAATAATTTAAAAACACAAATGAAATTTGATGATTTAGCAATTATGATGAGAAATAGAATATATAATATTTATATAAAACAACAACATCGTTGAGCGATAGTCAAAGTATTAATTCCCATTTCACCTGATTAATGTTGTAAGCTTATGACGTTGGAAAAACAACTTCAACAATACAATCAAGTTCACGTAAATCTGTAGTTTGGTCTCAGTAGTGCCTTTTTCATTATGTACAATTTGAATTTATTACTAATATTTACACTTTTTTTCCTCACTCGTAGGTATCGCTGTACATGAATATAGAACTTCGTTGTTCTTGAAGATATCTCGCCTGCATTTCCATTGCTGCTGACAGGAATGTATGATGGAAAGAATAGGGGCTATAACTAGAGGGAATGTTAAGATGCGATGTGCCCCCAACATCTGTAAAAGAAATATGTTATTTAATCATTATAAGAAATTCTACTTATAATCTAAAAATACCCGAATTGTATTTTTACGAATTGTTAACCATTGAGTAGAACCGACCCTGGCCTTCAGATGTAGAATCATCCATTTATTCACCCAAACTACATAGACCTACATCATACATTAAAAATTGAAAATGTTCGAAAGTACAATTTAGAAAATATAAGTTCTGATTTCGCAACTCTAAATGCCTATAACTCAGAAACTAGGGGTTGTATGAGAAAAGAGAAATTTTTTTTATATCGCAGCATTATTTTCTAGTCAAATCCAGGAAAAGGGATAAATACTTTCATGAATTATATAAAGCATATTTTAAGCATTAAAATATCTGAATTTGATATTCTTTACTCTATAATGATCTTCTTCGAAAAATTCTATGATAAATGATAATTCTAGTTGTGTAGTTGTATAGTATCTATAGTTCTTTGATAAATATTTATAGAGAAAAAAATTATTTAAAATTCGAAAATTTCGTAGGTAGTTCAAACATTTCAGTAAGGCTGCCATATTTCGTAACATCATAGGTATAAAATAAACACTGAACAAAGTAAATACGACATATTATTAAACTTAAAAATTGAAAATGGTATATAAACCGTGTGAAAATACCACGACTGAAACACCTGGTGAATTCGAGTAAACAACAAAAAAGGTTTGAAAGTATTGGTTGTTTTGACAATCCTGCGATATTCAATTATTTTTGTTGCCAGGATCATTTTAATGTAAGTAAGATTCAAACTTATTTTAATATTTTATTATGCTTTCAATTTTTATTGGATTATGTAATAATGTGAGAACTTAACCTACAAAAGGTTTATTCATATAAATGTTTTATTTATACGTAACCAATAAATAAAAACTGTATTATAACATCACACGCTATGTTGCTAGCAACAATAAACTCATGATCCCAAGGACACAACTGCTCAATGTTTTATTAAACCTATGACAACACAACTCAAAACCAATGATAATCGTTCTCTTATGTAGTTGAAAATTTGAAATTTTTGCGATTTTTAAATGAATATTCAAATATTTAGATTATTTTTTCCGTTTGGTTGAAAATTTCACTTTTTGACATTATTTCATATCAACAACTTATAAAATAAATACTTTTTGAAAAATGGAAGTATCATAATTATTTCGAATATCTTGCACCTGGCACCTTCGCCATATCTAACAAAACGTTTATAATGAACTATTGGCGACACAATGAAAAAACACTTCAAGAAAAAATTTTCCCCTCAAATGTATTCCAACGACGCCTTAAAGGGGAGAATATTTCAAGAAATTCGCGAAATTGACAATCATATGATGAAAAACGTTAACCTAAGAAAAAACAAGTGAAAAAAATAATTCTTTAGGTATAATTGTTATTATGTTTCTTGTAAACTAGAATTTAAAAAAGAAGTGCTGAAAAAATGAAATGGTAACAGTTATTTAGAAAAGAATGAGAAAGTAGTTCTTAATTTATTGAGCGTCTTCATTCTAAAGTGGAATTTCTGGAACCATTGGCGAAATTAATACTGAATACACTACCACTACACCAACACTACACTATCTGACGCGCGTTTCGATAACCAAGATAATCGTCTTCAGAGATTGAAGCTAAACTAAAATCTAATAACTTGACATACCTGTTTTATACTTTATTTTCCACCAATAAACCTTCTTCCGCAAAAATTAATTTGCTTTTTTGCATTCATTCCTTGATTACTAATATATAGAGTGGGCTGTAAGCAATTGGCCCTTTGTCCCTATTTAAGCTACTCTTATATATTATTGGGCAATTCTAAGGATATAATACCAAATTTGCAAAAGAGTGGTATATATGAAATAAGTTATGGTGATTGTGACGGAAAGTATATTGGGCAGACTGAGAGATCCGTTATTGTCCGGTTTAAAGAGCACATGGGTCATTTGAAATATGGAAAGACCAGAAAATCAGGTATTAATAATATAAAATAGTTAAAAAATGTATTCAATAATAAATTATTGGATGCATTTGAAGCTAGATGTAAAGTAACTTAAATAGGGACAAACAGTCAATTCCTTACAGTCCACTCTATAATTTATATAATTTAGTAGTCAAGGAATGAATGTGAAGATTCCATTCCTGGCAAGAGTTTTTTCCCGCTGGAATAAATTTTCGCGGGAGACGGTTTATTGAAAAATATTGTATAAAACAGGTAAGTCAAGTCATTAGATTTTAAATAACTTAGTTATCGTAGCGCGCGTCAGACAGTGTAATTGTGAGTGTTGGTGTAGTGGTGGTGTAAACAGTTTATTCAGTCTCCATATTTCATCATCTTGTTTTACAATGCCCGAGGTTATATATTCTGTTGAACCTATTTTAAGCCTTGTTTTGTAAACCGAAACGTACAACATTATAAAATTATTATAGGAGCTACAATAAGCAGTTTATTGATAACCTTTATTCAAGCATATTCCTCTATAATCACTTCATGTCAAACTATGAACCATTGGCTTAACAGTAAATGTAAATTCAGTTTTAAATAGGAATTTATTCACTATAAACATATCATACACAAAAGAGCAATTCACTTCATTATCCCTTGATTATGTAACATGACTTATTGATCTATTGTTCTAATATTCTCTTCTATACGATCCCATCACAACATATAATAGCTAATTTGACGGAAGCATAACAAATTGGCTTACCTGCATTAATTAGCATTTACTATAACAAGCCAATTAATTAGTCAAATGCCTCAATTTGTTCAAAATCAGCAATCAATAATATGTAATACTGTAAGCCGTAATTTAATTTCATAGTTACTGAGTACTTTTTCATTGATCAATGTAAATGAAATAATATATTCATGATAAATTAGGGTGAAAAGGGTGAAAATGGAGAAAAATAAAGGTCCGAAAACAGGATATATGATTACTAAAAAGAATTTTAACAAAAAAATACAAATAAACATCCCTACAATGAAAAACGAAATCTTTATCTTCACATAAGGCTCGTTAAAAGAAAATTGAACATGATCTGGTGTATATTCAATGGAGCTGAACATCCAGAAGCGCTACAGATTGTAAACTGTGGGTAATAACCTTCAAGCGGAAAGCTTGTAAGGGAGAAGCTATTATACTATTAAAGGAAAGAAGTGAATCAAGCAGAAACTCAATAATCTATACAGATAGATAAACAGCCTTTGGAACAACAAAATCAAAAGTTGTTCCAAGGCACTATCCTGGATCGTGTCAATCAAGTAAGCTTCTGGCTACCGATGGAAATGTTGAGAGATACTATTGGGACAGGAATCAAAGCTAAACAAAAGGAGGAGGAACAATCTGGAAGACCATTAGAAAAGTCACTGGATATTGTACTTCTAAAACAAGATCTTCAGAAATGGAATGTAACTACAGACAACTATTGCAAAGAGTGTAATGGAGAAGAAGAGTAGATTGAGCATTTGCTCTGCTGGTGCCCTGTCATGGCGAAAAAAGTTCTAATGACGAGAAACAACAAGGAATATATTTCATTTGGAATGTTTGAAAAACATGGAAGTGTGCTCAGGTAGTTATATAATTAACTTAGTGAGCTACGATCATATACGAGGATGGTCCCAGAAGTACCTAACCTGACCTAGAGATTGCGGTAGTTACTTGATAAATACCACGAGAATTAACGTTTTTAGTAAATTTGTGAACATTGGTCATCGTTATGTGATATAATACTTATTTATGAATGACGTTGGACTGAAAAGGGAGTACCAACTCCAAAGAAAGCAATGACGGTTTCATCTGCAGGTAAGGTCACGTCGTCGGTTTTTTTGGGATGCGCGTGGGATAATTTTCATTGATTATCTTGAAACAGGAAAAACTAGGCTAAGAAGAAAGTGTTGTTTCGCCAATACAATGCATCAGCTCACACATCTATTATTAATGAATTGAATTGCTACTTCATGCACCTTATTCGCCAGATTTAGCTCTCTCGAATTATTTTCTGTTCCCAGACTTGAAAAAATGGGTATTTTGAACTTATTGAACCTCGCTAAAAAAAGTGTATGGAGCTAAAAGGAGATTACGTTGAAAAATAAACTATTTTTTTCCAAAATTTTTGTTTGTCCTTTGTTGGGTCAGGTATTTCTGGACCATCCTCGTATGTCGGGATTGCCCGAATCAAAAGTATATCCTATTATTCATTCATTTTCTCGATTTTCCTCGAATTAAATAAGGTTTGTCCAAGGCTATTGGAACAAATCTATCCAATTTCTGGCGATCAATCGATCGCTCAGCTCAAGAAACAAGTGAAATTGTCATAAATCCTGTCTTGAGAAAAAAAACTAACACTACTATCATCAACGTGAGTGCCATCGAAAAGTTTTTATTGACATAATCCCGATGTACCCCATGTGAGGTTATCACTGACTCTCTCATTGCCCATTAGCGAGATTGGACCCTCAATTCTCCTCACTCGAATACAGGATCGTACTAAGGATGATTATTAGAATATTTTTATTAAAGAACTGAATATACTGGATAATAGTAATATTTGGAAACTTAAATTATGGAAGAAACATATAAAAACAAAAGTCAAAAACAGAACAGTTTTTTAAGTAAATAGCGTTGTTAAAAAATGGCCAAAACCGCTTCTTCTGAGATAAACCTGTTGTAGGACTTGGAAGATTAGAAGTTTCCTTTTAGGACTACAAAACATCAGATCTCAGATCCTACTGACTATTTACGATGCTAAATTTAAATCAAGTATTGTGTATGTACCTAATATTTTAAAATATTTTGTTTTGTAAAATTAAAAATTCTTGGCGAAGTGGATGCTCAAATTTGCATCTAGTGATTTCGCTTAGTCTCAACATCCACTTGTCACCAAGTTTTTACTTCAGTAATATGATTATCGAGGTACGTCACGAAGAGTCAATTTGGGGAAACCAAAAAACTTCTTACTTAAACCAAGGTCGTCTAGATATCTTCACAAAAAAAAACATAAATCCACTTTTTTGACTATAACAAAAACTTTGTTTTAATTTTTGACTAAAATGCCACTAGCGTATGAACCTCCTCACCTATATGGTTTATTTCGTATTGGTATCTCTCGATATATGGCAATTATACGATAAAACATCGGGTCAGCTTAAAACTGCTTTATAGCCCAACAACAAAATACCGTCATATAATATGGTTTCGTGGCTTCAATTCCTCACCAGAAGGATCTTATATGGCTATAGTATAATATTTCCTCGTGAATCGATAAATCTAGATCTTCTAACAGAAACTGCGTTTTTGAAATCTATTGTGTTCAAACACAAATTCATTAAAAGTGAACAAATAAACTGTAAGTCAGATTTAACGTCAACTTTCGTATCAAATTTTAGCCAGATTCTACATAAACTTTCTATCACGTACTGGTCAGATTCTAGATCAGGTTCATCATCATCTTTATAAATAAAAATGTCGTCTAAAAAACTAATAGTCTATTGAATGTAACATGGTATCGATTATGATATACGTTCTAATACATAGAATAAAATTATTGCCAAGTCTTTTATAATTTCCGCGAGTTGATGGCTAATTTTTAATCTAGATAATTTGGTAGCAAATCATAGAAAGATGCTACGAACATGATATTGATCCAAATATAATAGCTATAGAGTTTTAAAGAAGCTTTTGATAAAAGAATAAAAGAAGCAATTAGTGAAATGAAAATAAACACTAAATTGTTCCATATGGCCATGATGACAATGCAAAAATCTTGTGCTCAAGTTGATATAGCCGGCAAACTTGGTGATCCTTTTGAAATAACATCTGTTGTTAAACAAGGAGATAGTCTTTCAAGTACACGCAGTATACTATACACATAATAGCTAGAAATAAAAAAAGATTTCTGGAACTTTTCAAAGATGTAGAAGGTAAATGCAAAGAGCTCGCCCTAGTTATTAATGAATTAGAACTGTATTTATAAAGATGTCCACATTAGAAGATTGTAGGACGGTGGAAGATTTGATAATAGATGATAAAACTTGTGTGAATTGATTGAAATATCTCGGAAAAAGTATTAACCAAGCACTGTCGTAGAAGAAAGGCTCTTGAGAAACAGATTAATGACAAAAAGAACGAAGTTGAAAATCTACAGGACTCTAGTAAGACCATAAATTATGGTAGATTGGGGGAATACTGGCGAATCCGAAATAATAGAGAAATCGATGAAATATTAGACAATGAAAACATCATCCGGTTCTTTAAGTCTCAGAGGCTGAAATGATTTAGTATGAATTGCAAAATACACAACAGTAGAAATAGAGGCAGACCCTTTTGGATGGATGGACCGATCAAGTTCACGAAGACGAAGACAATATATGTGAGACGATGGTGAAGTTTGGAGACGAATTGTCGCGGAAGATAAGGCTCACACCGATCTCTAGTGCCAATTTGTATGGTAATTTGGTAGAGCTTTGTTCTATTCACGAAGATTTAATAGAGAAAACTATTCACACAAAAAAACACAGTTGTTTCTTCAGTACTACCTACTTGAAGAGCAAATATTACGCACAGTTTTTTAGTATCAGAAAAATTTGGCCAGTTCGACTCTGACTACATTTCGAATCTAGTTTCCCTCTCATACCCACTCACCCAATCCACCATCCAGGACGAAAGAAATTGTTTCCTGTGAGCCTGGAAATGAATTAATGCATTCCAAACATCCATTATTAATCAATCTTAATGTAAATGGTTCCAACTAGAAGCTAATTGTAATTTCAAAATTGGTCCAACGTTCGCTCTTCCCTTCCAATAATAATGAACATAATGGAACATTGTTTTCCTAACGTTACGTGATATTTTAGCGATGTATGTTGTTGTGTTTTTCAAATAATTTTGAATTAATAATGAAAAGCCTTAGATAATCGACATCGACGATATTTATCTTAGAACCAAAACTATTAAGAAGTGGATAATTGATATTGACCGATAGGAGGATTAAAAATCATCATTTCAACTTCAATTTTATGGTCCCCGTCCATGATTAGATGAATTGAATATTAAAAAGCTATAAAGCAATCAGCCATCGTTGCAAAAGAGAATAATTCTAGCTGAAGTAATTTTAAAGAATACAGGGGAATACAAACAATCATTATCCCGTCCGATAACCGAACAGCACTGAAGTGGACAGACTTGCTGAAGTAAGAGCTGACAAAGGGTTCAAACCTTTAGTATTATCAGTTACAGAACAATAGAGAAAGTATTGGAAAATAAGGTAGATAGAGGTTAAAACAGTCACTGAGACAATTTACACGGATTGAGATAGGCAAAGACACTCCCGGGCAACTATAAACAGAAAAAATCTACTGAATGTATCAACCTAAGTGACAACAATCTACGAATACTAACAGAAGTCCTATCGGGGCACTGTCACTTCAATGAACACCTCAAGATGCTAGACAGCACTTTATTCCGGAGAGTAAACGTGCATCTATGGAAGAAGGAAGAAGTCGCGCCAGTTAAAGCGAATGTTACACTGTAAATGGAGAAGGTATTATGTACAGTAGTTTGGGAAATAAGAGCAGTAATTACGGTTGATTTTATTATTGAACAATGCGCAGTATTATAGTAACCGATGAAACCTGTCTACAGAGATATTTCAATTCATAAAACGATATTGTTACAAGCTAGGCTTACGAATTGAGTTTTGAAACACTTTCCTTATAATCCCGATTTGTCGCGATAAGATTATTATTTATTTGGTGCATTGAAAAAGGCATTTGGCAGACTGCGATTCGAAAACAATTCGGAGGATACGTGACAAGCCAAGATATTTTTACGAAAAAGGCATCCCAAAGCTTCCGGTAATGTGGTAAAAATGTGTAGAGTCGGACGGAGACTATCTTGAAAAACTGCGTAAAAACACAGCTTCGTAACGTAAAATTTTTTTATGGTAGAATTCCGATTTATCTTTGTATGTTACCGTTTAAAATTATTCTTTTCTGAACTAAAATTCCTGATGTTGTAACGTCACATATTATTATTATCACTCGCAATAGGAAAAATTTGTAAGGGTAGAATAGGTTTACTGCATTTTGCAGTACAAATTTCGTTGTTTCATGACAAAAAAAAAGATTTCGCATATTAAAACTTATTCATATTATGTACAATATTATTATTTGCGAATAAACCATTTCATCGAAAAATACTCCTCATTTTCATACCAATCCACATTTAAATGAAGACATCGGAGTGAAGGCATCACATCAAACCAACTTGTAACTGTAATGTAACGCGTAAAATGAGAGAAAGAAAAGCATAGCGAAAGTGGAGTAGAATTTTGTAGAAGAGCCGGCTGAGAGATAGATATCCGGAAGAATTCTACAGCATATCAGAGAGGCACTCAACTTAATGAAACGAGTAATCCGAGAGCAGCTCTCCCGCCTAATCCATCTCGATGCATTCCTTTACGTTTTAATATTCATCCCGAAACAGTTGAATCTTGTCAGCGGCGTTGCCACTAAATCTCGTTGTCTCTAACACGAACAAAGTCGTACTTTAATGGATCATCAAAGAAACGCTTAAGTTTAGAATCTTTAGTCAAGTAAACTGTCTCTATTAAGTTATTATATATAAATATGTGAACAAGAAATTGTGAATGTATTAGCTAGACACTGATAATAAATATTTTCTTTTATAAAGTGTACTCACAAAATAACGTAACTTTTATTTCAAATTTTTTTCATAGAAAATATTCGATAAAAGTGTTTAACAATGATTAAGGTCATCTGCAAGTCGATTAGAAGTATATAGCTACTCCAAAATTAGCTATTTATATAAATATTATAACATGTTTTTAGATAGCACACCATCTAGGCATCCACGCTGAGTCTCCTTGTATAATAAATATTCTGACCAATATTCATTCATCAGTTACGAAGTTTCGGTAGTTTGGATTTAACATTATCCGAAATTAGTTTATAATTAAATAATAGCTTTCAATTAAGTGTGTTTAGACATCAGATATTATTTCCCATTATCATTTGAAGAAGGTGTTAATTTTAATAAGGGATTTTCAAAATTAACGAAAGTCAAATTATGGAAACTGTAGTTCAGAGGATTGTAAACGTATCAAAAAATCCTTGAATGTTATGCAAAGTTTTGTACCAAGTCTTTCGGTAAGCGGCAACATAATGAGTTTAATTCTTGTAAAATTTATAATTGTAAAATAATCATGACGAATAAAGCAAAAAGTTGATGCAGATCCTCATTTTACCAATAACATGAATCCACGTTTATATTATTTGCCAAAATTGCATATATTTGAGTGGATGGAGGCGGCAACAAAGAACACAATTAAATTATTGGACCATTTTTTTTTTGTAGATCAATATGACCAAAGTATTTCCATTAATTTCGAAATGTAATATTTCTTGTAATCAATATTGCAGTTGGTAATAAATTTAATGACTTTTGGATTTAATAGGTCACTGAATTAGCAAATTTTAGTGTTTTTACTGAAATTAAGTTTTCCAAGAAAGTTGAATTTTGAGAAGCGACAAAAGAAATTTAGAAAACTCTTGACATCTTGTCAAATAACAAATCAGCATCATGTAAAGCCTTATAGGTGAAGATTTTTTCCAGTGGTGCATCTAATAGTGGGAACAACAAGTCTGTTGATGTATAGCTGCCTCGAAGGACTAGTTTAAAGGGAGGAAGGTTATAGTGTAATTAAAATTCAAGGTAATTATACAGACATCTCCTAAAAATGATAATAAAAAATATCTTGGAGAAATTTATGATTGGTAAGTTGGAGATAAATCTTAAATGGTTTTGTATTTTCTCTCCTATCCAAATAGAAATATTTTGAAATCACTATGAAACTTTGTAATGCTTCTGTAGTTAAAATTTCATCTACAATATCAAATTTAATAAAATTTCTCTGTTCCATTCACAATCCCTCAAATTCTGCATAAATATATAGAAGACTTTTGCAAGAATAGTAACAAATCTACTCATTTAATGTATTTAAGTATTTTTTGATCTGTCCACAATAAAATTGCCCATTGAAAAACCCAATTAACAATAAATAACACAAACGAAACATACGAGGTATATTAATAATAACCATAAGTCCGTCGAAGCTAGTTCTGGGTTGTACGGAGGATGTGAGAGCGTTCTAATGTGTCAGTGGATAAAAACGGCGGATTTCTTATTGACAAATGGCTAGGACATTATGAAGAATCCATCCTTCTCGTAGTAACACGAACGCAACATACGAGGTATGTTTTAGAAGTAACTACTGACACCATTACGGAATCATTTGATCGAGTCTACATCTGCTTGGGTGATTTTGAAATTCTCCCACCTATTGAGAATCCAGCCGACTGCGAAATGCGTTTTCTCAGTACCAAAGATTCAAAGCAACTGACAGTCATCGCCACACAAGTAATGTTTATGGTAAAAGCATTATGAGTGCTGGAATGATGCGAAAATAGGTTAGAACGATAATCAATCATTTCCAATTCGAAGATTTGATGGTAAATTGCAATATTTCATCCAAATCTGGACAATTATCTCTGCGATCTTTATGAAATCGTTGCATTGGTTATCAAATCAAGCATTTTTTGACGAAAGAAAGTTGTCGCACGATATGATAATTACCTTAATATTAATTGAAATCATGTGGAGAAGGAAAATATTTTTTATAACAATTCGAATGTTGTTTTTTATTTAAAAAATGTAAGTACTCGCTTTAAATGCACGCTTATTATCTCAAAGAATTAACTTGTCTACTTACACTGGTTTTTGATAAAAAAGAATGAAAAAAAAAGAAATTGTGAAAAAGTTAAGA
Organism: Diorhabda carinulata; assembly: GCF_026250575.1. NCBI lineage: Eukaryota > Metazoa > Arthropoda > Insecta > Coleoptera > Chrysomelidae > Diorhabda > Diorhabda carinulata. The sequence goes on from NC_079471.1 coordinate 5,060,536, forward strand.
TAGAAAATGTATAATGAACACAACGTTTATAAGAAAAAACTAAAGAAACGGTATAAATCTATACTAATGCTTGCGGATAGATAAAAGTGACAACATTGCGGGTTTAATATTCATTTAAAAACAGTTGATTCTCGTCTCAGTCGGACTTGGTACTAAACGCCACCTAGACTCACATCCGGAAACAGCACTCACACTAACCACTCGTATGATAGAAGTGTTAATCTCGCTAAGATCGTATTAATAATTTCTCCTTCTTTTTTCACTTTACTGTTTCAATTTCGAGAAGTGGTAGAGTTTTATTTCCCAACCAACTTTTATATTTCCTTATGATATTAAAAAACATTTCAAGTTGCTGGGTACGTCAAAATTTTCATTTATTTAAAAGTAAAAGTCAGTATTCGTATCTAAATTGTACATAAAAATAAACTGAAACAACAATATACATATATTCTTATTACTATTTTCGTATCAACTATAAGAACTTTATATAATTTAAGCAGTCATCCTTTTACAATAAAAATCCTACATAACCACAAACTTCCTCTACCGCTCCTTTTATTTCTAACTTCAAGCTTAAAAGTCAACAGATGTTATTATCTCTAAAACCTTCAGCATAAACTCACACTGTGTCTCTTTCATTAAAACTTCCATTTCAAGAAATAACCATAAGTCCGTGGAAGCTAGCTCTGGGCTGTACGGAGGGTGTGAGAGCGTTACAATATGTCTAGTAGATAAAAACGGCAGATCTATTATTGACAAATGTGCTAGGACATTATGAAGAATCCAACCTTCTCGTACCTGCCGCATACGCGCATTTCTAGCACCTAACCGTTGACTGCTTACTTATAGAAGGGTCCCAACACTTTTGTCCTCATTAATTACACCTTGGATATCAAAAAAGAAAATGAGCATGATGTTCAATCTCAACTACGTGCTACTGCTCTATGTTGTAGAATTTCTGGACAGAACTTTCATAGCCAGTCACTACATTCCTCATACGATTCCGTTCGTTGTTTCAAATGCGCTCTTCTTCTTTTAATGCTTATCCATTAATGGATGTTCGCGACCACATTTTCCATGGCTTCTCTATCTCTAGCGGTATGGATCAATGTCTGAATATCTTGTATACCCGTCCACTGCCTTACGTTCCGCAACCATGACATCCTCTTTCGTCCCAATCCTCCCTTACCTTCAATCTTGCCCTCGACTATCAGCTGAAGGAATTGATATTTATGGCCTCGCATTATATGGCCAAAATATGCAATCTTTCGTTTCTTCACGATGTTAAAGAGTTCACGGTCTTTATTGATACGCCTGAGAATATCAATGGTATCTTCAGGATTCTACGATATACCCACATTTCGAATGACTCTAATTTGTTGATGTTTTTTACCTTGAGGGTACAACCCTCCATCCCGTAAAGAAGCACTGACCAAACGTAGCACCGCACAAGTCTCAGTCTAAGATCAAGATCAAAGTCGGTACATGTAAATACATTTTTAAATTTTATGAATGTACTTCGAGCGCTCAAGAAAATTAAACAACGTAACTTCTTTTGGTCGTTGGTTAACTTTTCTGGTACAAGCTTCCCGCACAAGTTACGTGCCATGAAATTATTGTGAAGAAAATATTAATATTGAGTTTGGCAGCTAACATTACAGCGGACTAACACTTGTAAACGGTAAAAACTGCAGTGTACACTATATTCAGTAGGTACACTAGTCTTCTTTCCCCGACTCATCACCTTCTCTAAGCCGTTTTGTTCATCCATATCCATGAGGAGTTGATAAACATACCTCTCCGTACATTTCTTTCAATTTTTACACGATTGAAGGCTACTTCTCCTCTGATTTTGTTAATATTTTCATCTTCGTTCATTTTCCTCTTCAAGGATTTTACTGACACGCGATCTAGTCAACTCACATAATTATTTAATTAATATTTCAAAAAATATTCATTTATCTTAACAGCCGTGACTCGAGTTCTCATTTCTCGCGATATTCTACTAGATTTCGTAGAATGTCGCGAGACAGGGGTGACTTCGAAACTTATACACATGTGAAACCATAAAATTGACATATTAGTAATCCAAGAATGTATATCATATTTTGTAAGATTATTTCTGTCAGAAAATCATGTTTTAAAAACTATTACGAAGAAGCGGGCAAAGCTGCAAGTGAAACTTTCCATCTGTATACATTTTTACTAATAAATTGCTTTTAGGTTTGCAATTAAAAATATAACCGACGTAGTTAACAGCTATTCACTTTCATTGTAACACAAGTAACGGAGATTAAATAACCAATTTAATGTATTTCTTCAATTATAATGTCTAAGCGAGGTTGCACACGTCGTATATAGCCCAACTAAGATCTAAACTACAGTCTTCAACTTATGAAATCCTCTTTATAAATAAGTTTTTGAAAATAAGCCTGGAAATTCAATATTTTTTCTTCGAAAACCGGTATTCAAAAATACTGAATATTTTTCTGTAACATTCCATTCCATATTAACATCGTGGTGAACAATTTTTTTCCTATAACGGACAAAACTATACGAGCCATTGATTTCGTCAGTCAGCGGAAGCGAGCTTCTACCGCCTCCACTGCACAGATTCTTCGAGATTTATGAATTGGCTTACCTAACAGTATCAATTCAAGCTACGTGCAGGACTCACAACGGCAACACTAGGAATTTTGAAATATCAGAAGCGTACTTTACAGCGTGAATTAATGGAGACGGGAATGTGCCTAATTAATTGGAAAAATCTTTGAATTCAGAATATTACACTTATTCTGTCCAGTTAATATAGTTTTCTTTCAATAATTGGTAAGATTTTCATAAAAAATATACTCAGTGACACTAGTCAAGAATCACACATAAATACCTTGATTTCTTAATCAGTCTTCTACAATAATTAAATGATTACTAAAAGAAATAATGTCATTAACATGTAATCCTATAAAAAATTGTGAATGTGGCAACCTTGTATCGGAATACAGGAAATACTTTTATCACCTTGATCAAAACGTCTTCGCCTTTACTTTACCTTCGCGCCAATGTCTATGGAAAATGGTACAAAGTGAACATCCTCCTTTCTATAGTACCCTCCAAATGTTATTTGGGATGCAAATCTCGTGAATGGGTTAACCACGACAAATCTTTCAGTCTAGCTTACTGGACAAGCACCATATCTCGATCAGAAATATATTGACGTACATCGTCTTTTTTATATAGAATCGTCAATTGTAACAAACGCCCAGCCGCTATACTGTTTTTGAATAATCAGAAGTGGTGATCAGTTATCATAAGCCATAATATCCCGAAGGATCGATTCAAATGTCCTTCAGTAGCAATCATATCGTCCTTTATGGTGGTGTGTTGCCGTTGCACTTGATCGAAACTCGTCAATGAATATGTTATTACGCAAGCCAATACTGGAGCTCTCTTTACTAGCTCAATCGTTGATAATATAAAAAACAAGGAACTGTAGAGTAGAAGATTTATTTTTGTTTCAAAATCATTGGTTGGCAAGTTGATTAATTAAACGACCTCGTTAAGCTGAATCTCCATATTTTTCGAATTTCTCTTACTTAATCTGCATCTGGAGGTGCTGAAGTGCCTATCACAAGGCGTCTTCTTTGTTGCTATGTTTCTTCATCTGCCCATACGAAAGCGTAGTACCAAATTGGTCTCGCAAAGCTGAAGTGCTTATGACATCTCTAATTTTTCATGTCTTGCTTCCTTTACCTGTATCTGACAAAGCTGAAGCTTTCGTTTCGTGCTTATTTTCCTCCATCTACCTGGCCCAACAAAGAAAACACAAAAATTTTGGAAAAAATAAATTCATTTTCCTTCAAGTTCAATACCCTTTCGTAGTGCCACGTTTAAACTCTGCTATCCAATATTTGACTGTTATTATGTCACATAACGGTGATCATGTTTTTCCATGTTTACAAATTCAATGAAAACGTTCACTGCCAAACAACGTGGCGTCTTCAAACTTGAAACATATAATGCATAGATTGTGTACTTTTTAATGCAGTGGTATCTTCCTAGCAACTACCGGCATCCCTAATCAGGCCAGGTACTTCTGGGACCATTCTCGTACAAAAGCGTGGTAACGCAAAGCTGAGGTGCTTATGACTTGGCATCATCTTATGCGTATGTCTTTATCTACATCTGCTGCACTCCTACATTAGTATAGGATAGACCATATCGATCAAGCATAGTTCTACTCCTGTCGAAAATACTACTTACAATTATTCTGACTTCTCGACACATTTTGTTACACTTAATACAGTAAACGAACTCAAAAAAACTAAAATCTGTAATATTCTACGTTACTTTCTTAAGAAAAGAAAAAAATATTTGCGGACTATTGTTAAAGATTGTCGATTTTTCGTTTTCTCTGTATCGTACATTCTTTTATTCTTATTTTCTTGTTTTAACCAATCTATACATTGATATTCCCAAGAAATTTTCATTAGCTTCATATTTTTTGGTACTTATAGTTGTCGTTATCATTTGTCAATCCAGTCCTCGACATATTAGAAGTTCTATTTTCATACCATGAACCATTTCTCTCAATTTCTTTTTTACCGAGTTTATCAACGAGAAACCCAAATTTAGAAAAAGGTATTTATATGAATATCACCTTTTATGCACTCTCTCAATGATATAACATTGTAGGGAATATAGGAGAGCGCCCTGGAGCGAGTTAAACGGTCCCTTCCACCGCCTTCGGGCTGCTTCTAAACCCCCGACATTAATTAGTCCTCAATGCGAGGGAGCCATGAAAGTTTACCAGTTAATTAGGAAGTCGCTACGTACCGCGGGCATTCGCAATTTGCTTTAATTCGCTTTCCGGGTGCGTTCCGAGCGATAGCATCGGGTTTGTCTTCTTCTAAGATTTAGTCTCTTCTTCTGAGAACGATAACTTATCGATAACACCTTAATTCAATGGAAATTTGTCGCCTTTGTTGCGACCCCGTCAACTGAATAGGCTAGATCGGTATAAAGTGCTGCTAAATGTTTGTAATCCATGTAATTAAGTTTCTATATAAATTTTTTTTTGAACTTTCTATGTATTTTCATGTTTCTATGTATTCAACTCAGTATCATTTGTATTTAGATGATACGTTTAGAGACATTCAATCAATTTCTAGTTGCTTTAACCGTCCAGGTGGTTTCCGATGCTGCAATTTCACTGTTGCCCCCGTTGTGTATTTTATTTTTAGCTAATGTAAGCAGCTTGAACTTTTCCAGTGAGCTTCTCCACCTCGTTTAAGTAGTTCGATATTTCTTTATTACTTTGACGAAGCTACCCAGCTTGGCCAATAAAACACTTGGAATCTCTCCTTTAAACCCATTTTTCAAGGTTTGTATGAGGATTCTCTATGGTAATGAGTTTCCTCGCTTCCTGGGTTAGTTTCGTTTTCACAAACAGTACCGTTCTGTCCTGTCCTATCGCATTTATTTGCAATAACCCTAACGCATCGAGAAATGATTCTAATCTATTCGTATCTCCATCATATTCGCTCGACACAATTTGCTAGCAAAATTGGAGAACTCCAAAGCACTCAAAGATATTTTCTCCACATTCTGCCTTCAAATATCTTTGTGTTGATTTGCTGGAAAATTGTAAAGTAGCGGGCAATGACAGTAATTCAAACGAATAATCATTTGGTCTTTTACTACCACCCTCCTCATACGTAAAATACCTGCACATCCAATGCCTGTATCAGATTCCTAAAAATTGAGAAAATATAAAAAATATTAACTTTATATCATATTTGCTGCGGTGTTTAAATTATTCGTTTCAGTATTCTCAATTTATTCCTTACCAAAATTAAAATTGTGAGGCATCTTCCTCTCTGAATATTTTATCAAATCATCTAAAATCAACCCTGTCTCATCATTCCAATTTCGAAACAGTATGTGACACCTATTAATTTGACACGACTGTTTCATTTCGTCCCGGCCTTTCCTCATATCCCTCGGCTTTAGTTTTCTGATTTCATTATTTTTTCATCGAGCTTATCCATCCGACAAGTTAGCAACATATATTTCCAAAATCTAGCCGTCAGAATATTAAATGTAACTGACACATTTAAATCATTCAAACATTGACATTGCATTACGAAACTAGAAAATATTTTCAACGTATATAATTAATTAGTAATCGTTTGAATTAACTGATTATATATTTTTTATAATCAAGCTACCATATTGATAATTTGCATAATTAATTACAGAAGCAGAACGAATCAAAAACAAATGTTTACAAACGGTGCGTTCAAAGGCTTTCGAAAACTAACCAACCATAAACAATTTCAAATAAATTTATATAATAAGGAATATTTTGAAATAAAAAATGTTTTCTAAAATTTGTTATAAAACTTTTCTTACAAAGAAAACGAAAAATTTTCACAATCAGCGAATTGTAAAGAGACCTATGAAACGATGCATATTTTAATTTATTTAATAAATTATAAAGAATACCAATGGAAAATGTACGGCGACCATAGGGTCATCGGTATGTTATTGGGATTGCAAGGTGGTTATACAAAATAATTGTTTTCTTTATTTGTGGTACAGTAGGGCGAAACATCATTATGTAAGAAAATAATGGCCAATTCGGAATGTACATTGAACAAGAGCTGTTGGTGGATCCCAACTACCCATCTACCCCATTTAGACATCAAATTGGGGCTCATGAAAAATTATGTGAAAAAAACCGTGTTGCTTTCCAGTATTTACAAAAAATCTTTCCAAACATTACAGAGGGAAAACTGAAAGAGGGTATATTTGTTGGCACGCGAATCCATTAAATTGTAAAGAGTTCTCAGTTTAAAAACCTTTTATCTGTTAATAAAAAATCTGCTTGTAAGTTATTCAAAATGTTTTTGAGAAATAAGAAATCATTGCCGATTTGATAATGTAACTCATTCCTGGCTTGTGGAGGTCTTGCAGATTTACAAAGTCCATCCAACTATTGTTAGATTCCTTTCAATAACGATGAAAAGATGGCGAACGAAACAACATCTTCAAATCGGTCCAAACTCCCTCAGTACTGACGAAATACCCATTCGTAGGGGAATATACCAGGGCGACTCCTTGAGTCTGTTGTGGTTCTGGCTTGCAATGAATTCCCTGTCTACCATGCTCAATAATACAAAGTACGGATTCAACATTAGAGCTAACAGAGGCACCAACTGTACCATTCCCCATCTTCTTTACATGAACGATATCAAGCTACAGGTAGCAAATAAGCGTCGAATCAATCATCTTCTCGATTTAACAAATCGATTCTCCACCGATATACATATGGAGATTGGACTGTCTAAGTGCAAGACTCTACATATCAAGAAATGTATCATGAACGGAAATGTGCATTTTTCCAACGGAGATATCGTATTGGCGATGAAAAACGGATAAACCTATAAATACCTTGGATTTCAGCAGGCTGAACCCCAAGCAGGCAAAAGCTAGAATCCAGAATCAATACACGAAAAGAATGAAGTCACTTATGAAGTCCGAATTAAATGCAGGCAACTTTAGTCCAGGCCATCATCACCTATACTACGCCTGCTTGAACGTATTCGTTTGGAATCCTGGAGTCGATAAAAACAGAGCTAGAGGTTGACACGAACAATGATGACAAAGAACAACAACAAGGCGGATAAGGATCTGACTTGAATATAGTATTGGACACCGAGAAGCTGGAGCAGTAGTCACGACACGCACTACACGGTAGACATCATTACAACCTCAACCAACCGCATTTTAACAAAGAGTCTTCAAACAGACGGCTTACTAGCGGCAATCTCTTTCCGAAGGCTTCATGATGGCTATCCAGGATCAAGATACTCAATCAAATATAGAAAATGCCAACAAACATCGGAGACCATTCAACATGTTAGCTAATACCGACTATCTACACCGGCATAACCAAGTATGTAACATCATCCGCCAGAAACTATCCAACAAGTACAAGTATATATAAGTACCAGCCGCAGAAGGTGCTCGAAAATGACAATTTTAGACTCTACTACGATAGCTCCATTATCACCGATGGACAAGTGACGAATAACTTGACTTCAGTCCTTCTTCTCGATGTAGCTACTGGCCAAATACGCGGATTTTAATCCTTTTGATACTTTGTATCCGGGATAGGTAAATAATGCCGGCTCTAAGCTGAGTAGTGCACGCGTTTTGAGTAAATCACACAGCAAAGTGGACAAGAGAAATTACAAGAATAAATGTCTTCATATTTGTACGTGAATCTTATTTTAAGTCAGATTTAATGAATCTTATAAACAACGTGCTAAGCTGAAGGTCCAGTTGACTTAAAAATCTATATTTGTGCAGAACATTCCTATTAAAAAATTTAACCAAGCGCCTATGATCAGAATATATATAAAAGAAGCGATCTGCTGTATACAATTTTGAATGTTTTGTGTTCTAAAAGAAAAACCTGAGCAAATTTCTAAAAACGACGTGCGCTTAATTAGCCACCAGTCAAACTTTAATTTTTCATCAAGTGTTTCGCAAATAACCGGGCGAATGGAGTTTAAAGGGGGTGGCGAAGAGTTCCTAGCATGTATAGATTGCGGATTTAGAGGCCTTAGAGGGAGTTTTCGTGTTAACTTTGATTAAATTGCAGCTGGTCGCTGCCGATGCGGGTCAGAAAATTGGTTTGGAATTTTTGAGATAGAATTCGTCGTTGAAAATTATACTGAAGATTTGATACATTGACACAAGTTTCTATTCAGAAAAAGAATCTTTGAAAAATGACAAAATCCCTAGAAAAATATTGTTCCTTTGAACTAGCATCAAATTTAATTTAATTTGGATAAATTTTTGGCAATAACCCGGAATATGAATATTACTCCACTATTTTCCTCATCAAAAAGCTAATAATTGTGTTCCAGAAGTATATTGGTGCTTGAATAAATGTGAAAAATAAATCGGCAAGTACGTGCTTGAAATTTCTGTATCGGGAAATTACATCTTTTATTATTGTACATATTCAAGGGTTGTTAAATAAAGATTTGTATTGTATTTGTACGTTTCATTCCAGATATGTAGAAAAAGTCAAAATCAGTACCTTTGATTGTATCATTAAATTTTAGCAAATTCTATAACAAAAGAGCCTACACAGAATTCATTTTACATTTTTGGCAATTTTGATTATTTTCTAGATTTCTAGTGCTTTAAGAAAGTAGAAACAGTTTTAACTACGTCTAACAAAAATGGAACAAAAAGGCTTTTCTTCAGTATCCACAGAAATTTCTTTTCTTTTTGTTCAAATCTATCAAAAAAGTGGGAAAATTTTCACCGAAAAATTCGGAGTCACTTATAGCGAATGGTTGAAGTTCTATATAATTTCCAAAGCTCTGAATCTAATAAAAAAATTACTCCTTGTAGTCCTAGAATTGATTTTCACTAAATCTGATCGATCAATAAAGCATCTTTAAAAACCTGCAGTGGCTTCTACAGCCCCCATCTTCAAATTTTCATGTTGCTACCATTAATATCGAATTTTTGTTATTTGAAAACTAGTCTTTTGCTTTGTTTTTCTTTTTTTTTTTGGATATGATCTTGTTTTAAAGCTACTACTCTTTCTCATTTCTGGGGTACAGCTCATCTAATAGCTTTATTTACATGATATATTCAATATTTTTAAAATTTCTGAATCTTCTGATAATGTCTTTGAATTTCACAAATTTGTCAATATCATTATTCTTCCGATGATTCCGTGAAGTTTACTTGTACGTATCACAGCGTAAAAAACAATAAAAGTCGATTGAAAGACGATAAATAGCAAGGGATAAATCTCCAATTGAAACATGGAGTAGAGATCGACCACGAAAGAAATGAACTAACAATCTAGAGCCAGGAAGAGAGAGCAGGCGTTAGACCCATTATGGAAGAAAGAAAAAAAAGTAGAAGAATTTTTGATAAACAGCAATCATTCACTTTTCATTCAGCACGAATAATAATTTTCTTAAACCGTTTTAATAGTTCTTCTCTCTACTTCAATTTGTTTTATGCCCTTGGAATCATCTCGTATAATCACCTCTATAATTTACCCCAAAAAAAAAATAATCTAAAACATCTCCTCATAGTTAATTAATTAACTCTAGTAATTATCACGAAACGAATGACCTTTTAAAATGTTCTCACGCACGAGTCCGTCTCTGATTACTACCTTATTTATAGTCACGATCTATATTGCTAATTAAAGTTCTCATTTTCAGCTATCAGAGCTGTCAGAATAGAAACAGTTATTACTTTGAGAAGATCCTCTCGCTTTTTGAACTCGTACTTCAGTTAATTGTCTTTCTCTTTAATTGGGAACACCATCTCATATTACTAGTGCCACCACATGATTTAAAGATGTTCAAAAATAACAGTATGACTTTCTTACTTTTAATACGATTCTACTTATTAATAAAAACATCAAGGGTGCTTTATTTTTTTAAGAAACACTTCGTCACATTAGTTTTTTTCATTTGAGAACGGTATAAATTTGAAAAATTTCTCTATCAAGATGTATATGTACAATACAGTTTGTCCTTTGCTTGTACTTGCTATACAGAATGGCTTTCGTTTATCAACATGTGTCTTTCTTCGTTATGAAACTATCGTATCTGTTTCCAGCCAGAAAATAATCCAATTTGTTCTAACTAGAGCATATTTAGATCCAAGTAACTACAGCTCAATTATTCTTATTGAATCTCTAGCGTTGATGTTATTATTACTTAGCTGGATCATATTTTTGACGTAGGTACATTACATATCAGCTGTTTCGTTTTAAGAATCAAAATCCGCTTCTGATCTACGGAAGAGGACATCATCAGCATTCTATTTTAATTAGTAACTGGCCCACGGCTAGAAGGGAGCCATTAGTACAGGACCGGAGGCTAGTTCTAACAAAAGCGACCAGTGTCTAAAATTGAGCGGTAGAAACAATATAAAGGGTTAAAATGAGTTCAACATGTCTAGCTTTTCCTTATAATATTTGTTTATTTTCCCTTTATACATGAAACAGTAGAGTTGGAGTCTTTTGTATTCGGTTAATACTTGAGGCTATATGAGTTCTATAATTTAGTTTCGTAGTTATAGCACGAAAAGGGAACATATGGTCATACTTTAGATTGAGATATTTTCGAAAACATTCACATTTTATAATAGGTATTTTGAATTATTAAAACAAACAATTCAATAATTCAAATTATAATTTGAAAAGTGAAAAACAACAACAATACGATTTAAAACAGTTTGTAAATGAATAAGGACAGAATTTTTATGACCCAAGAGGTTAACCTCAGAAATTTTATAATTAATTATAAATAATTAGGGTCAAAATTCCACTCCTCTTGTTTCATTGCCTCCGCCAGATGATACTCCAAACTACTGGTGTAGGTTGTGCAACCATGATGCCGTCACCTCTCTGGTCTCTGCTTACTATCCAATTTGCCTTGGAAGATCAAATGGAGAAGACAGTATTTGTCATAAATATGACTTCCTTCTCTTTTCCTAGTTTCTGCATAACTTTCATGTTGGTGCTCCGTCCAGGATTTTTTCAAAATCGATGTATCCACCTTTCGAAAGATTCCAGACAATTTAAAGTTACATCGATTGTGGTACAAGCCTCTACACCAAGTATGTAGCACCTGACTAGTCTGAAGTTCAGTTGTAAAGAAACATCTTTGCTGGTGTATACTTTCATCATGTCTTCAAACGCAGCTCGAGCTCTTTCTATCCGCGATTGTATTTTTGATGCCTGGTTCCATTTCGCGTTTACAGTGGTTCCAAGATATGTATGACCGTTTATCGTTAAACGTACTGGACTTGCTAATAATAATAATAAAATGTTTTGTTTTAGATGTATTCAAAGAAATATCATATTCTTTACTAGTTGCATATATTTTTTGCATAATATTTTGTAGCTCTTCAATGTTATTTCCTATAATTACTGTGTCGTCGGCATAACTAGTGCTGTTGATTGCTCCTCCGTTAATTGTGATCATGGTTCTGCCAGTGCTTTTCTAAATATTTCTTCGGAATAAAAGTTGATTAGGATAAATTTTTCGTGAAAGCTTTAGAGTAATCGATAAAGCATAGCATCTCTGGATGAGAGCTTGTAGGCTAAAGATGGCTTTCTTTGTACCTAGTGGGCTACGAAAACCAAACTGCGTTTCAGGTATGTTTATCACAACAAACCATAGATCAAACATCAGTTAAAACAATTGGTTAATTGAGGTGCATCGTTGCCAAAGTAGACCACGGTAGGTTGGTCAACTGTTTATACAATTATACATATATATATATATATATATATATACAACAATTATAATAAGAGAGCACAAATCAACAGACTAAGCTAGAAATCACTCTTCCACCCGACCTATTCTCCGGATTCAACTCCGAGTGTCTATTTCTTGTTTCCAAATCTTCATAACGTACAGATAATTCAGAAGATTTTAAAAATCATGATGAATCTTTTTTTGTGTAAAGTAATATAATAATTGGAGAAAGTATATACAATTCAAAGTTGCACATACTCAAAACTGAAATAAATTGTTATAAAAAGTCCTGTGTTACAGTCAAAAAGTCAGAGATTTTTGTTCTAGTACATCATCAGTACTAAAATCGGCACTGAATCGAATCTGATAAGCAAGTGTTTACATGCACCGCTTTACCTGATTATATCTGCCTTGTTAAGTCGAGCATTTTTGTTCACAAAACCAACGTCAATTAATTTCAAGTTATGGGAGAAGCTAAATGCCTTAGAACCTTGTAATTGCCGTGTTCCCTTTTCTTCTTGCTTTCAACAATCAGCGCACAAACAAATGAATGCCGCTCTTGTTTTTTGTACGAGTCTTCATTATTTCAAACAAACTTGGCTTAATGAGTTTATTAATTTACTTATTCTACATTGTTCCAATTGATTTGGAAATTTTCATATATTCAGAATGAAACATTAGCCACTAGATGATGAAGTAAGGGCATTAAATTATAATGAAGAATGAATCGACTATCGAAAATTCTATTTAGTCTTCTGTCGAATAAAAATGAGTGCTTAAACCCACAACTAATCTTCGGAATTCCACTGATATAACCGGTGGACGTTTTATATTGTTGAGCTCAAAATAAATTGTGACACGTGAGTGTGATTAGTTTTCTTTGCAATTGATTGGAACATAAACAGTATAATTAACACGTGTAATTGTTCATAAGTTGCGACATGCTTAACAAAGACAAGAGTGCACCAACTTACTTTACAAATTATATAGGGAAAAAGTATTATGCTACAACACACTTGGCCAGGAAGAAGTCCGTGAAAGCCGTTTGAAATATGTCATTGCGGGCATTGATAAGAAATGACTTCCCTAGTATCCAGTGAATTAAATGGTTGTTGGATAAATCTCCATAGTCCTTATGATTGTACCTTAATTACAATTTTTGTTTTCATAACATTTGGAAAACTTTTGAGACTATGACATTTTTTCAATTTTAGAGAAAAACACTACGCATTTGAAAAACTGGTGAATGAGCTAGGTGACACAAATCATTTCTACGATCGTTGTATATGTATTTGTAGTGTAAAAGCTTTATGTTTTTCCTTCCTGGAATCCTACAGGATACTACAGTATCCAATTTCCTGTCAAATAAATCCGAGGAAAAAAACACTCTTACTAACAGCAACAAGCTATCAGCTAGAAATTAATATTTGTAATCCATATTTGCAGCAAAAACATTTGGTTAAAATTAACAAACGGAAATTATTTCATTTTCATGCGCTGAATAATGGAAATCGTTCTATTTTTTTTTTATTCCTGGGTTTCCAATTAATTAATAGACTTCACATTTGGAAAATTCTACAAAATAAACAAAATAGTATTGCTTTAATTAAATGGTTCCAAACGATCTTGGATAGATCTGCATTTATACTGAAAATGACTTGTTGACATTTACCATGCAATGTAATCAATGTCGTTCTTTCAACATCAATTTCCTCGATGACGCACTCGAATTCAAAACTACAGACCAAAACCAGAGGCCGGTCATTGAATATCGTCGCAATTAGGGAAAGTAAACTGTCGAGGGCAAGGATACAAACACTAACGTCACCAAATTTTTTTAAGCAAGGGATATTTTAAGTCTTTAAATAAAACGTATGTCATAAGTAAAATGCGTGGTCTTTAAACAAACTTTCATTGATGTTTAACATCAAGATGTCACTAATAAAACGACCACTCACCTAGGAGTATCTCCTTATAGTTAATAAAAAAAAATTCTTCAATTAAACAAAAATTATTTATATCAAAGCTTTTGCCGAATGCATGCCGAAAAAGCTTTATCAAAAACCTGACTTATTCTGGATTCACGTTATTAGTAGAGGAATTTTTCATCCATATTATCTAATTTATAATCGATAGGATTAAATTTATTCTCTTAAATTTCCGATGTAGAAAACATCGACGTTCGACGTTGGCGTCGAGGCGACGTCACCGACTATCCTAGACCAGTCTGAGCAACGGCAATGGCAAGAGATGCAAATAATTTACATTAGCTTAATTGAACATTAGGTGAAATGAACATTTGGAGAGACCATTAGTGATGGGAAGGAAAACGTGATTAATTAGTTGGCTTCCAGGCACTGAAAAAGACCGTTTCATTTTCGAATAATATCATTATACCGTCCGGACGAGGTATCAGTAGTGAAGTAGGTACAAGGTTGATCGAAAACGATTTTAAATAGTGAGATTCGAATCATGAAAGATGTTGATAAATGATTTACTACCAATTCCTATTCTTGTTTGTTTAGTCTCACAAAAATATTAACTGAATTATAACGTTTTCACTGCTCACAGCTTGCGTCACTTTTGTTGTTATAAAACTACCCACTTCTTTTTGTAAATAATTTTCTTTATAAGATATTTTGTCATATTATTTTTGCGTAGACATATTTACATATTATATTTCATACCTCTTTTGTAGTTTTGTATGTACAGTTTAATTTGTCCTTTTGTTGAACTATTTTTATATAAACAAATTGAATGTTTGGTTTATTTTCTTTTGAGGTTAAGTCTTGGCCTACAAGACGCGAGCATTATTCAAAATTTGCCAGACTTGGTATAACTGGTTGCAGAATTATGTTGCTTCCCCTAAGAAGGTTCGAGCAGCATCTAGTTAACTGTTGACGAATTAAATTATTCGTGCAGTATTTTGTAAATTTTGCGGATATTGATTTTTGGTTGTTCAGTCCGTTGAAAGGTTGTTTTGATGAGTGATTTGTTAGCTGGTGTTTTTGAAATTGAGATATTGTTGCACCTGGCTAGATTGTCGTCATGACGTGTAACCCGATTTTGCTCAAGAAGTCTGCTGCTAACTTCATTCATATTTTCCTTTTGACTGTCAATCGAAGTGGAATTGTTCATTATGGATTTGATGAATTGATATCCAAGAAGAAGTAGATATAAGTTCCCTTCGTTAAAAAGGAAGGTAAGATCCTTTTTTATAAAAGTAGAAATAGTTACTGTCTTATGAACTAGGTTAGGCTCCAAATTATAGACGACCTTTTTTTATTGCATTCAGGAAATATTAAAAAATTTAGTCTTTAAATTGGCGAAATTTTTCACAGATTGTATTTTGTACATTTTTCTTTTTAATTTAATTAGGGACCTAGTTTTGGACATAGGACCTGTATTGGGGTTTTAATTTGGATTTAACGTCAAACTTTGACTCGTGGAACTACCAAGTCCGGGACGATTGACTGAATGAACTTCTTTGATACCTGACCGCATTCCAAGGATGTGGTCCTGTATGTATTCCCCTGATAAGTCTCATGTGTCGTTAAAGGTCAGATCAACTCTTATTAGTTTTTTTCGTAAAATTAATTTCATTATTTCCTTAAACCCAAAACTGATGAGTTTTGCGGGTAACTTTTAAACTGAGTGGCGCCTCATTTGGGATTTGAAAGCATTTCTGTACATATTAAACACAGCAAAATCTTGCAACGAACCCTGACAACACACATTAACATGATAAGCTTAGTCGGAGTCCAAAATTTGACCTTTTAGGTTACAAAATGTAAACAAAATAACCTATGAAATATTCAGGGTGCTCCTCACAAGAGCGGACACAGAGCAGAGGCGTATAGGGGAGCCCAAAATATGACGGAAAAAACTTTTTTACCTAAAAATACTAAATTTGGAAAAAAAATTCAATTACTACATAAACGGAGATTGTCAAATACTAAATAACAATAATTGACAACATGTGATACAAAAAAGCTGCACAATTAAATTATCCATTGTATTAAAATCAAATTTTTCAAATCAAGAGACAGATAAAAACTTAAATGGAATTTTAAGGTTAAGTCGCCCCTAATTAACCTCCCTTCGATCACCTTCTACTTTCTAGAACTTAATGCCCTTAACAGTTTAATATTTTGTACCAAATTTGGTATTCTCAAGTTATGGAGTTGAAAAGAAATTGATTGGTTTTCAATTTTTGACCAAAGTTAGAGACCCTCTGCTCTGCTGGTTTTTATGTGAAACACCCTGTATATTTATCGACTCTGTAACGGCAATCATGATTTGTTAAATGATGTCGAAGAACAGATAATTTCTTATTTCTAAGACCTTTTAGTATGTTTATGTTTCTAAATCGTCTTGATTTTAGGTCTCTTCTGATTTAAAAGGAATTTTTTCAAGACAGGTAAAAATTTGACGTTTCGACTACCTTCAGTCTTTATTCAAATATGTAGTCAAAATGTCAAATTTGTACCTGTGTCGAAAATATTAATTTTAAATCAGAAGAGACCTAAAACCAAGGCGATTTAGAAACAAGAGCAGATAATGTCTCCACGTCGTTTTACTTTTTCTAGTTCTCTTTTTCAGTCACATTTATGGTCTTTAAGTCCTCCAATGCATTATTTTTCCATTTCTATCATGACATTTTTGATTAATCGGAACTCTGTACAGCGAAATTTTTTAAAATATTTCTATTTCTAAGCGTTTCACGTATCAAAACGGCATTTGCTCTTTGCCAAGACATAATATTACCCACCGAATGTATTCTACAGTTACGTATTAATTCCTTGATCTTGTTAACGTGTTAACATTCTTCTATTTATCAATTTCTCATCGTTCCGCGATTAACGTCTATGGAAATGAATGATTTAGTTGCAAAATCCTCACTCAATCCGCATAAATGCCTCTATCTTTCCATTTATCAATCTATCGATCTATCTAATCAGTCTCATATACCCATTTTTTATCATAAGCCTCCCTTTCGATTCCCCATGTTTCCATTTCTTGGAAAAGTTATGTCTATTTGGGACCCTCCAATCCTCTAAACAACGCATCCTCTTTCTTTTTTTTTATTTCCACGGTTGCCAGTCTATTAATGTCTTAAATACGCCCTGTGAATTTCCATGTTAACTCCACCACCCATCTGTTTGTTTTGTTGTTCATATCTCACTTTAATTAGATCTACTAAAATATACTCAATCAAATCAAATATTTTATTGCCTTCCTGATATTTTTGAATAACAGACAAATAGGCATTTGCTTGATGTTTCCCGTTTTTCAATTTATAATCTCCAGCTTCCTTTATAGTTCAAATTTATCCTCTTCATTTATTCCAGGTCATCGCCATCTACTTTCTCCTCCCAAATTTCCTCTTAACTTGCTTCAGTAATTTAGTATCTGTCTTTCTGTACATTTCCAAACCAAACCAATTATCTGACTTTTTATCTTCCACTATGACATGTTTAGCTATTATTATTTTCTCTATTCTAGATATTCCCACTGCTCTACAAATCCATTTCCGTACCCTCTAACATCTTTATCTTCATATCGAGCGGCCACACTTCTAAACTGTATCATGTTATTCTTCGAAAAGGTATTATATCATCTTTTTTATTATCCCTATGTTCTTATACCAGATCCGTCGAACAACCTTTCTTCTATCCGTGTTTCGTTATTCGATTGCTTCATCTAATGATCCATTAATTTATAGTTTCAATCGTGTAGCTAGTTGCTGAATCCTCTGTGCATTATTCATATATCCGCACTCTGGTGACGTCTTTCAAATCAACCGCACCATTAAACTACCGGCTACTGCAGCATTAGATCACCACCATCAACACCGATCTTGAAAACATTCTGAAAAAGATTAAGCTGATTGAGTTTAATGCAGCAAAGACCCAGACTGCTAATTTTACACAAAAACTGGCACTGCAGCTCAAGATTAGATCTGTAGATGAAATTTCACCATCACCACACATTCGTTTATTGGACGTTGAGGCTGGAACCAATATGTCCTATCCATAGGACCACGTAGCCGATTTAGCTTATTCTCTATAAGCTCCAGATTCGTCCATCTTCAGAATATTGCTTACATATTTGGAGCTCGGTTCTCAAACATACTCTGAAGACGCTCGACTCAATACAAAAGACAGCAATACACTGAGTTCATTTGGTTCTATCATTTGCTCTTCCTGTTTAACCCGTCTCTAGTTCAGTGCTATTTCCATCGGGGTCTGTCTCTTCTTTTCCTTGGTTTCGGTTTCCCATATCTGCATCCATTTGTTGCGCATCTAATTATGTCGTTACCTAATTTAATCTAGTATCTTCACCCATAAAATAAATATACTTAATTTTTGTTATTTGACTTGTTGTTATATCTCATACGATTTTAACAATTTCTAGTTATTCTAAATCATATTTTACAATGTTTCTACTATCAACTTATTCGTACGTATGATCAACTTTCTGATGAATTAGATTCTATTTTGATAATTATAATTATATTCCGTAAAATGTTATTTCTCTCTCGAGTTGTATTTAATTTTCAGTTATTTTCCCGAGACACATTCTAATTAGACAGAACATGTGTGATATTTTGATGGGATAATGGAGAATGGAGAGAGAATAACATGGAGGTGCGGTGGAAGGGAAATCCCACAGTGGCTCTTGTATAAGCTTAATACCTATATAATTAATTTTCCTTTTATTAAATTTTAACCAGATGACGTCTCCTAATGAAATGAAAACACTCCGAGTAATTATATAAAAATAAAGTACTCAATCTTCTAATTCGGAAAGCGTCGGTTTTTGTGATAAGGCAGCTTAAATTAAAAATAGTTTCTCCGCATTCATTTCCAGTTTAATTCGCTTCATTTTTTATTTCATTATAAGGATTACGGTAAATTAGAGCTGATTTGTTTGTTTTTTAGTCAACGTACAGTTTAGAAATTAGTTTAGTCTCATTTAATTAATCTTCTTAATATTTAAAACTATCGATTCCGTAAACTTATTCCTCCAATTAAAGAACTTTTCCAAATAAAGGTTTCTTCGATTCGATTTGAGTTGATAACCCCTTTTAGGCTGTAATTTTAGATTTTATTTTTTTATGATTGCTGAAAATCATCTTAATTGTTATTGGAACCACAATTGTACTTAGTAGATAGTATGAAGAAGACCCAGTATACACTTAGGAATAAATATGAAGGTTTAGAAGCCATAAATAACACAATTAATTATCCAAACTTACAAACTTACTTACTGTAAGTTAATGTAGACAAACAGAAAAATAAATAAAAATGAACTACAATTAGTATATAGTCTTTTTTTATATGTATGAAAGAGTAATAAAATGATGGAGCATTCGTAATCCATAGGCGTATCACTTCTTTTAGTACACAGTTAAAATATTTTTTCAAGTTATACGTATTTTCATATGAAATAACATTTGTACGGATATAACGAATATATCGGGTGTAAACTTATATATTCACATTAACCGAAACTGGTAAGGTAAAAAGTCTAATTGTTTTTAAAATATTTCACTTTTCCAAAAGGTATGAAAAACATTGTGTCATACTGGTTATAGATTTGTTTAATTTCTTATTTCTTAGACCTTTTCATATATAAATACATCTGAATGTTCTTAATATTAGGTGTCGTCTATTTTAAAATTAGTTTTTTTAATAATTTTTGGAAGATAAAATTTTACATTTCGACTTTTCTTTAATGCTTTATCAAAATATGATATTGACACAGACAATTTGCGCATTTATATTAATCATTAGATCACTTAAGTCATGAATATCAAAATAAAAATAAAATCAAAATGGAAAATGTTCTAATAGGAAAAATTAATTTTTTCTCTAATCCTTACATCTTAAATATGTAGCAGTACTTGATCCAATTCAAATAATTTTTAGTTTTATAAGAATTTACAAAATAAATTTTCCTTAAATTATTTAGATCTTTTTTATCATTCATAGCTTTTTCGTTTTTTTGAATGTGAACCATTTCTAAAAACCCTCTTTGCCGTGTATTGGATTCTATTCCAATAATTTTTGTATCTTTATGATTGAATTTATATTTTTTGATATTTCAAGGTTCGTTAACGCAGTTTTATTTTTTTAATCTTGTTAATGACCTTTTAGTCTATTTTCTAAATATTGAGAGGTCAGCCCTATGTAGAAAGCGTCAGAATTAGTACAAGGCACTTGATATGTAATATTACTAATTGTGACTTAATATAAATGCGCAAATTGTCAGTGCCAATACCATATTGTGATAAAGACTTCAAGAAAAGTCGAAAAGTCAGATTTTATCTTCCAAAAATTATTAAAAAAACCAATTTTAAAATAGAAATGACCTAAAATCAAGAACATTTAGATGCATTTATACTGGTTATATACGTATAGGCTTCGACTCAGTTCAGGGTATAATCTCAAACCGTGACAAAAATGTCGAAAATTCTTTTCTATTTTCCTTAGAAGTTTTTCTTCACCAAGCGTACGAGGATAGTCCCAGAATCAATTGGCCTAGAGATGGAGGTAGTTGTTTGAAAAATACCACTGTATTAAAAAGTACACAATCTCTAGAGCATATGCTTCCAAGTTGATGAAGCTACGTAGTTTAGTATTTGTTTGGCAGCCATCAATAGTTAACGTTTTCAGTGAATTTGTAATTATGAAAAAAAATTGGTTATCGTTTGTGATACAATACATCCATTTGAAAGGAATTAACCCAACCAATATAAATGAGTAAAGGTAAATTGTTTACCTTAAGTTTCTGAAGACGATAACTTGGTTAAAGAAACGCGCGTCAGACAGTGTAATTTTGAGTGTTGGTGTAGTGGTAATGTCAACAGTATGTTCAGTATGTCACTTGGAAGTATAACTAGGTACTAAGAAAGAGGCGGTTATACTGAAAGACATAAAGAAATTGAGGTGGACAACCGCAAACTAAAATTAAGGGATATAGTAGACAATAAATGGTTTCTGTTGGACGAAATATCTTGATCAAACGCAAGTAATTTTGTTCATTGCTGTATTTGGGTATCTTTCACTGAACAAAACAATAATCAGTCATCGATCTTTTGCCGATTCCATAACTCTGAATGACTTTTACTGTTACATAGAAATAATTTTCTCATACGATCGCTCGTTTCTGAGTTATAGGCCTTCCAAATATATTTTCGAATTTATACATTCGCATATTATGAATTTTCAATGGATGATTACGTATGTCCATGAAGTCTATAATTAATAAATAATTGTACATTACTTGGGAGGCTCATTCCCAATGGTTAACAATCCGTAACTTTTACAGGGACAACCTGAACAGCCTAAAGATATCAAAAACGATTTTGTCAATAAATTTTTTAACAGAAAGGTACTCTTTGTTTAATTTATGGTTTAAGAGATACTCGTATGTAGATTTTTAGATCGTGTACATGTCAAGGAAACAGTTCGTCATAAAGAGACATTCTGAAGAAAATTATCATAAATTGTAATTATTTATTAAAAATACTTACAGGAGATGTTAAAACACAATCAAATATTTCTAATTGAGCTGCATAGTTTCGAACATCGTGTTACTTACACAAGGAAAAAATTGAAATGTAGGAAAATTTAGTTGGTTACAACTTATCAAATAAAAACAAAAAAAAAACTGTATTGAACGTTCGAATTGGGCTCTTTGAACTTATACGCACTTCCGGAGTCTAGGGAGAATATTTCCAGAGTATTCCAAGATCTGCTTAATAGCGTCACAATGGAAGTTTATTCTATAATTTCGTTCATTGTGTTTATACAAGCTGGAGCTCTTCCCCATTTCCTAAATGATGTAAAAAATAGGTCCATTTGCATGAGACCACCAAGTTTTCCCGAATATACTACAGGACTGTTGACGTCACACACTACCATTGTCAGGACAGGTCAGGGATCACTTTCCAAACACAGTTTTAATTGCGATGACGATCGAATATATGTTTAGTGATTTTCTTTGATAAATTTTACAAAAAAATACCTTCTGGCACAAAACATATATTACCATCTTATACAACAGTAAACGTTTCAAGTTAAATAACTTCAAAGAACACACACTACCTCACGAACTTTATTTGGACAGTGAACTATAACAATATGACGGCCGTGACGTCACGCTCCGATAGTCTATTAAATACATTGTATTAATTTTTTGATCGATAGGTATATGAAAAGCTTGGTATATGCGAAACCGGTAAACACACGGAACTAAATGATCGATAGACTATATCACAGCATTATTTTCACGTCATCTAATCGCTCTCAATTTTTTGCAACAAATCTCGGAACACCCTGTATAATACATTCAAGCTTTAATTTTTTTCATAACATTCTGTTACTTGCAATTAAAATGCGAGTCGCAGTCATGCTCTGTACATTATTGAACCTATTGAAATAAAAATGATGGTCAAATTCAAAGCATTGAATTTGGAATTGCACATAATAATTTTTGACCCTTTTTAACCCTGAAAATACAGCTCCAAAGATATAAACGTCAGACAAAGGAGGAAGACATTCGTGAAACTGTAGCCTAATTTTTTCTATTTCAGAGGAAAGAAAACCCTATTTTGGTAACGTGATAAAAATAATTTTCACAATTAGTAGTGGTTCTCTAAAATATACTGAAAACAATCATATTGAAATTCGTTATAGGTTGAAAATAATTAAATATAAGTGAAATGATATCCTTGAAAATAAAGTGGAATCAAAAACAATTCTCTTTGTAAGAGCCAATATGCCTGTAAATTCCAATTCCCAGATTGAATTTGTGAGCATTGAATAATTCAGTAAAGTCCGGTCGCAGAATGAAAGACATCGTCCGTCCGCCCCACACCTCTTCCTTTCTCTTTTCTGGCGAATTCCCCGACAATTTCTTACCCAATTTTCTTATTTCCAATTTGTTGTTTCATCTTGTCGAGTGCCCACTTTATGGATACGTTTGCGATTCGGTCGATCCCTTATTTTTATTATTATCATGATATAAATCTTATAACGTTAGACGTCACGGAATTTGAACTTTGTAAAAACATTTTTCTAATAATCCAGAAAGATGATCTATTCAACATTTTTAGACAAATATCTCATGCTTTATTGGTTATTCGGAATCGAATGGTCGTTATAAAAAATATAAGCTTGAATTTGATTTGAGCACGCAATAATTCATGAGATCCAATCACTTGATATAAGATTTTATAAGCAACAGATGATTTTATCAAAAAGTATTTACACAACACTACTCTTGATAGACTCATACATCGGAATTTTGGACAACAACATAAACAAAATATTTCATCAGCTTATAATGAATTTTTGGCTTAATTTCATCGCTTGGAAAGTAAATGGAAAATGTTTACAATTGGTTTGCATCATATCATCATCATCCTGGGTCATTCAGTGATGAATGTCGAGAAGATTGGCCACAATCGGTTGTCATTCCAAGAAACATCAATGCTGTGCGCAACGTGATTAAAGAAGAACGACGTGTGATTTACTAAGAGAAAGAGGATTCTCTTAGAATATTGTAGACTATAATACAATCGATAATGCATGGATATTTAGGTGTGACCTATACATTAGAAACGAGGCCAGAAACATCTGAAATGAAAAAACTCTTGAAGACCACAGCCACACCATTACACCGAGAAAAAAGCGAAAACGATCATGTGGCATACATATGGGTATCAAAGCGTGAGAAAAAAATAGCAAAACATAAATCTCCAATTGGAACACGGAGTAGAGGTCAAGAAATAAAAAGGTGGAGTGGTAACCTAGAGCCAGGATGAAGAAAGATATCAAAGAAGGAGCAGACTATGGTCCTGTCATGGGAAAAAGAAGAAAAAGATTTAGGTGTGAGAAATATATGTTTCTATTGGACTCAGCATGATAATAAAGCATGTTAATACTAAATATTTGAAGAAATAAGGACCTAATTAATGTCCCATATTCACCCAATTTAGCGCCCAATGACTTTTTTGTTTCCACTGTCAAACAAAAGATGTGCGGACAGCAATTTTCATTACCCCAAGAAGCTATTCAGGGTTTCCAAAACCATGCTCTTGCGATATTAGCTTCAGAGTCGAAAACTAGTTCATTTATGTTTCAGTTTTTGAATAAACTTGAAACGCAACCCTCACATCCATGCAATTATCTACGGTACAGAAAAATTTTCCGGATAACTGGAAATTAAATATGAATATAAATTCAATCTGCCGTCGTGAATTTCAATGAAACCTCCCAAAGAAGTAGAATAAACTCTCACTGGAAATCTACTCTACTGATAGAGATCTCTACTTATAAGAATCGAAATTTAATACTATCAAAACAAGAGGTTTCTGTCTAGCTTATGAGAATGACAATATTTCATGTCCATTATCTTTAGCTATCTTCATTTGTGGGTTGTCTCCTTTTTTAAGTATCTTAAGTACTTCCTTTGTCTTGCTGCTTTCCACTAATTTCACTAAAATCGGTCGGTCTAATCCATTTTTCGGCTTTCCAATTCTTATAATATCATCGATGTCCTATTCTACATCAAGCTTGATGTCTAACGCATTCATTTCTTGTCTAACTTTTTCTAATGTTTCTTCTCATTTCCTCTATCCTGTATTAGATGTTTTCTCTTCATTTCTCGCTGTAGACGAAATTTTGACGTTTTGCTTTTGCACTCCTCCCTTTAGTTCTGTATTTTCTTGGTTTGTTTTTTTCAACACATTGATTACTTCTTCCAGTTTCATCTATACTTTTATTAAGAATTTTGCCATGTTTTTTTCCACTTCAAGTTTATTATTGTTCACTAGTTTAAACAGGATATTCCAGCTCAACCGTTAAATTCGCATTCATTCAGTATTAAAAATCTTTTTTCACACAATTTGACAACGCCGAAAATATTAAAGCTAACCTTAAAATTATTATTTTAAATGCTTTATTGCACCGAAAGCGATAACGTAATTTAATTCCAAATTTGAGATTATTGTAAGAGAAAAACGTATGTATCACTTTGGTATCAAGTTTTTAACTAATATTACCTAGTGTTTTTTATAAAGAAATTTCATTTTTTCAAAGGACTTGTATAACGTTTACTTCCATGAATCGTAGTAACCTGCATGAACAAAAAACGAGGTCTCTAAAACCATTAACAAAGAAAATGAAAAAAGCTACCCACCATATATAACTTTGAAAAATTAATTAGTCATTAAATCGGCCACATTGTACGAAGCGGAGTTTTAAATATGAAAGTTAATTAGCTCGAGATTGATAGTACGATAGGCTTTGGCTTTTATAATCAGATATTCACCTGCATTCGTTTCAGAACCTCACAAAGCTTTTTCGCGTAGTATGGATTTCAATTAAGTATAACGTATAAATAAAAAAAAAGATGATAAAATTTAATGTAATAAAACGGGTGGATACATTCACATATTATATTTTGTACTTAGCTTTTATTGCGTTTGCTTCCTACATATTTCTCTTTCCGAATACCGAAAAAGATTTTTCACATATGTAATGAAAATATTCAATTTCCTTCTTTCAATTATCAATGAGTAATATAGACTCACAAATCCTTAGGGATAATATATCTAAACGCAACAATGATATTGAACTTTTGCATAAATCGACCATCCTCTTTTTGTATTTGACCTTGAGTATTTTCAGATAATTTGTATCAAGGTCTTTCCGTCGACATCGAAAAGCTACACAAATGGAATTCATTGTACCTTTAGCGTAGTAAGTTTGAGAATCCCTAATTTTGTGCTTCACAATTTTCCATGATAATTTGAAAAAAATAATTTGGTTGTAATCTGTGGAAGCTTATTTACAAGAAAGATACGTTCTAATTTCTCATAAAAACACATACTGTAATTGGGTTTGACCTTATACTTTTCAAAGATAAGCGTTTTCTACCTAAAATTAAATTTCTTCATCAACGAGTGTAAGTACAAGAATGTCCTTTTGGTATGTGGAAAATATCTATCGGTTTTCATTTTTAATATGATTTTGTCAAGTGGTGGTTTTTCATTCTTGACAAAATCTTTGTACAAGGATTTTTCTTCTTTAGAAACATCCAATGAATTGTGATCAGGCCTTTCTATTGGAGAAAAGGCCCTGATATAGATACAGGTGTGTTTACGTTTCGTGCGTTGTTTCTCTCTGTATTGAATATTTTTCTGTTGTAGATGTCACACATTAGGATTATTGAATTTACCTTTATATGGCTGAAATTAAGTCTTATCAAAAAATCGTTTTGGAAAATGAGAAATATACACTTCTCTGTCGTGGTGAGGGTCGCTATACTGAACTGACACAACAGAGGTGCTCTACCATCAAATATACAACAAAATTAGATTCTTTACACTGTTTGTGATTCCGCCACTCTAAACTATCACAGCTACAAAAATCTCAGATCCTCTCTAGTAAAACTTGTTCTCTGCAGGGCTGGAACTGGGGTGGTTTGTAGAGAGGTTTTAATATGGTATCCACTGGAATAATGAAGGCAAAACGAACCAAACACATTTTTGAAGAAAATGGTCTCTATTGTTGACCACTCGGTTGGTAAACGGGTTCACCAGGTTAAACGAAAACCTCGCGATATCAACGATAGTGATTCCTTCTCTTCCATTTCATTAAGCGAGTTTGTCTTTAAGCAAATATGACAATAGACTAATAGAAAATGAGCCAACTGTTACTAAATTCTTTCTCGTTATTACTCCACGAATTGTTAGAAGTTTTGGTTGCTGCGAATTTTGTATTGATCTTCTGGTTTCTTGATGACTCAAAAACGGTCGTACCAATTTAACTGAAAATTGATGGGGAGGTAGCTTGGAAATAGGAGAAGGACATGGGATATATTTATCCTGTTTCTATAAGACGTGACATGGTATAACAAAACGCAACTACAGAACAACGAAAAATTTGTAAATCAAAACATCAGTCTAGCCATCTATTTGATAAAAATGGTATAACAAAAGCAACTGACAGCTAAAGGTTATATTTTCTATTAGTTTTTATTAGATTATCGTGCCGATATTATTATTATTAATAATGCCGTTACCAAGACGATCTAATATTTCCAAATAAAACCGTAATGCAACAAGTTTTCGAAAATTTGCGAACGAAAGGACTGGAGAAGAACAAGAAATTGTACATGGAGAGCGCCCCATTAATAGGTCTCGACTTCGTGCTTCCCATTCACAAGAGCAAAGCAAAGCAGCCCTCAACTCGGTTGACAATATGAAATCGTCAAGCATACCTCAGAGATCAATAACAAGATAATTTTCGACGTAACAGAAGAAATTTATGAAGTGCTGATTTGAATCTACCAGCGTTTCGATTCGATTGCAGCACTGCATTCGCATTGGGCCAATATACGTTTTGGCGCATTACGTTTTCCTGAGAACGCGATTTTCACGACGATAAAGAAAGGACAATTCTAAGGTAGGTTCTCATTCCGAAGATCCCGATGATCCCAATCAATTTGAGTTCAAATGATTTCAATTCCCGATCCATCTTACATCCGCCATGACCATTAACAAATTTCAAGACCAATCTTTCAAGGTTTGTGGACTAAATATAGAAAATCCATGTTCCTCCCATGGTTAATAATATGGAGTATGTTCACGGGTCTGAGCACCATCTGCGTTTTTTGTTCTTGCCGATAATAAAACAAAAGATATCATCTATCACGAGGTCAAAGCAGAATCTTTTAAATACTTGATTTTTTTAATTTATATTTATTATTCTAATGAAAAATTGAGCTTAATAGAGTCCAATATCTGCTTATCTATTCTTTCTAAAGCAGAACAAGGTTCACCGGCTTAGCTAGTTTAAAATACATATCAAGATTCTTGCGTTGTTAATGTTGCCATGCAAACTTCTAATAACCAATAGAAAAATATATTAGTATATTCATTAAAATCCGAATAAACAATGCTAGTTAAAATTTTTCTTCAAGCAGGCAGCACAATAAAAAGTAAGAAAAAAATAGCGTTTCAAGGTAAATCGAGTTTAGCAGAGATTTGTGTCAATTAATAGTCTCATTTCCATCTAAGTTTGTACGTAAATTGGCTTCTAGTTTAAATTTATGGCCAAAATGGTCACATTAATTAGAACTGCAACGGTGTAGTGAACAGTGGCGGGACAGTTTTTTAAAATAATTGACTTCAAACTTTTCGTTTGAATTTCGCATGGTTTTCTATTCTATTTGACTAATTTAACCAAATTTCTAGAATTTTTAATCAATAATTTGTCAGTTTTTGTTTCTTATGTGAAACCAAACATATAATTGTAATTATTTGGTAAATAAAGGTGTGTCAGATCAAAAAATCCTTACATTTGTAGACATCTTAGCAAGTAAAGTAGACGCTGAGAATGGGTCCACTTCAAGTATAGAAAATCGTGAATGAAATTTTATGAATAAAATCAAGATCTAAAAAATCGTTTATGGTTCGTCACTTTGTAAACATATGATTAACCAGAGAATCAATTTACGATCACTGTCGGCGTGTTAGAACAGGTATTTTGATTTACAGAAAATCAGAATCAGGCCGAAAAGCAAAAATGAAGAGAGAAGTATTGGTTGAAGCGATTCACGGAGAAATGGGAAACGGTTTTCGAAAATTGGGCAGAAAATTCAAAATCTATAAGAAATATATAGAAAACATTCTAAAAGAACAGAATGTAATCCAGAAATCAAGAGAATCGGCATACAAGTATTCTAAGAAGCAACAAATTGATTAGAAATCAAAACTTTGAAGTCTCAGAGACAGCTATTTTCACCCGATAAAGGTTTGGCAATCATTATCGACCACGAGTTATATTTTACTTTTGAAACGGCAAGAAAGTAAATTCGAATTTGATAAGACATAAAATGTTGAACATGAAAGTGTTGGTATGGTTGACGATATCTTCTCGTAGTCGTTCTTCAGCAAACATTTGTCCTTCTGGAAATTCTGTAACTGCCAAAATATATGAAAAAGAGTATGTTAGATCCAGATACATGCAATTCATAAAGAAAAAGCATCCTGTGGGAAATTTTGCATTCTTGAGTTTTGGCCAGATATGTCAACTGCTCATTATTCGAAAGATGTTATGCAAGCTTTTGCAGAATTGAGTCTAGGAATGTTCCTAAATTGCCTTAACTGAGGTCAATTGAACGTTTTTGACGAAATTTGAAACAAAAGGATGTTTGGTTAGGAAGTAACTACACATGAAGAATTGAAAAAGAAAATTTTGAACAAACTCCGGCAAACGTATTTCATAATTTAATCCAACATTTATAAAATTGGGAAAGCGAGCCGATTGGTTGCTGATTTAGTAATATGAAAGGTGTGTAATTATAGTCTTGTAATCATTTTTTCAAAGAGTGCAAATAATTGAATAAAAACAAACAATTTATACATATTTTTTGTCCCTACACTCTGATGTAGCTTATTTTGATAAAGCATCTTTCACTAGCGAATAACTTTCACCGATAACATAGTTAGATAGGCGATGCGATGTAGTTTCCAATCATTTCTCGTATTCGCAATCTCGAAAAACCCATAAATTACGTCATTGAAATATTTTTTACTAGTTTATTAACTTTCAATCTTAATTTTAACGTCAATTCTGACATGTTTTATGGTTTAGTATTGTTCGATTAATACATCACATAAAAATTAGTACGTGATAAAAACGACTCCAGGTAATTAAGAGAATAATTTATTATATACAAGGTAGTAAGAAAATGATTCATAAGGCCAAATGAAAATAAATTGTTGAATACATTGAAGAGGTAGGGAACGCGCATAAGTGAGAAGTGGCCACAAATACTTCCGACGTGAAATCAATTCACGTGTTAGAGGATTATAATTTTATATTCTTCGTTTTCTCAACGACAAAAATACAATTTCTTCAATATATAAATTGCTCTCAATTTATTTTACCGAAAAAAAACACTGATGAGGAAGCAATAATAAATTGCGAAACAAAGTATCTATCACTTCCGATTATTTCACTACTCTGACTTAATTTGGAATGTTTTTATGCACCTATAAGGCAACTAACAAATTTCATGTTTAGTTTGTCATATTTCCATGGAAAATATCTCGAATTAGTTTACTAAAAACAAAGATAAGGAAGCAATAATAAATTGCAAAACAAAGTATCTATCACTTCCGATTATTTCACTACTCTGATTTCATTTCGAATGTATTTATGCACCTATAAGGCAACTAACAAATTTCATGTTTAGTTTGTCATATTTCCATGGAAAATATCTCGAATTAGTTTACTAAAAACAAAGATGAGGAAGCAATAATAAATTGCAAAACAAAGTACCTGTCACTTGCGATTATTTCACTACTCTGATTTCATTTCGAATGTTTTTATGCACCTATAATGCAACTAACAAATTTCATGTTTAGTTTGTCATATTTCCATGGAAAATATCTCGAATTAGTTTACTAAAAACAAAGATGAGGAAGCAATAATAAATTGCAAAACAAAGTACCTGTCACTTGCGATTATTTCACTACTCTGATTTCATTTCGAATGTTTTTATGCACCTATAATGCAACTAACAAATTTCATGTTTAGTTTGTCATATTTCTATGAAAAATATCTCGAATTAGTTTACTAAAAACAAAGATGAGGAAGCAATAATAAATTGCAAAACAAAGTATCTATCACTTCCGATTATTTCACTACTCTGATTTCATTTCGAATGTATTTATGCACCTATAAGGCAACTAACAAATTTCATGTTTAGTTTGTCATATTTCCATGGAAAATATCTCGAATTAGTTTACTAAAAACAAAGATGAGGAAGCAATAATAAATTGCAAAACAAAGTACCTGTCACTTGCGATTATTTCACTACTCTGATTTCATTTCGAATGTTTTTATGCACCTATAATGCAACTAACAAATTTCATGTTTAGTTTGTCATATTTCCATGGAAAATATCTCGAATTAGTTTACTAAAAACAAAGATGAGGAAGCAATAATAAATTGCAAAACAAAGTACCTGTCACTTGCGATTATTTCACTACTCTGATTTCATTTCGAATGTTTTTATGCACCTATAATGCAACTAACAAATTTCATGTTTAGTTTGTCATATTTCTATGAAAAATATCTCGAATTAGTTTACTAAAAACAAAGATGAGGAAGCAATAATAAATTGCAAAACAAAGTATCTATCACTTCCGATTATTTCACTACTCTGATTTCATTTCGAATGTATTTATGCACCTATAAGGCAACTAACAAATTTCATGTTTAGTTTGTCATATTTCTATGAAAAATATCTCGAATTAGTTTACTAAAAACAAAGATGAGGAAGCAATAATAAATTGCAAAACAAAGTATCTATCACTTGCGATTATTTCACTACTCTGATTTCATTTTGAATGTTTTTATGCACCTATAAGGCAACTAACAAATTTCATGTTTAGTTTGTTATATTTCTATGAAAAATATCTCGAATTAGTTTACTCAAAACACAGATGAGGAAGCAATAACAAATTGCAAAACAAAGTATCTATCACTTGCGATTATTTCACTACTCTGATTTCATTTCGAATGTTTTTATGCACCTATAAGGCAACTAACAAATTTCATGTTTAGTTTACCATATTTTTATAAAAAATATTAGCGATAGTTTAGTATTGTAACCTAACCTAACAATAGTGTTTTGTATAGTGAAATTAGTTAATTTGTTTATAGTTTAGCAAATATTATCAAATATATTTCCTCCGCCATATTCTAATTTATAGACTCAACATAAGATATAATTTATTGAGAAAGTTTTTCAATAAAAAATTATGAAAACCTAAACGCCCAAGAAAAGAAAATTTAATTAATCAATTAGCTTTGTGCAAGTGTTGGCTAGTCTTCTTTGAAATATGATTTCCATCAATCAAAAGTGTATAGGAATGACCACAACACAGATTAAATAATAACTTGGTCAAGACGCAAAAGGAAATTAACTTTTGACTTTGATGTAAGACCCTCAGTTCAGTTCAATATCCCTCTGACGATTTATAATGTCACTCTTTTCTAGAAATGGACGGAGAAAAAAGCAAGAGGGAAATAAAGTTATTATGGTTCGTTCGGATATAACTGCTTTTTGATCGAGAAAGAAGTTATTTGTAAAAAAAATATTGAAAATTCCAGGTTTATCGATTTTTGATATAAAAGAGAATATAATAAAATTCCCAAATAATTACAAAGTAATTTAATGATAATTTTATCCCCCATGTGAAGTTTAAACTTCAAACGGCAGTTTAAACTACGGATATTGACTTTTTCACGTTTTATAGATGACCAACTACGATTTAAACGTTACCGGCGATCCGGGGGTAATTTAAACTTCAGTTTAATGATAAAAAAGATGCACAGTGGGGTCGAATGGTCAAATAACGGAAAATATTCAATATTTCGATAACGGCTTAATACAGAAACCTCATTCGACTCGGAGCAAAAAAATAGTTCAAGTTAAACTATTTTTATTGAAATTTAAAAACTGATAAGGAATTGAAAGACTACAGGCAAGATAAAAATTTCTGAAATTTTCGTTATAGGTTGTTGCAACAAGTATTTGGAGTGTATATATGAATTAAATAATGCTTACATTCAAAAATTCAATGAAGCTTCAAAACCGGAGACTTTTGTCTGTGATAAAACTAAAGATTCAAAATCAAATGTTAGTAAATTTGAAAAAAACTCACGATTTCGAATTCAAGGAAATTATATTAACAGTTTCTTAGTTACATCACTGATTTACGGATAGTTTTTCATTGGTTGGGGTTTAATGTTCGTAATAAAAAGATCCGAAGTCTTCACTAGCTTGTGGCACACGTCTTCGTCGGTAGATATGCGAAACATTTTCCACAACATTCTGGTTTTGAAAATTGTGTTATCTTTATTCCTACTTTCTTGTGACTATTTCGACAATATTCCGGCTAGGAGAATCGATTTCCTCGCGGTTCCAGTACCATAAAACAAAATGTTATGCACCGTGGATGGCACGTAGTACCATGGATTTTTCTCAATAGCAATGTCTGTTTCTTCTGAGAAGAGCTGGAATTTTTTTAGATCATTGCATTTCTATTTATGATTTTCACTAGAAGTGTACTATGCAAGCCAATTGGGTGACCAAGATAGAGCAACAAACAAAGCCGTACTCTGACATTTTTTTTCTTTGCCTTCTTATGATCGTATAGGGAGATAAAAGCAGATGATTTTTGTTCTCATATGTTTACTTTAACACGTCTAATTTGAAAAGTGATCTTCCTCATTTTTGTTCTCAATGGTTATTCAAAATTCGTAATTTATAAAGTTATAAAGCGCTCTAATTTTTTGTTGCTCTGTGTGACTTATCAAAGAGTAGTTGACCAACGTAGAGGAGGGAAAAATTTCTTTCTCCCTTTTTTTACAATCATATATCACACATTTAGAGTAGTGTGTAATTAGGTCAAAGTTACATTATTCTGACAGTGGGCCTAAATTATTGGGAATACCTTTAAAATAGGGAAAAAATTCGGTTGTCCCTAGATCCTGTAGCTCAAATAGTGTCAGAATCACAAAGTAGATTATCGAAATCAGCCCTTTCAAGAATCGATTCGTCCCGCTCTAGCACCATTGTGCAATGTGAGTACAGGGTGAAAATAACAAAAAAGTTTTGTCCAAGATTTCCAGACCAGAAGATTTCCAAGTACTATTAAGTATCACAAACAGTTCAAAAAATCCTTAAAACCATAAAATGCATCTCTATTATATCCAAATACATGAAGAGTTACTTCAACGTGACTTTGTAAGATTTCGTGAATATATCAAATTTGATCGCCAGATAAATTTGTATGATTTGGTGCTTTTTGCAAATGAGTAAAGTTTTTATAAACATTGATGTGTCTCAATCTGCAATACCCAATAGAAATGGTCATTGAATCCTTGGGGTGGAATGATAGATGATCAGACGATAGGACCATCTTTGATGAAAGAGTACCTGAAGCGGTTTGTTAAAATTTTCTTCAAAATCACCTGCCAGTTTCATTAGTTCCATTTAAAATTTGAACGATGACGCCTCTTGATAATACTGCGTTTATACGAGATCATATCTATACTGTATTCGAAAAGACATAGACGGAAGAGGAGACCCAACTGATTGGTTAGCTGGGTTTTGATGGGTCTTTATAGAAAATGATGTTTATGAAAACTCCCTGGTTATTAGAGAGAATATAAAGGAGATAATCAGAGCTATGCAACACATTGTGTAGTTCGAATAACTTCATTTGATTTATTTTTCTTAATAACAGTTATTGATAACTTTTAAAATGACCTATATACCGCAGTTTGTTGTAATACTGGTACACCTTGTGTATAAAAATAAGGAGAGGTTTTAAAAAACTTGAGCAGTTTCAACATGTATGCGAATGGTTTAAATTGATAATTCGTTTTTTTGTATACTTAAATTTGAATTGCGATTAGTAAATATTTTTTTGTTTTGATCCTCACGTAGTTGATGATCAAGTTTGATAAAGAACGAAGTAAAATTTTTACACTTAATGCTTTTTATTGGAATAGGATGTAGTGGAAATCATTTATTCAAGAGAAGTTTTATAATATGAGAATTAGATACTCCACATTGTTTAAAAAAACAAAATGAAAATAACTGTTTCAGTTGTTGATATAAAAGGTAAGAAATTCCAAAAAAACAATTTTTCAATTTTGGAAATAGCGTTAATATCACAAAAGTTGGTTGATTTATTTCAATTTGAGCAAATGAAAATGGATTCCATCAAAAATTAACATTAATATAAAAGCCCCGCCAATTTCCTTAATGCATTTTGGATTTTCATTTCTCATCAAGCAAAGTAATCCCAGAATATTGCTTCCCTATATCAAACTTTACGCCCATTATAAAGCGTGGTTTGAAACTTCTTACAAACAGAGTTGGACAATTATTAGATGTTTGAAAATCTTCCTTAATAATAATTATAACTTCCTATTAGTTGTTTTGTCGTAATTGAAATAGTTTTAAGTTAGTTAATTTCTTAATTATCTTCAGATATAACATGAAATTTTTATTTATAACTAACATTCACAAGTCATTGAAAATTGAAATTTGCAAGACAGTTTCGGTCTATTTAACCTGTTGGATATGTAACCATGATTCAGCACAAAGTTCATCTTTATAACCGATAATACGAGATGCATCCAGAAGATTAATTTTATTATATTAGAAAAACAGAACTGACACTTTGAGCCACATATTTATTGACAACAAGTACGGCAATGTTTCAGATATTTTTCAAACAGAATTGAGACACTTGTATCGTGAGATCAACTTGCATATACCACTACCGCCTGTGAATAGAACCATCCAGTGACAGACATCTTCAGCAGAAAATGGTTGCTCATATCCGTAATCGTGAAGCAACAGTTCTTCAACACGCGCAGCCGCGCCAGCTAAATAAGATCATCATTGATGAGGACTTTGAGGAATTTCGAAAACTACCTCCACAAATTACGTAACATCTGTTAACTAATGATGTTTCGCCCATAACAGA
Source organism: Diorhabda carinulata (assembly GCF_026250575.1). Lineage (NCBI taxonomy): Eukaryota > Metazoa > Arthropoda > Insecta > Coleoptera > Chrysomelidae > Diorhabda > Diorhabda carinulata. The sequence goes on from NC_079471.1 coordinate 5,096,452, forward strand.
GCTGACGATTGGCGCTACGTTTTATGCGTTCAAGAACTTTACTAGTAATCGAACCTTGTACACGTTGAGAAAAGGAATGCAATTTTAGACCATTCTCAGATTCCACAATGGACAATAAAAAGCATCAAATTCATCATCGTATCAACCATACGCTAATCAACGGACACTTTAGTGACATACTAAGTAAATACAAAAACTTTGTACATATTTACAAAGACGCATCCAAATCTCAATATATATATTCTTCATCTACTTCCTCTGCTGTTTCGTCAGATGCAACAATCACTTCAATCTCTTAGATTCCTTTGGTTATATCCAAAATCTTCAAAAAATTCACACCATAAATTTCTTGGGAATCAAAATTAAGCAGAAGCTGCAATATATACCAGATAAGAACCAAAAAATTGCATCTTGTTGGATCCCCTTACATACTTGAAGAAAAGGAAACGAAGAGGCAGATCTGGTCCCTAAGGAAACTGCAAATAGTGATATTGCGTGAAATTTCTAACTACTGAGAGAAAATGAATGATGAACGTCCACAAACAAGCTTCGAGAAGTGAGAGACTCCGTGAAACCATGATCAGTGCTACCGAAAAATTGTAGAGATACAGTTCCGTCTAGATGCTAAACCTAAACCTAAATGTGGCAACTGCAATTGTGGCAACTGGATCTTGTAACGCAGAAAAATAATGATCAGGTCTATCCCTCAGAACAGTATGTGCAATGATAGGACCAAAATGCAATATAACTAACCTCACACAAATAAAGTTAATTTAACAAATACCTGTAAATTAAATTCAGCATTCAAGTGTCTACCTAATTACCAGTATATGGTTGATGCGAATTTTGTGATAAAAAAATATCCTAAGTAAAAGAAGTTCAAGAAAATCAAACCATTTAAAAGAAGAGTCGGAATAAATTAGAGGCACAGACTGTTCACAACAAATACATTTTGTAAAAAATGAAACAGTAACAGTCTAAAGGAGCTCGTTTTAATTCAGAAATTGGCCGTTGTGCAACTGAAACATTTCGCTAATGAATAATTCAGATGTTAATATAATTTAAACATCAATTTAGAGAATGCTCCTTTTCTCTAATCCAAAGAAGTCTCCGATCAATTCAATTAACGTGATAAATATTTAATGCCCTTTTGGTGGTAAGAGAATCGGACAGGTACATTTATTCCAACAACAGTGATTCTAAGATGGAAGTGCACAATTAACATTAATATAAAAGCTCTGCCAATTTCCTTAATGCGTTTTGAATTTTCATTTTCCATCAAGTAAAGTGTATTGCTTTTCCAACGATATTTTATATCCACCATCAAGTAATGTTTCACATCGTAATATGGTTTTTTAATAATTAAAAATCAGTCGTGTAAATGCGGATTCGTCAAAAAGATAATAGTTTATAACGATGGTTTTTCTGACAGTTTTTGAAGACTGAAGCATTAAATTTAGATATTAAAATATGCTTCTATTATATGGTGATTTCTGTATAAGTTTGCCTAATTTTGGACTACTTTGATTACTAGAGCTTAGAGGTAATTCATAGGCAAATCAAACTTATAATTTTTGGATCAATTCAAATTGTACTTGTTATTTATTTTTCAAGCCAGGTCTATATATTCAGCTAACCAAGTTTCTTCTATATAAGCACTTCATATATACCATGTCTCACTTTCAGATTTATAGTAATTTTAACATATATGATTATAATAATACGAGGTGTGATTAAGAAGTGAATTGTCAATCCGATATATCAACTTTAAAGACTGTTTACGAGTGTTATGACAGATTTAAATCTGGAAATGAGTCAGTTGAAGACAAGGAACGGTGGGGACGTAATGAAAAACATTTAAAAACGTGTTTATTCAAATAGGCAAGTAACAATTCGAGAGCTTGAAAGAGTGGGAGATGCAAATTCAGCCAAATTAATTACCTGACCTACGGTTTAACAAAAGTTGTTTGAAACTCATTGGTTAATTCGGCCAAAGACTACCACAGGTACGTGAGTACAGACAGGCAGGTAAATATCCGAAAAGGGATAATAGTTTCCACTAGATCGGTATAGAATTTTTCACAATCTAAGAAAGTGACTAGCCTTCAGTTGATATGAGGTACAATAGAATAGACTCTGTCATTATACCTGGTCCTAACGACTATGAGCTATGAAAAATTCGATAGTGTCTTCATATTTGACTATTCCTGAAAGAAAATTGTGAATAATTCTATACGAAAAGACAATGGTGTACCAAAGTCAAGGGGGGATTTACCAGCAGGCTAAGGAGGCTGTAGCTTAAGGCGACAAATTACGTACAAACTTTTTTTATTTCGGCTAAAATAACAAAAAAAAATTGTTCACACGGAGAAGATGAAAGAAAAAGTAAAAAGAATGAATAGCTTATAGGCGGATTTGGTTTCTTTCAAGAAGACTTAATTCTCCGTACTCTTATGGAATGAATGGATACCAAAACTTGCCAACTTTATTGTCACTATCACGAAAACAGTTCCAGGAAACTGATTGTGATATTAATTGTTCCACTACAACTTACTCGTCGTACTCTATGTCTTATGGGGTTTTTATTCAAAAAAATCTAAACCAAATATACCCTTTATTGAAATAAAATAAATTTCATGGAAATCGAAGTTCTTTTAAAACCATAAGGAAAATTTCAGGTATTATGAAGTAACAGATCGGCTGTGGATAATGACCTCCCATAAACTTACTACTTTTGGGTCTTATCGAATTTTATATACGTTTCGGCAGCAAAGGCACTTTCTTAAATTGTAAGAATTCCTATACACCCTATTTTTATAAGTAAAAAGTAAACTCAAGAGGGTAATCCCTTGTACAACTCGAGTGGTGCTTGCCGAGCGGATATTTATCTTGAACTTCTGTAGGTTGTAGTGCTCGTAAAACATGTGCCTTGGTAGCTGATTCCACAGGATCACACTTCTCCAAAGACATGAGCCGCGTTAAATTAAAGTTCTGGGCAGCTACCTGTCGAGTAGGTATTGCAAATACTGCTCTAGGCGAGATTATGTCATACAAAATAGCATTTGTAATAGTAGTATCGGTAAAGCATAGTCAGGTCAGCGACCTTTCTTCTATGATCTAGGCTGTCCACCTTAATGGTCAACTCTGGATCGCCTATAAGTCGAACTGCTCTTTTCCATATTGAGTTGAGCATCCTCAGGGTACGTTTTGGAGCCGAGCTTTAATATTGCGAGCAATATTCCAAAGATGGATGAATCTGGGTTTTTTATGTTATCGTTGTATTTGTAAAAATTTTTGAAAATATAACATAATATATCTATCTGACAGTTGTATATTTTAATTTTTCCAACTCAATTATAGACAAGTTCATATAAAATAATAATTTTATTACTAAAAGATTGGTACAATTATGGTTACTTTTCGACATTATCACCGAATCACACTATGCAATTCACACTTGGCTGGAGCATCAATACTGGCGGACGTATTTACGTGGCTGTAGCACAACGCCGACTGACGCCTGAATGTCAACAATAGCGGAGTGTGTAGAGCGAGAGCCTCGCAGTCGCCTACCGCTTTCCTCTGCCCACGTTTTGGGAAACTTTGAGCGATGAAATAGATCTAAAAGTGGATCAATAGCTTTTTTTCCAACCTGACAGTGGGAGGTATTTCGAGTCTGTTTTGATTGGCGAGTTTTTTACCATATTAACCTCACTTACTAAATGCGACTTCTTAATTTTTCAAAAATTAAAAATGTGCTAACAGGAGAACCTTTTGACACAAATTCTGATATTGAGGAGACCGCGACAAATCAGATGAAAGCCATTTTGGAAGAAACCTTCCAATTATAGATCAATCTTTGATATTATTAATTTCATTTTGTTTCTAATAAAATCATTGATAGTATTTTTTGTTTTTACGTCCTATGTACTATTTATTTTAATGCAAATTTAATAGTATTGAGGAAATGGACATGGAAGGAAACGATAATTTCATAATTAACAATACTTTATTATTTACAAAAATAACAACAACATACCAAATGAAACTTGCGATCGGAAGTTTTCCTTCCCTTAATTCACAACTCGTATCGAACAATTACTTTTTACAATCCTTAATTTCAACTAACTTTTCACATATTTATACAATTTTAGTGAAACTTTAAGACAATCAGAATAATTTGATTTCGACTTTTTCGTTGTGATTGTACAAACGCCACTTCTTATGAATGTCTGCCAAAATAACAATAAGTTTGTTAGCACACAATGAAAAATGTTGTCCAAAACTCATGTAGTATAACAAAACTGGCAGAACTGGTAATTTGAATCATATTAAGGGCGTTATAATAACGAATCAAATAGTTTTGAGAAGATATGATGAAGGTGATTAAATTTGTTATATCAGAAACGATCTACTGCTAAATCTGTGTACATTTTTTAACAAATAAATACAAGCAAACGCTCCAACCAAAACAACAATTCTTGAGTATTTTTTTTTCACAGAATTGTGATAGTAAGATTCGAAATTAGGTTCCAAATAAGTTTTAAAACAGTTAATACGTGTAGTATGATATGGCGTACATAATCAAAAGCATTTATAAAATGAGAGAAAACGGGTTATGGTTTGGAAGATGTACATTGTTAATTAATTAGATGAAAATTGAAAGGAATACTTCTTATACCTTCTTTATACTTATAGACACTCCAATGTTTGTTCACAAAAACTTGATAATATTTGGAATGTAATGGACGATCCGTGGGCATTTCAACGTAATATCTTTCGTTTGTTTTGTTTTAAAAATCATTAATTGTATGAATACGAACGATGAGGAGTAGTATGATGGTAGAAGATCATGATTTATCCTTCAAATAAAGAAGTTTTCTACACCGTTTCTTATTCCTTACCCCTTCAAGCTCATGTTGCCACATGTAGCAACAAGCTCAAATTGATCTATATCCCAGATTGCCACTTGTGGCAACAAATGATATATTTAAAATAAACGTTGGAATAATAATATACCCTCGAATGAGATACCGCATCCATATTTTTCGCGGTCTGCAGTGTAAAATGTTATTTGCAACGGTGCAGTGCAGCAGTATTAGTTTTTTGTGCGTTTTACGTGAAGGGATGTCCGACGTGAGCGATGTTGAACCATTTGAGGATTCGGGATCCGAATATTTACCTAATGGTCCTGATACGGATAGCGAAAGCGACGACAGTTTATCGAGTATTTCAGAAGACGAAGATCATGTATCTACAATCATAGGAAATTTTACTGTTGTAGCAGATCCATTTTCGGTATGTTGATCTTTTCTATGTTTATTTTTTTATTTTATCTTTTATCTATTATTGTTTTAGGATAAAAGAGCTACAACAACAGTGCCTTTTTCTGGTGATTATGAAGGTGTTCACCCCGCAATCGAATTAGAGAACATGAAAGATCCGGTAAATTATTTGGAGGCATTTCTGTCTAGAAATATAATTCAGCATATATGTAATTGGACGAATGAACGTGCAGGAAGGTACCTCATAGAGATTGGTACTCAAAAAGTCTACGGTATAATTTGGAAGGATGTCACAGTTCCGGAGATGTATACTTTTCTTTCGTTGAATTTATATATGGGTCTATTGGAACAAAACCTTTTTGTTTTCTGGTCCAAATTTATTTGACTCCCAAATAATGAGTAGAAACAGGTTTTTCGCTATTCTAAAATTTTTAAGATTTAGCAATCCTCAAGCTTTCATACCAGGGAAACCCATGACCCGTTTGGTTATGTTTTTTGCTTGGGTCAAAGAAAATTGTATGAACCTTGTTGATCCTGGGGAAACTTTAGCAATAGACGAGTGTTTGGTATTATACAAAGGACGACTACATTTTAAACAAGTTCTTAAATCAAAACGAGCACGCTTTGGAATTAAAATGTTTTGCCTTTGTCCTAGCCCTGATTTGCGGGGATACACATATAATTTTGCCACTTATTTTGGAAAGGACGTATACAGTCCCTGGCCAAATTATTAGACGCACTGTATTTTTTAAATCACTTGATTAATGCAGTTCAGAGAATGGATTCCAAATGGAAAACCATTCACTTTCATGCAAGATGGAGCTCCCTGCCTCACTGCTCGATCTGTCAAAGCTTTTTTGGCAGAAGAAAATATCCCTCTATTGGATTGGCCGGGTAATAGACCCGATATGAATCCGATTGAAAATGTGTGGAAGCTAATGAAAAGAGAAGTAGCTAAGGATTGACTTTGACTTACATTATGTTTACTTTTCTGTAATATTTAATAAACATTTGATTTTCTAAATTAATGTTGTTTTGTTTTTGTTAAATTAATAGGTCATTCATTAGATAATATAAAAATAAAAAACAATGTAATTTAAAACAATAAAACGGTACAATATCACTCGGTAATTAATATAATAATATTAATCTTGCAGTGCGTCTAATAATTTGGCCAGGGACTGTATAATGTTGAGAATTTTCACGGATCAGAACATCTGTCACTGTCTGAAAGAATCGTGGTTTATCTGTTAAAGCAACTGTTAGATCAAGGTCTAGAAATAGATAAGTCTCTGAGACTAGCAGAGTTTTTGCTTGTAAAAAAAACTCATGTAACTGGTACCATAGTAGAAACTCCTCGAAATGGGTAAAAGAAAGTCTCACACGAAATTTAAATAAGTTCAACTAGAGTATTGAGAAAGAATATACATACAACACATCTTATCGCAAAAGACCGCTCAATTCTGTCGATATATTTCGCAAAAATCTGGAGGAAGACCCTGCCATGAACTAATCTTTATTTTACAGAGTAATTGTATTCAACAAAACAAATTGAGAAAGGCTAGTGACATTTTTCATCTTATATTTTCAATTACATATTAAAACGAGAAACATTTCCAAAATATATTGCAAAAGGCTCAGCTTTTAAAGCATCTAAATTGTGGTGAAGAATTGGAGCAAAAAATTCGGCATAACGGTTTTAAATTTAAACAAAATTTTAGTGGCGAATTTAATCTTTGAATTGGTTATGGTTTACCCAATGCATAGCCAACAATTGTGAATTTAATGGTTATTGTAAACGCTAATTTAATGTGAATATGATAAAATATTGTACTCATATTTTCATTTATAAAGACAATACTTTTTCAGATTAGACATATAGAGTAATCTGTAAAAAATGGTAAAAAACATGAGATTTTCCGCACTCTCTATACATGATTAGTTGATTTCGTACAATCTGGTATAAAATATATATATTTTTTGCTATTTGTAGCAAAGTTAAGGGGGTCATATTATATTGAAAACCTTCAAATGTGAAATTAACGATTTCTATTTGAAATTTTGCCAAAATCGTTGTCGATCTGATTGTCTTAAATATTTACCCAGATGGTACTCATGTCATCGAACATGTTGTCTTCTTAATTCGCATCCAGAACACTTTGAGCTCAATTTTCGAAAAATTTATTCGAAAAAAACAGAACGCATGATTGGGATAGTGTCTGAACCAAAGATTGGAAAGTCAAGGGAACGCTTCTTTTTTCGAAAAAATATTGCACGTCCCTGTATCGCCCGGCTACTACGGTTCAACTGAAAGAGAAAGAGAAAAAAACTTAATTTTGGATCAAAATAAATATAATGGTATAACGTAATATACAGTGCCAATTAGAAAAATATAATAAAGGTTTCAATTTCTTTTTTTTTTTGGAGTCGAGCAGTTGAGCTTTTGTGATTGATCGTCGCAACTTACCCCTGCGACCAATATTTCCATGTCTCGTCGAATTTTTGTAGTTACATATGTTGACGATGAAATAAAGATAAAAGCAGCACCCCACCCGTACTTTAATATAAAGTATTGTACACTATAATTGTACTCTATACTTTGTTAGAATAATGTACAAAAAAATATTTTATTTTAAACCTTCATGGAGAAATCGCTTCATCGAACCAACTTTATAGTTAGAGATGTACTTTTAAGTGGTTTGCACAACTACCAACTTCACAAGAATTGCAGCAAGTATTTAATAAAAGCGATGATAATTTTTTAAACTTGTATAAAGCGATTTCACTTCTACTGCTTATTCCTGCCACGTCTTCATTCACAAAAAGTCTTTTCTGTGATGAATAGCAAATGGCGAGACTAAAAAGAAACAGTGAATTTGATATAAGTTATTTGGTTGAGACACTAATTTAATACTAATTGAAAAAACCAACAAAAAATGTTGTATAAACATTATAATAAATAAAAATCAACGTATTTTATTTGATACCATTTACTTTTATTTCACCTATAACAACCAATGTACTTTAATTGCAGAAAAAAAGGTGACAACCCTATGAACGTTACTTCTGTTGCTTCAAGAACTGAAGACAAATACGAAGAAAACTTTGGGTACTAACAACTGTGTTATTTAGATATGTAATTCCTTTATCTTGCATTTATTATTTAATCATTTTGTCACACACACCTAAAATTCTGATCCGTATGAATTAAACGTAGTTTGAAACATGGTACGTTCCTTTTTTTAAAATATTTAATAATGGAAACTTTCCCATATTTAAATCTCTTTTGCCTGTCCGACCGTGGTGTTTTATGGTAACTATTGACACCGATGCTAGTTGAATCAGTCCCTCTCGTGGTGGTTTTTGTTAGCAAGCAGCAACCAGTGCAGTTTTGAGTTCGCGACGCTTTCCTGCTTTTACTTACAACTATAAGTCCGGGTTCATATGTAGATCTAAGTACTCTGTAGCTTTACTCGGCTCTAATATTTGTCGAAGCCATCGGTGATCCTTGTAGCACTCTTCTTCATTGGACCAGAGCCATTTTGTGATCAAAAGATGAAGATATTGGATATTGGATAAACTGGATCAAGAAAGCACTAACATTCAGTAAATGAGAGTTGTAAACAATGTCTGGAATTCGTGAATTATCATCTGCGAAATATGGTAAAGATTCCCGGAGATACCATTAGGGAAATATCAGCATCAGCATCAATAATGGCGTAAATATTTACGTGGCTGTAGCACAACGCCGACTGACGCCTGAATGTCAACAATAGCGGAGTGTCTAGTGCGAGAGCTTCGCTTTCTTCTGCACGAAGCGTTCGTACTTTGCTGTTGTGAAGCTGTCTATGGAAAAAGGCTGCGAGACTTTTGCTTGTTTTTTTTTTAAATGGAGTAAGTTGAAGAGTGTTTTCAGGAATATCTGGAAATCTCATGAGAATAATTGCGAAATATTTTTCAATTATATTATAGTTAGAATAAATAATCACGAATAACGTGTTAGTTCTAAATTTCGGTAATAAAACTAACCATGTTATTAATTGAGTAAAAGAAGCACATTAGTCGTCGGGTAATCGCTATGTGTGAAAAGAAGTCTGGGTTTAGTCAGTCGACGGGAGCGGCTACAACAAGCAACACAAGCTGAATTGAAGTCGACAAAACGCCCTATGAAAAGGTTAAGTAGTGACAGTCAATCACAAACGTTCGATTTTTTGCTGCAAACTTCGGATGCTAAAATGTGCCCGTCAGTGAAGCTTTTGTCATTTTATTTGTCAATCATCGAAATTTCTATATTTGATAATTGTAAATTACGCATTAGTTACAATATAAGATTTATTTGTAGTTTCACAAACTAAATAAAGTTATAACAATTAGTACAATTTACAAATAATCATTTAATTGGTTGAACGACCTTACAGCAGCATTACGTTTATCAAAAAAGAAATTTGAGGTCACTAATTATGAAATGAAAAAATATTTCATTTCCTGAACAACTAGCCTAATTCGTGAAATAATTAACAATTTTATTATGCAAGCTTGAAATTAATCTATTAATAGCCGCAAAATTTTTCTTACAACTTGTTCGGTTGATAGTCAATTGTAATGTTTTAATTAATTGTTTGGTCATTATGCGATAATTTCATTAGTCAACCGTGAAAATAAAATGTTTTTTGTCGGAAACAATCAAAATCAAGGTTTTGTAATTTGATAAACGTTCTTTGATGTGGAAAAATACCGAAATTTATTTACACAAGAAACGAATACATTAACTTTAACGTCGAGTGAAATTTAAGTCACTTCAACTATAGAGATTGAAAAAAATATGTTAATACATACAGTTGTGACTAAAAATATTAACTCATGCCACACCCTCGCAATCACAAATCACTGACGTAAAACCTGAACATGAAATGGCCCTCGTATTTTAACATCATTGAGATTATTTGATTCCTAAAAGTACCTACCGACTTTAATTTAACATTATTTTCTTAAACAATCAACTTTTGGATTGAACTTTTCGAAATGTACTTGTATACATGTGACTCGATCATCTCGGGACAATATAGTCAGTAAAAAAACCCTTTTTGTCCCAAAAGTCGAGTTAAATATGTAGCGGAAGAGTGAGAGTAACAGAGCTCGACGAGCAAAGTACATAATCTGGGCCCAAAGCCTATCGATGCGGCTGTTGAACGTAATTCTGTGGGTTTCATGAGCAATTAATACTTGCAGAATTAAATTTATAACCTAGAACAATACTTTAAACGAATTTGAATATCAGAGACACGAAGCGGGAGATTTTATGGCGGCTCTTCCGAAACTCCGGAGAAAGCTGGGGGATTGCCGGCGACGGCATAGTTCCTCGACAATGTTAATAGAAGGAAATGGGGCTATTTGGGTTTATTTCAAATTAATTTTAAAATTTGTAAGGACTTAAAAGGCGGCAATGAAAGTGCAGTCTTTGTTGATGTTTATTGTCGTTATTACCAATTTAAATTGCTAAATTTGCTGGATAGAAAATTATACAATTCAAGCACCATTTCAAAAAATAAGGAATCATCTTTTAATACTTAAAGTGTTTCCACAAAATTTGTAAATTGAATAGTTCTTTAATACTCAAAGCTCTAATTATATTGAAAAAATTCATTTCGAAACTTGTGTATTTATTTTTAAAAATTTCAAGGCAGAAAACGAAGAGAAAGATGAGTGAGATTCTTTTTAGGGTAAGATCAATTACTCGTTTTCTATTCATAACTCTAAATGTTTGTCCTAAAGTTACAGCCGTAGACCCAACTTTCATCTTCAATAACGATTTTGCCAATGAAATTTGGATCTGCATGTTCTAATTCGTAACCATTGTCTGCATATCAATACAAAGCGTGACCAATGGATCAAACCTAATTGTGGAATACTACAAGGTACTAAATAAAATACCTGGCGAAAGACCAGCTATGAATTTCTGGACATAGAGAATTCAGAGGCAATGAAGTAAACCTTGTGAAGCTGCGGAAAGGGGAAAAACACATCTCCAATCATATGACTGTACACAATCTCAAATTTCTTCAGCTAGGTACAGCGGCTTATCTGTATTATAAAGCTACACACCCTCTGTAACTACCAAGACCTTATCACCACACGGGGGAATGTAATTTGTCATTGGAGGCTTGTATTTAAGCCGGCGACATCCAGAGGAATGTCCAATCCTACTCTTTGGCGATCAAATGGACTGCAAAGGATTCACCTAGAATAATTAGGACTGGAAAGGCTTTCACAGTCTTAGTTATAGTGATAAACATCATTGGAAAGCTATTTATAATCAGTTATCATCAGTACCTACATGTAACAGTAAAAATTCGAATATTGAAGTGAAGATCTTATCACAAAATTGTACAAAACTACAGAATATTAAAATATTAAAATTAAACTTTTTTAAATATGAAGCTCCGACATGTTATTGCATTGGGAATAAAAATAAGACAGTGGTAAGATCGACAGTGATAGTGATAAGATAGACAGTGATTGGAAATCGTCCATTGAGTTACTTAGTATAGGTACACAGAACTAAGAATGGGTCAGAAGGATTTCAAAACTTTTCTTTGCTATTCAAACATATATCTGACAAAGGGCAGTTTAATGAAGGCTTTCACTTGCACCATACTTTAACTCTTAAAAACTGCCTTCATTTCTTTTCACCAGTTTGAGTTAATTGAGGCTTCCATTGAAAACTCCTAGTGCAGAACGTGAGGCTATATAATTCGATCAAATATAACAACGAGTTTTATAGTATATAAAATTTGTCTTTCTATTTAAAATAATAGAAACCAATGAGGGCATAATAAGTCATTTTGTTTAGATGCAAAATATTTCATTACTCCTACAATAGAATGTGATATAGTATTTCATTACGAAAGTAATTAAATTTGAAGACGACGGTGAACGTTTGTAGAAGATAAATATTGTGTATTCGATGTACTTTGCTGCTTTCAGTTTTATTGCAGTTTCAAAGACTTTTAAAGTAGAATTATAAGGGAATGTAATTGAACACTTCGGGCTATTACGTTGAACGTGTTTGTTAAAAATTCCAATTGAAATGATACACTGTAAATAGCTTCACCGAATCCTCCGATAAATACTGATTGCGATAGCCGATATTGATTAGAATGTTATATTTTGAAGCGCCTCGTACTTTGTTGTAACACATATACAATCGAATTGGCAATAACTCCATTCGAAACATCAGTTTTCTTTTAATCAAAACTCTTTATGGTTTCTAAGTATATCATATAACGGAATTTGTTATTGAATTATTGAAAATGCAATGTAATAATCGTTGGGAGTTTGATTGAATTATAAAAAATAATTAATCCCATGTAAATGGAAACAAACAATATTGTAACAGAATCGGTGCGCGCGCTTTTTTTTTTTCATTAATCATCAATAAATGATCAAGTGGGTTTAATTAACTTCGCTTCGTTCCCGATTTAATTAATAATTAAATCTTTCTATAGATAGTTAACAATTACCTTGTATTATATAGAGGAGCTTTGTGCCCCTTAATTAGACAGTTACGTTGTTCGAATCCAGAACAAGACTAAAAATGGCGAAAGACTATAAAATATAATGTACAAAGAGTGGCTCATTATGTCAGTAGACGGTATTTTAACAATGCCGTGTTGTAGGATTAACTGCATTGATATACCATTGATCCGTCGGTATACAGGATGGACTAGTTTTATTTGATAATTTGATTTAGACACTATAAAAACCATCTAAGCCGAAAATAAAATAAATGACAATAATTCTTATGTTAATTAACAATTTTGTTACATATCACAGGACACAGGACATATCCAACAAAGATGAATCCTCCAGCTTGGTTGTAGAGAAAATGGAGAAGGTACCGAAGTGGTGATTGACATGTCATCCGTGTTCGACAAGGTAACTCATGCCTTCACAAATACTAAGAAAGTATCTGCTACACACATGCAGCTTCTTAGCTTCGGAAATGATAAATTTGGCCAACACCAACAAAAAACTTTTATTGTGAATACTCTCAAATTTCAGTTACATACCAAAATCAATGTATGGAATACATGGTTTACATTGACTGTAACAAATAATGTGTAAAAGCCAGGACTAGAAACTAGAGATACAAGTGATGAACTAAACCGAAAAGAAACTAATGAAAAAGAGTTTCTCGAAATATTCGGATCCTTTTATCGCGAATTTGAAAGCTCAATCCAAGAAAAAAACCTCATAAACTGTCGTTTTTTTTTTTAATTCGAAATCGAAAATATATTTCTCTATTTTTGTTATTTGCGCACATATTTTCCTGTAAGGATACACTCTAATTCTGAACAATTTTGAGTAATTTTTTGTAGTGGGTTGGTGCCCCTGTTTCATTTTGACAGCTGACTGTGACGGAATTTTTTGTAACGACCTAACCTTAAAATGAATGGATGGTTTAATATATTGGAATTATTATGTATCATTCTGTGAAGAAGTAAATTCTGGTGGTGTGAATTGAAGTTTTTCAATCGTCTGCTTACAGGATAAATTTTTTTCTGACTTAAGCAAACTTTTAAATTTGAATAATATTTCCAAAGTCAACTGTCAAACATGAATCGGTGCTACCAACCGATCACCTTCATTCCGATGTAATTTCCCTAACAATTTTTCTATAACTAAATGATGTGAATGAAAGCCGAAACAAAGAAAATATAAGACACTGGTAACACAAGGCCCTTCCAGGATTCGTTCTTTTGGAATTTGTATCTTTTGCCGGAATAAAATGCCTCCTGTTACATCCCAAATTTGTACAACCTCGAATCCTTAGTTTTATTATTTACAAAATCGTCCAGTCATTTAGACTTCCTTAAATTTCTAATTGTGAGCATTATTTAATTTGGATGTACACTAAAAAAATTTGTGGCCACCACAAAACGACAGCCTATTTCGAAAATTTTTGGAATTTTTAATTTAATTAAGTCGGAATTTTTGGAAACCGTTGGTAACATTCCTACTGAATACACTGTTTAAGCCACCACTACACCAACACTCCCAATTAGACGCGCGTTTCGATAACCAAGTTATCGTCTTCGGAGACTGAAGGTAAAAGATAAGGAAAGGATTTTTATAGAGAATGTAGCTCTACTCAACAGTTATAATGATCTTTAGATAAGTTAATTAACCGTAATAGATTTAAGGAGTCTTAATGTGAAGCCACTTTCTTCCAAATTCAAAATAAAAAATAAGAAAATCTGCTCTGATACATACATTAAAACAATTGATGGATAACTCTAAGGATAAAATACTAGATTTCTAAAAGTATGGTATCTATGAAATATGCTGTAGTATATATAGAAGGTATGTTGGACAGACTAAGAAATTCTTTAATGTCCGATTTAAAGAACACGAAGCTCATTTAAAAAAATATAGACGGAGAAAAAATCGATTATTTCCGATCATGCTACCAATCATAATCTTTTAATAAATATAAGTGATATTAAATTGTTGAAAAATGTTCAATAGAGAGGTTTCCCCATTGAAACCTTCAGTCGCCAAAGACTATAACTTGATTATCGAAACGCGCCTTAAACGGTGTAATTGTGAGTGTTGATTTGTGTAAACAGTGTGTTCAGTATAATTTTTATCTTGTCGATCTTGTTCAAAATATCAATGACAACAGTTGAACTTCATGGTCCAAGTCCAATGAGATCTGTCCTGGATTCTATGTTAATCCGTTTTCGAGTTATGGGGGTTTTTCGACTTCTTGGTCATTCGTCCACAAATTTTTGATAAACAGTTTGGTTTCTGGGAAAAAGAATCAACAGCGTGACGGTAATGGTTTGTAAGACCAAATATTTAATACTGTACCCGAAAGTTTATCGGAGAGGACCAAAAGTACCTCATGCTTTTCTATAGGAAATAATCTTTGGAGCTATCTACTACTGTAATGAATAGAGCTATCCTATCATACTCGACTGAACAAATGTTTTTCTTCTTGGAACAGTCCAAGATAATAATACAGTTAAAGCAAACTAGGTGGCAACTATTAAATTACACCACGTCAATTCATCGAGGTAAAACTTCTTAAAACTATTTCGACAGATGGATGGAAATATAAAATATAGTTTTCGTAACCAGTCTCATTATTTAATAGCCAGACCTCGTATAGAAACTTTCTGAGAATCCCGTATTAATATATTTATTGTAGCATGTTTTACAATATTTCTACCGCAACATAATGAGAATTGAATTTTAGTAATTTAGGGACGAGCATCTTGTATTTCATAAATAAAATTTTTTCGATATCGTTATTTATATTACCAAAAAATATTCAGGAAGGAAACTGTGGGGAACGTTTTTTCTTGGCTGTTTGATAACATCCTATTCGCATATATCCAATTTACGGAAACAGAGATAAAATAAATTGCATAGGTCCCGTCAGACATTGGGAATTTGTTGAGTCCACCAAGTATACAATATCTTGAGAAACCCCAATTCATAGCGCAAGGAGAAATAAACGATTATTTTATAAATTATTTATAAAAGTTAATTTATACGAATAAGCAATTAAATGTATATATAAGTGTATTATATTCTATTATTATTCAATAATTACCCATAGTTTATGATATTAATAAAAAATTATAAGACTTCAACAAAACAGTATCATTCAAACGCAACTAAGAAATATACTTCTATATAAATTATTGATAACCCCTAAAAATTGGAATTACTGGAACCGTATGATATTCACACTATTATTTATAACCACTTCATCAACATCCATCGACCGTCAATTCAACTTCGGTATCTGAAGACGATAACTTTGGTATCGAAACGCGGTGAAGGGAAAATATTTCTTTGAACTGTGAAAAATTAATCAACTGGTAATATTTGTACATACACCAGCACAATTATACTAACGCGAGTTTCGACAACCAAATTATCGTCTTCAGAGACCGAATGAATATGAATTAATAGCTATGAACCTATCACCATTGATATCTGATTTATTTATAAATATAAGAAGATAAGTCTGTAATTCTAAGGATGAGACACCAGTTTGAGAATGATATTTTTGATAATTTTATCTCAGAATTAAATTCAAAATGTCCATTTATAAAATATCCTTATGAGAAAAGGCAATTATCATTTTGATGTATTTGGGAAAAACAGTGCTAATTTCAGATATATCTCGGTTGATTATTTCCATTAAATTCAACATAAAATGATTAGTTTCCATATACTCGATTTTTATACGTACAAGATGGAAAAGAATTGGATTTAGGAACTTAACGGAACTTAATAAGAAACATGAGTCTTGAGGTCTTGAGATTTGGAAAATTGATATTTACAAAATTAGCTGTAATGATCATATCGGAAAAATATATCGGGCAAACAAGGAGATCTGTTAAAATTCGGCGTCTTGAGCACTTGGGCTATTTAAAATATGGATGGCAGAAAAATCGAGTTTTGTCAATTGCTATAAGTACGATGTAAAATTCTTAAATTAAACAATATATTGTAGAATGCATTCTAAAGTTAGATGCAAGAACATTTTGAGCAGACACAACGGAATAATTCCTTGTATTCCAGCCCATACTTCGGTAAATAGGTATTAAATGTGAACTTTTTTACCAAAGTAGGTTTTTCTGTTTTTCTAGAGGAGGTTCTCTGCCAGGGTCAATTCAGTAAATTTTAATTTACCTTAAGACTCCGTATGCGATAACTTGGTTATGAAATACGCGCCAGACAGTGTAATTGTACGTATAAACTCACGTTAGATTCGGTATTTGGTTTGTGGAAGCTGTGGAAACTCATATCTTCAGGATCAAGAATGATTTTGGTACTTTTTACCTATTCCATTATTTCTAAGTGGTTGATGTTTCATTGCTCAGGATTTTTTAGCGCAACCATTCTATAGTCACTATCCAATACACCCCAAGGAAACTCGTAACAGTGAGATAAAGGCAATTAAAGCTAACGGTAAACTTTAGAAGCGATATTGGGCACATTGTGTTTACAATTGCCTCAACTCGCATATTCTAATCATTAATAGAGTAATAGAAGTAAAATATCAAATAATTTGATGTATTATTTAAAATCGGCGGTGAAATGGTCCACCATGTATCTATATAATTGAACTTTGATAATAGAAGAACCGAGCAACCGTTGATTCTTTTTAATCATCTAATTTCACAGGGAGATTTATTTTGTTGGGTTGTTTGTTGTATTTTCTGCATCCATACTTTAATTAAATAGATTTGCCAAGCGGAATATTACAAAGAATTTTTTGTTTGGCTTCATTTTCAGATCCAATTAATCGATTAATGTCTTAGCTAACGATTTGCTTGATTGTTTTTTAATTAATTAGTAGCTCATAACATTTACCTTTTTGAACGTTAACAAGACAATTAAGAAAAGAACAGAATTAAAAAAAATTAATTAAGTTACTCGTTTTGCTTTCCAATATTATATTATATTTGCGGAATAAAGAATGTTATAATGATAACGAAATTACAGAAGTTACAAAGGATAAGAATTGAGTTAAGCTAGTAAAATACTTTTCCAGAAAAGACTAGCAAAATTTTCAGTACCTCACAGAAGAATTTTGTGTAGTTGGCAGTTTTTAGTTCGAAGGATTTTAACCATGTGTGGGGAGGAAGAAGAGGACAAGTAATATCAAGGTTTCATCTTTTAAATGAAAGACAGAACCTGTAAATTGACTTCGCTTTGCACCAAAACAAAACTTTTTGCATAACAGTGTCATTTGTTGAAATATTTAAACCACTGGAATAAATTTTTTTTGAAAAGTAAATCAAATGAAACCTTCTGCTCTATACAAACTATATATATATAGACCAAATATTGCACCACCACCGAATGGTGAGGGTTTGTGTTGGTAGGCACCTTCGAGGGACAGATGTACCCAGTCCGTTTCGTAGTGAAATCAGAAAATATGAATCATAGGAATATTAGAAGCACCAAATCTCTATCATATTCTGTTTCTAAAGATACTAAAATGTGAGGAGGAAAGAGATGAAAAAAGTTTTATCTTTCAACTTCGATGATATGAAAAAAGTTGTACTTTTGGAATGCATTTGAAAATAAGGAGCAAAAACGCAATGGAAGAAAAAATTATCACGTTACGGTGATAGTTTGAAAAGAAAACAAGACATATACTGAAGTAGAGACTCAAAACAGATGAGATTTGTTGATAAATCTGCAACATTGGGACAGGGAATTTGATTTTAGCAAGAATAGCAAAAAAACAGTAGAGAGTGCAATGCAGCAGACTGTAAATTATTGGTACAAACAAATCATGAAATTGATGATAATTTGAAATTGACGTATAGCACTGTATTACACATTTTTCAATTATTGACATTTCCTTTTTTCCTTTTGGTTAGTCTTGTGATTGGAGTACGCATAATGATTAAATTTGTAATAATAGACTGACTTCGGATGATAAACTTTGATAGATATTATTGTAGACGAAGCTTTATTTGTTAGAGGAGACAATATTTAAGTAAGATTACAGATTAAAAGAAGAGATGACAAAAATATATTTATTCAAATACAACATGGGTAAATGAAGGATGTTTGGTTGGAAAAGTTTGGCAACATACGAGAGTTGTTACTTAAGTTTTGAAATGTGGCAAAACTGATGTGAATATGCCAAACTGATATGATGAACGCGTTGTCATACGAGTGCTGTTTGTGTTGTTTACAGAAACTTGAAACATTCATCTTGGTCAAAAAATGGAATTAAATCAAATTTTCGTGCAATGAGTTTCTATGAGATTCGACGTGAGTTGAACCAACTGTAGTGTGCAGATCAATTCGCGTCGACTTTGGGTGATGAAAAACCGAATTCAATAGTGGTCGGACCTCGCTACAGGATGAATTTCATAAAGATCGTCATAAATCTTCTATTGTGCCAGGAAATATAGATGCTGTGCGTAAACTGATATCGCAAGATCGTCATGTAACAAACCATGAGATTGAAGCATACTTGGATATTAGTTCCACTAGTATACATTTAATATTGCATGAACATTTAGCTGCATAATTTGAAAATCGCTCAAAAAAAGCTCGTGTCGATTCGTGCAAAGATACGCTGAGAAAATTCAATCTCAGTGCTTCAACAGATGTCATCGATCTATGTCTATGAACCAGAAACTAAACAAGAATCGACCGTATGGATTTTTCAAAATGGGCCAAATCCAACAAAACTTGTTGAGGTACGAAGCATTTCGAAGCAACTAGTCGCCTGTTTGCTCGGAATAACTGGACATATCGCCCCCGTTCCATTAGAGCATCGTGGAACGCTCAATTCTGAATGGTAAACGTTTTTGAACAATCAAAACATCGAATTGATGGAACATCCTCTGTACATTCATTGTTTGGTATTCAATGATTTCTTTCTATTTCCGAATATCTTGAATAAATTGCGAAGTCAACGTTTTTCTACATCTCATCTGAATCACCTCAATCAGAATGAAAAAAATGCTTCGACAATTGGTTCAAACGCATGCAAAAATTGATCTTAATGGAGAATATTTCGAGAAAAAAATAAACTCATATGCAATAATAAATATTTGTTTTTATTTATCTATCGGAAATCTTCCCTTAACCCTCGTAAGCTGGGTAGAAATACTTATCAGATTTGTTGATAGAGGCTTGTTAGCATACTTTTCTTACTAATGAACGGAGGTATAATTTGTATCGAGATAAAAAATCTGTGAAACTTTCTAGAAATAGAGTAAAATGATTCAGTTAAAATTGTATCTTTAATACAAAACGTTGGGAAGGAAAAGTAAAATTTAGAGATGAAGACTACATCGTCTTATATTTATTTATATTCAATAACTAATAAAAACTCATATTTAATAGTAGTTGTTAACAGTTTAAAAACAGATGATATTAAAAATACGACGTAGGAATTAAAATTCGTTTATTACCAGTTTATGTTGACAAAATTTTCTTTTCTGTATTTAGATAAGTATCCTTGTACTCTATATATAATTCAGTCACGGCGTTTCAAAATTAACCGTCTGTTATAAATTACCGAATACGAAAGTAACGCCTTCAGCGTAACAACCAGTCGCATCACATTAAGATTTAGATTTATTCTTAGCGAAAAATAAAATAAAATTCCTGGCAACTGAATTATTTCAAAAATTATTTATAATACTTTGACGCAAACTATATGTCCGCTGTTGAAATGCAACGCGAGGTCTTGTTATAAATGTGAGAAAAAATTCATACACGTGGCTTTTATTATAGTAAACACAGGTTTAATTACTGTTCTTTAGCGTACATATTTGTAACGGATCTTGATAATATTATTTTTACTTACATATTTATATAGCACCAGCCAACAAAATGTTTTTTTTTTTGAAAATGGGTTTCACTTAATCTATTTTCTATCAACGCTTGAACTCAGCCAACCCTTATCAAAGACTTGGCTGCTATCTATGAGGGCCGTTTTTTTTCAACCTTCGATAGAGAATAAATAAAAGACAAGTTCATATAAAACAATAATATTAAAAGGAATTGTGACATTTGTCATATTTGTGGATAAGCTTTTCAATATCCTCTTCAATGTAGCCTTACCATTCAATAGCGATAAAGTACAAAACAGACCTTGAAACTGAAAATTCCGTAGGCAAAGACAGTAATGGTGAATCTGGGATTATCTGTAACCATTCTATCAATTCAAAACACCATACACACGGCGGCATGTTTACATGACTGTAACACAACGCCGACTGACGCCTGAATGTCAACAATGGCGGAGTATGTAGTGCGAGAGCTTCGCAGTTACCTACAGCGCATGGCCGCTTTCTTATTACCCCCGTAGCTTCGGCATGGATCGATGTTTTTTCTTCAAAGAATTTATTTATATTTTCTACCACTGTTTAGTATCGTACCATTTTGCTAACGGAATTCAAAGTAAATATTGAAAATAAACTACTAATATAATTTTAAAACCCATAAGGACCTAAACTTGGTCACTCACGGTACTGCGGCGTCGTATCCAACTAAATCAAATGCAATTGGATCGTGTGTGGCCTTGCATCCAACTAAATCGTACGATTTGACTTCAGACAGAAAAGGCTGACTGCTGCAGTGCAGCAGTGTCGGTGGGATGAAAATTTTAGGTTAGGTTAGGTTATGTTTCTTTTAGTTTTATCTTTGGTTAAGCATAGAGCGAGAGACGCTAATAAAATTAAATCATTTTGATCTGACCGAAAGCAAAGATTATACTGCGACGCAGTATCGTGTGTGCCCTCGTTATTGTTTCAACCAAATTGTACGATCTCGTCGTTAATTCCTGTCGAACGACGCCGCAGTACTGTGTGTGGGCAGCTTAAAGATTCAGCTCTGAGTAATGCAAGTAACTTTTACATTGAAATTCTCCAAAGGTTATAGAAAAAAACCCTCAGAATTGTTGTCAAGGTCCCGTGGTACGTCCTTAATTCCATCAACTCAAGTCGTCTTAGAAGATTAAAACCAAATATAACTTATTAAAATATAAAAACTTATATATAAGTATAGCTCATGATCCATATTGTGTTCAAAACTTTCCATATTGATATAAAATGAAGATCCTTATTGAAGGATACTTCTCCATTGCTGTCTTTAATTAATATTTCAAGTACTTATCGTTCTATAAAGACAGAATCCATGAATTTAGTAGATTCAAATCACCACTAATAACTCGAACTTCCGATGAGGGTTACCAATATTTGGGTTAAGACTAACGCAATTCTTTTTTCTTCTCCAGAGGTGAAGAAGTGATAACCATAGGTGTAGAGGTGATGTTTCTTTTCCATTTAATTTTTTTTTTTATTTTTTATTTCACATGTTCCTATTTTTTGCTTGACTTCGTTGGTTAGCACTCAGGATTCACAACCATAGAAGACTAGTCTATATAAGGCTACATATAGGCTATAGATATTGTCTTATTAAGCCGATTGGCTACCTCTTCGTCAATTGTTCCATCTGGTCTTACAATTGTCCCTAGATACTTTAGCCTGTTAACGCTTTTCTTTTCTAGTTCTTGTATTTTCCCAATTATCTGATTTGTTTGGTATTTTCATTATTTCTGTCTCTTGTATGTTTATCGGCATTGCTCCATTTTATTACTCCCCTTCTGTATTCTATTTTGTAGCTCTTCTTTTGTGTTAGCGAATATTATGGCCGATTCATAAACTTTCTGTTTGCCGTTGACGTTTGTTGTTACAAAATTAAAAATATTGAAATGCATAAAAACATTCATGGTTGCCGTTTGACGTCGCAGTTTGCCGATAGGTCTGCCATTTATGGCTTTCAATATAAACGAATTCTACATTTTCCTGACGACCTTTCGTAGCAACTTCCTTAGCAATAGAATAAAGCCAATCACACCCGTTTACGTTTGTCTCAATCAAAAAAAAACTTAAACAAATATGCAAAAATATCACGACAACAAAAAGAATAACGAAATTTTTATGAATAGGGTGTAGAATTTACTACAAACGTCAAACGGCAAAGGGTAAGTCAAGTTAATGAATCAGTCTTTAGAAGGTCGTCCGCATACATTAGTTCGTTTATATTGATTGGTCTCAATCTGTTTTATCCTATGTGTGTTTCATTTCCTTCTTTGTCCACTGTTTCACCTATTCCGTCCATGACTAGAAGAAATAATAACGGGCTTAAAATGCCTCCTTGTCTCACTCCTTTATAAGTTAAAGATCTACTTGTCTTCCCGGTAACATTCTATGTTTTTCTTATATATATATTTTTAAATATGTCTATCAAATGTTTACTAACTTTTCTATTCCTGATATTCATTATACTGTCAATTTTTATAACAAAAATTAAGATAAATTAAAAAAAAACTCACCAGCATCAAAGAAGGCGTCATTTCAATCACGACTACGACGCGGTCGTCCCACCTTTCCTTTGCGTACCGTCGGCGTCGCTGCAGCGGTACTTTTGAGCAGTTTGTGCCAGTCCTGTTCGCATACTAGACTACCTGACAACATGTAGTATCTGAAAATTTATAAATAAACGTGAAACGATAAAAGTTTGTCGTTTTTTTTTTCTTATAATCCTATAAATATCAGATAAAGATCCAAAAAAATTTGATATTCAGTTGCGTTAACTCTTTCCACCACTTTTCCAAGTAATAACTTTCAGCGTTGGTCCAAGGTGAGCATCGCAGTTTCTTATTACGCATTTTTCATATTTAATTATCTACAAGGTCATTGCATGTATTTAAACATAGCATTTACATGTTACATATCACTTAATATATTAACGATTACATTGTAAAAAAATACCTAGAGAGAAGAAAAACGCATAAGGAATATATGAAAGGAAGCTATAACGACTATAATGATGTGAAGAAGAATATGTAAAAGAAAAGCAGGTTAAAAGTGGGTATACAACTAAGATGAATGTACATCATGATCGTAAGGCCATTAATAACTTGTGGAACAGTCGTCTTACAGAGACGAGGCAACAATTGGCCAAGATGCAGCTGCATTATCGGTACTTTGAAGACTTGACCAACAGCACATCTTCACATTGTCGTAGAAGGATGAACCATTGCGTCTACGGTTGCAATAGTTAAAGGCAGATTCAAAAAATGGAGAATTACAAGTTCTAGAGAATGGAAGAGCTTTTTAGTATTGTTGAATAACAAAAATAACTAGACAGAATATAAAAAATCAAAAACTTTTTTACAGATCCTTCCACAACCGCAATAATTAAGAATTGAATATTTTTAATCAAAGGAATTATTATTAGTATCTACCAAGCGGAAGTATATAAGATCTAGTGGAAGTACTGGAGATTTTTAGCATGTCAAGTAGCTATAAAAGCCGATTAACTCACAAATATTCTAGTCCAAGTTAATAGTGGAATATATAGAAACATTGCATTGGCGTTACATTACTGGTTTCCATGGACAACCTCCTAATGTATTTTAACCAAATTCTCAAAACTAGTCAACAAATATGAAGATAAAACAGTGGAAATTTTCGTAAACCCCTATGGGAGTTCATCTGGACCACTGTAAAAATTATTGCTCTAGATGAACTAGGCACAGAAAATAATGTTCTGAGTACATTTAGGTATACAATAGATCGAAAAGTCCAATAATACGACAATGGGTTCTCAGAGTTTCTTCTCCTGATCCAGTTCCCACCAAGGAGAAGCCATTTAAAAGTAGAACTTGGGAAAATTGTTAGATTAATGAGCTTGACCATTTTGAGATGTTACTAATTCTGCTTTTTTTTTCCATTTTCCTTTAATTTTTAGAGGATACGAAAGACAAATGAATCTGTCATCTTGGTTATGATTTAAAAATACGTGGTTATCGATATGAAAGATTCAGTTTTTGCTTATAAAGAAAGATGTCTGTCTGTTATCCAGATGTTTCTGGGTTGACCCATAATGTGATTTCTTGTAAGAAATTCTAACTAGACAAACTAATATAAGTTGTTGCTCGAGTTGATCGGCTTGCATCGTTCCAGTGTGTAAGCTACCTTACACTTGCAATTACCCCGTGTTTGTTTACAGAAGAATCATAGTTACATTTAACTGATTATTATGCTGCATATTAATTAGATCTATATATAACATTTTGAATGTTATGATAAGTATAAATAAATTACTTAATAAAAATATTGAATAAATAAATTAAAAGTGAATTTACCTGTCTCCGGGCATCAAGGGGCTGAGGCATTTGCTGCACATGAAGCATTTAAGGTGAAATACGTGCGGTGGAGCGCCGGGTTGTTGAAGGGACGGTCCCCCTGATCGCATCACAAGTTCGTTGGCTGGAATTGACTGCCCGCACGCCGAGCAGGCGCCCGTGTTGCCAAATATCCTGCGGGACCATTAAAGATACAATACATTAAACCTCTTTTGTCGAATTAAATTCAATATATAATATCAAATAATCTCACATGAAATTTCTCATTTAACTAGAATATTATCATAACTAATATAAAATATACAAGGTTTTGCTATAACAAGGTCTCGCTGAAAAAGAAAGCTTCCGAAATTATTCATCACAAGGTAGGCTGGAAAGTTCGTGATCTGACACTAAGATGGCGCTATCAGTATTAAATCCACATGATTTTTAGTTAACTCTAGCTTTTAAGAGACACGAGTAGATTTATTTTGTAAGTTATAGTACTTTGAATGAAGTGAATTTTGTTAGTTTGAAAAAATTGAAAAAGAGGAATTTCGAGTGACAATAAAACATTAATCACAAATGAACCGTAGAAAAGTGGAGGAATGAGAACCGAGGACGATGCATGAAGTGAACGTCTCAAAAAAACTGTCGAAAAGGGACACAAAATAATTCCAGATAACCGCGAAGTGAAGCTGAAACCCTGAAGATATCATGTTGGACAAATCGCGAATGAATATTTGAGAATGCGAAAACTCTGTTCAAAATGTGTCTTTCGACTTGATGATTTTGGGAGGTGTTCAATCGCAATGAACCCAAATTATCGGATCGATATATGATAATAGAAATGGTTCTAACATTTCATACCGGAGTCAAATTACTACTCAGTCTAGTGAACTGCACGTGATGAACCAACTCCGAAGCGTGGAAATACGCAAAAGTCAGCTGGCAGAATCATGGTATCAGTATTTTGAGGTGCGTATGTTATAATGGAATGTTATTGGAGCGTTATAAGGAAGAAATCGCGGAAAAACGGCCCCATTTGAAGAAGAAAGAAGTGCTGTATCAATAAGAG
Source organism: Diorhabda carinulata (assembly GCF_026250575.1). Classification (NCBI taxonomy): domain Eukaryota; kingdom Metazoa; phylum Arthropoda; class Insecta; order Coleoptera; family Chrysomelidae; genus Diorhabda; species Diorhabda carinulata. The sequence goes on from NC_079471.1 coordinate 5,122,511, forward strand.
AATGCACCGGGTCACAAAATAGCTTGAATTGGGCTTCAATTTGTTCCATCTTATTCTCTAGATCTGCAACTCAGCAACTTTTCCCTATTCTTAGACCTCAAGAAGATGGTTTTTGGACAGAAATTTTACGCCAAGATATTATCGTTGCATTGCGCTTTAAGGTAACTACATTGAATACTAAAATCAAATTCTATCACCTTTTATTCAATGAAATACTTAGCAAATAAGAAATTTCACTGGCTGTAGGTATTAAAAAGTTCTTTCTGTCTTATTACTGCCAAAATCGTACTATTTTATCTGGCACATTCAAAATATTATTCAATCTGTAGTCAAATTCAAAATACGTAGAAATTCTAAGTAGAAATGAAGTATTCAGATATTCACTCATCATAAATAAATTTCTCATTACTTAAATAACCTCGCGTAATACTTGAGGCTGCCTATGTTCGACAGAACATTGTAAATTATTCAAATTTTGGCGAATTCGTTGGTTTTTTCCAAATCTAATCTTCACACGATTCTGGGAGTTCATAGTTCTTGGTGTGACAAACGAGACGTCAGTGCAGTGAATATATATTAGTTATATCTAGTAGATAATGTATTTTAAATATTAATAGAGTTTTAAGAGATTGTATAAACAAAGAACGTACACCATATATTCAAATTTATCCTACTACAACGTTCAACATTGAACAAAATAAGTAATAATGCATCGAAATATTGAAAATAACACTAGAAGAAACCACACAGAAATTAACAATGGCAAAACAAGTAGATATCACTCAAAACTAAGGTTATTATTATAAAACGAGATAAATATGATACGAATCATTTGACGTAGCGCACAGAAAGTTTTCAAAATGTACTGAAATGACCCAGAAGGTATTAAATGTCTCAACCATTACACTTCCAGGTTCTCATTGCAGATACTGATGATATTAATTGTTATTCATATATCTGCAAATTTACAGGGTTGTGCTAACAAATGTTTTATTTTGGTAGTTCAAAAATGTGGGGAGTACTTTTGAAGGTTTTCGGAAGTCGGATGTCAACACATCTTCTACAACAACTTACCGAAACCTCGTTAGAATAATAAAATCATATCATAAATTTTCAGTTTTGGGATTTAAAAATTTGAAAAATATATAAGAAACATATCGAAGAACGACAAACTGACTGGAGTAGAAAGGAGTTCCAAGGAAGTTACCGCCATGTTTCTTCCTAGGAAGTAACAGTTCAGTCCGTGAATTGGCTAACAAAGAGAAGCTTATTTGGCGAACAAAATGGTTCATAACAGCAATTCAAGATGGAATCATCTAGAACTAACAGTTGGATATTTGGAATTTCCGAGGAAAACCAATGAGTATATGGGTGATTCCGTTCTAACTGTGATATTCAATGTCCTGTATTGTTTTTTTGTACTAGTCATTAATTAATAATCAATTAATAAAAATTTTGTGTTAATTGAATAATTCTTAAGATATTTAAACATTATTTTTATACAATATAACTTGCCACTTAAAGAAAACTTATACTACATCACTTGAATGTCAGTACCGTGTCATGTCCATTCCTAGAATTTACCGATAAATTATTAATTTTTTTTGTCGTAACAAATGATTTAAACTAATTACCTTATAAATTCTAATGTTTATGATCAAACTGAGGAAAATTGATGCACTTGTTGTTTAATATCTTAAGTTACCATGTCAGTACCGTGGATAAATGAGTCAGTACCGTGGAACTCAAAATCCGACATTTGTATCTTGCTCGTGATACTTTGAAGTTGTAGTAAATTCCTCTTAGAGTTTTATTTTTACAGTAAAATAGATGAATAATATGCATAAAAAAGTTAGAAAAGTTAAATTTTAAAATCTTGAAATTTTGAATACAAAAAATCACAGTTAGAACGGAATCACCCATATCACTGCTAGTTGTAGTGAAATAACAGAAGCTGAATCTATAAACAGACACTGTATTACAAACAGAGAAGGCTGAAACAACTAAACTGACTAAATACACAGATTTTGTTGATTAGTAGCAAAACTCACTTTAGGGTTTTTAGAACGAGACTTAGATCACAGTTTCCGAACATCTACGCTGACTTTTCGGTGAAAATTTCAAATTTAAAGCATGATATAGAAGAACTTTTATTTTTATTTAGTTGTATAATAGATTGTAGATGTTTAATATTTTTTAGTGAGCAATTATCAAAGATTTACACCGTCTCACGGATTTTGTACTAAAGTTTAAAATTAATAAGTTAATTTTATGCTGAAATACCGAAAGTATAAAAACCGCAAACCTCAGTAACTTATCAATGACACTGCTCATGATAATCAATAATAGACAGCCATCTAAGGGTTATAATTAACTTCTGAAGTTCAAAAAAACCATAGACAAATCGAACAACCCTTACACTCATCGCATTTACCCACCGTTCTACCAGGTCTACCAGGGTAGAAAGGATCATAACAAATGGCTACGACCCGATTAACTCGATCACTTTCCGAACAATAATGAACGTGATCTGGATTATTTTCCGAGCATTCAAATCATAATCTGGTTAACACGATCATAGTTTCTGAAAAATCCCTATTATAATAAAATGCAATGCCATAAAATGCGAAAAACTCGTTATGGAAACTTGTAGAATCACAGAGGAATTCTCCATTTTCAAAGAATGATTAAAGCATGAAACTATGCATGGTACTTTAACCATTATTTGTGATTGGTTCCAAGCTCCGTGTAGAAATGGAACCATTGGTAAGAATGGAGTTTTATTAGAGCGAGCCTTATACAGTTTCGGTTTGTATTAGGGAAATAGAATTGAAAAATGCGTTGTTTCGTGTTTTTTAATACCTGAAACAAGTGGTGTTTTATTTCTAATTATGGTTGATTTAATGTATCGAACAAATGATTTGTTTTCGATAGGATTTTCCCGATATCAGAGTTCCTAATCAATCTACCTTTCTGTCCGTAGATAATCTAATTAACAAACGCAACTAATAATTTCCTGCGCACAACGCGACTATAATTGGATTCGTTAATCAGAAAGTGCCCGCGGGCGGTGAAGGGAACGGCGCAACGGCGGCGGCAAAGGCAGCAGCGGATAATCGCCCAGCATTTCCACAATATAAGATACTTCTAATTAAAGCAACAACGGATGATCGAACGCCTGTTTCACGAAACACACAACTTTGAATACGTTATGCTTTCGACGTTCTAATTACCACTTGATGGATTATTTATTAATACTTTGTTTTGTATACGCCGTTCTGCCGTTGGTTATAAAAGGGGATAACGAAGAGACGACAAGGAGGGTGGAATCGATACTAATTATAAGAAGGAATTTCAGTACTTTTCCGAAAAGGCACGTAACAGACAAGAAGTTTATTCTTAGAAAAATCAGTGTCTTTTACACTGTTCCAATAAATATTTAATGAAATATTTGGAATAAATACATCCACAAAATGAAAATTTAATCATACCACCGAAATAAAAAGTCCTATCCTATCCCAAACGTCAACTAAATTTTTTTATTGTTTAACAAAGTTGAATTTGTAAATATTAATCTGGTGGAAGGAACTACGATAAACGTTGTTCCGTCTTCCCAAAACTGTCAAAATTGAAGCCAAGGAAATCCCCATAGGATGTTTCGACTTACATGGATATCCGACTCAAGCCAGTTAGGCCGCGGGGTCAAACGACTGAGTCTGAGGTTGCGGAAACAACTGCCCCGACTTGGGACTATCTTCAGGTCGTTAAAAGGACATACCTTGAGACGAGGCAGCGACTCCCTTCTAGCTATAAAAGTCGACTTCTCATGACTCCGTTTGGAGTTCCATGACTTACGTAGGTCGCCTCGACAATCACCAAAACATCGTTCGTTTTGTTAAATTTGATAAATACCTATTAACTTATTTTGGAATTGGGAAATGTTATGATATACTTTCGTTTTGTAGGTAAAATTTTCCTCTGGTTTGACTAGACAAATATCCAATTTTGCATGTTTGCGAATTCTGTGTTTAGAGTTCTTAATGAGTGGAAAAATTTTACAATTAAAGGGTGTTCTATGAGTATTATAATTCATTATATGTTTCCTGAATTCCTTTTAAATTTTGAAATATTCTTTTCTTGGTCTGTGTTTATCACACACAGACCTTTATTATATTATATTAAATCTTACAAATTCTGTAAATATTTATTGACGAATTTTCTTTAAATATACGACTCACTTTATTCAACCACAATTGCCTAATTTTACATACAGTATTACTGATTGGCTAAGTCTGGTTTGCTAGATTCCCATATCTCAGAATAATGGATTTTTTTCACTGTTACTTCTGTTTAATTAGTATTAATAAGCCAAATTCGATTTTTTTTAATATAATAAAAACTGATTTCGAGTTTCGGTCTCTGAGCCTAGAAGTTGATTCTAAAAAACTTTTTCGAATATTTTTTTTCATATTTTCTTCAAAGAGGACAACACTTTCAAGGAATACTTAAATTATGTTAGACATCAATCTGTTGTAAACTTGTTTTAGTGTACTTTGTATAAAATAAACTGGTTATTTTGGATAACCACTTCTTTATCTTCTAACACTTGTATATCAATAAAAAAATTGTCACACGGTATTCGTTAGATTGAAAAAAATTCAATTACTTTTGTTTGTTTCCAATCTTCTCGTGTCAACAAAGTGTATTAGCATTTAGTAATAAATATTTAAACATAACAAAAAATAAAAGAAACATCACATATTTTGGATAAAACATTAATCAAATACCGTTTGGTTCTTTTTTTATAATATTTGTTTCATTGTTCGTTAGTGAGTGAATCCGCAATTTCGCGATACATTTTTTATTTGAATTTTGAAATACTTAAAACACCTGAAATCATTTTCAATATTTTTCAAGCACATACTTTGAATAAAAGTATTTTATTACTAATATTTTTTTTTATTAAAAAAACTCACTTTACCCAAAATATTCAATCAATATAAAGACTATTCTAATTTCTACTTAAATTAATGTTTTTTATACCGATACATAATTTTGAGGATTAAATTGATTCTTTTACATTTACACTAACATCATATGTTTAGGATACGCTATTTTTAAGATAAATGTATTTATGAGTTTTAATTACTTATAATAATCTTATTCAACCTTTACATTAGTGAATCTCAACCTTTTTCAATTTTAATTATCTTTTTTTTTTAAATAGAAATACGCTCTTAATAATAATTTGAACTTGGAAATGTCCTTAATTTATTTTTCCAAGCGTTTGACCAATTTTCGAAGTTTGTTTCTCTTTTCGAATGAATCTAAAAAGAAAATACATCGCTCCTAGTATCGAGATTCATTCACCACATAGTTTGATTTTTAAAATACGATCACCAAGTCATTTAATATTAAATCGGTGCTTTATGGTCACCTCGACCTTCTAGTTGATTAAAAAATCAATTATTTGGGCAGCCGAGTGAGAAATTGCATTCGCATCTTCTTTGACGTTTATCGAATTTTTCCAATGATCTTTTGATGGGAAATTCGGAATAACCCTCCACATTGTCTTGGTAGGAAGCACATTTTGTTCTTATTCCTACAAGACATTTAACAAAAGCGTGAATGACTCAAAGTTAGTTGTTAATATTTTGATCTTCTGATCGTAGTGAATGTATGTACACATTTTCATGAATATCGAAAACAACAATTCCAATTAGCTCTTTAGAGCTTTTTTGGCTTTCTTCTTTTGTATGAATTGGCACTTTATTTCAGGATAACAAGTGAAAAACCTCGGTCCTTATCATCCCTAAGAAATAACTGGACGGATTCGTAAAGAAATAACTCACCTTAATACACTTTTCCGTGCATTTAAAGCATTAGCTCCAAAATACATGTTTTGATGACAAACATCGCGCGTAGTATTAAATTCATGCACCACAAAGTTTGATTTTTGATATACGAACACCCAAGAAGTCATTTAGTATTAAAGCGGGGATTTATAATTGATTATACGTCATCTTGATCTTCTAGTTGATTAAAAGTTCAATGGTTTGAGCATCCAAGGAAGAAATTGCATTCGCATCTTCTTTCTCCAATAAGCTCTTGATAGAAAATCCCTCCACATTGTTTTGGTAGGGAACATATATTCTTACAAGACATTTGACAAAATCGTGAATGACTTAAAATTAGTTAATATTTTGATCTTCTGATCGTAGTGGATGTATGTACACATTCTCATGAATATCGAAAACAACAATCCCAATTAGGTGGTTCTTTAGAGGTTCTCTGACTAGTGAAAAACCTCGATCCTTATTATGGAATGGCGTAGACCTAGATTAATGAAATGAATGAAGAAAACGAGGAGTTGGGACTTGGAGGTGCAGAGTAGAATGATAGAGAGGGTTCGAGAACATTCTAAAACCGATTATTGGGTTAAATAAATCCAGGGAGTTTAATCGGGTGATCCAAGTAGCCATAATATTTCGTTTATCTCCAGATCATCTTAAAAACGAGACATTGTCCTTATTTTCGTGAAATCCGTGTCAATTCAAAACGAAAGTAAAAATTTTGATAGTTTGTTGGAACCAATGCTGTACGATAAAGTTTTCCGTGACTTTACCAAACGAAAACTACGTAAATCTGTTATATTAAAATTGTTATCTATTTAATATTCAGATATTTTTAATTATGTTTGTTTGAATATATTTAACAATAAAATACTATATAATTCCACATAATAAAGATATTGACATAAGATAAATTTTTTCGAGTATTTTTATCTTTTAATCATTATTACGCTCGACTTTACCTACGCTGCCCGTGGTCTTTATATCTAGAGTATCAACTTTTAATGAGCTCAAATTCATCTCTATAGAAAATAATTTTTTGCTCTCGTTGTATAATATATCTATAGGTACTCGAGAGCTAATGATCAGAGCAATTTGTGTGAAAACTTTGATAAATTATTAGTGGGAAGTTAACGAACGGCAGAAACGGAATGGCGGAGAGAATCAGGACCGGATCCAGATAATATCAAAAACACATTTCATACGTGTAAGGAATCTATGATAGGTAATCATAGGAAAACACAAAAAACAAATCTAGAATTAACTTGGTCTATTTGGTCCGTTCTGACTCCAAACTTCTTTTAGATATGTGCTGTTTGCAATTGATAAGCAGGCACTGTGGCAGTTAATGATCGTGTCGGAAGGCATTAGGTGTGAGATCAGTATATCCAATTCGCAGTCTTGAAATAGCCTTCTTGCTAAATGTTGGTGGTGAATCGGTTTTCCAGGTTCCAGATAACTCAGAAAGGATTCTGGTGTCTGTTCTTACCACGAGGAGTAGATTTTTTGTTTGGAGAACGTTTTCAGAGCGTTGGAGAACTGAAATATTCCGGTTGAAAGGTTTAACGTTGATATTTTTAGGTACACGATCTATAAGTTCGGTGCCAGTGATGCCAATAGGTAAAGAGAACCAGAGAATATTAACAGACCTGTGTTGACTGTACTAGACGGTAACGGCAGATGCTTTGGACGAATTTAATAGAGGAAAAGGGGTTTGTATATATTGCTATGCTCTTTTAGGGGTAAGGAGTCATTTGAAAAATGCCAAAAATTCATAAAACTTACAATGCTCATCTAAAAAAATGTAAAAACAAATTATTATGTTTTTATTTTGAAAAAATAAAAAATCCAATTTGTCAGAGTTATGACGTCAATATTTTTTAAATAGGTATACTAATTCAAGTAGAGACCATTTGAGAAAAAAATCCGTGAAAATTACCTAGTCAAAATCGTAATTACTAAATAAAATATCAGTAATACCTTTTGAAGTAACTGAGCAGTCTATTAAAGCAAAACGATTTTTTACAGGAAGTTTTCAATAATCGGCAGAGTGATAGGACACATTTCAAGTGAAATTCTCTAAATTGACTAACGTAATTGGTTACCGTAGACTTTTTAGATTTTTCCACAGAAAAAAATCGAGAGGGGGAAGATCAGATGACCTAACTAACCATTCTCTTCTTTCTACGAACTTTTCTTCAAACCGGTTAACCAGAAATCTTCGAACATGAAGACCATCATGTGGTGGTGAAGCATCTTATTGGAACCAAATTCTGGGATGTAAGTTTTCCCTATTATTTGGTTCCTCAAATGCTAAGTTCCGGAAGCACAACTATACGAAGATGTTCCAAATAACTCTGTATCAAACATTAATTTTTTGTGGAACCTGATCGTTTGTGTCGATTCACTTCAAGGTTTCAAAAATTCCTATCATATCCTGAGAGTTCGTGAATAAGTTGAATTTTTCATCGATGCAGTTTTTCTTTCTTTAAAAACTTAACTACAAGCGACTGATTAACATTTTGTTGTGATGCTATTTCTGATTTTATTATACATTTAAAATAAAATGTTGAAAATCCTTCCACTCTGTATACGAATTTTCGAAGACATTGTGGCACGTGGATGTATGTCCAAGACGGAGGTGGTTGAACGAATCGCCAGCAGTGTGTTGCCACGTTGCCGGTTCCCCAATTTGCATTTACTGGATTGTTAATGTAAAGTGGTTGCATTAATCAAGACTGCCGACCGCAGAGAAGGGGTGGGGTGGTCTGGTCGGGCCAATGTCGGCCGAACGTTATTAAAATGCTAGTACACGATGGCTAATTAATTTTATGCAACGCCACACTTGAATGGCTCTCATAATGAATATACTCAGTTTTTATGACGGTTTTATTCCATCAAACCAAAGTTATAAGGGTGTAGAGTACTTGCTCTACGGTGTTGTCATGTTGCAAAATTATATTTTTACTTAACTAAATATATTTTTCAATATAATACAACAAATTAAAGAATCTAATGGAACTTTTGTAATAATTATGGTATAAGTTGAAAAAACGAGTTCAGTTTATAAAATTAATGTATACAATACACGAGTTCATAGGGTTTGATCCTTTTCAGTCACTTGCTAGATGCATAAAAATAGTACAATATTCAAATACAATAGCTAATTGAATGACTTTAATTAATTTATGTTCGTTACATAAGATAAACCTAATTCCGGATAGATTTTATTTGAAAGCTATCCGAAAAAGCGAACAAAAGCTGTCAGTGAAAGACATGAAAGACATCAATCTAATTGATGTAAAAACAACATAAAACTGATTGGATTTCTTTAAATCCATCTAAATTAATTAAAATCGGTTAATAATTAATGGTAATTTTCCAGATGGAAGGAAAGTTTGTTATCAAAACAAACGCTGTCATTTACAAATAACGTAACTTACATCGTGAAAATAATAAATTAGGAAAAGAAGGAATCAATTAAATTAGATATATTACTGAGACAGAAAAAATAAGTAAATCGTTTTTATGTCCTAAAAGTAATGTCAGGGACACGACTGCAAATCTGAGAACGATTAGCCCGGTTAAAACTGGTAGGGGGAGGATTGAGCAAAACATCCTGCCGCTCCGAAGGCTTTGAGCATCCGAAGAATGAGGACGAATATATCTGTGATCTTGTGCAAGTAAAAACTCAGCGCTCCCAAGAAAAAATGGGATCAAGTGTTCCGTAGGAAACTTGGTAAAACCGGGACTGAGACTATTTCTAAGAATAAATTAACTTATAGAAAAGATGCCTTTCAGATCAGCAAGTATTTGGATGGCCCGAAACATGCCAAAGATGTAAAACGTGGACCTCGCCAGGAGCCCATCACAACCGACAATGTTATGCGAGTGAGAGAACTGATCGATTCAAAACGAAAATGAACTGGAGATGTGTTTATATTACAGTCATGTAATATGCAAAAGTTCTGGGCTACAGTTATATTAGAAACAAACTTGCCAAGAAAATCTTGTCACACGCAAAGTAACTCATTTACAGAAGAGGCCAAACTAGTATATTTAAATATGAGCGAGAAATCAAAAAGCAGACAAAAAGCTTTGCAAGAAAACCAAGGTGAAAATCATACTTATATAACTTTTTCACAACGGCGGATGAGTCAATTCAAACGAATGAAACTCTTCCGAACAGACATCGTACAAAGTTTCAGTTTATACTGTGACAATACTCCAGCCCCCGTTGCCATTATCTCTAGCTATCTGGTAAAAGCAGAATCAATGATCTTTAGGTCCTCTTATCTCCGCAGTTTCCTCCACTTATTTTTGTTTCCACTTTATGCAACACACATTGAAGGCAAGCATTTCGGGAGCGTAGAAAGAATCAAACCTTGGCAATGAAGGATATTCCGGAGGATGTCTACTGCAATGCATTCGAGGGTTGGAAGACTTGCTGGAAACAAGATATTGACTCTTTTGAACTTTTAAATGGATGAACTTGCTTATATTTTTAACAGACCCTCTATATAAAGTAAATAGAGAGGGCTGTCATTCTTATTTCAACCCTTGTTCTATACACATTTCGTTAGATGTACATAGATAAACGTCACGTTTTTCATGTAAACCCTTTTAGACATTTAGAAATCGGTTTTCAATAACATACTTAAGTCTGAATCTGAACTGTAAACTTGATAAATCTGTACTACTTTTGTTCTCAACAATTACAAATTAATAAGATCTGTACCATCTGTACCGTTCAATAGAATGATCCCAGTTTACAATTATCCTACCAGGCTAGAGCGACCAATTACCACGCGGTTGTACAAATTTTGAAATCATAACAAGTATCAGAAAAGGGTGGGATAAAAAAGACAATGATACCTTCAGTCCAGGGATACCTTCCACATTTTTCTATGAATGGGTTAGTGTAGAAGCTAGTAATAATAAATTAATCAATGTATACACATTTAATTGACTACCTATAGAAAACTGAAAATGCTATACCTGTATATAATTACTCAAATTCTTTCTACAACTCTTCATTTTTCTACCCCTGCCTTTGATCACCAATTCTAGAAATTATTTATTTATCTAAATGCCCATGACGATGGGGGTGCATGGCACAGGACGACAATTGCAGATTGCCCATTTTGCTAAAAGGCTTAAGTACCTTCAAGTAGTAGTACTAACACAAAAACCTCCAAAAATTAGTCTCCTTCGGAAGGTACCTTACTGAATTTCTATCACATCAATTTGTGAAAACTCAAGAAACTTCTCAAACGCTCAAATTATTTCTACAACTCTTCATTTTCGTTCCCAAGGTCAACGTAGCTTCAAGATTCTTTTGGAATGATCAATATTGTTAGATTGAATGTATAAGTTAGTATTTATACATACTGTAATGTGTCATGACGCTGGTCCCTGTATTTTTCTTCAATTAAAGATAATGTAGATTGATGTTAATAACTCACCTGCTTGAAATAATGAGAAATTTATAGCAGTCTACAAATTGTGGAATTAATTATTAATTTATGCATGAGGTAAATGGAAAATTACCGATTATTTCATAACAAACTTGTGAAGTTAGTATGAGAAAATCTCTAGTAAGTGTATAATTAATGAAAATTTGTTCAATTGACCGAAAATTGTTAACAAAAATTCAAAACCAATGAAAAATTCCAAGTTCTTTGATTCTATTGTTGTTGTCTGTTGATGTCTATTTCTGATACTTTCTGTATCAACACATACTTTGGGCCGAGCTTCAGACCCGAAAGAAATATTGTAATTATATTCCTGAAAAATAAGGCTACTTATTATTCACGGCAAGAGTTATAACGACATTTGATACCAATATCGATGTTTAACAATGTCTACAATCCTTTTCAATATTGCATTAGAAGTTATCAAAGATGCTGGTTCAAGAGGTTTGATAATAACAATTCTAATTTTAGCACACGATATGATGATAATTCAAAAAAAATATGAAAGGGACCTTCAAAAAATTGATGATTGAATCTAAGATAAATCAACTGAAAATAAAAACGATTGTTCTATCCAGAACATGACGTTCAACCAGAGAAAAAGAATACGAAGTTTTTCGAAAAATGAGATAATGACGTAACCTCAATGTAGAGAGATTTAGAGCTTTTTTCAAATACTACTATGGGTGCGGGGTTGTTGTTTCATCACTGGAATATATACACTTATTTTTCTATCAATGTTCAAATTTCTTAAGCACCATTTAAATGTAACACCATTATCTTTTATTTACTACCCTTAACGTTTTATTCTCCGCTTCTTCTTTAATATTCAGATAGCTTCATATATCATAGGCAATTTTCGTTTAGAACAATCTTGAGTACTATTCTCGGCTATAACTGTTAAAATACATGAACAGAAGGACGGCGAATTATCTGGACTGTTGGCGAAATTTCAAAATTTCTAACCTCAAAACTAATAGTCGTCAAGAAATCTTTATCGCACCTTAATCGCACATGCAGCTCGCATGTGATACAATTCGCACCAATTAATGTTTTTGAAACGTAACGAGTGCGAAATACACTTTCCAACGAGTTGTGTACACTATTTTTTCTACGTAAGAAATTCTTCAAAAAAACGTATTTATTAAATAAGAAAGTGAATTAAACAATATCACACATCTTTTGAAAAGTATATAAATACGTGTGATGAAAAATAATAGTAGAGATGACAAAAACGAAAAGAATGATTATGGAACCAATAGAACAGTGAATTTTTTGTAACTATATTAGATATTTAACAAGAACTAAATAATTATTAATAATTTTGTTTTACTTTTTTTTCTGAGAAGTTGAATGTAAAGTTATTACAACAATTACTAAATTGCAGTGGATTTTGTAATGTTGCATTATTGGTGGTATCTATAACATATGTGTTTATTGCCTCTTGTTGCTGTAGAGATGAATTACACAAACTTGCATTGTTTTTCGGTTGTGCAGTATCAGTATGTTGTTCAATGTTCAACTTCTTTGTTTAATTTGCTTGTGTTGCACCTCAAAAAATCATATTGTCTACTTCTTCAGTCTTCTTTAATTTGGCCTTTTGCCTTTCGGCACCCAGCCAGATTCATATTGTATTCGCGTTCGAGACAATATATAACATAAGAAAAAGAAGCATTTCAATGTTATTTTTTAGTACATGTGTGGAATAAGCTACTTTCTTAGATAAAAATGACTGTGGAATCTATCATTTTCATAAGCTGTCGTAGGGAAAATATATAAAGCAAAGATATGACCAGTTGTAGTTGCAGACTACAGAGCAAAACCAAGTGAATGAAGAGCGTGAATTTTAAGAAAGTAGACACATTAAAATATCGGGGAAAAGGCTAAAATGAACAAATTATTTGTATTTGAATTCATTATCAATCAATTATATTTTTATTGTCATGATGACCTGAATTATAGTTTGAATATCTTGAGGAAGAAGTTGGTATTTTATATCTTGGTGTTTTTTCACCGGACAACGTACCGTGTTTTTCGCCGGATTCGAGGTGGTGTATGATTTATAATGGATGTGTGTACATGCACCGGACATATTGTTCGCCGGACCGATGTCCGGTGCATGTACACGCATCCATTATAAAGCAAACACCATCGCTAATCCGGCAAAAAACAACAATCCGTTGTCCGGTGAAAAAAACGTCTACAAGAACTCTAAGGTATTACGTTCTTTAAAGATTATGTAATTCAATTCTCGTCGTGGTAATAACCGAGAGAGTAGTAGTTTTAAGTGAAGATCTGAGCCTTTTTCGAGTTATAAAAAAGAAACACCTGATATAACAAAACTTGCCCCATGAAAATATTTTTTATCTATCGAAGAAAGAGGAAAAAGTTACTGAAATTCAAATAGTATGATCCCATTCACTCAAAAATATAAAATATTACTCTCGACATTATTTATTTCCATTTATTTCTTCTTATTTTATAAAAATCCCTTGAGGATTCGTTTAAAGGACCGCTAAACCAAGGTCGTAACTAGACAGAGGCCGGAAAGAGAAAAGGGAAATGTCGTGCACCGCCTGTAGTCGATTACACGAATACTGATTTAAATGCAAATTTAAAATGTCTTTCAATTTATAATCTTATTTCTGTTAAAATTACCCCATTATGAAGGTTGATAGCAGCGTCATCTTACGACCGACACAGTTGTAATGCGAAATAGATGGAAAGAGATAAATGGCGATGTAGTTTACTTAACGAAAAAAACTAATAAAAACGTCATTGTAATTTAAATTATACAGCGTGTAATGAAGGAATTTTACAATATATACGTAATGCGATCCATGAATCCGTAGCCTTAGTTTTTTAACGCAATCGCCTTAGTAAGTAAGAGTCCTGTTGTATTCGATTGTTAATCAAAAGTATACCCTCACAGTCCATAAATATTGTAGCCATCACTTTTTTGGTGGTTCTTGTGACATTTGCGTTTTTTGGCTTCGTCGCCCTTTACAATTGATCAAATTATACTTTCTTGGTCTTTTCTACAAAGCTCTAAAAATCGCTGACAAAATTCTACTCGACGCCGTTTCTGTTCATGTAGGATTCTTAGAACCCTTGTTTTGGAAGTGCCGGTCAGTGCGGAAATTTCTTTTCTTTTTAGGCGCCGGACCTTAAAACAATTTACTTCCACTAATTCAATGTTTTCTGGAGTAGTCACCGTTACACTGATGAATCTCGTTCCCAGCTTAGACCAATTTTTAATTGTTGAAAATGATTGACACAAGTCACCATTCTGTTTTTGATTTCGGTTTTTATTGAAACTTTGTGTAAAGCTTGTTTTTGAAACTTGTCACTGATGCGTGCATAAAGACCGCAGTATTTACTATATGAGGTCAAGATATTCATAATTCATTCAAGAAATTCATAATTCTAAAAGTATCGCAATTTCTACCAGGAATATTTTTAAGTGGATCATTTCTAAAACGATGACGTGGGGGAGTTATAATTTACTTATTAACTCAATATGTAGTCGGAATTTTTGGTTTCTTACTCGTATTCTACATTTCAAAAGTATTCTTACCTTTATCACAATCATATTATTATTAATAGCTAAAAAGTTCCGAAATATTTTTATTCGAGGTTGAAGGTGACAAAAATATTTTTTTTTGATTTTTTAACTAAAAGTTTATTAATAAATTGAATCCTAAAACTATGTTTACTAAGAACCACCGTTTATGAGATATAAGGATTCTAAAAGTTGAAAAATGTAGGAGACAGGAGAAAGAACTGGAGGCTAGATCTGGTGAATACGAAGAGTGCTCAACCAATTCGTGAATTTAAGTCATGGCGATCACCGAATTGTGAGAAGGTGAGTTATCAGAAGGAAGAGCACTTTGTTGTTCTTTAAATGTTGTCGATTCTTCGCGGTATTGACCGTATTTTTTGGTTTCAAAAATGTAGTAGTGGATGAAGGTTCCGTCTACAGTTAGGAACCAACGTGAAAAATGTTTGTTCAAATGCGTTATTGGTCAAAGTTAACAAACGTGGCACACAACGCGCCGATGGTTTAATTATGAGAGTACATGTCAGCAGAAACATTCAGTTCCTACCAGTCAATAGAAAGAGTTTTGGAAGAGAATTTTTTTGGACCACTCGAATACGTCTAGAATCGTAGTGTTTAAGATCCATTAAATTGAAGTAATAACAATTTATTCTATAAACGTAGTTGAGATAATGATGTTTGTTTTCTTTGTTTATTTAATTGTTCATTATGCATATTTGTTAGGTAACGTTTTTCTCATACCTGAGCAGCAGTCACATGCATTTGAGCTTTGGTAAACTTATTAAGGCCCGATGAATAATAATTTCATAAATTCGTACTGATAGGATCCCCGGGATAAGGAAAAAATTGAAATGTAGAGAAATTTAGTTGGTTAGTCTACAACTTATCAAATAAGAACAAAAAAAAGCTGTAATAAATGTTCGAAGTGTGTATTTCGTACTTCTTCACATTTACGGAGTCTACTGGAATGAAGAGCATTCTAAAATTCTGCCTTATAGATTAGATGGTTTTCGATAGTATGTAGTACAAATATTTATTTATTTATACATTAGTTTTCCAAGAGATGTTTGATTTTTTTTCAGAATGTCTCTTTGTGGCGAACGGTTTCCTTGGCATTTACAACGATCTAAAAATCTAAATTTCTCCTAAACTATACATTTTATCGAGATTTTTTCTATCTTTATATTGTACAGGATGTCCCTGTAAAAGTCACGGATTGTTAACCATTGGACATACTAAATCACCCATTAAAAATTCATAAGGTTCGAATGTATAATTTAGAAAATATAATATAAATATAAATTCGAGTTCAAAATGTTCTATGACGTTGTCAGATGCCTAATTGACACTTTTTCCTGTAGCTGCAGTTTTTATTGTTCAGATTTCGTACACTCATGCACTATCCATGCATTCATGATAATTTTGTCAGCAAAAGGTAGAGGGCCCTAATAAAAATTTTCTTGGTTCTACAGGCTGGGGATTTTAACAATGGGCTTGCTCCTCATTTCAAGGAAAAAAACTTTGAAATGCAAAGAAGACTAATGGAAATTTTACAAAATGATACAGATGGTATGATAATTTCGTTTCCATAATTTTCTAAACATTGTTTCATATTTATGAAACTTATGTGTCCAATGAACTTATGTTACTTATTAAATCAAATTTCAACGGATTTATTACATATGACGAAAGATTTCTAAACTTATAATTTGACCTACTCTGCTATAACATTTTGTAATGTAAAAACAAGTTTTAATTTAAACGATAGTTCTACCCTTGCGCCCTTATATGTGTACGCCTCTGAAACACTCAACGACAATGTCGTTTACCTTGAGAATTGGTATCTACTCGTTATTTACCTGAGAAATAAGTGCAGCATATTTACGGAATTTGATTAAATTGTTTGAATCAAGAAAAATGGTTCCTTAACGAGGATGATGCCCTATATTTCTGTAAAAAATATTTTAATGGGGCTGAAAAAGACAACAAATTTATGTGAAAAAATAAAAGACGCATTTTATTATACCGTATAGATGTTATATATTCAAATTTTATAAAATTATAGAAGAGAAAGAGAGAATTCTACAAAAAGAAACTACACGAGGATGCTCCCAGAAGTACCTGCCCCATCAAAGAAAACACAAGAATTTTGGAAATTTGGAATTTATTTTCCAACGTACTCTCCTTTTAGCTTCATACACTTTACCCAACGATGTTCAATAAGTTCGATACCCTTTTTATAATAAGAATCGTCAAGCTTGTCAAAATAGCCATTAACTGCAGAAGCACCTCTTCATTGTTGTAAAATTTTTGATATATGCGATGTACAGCACTTTTTAAAATTCCTACTATGTCTGCTAGCTCGCGCACTTTCAGTCGGCGATCATCCAGTACTTCTTTGTGGATTTTCTTCAACATCTTTGGAGTCGTCACCTCATTTGGCCGACAACAACGATGCTCGTCGAGCTGCCTCATTTAGTCACTGCTAACCAATATTTTAGAATTGATAATGAATGAACAGTCTCACTCAGAGTAGAATCTAGTTTAAGAACTAGAAAGTTCTCTATTGATGACCGGATAGAGCGTGTACTTTCTAATACAATGATATTTTTCAATCAACTAATGCCATCTCTAGGTCAAACCATATACTTCTGGGACCATCCTCATAGATGAAATACGAGTACAAGATGGAAGAAATGACCAAAAAAACTCTAAGCTTTAAATAGAGGAGTAGGAGGATGTAGAGACGGATTTGCGTTGACAAAAATAATTTCGAAAGTTCTTTCTTACACTAATATTAACTAAACCTAACGACAACCTGAACGGTACATGAAAAACTTGTCACGCTTCCAACAGTAGCTTAACATTAAGTTTTTACGAAATATTAAGGATTTTTCCCAAATATTAGGGTCAAATTTTCCAGTGGAATAAATCGTAAATAGTGAGTCGGTAGTTTGAAAATACGCGACAAAGCTTCATCGGTCCTCTTTAGGCAGTCAATTGGGCCGTCGATGTATTCGGGCTATAATCAGCGCTTTGTGCATTATGTGTCGACTCCTTGGAGATGTTACCTACGTAGGCCCGCACGAACTTTCGCTAACGATGCGGTGCTCTGAAAATTTCGCTTAAATTGTTTGACGACTTCAACATGTTGCCATATCAATGTTGGAAATTGACGAAATGGTAGTTTGTAAATTTTTCATGAAACATTTCCATCTATTTTAATATCGATATTTCCTTGCTTATTTTTGTCCACAGAAACATGTAGGGTAAGTTTTTTCTAACCATCTTACAATTACTATCAATCTCAAGTCCCGCTCTACTGATTCAATCTTCTTAGACCGGATTCTTTCTTTGTCTCTTCTTTTAATACATCTCCCTTCTTTTTTCTCTGTATTCATAATACATAAGTTTCCTATTCTTATTTTGGTCAATTTTTATTCAAAATGTCATTGTTCCTTATTTGTCCTGTTATTGTTATCGCCGATTCTCCAATTCAGAATCCGCTTACGCAATTCTCGAAGTTGGAGGATGACTCTGAACTACCAAAAAATCCAAGATGTCGTTTTTAAATAACAGCACCAGAACCAAATACTTCTTTCACAAGATTTCCGACCGATACTTTGAGGAGAACACATCGAAATTAACAGGGAAGTACTCCATTCGAGAGCATTGAATCTTAAGATACTTTACCAACAACACCAGATGTCATAAGTCCGATTTCAAGCCGTCGAAATGACCGACATGCTCGATACGTAACTACAAACTACCAATGCGAGCAACGCTCTTGTGAAAAACACGCTCCTCGCTATCTGGTGAAACAGACGGTTCTTTTCCGCTACGTACCAAGAACTGCCTGATAGCTAACTTATTATCCACGTTAATTCCTCTATAATTATAAAATAATTTCAACATCCCATCTCACCACTCGTTTTATTCGTATTATAGAGAACTTGTTTATCAGCCAATTGACCGATGATAGGCAATAAAGCAGCCGCTTTTCTATTAATTTACTTAATATAGAAACAAAAATATCGCAGCCCAAACAGTGCGGAGGAAAAAATCATTTATTAGAGCAACCCAAAATCATTCACATGCCACCAGATAGTCATATCCATTTCATTCATTCATTGTATCATATATGACTATTCAGCTTTCATTCGTTTTTAAACTCTTATTCTTTACGTTTCTCATTACATACTGTAGATCTAAATTGAGCAGTGCCGTTGAGGAGCATCGCCCAATCTTCATCCTCAGTTACATTATCTTTTTCGTCTTCTTATTTTGTTGTTGTTCCAAGTTGACCTTGGTTGGCATTCCTTGGTATATCAGTTCATTTGTTTATATATATATATATATATATATATATATATATATATATATATATATATATATATTGCGTTTTTTCTTGTACCCTTCACCGTTTTGGTTGCTTATACCTCTACCAAGTCGGTTGGTTGTTCAATCAGCTCACTTATTTTCTAGTTCGAATGAAACAAGTTCATTGGGAAAGAAGTGCTATGATTAAATAGACAATTATATCAAACACAGACTTATATATATATATATATATATATATATATATATATATATATATATATATATATATATACAGGAAAATTAGCTGGGATCAATGACTTTTCTTTGCTGAACTTTTTGGTTTTGGTTATTCTACTAAGATTTCTTCAATGGGTTACAATGTACATTTGATTGATATTAATCATTCTTCTATTAATGGACAGCAACGTTAATTGGCTAAAAATTTGTGAAACTTTTTCAATCAGTTTTTATCCTTCACCTTTCAACATTTTTCTCTATTCTCCTTACATGTTTCGAGAAAATAAAGCTGACCGAACATGTTTAATTAATAAATTTAGATATCAAAATTTCGACAAAAGTCTTTTTGTACAGTTTAAATGGATCATATTGACACGTGGCAACGCTGTACTGCTTAAAATGAGACTAAAGAAGTCGAGATACAATCAGAGTCGAAGAATGAAGCTCCATCCGATCCGATATTGGTAACAAGACGAGAGTTGTTGCCTGTTCAATTGAATCAATCATATTGGAAAACAGCCCCAATCCTTCTTTTTAGTGTTCACCTTTTGATTAGATAGGGTTGGCGCTTTTCGCAAATTTAAGAGCGAGAGTTAAATTATTATGTATATTCTAGTACTTTTTGATATACGGGATGGAATTGAATTAGTTAAAGTGAAAATATTCGTTTAAACATTCATATGTATATAATTATATACATAATAGGAAAGCTCATTACAATGATTCGAATATTTATTGTGCTTTCGAGTTATAGAGGATTTCGAGTTAAGTGACAACTGGTTTCGAGTTAGGGAGGGGGCGACCTAAAAGGAAAAAATCAAATACATACACATATCAATTCAAATTACGTAGATAATAAACATATTTATTCCAAATATTTATTGAATTTTTTTGCTTTAAATAAGCTTGTTCTTCATCTATAGCATTGTCTAGAGTACAGAGAGCAACAAATTCTTTAATGGAAACCAAATGGGTGCATGTTACATAATTTAGATCTGTGTCATCTTCATTATTCCATTCTTGAGATACTGAATTAAGAATCTCTTCGTTCATGTAATAAAGTCCTCGAAACATAACCCACACGCTACTGTTCCCATGCTTGAGGAGGTTTTAGAGAAATATTCTCAGTGAGCAAGAGAGTTTTTTATGGTAGTAGCAGTCGCCAAGCTTTATCAGTCATTCGCATTGCTTGCAATACATCTATGTGAGAGTATTTCTTTTCTTTCATATTTAGCAACATATTCCTAGCAATTTTTGATGATTCCCTGATCCATCGATTGCAAAATGTGATGTTTGGAGATAAAAACTCGACTTTTTTTGATTTCATTGATGGTACATTATCGTTGAGTGCCGTGCAATTATCAAGATCTTTCTTCTTTCTTTAGTAATTTGTCGAGTTTCGGAAGATTCCAGAACACATCCATGCTTTAGTATTCGTTTCATATTTTAATGGTAGCGATTTACATTTTGAGATACATAAGTAAAGGTGCTTCACTTGAAGCACGTTTGAAGCAAGTTAAATTGTTAAACTTTCCTTGCTATGCTTTCCACCAAGGCATCCATCATCTCTGAAAGTTTTATCAAGTAGACATTTGAAAAATAGGCCCATTTCATCTGCATTGAAGATGTTTTTAGGCTCGCACTTTCCCCACAAACTTTTTTGACAACAGGGCCATGCCTACGCTTAAACTTTTCCAGCTATCCATATCGAATAAATGTCAGGCTTTAATAAGCACTCTTCCAAGCACGATGACCACTTTTAACTTTTTTTTATTATATCTTCTTCATTCTTTATGATTGTCGAAAGAGTACTTAACGTTACACCAAATTGTTCCGCGACATCTTTCATTTTTTCACTAATCTTCACTGCTTCGAGCACATGCAATTTATCAGCAAGATTCAAGGTTGTTAATTTACGTTTCACACCGATTGCTTATCAATTTCTTCACGTGGAGGTCAAAATTGATATGAATTGCCGTAAATTCTCACTCAGCTGTAAATTCAATTACCATTTCATAGAATTGATAATATAAATGAGATACTTATGTACGGTAACAATTTTATATTTGAGATACAGAGGTCCAAGTTTATTAATTCGAGTTATGTTAAGAAAATCTCTTCGGAAACAGCTTGTAGGGACTCACTAATTACTTCCGACTTATAGAGAGTTAAAATTTCGAGCTTTTTGTACTTGAAGGAAAAGGGGGGGAAATATTTTCCGAGTTTGGAAGGTTTTCGACTTATCTAGATTCGACTTACGGGGGTTCTACTATAATTGATTAATTGACATCATCTTTAATACATTTATCATTTGTTTCAGAAGGTACAAGTAGTTCCATTACATACTGTCAAGTTACTACATCTTTAATTAGGTTTTTGCGATTGGAGTAAATGTTTGATAGAAATAAAATAGGCATTCGTATCTTTATACAAATCTTTGATATTCTTAATGTAAAAAAACGTGCATTGCTCTTAATGTGGATTATTGTTTTAACATTTATCAGTAGAAGTCTTTGAATTCTCTTGGATAGAAAATCTTCTAACATAGGAACTATAGGAAAAACTTTTAGAAGTCTGAAATTAATTAAGAATCACCATATCATGAAATTTAAAATAGAATTGAATGATAATAGATCCCTTTGTAATTTGTTTTCGCTTTAATTGGCAGATCATATAATTGATTTCACCTCTAGAAATCTATATCTATTCCTCAATTGTTAAGAATATTGACATTCTATTCATGCCTCATACAAAATCTTTACTATTGTTGAAAACACACTCCAATATCCGCAAAAATTCCCCGACCACTGGCGACACAGCAGATGGGTCGACGGGTTTCCTGAATTGCTGCCTAACTCGATTCCAGCCATCACGTCTCCCCGTTCGCCGCCTCCGGTCTCAATCAATAGCCACATCGCGGTAACTTTTGAGGAATAGGGCGATATTGTGGGAGTTGAGGGAACCAATTACATGCCCACTTTCCTTCTAACACCGTTTGCATATATTTGCCCGAGAAGGCGACAAAAGCCTTTCTTTATATCCGTATTTTTGATATTCTTTCATGTTTCTAGAAAGATTTAACGACAATATAAGTACTATCATAATGTGTTCATACTACAGGGTGAATAATAACTTTTGTAAACGGTAGCAGCTACATTACAATAATTCTTAGCCATCACTCGCCATCTATTTCGATGGTATTAGAATTACACTTAATATTAACAATATCCAAGTGTGAATTTATTTAAATTATGAGTTAAAAACGTGCTCAACTAGTGATAAAACAAACACGTTGTAGGAGAAGCGAAGAGATCTAAAACCAAGCTCACTTTCACTCGTTGGGTATTTTATTGGAGATTCTGGAGTAGATAAAACCCTAAATTAGAACACCAAAGACATTTACTTTTCTCAAAAAGCGACGGATTGAGTGGAGATATCTTCAAAGGGTATAATTTGTATGTAAATTTGATGCCGCTTAGAGGAGATATTCCATGGCCTCCTCGCAGCCCAGACCTGTTTCGAGCTTATTTCTTTCTGTGGTTTTCCAATGCTCGAGTCTATGTTAATATACTTTAATTAAAATAGTCGATTCGTCAAAGGGTTACATACCCGGAGAATGTTGATTATTTCAAATAAAAACTTTCTTTGATTAGTATGTGTTTTCTGTTTATTCATGATAATAACAAAAGTGCAGTGTATAAATTATAAAAATCCTGCAAGCCGTTTAGGGATAATTGAGATATTCCATAATAAAAACTCACACTAAGAGCGTACAAATAAAGTAATGTACAACGAAAAACAAAGTAAAACATGTAACATAAACCCTCATTATAAATAATTTATAATATTAGTAACTTATTTGAGTATCATTACAGAGTTTTTGCACGTAATAAAATTATAAAAGGATGCAACTTGTGTCGACCCACATGTCCTTCGATGAATAAATGATGATAATGATGTTGTAATTAACTAACAACTCCACTAATGTGTAAATGATTTGTCTGATAATTAAGGACAATGTCGCAAAAAGATTAGGACCCTATTAAACCCTTGTTCAAGTATAATAGAACTCATATCATAGGTATTAACTCATTTGTATGGTAAAATGGATAACTAATTTCCTTGAATATCTTTATCGATACCGGATCCTCACCCCTGTGAAGTTATCTACGGATTTCTACCACGAAAAAATGTCCGGGCTTAGATTTCAAAACGAATGATACTCATCAGCGCTCGAACGTACACTATGAATTTTTTAAACTTTATCAAAATACTTAAATCGCAATTTTTTGTTAATATATTACTTATTGAGTATTCTTCGCAATAGTTGTAGAAAATTTTATTTAGATTTCAAAACGAACGATGCGCATCAGCGTTCAATTATTAAGTTTATGAATTTTTTGGCGTTCAGTTCATTTCATCTTTTTAGAATGATCATTACCAAAATAAAAATTAATACAAACGACATTGTAGGCATTGTTTGTTTTACAATCGAAGCGATCAAGTTTGCTAATAAATTCATTAATTAGAAAGACAAAACTTTATCCCTGATAACCCTGTTTAGTATAATAACGAATGTTTTCAATGTGAAGACGTATTTCACAAATGTACTTTGTATACAGTATACAAATCCTCTTCTTATCCAACATAGTGACCGAATAATGAAAAGCATCTGCCCGAACAAGATAAGAGACTGATCCGAAGCTAGCAACAGACCGTATGGAATGAAATAGTGGTAGATAAGCACACGCGCTGTCAAACATCCGTCCAATTAGCGGAGAGTTTGGGAATTTATTACAGAAGCACGTTAAAATAGGCCGCGGTGTTTACTTTATTAGTGATGTTTATTGCTGTTAAGGACCTGCGCGCACCAGATAATTGCAACGAAGAAAAGGACCGACTGACGACGATGGGATCCAATTAGGGGGTTCTCATTAACGTTGTCGTTTCTGTTTTTGCAGATGCGGTAACGGCTACCAAAGCGGAAATCGTCAAAATAGATGAATATCTCGAAATAATCAGAGAGTTGTGCATAATAAATTACATATTTATGCTCAATCATTTGATTATGTGAAAAATTTTGTTTATTCTACACAATACGAATAAAAACATAATAAAAAACAATAATATCGTATTTGATACAAGTGATTTGCAAAAGAAAATACGAGATGTAGCCTTAGACCTTACTCTTTAATCTTCCGACCAAAAGGAAAGTGGCAATTTTTCAAAAATCGATCCCATTCCATGCATTCCTATTTTTTTTGAGTTCCAATTATCAAAAGAGGAAATTACATTACTTCATAACGTTACAAAACATTCTATTTGATAGGCATACATTTTTATTATATCCTCTTTCCCTATAATGTTTCAAACGAACTCTCCATTGTTTAAAACAGTATTTGAAGCCTTCTGTTAGCTACATCAGGATGCGTGTTTCCATTTTCAAAGCTTCAATTGATTGTAGACTTCAACTCTCAGGAAAACTCATCGCTTTATCTTGATGAATAGCCCACCATTCGGGTCATTATTCTTCCACGAAGTGAAAATCTCTACGTCTTCTGTCAGCTACATCAGGATGCGTACTTTCATTTTCAAAGCTTGAAAAGAGTGAAATTCCTGTATTGTTGAGATATTATTGGAAACAAAAGTTTAAAGCAGCCGTGACAGCAAGGAAAATATGTGAAACTGATGGGGAAGAAACAGATAATGAGCAAACGGCACGGTGTTGGTTTAATCCTGTTAATACTGTGGATTTGACACTAGCAAAGGTTATCCACCAGCAAGGTTACAAAGAAAACAAACCTAGTACCAGTACTCGCCCATTATTCAAGCAAAACGTCGAGTACAGGTGTTTAAACAGCTCCTTGCCATGGCGTAAGATCAGGGTTTTATTAGACGCCATGACAATAGATTTATCTAAATGACCCGAACATTGAAAATCAGTGGTTAAATAAAAGACATGTATACCAGAACCCGTCGCAAAAAATTACGAGTCTTGCTATGTATTGAAAATCATTCCTGATGGTGGTTGACCTATAATTGCCGAAGAACTTGGTGGTATTGAGCTGTTACCACATCCAGCGATAATTTGAATATCAAAGTTTTCTTTTTGTGAATTTACTTAACAAAGTAAACATTGGAAATGTACATTATTCATGAGACACCCTCTGTTTTATAGTTTGATCTTTAGAAACCAATTGAAAGTACACATTCCTGTGAATATAAAAGTATCATCATTGCTTTGAATTATGATGCGAATGAAGGATGCAGCTAAACTGATTTTTTCACGATAGCAATGTATTTGTTATAGAAGGTTTAACGGTAACTGCTCAGTCACTGTATTTCTGTACACTAGGTACATATCAATCTAAATTATTCTTATGTAGATGTATTTTAGGGTCTCACGCATAAACTTCGACTCAAAGAATATATTTAGTTTGCTTAATCTGTGGTACGGGGGATGATCGGTGTTTAGATTAATATTTTAGCATTAATTTCACTCATTCCAAAAAGTAGAATGACTAGCTGACAATGCGTGTAATGCTCTGAAGTTTCTTGGTCTCTTACACTTTAAGAGAATGTGAACTAAAGTTTTATTCTCTACGTAGCAGAATTAGCATGCTGTATTCTTGCGGTCACGGCCGAATGCCAGGAGTATTCCAATTTTCAACTGCTTGTGAAACATATTAACAAAAAATCTATGATTTGGGAAATCGACACGTTTTTAGGAAATATCCTCCTCTCCAACGATCTTTTATACGATTGTTTCAACCATTTATCGTTTCCCAGTCATAAATTCTAGACTCATTCCCAAGTTTTTTTTCGTCTCCATCATTTTTCAGCCTTTCTAACATGTTTTACAAGTTTCTGAATATGACTTTGCCTTGTTTTAGTCAAAACACGAGTAATTTTTAGTTTTTATCGATAATAATCATAAAATTGTGTTAAATGTTAATGATAAAAATTTGTAACATGTTTCTATACATTTTTTCGTGTTTATGAATTCATATTATTAAAATTATCCACTGTTTTTAAACGAGCTTGAATAACTTATTGGTTTAATTTCAGATTTAAATTAGTTCATAAATAAAACATTACACGGCAAAAAAGTCACATATTTCGAAAGAACTAAAAATGTAAACACTATTACCCATGCGTGGTTTCAGTTAGTACTAATTGGTTCATTCATATGTGCATTATCTACTATGTCTAGACACCATAATTCAGGATATATTTAACAGCTGAACATTAATTGGAAATGCATGAATTTATTGTTTATTAAAATCGTTTTTAAAACTCTCAAAAGGGTCGAAATACAACATCTCACACAGATGGAATAAATAAAATATTATCAGCAAATAAAAGCGGCATATCGTCAGTTACAAGACACTATCCTAAGCAAACAGACGTTAGCAGTGGTACAAGACAATGAAAATGTCCCCAACATCGAGCGAGATTCTCTCCGTGGGGAGGCAAAAATCGCGTTAGCGTAACAGTCCCACTTCTGAAGCTGGCTTGGCGCAGTCAATAGGATTTCCTTGCGATCGGCAGAAATTAGGTCGAAATTCGCGTCGTTCCCTGTTGCTTCACCATGTTTATGAAAAATTCCCGACGATTATTTTTCAAGGAGAATCTTAACGTTCAGCAAGTGTTCGTGAAAAAGATTCCCACGTTGTAATTTTATTCACGCCGTGGTTATTTCAAGAACGTTTAAGGTCTATTAAAGCTGTTTTCTTCAGGAAAACTTGAATAAAAATGATTGTGTACTCGAAATTCGACGCTTGTTTTTTATCTTTACGGCGGGAGATTATTCGAGACTCAGTGGAGTTTCCCTTTTAAACGAAGTCGAGGACTTCACAGCAATTATTTATTGTGGCTCTAAAAAGGAAGGTATGTTACTAAGATTTATACATTTATGACCTTATATATTTATAATTATACAATTTTATATCATAATTCGTAGAAATAAAATTTATTGGAATTGAATTATTAATATTAAATTGAATACGTACCATTCTAATAACTTTTTGATCGAAAAATTGTGTAGTGCATTTTCAGGAATCTACTTAAATTCTCGCAATGGTTTTTTTGACTGAATGCGGGTACTAGAACTTTGTTTTTAGAGAAAAAATTATATGACTCAAGTCAAAAATTCGTGTGATGATCTTAGTTAATAGTCTTTCAGCCTACAAATCAATGTTTCCTGAATGAAAAAAATAGAATCTGGGAAAAGACTATTGAGGAGAGCCTCTTCAATCAGCTCTTCGTCGATTGTGAAGTGTTTCGAGGTAACCACTAGGGCAGTTTCCACGCGTTGCCATTTGTTGTGATCCATCAGCATTCTGGGGACCCACCTTAGCACATCCTAAGCGGTCTCTCAAAATAGTGTGAATGCAGGACTTGCTGACATCAGGAATCATCGCGTTGAGGTCCCGAACCGTCACCTTTCGATCTTTCAACATTGCTTCGTTCACTTTCGTAATCAGTTCGAAAACGATGGCCGGCCAGAGCGTTGTTTGTCATTGACGTTTGTACTGCCGCATTTGAATTCTCCGCACCATTTGCGCACACGTTGCACTTTTTAATTGTTAACTAAGTAGCTTCAGGAAAGAACTTATTTTTTATTTCTTTCTAGAATTTCGTAGAACTCAGGCCAATTTTATTCACATAATATTAAATTTAAAATGTTCTACTCCCAAAAGAAGTTAATTTACAAGTTTTCTACAATTTTTAATAAAAATTTTATCGTTTTTCATTTCAGCTATTCAGACATTTTATCTGAAAAATACTAAAATAGAATGACTAATAGAATTTGTATCTGTTAGATACAAAAAGTGTGTTGATTTACAATCGAAGGACACTTGCAATATAGTGTATGTCTATATAACCGTTCTTTTAAAGAAAAAAGCTTTATTCCAATACGTACATCATTTTTGGTTCGAGATAAGAGATGCATAATACGTAAACCAGTTTCGGTATTCTTGGTTCCCTTCAGTAAAATGTATCTGAACGAAACATAACTTGAATCGGGCACTTTTTACTTAATTAACACCGTAAAGAAACTCCATTACAAAGTTCGTTAATCTTAATAAGTGGTTTAATGGCTTTTTGTAACTTAAGTATAGTTAGTCATTCAAGAAGACTTATTCTTAAAAGAATCCCATTATCGACCCCATTGTGAGACCATTTGCAATAAACTATCGAGAAACCACTTTCAATTGTTCTGGCTGCTAACCCCATTAAAACTTTGTTATTCCAAAATTGCATCTCTGCAAATGATAGCAATCATGTGATTCAGAAACAAAGACCAACGAGATATATTATAACATTTCATACACTGTAAAAAATATTTATATATGTCTTTCATTGCAATTTATGAGCCATAAACCCAATTGACACTAAACATACACACTCCTAATCATCTAAGGATATAAAATATCGATTTATTCACGTAAAAGAGATTTGATGCGGATCATAAAGGACATTTTCATTTACAGCGTAATCTGTAGTTTAACATCCCTGTTTACTGTTAACTGTAAAGTTTAATGAGAAGATTAAGTTATTCGTTACAAGATGTTTAAAGAGTAATTCACGAAATACACTACATGTAAACAAAAAATAGAACAATCTGTGTTTCAGTATTATCTCCCTGTTCAATTTGTTTTGTTTTATATTGATGAAAGTACCCGATTTTTCATTTTATTTTCATGTCCTGGGTATTGTACCAAAAATAATCTTTTTTAAGACTAAATCCTCTCAGTACCCCGTTCAATCTCCTTTTGGAATTATCTCATTTTTAGAACAATTGTATTAACAAATTTTCTTGTTTCTTAATTCAGGATTCATCTGTTTGTACTGGTCAGTTCTTGAATAGAGGAAATCCGTAGTCGGTGGTAATATTAACTCCAGTTCTTTTTGATATAACATCTCTAGAGAGCGAAAGAAGTTAGTTGATATTTATAAATCTTCCAATTTTGATTAGAACAATCTTTTAACGTGTAGATCTAGGTTTTGTTGAGCGTAGATACGTGATTGTAGAATCCCTACATTTGTAGTAAACAGAACAAAAGCAGATAGACCGATATTGTTAAATCGCGACTTATCAATCAAGGTGCAATGTCTTAATTAGATTAGATCTTACTTTTATAGATTATCAATGCCAATAGTTTGTACAATTTACAAAATTTTAAACATGCCTACCGACTTTTCATAATTTTAGATTGATATACATAATTTCGTTGTAAATTCCGAAAATATTTAATCGTGTAGACTTTTATCTCTATCGAAAAACAATAAGAGACATAAATCTCGAATAAAGAGCCTACATTCAAAATTTGAATAGTCCCTGAGAGAGAGATAGACTGCTATTTGGATGGCACGAGATAATGGCATAAATATTGATAATGAGCGCCGTGCGGGTGCGTTTCTCCCCTCTCTGCTAGTTCACCCTCAGGCACTTCGGTCGGTGAGTCCGCCGACGACGGTCGGCGAAGGTTTGGGAGTCCAAAAAGAGAAACTAGAGATGTTGAAACAGGCAATATTTTGGAACTAATACGTCGAACAATGTTGAGAGTGAGTTTTGAACACGTAATGTGAAATAGTTGAATTGCTAAGAAACAAATTTATTTTTATGAAGTAGAATTCATTTCAATCTTATAACTTTGAAGGATGCGATTAGGCTTATTCTGTCAATTCAACAACTAACATCATCTATAATTTCATACCCTATTACACTCGTGGTTAAAAATAACGCACCATCGCAATAAAACCAAATTTTCTTAAAAATAAAACTTGCATCCTAAGCTCAAGCTCAAGCTCATTTAAATTTTTAGGTGATGGATATCGACAACGAATGTGGCGTTTTAAAATGTCCCAGACATGCTCGACAGGATATGGACTTCTTGGTGGCCAGTCCAGGGTATGAATTCCTACTTCGTTTAGGTAATTCAGAACATCTGCTGCAAAGTGTGGTCTAGCATTATCATGCATTAAACGAAAATCATCACCAATAAATGGTCCAAACAGAACGACGTGATTTTCAAGAATGTCAGTTATGTATCTTGCTTCGTCAAGGGCGGGTCTGGACTGATTTTTGTCTCATCAGCACCAATTTTCTAAATCTAATCTAATTCAAATCTAAATGTTGCCTTGCACATCTTAGTCTAGCAACACGATGCTGCCTGGTTAGCAAATGTGCCTGGAGAGCTCTTCTGCTGTGTAGTCCAGCATTCTGAGGGTGTCGTCTTATTGATCTATCAGAGATATTTACATTTCGGACTTCTCGTAAAAGTCTGTTGAGCTCGACACTTCTCATTGACCGATTTCTTAATGAATTTAATTGCAAAAAACGGTCATCTCGAGGAGTTAAAACTGATGGACGTCCTTGTCCAGGCCTCCTAGAATGTGAACCGGTTTCTCGAAATCTTTGCATCGATCTGCCAATGGTTGTGTGGTGTACGCCAAACAGATTTGCCACTTCACGGTAACTTTGTCCCTGTCCAACTAACTCCGTTATTCTTTCAGCTTCGCGTTCACTTAACTGCTTAACTATATTCTTTTCTTGGTTAACTAGTCTCGACTTTAACACACCTTGATTGACTCATATTACTGCTGTCCACAAGTTGGTACAACAATAGAATGAAAGATACATAAAATTAAAATTTTATTTGCTGATAAGAAATTTTGCTACATTTTATCGCTAACATTAAAGATACTTTTTGTGAAAAAAGAAACCCAAAATAAATAGAAGAAGAAATAAAGGGTGGTGCTTTATTTATGGAATTTTTAATATATTATTAAGTAGGGATTGAGAAAATGATTATTACGTTAGTTCCATGATAAAATTTAGTTGCATATCAATTTTTGCGGTGCCCGTCTGAAGACTTTCTGTTTATAAAATTCCTCAAGTTATCGAAACGAATATAATCAAAGATAACCAAAAATGACAAAGATTACCAACTTTTCCCCGAGAATTGGCTGCAAAATTAAATCAGAAAACCAATTTCAAAAGATACTTATTTGGGAGAACATAAAATGGGATATGGAAAAATTTTAAGATTTCGCTTTATTTTAAGCAAAGTAAAAACAAAAACGATGATTTTTATGGACAAAAGAGCATCAACTGTGTTCAACAGTTATCTGGAGTCATGAATACAAGTTTAAGGTGTATGTTGGCAACAAACGACGTTCCATGAAACTTTTATTCATGAAGAAGTTTAAGTTTCTGGAATCTGTGTTTTGATCGTACTAAATGTCCTCGAAGGAGGAGAGAATATATCCTTTTCATTGCATTGCATCGCATCATATATGCAGGAAATGAATATGCCTGTTTTGAGTTGACTTTCAAGTAGCTCTCTTCTTTTCTCTATGAACCAGTTTGGCATCAGGAGAAAAACATACTTTGGAATTCGGCAGTTTGCATAATTTCAAAATAAATGTTGAAGTTGAATAAATTTAGAATAATTATTAACCAGATTACTGAGATAAGCAGCAGTGGAAGCCACCAGACTCATGAAAAGTACTATACAAGCAGCACTAGAAGTACCCCTAAGCCCGCAGCTTATAGAATTCTTCATAAAAGTTATAGTCTCAAAAGACAACAATCTTTGGAGGCGAAATAATCTACAGACATACCATTATCCTGCAGAAAATGGTTGGAAAATAATAAAGGGTTTATAAGCTCCCAACATAACTTGGTAATAATAAATGAAACAGGGGCAGGTATTTGTTCAAAAGTTGTACAAACTTAGTACTGGATTTAATATCTTTCAAGCGAAAATTTACGGAATAGAGAAGATTGTTAAACTTTTAAGGAGAAAAGGTGATTCAAATAAGAGCCTTAAAAGCAACAAAATAAAAAATAATCTGGATTCGTGACACTAAAGTAAACCTCTATTGTCCACCTGAACAATATGTATCAAAAGGGAATTACCTACAGTACAAGTACCAATCGAATTACCAAACATCAGGATATGAGGCCAAATATAAGTACTTTCATGATATAAAGAGCAATTTGGCTAAGGTTCAATGAAGAGAGAAACGTCAAGATGAGAAGATTAACGTCAATCTAGAAGACCGATAAAGTACAATGGACATTGTACACTCCAGAAATGGATGATTGACAACGAACAACTATTGGAAAGAGTGTAATAAAGAATAATAAACTATCGAGCATCTGCTCTACGGGTGCTCTGCCTTGACGGAAAAATGCTGAGGGACCCGTAGATTTCCCCAAAGAAATAGCAGAATTAGATAAAGGAAAAGTAAAAAACTTCATTCTGGATTACTGGATGATTCTGGAAAAAAGTTTTGTTACATCAACTACCTTTCAAATTGAATAAATCACAACTAAGGCGAAAAAGGAACATTGTGTTCTACTTCAGGTTCTTCTGAAACTAACTTTACGGTTTTTCGAAAAAAAGTACAACATATCTAGCTGCCGCTTTGACATTTTTGATATTATAGCTTTTGTACTTATCTAATTATAATAGGAAAGTAAACAATGAGATTCTTCTTCAACTTTCGAGTATTTTACGTTACATTTTAAACGGAGTTGGCGTGCAGATACAGGAGCCGATTGCAACCAATGACTTGGCTGCCGGGTTGCCGGATTTCCATGTTTTTGGTTTTGATTCCAGATTTCAGGGATTTCGCGTTACGTATTTCCGTATTGCACTAATAAGGTATTTGGAAAGTTGGTATATACTTATATCCCAAAAATATATTTTTGTTAAAATTGCGGGGGGGTTTCAACACCCAAATCCCCCCTTTGGGTGCGCTATTGGAAACATAACATCAGAGTTAGGTTCACAACTTTTTTCTGAATGTATTATTACAAAACCAAAAATAAATTTCATTCATCATTGTATAAAATTGATAACCAAGCCAATATCCAACATTGAGTATTTGAGATACAAAATTAATTGGTTTCTATTAATTGTTGAACAATGTAAAATTGTTTCCAGTCTTTTATCAGCCTCCGTATACGATTTTTGTATTTTTTTTCTTCTTATTTTTGCCACATAAATTTTGGCTTGGTCTTGGTCAATAATTGAAATTAAAATTTCTTGATCCCATCTCTACGAGAAAGGGGTTTGTTCTCTCTCACTCGGGTATAACTGGATGGATCGATACAAGTCGCGGCGTGTATAGAGAACTTATGCTAATAAATTAGACGGTTCTAAACAGAGACCGCAATGCAGATCGATGCATTATCACACGCCACGAAAAAGGCCTAATCACCCTCTCAGTCTATAACCTCGTCTACACACAAACAACTTTTTCTTTGAATACTTTCAACATAAACATCCGGAAAGACAATATCGAACGCTATTTGTTGGAATGATTACCAAGCAAATTTAACAAATTTTTTCGCTCTCAAATCAACCACGTATTTAAATATTTAATTTTTCAAAATTAATTATATCCATCATTTGATTTAGAGAACATCGGAGAATGAAAAATCAAACTATTCACAAAGAGATTTGATTTTGCAGAGCAGCAAAAAAATATTCGAATATTTATAAAGAAGAAATTTGAAAATCTACATAATTTCATAAAGTGGAAACATATATTTGGTTTCCTAATGGTCTTTGTCATATTTACAATATGTCTGAATTATCCAAGGGTTTATATATTTTACTGAATACATATTTAGAGAACTTTATTTGATATCATAATATATTCCTTCGATTTAACAATTAATGAAACTACTGATGTACTGATAATGAACGGATCTACATCTTATCTTTACACAAATCATTAACAACTCTAGCAAACAAAACCAGTTCTCAATGAAACAAAGAATATCAATATAATTTCAATACCTCAAATCACTCAAGTACCACGAAGACGTATGCAGATTTTTAGATGATTATGTTGGAGAAAAGAAAAAGGATTTTGCTGACAGTAATTCATATTACTTCGAACTAGATTATAATGAATAACTGATCCAATATTTTTAGATCTTTGATTGTGCCATTTTTGTATCTCTTTATATCTTACTATATATCAAAATTCATATTAAATTGCACTGAAATTTGTACTATTTATCTCACTAGAAGTGAAAAATATCTTTGTACCCGGAATAAATGATGATTATTATGAAATTTCGACTAGGTTTTAACGTGCAAATTATGAAATAAATGTTTATTAAAAAGTTTCAATAAGCAAAAATGTACGAAAACCGAGTCGATCTAGTCTGAAGGTTATAACCTTATAACTCATCATCCCCTCACGAAGAAACGACGGTGAGGAAATAACAAATCTAATCACAACCTAAAAAAAATTCGTAACATAATATTTCGTTACCAGCTACCAGTTTAAAATTGAAATATTATAATTACCTTTTTCATTCTTCACTGTGATTGAGTTGTTAAATAAAATAAAAAAAATTATATTAAAATCTCCTTCCAACAATTACTGTAACAAACTAAAATTCAATTCGCCATTCCAAACAAATAACCGTACTACCAACTGTCAAAAACTAATGCGAGTATTACCAAAAATATACCTACTTATCGACTGTTGGTAATACTGCGAGAAAATGATAATTTTCCATGGGACAAATATTGAGTTAACATTAGACAAGTATTTATAACTAGTGATCCTAAATTTCGATTGTTTGTTGTATTTACAATCGAAAAGTCATAGACCCAAAAAGATTTTTCAAAAACTTCTTCATAAAAACTTTAAGTAATGTTTTAATCTGGATATTGGGACATAGTAAGGGAATGATTTTCAGAGTACTATAATTTTTTATTTCTCGCAAATGCCCGTACAATCCCAAAGTTATTACCAACATTTTCAGCCTCGATGTCAATTAGATATATCCTAAAAACTGCTAGAACAGTATATCAAGATTTCATGAGGATTACCAATACACAAGTAAAGCGTGAATAGTTTTTTCTTCTTTTTATATAGGATAAACTGGGTTTGTGTGTTTGTATCAAAATGAATTTATTGAAAGCCTCTAAGTTCCGAAACTAAGACGAAATTTTCGGTAGACCAAGAATCACAGAAAAATAGTTTCCATCACTGTGGAAATACACAGAATGAGAACTGAAAAATCAAGTTTTATGACGAGGGTGCCATAATGAAGACTATGCCTAGTAGTTTCATTCTCGTACCCTCACCATAAAACGTGATTTTCTGCTTCGAAAATGAGCCCTTATAAAAGCAGTACTCTACTTGATCTCTACAGATCACTTCTTTTCAAAGTCAAAACATTACAGCACAGTGATAGGAATTATTTTCATGTGATCCCGGAACTGTCAATTTACAGAAAAATTTTAGTGACTGTGTAAAGTTGTTTCGCCCGTACGTTGTACTGGTATTTGTGTCCAAATCTTCGTTTGCCTGTTGGCCTGGAACCCAGGGTATGGAAATTGTGTTGGACACTGTCTTTAGAGGCGAGTAAATGACAATACCATTAAGTGCTTTTTTATATCCAGAGAAAAGGGTTGAGTTTGCATATTGATTTGAAAAAATTTGCAAACAAATTATTTTTTATCTGATACTACCTGAATATTTTAAATTAATGAAACAGTTTTATTGGTGTATTTCTGAACGGTGTTCGTTATAATAAACCATAAGTTTATTTCCAGTGTTTTATTAGTGGCCATTACACGCAAATCGACGGTCAGTTACAGCGATAACGTCGGCTACCAGATGGTGGATAAGTGAAATAATGCGGCTAAAACGTGAAATTAGTTCATGCCCGGTTATTTTCGACATTCATCTTTTTCGATAATATTTACCGAAAAACATAAAGCATAAAGATCAATATTTAAAGGTGGTTCCATGCTATAATATTACAATGTTATTTGTATTGAAAATTGTACAATAAAAGGCACTCGCAATCTTTAAAAATAAACGTTCAGTCTTCGACATTCGACAAAGATATATCATCAATATGTTCACCATTTATTTAAGAAATATTGTGGAAGTTTTTATATATTCTCTTACCCTCTGTGCAATATACGAATTGCACGAATTTTTTCACGATACTTGAATATAACCACCCATAACATTGTTCGAATTTTTTTTTCTATTTTTTTTATTTTATATCTTTTTTCCACGTTTAAACTGAGAACTATACGAATTATGGCAACACTGACATTGCCAAGTTTAATAATCTTTAATGGTGAACATACTGAGAACGTGTTGTCACACGAGTGATATTTGAGTTGTTTAGAGATACTTGAAACATTAATTTGGGTCAAAAAATGGAATTTAAACGCAATAATTTTCTATGACTTTCTATGACCACCGTGTTTCGCTGCTTTTCCGAATTCAATAGTGGTCGCACTTCACTACAGGGTCAATTTCGTCCAGAATCGGCCAAAAAATATCGATGCTCTGCGTAACTGATATTGTCATGTGACATACCTTGAGATTGAGGTATCCTTGGGCATTAGTTCAACTCGTAAACGTTCAATATTGCATGAAAATTTGTTCGCGTTGGATACCGCATAATTTGACAATCGCTCGAAAAAATCTCGTGTCCATTGGTTCAAAGAAATGCTGAAAAAATTCCATTTTGGTACTTTTGAAATCGTGATAGGCGACGAATCATGGATATATAGATATGAATCCGAAATTAAACAAGAATCGACTGTCTGGGTCTTTGAAGACGAGCCAAATCCAACAAAAGTTGTTGGAAACTTCAAATCAAATTCCATTAGAGCAACGTACAAAGGTCATTTCTAAATGGTAGACCAATATTTGTTTGTAAGAAGGGTTAGAAAAAACGTTTTTGAACAGCCAGAACATCGAATTGATGTAATCCTCCGTACAGTCTTTGTTGGACATCCAATGATTCCTTTTTATTCCTGCAGATCAAAAATAAATGTTTTTACACCTGAAGAAGCGGCTGATGCGTTCAAATCACATGTTATGGAGGTACTTCAATTGGAATGGAAAAAATTGGTTCAAACGCATGTAAAAGTGAATTGATATTAATGGAGAAAATTTTGAAAAACAATAAAACCATATCTAATAATATATATTTGTCTATTTCAAAACTTAAGTAGCAACTCTCCTAGTTGAAGATATTTGACTCTCATACCATGATGTATATAATTTAGTCACTTCCGAACTACAAATTAAAAGATTATCTGTTAAAATATCCATCCATATCGATCCAAAAGCCATTTGTAATAGTTTTTAACTCAAGATAGACAAGACGAAAGAATTTTCTTGCATGTGCAGTATTAACGAATGGATCCATAAGATCCAATCCACGAAAAATTCAAGATACAACCTTCAGCAGATAAGATCATGCTAACCGTTGTTTTTGAGTAGAATTTTAGTAGCTTACATGCAAAGTATTTTTATTTAGAAATTGATGATCTAGATACGAAGCTAAACATTCGTTTATTGTTTGCTTTTATTACTTTTCACATAAATATTTAAAAAGTTTCAGCTTCTGTAAAGTATACGTATTTAATATAGTTACCAAAGCATTATTTTGATTAATAACAATCTACTCTTGGACAACTGGGTGCTGGGAGATAAGGTGATTAATAAAATCCGCCAATGCTCACATGTAGGCGTCAGTCGGCGTTGTGCTACAGCCACGTAAACATGTCCGCCATGGTGCTGCAGAAATATATCGGAAAATGAGTATTGTGTATGGGGAAAACTTCATGAGTGATGGGATTGTACGTGAATGGTGTCGAAAGTTTAAAGATGGCCGTAATGATGATGGGGACCAAGGACGCAAATCTGTCGTTTCAGATGACCCGGTTCAATGAGTTGACAGAATAGTTAAGGAAAACCGCAGATTCACCGTTACTGCTTTGTCTACGAAATTTCCAGAAGTTTCAAGGTATGTTTTGTACTCTACTTGAAGCTTGTCCACAAATATGACAAATGTCTCAATCTCTTTGGTGATTATGTCTAAAATTAATTGTAAGTATACCAATCTTTTGTTAATAAAATTATTGTTTTATATGAACTTGTCTTTTATTTATAGCCTATCGAAGATTGGGAAAAAAACGGTTATCGTAACTAGCCAAAAAACTAGTCATAAGGATATAAAGTATTCTTGAAGTTAATTTACTCCCTGGGTGCAAACCTATTTGACACTTGTTGAGACAGTCCCGGCAACAGATTCAGGAAGCTGCCTACACTGTATCTATGTAAGGTTTTAAAGAAACCTCTTAGCTTAGCAGAAAAAACCGAGGTGAAGACCAAAGATAGCGAGGCGTATAACTGTCTAATTGAGCTATTTCTATTTCTAAAAGATTCTTCTTAAACAAATCAATTCACCATCTCCAACGCTAAAAGCAGACTAATGGAACACCAATGGACATGTTTTTTTTTAAATGAACTCCGACAAAGATATAATTCATTTAATTCCAACAAATTTTTGGCGTTTTAATTAACGTCAAAAAGAAATAACAACCATTATTAACGAAACTAATTTAATTTTCAATTAATATTAATACACAAGCTTCAAGTATCATATGATTCACCATTTTTAATTAAATTCATATTTATGTTGAAATAACTGGTTGGGTTGCTATGTCATAATTCATTATGTATCTTGTACTAGACAGAGTTTTGACCTTGTGCAAAACAGTGTGGTTCAGTTGAAACCACTCTTTATAAAAATGATGTTGTGAGGTAAGAAAGTTTTATTAAAATAAAATGAAAAAGTGCTATTAGAATCGTAGGTGAAAAGTTATATTGGTTGTTTTTCGTTTTGATATTATTACCGAAAAGCTATTATGTAAATTAAATACTAATTGTGGCTATAATTATAAGACGGATACGAACGAGCCTGAGGATATTTACCACACTGTTTATACCTTCATAATCACACTGTCTGGCGCATGTTTCTATAACCAAATTATCGTCTTCAGAAACTGAAGAAAAATTAAGTTTATCTACTAGTTTCTTCTAGCGTGAACATTGAGTTTAGTATAAATATCATCAATCGTTCGGGAAAATTCAACTTAGAACTTGAAGATCCATAAGATAACTGATAAACTTATAAAAATTTGAGAATGGTGGGAATATATACAAGAATATGGATATTAGATATTAAAAGAAACGAAGATAATAAAGATGAATAAACCCAGATGAAAATAGAAATAGGAGACGGTCTATAAACAAGGACCAACATATAACTTAGAAAAGGGAAAACAGCTAAAGTAGAAAAATAGAAAAATATTGTAAAAATGATTAAATAACAACTGAATATATACCAAATATGAAAAGGACAAGTTGTGGTAAAATAGAAGATTTCTACTGTGGTGGTCTACTATTGGTGATAACGCAAGTTTTTCTAAAAAAAAGAAAAAACTTCGAGAAAAAATTTACCATATAAATTCTAGACTCAATGTTCATCCACCATCTTCGGCTTCGAAAAGAACCAACTGCTAAAAAAAAGAAGGAATCTTTACAACAAATGAAGAAATGGAAGAATAGCAATCAGATTTTTAAATGGACATACAACCAAGCGATATACATGTTCGCCGAAGACAAATAGAGAGGACATTCCACGGATTTCATGCATATATCTGACACGCAAAAAAGAATATACAAAGTCATTTAATCAGGTCAGTAACAGATAGATATTGTATGGTATTGAAGCTATTATCAAAATATATAAAAATGATAGGCAAAGCAGAATTAAACAGAATCGAATACAGGGAATGACCAAGTAAACATTAAAAGTCCAGAAACATGGTAATAACGAAGGTAGGAGGAAATATCTCCACTAAGAAAGAGAAACTATGATGAAATGAGAAGGAACCTTCAACAGGAAATGGAAAATGTCGGTGGTGAAAAGGGATATAATAAAGGATGTGGTATTCTGCTGGAGTCACTCAGCTTCTTATACTCAAACTTGCTATCACTTCCTCGTAACCTAAGACCATGGTATCCAATCCTTTGGGGAAGCAGGTTCACAAATAAGGTTCAGAATACCCGATTTTAACTTAATCATATGAGAATTATATAGAATATACGCATCGGGAGCTTTAAGAAAGCCAGAAGAGGAGTTGGGTGATTCTAATGTGAACAAATAAGAACACACTTCAAAGCAAACAAAGATACAGGCAAGCAAAAGTTATCAATTACTGATAACGTAGGACATAAAAAGCATTGTAAGTATGTAACTATGTTAAGCATAGAATTCCTGTTATTATTTTCATGTATAACCGATTGCTTCTTTATGAAACAATTCAAAATGTGAATTGAAACATGTCATGAGAAAGTTATGATGCACTCGTCGAAAAAACAAAATGATTCTGAATTAGATTCTTGACGAATTTCTAAAACTAATAGAAAAGTTGAAAAATGTTATTCTTTACGTGCTCTATCCCGTACGTCTATTGATTTCACATAAATATCGAAATAGATTTCAGTGTTCTCTGCTTTTATGTATAAACGAGCACAAATAATAGAAAAAGAGACTCGGAAAGGAACATCCTGTTAACCAGAAAAGCAGTCACGTGCCAGCAACTGCGTTCGTTCGAGAATGACAGACGTGAACATAATTTGACAGCAAATAAGAACAGGGGGATGAAAATGATTGCTAGGGGAAGAAACGATTAGGTAATCTAATAGAAAATGTCATGTCACAACGAGGTGTTAGTGGCTAACGGCGGAGCCTCAATTCTAAAACCTCATGCCTTAAGCCGACATTTTGTGAGAAATAAATTTTAACGATGACTAAATCAAAATTTACTCGAGCGTTTTTTTTTTCTCTTGTTGTCTCTTCTCCTCCTGTTTTTATACTGGTTTGATTTTTACGGATAAAAATAATAAAAAACATCGCGGATTTACTAGGATTTAGATCTTATTTGTATTCTTAGAATTTTTAATATAAACTATTTTACATAGAAAATAAAACACCCAGTATAGATGAGTTTGTTATAACAATTTTTTCTATACACGTGTCTTAGGATTAGTCAACTAATCTATCAGAATTTATAAAAAAAAATTAAAATTTAGAATAAAACGGAAAACGTTTGAACTCGACGATAATTTATACCTCATTTTAGGCAAATTTTAGCTCATTTCAATGTTCCGATAGATCCTGTGGAGGATGGGTCTTTTTCCAATGTATTCAGGTGTGTGCTATGGGTGAAAAGATCAACTAATATATGGTCTCAAGGCAACGAAACAACTACATATGGTAAATAGTCAAATAAGGTAGTAAGTAACTCTGATGAATACCAAAAGTGAATTACAAAATTTCGACAGTGTGTTGCAAATGTCTGGCCAAAGAAAATTAAGCTTCTTGCTGTTTTTCTCGCCATTTTAAGGCCATCATAAATGCCCAAGAAGAATAAAATTCTGTAATTTTTAATTTGGTACATCATATCGTGTTAATAAATTTTCTGTTATATTAATTATAAAAACTGTTGGTTGATTATTATTTATATACGAGGTCTGGCTATTAAATAACGATACTGCGCGCCTAGAGGGCGCCCTAGATGGGCGGGTGTTTTTTCTCGTGCTGAAAACCATGTGTGAGGAAAACAGAAGCAATGTATCAATCCGAAATTTTTCGTTAAATCGAAAAAAACTCCGACTGAGTGCTATAAATTGTTGCAAGAGGTCGATGGGGACAATTCTCTATCTCGTGCGCGCGTTTTTGAGTAGTGTAAACGCTTCAATGAGGGCCGAGAGAGTAAATCAAAATTCAAGGCAATATTTTACGACATTAACGGTATCGTGATTACTGAATGGGTTCCAGAGGGTCAGAAAGTGACCACCAGACTTACTATTTGTCAGTTTTGGCAACCCTGCGAGAACGAGTTCGTACACAACGCCCTCAGTTGTGGAAGAACAACTCCCTATCTGTGAAGCAATATTTGACCAGT
Organism: Diorhabda carinulata; assembly: GCF_026250575.1. NCBI lineage: Eukaryota > Metazoa > Arthropoda > Insecta > Coleoptera > Chrysomelidae > Diorhabda > Diorhabda carinulata. Next base: position 5,164,794 of record NC_079471.1, read on the forward strand.
AACCGCACTCCAGTATTCGAACAACCCGCCGTACTCACCAGATCTGGCAACGTGTGACTTTTTTTGTTTCCGACAATAAAATCTACTTTGAAAAGTTTAAGTCTATGGAAGCGGTGAAGCAAAAAACGGCAGAGCTCCTAAAGGCTTTCACTAAAGAAGACATCCAGCACTGCTTCGATCAATGGAAAAAATGTATGGAAAGGTGTGTGGCGAGGGGAGGGGAGTATATTGAAGGAGAGCATTCGAATGTAGAATAATTTTTATAATAAAACCTTTTTTCGTAACCAGTCTCGTTATTTAATAGCCAGACCTTGTAAGATGCATTTACTAACTGTAGTTTGAGTCGTTTTTAAATAGATTTGACGATTTTATTAAAAAATTCTTCAACGTATTTTAGGCCTAAGGACTGTAGTTTCCAACTTGTCATTCTTGAGATGTTGATGTCCATGTATCCATCCATCGTTTTGGAGGTCTTCTTAAAGGTCGTCGTGTCCTTGGTTTACCGTCTCGTGCGATCTTTGCTAATCTTTCTATGGACATTCTGTCCTCGTGTTCGTTCCAAAAAATTCACTAAAAGGTAATTTTCTTATTTCCAATTAATTGCAATAGACTCTTTGTTATAGATTGAATGATATATTTTATCTGGTAAAGAGCCAAAATTCGCCGAAAGCTTCATTGGTACTGTACGGAGGTTGACGAAACTTAAATATTGCTGGACAAGTATTCATTTTGGAGCTGACACTCATGCACCAAAGACATTGGGGAAATGTATAAAATACACAATCTATTGCACATTATTTTTCACACCTTTGGCTCTCAGCAAATATTTCATTTTTCTTACTTGTAAGTTATTCTCTATCAATATCAGCGGCAGAACTTCCAAACCTCATGTAGCTGAAGAGAAGATCTGACAAAACCACATGGTGATTTAGTGAAAACTTCACAAAGACCAAACGCTGGCCACTCACTATATTTTTCTCAGTACTCAATCGTTGAGAAATGAATGCAATGATTTTATTTATGTACCATAATGGCATATAATCAGCACTGGAGAAACCATAGATTCTGAGGTATTCTCATAAGTGCATACATGGTTAATTTAATGAATGTAGAATCCCCAAACATCAAAGATCGAGTACGTTTGTGGAGTACCCATATGCTTAACGCACGTTTGTTCTTATGTAGAAATTATAGTGATTGTAGGACCTAAAATAATGTTTAGTGATGCTTGTTTTACCTTTGTTTTTTTATCTCATTAGGTTCTTCTATCCACGTGGTTCACGAAAGGTTAAATGTATCGAACTTTCACTAGTATGCAAATAGAAAGTCCAATACACTGTATTGTATATCCACTGGGTGCTCGAGGAAAATGTTGGCCGGCATTTTTAGTTATATACTTCAAAAACAGTTTGATGATTTTGCACACTCATTTCCGACGATATTTGAATATATCTCTTTGTTAGCAGACACGTAGGATGCTCCTGGTATCTGCTATTGTTAAGAGAATATTTTGCGCACAGACCACGAAAGATCTTTAATCGGTACAAGATACCAGTTACCTCATATTTATAAAGATAAATAATTTTGTGATTTTTGTAATCAACTTTTGTCAATAACTGACAATTTATTTTACTGTCTTCTTCGTTTATCATCGAACATGGCATTTATTAACTTTATATTCTTGCTATTTCGTCGCCCAACTGTTGGCGTATTATTTTGGAACCCCGTATTAGATCGACCGTCTGGTGCATGTTGAATCAAATCCCACTGACGGCACAGATTACTTTCTATTTCGTTACCTCCATTACCGAGCGACAAGTTTTAGCCATATTAACTTGGAGAAATACGTTTGAATCAAATATTACGGGATTTCGGTGTGCAGCACGCCTGAATTACTAGCGCACTGTCACCGGCCACCCATTTATAATTGTTTAGTAGGAAACCAGATTTGTTGGCCGACGAGGCGATAGCTGAACGTCGATACCCGATAAAAATGATTAAGGTTTGATGGGGAGAAATTAAAACCGTGTGAGATATTGGTACGTGTATACGTTTCATGATTTGTTCCGCAAAATTAGATTTGTACGATTTTTTGAGATATTGTACAAGTTTCATAATAAGTGTGATGTTCAATAAACTAATGCTTGTTGAAAGATTTTTACTATAATCGTTGGAGGCTATCCAGATATTGATTTCAACGGATTCATTTCAACAGGAGTCCATATTCAACTGATAGTTATTTCAACACTTGGAAACAAACATTTTAATATACAAAATAACTTAAAATCAAGACCAAGCCCAACGTAAACTGAATAGAAAATGTTTGTGGGATGTGAGGAAAAATCGATATACTCGTAGCAGACGATGTAGTATTAATAGCAATAAATGAAAATATAAATATCAAAAATTGTAGTGGAAAAAGAGGGCATGCAATCCAAGCCTCAACTAACGAGTTCTAGTTGGACTTGTCAGAAGCCCTGGTGGAAATTTGTAAAATCGGAAGTTCCCATATTGTATTAGGAGTGGCTGTAAAAACTGGAAAACAGAGAATGAGAAAATAAGCCTCACTGAAGAAGACAAAACAATAAAAAAGTCATTGAGTACCTCGGGCAACAGACCTTCTACTGTTTCGAATGAGTAAATGGAAAGGCCAAAGTAAGACGATAATAATTAGGGGCATATCCAAGATTAAAGTTCAAAAAAGTATATTCAAAGAATAAACAATGATATAAATTTTATATGAAAATAAAAACTAGATAATGGCCAGCATTGAATAAAATTCCTTGAAACATTCTTCTGAAGCCTTGTGGAGCAAAAAAGTTGCCAAAAAAACAAAAATGGATAAATTTCATGTAAGAGAATTAAGTATGTGAACTTTATACTTTAAGATATGAAGATTTATGATTATATTTATATACGGAATAGAGCACGAAAACAATTCCAATATAATACAAAGGAAAAACTGACCTGACTTGGTATCGAATCTTATATTGCTTCAGTGGAAATAAATATCTTCCACAAATGAATAAGTTGCTGATAACTTACCGTTTTTTCTCTATAAATCAATCTCGAAATGTTTTTTTTCATCATTATTCATTTTGCAATGAAAAAATTACGTTTTCTCAAGTTCCTTTCTATATTTTTCAATGTTAAATTTTACTTCAACACCCACAAATCAAAATGAATCCGTTATATTCAGAACGGCCAACAATAACGAAGCCACACCTATGAGTATAAAATAATTACAAATAGGTTGACGGTCCAATTCTTCGTTCCGGATACGATAAATAATATATATACGAGCGTCATTTTTAAGGCTATTAAATATGATTTACTGCGTGAAATAAATAATGTTCCGAACTGGCGAAAAAATGTTCATATGTCAAATATCCTTAATCTAAACAAGACAAATGACAAGAACTTTTTTCATATATAGCCACCCACACCATCGTATCACCTAGAAAGTGGGTGAAATATTGTATAAAAGCAGTGCTGTAACGAACAGAAGCGTTGTAATCCCCTCGGTGGATGGAATAGGGCGTTGAAGCAGGAACTGAGGATTCGAAACTTGAAATTGGAGATATTCTTGAAATTAGAAAAAATACAATGAGAGAAAAATTGATATAATTCCCCATATTGAGCTTTAGACGTTACCACTACAAATCTTGATTCATAAAATGATAAATCAATCGGCTTTCTAGAAACTATTTGAATATTCAAATGGTACCTTTGTCTCAAACTACATCGGAACATAAAGATGTGAGTGTGTAGAAAACTAGTGTGAGAAAGTTACTTTCTATCGAGTCATATACGTTATTTTGTCTACGAGCAAAGATGAATTATACTAATCCTTGTAAATAAACTAATGCATAGTGTATATGTAAAACAACAGAAGGTTCTGTGACAGCTAGTAGAAGCGTAACGAAGCCTGTCAAATTAATCACTTGGTGTATCCTACGAGATGGAAGTAACCTCGAGACGTTGAGAAAAAGAAGAATTTGAGCATCCACCGTAGTGCGGCAAATGCTGAGGCTGTTACGTTGGAATTTCTGAAACTGTTGGTAATATTCATACTGAATACACTGTTTACACCTGAAGACGGTAACTTGTTTATCGAAACGCGCGTCAGAGAGTGTAATCGTGAGTGTTGGTGTAGGGTGTTGCTATTCAAGACCTTCCACATTGTTGGCAGTAGCAGATACCTACTTTGAGGATCTTTAGGCACAAGTTTATCATGCAAATTTATGTTTACTGTATTTTTCTGCACCGTGGAGATCATATTACCCCATATACTACCATAATAAATAATAAAATAGTGTGATTTTGAGGCCAATGTTGTGAAATGAAAATTCGAAAAGATTCTCGTTAGGAACATTGCGTTCAATTTTCTTGCTTTTCAATTAATTAAACTCTTTTTATACCCTTATCTGACACTGTTTTACCGGGTTATTCGAATAATGAGAAGAGTGAGTTTAATGATATTTATTTTGCCACAAAATCATAATGTTTGGCGGGAATATAATTTAAACAAACTCCTACGTTAGATATCAAAAAAATTGGGATGTATTACCAAAAGCGATGAGCTCCATGTCCAGCAGAACATCAGCTTGGTTAGGCAAGCAATGAATACCACAGACCTCAGCGCAACTATTAAACTGTTGAACAAGACAAAAATTCAAGAGATCTGGAGCTCTGCCAGAAGAAGATTCGAAGCGCTGAGGTGGAACATCCAGTGAAGATAATCACATAGTTTTATGGTAACGAATGTAGTATACTTTAAATAAATACCTACGTTCGAAATCTATAACATTAAATTTTAAGTATTGCCAAGAACCGTAAGTTCCAAGTCTAGTAGAGCAGCAGCCTGGGGCAAGCAGTGAAAGCCACTCGGTACAAGAAAGTTGAATCAGAAAAATCTCATCGAAAATCATTGAAAAAGAGTTTTGAAGAGCTGCGGGAGGACTTATCCACATCCAGCAAAGATAATCATATAGTTTTGCGGTAAAAAATTGAATATAATTTAAATGAATACCTACGTTCCAAAGTCTAGCATAGCAGCAGCCTAGGAGAGTAGAAAACGTCACTTGATACGATAGCACCCAGTATATCTAGCGTGAGTTGAACTAGAAGAAGCATTGGAAATTATTAAAGAAACAGGAAAAGATTTGAAGATCTGAGTAACAATCCTAACATTCAGTAAGTAAATATAATTAGATAGTATTGCCGTAAAATTGGAGTGTAATTTGAATAAGTGCCTACTGGCCAATTTTAAAATATTGAGATATATTTCCAAGTCTAGTAGATTAGTATCCTGAGCGAATGCCACGTTGAAGACTCAGAAGATTCTAAGAGCTAAAGACCCATCATAACAGCCAATTGAGCTTCTGAGTAACCTTAATGTCAAATAAATGAAGTAGTTACTTTGTCTATCAGAAAAGTTTCTAAAATTCGGGTATACTTATTTCAAAATGAAATTTTCAGTGTACGAAACTTTCTTAATTCGCCCTTTATCTCATATAACAGTCAGGCGTCTATTCGTATTTGGTGGTTCCCGGACTTTGCTATATTGCACCTTCGGATTATCCCTAACGGTGTCAACGGCCACCATTTATTATTGTTTCGGCGAAAACTCAATTTGTTAGGCGAAGCACGAACGCGTCCATCCCGTATGTCGTGGCGCGATGCCTCGATGTCTGATAAAAATAATTGAATTTTGATGGTTATGCATTAATCAGATACAGATGTGTCGTCCACTTATCGCAATGTTATAGATTCTTTCAAGTTATTGCAGAAATTCTATATAAAATTCACAGTTTAGTAACAAAAATAAAATGGAATGCAGTTACCAATAGTTATTACTGAATAATTAAAAAAAATTAACCACGGCCGATGATCAGTATGAAATTTTCAGGATTTACTAACATGGCCATAAAAAACGTAGAAAAAAAATATCCAAACCGTACCAACCCTGGAACAATCCCCAATCATCCCCCCACTTATTCAGCTGTAAGGAAATATTTAAATAAAAATAACCAAGGCCGATGATCAATATGAAATTTTCAGGATTTACTAACAAAGCCATAAAAGGCGTAAAACAAAAAATATCGAGGCCATACCACTCTCGGAACAGCCTCTAATCATCAATTAACCAAATCCAAAAAAATTAACAACGGCCGAGAATGGGGCTCAAAGGAAATCAGTGATGTCAATTTATGTCACATATTTGCTTTATCTGATTTTGAAACATCCCCCCACTCACGCAGCAGTAAGCAAATAATTTAAAAAAATGAACCAAGGCCGAGGACCAATCTGAAATTTTCAGGATTTACTAAACAATGGCATAAAAAACGCAGAAAAAAATATCCAGACCGTACCACCCACGGAACATCCCCTAATCATCACTTAACTCTTGCAGTTGCTGGGTAATAATTAAATAAAAATTAACAACGGCCGAGGATGGGGCTAAAAAGAAATCAGTGATGTCTATTTATGTCACATCTTTGCTTGTTACTGCTTTTGTAACAAAAATCGAGACACCACCAATTTTATTAGGTTTAACAGGGTGGTTCTTCACAACTAAGTAAAAATTTCTGGAACCTTTGGCGATATTCATACTGAACACCACCAGTACACCAACACTCACAATTACACTGTCTGAGGCGCGTTTCGATAACAAAGTTATCGTCTTCAGAGACTGAATGTAAACAGTCCAATGCTCATAGTTTGGCAGCGTAGTTTTGGTTTTGTTACCAGTAAATGTTTTTAATGACCAGAAAGGACTTTATAAGGAACCTACTATTTTTTCAACACACCATTGAAAAACTTACCTCATATAATCCTGTTTGCACAATATCATTCCTCCTTTCGTGAAACACGACGCTCCTAGATCAGCTAACATCGCGGCACAACACGTACACTTAAGACAACTATTGTGCCAATATCGGTCCAACGCGTGTAATAAAAATCTTTCGACTATTTTTCCACCACAACCCGCGCAAACTTTCACTGTGTTGTTGTTATTATTGTTATTAGTATTGTTGTTGTTATTGTTGTTCGTTAAAGAAGGATTGTGATGGGGGATATGTGGTCCGTCGGATGGGGGTCCGGCACTGGTAAACGCCGGGTGTTGGTGGTGTGTATGTGGGTGCTGATCGTGGGGGCCTCCACTGTGACCTGCGAAAAACATTATAATATAAAAATTCCCGGTTAAAGACAATATAAGATAGATTTTAACTCACCTATTGTTCCAATAGGATGTCCATTCGTCGCATGCATCCTAGCATGCGGCGGTGGTCCTCCTGGACCAGGATGTCCGTGGTAATTATTATTATCAGGAGAAGGAGGATGCGGAGATGTTAGTTCCGGTCCTCCATAAGGATGATAATGAGGATTCATTGAAGCAAGAGCGCTGGCTGCCAGTTTGACGGATGGAGCGCTGTACGCAGCGCGTACTACTACTAACAAACAATAACTTTCTGGTTCCTTAGACTAGATTCGAGTGACGATTACCCGACTGTAGGCAGCTACTTTAACTTCTCTAAACTCTGAAACAATGAAACGAACTATAAATGATGTGTTATTATATAATTTTAGTATGAAACGCATCAGTTGTTCTGACTAGCACGATTATTATAAATTTTGGTTCGTAATATCACTTATCTAATTGTATATTTACATTGTTGTCAAATCTTTCGTGTTTATTTGAAAAATAGGAAAGGTTGAATCGATGCCAATATTCCGTAATTGATTACCATTTAATGTAAGCTGCGAGTGCCTAACTTTCTATCCACAAATGGATAAGAACATAATGGTAACTAGCAAAACATCGTAAAAAAACAGGACTATTGATTTAACTCTAAAAGTTAGTGTTTTGAAAGATATAATTTATAGGATTGTTAAAAATCAACTTCTCCATATCCAAACTGTACTAGTACTCCTACCAGCAAGTCGCTAATCGCGGGTAATAAATTCCGTAGTCTATTTTTAGTACAGATGGAATAGGAGTAAACCCGAAATTAAATTGGGCGCTTCTGATTTTCTAGATTATCAAAGGTTTTCGGTTGGTTATTGAATAATCCTAGCAATTCTTAACATAATTATAAGCACGGGTTTTCGAAATTTTCAACAGCGAATAACTCGAAAACTAAGAGGAATTCGAAAAAACTGCCTGAACAAAAAATGTAGAGCACAAAATTTTCTACAAAAAAGGTCTTCAGTCATTTTTTCGATGGATCCACTATTTCTGAGTAAATCACCCTCAACGCCGAAAGCCGTAGCATCCGCTCGCACATTCCCGCCAGTGCGAATCCAAGTCAATTTATGTTCCAGGCACAAATGGAAACTGCTCCAACCCTTGGAAAATTGTCGAAAATTGAGATGAAGAGGAATATTGGCCACATAAGCACTTGCAGTATCAATGGATATATTTCATCACTCGTCATATAAACAAGCAAATCCAACGAGAAATTTGTCGTATTATTATCAATATTTTCACGTATATAGCACACATCAACTACTTCTTGGTTTCAAATGAACTAACTTTCAAAAAACGCGATCGTTTTCGGTCAATATTCACAGACTTCTTAATAGTTTCTCTTTCACAAAAATGTGGAGCTTAGAATCTCAGCTTCGAGTTTATACAAGAACATTCTCAGGATGGTGTATCTTTATTCTTGCAATTTTAAAAATGCACAGAACGTTCCAGAATGTCCCGTTTTTCCGTAAATATGTCCTTAAATATCCAAGATTGAGTTTCTACGAAAATTCGAAATTTTGTATTTGTAAAAGCGCGTTACACAAAATCGATTGCGAACCCCTTATTACAGTTCTGTTCATTTGTATTATGGGAACATTCAAAATGATAATCAAAAAAATTTTGAGGTTAGCAACAAATACCTGGGATACTTTTTGGTACTCTACATTTTTTGATACGGCAGTTTTTTTCAAATTCCTCATAGTTTTCGAGTTTTTTGCAGTTTTTGCTCAAACTCGACTAATTTGCCTGTACTATTTTATGTACGAGTACTAAAATCTAATTGCTTATGGAAATCTTCACGTTCATGTAAAATATTATTACAGAATAATCTAAATATTTCCTAAAATTTTCATAAATACGAGGTCTGGTTACTAAATAACGAGACTGCGCACCTAGAAAGCGCCCTAGACGGGCGGGTGTTTTTTCCTCGTGCCGAAAACCAAGTGTAACGAGAAACAGAAGTAACGTATCAATCTCAAATTTCTCGTTAAATTGAAAAAAATTCCGACTGAGTGCTATAAATTGTTGCAAGAGGCCTATGTGATCAGTTCTCTATCTCGTGCACGTGTTTTTGAGTGGTGTAAGCGCTTTAGTGAGGGCCAAGAGAGCACTGAAGATGACCAGCGTCCAGGTCGCCCTGAGACTGTTTCAACTTCGGAAAAAATGACCAACATCAACCAAATTTTGCGTGCAGATCGTCGATGAGCATCCGGATGATTGCCGAAGCTGTGAATCCCGATAAAGAAACGGTTGGAAAAATTTTACACGAGGAATTACTCATGACAAAAGTCGGTGCGAAAAATCTGACTCCCGACCAAAAGCTCTTGCGTCAACGGGTCTGCTCAGATTTCCTTGAAAGGAAAAAACTGCAGAGCTCCTTAAGGCTTTCCATTTAGTCCAAGTTGTGTCCTCTTCATCTTCATTTAATGATTACAAACATTAATACTTAATTGTTTCAAATCATTTATGTAAAAGTGTTGATGACACAGTGGAATAAGTTAGTAGTATTTCGAATAGAAGATCATTTGTAACGAAAACCTTGAAGATAAGTGCATGCGTTCTTCTTTAAAGAATTTCTTCTTGCCACGGTTCAGATGATAAAGATTACCTTGAAATAAGTCCTGGAAACGTTTAAAAGAAACAGGTTTTCGCTGGAAAAAGCAAATATTTTAACTGCTTGCTAAACTGTACCATCAATTCTCCCGAAAAAGATATTTAATAATAAAATATAAAATCAGCATGCGCATGAGATACGATTCCATTGACAGGAAGTCTTTACTGCTAGCTATTCGGGTAAACACTAACATCTGCTGCACTAACTATAACATACCAGTTTATAACCTCTAAACGTTAAAGTCTAGGTCCCTTCTATTTCTTGTAACTTTAGGTTCTGCTGGTATAAAGAACTGAGAGAATATTGACCACCTTGTGTACTTGAAATTGATCAATGTAACATTTAATTTTGAATTGATGTGATAGTTCAAATTTTAGAGCGTCTATAATCAGCACACCTGTATAATAAAATTTCAAGATATTTCAGCCCGAAGTTACAATTCAAATTCGTACAAGATGCCATGAAATTTGTTATAGTACTGATCAAAAATGATAATGACCCTTAATAACCATAGTAAACTTTCAGGTAAAGAATGCTATCAACTCTTTACAATCTATCTCTGTGGATCAAATGGAATTGATAAAAACCGGGTCTGGGAATTCTTTAGCATAAATTATGACATTTAATAAGTGTATAGTCGCATAAGAGGCTTCGGGTGCTTTCAAACATGAAATCATCTCAAATATGCATACAGGTGTTTGCTTTCATAGCTTTAGGTGTTTTGAGGGACTACAAATTTTTAGAGGATTCTTTTGATACATGATTCTGTTTATTGCGAACGAAACCATTTATTTCTTCATATCTCAGTGTTGATTGGAGAAAATTATTTACTTGATTTATATTCATGATCTTCCAAATATAATTTATATCCACATAATATACAAGATGTACTCGATAAACATCTCAAAGTTTCAGTTGTATATAAAACTCGTTCGTCATTGATGAATTTCTCTTTGGATTTAATCACAAGAAAAGTCGAAATTTCATGGAAAGTATGTCTCAAATAGGTTAGCTTCATATTATGGGAATAGAAGAGCTCTCCGAAAACGATGTATGAAAATATGAAAGCGAAAGAAGATAATTTCGTCGAATGTGTCACAGTCGATTATTGTTATTCACAAGATAAGTGACAAAAATTATGAGAAAGTAAATTTTTATCTCATTAGATATCACTACTATTCAACATGTCTTATGAATTATAATTTGATCATGTTTGGTAGCTCTACTATAGTCCAAGATGACCCTTATAATCCAACCTGGAAGAGCTAGAATCAACCACGGATGTATTCAGATTTTAAAAGGAAACAAAAATTCTTTCAAATTTATCTAATAGTTACGTAAATATAAGTTACACTTGATTAATTATATAATTTATTACTATTTAACACTTACATGTGATCTTACGTATCATAAGACTTTTGTTTTTTTTTTGGGTAATTTATTTTTGATGTTTATAATCCCAAATTCTTGTCCTCACCTTATGATCCAATTTAGTATAGATTGGAACTTCCGATTGATCAATTTTTTTAACATAGAGTTAAGTTTGGAATGCGAATCGATAAAAATATTATAAAAAGACTGGGTAAACAGTTGAAACACATGAAAAATTAAATAGCAGGAATTAAAATTAGACTTAGAAATATAACTTAGACGTACTTTTCAAATAGAACTTTTGCTTTTTCACCCTATGTATGTGCATTCTCATCACAATAAACTGTAACTCACTGAAATGGTGTATTCCTATGGTGGAAAATATTGTGAACCATCGTAAATATTTACACTCGATTGGTTTTGACAAAAATGAATCTAGTATATTGGAAACAATTTCTTTAGTTCATATTCTTGATTCTCTTTTAACGAATATTTTGGAAAAATCGACTCAAGTTGCAAGGTCGCGGTCAAAAGTCTCTGCCAATAAATCTGTAGCCTCAATCCTTTTTTTGATTTCAGCATCTATTAGCCATTAGTCTTAGCTGTGCTCTATGTGTTTATTTAGTTAGTTTTTGGCAAAGAAAAATTATCAAACGGAGAGGAATCTTAAACAATGAAAAATGGTTATAATTAACAGTAAAGGAAATACAAGCTATCAATAATTAGTTTTCCCTCCTAATAACTGCTTCCAATGAAAATATCATGGATCGAATGAGTTTCTTCACTAGATCTTGTTTGATGCCATTCCATTCTTAAGTGAGTGCCGTTTTGTGGTTTGATTTCGAAGCTGGTGCAGGATTTCTAGCCAAAACTTTTCTTTCAAGTCCCATAAATGTTCCATAGGATTTATATCCGCTACGCGCTGGCTAATCTATGGTGGCAACTTCGACATCCTATAAATACTGCCGTACGAAACGTTCATTGTCCTAAATTAGGAAGAATTTTTCGTAGGGAACAACGTCATCCCCAAAAATTTCTTCTATGTATCGGTTCGAAGTTAATCCCCCCGCTCCATCACCAGTTTCAATAATTTCATTGAAATGTTTGTCCAAACCTTCCAGGAACCCTTCTAAAAGCCACGTTTTATGCAATACTTCAGTGGACTCGTCCTCTTCTATCGCTAACATGCAGAGACACGCTGGTTTCGTCTATGAAGAGAACGATGTCCCATTGTTTGTCAGTCCAGTTTACTTGGTCTCTGACAAATCTTATACGAACGACTCAGTATTTTGGGGTTAATTTTGGACCAGTAGCCGGCCTTTTTGGCTCAATGTTACCTTTTTCGGAGCTCATATTGGACTTGAACACCAGTGAGAGCCTGATTTCTAAGCGATGTGCTGAGAACGGATCTCTCTCGGATGTGTTTTGACAGCCAAAATATTTTCTCAGTTATTTTATTAAGAATATTTCCAATTTTTTCCAAATTTTAGAATTTGTCACCACGATAATCGCCATTCAAGAGTTAAGAAGCGATAGCAATATTAAGTGAAGCTATTAATGCCTGCGTTGGGGTTCTAATATCATAGGCCAATTCTTCATTAAGGGAAAATCTATTGGGAGTGCAATATTTAGATGTGAATAACAGGTACTTATTTTAAAAATTTATTCATTTAATTTTTAAACTTATTTGTTGTGATTTCTTTCAGTTAATATTGTTAGAAATAAAGCTCCATGAAACAGGTAGTGCAAAATTGACATTTTTGCCTAAAATCAAGTTTTTTGCTCAATTTGGTCACAAAAAATAGGAGAAAATGCTAATTTATTGTTAAATAGTGGCTGAGTAGTGAAAATAAATAGTTAACCAAGCACTAGAAATAGCTGAAAATAACAGCATTTTTGGCATTAGATTGAGCCAAAAAAATCGATTTTTTAGAAACCAATTAGCAACAAATTTTACCCATTTTTATTTTCTATCCCTTTTGCACCTCCACTCAGTTTATTTTGGATCCCATATTTACTAATTATCGTTTTATTATGCCTGATAGACACGATATCTTCGCATGAGTTTGGATACTGCTCGCCTTTACTCGCCTCGCTTCCTTATCACTTCGCTCCGTGTGCGGTATTTCGGACTTAAGTCAAAAGAATGTAAATTAAATCTAGAGTATGGATGGTAAGAACCATAATTTTAAGGTGTTTGTGATTATTTGCTTGTGTAGATTCATAATGTATGAAAGTGGAGCTTCACCATAGTGAATTGGTAGGTCTTTGAGTAGATTACCATTTTACAATTCCATTAGGATTTGTTTGGTGATAACTAGAATTCCGGACTCTGCATATTTTTGGCGTAAAAATATGTTTAAAATACGTTGTACACAAAAAGATAATAAACTTCTTAAAGAATTATTGTAGTCAGTTATTTAAGGATAATAAAATAAATGGTAAATTATTTTGATTATTTTATTTATGAGAAATTGCATAAAACCAAGAAGATGTAGTAGCTAAAACCTAAATATTATAATTGAAGATGTTATAAAAACGAGTATTTACAACAAAACTAAACACATCCCACTTGTATCTAATTAAGAAAATCACCGGGTATCTCTCCCATAAAATAAATTGATTTAAACCAATTTCTGTAGAAGTTATATAGGTATATTTCGTTATCCTACGTCGTAAATTTGCTCGTAAAATCTCACGGATCGTTCGTGCACCTTTTTCGCAACGAGGCAAATTAAAAAATGGCCGGCGAACAGAAGAAATAATACCTGTATAACTCAATAATAACACCATCTGATTGTTCGAAAATGTACCATTTTCTGCGGGATAATTGGTGTGAAGCCCCGAGATTCTCCATCTTACGACGCATGATTATGATTTATCACTAAACGTATATTTTTGATTATTTTTCTACTAATTCGTTTTGTACTAATTTAGAGGAAGCTTTTTTTTGTTGCTTCTGAGTGTTTTGTGATTAATGTGAACGTAATTACTGGGTATATCTAAAAACATATGTTTACTTTACAAACGAATTTCGAAAATATACGATAGTTGTCACAAATTAACTAAGATTGTTGAGATTATGTATTCAATTACGAGTTTCCCTGGTTTATTTCAATATAGAATAGCAGAAACAGAAAACAGTTTGTAGATTAGACTAAAACACTGTATGAAGCTCCCATTACGAGGTCTGACTATTGAATAACGAGACTGGGCGACTATCATCAACCAAACTCTGCGTGCAGATTGTCGAATCAGCATTCGGATGATTGCCGAGACTGTAAACACCGATAAAGAAACGGTTAGAAAAATTTTAAACTATGAATCACACATGACAAAAGTCCGTGCCAAAAATCTGACTCCTGACCAAAACCTCTTGCGTCAAAGATTCTGCTCAGATTTCCGTAAAAGGTTAGAAAAAAATCTGCTTTGAAAGGGACCCGGTTTGGGTCGATAGAAGCGGTAAAGCAAAAAAAGGCAGAGCTCCTAAAGGCTCTTACCAAAGAAGACTTCCAGCACTGCTTCGATCAATGGAAAAAACGTATGGAAAGGTGTGTGGCGAGGGGTAGTACATCGAAGGGGAGCATTCGATTGCAGAATAATTTTTATAATAAAAGCCTTTTTCGTAACCAGTCTCGTTATTTAATAGCCAGACCTCGAATTTCCAACATTAAGTCGTCGGAGGTGAAAAATGGGGATAGACAATCCTAAGCGAAGAGCTAAAATGTTTACTTGACTTCTTCTATCAATATAGGCAGATAATATTTTAAGAAGCTCAGCGACTGTTACTTGCAAAAACTTGTATATTCGTTATTCAGTATGACAAGCCGAGACTTGCCGTTGCCGCGCCGGCCGCCGTCCCGACAGCAACGCTTGCTGAGACGTGCAAATTGATACGACTTGAGGTGTAATCAGTGATTGCCAGTGTCGCAAAATTGAGTACCTACCTGCCTATTTGCTATGGATTTAGGCAAAAGCGCGTTTCCCTCGTCATATCCTGTCGACAAA
Organism: Diorhabda carinulata; assembly: GCF_026250575.1. Lineage (NCBI taxonomy): Eukaryota > Metazoa > Arthropoda > Insecta > Coleoptera > Chrysomelidae > Diorhabda > Diorhabda carinulata. The sequence continues at coordinate 5,180,042 of NC_079471.1, forward strand.
AGTTTTAGTGCTGTTACAGTTATTAACAAAACAAAAGGAGCATTTTGAATGGGAAGTTGGATAGAGTCGCTTTTTCTATTGGCGAATTTTTCTTTTTTGATATCCACTCACAGCACAATCTATTTGTTTATTTGATTTATTATAGTATAATTAACTTTTTTAACTTTTTTCTGAAACTGTAAATTCGTCGTTGGATCTCAGCCACAACGCAAGTTTCCATAGATAGATCTAATATTCACTTTTTTTCGAGAGTTGGAAATTGGTAGTAATCTAACTGCAGGAGGGTCCACCTGATCCAGCAACATTTTGAAAGTGGTCTATGAAACAAATGATTTAGACGAAAAGATATTCGTCATAACGTTTTTTTAAAATTATAAAACTACGTACATTTTATAGTTTTACGTTTTACAAAAAGTGTATTAGGAAAACATTTCGTAGTTCATGATAACCAATCATTTATATTTCGAGGTTTCTTCTATTATTTCTACCTGCTCAAAAATTGAAACCCACAATTATTACTTATTTCACAAAATCTTACTGGACTTAATAATACCCTGCCCTCAATATCCAACATTTCGAAGAATATCCCTTTTGTTTCCATTCCAGACGCCATAATCTTAGACAGGGGGCGGGTAAGTGCCTATTTTAAAGCCGCCACAAAGGTTTAAATTACCATTTAGTACTAGTAATTAAATGGAAACAACAACAAGAGATCAATATCGTAGTACCGTGTCTGAGATCGGTGATATTTTCAAAGAACCGCCTTAGGGATTCTCTTGTGAATCTTATCGTGTATAAATTATGAGCGTTTTTTTTTAACGTTTTAATATCTTGACTAAGTACATTTAAAATGATTTATTATTATTTATTGAATGCAAGTCCTACAGAGTGACCAGACACATAGATTAAAACTTTACAAATCAGTTATTACTTCACGTAATCTAATGTAATATTTATTTATAGTGGTGGGGTGAATTCATAAGCACTATCTCTCATAAACTTAATTTATTCAAACACTTCACACTACACTTATCTAACTTATCACTAATACTTATTCAAATTCTTCGGTTACTTTCTATTTTGTTCTGTTCTCCATGATTATTTATTATAAACTAAGTGCAATAAATAAACTCGTTTGTATATACAAACTAATTCCTCAAAAATTCTATAAAATAAAGGAACAAAACAAATAAATAAATAAGACCTTTATAGAAATTAGTTCAAAAGAAACAATGCAAACAAATCTCCACCTAAGATAAAAACACCAAACGATTTCCGGATGTATCAAACGCGCCGCGGTTTCGCCGAATTTTAGTATTTCACTACAATCAGACAGGACCGGCTCCAAAGCGCATATTGCAGACTTGTTCGTAACAATAATATTAAAAGGTAGATCTAATATTCTTGACTTCAATCTTCTCCGATTTCTTCCGGTCCTTTGCTATTTTTTCCACCCGACTATTCCTATCTATCTGCATCCTTGAGATCTTGCAGCCATTTTTTCTCCTCTTTTTCCCACCTTGTCCTCCCTCTAACGTTATTCTTACAATTTTCTGTTATAGTATTCTAATCATTTTGCTCTTTGTGCTCAACGATTTGTGCTATTTTCTGATTCTTATGTATCAGTTTTCTCTGTTTGTTCATCTGCCTTCTGCGATCACGACACCCTCATATATTTTCTTTATTATTTTCCATATTTTTGGCACATACAGATTTGATGTATCGACAATTGCTTCATTGTGACTGCTCTTAAAAAGTTTTTGCTCTAAGAATTTTTGATAGCAATCCTACTGCTCTCTGAACTTCGAGAATAGATAATCTAATATAACAACTTCTTCGAATTTTAATACTTTACTCTTTGCTATCCATTTACTTCGTTTGCTTTGATTTATTTGTAATCCATTTTTTTGTTCATTAAAAAATTTGCTGGAAATCTTCTCTAATTCTCTTTTCTATCTTTTCATTAACACTGTTTATGAAAAGGCGTCAAAGACAAAGCCGCATTCGCAGAATTTTAAAGTTCCATTATAACCGGACAGACCGGCGCCACGGACCTAGTCGTCGATAAGTTCGTAACAATATTAAATAGATTCGTAGAAAGAAGATCGCCTTGTCTTAGTCCTTTTTCCACTATAAATGCATCCGATAAATAGTGTCACATTTAATTTATGTTGGTATTGGTTAGGGTTATATCTCAATTTTTTAGGCATTCCCACTACTATATTTTGTATATTCAGTCATAAGCCTATTTAAAATCAATAAAAGAAGATGCAGTCATACTTTTGAATCTAAGTTATTGTTCTGTCTCTCTCTATAGTTTTCGAACCTGGTCTTATCCCTTTTTTATCCAAATTTTAGCACTTTGATAATGTTATCTTAGAAAAAGATGCAAATTAATAAACAATAGGACGATATTTTTGATTGAGTGCGCCTGATCAACACATTCTACGAGTCTCCAAAAGGAAACGCGATATTTCGAACACAAGACAAAGGACGTGACGGCGTGAATATAGAACACATCGAGAGTGTGGATGACTAGCATTCCTCTCGCCTCTGAAAGAGAGAGAGAGAGAGAGTTTCGTAGGGATGTTTCTATTTGGTTAATTTCTGGAATGGTCCTGATGTAGGAAAACTGTTCCTCTACAGGGCTGTAATCGTGGTGGTTGTATGGAAGAGTTGCTTTTAGTATGTCATCGCGTGAGGAATACAAAAAATTTAAAAGTACTGAGGACGAAAAGTGGTTCGAACCAGACAGTTTTTTGAAGAGGGTAATGGATTTTTTTATTGTAAGTAACCGGGTATAGCTGCGCCTGCGTTGGTAGGTTTGGTTCAGGAAACAACTTCATACAGAATCTTTGAACATTTTCATATATAAATGACTACTTTCTACGTATAAAAAGAGTATGACAGCTTGAGAAAGGACAGTTTTGTATTCTAATAATGAGAATACTACTAATAAATATAACTTCTCATTCGGCGATCGAAATATTTCAATAAGTCTTAACTATGGTATGAAAATTTTCTGGTTAAGAGTGAATTTTATGACAATTTTTGTATTTGGTACACTGACCACCAAAAAATCTACGATATTTGAAATTTGCTTTACGATAAGCACCCACAACTTTCATTATTAAAGCAACCGAAAATAAATTATGATTAAAACGATTGAATTATTATGAAATCTCTTACGTTTGTTGCCAGATATTGCTCATCGGTAGCTTCGTTTATGAAATTGAGTAGTTCTGGTGTAAAGTTTTCAGTTTTTATTCTCAGGCTTTAGTATAAAATCAGCTATTAACGCTAAGAAAACAGCCATGAAATTCGGTTTGTTCTAGTAACAAATAGCGAACGCACGTGTTCGGATTTGAAATGTTCATTATAATGATTCAAATGTATATTAATTTCCATATGAAATTACTATTATTATTATTATTATTAACGCGGTCTCAAGGAAATAACTCGAACGTATTTAAATAATTTATAGTTAATTTGAAAAAAAAAACGAGTAAACAAATAACTGAAGAAATATAATAACATATTAATCATTTTCACTGTCTTGTTAAAATGTATCGTAGTAAGTGAATTAGTAATTATAATCATGAGTTTATAAGCAAATGATATAAACAACAAAATTTTGTAAATGGTCTAATAAATTTTCTTGTCTAGTTCAAGCTTAATAATATATCCGTGAGTATCTCTGCAGATCTTACATTTTATTCCACAGTTTTCCAATTATTTTCTCAACAATTCTTTGTCTGAAAGATTTGTGTTGATACGTTTTATTTGGATACGAACGCGGATTACGAAACTATGTTTACCAAATTTCAACAACCCGCCGCTACCAAATGGTTCGACAGTGTAGAAGACCGAGAAATTCTTAAGAACGAGCTCTGTTACCGACGCGCCGTGTTCTGGACGATCGGTATCTGTATCAACTAACGAAAATATGGAATCTGGCGCTGGCGTTAGTTGCGCAGCCGAAGAAATCCGCAGTGGGGCTATCGGGATAACTTCAAATATACAATCGTTCTCCAGGACTCCTCCACGCACCTCACGAGGATTATTTCAATCGCAAAGTATTGCGAGTGGTACCTCGAATGCAGTCAGGATGATCCGCAGTTCCAGCATTCCTCAAATATTTATTAAAGATCGTTTATACGAGAACCGATGTTTATAATGAGATGCATGATACTAGAAGAGATAGATCTGGCAACATTGCAATTTAATATATCACCATCCTTGAGTAGAAAGCTCTATTACAGAGTAAATAGCATGAATTAGTAAAAAGAACATATCGTACAACTGTGTTTCATAGATTTTGAAACAAGAGTTAAACAAAAAGTATTAAATATGTTCAAAACAACAAAAGGGCGAACTATATTCAGCCCATTATTATTTGCCATTTTGTTAGATGAAGAAATAGAAAGACAAAAGCTCAAAAAACTGAAAAACGTAAGACATCAAAGTTTCGGGGTTACTATAAGCAGATGACAGAGTAGAAAAAGAGGAAATTTTCAAGTTAAAAGCTAGACGAACTAGAAATTGAACAGGTCAAAAGTTTTAAATACCTTTGCACGACTTTAACAGAAAATGTGAGCTATGATCTACTACTTGGAAGTCGGTTTTAAAAAAACAGCATTAGGAGATGGAAAGTCTGATATAGAGACGATGAATATCCAAGACGCAACTATCAAGACATTGTGGGAGCTCTTTCAATTTTTCATTATAGATATGGGAAAAAATTGTTACTCGTTGAGTGCCACCCAAGCTCAACGATTCCCAAAATTTTACACGGTAAAGCCAATGTAGATCTACAATAAAAGAGAACATAGAACTCTGATCGAACTGTTGGAAATATAAATTAGATAAAAGGAAAAAGACAAATAGATCTTCATAATTTAGGTAAGGTTTTTGCACTCCATTGAATTAAATATCCATTTTTTTGGTTCATTAACTGTTTTGCTAATATAAGGTATATAAGATGTTATTTCTATTATTTACATTTACACCGTACCTTATTTCAACACTCTATTCTCATTGATTGGTTATTGGTTGTCATTTCATATTCATTCTTAGTTAATTATCTCGTTATATTCTATCCATGCCAACCGGATAAAAATTGTTTTAGATGAAACGCCCATGGTAACTGAACAAATTAAAAATATATTCAAACTAAAGAAACTGTTAATAGCCTTCCATAGACTGGTTGTGATAGAACCGATACTGATCTATCATTCATTCTCGTTCTCATTAAAAAATTATATTGTAAGTTTCGTTATCTCGAAACTTAATTTATTTTCCATGTTTTATTTACACTCATTATTAATTCAAACACTTTACAGGTGGAAAGGAACGCGCATTATCTAAATCAAATCTAAAAATTATTATAAACGAAGTCACTTTTTCACTGCGTGAAAAATTCTGATATTACAGCACGAGAAAAGAAATTCTCGAATAGGTAACGTTTAAAATAATTCAAAGTGGCCTTGGATCTATAATTGAAGGTCAGTTGCTACGAAATGTTCGTTTGTGAGTACCCACACGGCTAATAGTTAATCAATTGGTTTATCTTTTGGTTGCCTGATTCTTATTTTGGTAAATTCGAATAAACTTCCGAAAACGCCAATAGGAAAGGTTTTAGAACAAACAAAGGGGCAACAGATGCAAACTTAATCATAATTAGACAAAAAAGCGCAAGAGAAGGCCTGTTTTATAGATCTTGACAAAGCATTCGACAGAATCAATATTAAAGACATGGAAAATCCTGAAAAACATAGAGGTATAGAGGAAAAACTAATAAACGGAGTAACGGCTTCACATAAATGGATGGGAAGCAATGATTTATAATAAGCCCATTATTATTTACCATAATGTTAGATGAAGGAATAAAAAGAAAAGGCAGTAAACAGTAAAAAGTCGGAAAATGGAATAGTAATGATGGCAGACATATACAGTGACAGTCTACAGATAATGAATATAATAATAAACGAACACAAAATTAAGACGATGATAATAAGTCAAAAGGAGAGGACAAAATTACGAGAATTAAATATAGATCAGTTCAAAAGTTTTAAATACCTCTTGGCATGGCAATAACACCAAATGGAAGAGTGGAACAAAAAACGAGACGAGAGACATGAAGCAGCTGTAAGATTATACCATAGAAATAAAGAAGGAAATATATAAAAAAGTACATATGGATCAGAGACATGGACACACAGAAACAAAAAAGCAAACTACATAATGACGAAATGAGATTTTCAAGAAACGTAGAGAATGAATCAAGATACGCCAAAATAACATTATAAGAGAAAATTTCAATTAAGAATCGATTCAAAACATGTTATGGCCATGTTATAAGAATGAGAGCAGAATATGGAGCACGAACTTATAGAAAAAGAAAGGAAGTCAGAAGAGAAGCTGGACAGAAGAGGAGAAGAGGGAGGCCAATAATGAAATAGTTGGACACAGGATGGTGCTCAAAGTTAAGGGATAGAATGCCATAAAGATCCATCGTTGAGGAGGCTAAGGTCCACACAGGGCTCTAGTACCTCGTGGTAGAGTATGAAATATGTTCAAAATTATTTGTTTCGCGTTTTAATTGAAAATTTAGCGACTCTAAATTAAAGTGAAAATTCTAAATCGTCTGTAAGCGAGAAACATGAACATCTAGTGATAAAATCATAACACATATCATAACAGCCCCTGGCAAAGGGTGCAAAAGCAATAACTAAATCTAAAGCTTTGTTAGATGATCTGATTTCCAATCATATTAACCATACAATAACAAACTCCTTGCTTTCTATTCACAGTATTATCTTCGTCGTAACAAAGTCGCTGGAATGATTTTCAATCGGAGATAACTTCACATTTAGACTGGGGATTTTCGTACTGACTTTTGTAGTGTTTCGCAAATTTAATTTTAAAAATGATTAACATCCTACGAACATATGCAATTAATTATTCTGGCAATCATGAAACACTATCTATTACCAGAGATATTATCTTTATTTCGTTACACAATATCAAATTTAATATATTAATAATACATGTGAACCATATGTTCGCTATCTCCAGTGAACATATTTAATTGTTTGGTGATCTTAATGAAAACGCCATATTATTAATCTTCATTAGAGCTAAATATGGAACCAAATAACGAACAATAATTACACTAGTTCCCTCGATCTAGACTTCTCAATATTACAAACTCGGCAGACGGGAATCGTTATTAAGACAGTATATTATTAACGTACAGGAAATGATACCAAAATGTATCTAAAAATAAATGCCGTCGCCAAATTGGTATTCGAAATAAGTGAAATCTTTCCAGAACTATTGAGAAATGTTAACTATTTTAAGTAGGTTACCTCATTCTTTTCCTTGTGATGTGTTACTGTGATAGTTTGATATTAGAAAATATTCGAAACATGAAATATATATTTAGTTGTATGAATCATGATGAATTTTAGTTGGTACATAGATTCAATAGGAGCGGAAAGCGGAGAAATGAGTAAAATTAGCAAAAAAATAACTGAAGTATGAAAATATAAGGCACTTCGGTATATAATGGACAGCTGATACGAATGCATGAGGTTTAATAGGAAAATATCCAGTTTTAGTAACACGTAATCAAGCTCTACATCAAGACAATGCTAAAGCACATACTACCAAAATTGCGCGAAAGATATAAACAAACTTGGCGATATCAAACTCCTACGATATCCAGCATTTAGTCCGGACCTAGCACCGTCAGATTTCTAGCTGTTCAGATCCATGGCGAATTCTAGCGTGAGAAAACTTGGAATCTAAAGAAGCTGTTGCTATACACTACTAACGGAAAGTTACCCAACAAACTTTTCGTTTACTTTTTTGAAATGTGATAAATAAACACCTTGATTTGATCTATAACGAAAATGCTATGTTAGTTTACGAAGTGTATACGATGATGTCTTCGACTTTCCTTCTTATCCCCGCGTACTGTTTGTGAAAAACAAAATAAAATCGGCATCCGAATCACATTTGGTACGTATCTGGTATGCAACGAGAAGTTGTTATAAAAATATAAGTACCAAGTTTTACTGTCGGAGATGCCATCACTAGTTTTGAAAAAACTGATACAGAAAACGCACTGCGAGGCCCCGTGTACCTTCTGAAGCAGAGGATAAGTCCCTAATCATCATGTCCAAAATAAACAGGAAGTTACAGCACAGATATAAGTGAGTGTAGTGAAGGAATACTTACAAAAAACTGGCCTAAATGGCAGAATTTCTACAAAGAAACCACTCTTGCGACGCAGACAGTAGTAAACTGGTAACAAGTCCTGTGGACTGATGTGTCCAAATACGAAATGTTTGGGCAAAAGCGAAGAATTTAGGTTTTTCGCGGATCTTCAGAAAAAAAGCATCACGATGCTATAACTCCAATTGTTGAACATGAAGTAAGGGATCTGTATAGAATTGAAGGAACCCCGGACAGAAATGGTAACCATTACATATCAAAAACGCATATTAACCCTTATGGGATGCGTATAATTGGCTGTGAGTATGCGTTTGAGCAAGATAATGACACAAAGCACAAATCTAAGCTTCATCTCAATTATTTAAAAAATAAAGAAGATAATGGTGAGTTAGAAATAATGAAATAGCCCCCACAATCTCCGGATCTAAATATCTAAATCCAATAGAATCACTATGGGATGAGCAGGATCAGAAAGTGGATCCCCACTTCTTTGGATGATCTTTGGAATAATATACGAAAAAGTGTGTTAGAAAAATTTATAAAATCAACGTGTAGTTACAAAATTAGTGGCGCTCAGAGGTGGTTCTTTGATGAAAAGAAAGAGTAGCAGTATAAAATAAAAGAAACCAAATATGTTGATGGTTTTAATCGAAATTTTTTCAAAATAAAACTAGTTTCAACTAGATTTAGTTTACTTTTAATAATCGTTTTAATAAATGTTCATCTTGAGATCTCGATTCGAGGAATGTTTGCAGCGCGATGGTGTACACCTGGATGAAGTTCTTTTTAAGAAATAATTTCCCAGATGTGTATTTCAAATGAAATAAAAAATTGTATTTGGATTATATTTAGTTTTTTTATTATTTTTTTGAATTCGCAAAACTTTCTGGCCCACCCTGTACCTCATATTTTGGAATTCTTTCATCTTATTGTTCATATTATTAATGATGTATGGACTATAATTAATTACGGTCCAGAAAAATATGAGGAAACTTTGGCATTACACTCAAATAAAAATAATACGTAAAATAAAGTTTTGTAAACATTATATAAGCATTTTAGGATGAATTTAATTGTTTCATTAAATGGTTTTAGATGTACATCCAGTTGTATTTTTGTGAATGAAATGAATAAATTTTTTTTTTTTTGAAAACAATTTCCCGTTGTAAAAAAATATATAATTCGCGTTACTTCATGAAAGTACTGTATTCATCGCCTCAACGATAGTCTGTGAATCAAATTTATATTTTAATTGTAATCATTTGCGAGTTACGCTACTCAAATATTACCGAGAAGGTAAATTAACTTCAAAATATTAAAACGAAAGTAAACAAACAAAATGTTAACCATCCATTTTATTAATTAAAAATGTATGATTGAAAAATGTATAACGAGGTATTAGATTGGGTCGTTGCTACGCCGCAATTTTAGGCAGGTGTTTTTAATTTTGATATTTAACCGCACATCCTACACTCATGGATGTTTTCGACCAATTATTTACTAATGATCTCAAAATAATTACGGCAATCTTCTCTGCATCTCTCAGCTAATTAGCTCGAATATAATATTAACTTTGTTAATTAGTAGAGGATTTTTTGGGAGGTGGATCTAATTTGAGATTGGCTTAATTAGAACTCTCTAGAGATCAGTTTATTTTCCAAGAAAAATAAAATTAATTACTTATTTGTGCCAGGTTTTCTTTCTATTACAAAATCTTACTTTTTGTCTGTTGCCGCGAATGGTTAATAAATAATATGCACTTACAACTTGTTTTTATAAAATCCCGTCTCAAAATTTTTTAAATAGCTCGAGGTACTTTGTCTTTGATTTTTATCATTTAACGTATATCGAACCTCTGCTCAAATAGTGTCATGAGTCAAAAAATTAGACAAATCTCTTTCATTGTACTATTGGTGCTAGAAAACTAATCTCGAATATTACGTAGATAGTTACTAGGTCGAAGTCGAAATGGAATAGGGAGAAATAGAAGAAGCAACGAAGGACGTGACTTAGAAACAGCTAGGGAAGGAAACACAGAGAATAAAAACCATTGAGGGAAAAAATGGGGCAAGAGGCAAAGGAAAAACGTAAGAAAAATTTGCAGAATTAAGAAACAAGAAATAGGTGGAGGCAATGTTTTGATGAACTGCTAAATTAAAAAAATAGAGAAAAACGGAGAAACTAAATCGGGCGAATAAGAGAGGAACAGAGCCACCGAAGCCCTATAGTGGAAGCACCAACGGAAGGAGATAAAGGTGGTAGTAAACAATATTAAAAATAATAAAAGTGTCGGGAATTAGTAGAATATAGAAGTAGAACTATGGAGAAGAGGTTCTGCAGAACCGGATATTCAACAAAATGAACAAAATCTAGGAACTAGAAGAGATGCCAAGCCAAGCAATGGGGCAAAGCAATTATTTGCCCCATACATAACAAAGGAGATAGAGCTGACTGAGGTAATTACAGGTACATTACCTTACTGGATGTTGTCTATGAAGTGCCAGTTTCTATGGCGTTACCATAGCAACGAACAATAATTTATTAGAAGTGTCAGTGTAAAGTTTGACGTCAACAAAGTAAACCAGAGTTAAGCTTAATACCCTTGGTGATCAATGTTCTTCGTATGCGACCATGAAAAATTGGACTGCAAGCTTCAAAACAGGTAAATTTTCCATTGAAGATGATGACCGATCGGAAAGGCCAGTTTCTGTGTCAGTCTCCAAAAATATCGATGCAATTCATGACCTGATTTTATCAGACCGTCGAATTGGGCTAAAACGGATATCTGAAGCACGGAATATTTCATACGAAGGCATTCATCATATAGTTCACGTCAATTTGGACATGAGAAAAATTGCTGCAAAATGGATCCCCAAATGTTTGAATGATGATCAAAAGCGTGCAAAGGTAGAAGCATCGCGTTCGATCTGTGCTCGATTTCAAAACGATGTAGACTTCTTAAACCGAATTGTTACTATGGATGAGACTTGGGTACATTTCTACGATCCAGAAACAAAGCAACAATCGATGGAATGGCGACATTCTGGTTCTCCAAGACCTAAGAAGTTTCGTGTCCAAAAATCTGCTGGAAAAGTTCTTTCTTGAGTTTTTGGGATTGCCATGGAGTAATCATGATTGATTTTTTGGATAAGGGTAGAACAATAACTGGAGATTACTATTTGACATTACTGACCACTCTACGGGAAAAAAATTAAAGAGAAAAGACGCGGAAAGCTATCCAAAGGTGTTTTGTTGTTGCAGGACAACGCCCCTGCACACAAATCTCATGTCCCAAAATCCAGAATTCGTTCCTTGGGATTTCTATCACCTTGGACTGTCAAGGTTGTTGATTTACTCCAGAAGTGGGCGTTCGGGAAGCGGTTCAAAAGTGATCTCAAAGCGAACCGAAAATCATCTACTAGGAACCCATACAGAAGCTTCTAGCACCACTGGAAAAACTGCACTAGATGGATATTATATTAAGAAGGAAAGTTATATTCCATATATGGACGAAAACTTTCTACTAAGAAGGAATTGGGAAGGTTGTGGCTCGCTGGAACAAGTGGATTACTGAAGAAGGCGACTACCAATTTGTCACCATGCAGAGGTCCAATGAATAACATATCTTTCAACATTCTGGAAAATTTGAACATCCAGTAGCTATTTTATGAAACGTTCTCTATTTGGTACATATATAAGAATGAGACAAAGCTAACGCCTACGATTATTAAGAATTAATATTTGTTTCGTACAACGCCGTTATATCAAGGTTAACGACATCTAATAACATACAACTACGTTCAATATGATCATCTGATAATTAAAGACCGAATAATTATGACAACAGGTTTGAATCGGTATGAGATTTTCAAAAATGAAATTTAAATTAATATAACAGCAGGATATGAAGATTTAATGGCAGTGGTGCCAAGACATTATTTCGATAAGTTAGACGGTTAAATATATAAACTTGGTGCTTACTCAAATTAAAAATTCTAATGTCGACAGATCACAAAAGCTATAAACTAATTAGAATTCCATTCATTAATGAAAGGCATTTATACTACCTAAGAATTAATTAATTTCAATTATTAAAAAAACCGGATACGAATAATTATCAATGGAGTGATAAATTCTTCAAAAGTTTTTTATTATCATTCATAAAATCCTCTGCTTATCTCATGATATTATAAGCTAAGGCAATGAAATGTCAGAATACAAAATTTTGCATCGAGTAAAAGCCGAAATCAAATAGCTGTAGAATCGCGACAAATTATATGATAATAGGAAATACTCAGAAAGAGGCAGATAATTATATATGATTCATGTCAACAAGAGACGGAAAAATTAGTTTGATTATCTAGTAATAGGAGAAAAGGAAATAGAAGAATAAGTGCTGATTAACCATAGGAACAGAAAATTTGGAAACTTCTGATCAATGAGGGAATCAAAGTACGTGTCAAGGGAAACTGAAATAAGATACGAAGATAAATCTGCGGATGAAAATACTCAGGGGAGGGCTGCTGTAGATGATGAACAAATAAGGAATTTGAGAAGCTTTATGAGAAAATCTAGAGTAAGTATGCTTATTAGACAACAAAAATTGAAGCGGCTTGAAAATATTAAGAGAATACATGGAGATGGAATAGATGGGATGCTAAAAATGGTACTGCAAAAACAAACGATAGAAAAAAAACAAAGAAAGGCCAAGGAGAAGATAATATGACTGTACAATAGATCTAATAAGTTGTAACATTTAGAATTTAACAGAAAAAGATTAAATAATTCTAAACAGATGGTAATAAATTCTGTTTTCCTCCAAAGGATAACATAAATTAGACGCTGCCATAAAATTTGACGCTACGTCCATCCACTGGTAATGGAAAGAAGTTCTATAGTTTAGCTATTTATTTATTACACCGTTTTTGTTAATTTAGCGAACCACAAAATCAGCTGAAATAGTAATATTACCTGTGTACATGTCTTCCTGTAAATAGGTGATAACGTTAATCCTTCTCTAGTGGTGTGAGTGTGGTATTAAAAGGTAGCAGGTAGCGTTTAATATATAGTAGAGCTTGAGAACAAACGATTTTTGATTCAAAATGCTAAACTGCTTTTCTAATTTCTCTAGAATTGTTATTCTTGACTTATACCGACACGTCCAGTAAAAATAATCCATTTCAGAGGAAATATATCTGCAGCAGATCGGTATTTCCTGTCTCTTCAGAAGTAAATACTTATCTTAGTTATGGAAGCGAGCTGAAGTTTTAATATTTTTTCCATAGAAAAGTATAGGCTTCTTCAAAACTAATAAGTAATGTCTCTGTTAAGAGATCGGATTTTTCAATGTAAATTCAGTCAGTTTTAAAAGACAAAACGCTTTTATGGACGCGTGTCTTAAGTTCGAGGAGAAAATGTAAGATTATAATAAATGTATGATTAAATTTTTTATAGAAATACAAAAAAATAGTAATGGCCGCTGTAAAACGTTGTCCAACCGCGCGTGCCTAAGCTTTAGAAGCAGCGTAGCTTGGCTAGAGACAATTAAGGTGTCGTTCGAGATGTTGTCGCCTCAATGTGCGACGTACCATTCCAACACTCAAGTTGATACAGTCCCCCTTGGGTTAGTGTAAAGAAATAGGTAGTAGAGAAGTAGATATGTCGGTTTTTCCTCTAACGTGCTACAGATATATTGGAAAGTATTAGGTTGCATGCAGCTAAGAAACTAAAAGTATTATAAATTAAAGACAATTTGGAATTTCATGGGTCAGTCGGGTGGAGAAAGAATATTGTCTTATTGAATATGTTGAAGGATGAAAAAGGGCGTGATTGGAGGTGTGTCTGTATAATGTATTTTGAAATGCCTTAGCACATGGTCGAAAAAAAAACGTATCTACAAATGACGGAAATGATGGAAATTAAGGTTTGTTTATGATTACATCAGTTTCTGAAAACCAATGATGTTCTTTCAATATGAAGCATATTTTTATCTAATTTTTATTTAAAATTGTGTCACTGAATACTAAAAATGAAGCACTAAAAGTGTTTTATCTATTGCATGACAACATCGACGAAGTTTATATTATTATTATATAAGTTTGTTATTATACTGAAAAGTCCCGTTTTCCATTCAATTCCTGAAGCAACACGATTCTGCGATTAGGTCTAAAAATAAAAATATATGAATTTCCGTTTGGAGGGTTGCAGATCTTAGAACACACTCTGCCTTTTAAAATTGTCCATTGAATCTATAAATGACCACTCTTACCACTTTAGACACCCACGGCACTTTAGTATACTTACGACTTGTCTTTCGTAAAAGTTTCTGAGTGCCGTAATGGTTACAGGAAAATACTATGAAATATCGACATTTATCTAAAGATAAATGCAGAAAAAGTTCATATTACATTTGGCTGAATCTTGTCTTACTTTCAGGTACTAAAGGTTTTAATCCGCCAAATTGAAAATTTTCCTATTAAAAATTGTGGAGGATAAGAGTCGAATTAGATGAAGTTATTGAAAAGAAAAACTCAAAGTATTCACTTCATATAACCTCAAAAGTGATTAAAAACGTTATTTTTCTTAATTATTCCAAAAGTTTCACATAATTTACGTTGGTTCATGAATAAAATGCCCATAACACACCCATTATAAATGAAGCATGTTAAAAAGTCATCCATTTTATAATAGTTTTCTAAATTGCAACAAGAATTAATATTGATCTCTATAAATACAACCCAGTCGGTTAAACATTCCACCCCCGAAATATTACCCAATTAAATCAGGCAAGTTCAACCCCTTGAAACCAATATCCAATTTTCTATTTCAATCGATCACAACCAACTTTAAAAAGCAATTACCACCCTCTTTCCTAATGTAATTACGGATCCCTTCTGCAAAAAAATCCCCTATTTGATAAAATAATCAACCCGCGCACCCTTCTTCTATCATAGGAACGGAATAGCTCACAATAATTCTCTTTCATTTCCTCTTCCATGGGGGATTTGTCAATACGGGTAAACGAATATTTGCGTACTTGAATTATCGCATGTTAAAAAGAAAATGTGACTCAACAATTAGATTAGAATGAATTTTAGTCCAGCAACAAGAAGAAACTGAAGAAAGACCAGAAGGACATTGTCACCTACAAAGTTCAATCGTTTAAGAAAAATGTATAAGGAAAAAACTGATAACAGAAAGTAAAATAATCGTGTTAGAAGATAAAGTACTAAAAGGAAAGAAAAATCATGGAAATATGTTGGAAGATATTCAAGAAGAATGGTTCGAGTTGTGATTTAAAATCAAGCAAAATATTGAGAGGCTTGGAAAACAAGACAAAGTAAAGACATAAGAATAGGAAATAGAAAAAGGAAAAATACCTGGTCATGTTAGAAGATAAAGAACTAATAGGAGAGGAAAATCATGGAAATATGTTGGAAGAAATTCAAGAAGAATTGTTCAAGTTGTGATTTAAAATCGAGCAAAACCTTAAGAGGCTTGGGAAACAGGACAAAGTGAAGACATAAGAATAGGAAAAAGAAAAAGGAAAAATACCTGGTCATGTCACAAGATAAAGAACTAATAGGAGAGGAAAATCATGGAAATATGTTGGAAGAAATTCAAGAAGAATTGTTCAAGTTGTGATTTAAAATCGAGCAAAACCTTAAGAGGCTTGGGAAACAGGACAAAGTGAAGACATAAGAATAGGAAAAAGAAAAAGGAAAAATACCTGGTCATGTCACAAGATAAAGAACTAATAGGAGAGGAAAATCATGGAAATATGTTGGAAGAAATTCAAGAAGAATTGTTCAAGTTGTGATTTAAAATCGAGCAAAACCTTAAGAGGCTTGGGAAACAGGACAAAGTGAAGACATAAGAATAGGAAATAGAAAAATTAAAAATACCTGGTCATGTTAGAAGATAAAGAACTAATAGGAGAGGAAAATCATGGAAATATGTTGGAAGAAATTCAAGAAGAATTGTTCAAGTTGTGATTTAAAATCGAGCAAAACCTTAAGAGGCTTGGGAAACAGGACAAAGTGAAGACATAAGAATAGGAAATAGAAAAATTAAAAATACCTGGTCATGTTAGAAGATAAAAAACTAATAGGAGAGGAAAATCATGGAAATATGTTGGAAGAAATTCAAGAAGAATTGTTCAAGTTGTGATTTAAAACTAAGCAAATCATTGAGGGTTAACAATAATGTACGCAATAGGAACAAACTTTATGATAAAATAAATTGAAGATCCAGTGAAGATCTGATAGCAGGAAAACACAATGATAAAGATTTAGGACTTATCAAACTAAATTAAGTGGGGAAAAGATAGTGAAAAATATTTTGGCACAGAGGGAAGACCCGGAAGGAGACAGGGACGCTTCAATTTGAAATTCAGTTTAAAAAAACAAAAATGGAGATATATTAGAAAATGAGGATAGTAAACACCATTAAAGAAAAACAAATACAAAGGTATGGACACATTAAAAGAATAGAAAAACGCCAGGATACAAGGAAAGTTACAGAATGGAGACCAAACGAGAGAAGATTACCTGGAAGAACAAAAAATAGATGGGAAGATCAAATTGTGCATGATATGCAGAATCTGGAAGTACGTGACTGGAACAAACACATGCAGGACAAAAAGAAACGGTAAACAATAGTCGATGCTTCAAAAATATGAGATGTAATTGGATAGGGATAAAATAAGGGATGGTTATCCACAAAAATACAGGGTCAAAATAGCTCAATTGAGCGAATACAATTCTCAATAGAATGTATAGCTTTGTATATATAAATTTGTAAATCTGTGAACAGTCGAGTAATCTTATAAGTAGAGAAAGTAGTATTAGAACAAAACAAAAGGAAAATCATGAAAGAAGTGTAGAAAGAGATTCAAAAAGAATGGTTCTCGTTGTAATTTGAAATTGATATGAGCAAACTTTCGAGAGAGATTAGTATAGGGAATGGAAAAAAATACCCGGGCATAAGAGGTTATTCATAAAAAGTAAATAGTATTAAACCAAATAAAAGCACAAAAAGATAGAGAAGTTCATTCTAATGGAACATAGAAGAAGATAACTCGAGGAGTAACACAAAATAAAAAAAATTCTGGACACAATTAAGATCGAAAAGAGAAAGTGCAGAAGGAAAACGAATTGATAAATATTAGACAAACTGAATGGTGAAAATATAGTAAAAAAAATTAAAGAACAAAGAATGAAGTGTTTAGTTTGGAAGCAAGGACCAGAAGTATTATTAAATATTACAAGGACAGGGAAGAAAACAAAGCTTGAAAGATATAGATTATAATGAGTAGAAAAATACAATAATGAAGTTAGGATTGACAATGATCCACGTTAAATGGATTTAGACACCGGCACAAATTTACATAAGTTATTAGTTATATTAGATGTTTCATTTAATTTGTAGGGGCAAATCAAGAGAAAACTTGTTAATTCAAAATATCAATGGTTACATAAACTTGTTTTTTTACTTGTAACAACTTTTTTCATTCTAACCTCACAAAATGTATCATTTTAATCGATACAAATAATTCTATTACTCATCATGAGTATTATTATTAAAAATCAAAATATTCTCATCCTTATTGTATATCTTTCACCCTTATAAAATAACTTCAACATCCACCACTGCGATCTTCCCCTCATGCGGCAGGATTTGATTGCGACACGCTATAGTAATATTGCTTATAATAAAATAACGGACTATTTGGAACATTCAATCATATGGAACATATGGATATGGGGTGGATTAAGTTTTTGATTTGAATATGCACGATCGGGAGTGGAGCGGCGTGTGAATACAGATTTTGAGGTGGTGGATATATTAATAAAGGGTTGAATGTCGCGGTTAAATACTGCCAATCAAAAAATTTAATTACCGAAATTAATTAAATCTAGACACTCGCGATTACTATCATCAATTTGTGGTTCAAATATTTGGTACTTACTAAGTTCGGTATTTAGATTTATCATATTGTTGATTTATTGATAATAATTGTAAATATTCGATGACGGGTAGCCAATAGTAAACCTGCAGCTAACAATAAACTGCAAAAGATATCCATAAACATAAGGAAAAGATATGAAGAAATAGTTAATGCAGTAGAATAAATCATTCACCACAATTCAATTTACACGAGGTGAAACCAAATACTTATCAATATGATTTGAATTAAAACGTTTAGCACCTTTTGTACTAAAATGAAAAATTTATAAAAATTCATTCCACTTCTTGTCATTTTAAGGAACAAAAAAGAAAACGGATTATTTATAACAAAAATACTGAAGATAGCAGCACTGGACTCAGAAGAAGTTCTGCAGAAGTAACAATAGAAGCAGTCCTAAATCTGCAATCTATAGAATTATTCATAAAAAGTGTAGTTTTAAGAGGCTCACTTCGTTTGTAAAAAAAAAACCTTTGGAGGTAAAAATATTATGGATAACTATCCAGATAATCGGTAAATTGGACTAAGAAGAAAAGATCTATTCGCTCAGGATACAGACTATGGACTATATGATCACAAAGAAAGAAGAAAAGTGAATGGCTGGAATGAAAAATTCATCATGAAGGAAGGAAGTCCCAAACGTCACAGATGGCAGAGCAGAAAGAAAACTGGATGTAAAATCTTTCAAGCGGAAATTTATGGAATAGGAAAGACTACCAGACAGTTAACGGAAAATGGAGTATCGAGCAGAATTACAAAAATCTACACTAGCTAGCTAGAGAGCCTTAAAAACGAAGTCAAATGTGGTAATAAGATGTCGCGATGCGATGTAATTCATAGCACTTAAGTAAGCCTCTATTGTTTATCTAGACACTATAAAATGGAAGGAAGCTCTAAAGCAAAAAGGAATAATGCAAAATAGATAACCAGATTACCTTTCCAGTCTCTTGTTCTACCTCTAGCCATCTTACAATATCGTCCACGCAAATTTGTCTTGTGTCCTCATTCCTTAGGATATTCAGTAGAGAGTATAAGTTTTTTGTGGTTATTGTTTCTCAAGCAAATGACATGACTAATCTCTCACGGATAAATTCTCAAGTTGGTCTCAACTTACAAATGCTTATTTCTCTAGTTGATGTCGCTTAGAAATCCCATATTAGCCTGTGTTCCCTAACACTTCACTTCTTGTGTTAGGTTTTCTATTATTGTTAATGTTGAAGCCGAAGTGCTTGAAGCTCATATATTGATTCACTGACTGATCATATATAAACAATTCGCAACTTTGGTTCCTTAGATTTTAAAGAATTCATTCTCCTAAGAAGATATATCCAGATTGGATCTCTTTGCTACTCGCTTGAATTGTTAATTCATCTTCGTTTTTAACTATCACTACAATGTCGTAAGTTTAATAGCCTAAGGTTTTGACTTATCTCGTTCATGATCAAATTGATTTTGTCTTTGATTAGTATTGAGCTAAGACAAAGAAGTTGTTTTATACAAATGGTATGGAAAGATTGTAGAAGCACTGCTCCGAAGCTCGCTGTTTTTTTAGAAAATGTGACCTAATGAGATTCGATCCACCAAGTGCTACTACCGATGAAATTGAAGGAAGAAGCTATTAGCATAAAAATCAAATCTACGAGGATATATTGAAAAATTATTACTGAACATATTCTCCTCTTAATAGATACATTTTTTACAGCGAACCTGCAACGTCTCCAGACCTTTCAAAAAAATGTTTCTTCTTGCTCTGCAAACCAGACCTCCACAGCTTTTATTACCTCCTCGTTGAAAGAAAATTTACGATCTTTTAAACTTTTTTTCAGTTGAGGAAAGAGATGATAGTCGGACGGAGCCAAATCTGGTGAATAAAGGGGGTGTTCTAGTAATTCAAACCTAAATCATGAATTTTTTGCATGGCAACATGAGATTTGTGTGCAGGGGCGTTGTCCTGCAACAACAAAACGCCTTTGGATAGCTTTCCGCGTCTTTTCTCTTTAATTTTTTCCCGTAGAGTAGTCAGTAATGTCGAATAGTAATTTCCAGTTATTGTTCTACCCTTATCTAAAAAAGCAATCATGATTAATACATGGCAATCCCAAAAAACTGAATCAAGAACTTTTCCAGCAGATTTTTGGACACGAAACTTCTTAGGTCTTGAAGAACCAAAGTGTCGCCATTCTATCGATTGTTGCTTTGTTTCGAGATCGTAGAAATGTACCCAATTCTCATTCATAGTAACAATTCGGCTTAAGAAGTGTAGATAGTTTTCAAATCGAATGCACAGATCGAACGCGATGCTTCTACCCTTGCACACTTTTTTCTCACGCCCAAATTGACGTGAACTATATGATGAACGCATCCATATGAAATATTCAGTGCTTCAGATATCCGTTTTAGCCCAATTCGACGGTCTGATAGAATCATGTCATGTACTGCATCGATATTTTCAAGGACTCACACAGAAACTGGCCTTTCCGATCGGTCATCATCTTCAATGGAAAATTTACCTCTTTTGAAGCTTGCAGTCCAATTTTTCATGGTCGCATACGAAGAACATTGGTCACCAAGGGTATTAAGCTTAACTCTGGTTTACTTTTTTGACGTCAAACTTTACACTTACACTTCTAATAAGTTATTGTTCGTTGCTATGGTAACGCAATATTTTGTTTATGCATGGAGCTGGTCTAACTAGATATTAATCATCCTCGGAAACATCAGGATATATGGTCATAAGGAATCGATTGCTTTTTATTGTTGTCACAAGGGTCCATAACTGGGAAATGGATACGGACAACCACTGCAGAGAGTGTAACAGAGAAGAAGAAACAACAAACTAGATTATCTCGAAGATATAGCAGAATTAGAAATAGAAAAAGTAAAAACTTCTATTTTAAAGATTCTTGAGAACAAGCTATTAAAAAGAAAAAGATAGGTAGATGGTTAGGTGATAAACTAAGTTTTAAGATTATGCAAAATAAACGGCATCAGGCTACCGAGTGAACCAATCTAGTTCTAGCCTAACCTATAAAAAGCTGACACTAATACCCATAATATAAACAGATATTTTTTTCAAGATTTCCTTTCAGTCATACGGGATAATTTCATATCGATAACTTATATTATTATTATATATGTATATAGTATTTTCATTGAACCAAATTCAGATGCTTAGTAATTTCAGTTTAATATTCTCTTTATCAAAGTAATTTCGTGTTTACCGTCATTGAGGTATGAAATTATTGGTGAACATTTTAGATATTCACCAATCATGAGAAACTGAATATAAAGATGGATTGAATAGTGACACAAACGAACGGTATTGTAAAAGATTACTTTGAAGGATTACCCGGGTCGAAAAATATAGGTACTAAGTACTAGAAAACGAAAAAACAAACACAAGCACCTGCATGTAAGAGGTCCGACCCGTTAAGCATTTACCTTGGGACAAAGTTCACGAATAGATACTAAACGGCACATTCTGCTATCCCTTGTCATTCCGACAAATCCCCATCGTTTTTCGCGATACTGTTTTCACGCCTGGTCTCCTAAATTAAGATGCAAATGAGTAAAAAACAAGAATTGGTACGCAATTGGAATGGAAGTAAATTTCGAGGTGACAAACTTTCTGATTAACCTCGCGTTACATATTTTTCTTCGAAAGAAAAAACAGGTTTATATAAAGACAACATAAGTAAAGATAAGGGTAATTGCAAATGTCTGAACCTTCTGAAAACAACCATACCAATCACAAGCATCAATCAAATAAAGGTAGTTGAATTTTCATTTAAAATTTGGGCAACCCTTAGGATATGGTAACCCATTATATGACATGAGATTATTTGTATTTGTATAGTGTAAAAGTTAAAATGATGATATCATCATTTCCGTTAATCAGAAGATTGGACGTAGAGAATTTAACAACTCTTGAGGCATTAGAAAGTATTATACAAGAAAGACTAATGGAAAAGGTACAGATAATACCAACTCAAAAATAAGTGCTTCTTTTCGTTGAGTTTAAAAATGATTAATATACAAAAAAATAACATCATAACACGTTATTGGATACACCTACCCTACGTCATGTAGTTTTGACAACGTTTATAAGATTTCTAGAATTGCGTGTAACTTTATACGAGAACGTATTTATAAACATTCATTAATAGCAAGTACATGTTATTAAAAAAACATTAACATTTCATGCCAACTGAATTGAAAAGTATGCGTGACTACCACATGAGATTCTATTCTGTTTTTTTCCTTTTTTTAATTCCGTATTTTAGATGCACATAATTATCGATAAACATAAATCAACTGAAAATAATTACGAGAAGGATATACGCTTTTTATCGAATTCAATCACGCATAATTGAATGAAGATGATGTAGCGTTTGATGATCTTCAACTGTTACTTTTACCTCAACGCCTACCTAAAAGTATTTATCAGCAGAAAAAGTTAGAGGACAGATCGCTTATTCGAAGGTACGAATATTGGAGATGTACTAGTCTGAATACCACGAGGAATAGACTTATGTGCAACAGAATGTTCAGAGACGGAATCATCAAAGAAGAACCGTCCCTAAATAATAACCAAACCTGAGACATGCCATAGAATAATGCATCGAAAAAGTTTACTTTAATACTAAGCTGTAGGGGGCCCTAACACCATACAAGAAATGATGTATGGTATACGTATGGATCTACAGTAGCAGATAGAACTGGAATAGGAATGTACTGGCCCCGTACCAAACACCCTGAAAGTCTAGGCATCTCACCTAACATTTTTCAAGCAGAAATTTATGCAATTGAAAAATGTGTCCAGTTTAATCTAGAGAGTAACTATTGCAAACAGCAAATCATCGTACTGTCCGATAGCCAAGCAGCCATTAGAGTTTTAAGCTCCAATATCATAAAATCCAAACTCGTTTGGGATTACCTAAAAAAACGTGACTTGAACCCTTCTGTGGTATCTGCTACAGAACAATAGAAAAAACATGGGAAAAAAAGGTAGATGGGAGCAAAATCAATTATTGGGACTCTCCCGGGAAACTATAACGAAAGATCTGCTGAGTGTATCAACCTAAATATAGTCTATAGGGACACTGTCGCCTCAACATACACCTGAAGACGCTAGACTTAGAAGATAATGCGGCGTGCAGATTCTGTTGCACTGAGGACGAAACCTCTATGTATATTCTCTCGTATGAAACACTACTTTGTGGAAAGCCTTTTTATTTGTTTGTTTTCTTTCTAGAATCGAATTGTCAAGAAATTCTTTTTGTATAAATAGTTTGTTTATCACCGAAAAAGTCCGTGATTAATAATTGAATGTTATCGGATCGAAATAGTAAAAAGTAATCGGTCAATTTGAATAAATTAAATAAGTATTTTTCGATAATTATCTTAAGTAGAATAAGAGTAGTTCAGTTTTTAGTGCATAGTTCATTCTTTCTAATATAAGTGCTTAAATTTATTAGATAAGTAAGAATGTTTTGTATGAATTTACCCCAACGTTGAAAAACAAGTTGAATAAATACAAGAAAAACATTACACTATAGACAGAGATTTTAGTGTTTTTTTTCAGCGCTTTGAAGCTTATCGCACTTAGATTTAACGCTGCATTATAATTTAAAATGTCGCTCCAGTCGAAATTATACCACATTTGACGCTCTAAGCCAGCATCGAGAGTCAACATGGAATTGCACCTTTAACAGGAACGTGCAAAGGTATTTAATCACTTATTTAAAAACCATAAAAGAGGTGAACAAGAACAGAACAGTCTTAAAGGCGATTATTTCAATATTGAATATAAAAAAGCGGAGAAATGTCTAGTCACTGCCAATATGACGTGCTTTTGAAAACTATAAGTGCGAATAAACAGTTTGAAAAAGGATTCGACCATGTACGACAACTTGGACGTCTTTCTAGTCCGTATCCTTGAAAATTCGATGTTGGTATGTTAAATTAAAGACTCAAATTATGATTTATCTTAGACTAGCTATATAATTAGTTTTAAAATCTCAGAGACGAACGTCACCGTGGACCCTGCCTACCTTTTCTGTGAGTATTATTTACCATCTTTGTCCAATAATCCCGACAGTTTCTGACAGAAAAGGAGAATTAATTCGAGTTATTTTAATTAGTGTCATGAAGAATTGCGAGCCGTGCCACCGTCAGACCTTTATTGGTTCTTCTCGGAATTAATTTCGAACAAATATGAAAGTAGAGCGAATTGCTAGACGAAGGAAAAAACTTTGATGTTACAAGGATTGATTTTTAACGACATTGATTTTTGCATTGATTGAATTTTGTGTCAAAAATAAATGTAGTTTGAAAAAACTGAAAAACACGCTTTTAAAGAATATCAAACTAAAAAGTTGTAAATAATTTTTAAAACAAACTTAAAACAATAATGAATGAATGTAGGAGAAATAAGAAACACTTTTTAATTTCATACGCTATGAAATCCTTTTTTTTTCGTGTTTTTTTACTATATTTTCCACTTTTTTGTTCGATTTATTTCCAAAAAAAATAAAAGTTCTACTCATGGGTATTGTAAATCTCCAACAGAGAATGCATGAATGTGCATAATAAAATTTGAAGTGTTAATTCTGAAGTAATACTGATGCAGGTAGTAAATCTCCAACAGAGGGCAGATAGTTGTAAAATTTTGGTTCGATGTAAAAAGAAGAAAATATGCAGTGATACTTTCTAAAAATTTTAACCCACGGCCGGCGAATCCGGAGGTTGACTTCTTAGCCCGCTCGGCTAACGAGCGCAATTAAAGTGGTGGGATACACTAACAATGATACGTTACAAAGGACAATTAGAAACAAACCCACATCCAAGTGAAGCTAATAATAGTGAGTGTAATCATTTATGAAATATACTTTTATTAGTAGAATTAATATTTATTGCAATAAATAGAATGCAAATAGGGGATATGTTGTGACTTGAACTTGGAAACCGTAAATAACGCCGCTGCAACGTTTTTATGGCCTCATAATATTTTTAAGGAAGTTTTTTCCCAGATCAATCTCAATCTACTATATATCATTCTGTTTTTTATACATATACTGTAGTCGGAAATCATTTATTTTGTCTCAACCTTGGTTTTGAAATGTGAGATTTTATCTTTTTGTTTTGTTCATACTAACAGTAATAATTATTTCAAATATACTGCTCCAATTAAGTTGTTTTCGTTTCTTCGCTTATAAGGACTGCCATGAATTTTGTTCACTTGCCTTTGACCTGGTCAATTCCTCCATAATAACGCAGAGTTGTACTCTAATAAATGACATAGGCGCAGCTTATTTGTTTTATATTGAAAGTAATATAATTTGTGTGATGAAAGTTTTCCAATTTACTATGCCACAAATAGTGATTTTAATCAAAGAGTTTTTCGCATTGCTCGATGTCACTGCAAATGTTGTTTTAATTATAAATAATGATTGTTTTAATATAATGGAGCCGCAGAAAAATAATTCCTGATGATATTTCACTTAAGCCGCGGTAAATTAGAAGACTGCAATTCGCGAGGAAGTGATGCTGCTTCACAAGACATTGTGACAAAAGTTAAGGGGAAATTTGAAGGATTATTCTTGATTACCAATGAGTACGATGCTGGATTTATATTTTTAAACGATTGGACACGCTGTGTAAATTTTGCAAATTACCGCACTTTTCTAACCTTCATAATAGAGCTGATATAAATTTTTGAAAGTGGAATATGTTTACTCAGCCTTTATTTCTTCTTGGAATGCGCCAGCACCGATTTAGTTTCGCCCACCAAGCTTCGACAGTATCTTTTGTAACGATATCGAAGCCTAAATCGACAAAGATTCGTTTTAAATATTGTATTGTATCAAAATGTACCAACACTAACATTACTACACCAAATAAAGTATTTTTAAGTATACCTAAGAGAGAAAAATCACGGAAAAAACGGTGATGCGATGAAAAGGAACAATAAAAGGAATACCATATTTGTTTTACCTTTAACACTTGGTATCTAAATTAAGAGGTTTCGTGCACATAAAATCTTTTTGTTTTTGCCCCATTCTATCGATCTTTCTGTTCATCTGGTGTATGTCACGGATTTTAACAGTCGTAAAATCGTTATTTGTGGCAAATTAAACAGCCCTTGCAAGGGAATCTATTTGGGGCAAGTTGTATGAAGAACAAATCATCTCTTTCGTCAAAATAGCACTTTAGCCAGTAGCCTTTTGTCAAACGGGCCGGCCGCTCTCCTGCACAATCGGCGCTGATGACATATTACCTATTTGGAAGAGATCTCGTTGAAAATTGCATGTGTTTTTTCAAATTTATTATGGATATTACCGCAAGTTAAAAACTATAGTTTATCTACGACTAACCGTCAGATGGAGTATCCAGAAAAAGAACAAACAGAACCTTTTGAATGGTTAAAAGCAACCAAGTATAAGGCACAGAGGGGTAAATGGTTGGGACATTTAGGTACAATGAAAGAAGATGGATTGGTAAAACAAGTAGGTAATAAAAGTGGGAAAGAGACCAAGAAAAAAATGTTTGGAAAAAGTTGGAAGAGATTTGAGAAAAGGGGGAGTGAGGTAGTGACAAAATGAGGCAAAAATAGAAAAAAAAAAATGGAAAACAAGAGTAAAAGTTCTCGAAACGTGAAGATAATTCGCAAAGCTTCGTTTACCTTTCAGCCTCCTTCAAAGTTATAGGTATAAAAAGGTTATGTACAGTCAAATTTACTAACCTAAACTAACATAACCTAAAATCCTCCAAGTGTGTGAGCGGGCGGCAGCAAGCGTTACCTCTGTCTTGTGACCAACGCGAGAAAAATAAGCAATTTTACTTCTGCAGAGATGAGCCTTACCAAACAAAGGATCAGGTTAATATAGAAAGGAATATTTATGATCTTTATTTTTTGTTTTTCTCTCTAAAATTAATATGTTCTGAGATATTTAGTGAAATTGTTAAAAATTAAAAGGGGATTGGGAGACAAGCAAAGCAAGCCAAAATTCATCTTCATCTTTTCGGATTCTTTCACAAGCAATTTGTGATTCAGTGATTTCCCAGCTCGTTTTAAAACTTGTTATTTGAATAAAAGCAATTACTCAATAGTTTAGTCCCCTAATAATTTACTACCGAACTTTAAAAGTCTAATAAAGTCATTGAAAGAAATATTTCGAAGAGGGGACTATTTTAATGTCTTTGTTCGACCATTTTCCCAAAGATACAGGGTGCTCGCTACCGCTTGTAAATTTTTATCTCAACAATATATTCACTAATGAAATTTTCTTGATTTACGACATATTCATATTTTATAACCGGTCTCTAAAAGTTATATAGTTTTATAGATATATATGTAGGTATTGTCCTAATTTAATTCGAAGCCACCTGCGGGTTCTTTTCAATATTCAACAGTGGTCTGGTAACAGTTGGGGGTCAAAAATGTAAGGGTTGGTGTTTTAAGAACTGATGTATTTAATTTATTAGCCGAAGAAAACGTCTCGGAAGAATTCGTGAAACAGGATACGACTAGAAAGGTCGCTTGTCGCAGAGAGTACAGATTGACCATAAAATTTGTCGGCTCTTTGTAATTCGTGTCATCAGCCTCGGAGCGAACCATTCATGTGTGAGGTTTACCAACGAAATTTCTTCAAATATTCCCTTGTATCGTATTTTAGAAAATACTTGGATTACAATTTTTTACATCAACAATTAGAATTTCCTTAAGTATCTTACTTTTTAAACCCTTTTATATTTTTTTGTATACTAATTGTTTTGATTTTATATCTTTTGATTTGAAATAAATTTTAAAGCAGGTGAAAAATTGATTTTTCTATCTATTTCTTCATCAAAATATGACTCGACATTGACTTGCAAAATTATATTAATCATTCGAATTTTTTCAATAAATATATTAGTATAAGTCGTCCAGGACATTATCAAAATATTTCACTAAACTAAAATTTAAAACATCCAAAACTAAAGAAATAATATTATGTATCAATTACCTTGTAATGATTATCACGCTGTTTACATAGGACAGACATCTCAGTATTTAGAAAATAGATTAAAAGGTCATAATGACGAAATATTGAAAAAACATACATTCAAATTCAAAAAAAGGGAATTTTTGAAAGTGGTTAACATACATAGGAAGGAGAGTAAGTCAGTTGTTACAACCTCGAGTTTTTTACTTAGATTCAGCACATACATGTATACATAATTTATTTTTTCTGCTTTTTCCTAAAAAAATTGTTTTAGAACTGATTCCGATTAAATAGATAAAGTAAAAGTAAAAAAATTGAAGTACTCTCGACATGCAGTATACAAATTTTTGTTTTTTGAACTTTTCCTGTTGTTCTGACAAGAACAACAAGTTTGTTCAATCTACATTTTTATAATATAGTTTCATTTAAAATGTGATTCTATTACACGTTGTAAATTATCATTTTTCACTTATTGATGTGTTACCCCGAATTTTAGTGTTCCTAATTTAAAAACTGGTTATAATTACCTTCAAGCAAGCAATTGGTTGCCTAGGTTGTGCCATTACCAAACAGGCGGAGCTTACTAACTTTCTCAAACAAGTTTATAATCCACGTGTAACAAATACTAGTTTTATTTGAAACGTACCGTTAAGATCGTAAAGTAAAGTTACACCTTAGATAATAAGAAGGTAATAATGTTATATGGTAATGTTTATTATAGGTATTAATTAATCTGTAAATTAAATATGTGTCCATCAATTTGTGTTCATCAACTTCAGTTTCATTATATAATCAACTTCAATCGAAATTTCGATTGTATTTGTATTATATTTCAAATCAGAGTTATAAAAAGAAGTTCCAATGATATTGTTCATAATTCACAATTAATCAATTAACTGAATTCAAATAACAATATTTTATACAGAGCGCAACTAAACTCATTTGAAATGTTTATCATACTCATATTTATATATGGAAAATGAGAAGTAGTTTCATATTCCAAAAGAGTAATTTTATAGTAAACGATCTGCAATATGAAAGTGAAAAGGAAATAGAGTTGTCCAACATAACACAATTCCCCAATTGATAGAAGATAGAAGATACCATACACGCAAAATACACTAGATGATACAGTGTGAAAAGATCAGAACTAGATGCCAAATGAATCCACTACATTATAAAATTAAAATCGCTGAAGTAAAAACAACAATGAGAATTGATCTTGGCATTAGGCAAGGACCTGATTTTGGCTTAATCACTAGTAAGGTGATGCAAGAATTAACAATGTAAATTCTGATTCTATCAACGGCAGTGCTGCGATCCCAGTTCCGAACTTGCGCGGCAATTACCTTGATTCAAGCAGAAGAAATTTATTCACGCCATTTTAAGATCGCTGCTGTCAACGCGTTCTTTATGATCTCAGCCTTAATTGTGTAAAATTTGATCTGTGATTCGTTTTCTAAATGCAAAGAAAGTTAAACCAAGTGAGAAGCTTAAGCTAAACCGTAAGTTTGTAATTAGTACTCTTGCTATGAAATTTTTGCAAATCTTACGATTACAAATTCATGAAATTGAAACTGAAAAACTGAAATTTCGAAAACTTTGTCTACAGGAATTTGGATCATCCTCCGTACAGTCCGGACATCGACCCTAGCTAGTTTCATCTCTCACTATTACACCTAAAACCTTTCCTTGGTGGTCAAAACTTAAAAATTTAACCAGCTAAAAGGAGATGTTCCTACATGGTTGAAAGCAATAAATATTTTTTCAGTATTTGTACACGGGTTTTTTTTTATAACCGCACGGAAATTACTTTGTAGATATATCTCGTATATAATATTTTTGTTCAATGCAATAATTCACATTAACTATCACCACAACCCCTAAAAGTTATCTCCAAATCAAGGGAAAAATTAGATTTAGCCACATAGCTTGCTTCTCAAGGTATTTGTACTAAATTGTACGAGGGTGGTTCGAATATAAACCGGAATTTTTGAATAACACACGAAATTTTTTTTGTCTTGAAAGTGGTTGTTGCGCTGGATGTTACACTGATTTGTTAATAAGCGTAGAAAACAGCCGCGACCGATATAACCTCGCTTTTTAGTGTAGTAATAGCGATGATAGTTGGATGTACCAGAGTCTGTTGCATTGTTATTGGTTTTTTGGTGAAAGATAATGTAAAATCCGCGAGAATTTATTGCGAATTACTTGAATAATTTGGTGATCAATGCCTCTCAAAGACTTCGAGTATATGAATAGTGTTCCGATTCACGAAAAGACCGAGAAGTGGTGGCAAAGTTACTATATATGCGGCACCACAGAAAAAATTTACCGATTAGAATATCAGCGTAGTAAAAAGCTTTACTTTGAGAGACGCGATGCAGACGCGATAGGAATGAAGAATAATAATAATTGACATTCATGTCAATAACTAGAAGCATCGACGTTTTAGAACTCTTATCAGCTTTCTGTATATTCTTGCAATGTTTTGGTATGGTTGAATTAAATTTGATGAGACATCAAGTCATTGACACCTTGGTACAGGGTAATAATCACTTTATCGAGCCATTGAAACCCTCTAACATCAACAATAAATCAAATATAAATACTAAAGCTTCAATTCTTTATGTTTCAATCCAGGAAATCAATGTTTCGATGCTTCCTCATACTCCTGTATTATATTTTTTAGTCTTGTAATATTTATATTCAAGTGAAACATTATACATTTTGATGACCGCCGATTCTGTCGCCGACATTGAGGATTTTTAATAAAAACTGTTTCGGATTCAAGTTGTTACATTTCAAAGAAAGTAGCATCACCTGTTGTCACCAAATGATAATTTTCAGGGAGTAATAAACTAGGAAAAATATAAATCACCTTTCCCGCGACACTAACGTTCAATTGCAACTATTAAATTGATAAATGGCTTTAAAGGTAATGATGAATTGTAGTTTTATTTAAATGGTTGGTGATGCGAACACTTTATTTGTTAGTATAATGTTGATAAATCGTTTGCGGCCGATAAAAGTACATTCACACTAGACTTGGACGTAAAATTTTGAATGCCCAGCAACGTCTTCTTCTTGTAGTTAAGTTTTTATCATTTGTTGACATATGCTAATCTCATTTAACTGTCTATCAACGATTACATTAATAATACAGACTGGCAGGTACTTCACGCCATGATGGTAATTCTATTTTGAAAAATGCTTAGACTCAACGACTGTGACATGAGCTTCGTAAATTAAATTCAAAGAATTAAATAACATAGGATGCAATGGAATAAATAAAATACTTGAAGAAGAACCGTGATGATATCAAACTAAAATTCACGACGCGGAAAATATACAGCGGCGTCGAAAAGTCTTTTCCTGATGATGAATGATTTTTATTTAAACAATTCTTATATAAAAGCTATTCAATCGTAAGAGGACTACTTATTGCTTGTAACTAAGATCAATTCTGCAAGACCAAGGCCAGTCTCGTCTTTTAAGACGAGCTAAATCTAAAACAAGTTGGGCGAGAACGAAGTAACTATAGAAGCGAAAGTGATAATCATCTCACAATTCAGCTCAAACAATTTTAACTAACCAAAAGATTGGGTTAATTGGCTCCTAAACCTTGACACCCAATGAGACCTTTTTCTTCTCTCACATTCAAAACACAATGTTGGTTCAAGGGTATAGCAACGTATCAACATTTTATTGGAGAATATTTTGAAAAAAATAAAACAACGAGATTGGAAATATGGATAAAACCGCCGTTCCTATATAAAAAATGATTAATTAAAGAAAAATCATCTCCAAAAATAGGTGTGATCTTCCTGGTTGTAAAGAGAAACACTTTTCCAAATGTATCTACAGAAATAGTCAACATTATATAAAAAGGGGCAAATTTGAAACGGAGTTCTGGTGTACAGACACGCCATCTTGTTCTAATATTTGGTAGAAGTTTACTAGATCTAAACGAATTTGTATATACCTCAACTAATTGCACAATAGAACGTTCAAAAAAGAAATAAATTAGAAGACTATTAAGTTTTTTGATGGTCTCACCACTAGAAGACTTCAGATAAATATTTTATCATCCCTTGGTCTTCAATTTTTCTTCAGAATTCTTTAATAAAGATTAGGAAAGATATGTAAATATAAAGGGTGCTTCTACATTAATGCGACAAAATTCAGGAAATGATTGCTCGTATGAGTTTAAGATGGGTCTGTCCTATAACATAATATCCCACCCCATCCCTTACCGAGATATCAAACTCAAAAGGTGGGGACTAAAATTGAGTATTAATGCTTAAAATTTTGGAATTTTCGTTCACTCGCAAAGGACTAACTACGGGGACGTTCTCAATATTCCTGTTACATTATATGGGGGAGCAATTACCAACCCTTAATTAATTTCATATCAAAACTTTTTTCAAGGTAAATTTTTAGTAAATAAAATTCTAACTTAAAATACTTGTTCTATTTAAAAATATTTTTCATTGTTGAATTTTTCCACAAACCAATAGATTCAGAGAAAAAAAATAACCACCAGAATTCAAAATTTATGCTAATAGATGCTTTTAGCCAAAATACAGAAACGTAGCCTACTGTTTTACACTCTATTTGAATACGATCCCTCAAATCACTGATATCAACTATTGGTTTCGTGTAAACTAATGATTTAAGGTAACCTCATAAAAAAATCGCATGGATTCAACTCTGGAGATCGATGAGGCCAATGTTGGAGCCTAGCAAACCGTCTGATGTGTTCTGAAGCACCATTTGATATTTACTGCGATGTCTTCAAGTAGTTCAGGGAGATCATTTTCGAAAAAACTGATGTAAGGAATTCCATTCCAATGGCTGAGGCTGAAAATATAACCCAATTAAGTTATTCCTTACAATACCCAGAAGTTTACTGAAAAAACTTTTTTAAAATAGTTACTCTATAATCTCATGGGGATTTCCGTCTACCCATACGTGATAATTGTGGAGGTGGTTGTTTCTAGCACAAGATTTATTAAAAAAATTATGAATTATATTATTTTTTTTCTCTGCGGCTATTGGATTTGGGAGAAAATTTGACAATAAAAAATATTTTTAATTAAGACAAGAATTTAACGTTATAATTTTACTTTATAAAAACTTCATCTTGAAAACAAGTTTTGATATGTAAGAAAGTAGGGGTTGCTAATTCCACCCTTGTTTTTAGCATTACTAAAATTTCAAAAAAGCCGTGAGCAGCAGAGCTCCATCACAAAATTCGAATTTTTTGTACTGAATACTCGGCGATAGACTCGGTGGTCTCGAATCCTCTTGTTCAATTCCAATTGACAACAAAGAAAAAATTGTCATAATGATAAGAAATTTCGAAAATGGGAAGTAAAAAAAATCACCCTAGCAACGATCATACTCGTATTATTCATTAAATAGGAGGCGGTTCAGTTCAACAATCACAACGATCAAAATGATTTCGGGCGTTTTGTGCTAGAAGAACTGAAGAAGAAAACTTTGAACTTGAGAAAGACAATTCTTCAACATCACCCCTACTTGCATGCGAAGTTCGAAAATAAGAAAATATAACAAAAATGACCATAAAATGGAGAGAGGTGGAGATAGAAAGTTTCGACCTTAGACAGGAAATCATCTCGCAACTAATTGAACCTTCATGTGAAATTTCATTTTTCAGTCGCTTTTCGTTTGACCTGCAGAGGTGAGCAAAGGTCAAAAACCACTTTTTTTGCACTGCGACCTTTCGAAATATTCATTTGTTTTCAACCAAACTCTAATAACATCAATCCGCCGCCAAAAAAGCCATGTTTGCTAATTTTGAACCAAATCGGACCCATAGCAATTGCTCGAGAGACGAAAATAAGAATTGTAGCTTAAACAGATATATAAATATATATATAAACTACAGACATTCGAAAAACCATCATAATCGTGTTCAGAAGGTCTCAAAACATGGGAAAAATGATGTGCCCTCCATTTTTTGAAACATTCGACTAAAAACAAAATAAGATCTCAATTATATCACAATCTTTTAAGAGTGATATCTCGGAAAGGGGTGGGCTGATGATATTTTGTTATGAGAAAGTCTCTTAATGCCATACAAGCAACCACCTCCAGAATTTTGTCGCATAAATTTGGAAACAACCTGTATGAATATCACTCAATGTTTTCAAGTATTAATTGACTTGATATCTTATTGTGACTGAGATAATGACAGTATATCGAAATTATCAATGTACAGTAGCCTTATGAAGATCTTGAAATATCTTCTA
Organism: Diorhabda carinulata; assembly: GCF_026250575.1. NCBI lineage: Eukaryota > Metazoa > Arthropoda > Insecta > Coleoptera > Chrysomelidae > Diorhabda > Diorhabda carinulata. The sequence continues at coordinate 5,214,514 of NC_079471.1, forward strand.
TAATTTTGAGGATTATTTGAAAATCAATAACCCATTCCTTAATGAGTTGAATAGGTATTTGAACCAAAATGTAAACTTATTTGATATGAACGCAACCGTTCTTATCATTTGACAAACTTCCGTTAAAGTGTGATACAATATTATCAAGAAAATATTTTGTTTACTTTCTATATGTATAAATTTCAAATAAAATCTGAATTCTTATAATTATTATGCCGGTTCTATTGTAGTCGGTGAGGTGCGAGGAGCGCACTTGCATCTAGCGCACAGGTACATTTAGAAAACATTTCGAGCATCTAGCGCACAGCTACATTTAGAAAACATTTCGTTCATCGAGCGCACAGGTACATTCAAAAAACATTTCGTTCATCGAGCGCACAGGTACATTCAAAAAACATTTCGTACATCGAGCGCACAGGCACATTTAGAAAACATTTAGTGCATCTAGCGCACAGGCACATTTATAAAACATTTCGAGCATCTAGCATCATTAGTGTTTCTGTTGTATCTAGAATCGATTAAATTCTTGATTGAAACATCTCTAACCTGCCATATGTCTTCTGTTAGATCTCTACCCTGCCATATTTCTTCTGTTAGATCTCTATCTTTATCTACGTCGTCTCTCCAGCTTTTCCGTGGTCTTCCTCTTCTCTTTTTCCTTGTGGTATCTACTTTAGTACCCGTTTAGGTATTCTGTTGTCTGACATTCTTTGTTTTGTTCTTTATCTCTCTTATTCTATCGTTTCTTGTCCTGTCCCTCCTGCATTCACCTGCTGACCTTACCCTGTAGTCCATTTCGGTCGTCATTAGCATTTTTTGTGTTGATTGTTTTATCTGCCACACGTCGCTGCCAAAACTTCTTGTTACATATTCGTTGTTTGTTAGCTTTTAATATTATTTGTTGACTTAATATTCCATTCATCATAGATATACCTTATCTGTTCTGTATATTTCTTTTTTTGATTGCTGTGCCACGTGTTACATCTTGTGTTATTTTCATTCGAAAGTATTATTTGTATTCTTTGGAATACTTTATTATACAAGTCGATGTCTTGTGTCTATTATATTCTCGATTGAGGGTAACTCATTTCCAACGATTATTTTATTGTTGACTAACACTTATTTAATTTTTTTTTGATTGAGTGTTTGAAAATCATTTCGGTACACTAATTAAAAGCAGGCGAAATAAAAAATTATTGAACAATTTATATATCTTGCATGAGAAAAACAAAATTATATTTTGAGAAGGTTTGTACCACTCAGTGCAAATATAAAATTTTTCTAATATATAATAATTTTTCAATGTTTTAAGCAATTTTATACAACTTAACACGCGTTAAGTAGTGTGCTTATTTTTTCAATTATTAATAGCTTAATATAAACGTCGCTGCATTCCCAATATACATATAAGTACGTTATTATAATTATTTCAGGATGCTGCGAATCTCTCACTAAGTAAAATAAACTAGAAGCAAGCACTCTAATAAAGAATATACATTATAAGAGTTTTATCTATCATTAAAAACGAGTATATACTATATAAATACCTTTTATAAAAGCGATTTTAACTAGCTCCTCACCACTAAACTCAAATATTTATTCTCAAAGGGCGATTTTATAGTTTTACGCTTATTTATATAGTCAGTTTTTTCAGGTTATTTTATGTGGAAGCATAATTTCATTCATGTTGATTTTTTACTTAAATATAAATTTAAACTGATTAGTAAAAATGTTTTTATTTATATATAAACTCAGTATTAACGTTTGATAGTGTAAGAAAACGATTTTTTTCAATTGAAATGTTGGTTTTCTATTATCTCATTTGAAAAGTCTTCAATAAAGTGAAAATATGATTAAACGTTTTTAGATAATAATTTTACAATAAACGAATTGCAATATTAAATTAATTAATACATAATACTTTTGAGTCCAGGGGCCTATTAACAAAAAGCAAATCGTCGAAGATATTCTTATGTGGTGCCAAGTAAACGCAAGCACAAGATCTGGTAAATCTCGGACTTGCAGTGTTATGTTCTTGTTCTTGTAGAGTCCAGTCTTGGTTTTGGTCTTGCACCAAAACTGTTGCAAGTCTTGCAATTTTTTGGTAGATTTGTTTTGGAGACAACCTGTCAAATAATAAGTACTCCAACGACACATTTTTAACATGTAAATGAATTTGGAAAAGGATATACTGGAAAAAAATTTGTTGTCAGTGTGATATTAATACATTTAATAAATAACAGTTAATTGAGGCGTTATTGTCTCTATTTATGGAAATTTCATTTTCTTAAATATGGTTATAAATGAACTTATAAACGAATCGAGTATTTGACTTTTTCCTCACACATATGATATACAGGAAAAAAAATAACGTAGAAGATTAATTTTTAGTTGTATGGGTAGGCATAAAAATCGTTAATTCGTTTATTTTATAGGATATGGTAAGCCACAATTAATTACTTACAATAATAGAACTTATGTCAATATGTCAATCTATGTATTCAACATTAAACCACTAAATACTGACTTTTAATTACATTTGAAAAGTTTTATAAACAAAGGCATACACAAGAACAAAAAACTGCAAGAACCTTGATTGATTGATTGAAAAAAAATCTCTCGAAGTTTGTGTCTAATTTTATTTGCTGAAAAAACTCTCTTGATCTTGCTGATTTCGAAAACTCACCACCAATGCTAGCTTTACAATAAGATGTCTTGAATTACTGTCTAAAATCGGTAAAATAAATTTGTTTTCACTTGTTATCACCTGGAAATTCAACAACTAAATAGACACTTGCAGATCGGCTGTGTTTTTGATCGGTGACTGACAAATCGGCAATGCTTGCTTGAATGTCGATTGTCGACGAAATAGGAAAGAAATTGTTGCTCAACGTAGCATCAAATAAATATTTGCCGACTCTGCAGGTGACACCAAGAGACAAAAAATAGGTTTTTTTTGTAATTTTTGCTGATTTTGCTGTGCTAGTTTAATAAAGTTCCCAAAGCTGGTCTTGGTTGACTGTTCATGGAAAACCAACACCAAATCAGTCTTATAATTTGTATAGATTTTGTGATTCAGATACTTTAAATAGCCTTATAGAGTTGTTACATCTGAAGATCTTGGGAGCACTATGGTAGTTATCGTCTACCAATCCAGCTCCCAGAAAAACACCGGTTCAAATGTTGTAACACGATCTCATAAAATAGCACATATAGAAACAAGGATTGGTTCAATTTTTGTTCGCGTAAAATTGCAGAGATAAAAGATAAATACCAATATTTGTGTTATTAATTATTCTCCTTCAAACATTGACTTTCTTCAGACATTCAGCGAGGATTATTCTTAGTGCAGTATCTGAGATAATGACGACATGATATATAATTATTAAAACGTGGATTGTGACTATAGAAATCCTGCAAAATATCACCAAACTGTATACTGCAATCGGGACCGTCACCATAGATTTCTTGATGTAACTGAATCAGAATACGTAATACCGATCGTTGAAATTTGGCATCAAGTATTATGAAGATTATCTTAATATAACATAAATTTTCACCTTAAGACGTTGAAAAGTTTGTCTAATCTGAATTTTGTGCCAATTTTACTGACCATTCGTTGGGTGATACCTGTTGCTAAGTTTGTATCCTCATCCTAAGGAAATTGAAATTTATATGCGTTGGGTTTCACTTGAAGTATTTACTATTTTTCTTGAAACTGTGTTCAAAATAATGAAATATTTCATAATATAGACGCGCTCTTTACGTATAATTTGTCAAATTAATTGTATAAAAGCTCTATCAAAGTAGCAATGTCAAATATGCAAAATTTGTAGCATTTTTATTGCTATTTAGTTGCTGAAACCGCGATTTTGTTGCTTATTCTTTAGGCTCATTTGAACATTGTTCAATGTATCAAATAAATTTTTTCATCACATTCCATTTAACAAGCCAAATTCAAGCTAGCATGTACTCAAAAAAATGTTGCTGATCGGAAAAATCAGCCGATTTTTAGTTTCCATTTTGTTGCTTAGTCTTTAGGCTCATTTGAACATTGTTCAATGTATCAAATAAATTTCTTCAGTACCTTCCATTTAACAAGACAAGTTCAAGCTAGCATGTACTCAAAAAATTGTTGCTGATCGGGAAAATCAGCCGATTTTTAGTTTCCATTTTGTTGCTTAGTCTTTAGGCTCATTTGAACATTGTTCAATGTATCAAATAAATTTCTTCAGTACCTTCCATTTAACAAGCCAAATTCAAGCTAGCATGTACTCAAAAAATTGTTGCTGATCGGGAAAATCAGCCGATTTTTAGTTTCCATTTTGTTGCTTAGTCTTTAGGCTCATTTGAACATTGTTCAATGTATCAAATAAATTTCTTCAGTACCTTCCATTTAACAAGACAAGTTCAAGCTAGCATGTACTCAAAAAAATGTTGCTGATCGGAAAAATCGGCCGATTTTTAGTTTCCATTTTGTTGCTTAGTCTTTAGGCTCATTTGAATATTGTTCAATGTATCAAATAAATTTCTTCAGTACCTTCCATTTAACAAGACAAGTTCAAGCTAGCATGTACTCAAAAAATTGTTTCTGGTCGGAAAAATCGGCCGATTTTTCGTTTCCATTTTGTTAACTGCTTAACAACAAAATCGTTTTCAGCAACTAAATAGCAACAAAAAAGCTACAAATTTTGCATACCTATATGTTTTATATGATTTTTGCTAATTTTACGCTGCTACCTTGATAGAGCTTTGTATAAATTCATCGTTTTATATTTAGATAGATTCAAACATGAAAAGGTATAAAAGTCAAGCAACTATAGATAAGAAATTAGTTAACCTGTTTCGTAAATAATACTAATAGTAAATTCCATAAAGTACTTTGCAGAATATGTAATTTTTTTTAAATAGTTAGCTCCACTCGAAGATCGACAACTTTTTATTGATAAATTATTCAAAAATAAAATTATGTAATGTTGCAGACTTGAAAATAGGGAAATATTTCAAAGAAACTATACATCTACTCATTGTACACATTCAATTGATTTATTTTCGAGCTGTCACTGATCCGAAGCCCATCAACAGAGATGAATATTTGTCAAGTGGATTGTTGAACATCAACAAGTATCCGTTTTTTCGATCGAAAAGTAAGTTTCGTACCATTATTTGGTGATGATTTCGAGCAGAAATTAGACAGACAATTCATATTTCTGATCCGCAAAATCAACAGCATGTTAATACAATAAGATGTTTCCGATATTTAATCATGTGAGCCCGCACCATATCTTAATATCCCACATGGCACGGTCGCCATATAATGGTTCACTATAACTACTCGCGTTCACAGAAAACAGGTAAAAGTAATCAAACATGTCTTGGTTACTATAATCTATAATAATCTCTTTTTCAAAATCTTTTCATTTTTATAAGTTTAAAACAGAATCTATATATCGTATTCTGATGTGTCTTCGTCCCAGGTATTATTAGGTAATGATAACATTTTTATCATTAAAACAAAATAACCTGACAGGATATTGTCAAAATGTATGTATCAACAAAATAATTATGTAATAAATAATAGTTAAATGGATAGTAAAAGATATAATGGTGAAAAATTATAAATTTTCATTGCAGTACGGGTCATACAGGAAATTTTAGACACGCGGCAACACCGCCTTCTAGAACATTCTCGCACTTGTTCCCGCTATTATTTTCAAGGTTTTAAAAAGACCAGAAATCAAAAGATTATTATCGAGCTTTGGTTAATTGTTTTAGCCAATTTAGGATTTAGAAGGCAAACTTCGTCCTGGTCGCCCGTCTACTGCAGATACCTGAGATATTGAAGCTGTTAGAAAACTGGTGAAGGAATATGATCTACACTTGGAGAACAAAAAAGAGTTATCGCTGACCGATTATCATAAAATGTGTACTGGAAATTTTCTGTGGAACTAAATAACGGCGGCGTTCAAAAACATGTTTGCGAGGGATTCACTAGTATCGTAAAAATGCTGCAAGAATTACCAATTATTTTCATCCGAGGCTATTTAATATTGACGGAGAGGAATTGATATTCGAAGAAAGTTGTACCTCCCTAACCAATCTGAAAAGAATTCTCTTAAGACCTATAATAGTCCACCATTTAGGAGAAATATGGAAGTGGAATTCTATCTATTATATATTTTGACGAAACGTGCTATAAAATAGAAGACACCGAATGATATTAATTGACGATGGAACGAAAAAAGATTGCACTCCATACTAGCAAAAAAGCACACCAGCTGACGATCTTATATCTCTTTGCAATTCCTACCTAACCTAACATACTATTTAGTCAACCCCGTGGAACACACGTGGTATGTGTTAAAGTACAGAATATTTTAACACTAAGGAGGAAAAAAAAATTATGTTAGAAGTACGCCTCTGCTCACATTTACAATTACAGAAATAATTGACTTTTTGTAAATGTCGAAATTTCTTGGAAGAAACAACCCAAAACCTCCATTTTGAACATTCCATTATCAACATAGACATAATCTAAAAGTTTATGGTCTCTTTTCCTTTTTTCCAAATTGTTACCGAAATGCAACGTGAGATGAAATTGAAAATAAATTCTGTTTTACTGTATATCTTTTACTCAGTATTTTATTTATTGCCAGCAATAGAAATAAATCACATATTTTTATCAAAGTGGCAACAGCATGGTTGTTACTAAAAAAACAAACAAAGCATTTCATTTTAAAATCAATCCATAATAAAGTGCATAAATGTACAAAACAAACGTCCAAGTAAACAAAAAACAATTACACTCAGCATTTTCTAACCTTATTCATCTTTAAATAGTTTTTACTTTTTATAATTTACCGTAAAATCAATGAGTTTATTCCGCATAACCCTAACCTAATATATTAGGTAAGTAACTATGTCATACGTATTTGTAATATGTTTATTTTTCGTTATCTTGTATAAACATTGATGAAATGTAGATATCAATTAAATTTTTATTATTTTATCCAAATTTAGTCGGAAAAATGTGTTTTAATACAACCTAAATATCAAGGTCTACCAAAATTGATTTTTACCTCATTGAAACTTATATATCTACAAATTTTTTAAACTACATAATTAGTAAAATCAGTTTCTAGAACTGTATAATAAAGTAACAGTGATAACTTTCTTTAACAAATATTTTCATAAATAAATCCATCTTGGAAATATCACAAAAAGCGTCTATAATTACTGAAAGAAAATATCGAAATCTAGACAACGGTTGCACAGAGAACATCAATAGCATTAAATCCAGTTTCACAATATGGAATATTATATACTGTTACATTTAATTCATAATAAATATCTGTTGCGTTGGATGAATCTGGTTATATTTAACGTAGTTATATCTAATAGTTGAAAAAACCTACCTGCTCACAAAAAATCCTCATAATCCATAGTCTGTCATAAATCTAAATTGAAAATCATGGCACGCACTTGAAAAAACACAAAAATCAACAAAAACAATCACCAAATAACACTTAAATAAAAACTATTAACACTTCGTGGTCTAGACAAACACAAAAGAATAAACAGTCGGTATGAAGATTAGATAGTAATCAGTTAAAAACACGTTTTGTAGTTTAGATACGAAAACTCCGAGTAGCTGACTTCGCGTAGAATGTTAGCTCTACTCTAACTGAACGACGTTCATGGACTGAAACCGAATTCAGTGGATTTCTCGTCGAGACTCTAAAAGTTGGCGTAGGGAGAGATTCAGTGGCGTGCGCCGTTGGTTTCGGGCGAAAAGAGATGGGGAGGAGACTCAAGGTCCTCCGGATGCAGGTCTGTGCTGATAAATAGATTAAGTGTGTTTACGCTTCGAAAACGAAACGTTGCAAATACTTTGAGGACATGGCTTTAGTCGAGACTGTTTGTTTTAACATATATGAACTGTATTTTCAATTACTTTTTAGTAATAGGTAAATATTTCATTTTAATTAACCACAAGCTTACTTATCCAAAGAAAAGACTTCTTTAATTCGAAGTAATGATTTTTTTTTTTGGAATACTTGTAGATTTAGAGTAAAAAGAAAACTTATTTATTTGTATCCCACAATCCAATATTTTTTTCATAATATATGATTCAGCATTTTAAAGTGTTTGATTACATTAAAATTATTGCTCTAATTCTTTCTTTTTTGAATACAATCATTATGTTTTCAATACATAAGAACATAGGTAATTTAATGAAGTAGATATCAGCTACCTGAGTTATATAAACAAATAATAAACCTGTCTTCAATTTAGTTATGAAATTTATTTAAAAAAAAATAATAATAAAACCATATAAATGTTGTTTCTATTTATATGCTCTATAAATTAAAATTAAAGTTGGTGAATGAACGTTGATGTCATTCATCCTTCTAGAACACACACACATTCGGAACAAATATTTAAATTGAATTGAAAATGTGATAAAACTCATTATTTCACGTTCTTAAAAAGATTTTCTCAAATAATTTGCTTCTCTAGAAGGTCTAATGTGAGTTTTCTAATGTAATAAACTAAGTGGCGCGTGTCGAAACTCTAGGAACAGCGTAGCTCCGCAGAGATCTAGGCCAGAGGTGTCAAACTCAATTTTGCAGAGGGCCATACATTAAATTTTGAATTCGTAGGTGGGCCAGATTGAAAATAAAACGAAATGATCTGAATTATTTTATTTAATAAATTATGTAAGCATATAATATACGGTTGTTAAAAATCATATCAAAGTTATAAAAGATGGTAGGTAATTATGTTGAACTCGAGGATCCAGATACCTGACTTCTCTTGTTTTTTAAAAGCTCATTGATGTCAGGTATCATATTCGTTGTAGTTATTTTAAGAATTGATTGGACATGTTCATTCGTTAGTCTTGTTTTAAGCGATGTTTGTTCTTATTTATTTTTATAACGGAAAAAGTCTGCTCACAAACATGCTGAAAATGCGCGCTGCGTGCTTTTTTAATTCCGGGTAATTATCCAAACTCTTGAAATATTGTGTATAAAATGTAAGAGCGTTGATCTCATTAAATTTTTCTTTCAAAATACTGTCCGATTGAAGATCTAACAATTCAATTTGCAAATGAACTGGTGCCTGTGAAGCTTCAAAATTGAATGGATTGTTGAAAATTGGGAATTCCATTTCATTTTGTGAAATTCTTCAAAACGATTATTGAATTCCGCAATCAAATTTTGCAGAAATTGAGAATATTCATCCAATTTTTTTGGTTTACTGTGCCAATGATTTTAAATGAGGAAAATGGTCCAAAGTTTGATGTCCCACAGCCCCAACTTTGTTGTCTAGTTTAGACGCGAAGGGCGTGGAAGATTCTATCGTTCTCGACAAAAATAATAGGATATTTCTCCTTGCTGCTAAAAGATGGCGATACTGTCTTTCACTCTCGCTTGTCTAGGCACGCGCTGCCCTTGAAATTACTTATAAACATCCGTAGACTTGACATGATTCTTCTTTCTGTGACACATCTTCTGCGATCGCGGGCCTTAATGATACGGCCCAGGGGTCGGAAGCGGCCCACGGGCCGTATCTTTGACATGACTGATCTAGGCGTTCGAGGAATGCTCGTTTCGCTGTCTAGAGTCAGAATGAATTTATCCACGATCCAAGACTTCTCGCTTATGTTCTTGTAAATGTGTTGGTTTTTCCTGAAACGTGTACCAGATATATGCTATTAGTTCACAGAAATGTGTACCTGTATTAGGCATTTTAAATTGGAAGACACATGGCGTGGTCGCCACAATATAGTTGTGATTACACATTAAAGTAAGTGATCCCTTGATGTCTGAAGTAGTCGCTTGTAACTTTTCGCGGATTCGTTTGGTTTCAATTCAAATATCTATATTGATACGGGGCTTGTCGCCACATGTACAAACCATCTTCACTTCATTTTAGTTACTTTTTGACCTATTTCTATTACTTTGGTTCTTATTTCTGACGTAAACTGTCGTTGAACATCATCTTCTCGATCGCCTCCAACTCCGTGCTTTTCTTAGTCTGAGTCACCGTCTCCAGGCCGCTAAACATATATTTTATTCTATGAGATTTATTTTTAAAAGATTTTATTTACCCATTACAGTATCTTTTGCAGTGTATGCAATCGATATGGTAACTAGATTTATTTATTGTTTTGATTTTAGGTGTTTTCTAATTGAAAATCTTCAAATATCTAAGTAAAAATATAAATAAAATAGATCTATTTCACTACCACTACATCAAAATTCACAATTACCCGGTTTGACTACCGTTTTGAAAACAAGGTTATCATCCTCAGAAGCCAGACAGTTTACCATCGGTCTCTGAAGACGATAATTTGATTATCGAAACGCGCGACAGTTTAATTGTGAAAGTTAGTCCCAGGAATTCCAATGTAATAATAAGGATTTATTGATTCAATAATTTTTCAAGTTAAATGGAAGGAATGTTGTTTGACATCTACCGTCATCAATTATTTGTCAAACCTGATTTATGATCATGTCATAGGAATTTTTTACAAACGTGAACAAATCTTATTTAGTAATTTCTTTAACGACATATTAACCATGCTAATTTACAAAGTCATATAATTTGAAAATGAGTTTAATGAATAGTCTCTCTAACAATGTATTATATTAAACTTTTTACAGTTGTAATTAGTGATTGTGTGAATTATATGCAAGTCTTTTTACGTTGATAATCAAACTACGACTTAGTAATTAAATTATTAAATATGTATGTTTATAACAAATTAGCTTCACTCTAGCATCATGGACGTATTCCTTTTGTCTCACACCTCTCCTTAATTACTTTTAGTAATTTGAGTTTCATGTGTGGAAAGGATAACATAGTTATATAATGGCGGTCATTAGATAGCGAAAATATTATCACTTTGTAAAACCATAATCGTCTAACAAACATATATAAATAGCCCATAATTAAGAAATACCCAGAGCTATATTTTACATAACAAGCGAAGATAATTTCAGTCAAATTAAATACAAAGATGATTTTGTTGATTTAAAGATTTATTTGTAACTATTTGTAACAACTAGAGTGGAATTTACATAGCACTTCTTGATGAAATTTACTCGTAGAGCTAAAAAATCTTTGTCACAAGAAGTTGTTGAGACTATTTTTTATTTTTGTTCAATGAATATTACATAACAGTAAAATCATACTGGAGAATAACTTTTTAATTTCATAGCTAAAACAATTGTCTGGAATATTATAAAATTGTGACTTAGCAAGTTTTAACCCTTCCTCAGTATCACTGTCGCTTAAATCAATTAGTCTATGTTACATATATTGGTTTTCGACTCTTTTTACTTGATTTATGTCATTTGTCCAATTCTCTGTGCGACTGTTTGAACATTTTTTCATTATCAGTTCCAGAACAGAGAAAGAATTTTCATTTGAAGTGTTGTTATTTCTTGTCTGCCTTTTTACTTTGGGTCATATTGAGTCGTTTGGATTTACAACAATAGTAAAGGGGTAATCTTAATCATTTTTCTTGGCCATTTCGTCCACAGTATATTTTTTTGAAATATTTCTGTTTCTAAAACCACTATGATTTGCTTCTTTGTATAATACACTTCGAAATATAAATCTTGTTCAAGTATAAACTCCTGTATGCCATTCCTCCTCGTGCTTTCGTTTTACATAATTTGTCCTACCTTTACAAACAGTGTCATGGCTGTCAAACCATGTTTAATCCAAGAAGTAGTTTACGACTCCTTTCCATTACTATTTGCCTTTCATCCACTGCTTTATTTCTAAAACCATGTTTTTTTACAAAATCTGTTCAAAACAAACCTCAAGGATATATTTCCGTTCCAGTTTTGCATGAATACCTTGAAGATTTGGGATTATGTACAGTTTAGGAATTGCAATTCCAAACTTTTTGTCTAATGCTGTTCCTTATCTATACTTTAAAATGATTCACTGATTCTGAAAATTAAATATTGTAATACCGACCTGGTCAAATTGTTTATTGCTAATTTTGAAGTGGGGCATCTCTTTTATCTTTTTGTGAGATATACAACTTTAAAATAATATATTAATATAAATCCAAATATTTGGCTCCAAGCAATTGTGAGCTTGTATAGAATTGAGGATCACTCAAAAACTTCGTTTAACGTCTGTATTTCATATAATACGAAGAAAAGAAAACGGTTTGTATAATAACTGAAGGGACGAACTATGAACTTCCTTCTAAGAAAATGGCATGTTCTAAATATTTTGTTACGAGTTGAAGCTAGAACTGTTACTCTTCATACTTCCGAAATGTAATATTGGGAATGCAAAATTTATTGTAGATAGAGCGGTAAACTCAAAACTTTAATTTCATATTTTAAAAATTCCAAGCTAGATTTACAATTCTGTACAGTTAGACCCTGTTATTGAAGAGCAGTTGAAGATTTATTATGATAATAAATGTCTATTGTATTGAATATTTATTTTGCTTACCGATATTTGAATAAACTGTTTTTACTAGACAATTATTTATTACCTCTTTTGTTATTTAAGGTGCTTAAAAGAATTTTATTGCTAAAATTCTGGGTGAAGGTTATAAATATTACCATGAATTGAATTCAAGGCAGGTACATATAGTTTGTATCCAAATTAGACGAAATTTGTACCTGCCTGTAATGATCTAAGTATCCACAAAAACTTGTGTCAAAACATCTTTGAATGATCAAACTTATAAAGAATAAAGAAATTAAAGAAAAATTTTCCAGTATTCTAAAATATAAAACACAATATTGGAAATAATGTTATGTTTATAGGATTATTGTGATGCTTTTTACATAGGACAAACGTGTCAATATGAAGTGAATAGATTAAGAAGTCATCTATACGATATAAAAATAGTACTACATTATCATACTATGATATAACAATAACAAACATACAATTGATTATAAAAATTTCCAAATTCTTTAAACAAAGTCAAATACAAAAAAGGAAATGGTTTATAAACTTATATAAGGGATACTATCCATAATAGAAAAGTTCCAATCGTATGTACTTAACACTGTGATAGTAGCGATTCAACTGCAGTCAGAACTTACCATTTAGGTATTTATAATGCAGTGTTGCCGGCTCTGGGATCTCTAGTTTCGTGGTATCTCAAAATATACAGAGAAGCTCTGCCGAATTACGAATTTTATCGTCATATATGATCTATTTATTCAAATATCAGTGTTGTTGATGTCAGGTTAAATTTTGACAGATGGAAATTAGGTCGAAAAGTTAAAAATCTTACTAGGTATATAATACTAATAACTATTTGAGGAAATTTATTCGAAATAAATATCAAAGAATTATCAAATGAGCATTATATAACCGATTGCCCCAAGTAACGAACAAATTAAAATTATTACTCGTATAAGAGAAATCAAGAGACATGAAAAGTGAAGTCACGAATCACATCAGTACCGATTATGAGAGTAACTTAATTTTTTCATAAGAGAAACGGTAACTCACTTAGAAGTCATACATTCTACTAGTTTCGTCAATTAACATTCCACAAATATATTTTATTGGGTGAAAAACACGAAATTATTAACGTTATTAATAAGTTTTTAATTTTTAATATCGAATAATTTTAACAAGCTATATGAGGTCAAATCTATACGAAGTCTATGTACATGTAAAAGTCTTTGATTTAACCCACGCAGAGTTTCAAGTGGTGTCATCTTGAAATCTTGAAATTAAAACTCAAAGTTGTTTTTAGTCAAATTCAACATCCAACATCCACTCAGTCAGGGACGAAACTAAATTGTCTTCATTAAACTATACATTCTTGAACGAATCTCCACAAAAGGGACCCATTAAATCACATTTATCAACGTCAATCAAAAAAGAAAAAAAAAGAAAAATGTAAAAATCCATCAGCTATTGCCTTCAAATAAAACTAATTGGACCTCGGCAATTTTTTTAACAAAAGTTCTTGATTCCACTCATAATTGTGAAATTGTTGCATATAGGGCATTCATTATCAGAGCATTTATAAAAGGGCTCTACTTGCAGGTTGACTATCCACTTCTCTATACCTTTAGGACCGATTGTGTGTTTCTGTGAGGTCGTTTCTCTCCCTCCGTTGGTGTTCCCTACACAGGGTAGGATTAAGTTGAGCGCTGAACACTAATACTTATCCAATTTTCATGAATCTCGCTGTACGATTGCAAAAAACGGCCTTACGCAAATTTAAATTTCAAAATATGTAATCGAATCGATAACACGAGTTTATCAAAATTATATGAACTATCACGATCGGTTGTTGCTTAAAATTATCAATATCAAGAGACAGTTGAATTTTACGGTAGTCAGATTTTGTGAACCAGAAAATCATAGCTTTTTTCTAGGAAGGCACTCACCATGACTTCACTATCTGAAGCTTTAATGTTGTTCACAATCGACAATTACCTGATATTTTTAGTAAGAAACGAATTACAAACTACATTGAATAAAATATTTTTTTATTTCTTGAAGTACGAACTTAAACAAAACGAAGGTCAGGTACCAACAATTTGTAATCACAGTTAGCAATACCACATTTAAAGTAATGTAACACATTACAGTAACAATTAATATATGTCATAATCAGCGGAAGGATTAAATTGTCATGTATTAAGTCTTCCAAAGAAAGAGAGCCAAATAAGGGTTGATAAAAAAACCCCAGATTGCGCATTGGTCTATGGGCCGATGTACGAGGCATATTTTTTAAGTTTTGGAATTAAAAAAAGAAGTGCAAAGATATCGCAATAATTTTATTTTTACATGAAAGCCTGTACCTTAATCTACTTTTCTACATAATTTCCGTGAACTTTGAGGCACTTGTCATAACGTGGCACCAGTTTTTGAATACCCTCCTCATAAAATTCTGCCGCCTGACTTCTTGTTAACCACTGTATCACAACTGTTATCGTCTTGAAGACGCGCTGACCGCCCATTCAAGAGCAGGAACAAATGGTGGTCGCTGGGCGCCAGATCAGGGCTGTAGGGAGGATGATATGGAGTTTCCCATTGGAAAGATTTGATCAGATCTTTGGTCCGATTAGCCATATGCAGCAAAACGATACCCTTACTCAACTTGCCACGTCTTTTGTTCTGGATTGCACTACGCAGATTGTTCAATGTCTCACAAAAAGACGCTGCATTGATTGTCTCATTACGAGGCTGAAACTCCACTAGCAATACTCCTTTTCTATCCCAAAAAACTATGCACATGATTTTCCGGGCAGAAATTGTTTGCTAAAACTTCACTTTTTTGGATGATGATCACTCATAATGTTTTGTCCGTTAACTTCACAGATCTCACGATGAATATCGATCGGTTTTACGCCTGTAGCACTAAGAAATCGTAAACAGCCCGTACTTCACAATCGGCGGGACTCACGATTGTCGGAGGCATCTTAAACACTCAGTAAACAACGTACACAAAGAATCAGACTGTAATGGCGTCAGTGCGTAGACAAGAGCTGCTTAACGGTTGAACACAGCTGCATATGATAAACCAAGACGTGATATTATGAGCTAATGCCATGAAAAAATGTAGAAGGTGTAGGTATGTTGGTATTTCCTAAAACGTGTACCAGGTATATAGGGAAGGATTAAGTTAATTGCTTATTATCAGGACAATAAAGAGAATATAAGAAAGCGTGACTTCGAACTTCCAAATGGGGATAGCTTGGAATTCCTGGTGTCGATTTTATTGAAAAAGATCTTTGGGGAAATGTGTACCTGTATAATGTATTTTTATATACGAGAGCTCATGTCCTATTGGACATATTGGACAATGTATTCCACACATTTAGCACCTCTTGCGGCCTCTTCAATATGAACAAAAACTTTGTAAGATATGTGTATTAGAACTAGAATCTTTTTTTTTGTTTCCATTCAATTTGAACTTTTTCATTTATAAAATAAAACTCATATCACAAACAGCTGTTATTCATTAAAATCGTTGTTAGGATTTATATCGAACTATCAACTGTATAATTTCATATTTATAAAGTCCTGCACTGGATTTACCAGCCCTATTGGGATGCCATCCCGCTCGTTAGAGTTAGAGTCCCAACTTACACAATTCACAAATTGCTTTTCGATATCCAGACAGCATCAAAGTACCAGTGGTGTAACTAAAAGCTGCTTAAAACGCGATAAAAAATTTTATTTGAAACACTTACGAGTAATGCATTAGGATATCTTATGGTTACTTTAAAAATGTGTGCAAAAATTGTTTCTAGAAACCTCACATTTGAACAACAAGAAGCTCGTAAAAAATTTTGTATTCACAGTTTGAATGCGAGTGAAAATGACTCAAACTTATTAGAAAAGGAAAAAGATTTGAGTATGTTGAGATTGTGTAAGAAAAACCGATGCGCGTCCTTGAGGCCAGTTCCTTAACATCATACGTTTGTTTATAGTGTCTTGTCTTGTTTTCTATCAATTTCTGCTTTGGAAAATATACAAAGAAAATGTTCACAACCATTCCGAATTACCAATATCAAAAAGGCTACACGATTACCAAAGAATACTATGTTGAGTTATTGGACGGACTGTGTTAGGCAGTCAAAGGAAACCTGACATAGTTTTGAACATTGGCTGCTTCATGATAATGCATCAGTATATCATCGACTCTTGTTCTGCAATATTTAGTTATGTAGTTCATTGCTTGTTTATCAAGTTGCGTCCATTGCACTGCGATTAATGCACAATCTTCAACTGATAGCTCCTTGATTTTACCTATTTCAAAACTTACAAGTCTGAATTTGGGGGAACGAAAACAATTTATGCACGAACTTCATGTAAAGATGTCTTGGTTCAAAAAGTATAAATCACCGCACGTTCTTGCGTCTCACAGGGATAAATGGAACTAAACTACAATCATAAACACCTAAAATCATAAAACAAGAAATAATTCGCAGTTTAAGAATAATATCAGTCGATATTTACAAGTTTTAACTCGCACAAGCACGCGCTCGTATGAAGAAAACAACACGACACTATTACTTCTTGTTTGTAAGACACCGTTTCTTTGCTTAACAATATGAAATAGAAAAGTGTAGTATTTGGAAACATATGAATGGATTATGGGGTGAGCAAAGCTTTTGACCGTTAGTGTATATTCCTGTTGATAGGGCATCTAAAGAATTGTTAATTGTACTCATAAAAGGCGATGACGAAGCGGACACACTCTTTTAGCAACGCGGGATCGGCAGATATGGATGGATGGACTCCGTTCTTCTCTTATCCAACAACTGCTTCAGCTAAATAGGCGCGAAATCGGACTAGTGACCGGATTTCTAACCGGACATTGCCATCTAAGACGTCACCTTCACACTATGGGCAACACGGATGATCCGGAGTGCCGCTGGTGCATAAAGAAGGACGAAACTGCAGACCACGTTATCTGTGAGTGCCCTGCACTCACACGGACGTTGTTTAAAAACCTGGGCAAAGGGTTCAAGCCAAAGCGCCTGATCGGCTCCTCAAAGGACATAGGACTTTGGTAACTTTAGATGGGGCACGATGGGCCTATCTGAAGACCTATGTGCTCAACGGCTTCAAAGGCCGCGACACCAATGAACTATGAACTATGAATTGTACTCATACTCTGAAGAGAACATGCATCTTATAGTAATCTAAACTTCAATAATCCAATCAGTATTTATAATGTATTTTTTTGGCATTTAAGGACCAAGAAGGTCATCATCATCATCATCTATCAGCCATCTTCCATCCACTGCTGGATATAGGCCTCCTCTAGTTTAAACCATCTATCTCTATCTTGAGCTGTATGTATCCAATTTCCTACAATTTTCTTTACATCGTCACTCCATCTTGTTGGCGGCCTGCCTCTACTTCTCTTATCCATTCTTGGCCTCCACTCCAATATTCTTTTCGTCCATCTATTATCCGTCATTCGGGCTACATGGCCTGCCCATTTCCATTTCTTTTGGGCTATAATTTCAATAATGTCCTTAACGTTTGTTCTTCTTCTTATGTTCTCATTTGTAATTCTATCCCTTCTCGTAATTCCCAATATTGCCCTTTCCATTGCCCGTTGCGCCACTCTCATCTTTCCTGCAGTTTGTCTCGTGAGGGTAAGCGTCTCTGCCCCATAGGACATCACAGGTATAACACACTGCTCATATACTTTTCTCTTTAGGCTTATTGGTAAGTCTGATTTCAAGGTACTACTCAACTTGCCAAAAGCTATCCATCCTAACTGTATTCGACGCTTTATCTCACACGTTTGGTTATCTCTTCCTATCCTCACTTCATGGCCTAGATATTTATAGTCATATACTTGCGCTATCGCACCTCCATCGATAATTATGTTATCATTTGTTACCAGATTTGTCATAAATTTGGTTTTGTCTAAATTTATTTCTAGACCAATATTCATTGTGGTTCTTTTCAAATCCGTGGCCATCTGCCGAGCGTCTTGTATATTGTCGGTGATTATGACGATATCGTCTGCGAAACGCAGGTGGATTTTCACCTTGGCGTGGTGAGAGGGCTCAGTAACTTTCAATATCCAGGGAGCGATGCCGGCGGTAGCATAGCTACTGGTAGGGCCACCCTTGCCGGTAAGGTCTCGAAGAGATGAAAGTGAAGCTAAGGAAACCCACAACGGTGAGGCGTCTGACCCAGAGTGGGCGGCTTCAAACAGCGTCTGTATCTCCATGTTAGGAGCGGCTGAAATACACACTCGCCAACACGCAATGGCAAGCGTGGCGTTTTATTTGCCAAAAAACCCTCAAAGTTATGTCGAGTTTTAAAACAATTACCAAGAAGGTACTACTAATTTATTTTGAAATGGATAAGTTGAAGAACTTGGAGAAGAATGACGAAAATTATTTTTTTTCCTTCAAATGTTTTTTTGCTACTTTTTATTTTGCATTCGTTTATACTTCGGTTAGCACCTGGTTCAAATATAATCTAATATCTGTATAATTATTTCCCTGGTACACGGTACTTCCTGTGAAAATCACTGAACCAAAAGAAATACTGAAACAGCACTATTTTTGTATTTTTCGGTGCGGAAATATGATTAAGAATCTATCGTTATCGTTTGATAAATAGCTCGTGCATGACTACATCAAAAAATTAATTATGTATCAGGTTGAATAAAAACAATAAATTATTTTCTGATTTTAATATATATTATTATTAATTGTAATACAGATTTTGTGAATAAAATGTGCCCTGTATTATGCAAAATTTGAAAATAAAACATTGATTCCAACTCCCATTTGAAATAAACAATATGAGGCCATTCCATCGAATCAACAATGTCCACTTATTGTATCAAATATGGACTCAAATAGGATCTTCTTCTTTCTTGCCAAAAATCAATTTTATTTATCAATCTAATCTCCTCCAAGAGCAATACAATCTCAATACAATAACTTCTCGATACCATGCTTGTAGAAGGATTTGTCTTTTGCCTCAAAACAGACTTCAGTTTCAGCAAATGCTTCTTTATTTGAGCTTAATTCCTTACCGGTGAGCATTTCTTCAAGATTGCGAACAGCCAGTAGTCAATGTAGGCCAGATCTGGAGTATACGGTGGATGACGAAGCAATTCGAAGTATAATTCATTCAATTTAACCATCGTTGCCATAGACTTGTGAATCGGCGCATTGCCTTGATGAAACAGTGTTTTTTTCTTCGACATTTAGGGTCGTTTTTTCTTGAATTGGCATTCAAACGATCCAACAACTCTATGTAGTATTCGCTATCCCCCTTTTGGAGATAGTCAATGTTCAATATTCCACGCGCATCCCAAAACACTGGAGCCATAACCATCCCAGCTGACTATTGTGCCTTTGGACGCTTCGGACGTGATTTACCGGCTGCAGTCCACTCAGATGATGAGCGTTTTGATTCCTGAGGAAAGTGATGGATCCATGTTTCATCCATTGTCACATATCGTCGCAAAGTATATGATTTATTACGTGTAACATGGACAAACACTGCTCTGAATCATCAACACGTTGTTGTTTTTTGAAAAAAGCTTTCTCATGGTCAAATGTTCATGCATAACTATAAACACACTGTCTTCTGATATCTTTACGGTCTCAGCTATCGCACGCAATTTCAATTTAGGATTAAATATAAACAATTTTTTGATTTGTTTGATGTTTTCTGGACTTACCACCTCAATTGGACCACCAGAACGTTCACCATCATTGGTGTCTGTACGACTACGTTCTAATTAGATTGCTTGAAATTCGTGCACTCGCAAAGAGTATATTTTGAATATTCCTGTCTTATTATACGGGGATGAAATAAGCAGCTCTCACTTCAATTCATATCAAAATTTGTTTTCAAGATGAACTTTTATGAAATATGAAAAAAAAACGCTTTAATTTATTATTTTTTTAATCAATTGAGTGCAAAACAGTAAAGATGTGAAATGTAATACGATTCCTTGCCCGTTAAGAAAAAAAATCAATTCTAGTCACCGCCCTTTAAGGGTGATATCTCGGAAAGGGGTGGGCTGAGGAAATTTATAGGAAAGACCCATCCTAATTTCTTACTTTCTGAATTATGTCGCGTGAATTTAGAAACACTCTGTATATGTAGATACATGGATGTGAAGAAAATTCTGTCATATTGGAACTATTACTTTCTAATCATTAGCTGACAAATCCGCTATTGAGTAAAGTCACAATTCATTGCCACTAACGTATAATGTGATTATGGAATTCGTGGATGTAATATGTGAATAAATAATTGAAGAATATTAGAATGATTATTTACTCTATTTTCTCACATTTTATCAAAAGTTATTTCCCGAAAAAATTTATTGTGTAACCTCGATTTTTACTGATTGATTCCTCCACATCGTTTATTAGGTTTTGTTTTTGCAAAACTACTTCGAAATATTTAAAAACAAAATAAAGTATCAACACATACATCCTGTATACGAAGAACAATGATAGAAAAATTCACATTCGAAGAAATTGAAGTAAATCTTGACCGTTACATTGGATAGAATAATGGAACGTTTGTGATACATATACGCATATTGAGGTACCGTATTATTTGTTCTCACGGTATAGGTACCTATATACTATTATTCTATGGTCCAGGTGGAAGGATACCATACAATGATATGAATGAATGGGTGGGTGGGTGTTTAGCGATATGGAACTGAACAGGTACCTAGACGGTAACTTGCTTCGTGAGAACGAAAGATTATTTGTTACATTTATGTGATAACGAATTGTGTTTATTTAAATCAGATCGTGGTGATAAAAATGTGTTAATGGTTTTAAATAGTGAACGTTATTGAGATAGTTATATACAGAGTGACACTGTTAAGTCAGGAATATGTCTTGATCGCAAGCATGTGAATGCGTCAGTCGGATGGCCAAAATTTTACTGGAAACAATCTAGTTAATTTTAGTTTAAATATCAGTCAATTCGGCTGGGCGATTTCAGCACTTTTACCTTTTCGTTTTCTGTGTTGAATCTAACCTTCTTGTTGACTCATTATTTTTGCAGCTATTATAGTGAATAAATTCTCGTTAGTAGTAGCCATGACGCAATGCCAAACATGTCACAAGCTCCCTTAAAAGGAACTTTTTGATGACGTTGAATTAGGTTGAATGGATTAGATCTGGTATATAGTTTGCCTAATTCAAGAAAATTTCTAAATTATACGTATTTCTTCGTGCAATGCAAAGGCTACAAATTTCAGTGGTTGAGTTGTGTTTTCGAGAATGAAATAGATCCAGACTAAAATAGATTTCTCCATTTCCAATTCTTTCGCTGTCTCCCGTAAGGCCATAGAGTGAAATATAGTATTGTCAAATGCTCTTCTCATATCAATGAAAATCCCAGAGCTATTACTTCATAATTATACCCGACTGATATGTTTGTTGAAGCTTGTGTACTTATACCTCTTTTAATAAATATTTGATGTCTCCCTAAAACCTTCTATTGATTTTTAACATAAATCTTGTAAAGATATGACCACGTTGACTATCCCACAGACCCCTAGCAATAAAACGGAATTGGAACACCAAAATATACAATGATAACTATAAAAAATGTAGATTAGACAAAAATAAAGGTAATAGGAATGAGAAATCCAAAAATATGTATATAGATATTGGGGTATCATATTCAGATCCCACGAAGGGCTTGATTGTCTCCGCCTTATCTAGCTTATTAGCTATTCCATCTCCCTTTACTCCATAATCCATTGTAGGGTATTTATTTTTCTAATTTTTCCAGTCAATCCCGAATGAGGTTGGATTTTACTATATTGGAGCTTGAAGCTTTAATAGCTGCTTGGCCATTGGATAGGATGATGATTTCCCGTTTATAATAATTCCTCTCTAGATTAAACTGGACACATTTTTCAATTGCATAGATTGTTGGTTCTGGGCTCGTACACGCCTATTCCAGTTCCGTCTGCTGTTTTAGATCGATCTGTATACCTTTTAATGGCATTTCTGTTCATTTCTTGTATGTTATTATAGTCCAACTTATTTCTTCAGTAAATTAGTAAAAAGCTAAACTGGAGGTTGTCCTATTTACCACTACTATTAAGTGGAGAAACTAACTAATAGAATAACGAACGAAGACATCAGAAGATTATGAGAAGAAAACTAATAATTAGATATTGACGTATGTAGTCAGTTATAAAAATCACCTATAAAATTGATGAGATTGATCATTCAAAAAACGAGGCGAATAAGTAATTGGGGTAGGTATAATAAAAACGATAGTGGAATAAATGGGAAAAAGAAGACCCCACTTATCTGATGCTTGAAAAGGTAAAAGTAAATGAGAAGATGAGTTATTATATTTAATATTAATTAAAGCGGTCGCGAAATGGTGAAAATGAAATCTGAACCTCATACTTCATCTGTTTCATCGAATTGATACAAATTTCAATAAAATATTAATTATATAGTTGTGAAGAGGTATACAATTACGTCGACTATGAGAGCAAAAATGAGAAGTACAACGCAAAATAATTGGAACTTTTTTCATCAGCTATCGTCCAAATAAAAGCAACCAAATTAGGTTTCTCATTAAGTTTCACAATTTTAATTATTGAAACTAATTGGTAATTTAGTATTCCACAATATTTTTTGTCATTTATCTCTCCACTAATTAAGAGTGTACATTCAAGGCTGAATTAATTCTAAAAAAATTCAACTAGATTTACAACTTGCTGTAGTAATTGACAGTCAAGAGTTAGTTATTAACTGAAATAATAATTGATTTAAAAACAATTTTCAACCGTGGCGTTTATTCGATGAATATCATTAATTATTATTATAAATAATGTGGTGTAATTAGATGATTTAATTTCGTTAGTTAACATGGAATAGGGAAGGAATGAGATTATGTAATTTATTGATAAAGTATGACGGAAATAGATAATAATGGAGATTTTTAAGACGTCTTCGATTTCTTACCTCCATTCTTTTAGTTATCTACGTCCTCTTTCCAGCTTCTTCGTACTCTTCCTCTTCTCGTCCACTATTGGACCTGTATAGGTTTTCTGTAGTCTGACTATCTAACCATACCAGATTTGTTAGTCGGTTTTGATATCATCGACTAAGGTATGTCTGTTTTCCATTATCTCCCTTATACTGTCATTTCTTACGTTATCCCTACTGGATTTGCCCGCTGGTCTTCTCCAGAAGTCTCATGAGATGTATGTGTATATTTATAAATCAGGATGCTTCGACCCAAAGGTTCTATTGCATCCTCTTTCCCTGCTCAGCATTTACAACCGATCTATTAATGTCATTCCTTTTAGAAAGTTTACGATATCGGACCTACCGAAGATCTTCATTTTCTATTTCATACAAATGTGATACTCTGGAGTTTCGAAGCTTCTTCGAGAGAATGTAGTTTCGTTTTCTACGTAGCAGAAGCTGCACCTTGCATCTTGAGGTGTCTTTTGAGGCGCCAATGCTTCGGCAAGGATCTTGTTAATATTCGTAAATTGTTTTTACTTAGTTTGATATATATATATTGACACGTTTTTTTATAACCAAGTGGTCGTCTTCAGAGCCTCCAGACAACTCACGAAACTGCAACTTAGGATGCTGCATTTTAGCTATTAATCCCATACCAGCAAAGTAAATAGACACACAGAAATTATTTATATTCCATAGATATATCCACTTCAAGATACATACCCAAAATATCCTTTAGATTAGAAACGTTTTGTAATTTTCTCATAATTCGGCGAAGTTATGAATTTACTTAGTGCGGTCCATGCGTTCTTAAGCTAACATAGAAAGAAAGGTCATATATAAAGAACTGTGATTTCTCAATATATTCTTTCTGTTTAATTTGATTATTGCTGTTAAATCTTCTTCTCAACTCGACTTTCAGTTTTGGGAACGAAAAATAGTCGAACGGAGCCAAATCAGGACTATATGGTGGGTGTTAAATTTCTGTGAAACCACCCTTATTCGTGTACAGTATCCTTGGAACGAGGAGCAATGTGGACTGGAGCATTAATATGAAGGAAGCGCAAAACTCGGTATATTTTGCCTCTCTTTTTGTGGATAACTTTTTGACACAACTACCTTAGTATTCGATTTCTTGAACGCTCGCAATCCCAAAATATTGTAGCAATCACTTTTTTGGTACTTTCCGTGACCTTTTTCGAATGTGCTCTCATGGTAGATTATAATTTCATCACCAGTTGCAATTGATAGGATTAGATTTTCTTGCCCCTCGCGGCAAGGCTCTAAAAATTGTTAACGACGTTGTGCTCGACGCTGTTTTTTTATTTTTAACTAATTTTAGTCATGTTTAAATGTTCATGTAGGATCCTTAGAGCACTTGTTTTGGAAATGCCGTTCTGTTCTGTAATTTCTTTTATCACCGCCACGGGACTTCTCGCATGTGTTTTCATTGTTGCCAATTTGAGACATTTTTCAACAGAATGAGTGACCGTTCAAGCTCTATTATAATAAAATGGATCGAAGCAGCAATTTGAAAGTTTGCTTAACGCTTATTGAGACTTGTCACTGCGCGTGCATGAAGATTTTTGCGGACGCCCTCTATGAGGTCCAGAGCTTCGAGTGTACTAAGTCTTTGCAGCTGTCGGACTTACTTTTCTGATTCTTTATATACATTATGTTATTAACATTTTATCTGATTCTATTTCTGCTCATTAGTACTATTCAAGTTAGTTTATTTGTTAACTTTAACGTGTATGTTACATATAATATTATCAAAATGTTTGGTAAACAACATTCTTATCAATATTAAACAAGTCTATCAATTTGTATAAAAATATACTAAAAATTTTAAGCTGCGCATTAGTATTTACGTTGACAATGAATTATAGTATTCTATTTAAATTTAAACATCTGTGCTCATCCGAAAACCGGGCAACGAACCATTGCGAACCAAATATGCTAATATTATCAAAAACTTGTACTCTTACACTTATTTGCTCGCTTTCGTCGGATGAGATGCAATGGCGGAGAACAAAATGAACAGGCTGTGGTCGGCGTGTAACACCTGAAACGCGAAACAACTGAACAGGCTATTCGCATTCACTTGTCGACCGGCTGACTAGATCAACATAAGAAAATAACTCCAAAATTGTGTTCTTATTGTCTCTCTAAAGAAAAGTAGGAGAATTTGTAGTCAATATACGGTTTTAAAAGAAGTTTGTGAGTAATAAGAAAAAATAGTTAACTATCAGTATAAATATTATATCTGATGTTTGATATTGAAAAGTTGCTATTTATGTACTTTTCAAGATTTCAGACGATTAGAATCTTTTATGTTCGATTGGGCGTGCGCCAACTCGTAATTTCAATACCAGTCATAAAATTTCTGTTACAATGTGCGAACTCGTGATCGTGGTTGTCATGAAGATTAGACAACTCGTGACGGCATATTATGTAGCTCGGGATTTCAATTATGGAATGAGCAACAAATTGAATAAATATTTATAGTGTATTTCAGTGAAAAATATTTCACATTCTAACTACATAATAGAACGCATGGAAAAACATTACATTTTGTATCTATAATAGACACAAATTCATATTCTATTAATTCACTTGACTAACCTAACGTAACCTAACGTTATCTAACGTAACCTAACCTAAACTAACCTAACGTAAACTTACTTTACCTAACGTAATCTAATGTAACCTAACGTCGATTAGACAGAATAAAATTGATGGATTTGCATTAAATCCACCTAAAAGTCAAGACTTTTTTGTGAGTCATCCATGCAAAATGATTAGTAGTTTTGGAATAATTTCTTTTAAATGACCAATCTTTGGATAAACAATGGTGATATCCAGATGAAGTCCGGTATTTGTGAAAAAACATTACACCATTTGTTTATTCATGGAAATTTGAGTTTATACACTACGCCATAAAAAAATATTTCAATGCAAGCCAATGGTATCAATATTCGGTACATAAAATAATGGAAAAATGCTGTGTACAAATTTTTACTGTCACACGACATGTTGAATTATTGTTTCTTGATGACGGTTTGCGTTCATATGCTGCTATTAGTCAACTATAACTTTATAAAAAGTGATGCAACCTGAGTTGAGTAATTTTTTACGTGATTAATGTGCTGTTCAAGTAGCACGCCGCTATGACATGAACCAATCCACTATCTTCAGAACCCTGACACGGTGCAGAGAGGCTGGTACGAACCAAATAAGATCTGGACAAGGACGTTACACATTGACAAATAATATTTAATATCAATAGCTGAGAATACTAAGCAAGAATTTATTCATCGATGCAACAATTCAAGACGTAATAGCGTGGAATGTTGGCAAAACGCAGTACCACCATACTATATAAAGCTGGTCCTCTTCTAGGCGTTAACATCTTCAGTTTTGCATCAAAATTGAGATAATAGAAATTGGAGAAATGCTGATGGAGTTGGCTGTTATAGTAGAAGAGTATGTAGACATCCTGGTAAGCTATAAATGCTAAAAATAATATTGTAAAAAATGTTAGTTATAGAGTGTGTGTCTTTTCGTAACGGATGGAATTAGTTTCGGGGCTTCTGGACGAACGTTTGAAAGCCAACCGCCACTGACACATGTTTTAGAACCTCAGTTTAGTAAAATCTAGGAAGGTGCTAAATTAGGTTCAAAAATAGACAATCTTTAAATTGGCCAGCGCGATGTTCAGCAGTCTAGAGATTTACAGCAATCACCTAGAGATCTAGATGAACTCTCATCCAATTATTCAGACTAATCGAAATATAGAATCAAATGGATCATGTCCTACACCTGAAAAAATAGAAAGCTATCAGGATTAAGTAAGTAAGTAAGTATGGACCAAGTTGCAATCAGAAACTTTAGTTCAAGTATGTTTTACTTCTTTTTTGTCCATCCAGTATTTTCTTTTCTAAGGCATACAAAGATGGCGTTTAATATAATTATAAGCTTCTATGTCAAATTATTTTCTTTGTAGATTTTTCCATTTTATCAAATACGCGTTGGCGCTTCTGGATGTCTTATCAATCAACTATTTTGAACAGACGCGAAATACGACTGGTTATTGGTCTTTTAAACACAGTCATCTAAGATTCAATCTACATTTTATGGACAATGGAAGCTTCGAAATGACGTTGGCGCATGGAAGAGAAAGAACCTGGATTCACGTTTTCGAAAATGCCAAGCACTCACAGGTGTGAGTGACGTTAAAAGTTTCATAAGAAGGTTTGTCAAACAAATATTTTGAACAATATTAATCAACTCAATTTGTTGTTCCCATTGAATGTCAACTTCGAGGAATCGTTTGATATAAGAAAGATTATTTTAACGATGATTTTGAATCGCTATATTCATAAAAGAAATTTAGTTGTCATAGATGATCTTTTCTAAAATATGATGACGATATCAGGATTATTTAAGAATTCAATTTAATAAATATTTTTGTATTTCAGCAAAGCCTACGCTTCCAAGAATTTCAAGAAGTCATATGTAAAATACAAACATTACATTTATGT
This sequence comes from Diorhabda carinulata, assembly GCF_026250575.1. Lineage (NCBI taxonomy): Eukaryota > Metazoa > Arthropoda > Insecta > Coleoptera > Chrysomelidae > Diorhabda > Diorhabda carinulata. Next base: position 5,242,547 of record NC_079471.1, read on the forward strand.
ACAAGTAAATACTTTATAGACTTATCTGGCATCGTCGTGAAAAAGTATAACAAAAGTTCTTTGTGTTTCCAAAGTAAGAAACACGGTTTGTGTGTTCAAGACTTTTGTATTTTATCATTTTTTTCAAGCCATAGCTCAAATATTTGTTTGAGAATAACAAATCATAAAATGAAGTCGTAGCATTCGATGATATAACCAATTGTTTCAAATTGAGCAATCCGATGTATTATTAAACAAGAATGGAATGAAAACCTAGATGGTTTTCAACGAAAGTACTAATTAATTTTTATAATTTATTCGATTTATTGGTACATAAACAGACTTCATTGTTTTATATTCATGTTAAATATACCGAATTCTGTTACAAAATGAGCTGTATCCGACAGAAGAAGAATCACATCTATGTTTTAAACGGCGTTGTTTGAAGTGAAATAACTTTTAGGGTTCTCTCTTTTGGAAAGCATTCCCTGTAATTTACCCCCATTTACCCAAAAAATATAATAAAACGCACCAAAATATGATATTCACGAGGTTCTAACAGAAAACATTGATAATTGTTACTAATTTATATATCGTTGTTGTCTATTTTTCAACGTAGTGTCGTTTTTCTCCACACACTATCGAAGACAGCTTTTGTATTCCTAAGTGGAAGAGCTTTTGCCACCTTTGGCTTGACGTGCTAATCGCAGGGGGCTAAGTCCGGGCTATAAAAAGGATAGATTTTAAAGATTTCTTCAAAAGCTCGCAGGGGCAAGCGTTGTCGCGATTCTGGATTTCTCGCCAGAGTTTGTTCAATGTTTCACAATTTATTGTCATCCCAGATTGCATGAAATCGAAAAATCCCCTTACGATCCCAAAATACAGTCGCCATAACCTTCCCTGTCGACTGGGTTTATTTGAATTTCTTTGGTGACGTTAAACCAGAGTGACACCACTGAGAAAATTGTTGTTTAATTTCATCTACTATGACGACAACAATTTCTTCCTGTTTCCTACTCCCTCAGATTGTTGACCGCCAATCATAATCCGGGGGCCCAACAAGAACTCACCTCGCGATAACCCAACTTTTCTGTTAAAGTTCTTTCAATTGTGACATCGAAAGCTTCAAGTATGCGTTTAAACACTGATCCTTCGATCTTTGAACAGCAGTCCGTAGATGTTTTTGACAATCGGCGGTATTCCACACCGCTCTTCATCGTGCGACCTTCAGCAAAAGCCCTGCATCCTTTGCTTACGTGCGAACAGCCACTAAATGCGTTCAAATTTTTGTTCCATTAATCTGAATATAATTTCTACTTCTTATAAGCGAGCGTTTGCATTGGATAATGGAACAAGTCGAGCAAAACAATATTACCTTGTGGTAGAATGATGATTGAGGTTATAAAATTATGAGTTAATCTTGATTTCTTGAGATACGAGTTCTCCCTTTAGTCCCCATTCGTATTATGGGAAAGATATTTTTAGAATTACTGAAATCTGTGAGTTTTACTATTATGTTTTATATTTTTTTCATTCATATCAATAACATCTGTTTTCAATAAGTGTAATTAGTACAGACCGAATTGCAAGGACGTCCCTCACCTTGTTTATATAATTGAAACAGCCATGGTTCGATACAAATGGAATTTCTTTCGTTAAAGCAATCAACTGAATAACTGAACTCTAATAGTAGTTCTGTCCACGCACGGCACACGCCTGATCTTCGTCACGCACAAACGAACGCTGAAACAAAACGACAAATACACGCACGACACATACACCAATAAAAATAACTTTATATCTTACATAGAAAAAATTGGGAGCTTTATTTGAAAACATATTTTAGCTTTATTTAGTGCACATTTGGAAAATTTACTGGCGGAAAGTACTTGCTTGACGATTTGTGTTTTCATAGTAGTGAAATGGAAATCGTCTCAAGAGCTGTAGCACGTGCTGTTTTCAAAGTTATTGTTGCAAATGGAATTGCTAATAATTGTATAAAAACTTTAGAATGAAAAAAAAATGGACTTTGAGTTAGAGATTGGGTCAGAATTACTGTCAAAGAAGACATCAATTGAATATCCCGAAATTTTATGATATTATCTGTGAAAAAGTTTCTGAAACTTTTAAAATTGGTTCAACCTGGACTCACATATTTAGAAACGTGGATGAGAAGTCTTATTTAGCTTCGAATAAAATAAGAAGTAACTTGACACTTTATAATTTTTGGTATAAATTCAAAAATAAAATTATTTGATTTCCATTTTACACAGTTTAGGGATCGTAAGTATTTTCCGCCAGTGAATTCGCAAAATGTAAGGGAAAAGGTCCATTTCAAATATTGGTATTCATACATTCATTTTTTTTCTCATAATCTTAAAGATTTAAGGTTACTAACTTTATTCAAACACAAGTCTGATTCTGGATCAGTTTAAGGACCAGTAGCAAGGGCACTTTTGAAATTATTCAATTCTAAAGTATTAGTAACATTTCGCGAAGCACCACCAATCATTTTTGATTGCAAATCCTAGGAACAACCAAGTGAATCATATTGAAATGAAGAACCTGATATCCAGGAGGAAAGTCGCGTACAATTACGGAACATTCTAAAAGGATATTAGCATAAAAGCTATTCCAAGTGCATGCAAGACGAAGGAAAGAGAAAATATCGATGGAAGGCCTTCAAAAATTATTGATAGACCTTTAGCAACTTACCATCATCTCTTACAGCTACTGATGTTGGCAGCATTAGGAGAAAAATTTATAACAGTGCCCAAGAAGTGCTCAAATTCACAGCAACGCATATAAATATATATAAATAAAGATAAACAATTTTTCACTTTCCAGTAAATATGCCCTCAAATTATTGCGGAATACGGGAAAACATGACATCGATTTGAATACAATTGGCAACTGATTGTGCATTTTTTTTGTATTGTAAAATATTGAGCCCTAAACTAATTCTGATCGTGGGGTAGATAGGTAAAGGTCGTGCTCCGTATTCCTAAGTGGATAGCCGTGCAACGACCTTCCTGAAATTGGAGAAACGCGCTTACGAATTGGGCAAACTGAGTCAAAGATGAATAGGGAAGGAGGAGCCAGAATATTTAATTTTTTAAAAAAGTCTCTGAAGTGAGCCCTACTGTTTAATCTGAGTAAATATCTAACAGCTCTCTTTTGTAGTTTTGAAGATTCTCTCAAATTGAGACGCACCACACGTACCCCTGAAGAGAAGGGCATATCGGAGATGCGACTCATCAAGGGCATAATAAACTTTTAAGGAAGTGGATAAGTTCAGTTCTCTGGAAACTGCTCTCAGCGCAAAACAGGAGGAAATAATATTTCAAACAATGGTCCACAACAAGCCCTAAAACTCTATTTTTATTAACGTGAGACAGAGGATACTAAAATAGTACCATGATTTAAGGGTGATTAGGTTACTAGATATGATCCTATGAAGGTGAGATCATGATTCCTCCAAGAGAAACTAGTGTCGTTTGCAAATAGACATATTTCAACACTGATGTCTAGATAGGACGGAACGTTCTCATTTTGTGCACAGTTCTTACAGTTTTTCACTATTAACGGACTCCAAAATGGCTATTATGTCGTACTAGCTTTTTGTTTGCTACCAAGTAAGACAAAAATTATTATAAAATATGCTTATACGTATTAAATTGCAATATTTATAAAAAGTATGATCTTACTTTTGATCCACGGAAAATTTTCGTTTAATTAAGGGGAATTTGGCCAGATGTAGCGGTTGCCTAGTTCATTTAGATCGAAAATTCTATCGAAAGATTCTGATTATGAATCGAAGACCGAAATAGGAATCTGGCTCAAAAACACACTTACTTGAATCCAGATGAGGTGGAGGACTATTTCATTTTTGATTTTATGGCATATCAAGTAGACTTTTGTATAAATTTTAAAACTATTTGCTAGAGAATTGTTGCGAATCATTTGTCGAATTCATACTTAATGTAAAAATACAAACTGGCTTTTGAATAATACGCTGGTCAAAATAAATTAAATGAATCCTTAAATTCCGACAACCAATTTACATATCGGATTAGTGGAGCAGGTGATCTTGGCGACGAGTGTATTACCACAGTTAAACGAAAATAAATACAAATAAGACCAAAAAATAGAGTAAATTAAAAAATATGTCATCACAATTATAACCGCTATAAATCAAATTTAATATAAATCGTAATTTTTTGTTTGGATAACTAAAGTATATAATATATTCAAATACATTCTAAAATTGTGATTTTAATCAAAAACAGTGTTTCATTGAACCTCCAGAACTTTTCCAATTTTAAGAAATAAATAAAAACGTCATTTCATATTGAGCAAAAGGACATTAAAAGTTTTTCCGTGTACGTAGCTATACAAGAAAAACATACAATAACTCAACTCACGTACGCAACGTACACGTTAACTACACTAATAATTAGGCACGTTTCGTAGATTGTTTATTGGTATAACGCTACGTAACGTATCGTTGTCGTTCGTTAGGCTAGGAATGCCAAATCAGCCAAATATATATATATACAGGACGTCCCGCATAAAAACCGACACATAGGAGGTTATCTAACTTTAAAATTTTGCAGAAACCCAACTCAGTAGGAGAAATGTTCATTCGGATGTGTTTTTGGTCAAAAGTGAGTAATAGCAGTACTGTTTTATAAATCAATTTGCAATAAAAAAAATACCTAAAATCAAGAACGTTTTCTAAAAAAAACATAAACAGTTGTAAAATGTATGAAATAAAAAAAATGTTTCACGGTACCATACCAATCGTTTCCTCAACGCTCTATCCTATCACCATCCGGCCCAACTTAACTCTGTTATTGATACACTTGTATCACGATCCGTCTCTTTGTCTGACGAATCCAGTCGAGCATCTGAGATCAATTTTTTGAGACAAACATCTATTTGGAATGGTTAAAACATGTCCCAAATTTCTAGGAGTGTTAGCAAACTTTCATCTCCAGCTCTTCCACTGGTTTTAAAGATCAACTGAGGGTATCCCGTTCTTACATCAAAGGTGTAACAGTAATTTGCAGAATCTTCAGGAACTCTTCCACCTAATCAGATCCGTCATAGACAAAATATCCAATGAACATCATGGAGTGTATGAAATCCCCTGCTCAGATTGCCCTGTTTCGATATTAGCCAGACAAATCGACATATTTCCGTCAGAGCCATGGAACACTTGATGTCTGTCACTAATTCCGATATTTCATCTACCCTTGCCCAACATCGTGTCAATACCGGACACACAATCTATTTCAATAGAATCAAAACTATCGTCTAGGATTATTCGAAATAGAGAAACGTCCAAACTGTCTGAACGAATGCGATGATAGCCAGAGATTGCTGGCAACTTGGAAACACCTTCTTCACCCATTTCGCTACAATACTACTCCGGCAAACAACAACAGCCCGAGAAGCCGATCTCCACACATTTATTACCCCTTCCGCCAAAAATATACTTCCTACACGACCAAAGCTTCAAAATAGTTCCCATATAATTACAAGGTCCAGGCGACTAACTCCCCAGTTAACTCAATACCAACAGTGAGTGTGTTAGTGTCGACAGTGTTTTTAATGGCAATATTATTTTTATTTTCGATTTTAATCATTTTACATTTTTGTTTCAGCTTTCCATTTCCTCGGTGAAATTTCAAGGAGTAGGCAGATTGAGACCTTGAAATCAACCAGGAAAAAGGGGTGATTCGTTGCGTGGAGTAGGCAGATTGAGGCCTTGAAATCAACCAGGAAAAACAGGTGATTCGTTGCGTGGAGTAGGCAGATTTAGGCCTTGAAATCAACCAGGAAAAAGGGATGATTCGTTGCGTGGAGTGGCAGATTGAGGTCTTGAAATCAACCAGGAAAAAGGGGTGATTCGTTGCGTGGAGTAGGCAGATTGAGGCCTTGGAATCAACCAGGAAAAAGGGTTGATTTGTTGCGCGGAGTTGGCAGATTGAAGCCTAGAAATCAACCAGGAAAAAGAGGTGATTCGTTGCGCAGAGTAGGCACATTGAGGCCTTGAAATCAACCAGGGAAAAGAGATGATTCATTGCGTGGAGTAGGCACATTGAGCCTTGAAATCAACTAGGAAAAAGAGGTGATTCGTTGCGTGGAGTAGGCACATTGAGGCCTTGAAATCAACTAGGAAAAAGGGTTAATTTGTTGCGCAGAGTTGGCAGATTGAGGCCTAGAAATCAACCAGGAAAAAGGGGTGATTCATTGCGTGGAGTAGGCACCTTGAGGCCTAGAAATCAACCAGGAAAAAGGGATGATTCGTTGCGTAGAGTAGTTGTTCTGTCGCGTACAGCCAGTTGAAGGGTCGTCTCCTTTTTTTTTCCGTTTGTCTTTTCCATTAATGTTGAGGTGCCTTTTCGTGTAGGGGCTGGAAGCTCCGCAGTTTTCCTTGGAGGTTTGGTTCCGTCAGTGGGACATCTATATGTTATTTTGATTTCTCTTTTGTGTTTAATTTTTCAGTCATCATTATACCACCAAGTAGCCTTGTATATGAAGAATTTTTACTTCTGATCATCTGTTTTTTATAACCTCGTATATAAATGTGCACAGTTTCTTCAATTTTATCCTATCTGTTGAAGTAAGAAGTGATTCCAAATCATCTGAATGGCCCTGGAATTTAACAAAATAGTTTTTTATACTCGTATAAATTGGACAAACTAAAACTACATGTTCAAGGGTTTCCGGTAGTTAGTTTACTACAAATTGATCATATCAAGGTAATAATTATTTTGTGAGTAATATTATTTACATACACATACAGCACATCGGAATTAGCGGTTCGAAGTTGTGCGAAGACCGTTTCAATATATAAAGGGGAGGCTCCCTGTAGATAAGTGTTTGCTTCATCTCGTTTTTGCAAAAGGTGTGTACAAAAGGATACTTACAAGTATTTTAATTATGTCCTGAAGAGTTTTTCTGGCCCCGGCTATTTTGTTATTTGTCGATAAACATTTAAACCAACCGAAAGTTTCATTTTCAGGATAATATTTTAGTTTTTTTTAATAAATTAACAAATATAACATTTTTAGTAACTGTCCCAAAATATATATCTATAGTAAAACTTTGAATACTCACTCATTGTACTTTATTTAATTATCAAAATGAATGGATCGAGCTTTTTACATTATTTTTTTGTTAAAAATAAGACTGGTTTTTCCCACTTCGCATCATATTCTTTCAAAATATTAAAGACTATATAGATTGTCAACAATTCTTCTTAAGCTATAAGAAAATTGAGTTTAAAATAAGGTACACGCTCAATAACTAAATTCTGTTGTCTATCCTTCTTCAAACAATGCATTCAATTTCAAGGAAATAAAATTAGAAAAGTCGAAACAAAAATTTTAATTTAAATAGACAATTAAACATGCTCTTTTCTCAATAAAACGAAAAGTACAAAAAGCAACCTCGCAAGTGTTTGGCTGGCAATCCGTAATTCTAAGGCAAATATAATTCTCCTTCATTAAAGCGATTTTTATTCAAGAAAATGTGCAGAAATACACTGTTACATTATACTGTAGCAATCCTAATTTGCAAGTATACGAGGTCTGGCTATTAAATAACGAGACTGGTTACGAAAAAGGGTTTTATTATAAAAATTATTCTACATTCGAATGCTGCCCTTCAATGTAATCCCCTCCCCTAGCCTCACACTTGAAATCTTCTTTGGTGAGTGCCTTTAGGAGCTCTGCCGTTTTTTGCTTTACCGCTTCCATTGACTCAAATCGGGTCCCTTTCAAAGAATATCTTTTTCTAAACTTTCAAGGAAATCTGAGCAGACCCGTTGACGCAAGAGCTTTTGGTCAGGAGTCAGATTTTTTGGCACCAGCTTCGCACAGACTTTTATCATGTGTAATACCTCTTGTAAAATTTTTCTAGCCGTTTCTTCATCGGCGTTTACAGACTCGGTAATCATCCGAATGCTCATTCGACGATCTGCACACACAAATTAGTTAATTTTGGTCACTGTTTCAATTCAATCGGTTTTTTTTCCAATACAATGACAAATTTGAGAATGATTCATTACTCATGTTTTTACTCACACATGGTGAGAAAAAAACACGTTCTTTTCAAACCGCTACTGTACAAATACTATAATAGTGACGGAAACGTTTTTTGGGACGTTCATAGACAAGATATCTAGATACCCAACCCACTACTCGGTTTTTAACTCATCTTTCTAGGGCACACTCTAGGCGCGAAGTCTTGTTATTTAATAGTCAGACCTCGTATTGTCGTTGTAGACAAGCGGATGAATTAGTAATTTCAAAATTCTCATCGTATTTTATTGTTTTGCTATATCATTATCTGTTTCGAACGCTGAAACCTAAAGGAGTAGTATGTAAGTAAAAATAAGCTACTTGCTCTGAGTCTAAACTAGAGTTACAAATAAACAAACCCATATTCAAGGTGAAGCTAATATAAGCGAGGTAATGTCCAATGTTTCTTTCAACTTCTCCGATTTTTTCATTGTAGTTTTCGAAATTTATATTTCCTCAATCTTTTGGTATCTCTTAATACTCCTCCTTATTTTTTCGTTATTCTTCGAGGTGTATGAGTCTAATGGTATTTGCGTCAAACATTCTCCTTTATTTTAGATGCTAGACCTATTGTCATATTGATTATACCTCCACTACAAGGGATGTTTCTTTCTACCCGCTTTTTTGTACGTATGATATCTACTTCCACAATAACTTCCAAATTAAGTCAACAACCACCAACAACATGAAACTTCTCGGGTAATTTAAGATTTCGAAGATACTTCAAGATTGGAAGTAATATCTTAAAGAGAAAAGAATTAAAAATAAAAGAATGAGCTTATAGCCTTAAGGGACAAATTAAAACTAAGCTGCAAGGAAATCAATTAAGAAAGTAATTAATTCCTCGCAAACGCTTACACAAAAACTAATTTCATTGTAGGGCACAAAACATAATTAAATGTTTTGTTTTGAGTATAAAAATTCATCCTCTGGCTTTTCCTGTTTCTAAATGATTCTCTTTTTCACGAAACAATCATATCATTTAACTCAACTTTTGTGAATTATTTCGATGAGAGTCGGTGCTGCAGTCATTTTGCTCTATTTATAGTTTAAATAGACCAAACTTTCGACTATTTAGATTTCTATTCCAAAACTATTTATTAGTATAGTTATTTTATTATTATTAAATGCTTTTCGATTATAGATTTAGATATGCGATAACTTTACCATTCGAAAAAAAAAATTAATTTCCTTGGAATTCAAATTGTACTCATTGGAATTTAATACCAATGTTCCAATAATGATGAGATAATTACAGCAATAGCATACATGAATTGCGACAGATTTTTGCAATTTTTAGCTGTGTTTATTCACTTGACATTTGTTGGCTTGTTTTAATGCTGTTATAGCTTTCGAAACATGTCAAAACAAGAAAGCAATGGTATATTCCTCTATGACCCAGATGTCAAAGTAAGATCACGTATAGAACAAGCTATATTTCTAAAGGTGAAAAACCTTTTATGTAACGCAACCTTCAACTTAAACTTAAGATATCGTTTTGTAAAGGTGTACGTGTACTCGGTTCTCTTGTATGGAGCAGAAACATGAACATTAAAAGTGGATACCATGAACAAACTCGAGGATTTTGATAGACTACTAAAAATATCATGAACTCAACATAAACCTAACGATGAAGTGCTTAGACGTATGGGAAAGGATATTATGATATAGTGAAATTAATAATAGAAGGAAAAATCGAAGGAAAACGTGGACCTGGTCGCAGACAACATTCATGATTAAAAACATAAGCGATTAGACTGGTATGAACACATTATCTTTAATTCGCACCACTCAGGACCGAAATAAGTATGCCGAAATTGTTGCCAACCGTCATTAGATGGAGATGGCTCCTGAAGAACAAATGTTTGTGGCTACGTGTCATTTATCAAAGATAGCATGAAGGGTTCAAGGAAAACAATATTCTATTGTTAGAATGAATCAATTAGGACGAGACTGTATGGTAGAAAATGAAAAAGGACGTATCGGCATCTCCTACAGGATGAGTGGAAGAATTTAAAATCATTTTTCCATAAATAAGACGTGGATTCACGATACAAAGATATGAATAGCTTGTAAATACAATGCCAAGAAGAACCACTTAATTAACAAAAGTTATGAAACTCAATAATAAAGTTTCGTGAATGTTTATTTATATACAATTATAATTTTTGATTATAATTGTAATTTTTAGCCAAATTCATGATGAACAATAATATATGAATAAATAGTTATTTTACTCTATAAAAGTATGTTAATTCCTCGTAAACATGAGCATTTTTTACTCATTTGAATCATGGCTCAATAAGCTACGTTCTTATTGCTACACTAATTTTTCTTTTCATATAGTACATGTTACAGAGACAGAATTTTTTGTGTATATTAGAACATTAAAAATGCAGAAAGGAAGACGCCGCACAAGAACCGGTTTGAGGTCGGTAGCGATGCAGAGATGCAAGAAAGTATGACGACGAAGAGTGAGGATAGAATTCAGAACCGAACGATCAGACACATTGTATAATGTCCACGTGGGAGTGCATACAACACACAACACCGGTTCGACGACGCGTGAAAGATCAAGTATAAAAACTTCAGTCTATAGTTTGAATGAATAATGGAAATTCGAAAAATTTCATTAATTTGATCAGTTGGACTTTTTTTGATAATGTATTACTTATAAGAAATATTGTAGATTATTAAGTCAAATTATGGTACCGGGAGATGCAATTTTAGCAACTAACAACATTGCGAAGATTTTTTTTCCAAAATTGAACCATTGAATCCAAAAATCTTTTAATTTATATAACTACAAAAGTATTTGTGTTTGTTATATGAGTTGTATTATCATTAATATTCACTACTTGACAAAAAATATTTTTCTATACATTCATTTCACTGATTCCAGATCCTGTGTGTTAGATATATATATAGAGCTCATAGTAAATTAATTAAAAAACTTCTTTTGAATTTCCACAATTAATAACCAACAGCAATCTGTTCATAGCTATTTTCCTTAACATCATTTTTCAATTACATCTTGGAAAACATCTAAAGGCCAGTCTAGAAAATGGATTTTTAACGACGGCGACATTTCATGTATATAGACTAAGCTTCCGGGCTAAATAAAAAAACATTACAAAAGGATTATGACGTTTGCGATAAGCACTAACATTAACATCTGACTAATGGAGATTCTATTGATTCAATCTTTAAATAAATCTATATCTCTCATTACAATTGATTGATCTGCTGATTGAATATGGAGTTTTTAAGGTACTTGAAAATACTTTTTCTCTTTATCTTTATATTCACAGTCTCTTAGATCTGTAGTAGAAATTGAAAATGTAATGGATATGATCTTAATTTGGCACTATTTTTGTATATATTGTATTTTTGTACTTTTTGAAAAATCCTTTCATATTAGAAAGACAAAATCACTTGATAATTTAGTACGCGCCGTATTATTACCTTTAGTACGAGTTCGCTGAGTGATTCACCGACATCATTTAGTAGAAAAAGTTTTATATTGCACCAGATTTAACAATAAATAATTATCATTAGTAATATTCGAAACAATTCTATTTACTTGGTAGGTATTTACTTGCTTAGTTCTGCAGGTTGATGTTTTCTGGATATCAAGAAGCTCTTTCTTACCAAAATTTTCAGCTTTTTTGGAAAGATCTCAATTTGAAATAAAACCTGATCAATTATGAAACTTCTTTTAAGTTAACCCGCAGTTGCAGAGTTACCAATTTAATATCGAATGTTTCCAATTGTGAGTGAAAAAAACACGTTTTCAAATTTTTCGCGAATAACTAAAAAACTACGTATTTTATTAAAAAATTTTAACAAAGAAAATTATATATTATATATTTTGGGGAGAATACTCGAATCGATGGGCTTAACTTCAAATAAAGGAGAGGAAGTTAATTTTACGTACATAATGCTAATAAAGTTTTTGTGTAGTACTCAAAAAGATATTTAAAATGAGCACTTATAAATAAATTCGACCAAAATTGAAGAAGTTACAGTCAATAATAAATTGGTCGCTCATATTTTTTAAAGAAAAATGAGCAGTTACAGCTGTACCATTTCCAACAGAATTAAAATTAAACTTAGACTTTTCACAATTAGATTTATTTTAGTGTTTTTGTTAGTATACGGTCCTGAAGTTACCGGTTTAAAATACGTATTTTTTGAAAAATGTAAAAGTTGAAAATGTATCTTTTATTTTTCAAAAAAAATTATATAATAACTCTGAAACTATGAAAGATACGTGAAACAATATATAAACCAAAAATGTACCTTTTTCTCCAACGAATATTTTAGTTTTTTTTTATTTCTTTAACTTGGAAAATAAAGGAAATATTGCCGTTTAAAGTATCCACTTTGGTGGAATAATAACCTGTCTCGAGCCCTTCGGCCCTTTCCTTTTAAGAAATAAATGGCTCTAAATATTTTTCATTTACATTAGTTTATAGCTCTCGAAATTTCCTTTAAAATGCTTTTATATAGGATACCATAGCTTCAAAATTCATCGAGTTATGGTTAAAAAATTGCAAAATGACATTTTGCATAAGAGTAGGCTTATTCTGCAGTTCCACTTGTGGAACATGCTGCGGAGAAATGTTTACCAACACAACTACAAAATAAAAATTTGAATTTTGAAATTTAAAATAGATATATTTTTATCCACAACAAAAATTTTGGTAACTATCTTGATTAGGTTACACCTCTCCGATTTCGTTAAAATTTTAGTATGTTATAGAGAAAATTATGCTGAAAAATTTGATGTATATATTTAGGGCGCGGTGGTTTTTAATAGTTAAAACTGAAGTCATTTGGTAAACAATAAAGAAATGTTTATTTTAACTTCCAAGCATCGTTGAAGAATTCCAATACAGGGGTGGTTTTTATGGGCTGAAAGGAAAAAATACTTTTATTACCTTCAAAATCGCTTTTATTTTAAAGAATTCCACAAATTAATTATATCAAATCTTCAAAAAGTAATTTTTTGTCATTATTTTTTGCATAGAGGTTGTTTTTAAGAGTTACAAAGGGGTTGTAAACATCAAATTTACAATAAAATACGTTCGAGAACATGAAACACTATTTAATGTTTGCGCTTGAATAAGATTTTTACCAGTAAAATGATTAAAACTTAAATTTTTTTCACTTAGAGGTAGTTTTTATCCCTAAATGTAAAAGGCGTCGATCGGACCTATGTCACTTTTGATATTGAGCCTCGATATTCTAAATTTTCATGCAAATCCGTTCAGTTTCAAAAAATTCGGAGGTTACACCTGATTTTGAGCTTCCCTGTCTGTACTATAGGTCAAAAACATGCTTTTTCCTAAATTTGCCCTTCTTAAACCAATAAAATATTTCATATTTTATTTTTAACAGTGTAAACGTAATTCAATTATGTATAATAAGAACTGATATTTTCCCTGGTTGTGGTATAACAGCCGAACAGCGGGCCACCACACTCTGTGTACACAGGTCTTTACCTCGGAATGTGGTCGGCGAACCTAAAGTTGCAAATCGAACACGTAAAGTTTCAACGATTACTCGAACCTCACAAAAATATTCCGAGAACAAAATGGCAACACACTGCCGGTGTCTTTCTTATAGTATCGCTACAGGTGATAGTGTCACGATCCAGGAAAGTTAAATGAACCGATTCCTGTAACTCATAATAAATAATTTATACTTGTAATAAATATTTTTAAACCTCTAATTCAACAATTACAATGATTTCTTCTTGAGTAACTATTTATGTTCAATCAGCTGAGGTAATAACCCGTAGTGAAATCCCGGGGACACATTTTATTATAAAACTTACGTAGGTAACATCACTTTACACTAAACAGTTACCCTTCAGAAACATTTACACAGCAAGAGGGGTCGATTCGTCTCTCAGTTGATCTTTGAATTTTTTTTTATATACTCTTTGTTAGGGTATTCATGGAATGATTGTTTTTTTCGAAGGACTAATTGAATTGTCTTATTTCGTACACTTCTGAAATATAACAAGCTTCATCATCAAATCAAATACGAGAATTGGCTATTAAGTTTTCTGCGGTTTCCTGGTAACCTGGTTCACCAACCAAATGCCCGACGATACGGAATAATGCAGCTGCAGCTGTACCCAGCCGCTCCCGTTTATTTTTTTTTAAATAATCACAAAACATAGAACTTTCCAAAATCATACAAAAAAAACGCACAAACATAAAAATCCTCAAGCCGAGAAGAATCGTTTCTACTTACTTAAGCCCTCTTTTCGTTTTCTTCTGGCCAAAGATCGTTCGATTTTCCTCCTTTCCAATCAGGTCAGCAAATACACTCCCAGGCAACCTTCACAACACCAGCCCTAAAGAGGAGCAATTCCTGTATCAGGGCCAACTTCAGCAAACCTTCCCCGTATAACAAATTTCACTTATTCTAGCTAAAAATTATCCAATGAATCTCTCTTTCGAATGCGATATCCACCGGACAATAGACAAATCAGTGTAGCCGTAAAATGGTCAACGAAAAAATAGACCAACGGATTATTGTGGTATTTCACATGAATCTTGGAAAAACTGCAACTGAAACTTACAATTTATTGAAAAAAGTATATGGCAATGAATTTTTGTCAAGTTCACGTGTTTTTATGGGGTTTAAGCGTTCTCAAGATGGTCCAGAAAGTGTTAAAAATGATTCAGGTTCGGATCGAATGAAAATATCGTAAAAGTTGGTAATCTTGTTCGAACTGAGCGTCGGCTTGACATGAAAATGTTATCATGCGAAAAGTGTGTGTAAATTTGATTTCAAAAAATTCTCACATTTGAACAACATTAAGAGAAAAAAGATTTTAGACTGTTGAAGCTTTGAACGAAGAAGCGATACTCGTCCTGAAAGAACTGACTTCTTACACTGTTTCGAACAATGAAAGTAACACAAGTCGGCTTAATTTGTATTTTTGTCTCTAGGATAGTTTTTAGTTTCATCATCTGTAAGATCATCTGTAAGATCATCTATAAGATCATCTGTAAGATCATCAGTAAGATAATCTGTAAGATCATCTGTAAGATCATCTGTAAGATCATCTGTAAGATCATCAGTAAGATAATCTGTAAGATCATCTGTAAGATCATCTGTAAGATCATGTTTGCATGGATTATATTTGATTATATTTATATGGTTCGTTTGAATTTTGAATGCGAGTGAACTTTTGATTGCGATTAAGTAATCGCAGCACCCACCTTGCAGATAGCTTTTTAATATGTAACCGTTCATCTTACGTACTTCTATCGTACGATGACTTAGTGCAAAGAAAACAAATTTTATATACTAAAGTATTTACAGTAAATAAATATCTCGGACGTTAAACAAATCATTTTATTTAATGAAACGATTTCGAGATAATATTTATGTAACATTTCCTTTGTGTTTTCGTTGTTTTTCAAAGAAAAAAGTTCTTTCCTATCCTAACTTAGACTTTTCAAATGTAACCTCAAACACTCTTCGATAACACCGTCTTATATATATAATGTTCTAACTAAATTACACACAGTTCACCTTAAAGATGATGATTACCTTTAATCTTATCTTGTAAAAAGTAAAGAAAAAGATCTTTTATTTCAACAAGATTTAATATATAAGTATCTTTTGTAATTGCCGCTATTCTTTATCATTCATTCAATCTAAAATTTTTATGTAAAATTGAGGGTATCATTTTTCATTTTTTGACCATCAATCGGACAAAAACTTTGTGACTTATGACAATGATTCATCATAAAAAAGATTGTGAATAGTTTCGAACCGTTTTTCAATTATTGTTTCGGCAGCTACTGTGATCCCTTTGTTTGGCACTGAGTAATGGAGCCGGCAGTTTGTTTAATAAAAGTAAATGAACCCCAAAAAAGAACCTTCGTAACGGTTGAGACGTGGCAACGTGGCGGGTTCGAGGCAGGTAGAAAAAATATCGGAGCCGTACACAACTCAAGAGACAGCTATTGTGCCAAATAAGAGTTTTGATGTAGGTCATTGAGTTGACGGTGCAGATAATACAGCGTGATTTCAAATATACCATAAATTCAACATCAAAATTCATTATAACAATATATTCGTCAACTTGTATGTGATAAACTAGAGTTTGTTTGAATTATTTATCAAATATTCAAATCAGATGGTTTTAGAAAGATTTATGTTTATACAACCATTAACTATTACGTATAAGATGTGAAAAAAATAGTAAAAAAGCTCTTAAATTATTAAAAAAAACTAATTTTGAAACAGAACAGCCCTAAAATCAAGAAGATTTAGAAATATAAACATAAAATCATTTTTTCATTCGTTTTCAGTTTCTTTTAGATCAAGAACTATCAATTAATTCATCTTTTCTTGGTCTATCCCATATATAACTTTTTAGTGCACTCTTGAATCTTTTTAATGTATTTCTGGTAGGTTTTTATACGATACAGTCCATAAGTACCAATAACTTCTCTGTCCCATGTTCATTCTCATGAGGGGTGAAACATACCTTTGTTTATTCCTAGTTTAATAGCCATGTGTTAATCCTTGTAATTTATATCTGTATAAATATTGTCTTAAATTGACGTGCAAATAATATATTTAACGGGTATCTAATACTCTACCTTCGATGTAAAGTTTATCAGGGGGATACTTGTTATTCTTGTTTAAAAGTAATTTCAAAAATTTATTTTGCGAAGCTTGTAGTCCATTATAGTGTGTTTCCGAAACACCTTCCTAACCTATGATTCCAAAGCTTAAAGGTGTTTCCACTAAACTTTAATAAATCATAATTCTCTATTTAATATTTAAGAATTTGGCAATTTTTTTAAAACTATATTGGATGTTTCTTAATTTTTTTGTTAAGTAATCCACATGAGTCCGATCTAACATTATTCCCAAATATTTAACTCCAATTGTTGGTTTTATTGTGAGAGAATTTGGTATTGTTGTATCAAAATTTGGAAGAGCTGGCTCGAGGCTTTCGAATGGAAGATAAATTGTTGTTTTGAAATCATTTATAATAATCTATAGTCCAACCAAGTTTTAATTTTTACAATCTCTTTATATTTTCAATTCCAATTCTACCAAAAATATTTTATTCGTGTAAATAGTGAAAAACAATGGGCCCAATACTGTTCCATGATACATTCCACAGATCTTTTGTTATGCATATCGTATATTTTGACCTGTTGTCTTCGATTTTTTAGATAACTTTCAAAAAAACTATATGCCGGACCTATTATTCCTATGTACTCTAATGTTTCTAATAAAATAGAATGATGGATGGTGTCGAAAGCATTTGCCAAATCAAGAAATATTCCTATTACTGGTTTATCTTCATCTAAGCATTCGTAAATGATGTTTGTTAATAAATGAATTGTATCTTGAGTTGACTCATGATTTATAAACCCAAATTGGGAGTTTGAAAGTAAATTACGATTTTCCAAGAATTTATTCACTCTAGTTTCCACAATCTTTTCTAATACTTTGACTTGGCTTGTTATCAGTGATAATTTTTCACATTACTCTTGTCTCCAGATTTAAAAATTGGTATTACAACATTCTTTTTGAATGCTTTTGGAAATTGCCCTATTTCGAGTGAACCGTTTCAATTTTCAGCATTTCAGCATTGATATTATCATATTCAGGTTTTTTTTTTGGATTCCAAGTCTTAATTATTTGTTTTACCTCATTATCAGTCGCTGGATACAAATATAAAGAGTGGCAATTAACAATCTTCTTTTCTTTATAGTTACGTGGTTAATTAATAGTATTAATGTTGTAGTAGTGAAATTTTCCACGAAAATAGGAGAAAAACCGATGTATACTCTATTTACAATTGAGAGTAATTCATAGACTAACATGATTTCAAACTGTATTATATTTGTGGGTTGTCTCTAAGGTTGCCAACATTTTTTTAGGGAAATAGAGTATTTTTCAAATTAACCCACGAAAAAATATAGTAGTACACATCTAAAAAATATGACATTTTTTGGAAAAAAATTTTAAAATAGACAAAGATATATTTTTACTTATTTATTTTTATGAACAATTCTTGCCTTTTTAACAATATTTTGTCTGAAATACTACTACTTTCCATAACTAGAGTTTGTTATTTAAATTCAGGAACAAATTATATTTAATAGAAAATTTTGACATAGTGTCAGCGCCTCCAGTTAGTATAGAGATCAGTGGGAACCAAAGACAAAAAGTCTGGACTTAATTTGGTAGACTTAATAATGTATGTGGTAGATCTCATTCTGGCTATGTGGTTTATCATTGTACTTATTGGAAGATAACCCGCTTTCGGTTAACTAAACCTGGATATTTCTTCGATAAAACTTTCATAACTCCACCAGATATATATCAAGACTTCGTGAATCGACCTGTCTTCGCGACGGGTTCTGGTAATTGACCTTTCTCTAACCACTGATTTTCCATGTTCAGGTTATTTAGCTAAATCCAATGCGTCTAATAGAACGATCATCTTTCGGTAAGACAAGGAGGTGACTACACACCTCTACTCGAAGTTTCGCTGGAATTCCGGTAAATTCAACAACTTTTAAAGATTTTACCTAATAATTTTGAATCGCGTTGTATTTTATCTTGTATCTTTAGAAGTTATTACTTATAACACACCCTTATATATGATTCAATTTTTGTGTATTTGACATAATTTAGTATAATTTTTTTAACAGAGTTTCTCTCTTTTGTCTAGCATATTTTTTTAAAACCATGATATACAGCTGTCATGGTAATTCTTTGCTTCAATTAGTTTTAGTGTCCAGCCACATCTTTTTATAAGAATACTCAAACAAATCTTTCTTATAACATCCTAACATCCCTATTCATTTATTTAATTACGTTGTTGTATTAATTTCCAGTTACGATAAATGACTAAATGAAAGGGTCGGTTTCAAAAGTAACGTTGAAGAACATTTCCAAAAAGTATTGTATGGGCAGTCTGCTATTTATATATTTATACTTGCTGTTTTTGTAATATTTGACCCCGCTTTCACTAAAATATTTTATTTTTTTTATTGTTTATACGAGGATTGTCCATAAAATATCGTTTACAAGGAGCTCCGGAAGCTAGGAACGATATTACCGAGACTGGTGTGAAGCTTGGTTCCCTTTCTTCCAGTTCCTGCTCCAGCGAGCTATCTATACCTAATGGTCATTCTTGTCTTAGTAACCGTGAAAGAACGAGCTTTCATTTGATTCTCACGCCAGTTGTGAATTACAATCTGTGATTCGTTTTTTGTTCGTTCCTCCGATGGACATTCTTATGAGGCGTATGAGTGTGCAAGATTTGCGCCGAATGGTGCACAGAATTCAAAGGCGGATATATAAATTTGGATGGAATACTGTCTCACACCCCCCTTACAACCCAGACTTAGACCCCAGTGATCACCATCTCTTCCCTGAATTAAAGAGACCCTTGGTAGCGACGCATTTGACAACCGACGAAGAGCAGAATGGAGTAATCTTACATTATTTTATGGACAACACTCTTATAAACTGTTAGACATATTTCTTTTCAAACTGCGCAGATTTCGTTTCATGAATTTCTATTTTCCAGATCTTCACATTATCTAGGGTATTATTCAAATAGTTTGGAATGCTGTAGAGGTAGAAATAAATATTTACGCAATTTATAGAAATTTAGAGAGATGCAGCTACATTGGGTTCCTATATTCACCAATAATGTGAATATTGCAAACAGCTGGAATTTGTCGAAGCCCGCCAGGTTGATATTTGACGAGGGTGAGACAAGGCCTGACCCTTAAGGCAACCTATTCTTCACAGTAGCCACAGCATCAAGTTCGTCAACTTATCTATGCAGAGCATCAGTTTTACAAGTGGTCACCTTCTATAAACGTCTCCGAAAACTTCTACCTCTTCTTCATTTGTGGTATATCCTACAGCGACGATCTAACTTAACGGGACAACGAGCCCCAATTTGTGACTGTCTTTATTGGCCTTCTTCGTCAATAAAACTGTTTTGTAATGATACTATACTTAAATAAAAGGTATCTTGGAAATACTGTTAGTTTTTCTTCAGTCCCAATTGATTTTTCAGCATTACAATCTTCACAATAAATAAGAGGTTAGATCATTTTGTGATACATATTTGTCAAATTCTACTCTATTGTGACGAAAGTATAGAGAGGAAATTATTTTAAAAACATGCTTATCACACACTTGATAGACTGCTTTCCAATAGGCTGTACGATAAAGAATTTTCATCGATGTTGTCCTGTGCTGTGCTGCGCTTCGCTGCCGAGAGCGCGCCACATAAATCAACATGCATTTAATCTTATAGATGACGTCAAAAACATAACCTCGAAATGAGAAACTTTCTCCTATGTGCTGAACACTTCTGATTATTTGAAAATATATAATTCTCTTAGCAGATCTAATCTAATTTTCAATAAAACCTTAGAATAAATTGAGAAGCTCAGACAATTCAATTCATGTCGCAATAAAAATAATAGCAATTCTTAATTCAGAAAGATAAAAACGAATTTCATTTCCATTTTCAATTTCCGTTTTTAAATGACAAAAAATACTCGGATGATTATTATTTTCCTCGTCTATCCCTACTTTAACTGAATGTCCGATTTGTTTGCAAATCCCCGCAGCCCCACCGCATCGACAATATAGCTGCTCGCAGACAATTCACTTGGAAGTATAAGGAACAGGTGGTTCGTGGGGAAAAGAAAGGTTAAGACTCAGTTAATGGAAAAATGAGGCCGTTTCTTATCCGATACGAGCCTCCTTTCGGTTAATAAAGCGAGAATTAATCGAAGAACGTGTAATAGGCGGCGATTCTCTCGCTTTCTTTATCTAATCAACTTTTATTTTGGTAAAGATGCTGTTCACCTCAAGTCTGGAAGGTTTTTTCAAGGTAGAAAAAGATAGGTGTGAACGAAGAGATATTTTAACTTAATAAAGAAAATTGAGAAGCGGTAAACTAATGGAGCTTTAGTAGTTTTATAATTCTGCTAATGTAGCTTTTTATTTGCCGTATGTTAAAAGTCTTTAAATATGACATACAACCGCAAAAACCAAACGTAATGCTTTTCTTTCGGATATTATAGAATGAATTTCATTTTCTACCAGGTAATTTATGGAAGTAATACCATAAACGAACTATTCACTTAATAGAAATTATTTATCAGATACTACGAATGAAGTTTTTAGAAAATGTGCCGTTGCAAGTGACTTTTTTAAGAGAAGACTTTATCAATACACCAATCAATATTGCATCAGCAACAACTGACCGCAAATCTCACCTGGAACAACTACTGTCCATTCGAAATGAAAGAAAAAATAATACTTTTTGTGTGCGGTTCATAGGCCCGCTCTGGGCTCTAACTAAATGTTACCTAAAACTTTGAGACAGTAAGCATTGACAGACGATCAGGAGTGGCTGTAAAGCATGGAACCGAAGTCGACTATAACAAAGACAAATCTTCTATACATCTATCTGACCGAATGCGTGCATCAAGGAGGGTGCATCGAGCGCACATGTGCAGGTATAAAGACTATATCTTCAATCACTGTATTTAGCGATAGCATTCTTAGAAAAATCCAGGCCAAGATCGACGGTGAGCTCACCGAACCAATCCCCGTGGAAAGAGGAATACGACAGGGCGATTCACTGAGTCCACTCGTTTTCAACATAATTATGGATGAAATAATAAAGCAAGTACGCAGATTGAACGGATACAAAATGAGTGACCGCAATATTACAATCCTGTGCTATACATGCTGACGATGTTGTGCTGGTTGCAGAAAACGAAGACGACCTCCAAAGGCTGCTATATCGCTTTAATTGCACAGCAATATCTCCTCCAAAATAAAAAGCCTGATAACAGCAAAAATATCCCTTAGATGCAAGCTGGTCGTAGACGACAAAATAATCCAGCAGGAAATGAAATTCAAATATCTGGGTATGGAACTATCCGAATATGGTGATATTGAGACAGAGGTAAGGCAGCAAACAATGAAAGCAGCAAGAGCAGCCGGATGTCTGAACGACACTATATGGAAAAACAAATACATAAGTATTGAGGCAAGTCAAGAACCTGTAATCAGACCCGCAGAAACCCGATCCGATACAGCAAAAACAAAAAGGCTCCTGGAAACAAGCGAAATGAAAGTCCTACGAAAAATTACTGGAAAAACGCTCCTAGACAGGGAACGTAGCGACGACATAAGGCAAAAATACAAAGTGGAAAATATTAACGAATTGGTACTGAGCAGAAAGCGCGAATGGGACATAAGTAGGATGAGCGATGAAAGAATAGTAAGGATAGCACGAGACAACTCACCACTAGGGAGAAGAAGGAAAGCTACGAAAATGATGGAGTGATAATCTTACGATCAATTGAGGCGATAGGCATGCTGCGAAGAATGATCAGGCAATCTGCCTAAAATGGAGTACGAAGAACTAGAAGAAGATTCTTAGAAAAAATAATTTTTGCTATCAATTTTTGTTCAATAGTTTATATAATATTGAACATTTGTTCATTTTGGAAAATTTAGATGTTGCTGGTTTTTCGTTTTGCCTTTGATGTGGTATAGGAAAATTGCTATTCCCCATATTCTTCATAAAAGAAGAAGTAAAAAACTTACTGAAGGAATAAACTATGGATGTTGGTGATCAAGAAACGCATAAACCAAAAAACCCATTGCCTAGTGAAGAAAGAAGGTCTAAGTGAAAAGGTGAGAAGAGATGGTGTAGAATATAGTAAAAAATCTAATTTTGAAATCCAAAGTAAAAAAAGTGATTACTTTAATAATTTAGATTGTAACAATAATTTTTTAATGTTGTATTTATATTGTAATATGTTTTTCGTCATGTTTTTTATACCTTTAAAAGCAAAATTAACAAAAACAGGTACAGGGAATGTGAGGTAGCATAATTTAAAAGATTCAATCAAATATTAAAACTAAAACAAAATCAAATGAACCAAGTATAGGGTAATGTTTCAAAGACCCAAGACGGTCCAACCAAACTGTAGAATACATTTAAATACGGTGCCTTGGGCCGTGGAGGAGTAAAATATGTGCGGTCTATAGGATCGCTCTGGGTTGTGGGGATAGTTCAGTTGGGGGCCTATGGACCTAACCACGTGTTAAATATGGGCCCCTAAAAAACTTTAATGCCTAAAAAATTTGTAAGATTGAAAGATTGGTATTCTAAATAAAAAGAAAACTTAAATAAAAAATGTAGACGGGAAAACTTTTAAACCATATTTTAAAACTACACCATAAAATTCAATTAGTCGCCAGCTTCACATGCTGGATACTTTAAATAGGGTGTGCCATCTCTTTCAGTCTGATTTCTTTACAAATAAGACAATATCTTGCTTTGCACATTGACTTCATCATTAAGTTTAAGAATGCCGTTCCGTAAAATCGATCTAAGAGAGATCCCTGGTGCACACATGTTGCTTATCCTATTTTTATTTATATGTTTTTGAAATAATTTTGAATATACTGAATCTTGTGCCTTCCTCTACCAAGTTACTGAGTATATCTGATGACCTCCACTGTCATCCAGTCCTAGCGCCTTCTTATTTCACCCCATTAACTGTGGTAATAATCATTTTAGTATTTTTTTTCATTCTTTGTTTCTTTTTACATGATTATAATTCTTTAAAGTATTTTATACATCAATATATTATGAAAAATCGGTTATAACTTGAAATAAATCAAAAAACGAACCTCATCAGAATTTAAAGGCAAATAAATATTGTATTGGCTGGTACTAGATTTAAATATTAAGAATCTAGAAACAAACATGTTTGAATTTTGTTTATTGAATGAAATTTAATTACTTTTCGCTTCTCTTATTTCAACTTCTTAAATACTTATAAT
This sequence comes from Diorhabda carinulata, assembly GCF_026250575.1. Classification (NCBI taxonomy): domain Eukaryota; kingdom Metazoa; phylum Arthropoda; class Insecta; order Coleoptera; family Chrysomelidae; genus Diorhabda; species Diorhabda carinulata. Next base: position 5,266,528 of record NC_079471.1, read on the forward strand.
AATCGAATAATCTGGTTCAGTAGAATAATATTTCTTTACTAGAATCAAATATAAGAATCGGCAAAATACCATCTGTGTGCAATTTCGAAGAAAAACACCTTTCTACCAATAATAGAACAGAACCTACTATTATATTTATTAACAAACAACCTACCTCGAAAGGACCCTAACGTAACCTATCCCATTACATTGTACAGACTCACTCACTAATGGTTCTCCTTTATTTGAACAACACTTAAATGTTGAATACCAACGAACCAAGTTTTAGGTATAAACTCGTTTCTTACAATGAGTCTACGTTTACACAATTTCTCGAAGATGTTTCTTGTGATTTCATCATTTGATATCCATTTTTAATTGAGACGAGATAATAATTTTTATTTGAGTACTTCTTAGTACTACTTATAATAATTGAAACTACATATATCTGCAGCAATCTTGATTTGTTAATTTCAATTGATGAATGAATCGTCGTTTTAATATTCAATCAACCATTTTGAGTTTCACAAAACTCGACGATTGAATATAGAAATCTTTATCAATTATTAATACACTCGTTAACCAAACCAAATCTCTTCACACTTTGACATAATAAATAGGAAATCAAGTCAGAGTAGTCGATCGAGAAGTGTATAATTTCACGATTGCTGTTTGAGTGGGCCTTGTGCCAACTCGTGATTCTAATACCCGCCATAAAATTTTAACTTTTGTTACAATGTGCCAACTCGTGATCGTGATTGACATGAAGATTAGACAACTCTTGACGGAAAATTATGCAGCTCAGGATTTTAATTATGAAACTACCCTAGCCTAAACATCCTACTACTCAGCAGCACCAAAGAGTTTTGCCACTTTTATGTAATTTCTGTTTTTTAAATTTGAAATCATTTATTACGAGCAATTTGTTTCCCCGTTGACTTAGAATAAAATCTACCATTATTAACTTCAAATTTATTTTAATTGCACAAAAGGAAACACAAGAAGATCTGTTTTTGCTTACAAGCTTCATTTTCGTTTTCTTCTGACCAAAATCTATCTTCAGAAATATTTAGGCAAACACAACCCCAGACCTGCAGAGGTGCAGGGCCTACTCCAACAATCCCCCCTACTTATTCTACCAAACTTTAACCAACGAATCTCTTTCTCTCTTCTTCTCTCTGAGTTCACAGAAATTTTGATTCAATTCATATAAATATTGGTGACGAAAGATCTCCGCTGTTTGGATGATATTAACATTTGTTTTTATGTCATGTTCTAGTTTTTCGATATCATATCAATCAGAGGAACTGCAACCCCTAACACTCATCCTGCACACTTCGTCGATTGTCGGTGTTGCAGGTTTTCTGCGGTTTCCCTGTAACCTGGTGAACCGGTTCTCCAACCAAATGACCGACGATAGGGAATAATGCAACAGCAGCTATACCCGAGTGCTCCCTTTTAAATTTAAAATGAACAAAAAAAGATAAAACTTTGAAAAAATCAAAAAAAAAAACGAGAAGAGCCGTTTTTGCTTACAAGCTTCATTTTAGCCACAATATACCTTCAGAAATAGTTAGGCAAACGCAACCACCATAACCCCAGCCCTGCAGAGGAGCTATTCCTATATCAGGGTCTACTCCAACAAACCTCTCTCCTTATCCTACCAAACTTTAACCAACGAATCTCTTTCTCTCTTCTTCTCTCTGAGTTTACAGAAATTTTTAATCAATTCATATAAATATTGGTGACGAATGATCTCCGTTTCGATATCTCTATGTATATTATTCCGTCTACTGTGAAAATTAACTATTCAAAACTGTTCACTTTATATATTCTTTTTCCTTTCATTATTAAATCTTCCCCATGTTTCTCTTTTTTGTTTTACTACCACTTTGTGATCGATATTGTTTTTGAACAATCCTTATACTAATTTAAAACGTTGCTTTTAGAGTTATCGAGTGTCATCTGCACAGTAAAATTTCCAACTCATTAAAATTTCTGTTCAAATGGCAAAGTTAAAAGCCATATAATCATGTAGGTATACGTCATTTCATTAAGATAACGGATAGTGGTAAACGACCGCCATGTTAATAATGCGTACATTAACATTCATAACTAATTTAATACATTATTATGTTTTCCCCTCGGGTTATTATAAAAAAATTATGAAATATACCAGTTCAGTATTTAACTAGAGCTCTAAAAAATCTATCAACGTGTTGACTTAACAAGAAGTCCTACTGTATAAATGAATAGCGCTGGAAAACATTGTTAGCCAAAAAACAGTGTGATCATGACCATATTGGACGAAAAAAACTGTTTTTGCTTTCTTGGGAGCACGTTTTGACCGAATTTTTGTTTCTTGCATATAATCGTGTACCCATGGACGAAGTGTTTCCACAATACTATTTTTCACGATTTATTTAATTATTTTTCCACATAATCAAACTACGACAACTGTTTTTTATGAGTATGAAAACTAATCTGTCAGATTTATATAACATTTTGAAAGATGTTATCAGAAACTATTAATATAATCAAAATACCAACAGCAAGAATTGATCCGGGGTAAAATATTATAAATGACGTATGTTTTAGAATTACCTCAATAAGATATCAAAAGTTTAGCTCTTTCAATCTATTGGTAACTTTTTTTTCAGTGTACAAAAAATTCCGCAATTTAATTGAAACGTGTAAACGTGTATTTATTAGTCGTTAACCTCCGATTGTAGTGCCATTGAGATATAGAACATCCACCCGCACAAATACAAAAGTGGTCGAGATCGAGAAGAAAAAAATAAATGCTCACCCTTGGAATTTGACCCACGATTCTCAAGCTCGTCAACTCGTTGGAGTTGAGCTGACAGACAGTCGCATTCAATGCATTTCACTCCCTTAATTGGCTACACGCTGTTTCTTTTTGTGTAGAATTTTTAATAAGGGACTATTCTTCGACGATTTTTGGCTGGTTGTAATTTAATAGTGTACCGAACTCGTGACTAATCTGCTTTTTGTGCGCGTCTAATGGCCAATTAAGTTTATTTTTAGGAATACTTTTTTTGGATTACCAAAAAAGAAAAACCATAATTTCCATAATGACACTATAAGCACATTTTTTATTTATTTAATCCTAAGACAGATTACCGTAAGATGTATATTTCTTTGGGGGTTATGGAATATACTTTTTTCTCTATGTCTTTCTAACTTTCGTTTAATGTTTTTTCCCTCATTCTTTTCCCTTCCACTCAACTGCTTCATTTATATTTTCAATCCATGTTTTTCTTCATCTTTTCTAAAACATTTACCTGCCATTCGAAAGATCTTCTTGGTTTTATGTTGTTAGTCCTTCAAATTGACTTCAACATTATTTCTTATTCTTTTTTCCATTCATTTTACTGATACAATTGCTAGTGTTACATGTTGGTAGTTTAATTCCTAGGTTCCCATCGTATGCTTTTATTTTCTGATACATTCTCTCATATAGTCATTCTGTTTTTTCATTTATTCTTCTTTCATCCATATATTTCATCACTTAAGCAGATGTCTATTCCTGGTGCTTTTCCCAGCTTTAGTGTGTTAATTGCTTCGACTATTTCTTCTTTTCTTATCTTCTAGAAACCTTTATTGAAACTTATTTCTTATCTTTTATCTTCCTTCGTGATTATATTTGCACTCTTACCTTTTATATTAATCATATATTCATTTTTCTTATTCATTATTAGTCCAAAAGCTATCCATGATTTTTCTTCAGCTTCTTATACTTTATTTTTCACTTTTTTTCTTATTTTTTTATTTTTTCATGATTTTTTTTGTAATTAAGGATTTCATCCATCATTCTCTTCATCATTTTTAACTTCCTTATTTTATCCATCCACCAAACTGTCATCTTCTACTTTTGTTAGGTACATGTACATATTTTTTTCAATAAAAGATTTTGATACTAGTTCTATATTAATAAATGAGATTTTTTATACAAAATATTATTAACATTTTGACCTACTTTTAGTCATTATCAAAATGACTTTTCGTCGTTATCAAAGAAAAATTCTATAATATTTATTGATTAAATAATGGGCCAGAACTAGATTAAAAATATAATAATCTTAAATTAATAAAAAGATAAGCGGTTTTTCATTTGAAAACTTGAATTTTTTCTCTTCTGCTCTCGTCTTTCTTTATCAATCTATTGCTTCAGCTCTCTCCTAGTTATGCGTCTCTTTTATTATTTATCAGTTCAGGAATGCTTCTAATTTAATTCTAATTTAAACATTATCGGAATTCCAATGATTCACTGACCAAGTTGTTGGTGAAAATATAATGATGAAACTTTCGTTACTCGAAAGATTTCTTTGAACTACATAAATCTCTGTACTCAATTCTCGATGGAAATGGAACATACCTTATCTTAACCTCCATAGTTATTGAGATTTAGAACATTCCTTCCTTGCATCGAATGTTTGGGAGTAGAAATTTTCAACATATCCAAACGATGTATCTTCGCCAAGGAAAGGAATATCTAGGCTGGATCCTTGATCAATTTGGAAAAAACCAAAAAACCATCGTCTAAGTTCTTTGCTTCAAGTTCAGAATCATGAAGAAGTTATGAAGATGCTGTATAAACTTCTAGTAGACTATGGTGAAGACGAAATTTTGTCAAACATTAAAAGAGGCAAAAGCTTGACGTTACATTAACAAAGACAATTATGAACACGAAACTTTGCCGAACTTCAAATGGTTAAGCCGGTAAAACTCGATGCGTGAAAAGTTTGCGCCTCTATCTCACCTAAAGAAATGAAAGAGCGGCAAAAAAGTGATGAACAGCTCACAACAATCATACATTATTTTAAGATAAACTGGATGATACTGGGAACTTTGTTTTTGATACAAAACACGTAGCATTCACGTGCAACAGGACAAGAAGTATATGTAGTTGTATAACAAGATTTCCAGCTTCGTTCCAATGTTGGGTAGGTCAAGAAAACCGACTTTCCATAGTTAACGTTCCAATGTCAACGTGCGTTGGAGGTAAAACATTCGTCGGATGACATACACACTACAACCACACGATTCGTTCAATTATACCAACGTTGGAATCATTGGACCCGTTTAAGACGTTTAGGAGAATGATAAAATCGGGCTTTTGTCTAATATATTGATATTTGTACCTACAAGTTGACACAATATCCTTCTTACCAATGAATTTTAGATAAAATGTCGAGAAATTTTTTATTTAAAAGTTACGCGATAACGATTTGGATTTAAAAGTGTTGTTGATCGTTGTCATAGAAACTTTTGACTTTGAATATAACAACGCTTATTATTAAAGTAACAAAATACTAATGAAAGTGGTAGTCCCATCAAAATTCCTATTTCTCCCCTTGACATTACCTAAAAATCCAACGCACACATGTCGTACAACAGAAACTCATCCATTTTAATTAACTCAGGAAACATGAAACACGTTTAATTTGTTTGTATCACAAATGACTCATTATTATTAACCTGATACGCTCTCTAGAAACTTATCAACGCTTCTAGTACAGTTCATTTCAAGAAGAAAATTGAATATTGTTGGTATTAGGAATATACATAAACTATTAATATACAAATTTCTATGTTAAATGAGGTGTGTTCAAATATATCAAAATACATGATTTCTAAATTTCATCTCTGAAATAATTCGAAGAAAAAAAACTACTTTCCTGGCTAATGCCTCGACGAATATTGAATTACATCACCTCTATAGAGCGTGATGTCAATGGACCTTATTGTCGATATGCATATTCCCATTGGCTCGCAATTGCAAGGAGAGGTTTGTAGCTACTGACTAGTTTCGACGTTATTACTTCTCATCAGAATGGTATAACAAACTCACGTTCGGGTTGGAAACCAGAACTAAAGACAACGTCAAAGAGCGTCGCTATTTGGTTCATGTAATTAAATATTTCCCAGCGAACGCTTCAATTCCAATTCCGAACCGCCAGTCAGGTAGAAATCCAGTGTAGTAGCCGATAATGTAGATTTCCAATATTAATATAGTATATACACTACCGGTCAAAAGTTTTTACCGACCCCATAATCCATTCATCAAATCTCAAAATAATACACTTACTAATTTTTGTTTCATATCGTCAAGCGAAGATCTAAACGATGCCTAACAAACCAAACTTTGTCGGTGAGTGAGAGAGGTTAAAACTTGCAAATATCGCCTGATTTTTTATTATTCTTCAACTGTAAATTAATTCTTCGGTGATAATGATTGTAGTTTAGTCCTATTGAGCCATGTGATTTATACTTTTTGCACCAAGAAATCTGTTCGTATATGAATTGTTTTCGTTCTCGCAAATTCAGACTTGTAAGTTTTAAAATGGGTAACACCAAGAAAATATCGGTGGAAACTTGTCCATTAATCCCAAAAGTAGCCATATCATTGCCACATAATTAAAAATACCTCGAACTACAACGTGAAAAAATATGAATCCACCAGGATCTTTGACGAAAGAAACGTCGAAAAACCTCAACCGCAGAAGATAGACGTATAATATTGATCAATAAATGTGATCGACGACTCACGAGTCCAGAGATAGCAGCTCACATCAATAAATCTAAGGATGTGCCTTTGAGCACTTGTACAGTAAAAGGGAGATTGAGAGAAGCAGGTCTTTTTGGAAGGGTCGCAGTGAAGCAACCTCTTTTAAGACGCCAAAGTTTGATGCTTAAGGGTCTAAGAGAAGATAGTTTGTGCGTAGGTCAAACGAAGAACGGATGTTAGTCCATGGAAGAGGCTTTTGAAGAAAAAAAGGTTACAGGTATTGAAGAAAAGTCCCAAGCATTTCTCGAAACTGGACGGGGAAGTCAGAAAACAGCGTTCTATTTCTATTTCGCATCTTTGGTATATCCTGACCATTAGTTTATATAGTTATAGGATGTGACTATTTGAATTGGGAGCCTCAAAGTTTTTTTTGTTAGGTAACAAATACCAGACATGCTCAGTTTTGTTTTTATTACGAACAATCACATTTTATCATAAGTACGCCTGGATGATGCCAATGTTTGTTTTTAAATAGCAGAAATATGCGAATTTTGTCAATTATGTCAATTATTATCAATAATGAGATTGATGCTGTGAAAATTATTTAACATAAAATTTCTCCAGGTTGTGTAGCAATTCTGGAAGTCATTGAAGAATCAGTTCAGAAGCGTTCTTTTTATGAAGTCGGGAAAAGGAAGAAATAATTAACAAACTTAAAAATGGTATACAAAAATTTCTCTAGGTCACTTTCATAACATCAATTTTCATTTAGAAGTTTATGAAATCCGACATGCATTTACATCGTTTACTTGACGACCCCGTATTTTCTACTATATTCTCTTTTATTTATATTGGTGACGTTTATTCTGAGAACAGTTAGATCTAATAATGTGTATTTGAAGTTAATTAAAATTATGTATTCCTTAAATAAAAATACATTTTTTTTAAAAACAAAAACGTTATTTTAATTAAAGATATTAAATCGCCCTCCCGCTAGACTAAAGCTTGGATAACATATGTTAGATGCTATTTATAAACGAGGACGATGAGCTACTCATATTTAATTAATTTGTTGCAAAATAAATCTTCACACTCCAGGCGTTATTATAATCAATAATATGCTTTCACATGCGACTTTCTCACTCAACATATTTCATTGATTACCCAACTTTTAATGAATGTAATTATTTGATTGAATATTGAAAAAAAAAACAACAATTTCCGATCTGCGTTTTTGAAATATACAAGGTATAAATTCATGCGACAAAATTCAAGAGGTGATTGCTGGTATGAAAGTAAGAACGGTCCTTTTCATAACAAAAATGTCTCAGCCTTTCTGAGATATCACCCTTAAAAGGTTAAATCCTCGTGATTTCTGCTCACACTCTACACGACACCCATAGTTGATATTAACGATTTGAATAATAGTTTTCAAATAACGTGTGACACCATGAAGAAATACACCTCAAATCTTTGAGCAAGGACGACAATCCATGACGTTTTGTTACAGTATTTATTTCACAATTTTACCGTTTTCTACTCAAATTATCAAAGAAATTGTGAATTATGGCGTTTATTTTTTGTCTCTGCAGCTATTGGTTTTGGAAAATTATTTATATAAGTAAAAGGTTTTTATTAAAGCAAGGATTTTAATTTATAATTTCATTTCATAAAACTTTTGATATGAAATAAAGTAAGGGTTGGTAATTTCACCCCGGTATAATGTAACAGGAATATTGAAAAAATACCCGTGGTTTGTGTTTTGCGAGTGCAAAAAAATTGCAGAATTTCAAATTTCTAACTTTACTGAAATTAAAAACTAAAATAAGAATTCAATTTTGGTCACCTCTTCTTTTCAGGAGTAATATCTCGGAAAAAAGTGGGCTGAAGGAATTTTGTTATAGGAAAGACCCACCACGAGCAATCACGTCCTGCATTTTTTCGCATGAATTCAGAAACACGTTCTATATAATCATTTCGTTGCAAGGAATTGATTATTTGGTCTTGCTTAAGCTAAATTGTCGGAATATTTCTTGAAATAAACGATTGCTATATTTGTTTACAGTGCTGTAAACTTGTGTGTAGGGGTATTAAGCAAACTAGCGTTAAAAATAACAAGTACTGTGGAAAAGGTTTCAGTTCGAAATATTCCAAGTCAACAAGACGGTTCGCCATCTACAGTGGTATTCTATCCAGTTCTGAAACTCATTATCCAAAACTCTTCAATCTTCATCAAATAAAAATAGGTCCATCTTTGATAATGATTGCAAATACCTAGCAGATATCATGAGTCTCAAAAAGAAATTTGAAAATCAATGAATAACACAAAATAAAAATGAAATTTTTAAACTTTAAACATTAGCTTTGAGACACGATTATCGAATTTGAAATAGCTATAAAGTACTAGAGAGCAGGTACGCAGCAACGTGGGGTGTCCAGGGTGTGTTGTAAATAAGTGGACACCTTCTTTTAGGGTATCCACCCAATTTTTCCTTGAAACAAAATGACTTATTTTAAAATTAAATTGCGTATACTCAAAACGTACTTACGAAGTATCATGAGTGAAAAAATAATTTAGCAATATGCCGCGTCCATAAACACATATTAGATTCCTTATATTTCGTAGCACTAGCTCAAGTATTTATAAATGAAAAACAGTTTTTGATAAATTTGGAAATAAGTTAAATTAAAATGAAGTCCAATTCAATACCTTTCATAAAATATAGCGACGTTCAACAAGCCCATAGCTTTTTTTTCAGTCATTACAAAGAATTGACTGGACAACCCGTTTGAAAGTTTAGTTGCTGCGCCCCTGCTAGTGAGTTTAAAATGCCAACACTATAAAATTTGCTCAACTTCTTTATTACTCACTTTATAATCTCACAATTGATTCATAATTTTTTTTTATTTAAAATAATAGGTGAAGTGACATCTGCAGTAGTGTGAATCGCACCGTCAGTATATATTGAAATGTCCGAGGCAGGGACAATAATCTAAAACATAACTACCGTGCAGTGTCATTCGCATGCTTCTAACTCATAAAACATAGCGTGAATCGCCATATACAAATCTACAATAAAATTTGAATAATTGCTCGAATTTATGTGATGTTCCTCCAGTTTTATATATATTTCGCAGCCTTTTTCTGTGTCGGGCGGGCTTAACTCAAATTCACTCCATCATTCAGATCCATAACTACAGTACAATTAATCCATATCGGTTTTTGCAGATCGAATTAATTATATTTACATAATTCTTTCCAACCGATTGGTTTTTACGGTGTCGTATCACCGTTCCTTGTAGACTGCTATGGGAGGAAACAAGCAGTAAATTCAAGTCTTTAACTAACAAACAAATTCAAGTCTGGAACAGAAAATAATCCGAGGGACCTAAATAGGAATTAAAACTTTAATTCATTAATTTTGGTCATTGCAGTGAGTTGGATTGAGGAAACAACACTTTCTTTTTCGCTCAAAGGCTGCAATATGTTAGCATAATACTCGCCGTTAATAGTTATTTCCTTTTCAAGATAGTCAATCAAAATTTTCACCCGCGTATTCCAAAAGACCAACGCTACGATCTTGCCTATAGTTGGAACGGTCTTTGCCTTCTTTGGAGCCGGTTCTCCCTTTTCAGTCCATTGTTTTAATTGTTCTTTGGTTTCGGGTGTGAAGTGATGGACCCGCGTTTCATTCATGGTTATTGCCAAACATACGATGGAAATATCTGCCAACGCGGCACCCATTTTGCGTACAGCTTTCTCATGTTAATAAGCGATGTAACGCACTTTTTGAAATTCCTACCTGTCGACTAGCTCCCGTACTTCCCATCGACGATCATCCAATACCGCTTTGTTGATTTTCTTCACTATTTCTGGAGTCGTCACCTCATCTGGTCGACCATTGCGATGCTGGTCTTCGCAGGTCGTTCGGCCTCATTTAAACTCTGCTACCCAATATTCTACTGTTGATAACGAAGGATCAGTCTCACCTAGATTAGAATTTAGTTCAGTTTTCATTTTGGTTGGGCTAACGCCTTTCAAATTAGAGTATTGTATCACATACGATGACTAATTTTTTCCATGTTTACAAGTTCGCTGAAAATGTTCACTATTGATGGCTGCCAAACGCATACTTTCTAATTCAGTGATATTTTTTAAGCGACTACCGCAATCTCTAGGACAGGACAGGTACTTCTGGGACCATCTTCGGGGTCAAGTATAGATTCAAGAATACTTTTTATGTATTTCTTTTCATTCTCTCCGTTGTCTGTTTGTGGGTCAATTCGGAATCTCGCAAAATAATTTTGACTTATGAGGTACTACCCTTTCAAACTTGATCTACTTACTTAAAATGGACGTTTTAGTTTCTAAAATTTTTATTAAGAAGCTCATTTTTGTCAAATCTATTAACTGAAACAAGCACTATAATTTTTAAATGAAAAGATGGAAATTCAAAATTTTGCAGTTAAATATCAAGCATTTTACATTTGATAATTTATCGTTGAGGTTAATTTTACAATGTGGCGAATTTAATTCATCTATCCAATGAATTCAACGAACTACTGATCAATCATCAATACATACAGGAAGATGAAGAAGTAAAAGAATACACAGAGCATAACGAAAGACAGGAACTAACAAAAAGCTTTTGACAAACTTTTGAAAACAATCAAAAGTCTATTCGCCAACAACAAGGATCAGGAAAAACCATTTAGAATTTCAAATCTTTATAATAAAAGATGAACTAAGACAGGGATGGTACTTAATTCTCCGTTGTTTATAACAGTTATGGATTATAGCCACAAAAAGATAAACCAAAGAAGTTAGAATGAAATATCATACTTAAACTCAGTAGAATCTCCATCTACTGTAAGGAATTCAGATGCTTAGACATGAGAAAAGATAGAGAAGGAATAGTCGACGCGGTAATATATGAAAGAATGGCTGTAGCACAACGCCGACTGATGCCTACAACGAGGGCCCGGTTTCTTCTGCCCGCGTAGCATCTACACGGAGCAATCGGAAGTTGAAAAAAAAGAACGGCCCTCGTAGTTCTTTATGTGATCTATTATGTAGTTCTTATTTTTTAATTCCTGTGCCAATTAATGAAATGAAAAAATTCACAATGTTTTTTCATCATGCCTCGTATGTTGCGTCTATGTCGGTAATTATCTCAAAACTTACCACAATGTTGTGATGTAATTTACGATCAAGATGTCCGAAGAAAGTTGTTGGTCTTTAGTTGTCCAGTTCACCTGACCGAAGTTCTATAAACTTGAGAAGAAAGACCACAGAACGTAGAAAGTACAGAACAAGTTTAAAGCGCTTGACCCCTGTTACACAGTACGATTCCAACGACACGCGTCATAAATTTTTTCCGAAAAGTCAACATCCATAACAAATTACTTCCAAATAATAACAATGGAGCTAAAGTTTTATTGTGTTTCACACTCTCGGCGCAACGCGAGACATTTCTTTCTTAAGGTGTACAAGAATTTGTTGTTCGAAAATGAACATTTTTATTGATCGTAAAATATGCGACTCCAAGTTGAATATCTTAGTTATGATAATTTTTTTTTATCCACAACCGTCAACAAGGATTTAACAATAGTTATTCCAATTAAATTTAATGGCCGATGCAATTAATAGAAAGGCATTCGTTTTTAAATGATGAGAAACTCGGTATCATTGGTCACGTAACCGATTGCATAAGTTTAAAATTATTTATGGTCATCTTTAAAATGTTTTATACACAATAATTAGCTCAGAAGTTTTATACCTAGTTTTCTACTGAAGGCAATACCATATTCATTGGTAAAATATTAAAAAAATAATTTCACGTTTTTTAAATAATATATACTAACAATATTTATATGCAAAAACTTAAAAAAATATTTTAAATATCAATTAGAAAGTGCAACCCCTTTTGTGAGGGGTTGAAATTTCTATTTTTAGAAACCAACAGGAATCACCCTTCATGGCCGAATCCCATCGTCCTTGATACCGAGTTTCCGTTGTTCTAATATCTTGGTGGAACTTTTCACCCTGCTCATCATTGACAACTCACAAATTTTCGCGAAAAACAGATGGTAATGGAGGGAATGAATTTTCAATGACATTCGAGCCCCAAGGGATTTCTAGGCATCTAGAAGTTCATCAACTAACTGTTGGTACTTTGGATCCATATGGTTGCCCAAAAATCCCCTCACTACACTAACAAATGCCTTCCATGCTCCAAGCTCTTGTCTGGTGAGGTTTTCTTCAAAATTGTCATCGTCCAGCAATTTTCTTACTTGTGGCCCAATAAAAATACTTTCCTTTAATTTGGCATCACTCAACTGGGGAAAGCCTTCTCTAAGGTATAATAATCCATCACCTTCTTTATCCATAGTCTTCACAAAGCTTTTCATTAATCCAAGTTTAATGTGAAGGACATTTTTGGGATCTACAAAGGGTATAAGCTTAACATTTTGATATCCCGGTTGAAACTCACTTCTTGCTATGTGTTGATCTACTGCCCGACTCTCCGTAGATAAAGATAACAGAAACGTTTCGTAAACCCTCCCTGAAGTCCCATTAAAATTCCAATCACCTTCAGGTCCTCACATATCCGTCACTTATACTTGTTGTAGTTAATTTTGTCTAAAAGCAAGCGAATACTTTCATAAGTTTCTTTCATCTTCACAAAGTGATCAACTGGTATAGATGGATTTAAATTTCCATTGTGTAGTAACACTGCTTTTAAACTGTATTTAGACGAGTCAATAAATAGGCGCCACTCACTGGAATTATGCTCAATATCAAGTTCCTTCATTAGACCATCAATATCCGTTCAGGCACACAATGAATTTTCCATACTGTAGAATGCGAAAAATGTAGCATTTCTTTTTCTAAGGGTCGTAATTTTCGTTCCATTCCTTGAGACGGGAATCAAGGAGTTCAGACTGTTGCTTTGATAACTCCAAATGACGTGCTAAATCATTCAACTCACTTTGAACAATCAAATGTGGCTCGGTGGAACTGGTACTTGGAGTAAAAATAGGGTCGGTGCATTGTTCTTTGGAGCTTCCTGATGATACGTTGTCTTCAGTATCTTCTAAAACAATATTTTGGGAATCGGCGCAATCGGTACAGGTCGTATAGCAGAGGGAAAATTTGGATACTCGATCTGGTGCTTTCCTTCCTTAGAATAATCATCAGTTTTTGTTAGACAAAAATAGCAGTCGTCAAAATGGTTAGTAGATTCCCGCCATACCATTGGAAATGCAAAACGCAGCACACGGGGGGGCTCACCGCTTGTCTTGGTCTCCTATTAAAGTAGCAAAATATTTGAAATGGGCTTTTTCAACATTTTCGGCTTGCGATTTCACCATAAATTCTCCAAAAATATAGCAAAATTTGTCAGGGGAAGTTTTGCAACTGCGTTTGGCTCGACATTTTCGTCTTTATAATCACTTTTTTCACTATGAACAGAGAACCACTTACTATGAAACTCAACAGAATACTAATTTTTAATGTTATTTTTAAGTTTATTATTATGAATAATATAGTTTCGGCCATAAAATTTACCGATATTATCCGCCCCTTTATAAAATTACCTACCTGCTAATGTACATAGAGGTAATTAAGCTATTGAAAAGTGGTACGTGTTAGGGCTTAATAAATATTTTATTATTTATTTAACTAGTCTCTTATTTTTAGTTACTGCAAAAAGTTATTCTAAAATGGTGCTAAATATCATTATACACGTATTGTGGTAGAGAAATTTTGGAAACTCGTTTAGTCATTTTAATATTATCACCACGGTTTTATAAAAATGATTTTGTACACGTATATTATTTTCTACATATTTTCGTTACTCCATTAGAAGATGAATTTTCGAAGCTGCTTGTTTTTGAATTTGTTTAATATAAGTTTTGGAAGTCGTAAAAACTTTTGTAATTTCAGATTCGTTCAAATGTGTCGAAAAGTATAATAAAACCAAAGCAGAATAAAGTAATATCGAAAGTGTCGTAAAACGTTGGAATCTTTCTTCTATTTAATTTCAGTTATGAAAATATATATTAATACTTCATCAAATCTTATAAATTTGTAATATAAATCATGAAACTTGAATGTGATTGCACGAGAATAGTTTAATTATTGTAGAATCATGCCCATATTTTCAAAACTATCAGAAATACCATCAAGTTAGTTTATTTTTAGAATTAGGCGACTAATACAAAAATGAAAGATCAAATTATTCCCTTTATACTTTTTTCCTTAAATTAAAGATGATTACAAACAACGGGTGAGCTCCGAAGTACAAATCGTAGGAGAAAAATATATAAAGAGCCATATGCAGTAAAAAATGAAATTAAACATCTAAAAAATGACTAAGCAGCAGAACCAGTGTGATAAATGCAAAAATACTAACTCAAAAGCTATATTCTTCTCTGTCTCATCTGAGCCAACGTTATATATACCAGAAGAAAATGGCCTTTATAATATTGATAAAAAAAAAGACAAAAAAATCAGAGTGTAACAAAGATAGAGGCCTATCTGTGACTATTACCATAATTAGAACCTATGAAAGAATAATTGAAGATATTATTGAAACGGAATAGAACACTAAGAAGAGGAGGAACCATGTGACTTTCGTGCGAGAGGATCTTGCACACACAATGTTTTCTGCCTAAAACAAGTCATGGAGAAAAAACTAGGAAGAAATAGATCAGCAAATCTATTATTCATTGACACACAGAAAGCTTACGATAACGTACCCATTACGAAATTAAAGGAACTAATACAAGTTATTACTATAAATCATACCCTTGTTGATTACATTGATTATAAAATATTTACCTTTATATTATCATCATAAAATTATTTGATTTGATGAACTGGAAGTAAAAATAATAATTCCTCAAGTCACAAGTCAAATGAACATAACCTAAAAACAGGAATTGGTCTTTTTCTATCTTTAGATAGCTGTCATAATTTTGACAGATTTGATCAAATGGACAGCTGACCCGACCTATCCCAACCTTGACCCTATCTATACCTCACACTATTTTGATTTATTTTAGTCAAAGTTGGTAACCATGTTCATATTAATTTAGTTAAGTTGTCAGGCGATAAGCACTTTTTGATATGTTCACGCGACAACGAAAAAGCAAAATGAAATGACGACAGGCAAACGTGTTCCAATTTGTAATTTCAAGAATTGTTGAGTATTGTATCAAACGATTCAAAGGTATGTTCATTTCGTATCAATTTAAGATTCATTTTTGTATTCAAATCTTGTCGCCACATGCCAAAACTTTGTTCATTAATTTTCTTTCACAGAATTGTAAGAATTGTAAACAAACAAATAACTGCCTTTTATATAAAGTCCTGAATATTTTTCTCATTAAAAATGTAAAAGTTACATACTGATTTTTGTGTACATTGATAGGTACCTTTTGAAACTGTTCAATAAACTGAACATTTTTTCAACTTTCGACTTTATCATTTCCTAAACCCACTGAAAATAACAATATGTACTTCTCCTATATGGACAGTTTTTACGGGAAAAAAGTCTCTACGTTACGGTGCCGATAGTTTTCATTTTCTCTCTCGTTCGGGACATTTTATCTATACTGCGCATGCTTCATGCGCGCAAAAGATGCGCAGAACTAACTGAAGCGCCCGGAGGAAAGAGAGAACGATACATTATTTGTTTCACTTAGTCGGAACACCTTCCACTTATAGAAACTTCCAGCTTTAAATATGTGAATATACTTTTCAATGTTATATATGAGGATAAAATTCGAACAAATTCATCTATTTCCTTGAAGTATTTGAGGTCTGTTCAAATTCCAGAAACTAAGGAGTCAATTTGAAATTTTTTAAAATTAGTTAAATGTAAAATTTATATTTTGTGAGTGTAGTTCTGTTCTCTTAGAGATATATTCGCAACTCACGTCAGTAATCATTGATAACACGGAAATTTATTCCTCCCACCAAGTTTGTACAATTGCACTGGACTCTCAGGAAAGAATAACATGCAAACTGGTCACAACAAACGGAAACGAAATATTTTCATTACATCTGTCCTCTCATCCCATAGGAATCATATATCATTAGGTAAATTCTTCCCGGGCAAACAGTACACAGCCGTAATTGTATTTAAATACCAACCAAATATATTAAATGTATAAATTAGGGTTCCTCACAATAGAGCCACCCCTCTAGCTACGAAATTAGGGGGTTAAATTTATCACCTGACCCCTACGTTAGGTCATGAGCGTAACTGCAATCGCTGTGCTATGTAATAAATTAACGTACAAACAGGAAGTTTCGAAGTTAGTGAGGACGAAAAAACTTTTGTTACCTGCCGACAATGTTGTTTGTTAAAATTTAATTTGATTTTCTCATTCCTAACTTATTTATTCAAACTATTACTAATTTCCATGGCTGCTGTAGTGAAGTAAACAGCCACAACTTTATTTATTCAGAACCCAACGACACCATCTATATATTGATGACTCTTGACCTCTAAGGAGTCCATATATATGAATCATTTGCTCCGTCTCCGTAGTTTTTAATACAGTTTAATTGCGAATTACCAATACCAATTTAATCTAACCTTTCACCCTAACCTTAAATTCATTACTTTCATTACAACTACTCTGAGTTTCTTACAATCACATAACTACACTACAATCACATGTTGTCTACAGTTGGATCGGCTCATCTTACGCACATAAGAATGGCCAAGTTATCCTGTTTTTAGCCCCAATCAGTCAATTCAAGTTTCAAGTGCTTCCAGCTACCCTAAATAAGCACCTCTCTTCGGGTTCACAAATTTGCCTGCGTCTAGAATGCTGTGATTCACAGTCTTCGCACTCCAATGTATGTAGCCTACACAGCGGTGAGAATTTTAGTGCCTGGAGCCACGTGTTTGGTGATCAGAGTGCTACTATAACAATTATTATCTAGACACAATCGATAATCGATAGCCCCCATTTGTGTTAACAATACTAAGAATATAATTGCCATTTTGTGCCCCACGATCTCAGCTTCAAGCCTAGCTTAGTCGAACATTCTAATCACTACACCACTGAGGTCCCCAAGAGCTGACTCGTTAAAAATTATATTTGGTTAGCAGTGAATCAGATCTGGTTTGCATTCGAGTGGACTTGGGGTCAAAGAGAGTACATACCCCAACTTTTCATCAAAAAAAATTCACGAAACTAAGAGGACCGAGCCAATGAGGCATAAAATTGGAATTTTTGTAAGCCAAGGTCCACTTAAAAGTGGTCGATATTAGAACCGTGAAATTTTTTACAATCATTTATATCTGTTGAATGTTCCACGGAAAAACTGAATTTGCTTTTCTACAATATTCCATGCGCATCCCCAACTACTAAAGCCATAACCTTGCTAGCTGTCTATGATGCCTTTGGAAGCTTCGGTCGTGGTTCACCAGTTGCAGTCTACCCAGATGATGTTGGTTTTTATTTCGGAGTGAAGTGATGGGTCCATGTTTCATCCATAGTCACATATCGACGCAAAAAATCTGATTTATTACGTGTATACATGGCCAAACACTGCTCTAAATTATCAACACGGTGTTTTTTTTGATCGTCTGTAAGTAAACGTGGCATCCATTTTGAAAAAGGCTTTCTCATGGTCAAATGTTCATGCGTAACCACCTTAATTGGACGACCAGAATGTTCACTATCATCGGTGTCCGTACGGCCAAATTTGAATTCAGTAAACCAATAACAAATGGTTCTTTTTGTTGGACAAAGTCCAGATAAAACTTTCGAAGCCATTGCTAAGCTTGAACAGTATTTTTTTTCACCGAGAAGTAATGATAAATTAACACACAAAATTGTTTTGAATCTCTTCTTTGAAAATAACTAAGCTTCACTTAGAAGGCTGTCAATTTTTTCTGACTAATCTAAATTTTATGGAATTTCGCACATAGTCTTTTGAAAGCTGGTACATATTAAACCTCATATGGATTTGAAAATGGCAGCGCCATCTATGGGTCAGTCACATGACTTATTGAATTATGTTAGGCTTGGTTGCTAATCATTGTTCTACTTCAAAGCCGAATTTATTTATCGTTTCCGGTTGGTAATATTCTTTTTAAGTATTTTTTTTTAGTTATCATTATAAGTCCTGATACTTTTTTTGTGATTAAAGCGAAGTAATTTATTTTAATTTTATTATATCAGTCTTTTTATATCTAATTACTCTTCAAGTTATCTCAGCAATAAATCGAATATAAAGAAAGAATTTTCATACAAATTAATAAATATATGCATGTTTTTTATAATTCGACAAATAATTTAAATATTTTGCTTTCGAAATTGCTTACTTCCGGCGTACGCCAATGTCGACTTCCCTATTTTATTATTCAATTTTCGTCTGCATTCTGTAATATTCAATTTAGTCATATTGTGTGCTTGAATTGCTTCTATTTATATGGATATATTGAAATTGTACAGCTCAATTAATACACATACGTGCGAGAGAGGAGTGTTCAGTCCAATGAATTTGGAATAAGCACATTCGCGTAGAAAACAGAAGCCCGACAAAAAATACAAACTGTATGTTATAGCATAGGAAAAGATTAGGCCAGTATACTATGAATTTCGCGGTTCTCCCATGCTTTTCAATAGAACATCAGGATAAATATAATAAGTGAAAGAAATGAGACATCTTTTAAAATTTTCTGCTGCTGCTGCTTATCCAATTATGCCCATTCAATCCCTATTTCCTAAATTTCAAGATTTCCCTTTCTATTTTCTATTTAAAATCCATAATCTCTTTTCATTTCTTCAAAATATCAAAAAATTTCAGAATAATTATTAATTAGTTAAATGGTCTTATAAGGAACCTAGGGGGCTTCATTTTTTGAAATAGAGAGGTACACACATATACTGCATAAGAGCCGACCCAGAGCAGATGGTATTCTAGAATAAAAGGCCTCAAAGGAAGCCCCAAAATTTTGCCATCCTTTACCTCAAAACTACCACATCAAATTTGGAAATTTTTAATTCGGTTCTTTCACTAATTAAATTGTTACAATTTTTTTTAAATGAGTTTAAGAAGTGGAGGTTCCTTAACCGCTTGGTTCCTCACAAAAAAACATTTTCTAATCTTGAAAGACGGTCTTTACAGTGTTAGTTGAGAATTTCCTGTTCAAATGACTGAGCAAGATGAAGAGGTTATACTAAATGCCTCTCATACGGTGTACGAAAACTGGGGTGCAAGGACATTTTGAGCCCTATTACTTCTCAGGGATACATCGTCATATTTTAGGTTCCCCTGTACGTTTCTGGTCAGTTTTTATACGGGACACCCTGTATAATAAAGCAATCTAAAGTTACTTATGTCATTTGTAGAATGAAGAAGTTCAACTGGGTATTTTGTCAGAAGAAATTACATCTGATCGACCACCAAAACTTGATTTTGGATTCCAAAAGGTGAAAAAAGTTTTTGAAAGAGACCAAAATAAGGTTGGGTTGTCAACATAGGTCAGAATGAAATACATCTTCTGTACCGGCCTATTATGTTGAAGATGAAAATATGTCTGAAAAGGTAGAACTGAAATAATAATTTTTCATCGAAATTTTTCACATCGTCTGAGCTGAGGTTTTAAATAGATGAATTTTTCCAAAGATATGAGGGGCTTCTCTGATTTGATACCAATTAATAGTTTTATCCAGTTTATACAAAACCTATTACATCCTAGAAAATAACAGTTACTTTTATTTAGTTAAATTCCCACATTGACATTATAGGTATCGAACTAGCAGACCAATAGATATAATTGCTTCTACATATACCATCACCAATCCAAACTATTTATAAAGTTCAAAATATCACTTTTAAAAGAAAACCAGAGTAACACGGCAGCTGAATTTGAATATGGCATACGATACCATAACCATAACCAAGTAACTTTGTGGCGACCACGCCAGATGACCTGGCATTTAAAAATACTTTCACACATTTCTCCGACCAAATTTCCTCAATCCTTGAATAACCGATATCCAACCCTGAAAATTCCAATTAACCTTTTTAATATCTTAATAGCATATAATTGAACCAATCCTCTATATACCTGGTATTTTTTGGGAAAACCAATACTTTCTACCTACTCATTGTTCCATAATTACACGAACCCACGCGAGGCGCTTGGAGTCGAGACGAAATTCATTCTGTTTCGAGACAGCGAAGCGATCAGATCTCAAGCGCCGAGATCTCGGCGATGCTATGTTGTTTCCAGAGACTTAGCCCGCGCGACGTTTTTTAATATTTTGTATACATAGTTTTCTGATGTAATATAGTAAGTTTAAGCTACCAAAATTTCTGCTTTCAGGTCTCTCGAGTTAAAATTCAACTGAAAGAAGATCAAGCATTAACCACTCAAAACTCGAATTTGGTTATCTAATTTGTTCTTCTCCTTGTATTCATTTGTACCAGCTGTAGCACATCTATCTATCTATCTATCTATCTATCAAGCACATTTTAATTGAATGACACGGATATTCCGACTATAGATAGCAGTTGCAGCTTAAGTCTAACTACAAAGACATCCTAAACTTCGCAACTGAACAAAATGATAAAGAAACTCGAGTGTTCGTCTTGTTTAGAGTATTAGCAATGACCCCGAATCCTAATTTGAAAGCTTGAGCCTCTTTACTCTTCCCTGAAATTGAAATATGTTATTAAAGGATATTAGTTTGAAACTCTAATCGGCATTCAGAAGACAGTAACCGATAAGTTAAAACTCAAAACAGTTGGGAGGCTTCTAGTGGTACTACCAAGAATTGGAGCAATCTCTCAACTTATATAACTATCAAAAGGTGCTATTTTCAAAGAAAAAATTTGGAACTTTGGTAATTAGAAATCAGTCTTATTACTTTTCGCACTTCGTTGAAATATCTGATCAAATAAGAAAGTGATTTTATTGAATAACGAGACATTTTGTTATGGAAATTTATTTATTATCATCTTCAATATATATCCCTCCCCTCCTCTAACCCCACATAGCATCATTCGAATTGTTCGAAACAATGCAAGAAGTCTTTCACTGTCAGTTATTTCAGGACAGGCGGTTCAACAGATTCAAATCTTGTTTCTTCTAATGCTTATTTGATCCGCATTCAATATATTTGCGATCTTTGTGTTTTCATGTAAAATTTGTGGCGTATATTCGTTCCTTGTCAATTCATATAGATTCAGCAATCGCACGAATACTTAACCGAAGATCAGAGCAAACAGGATTACCGACTTTTCATCAGCTTTGGCGTAGGCGACCCGAACGTGAATCATCAAACATCTCGGCCATCTTGAAAATACTTAAGCATGTGGTCGTGATAAATATTCATTACTATTCACTTTTTTCAATAAATTATAAGTTTCAGTTGCAGTTTTTCCAAGTTGCATGTGAAATCTTAAAGCAATCCATTCCTTTTTCTCCCGTCTATCATTTTTACAGCAAAACGAAAAAACAACGGCTATACTGGTTTGTCTACAGCCTACAGACTTGTCAGATATCACATTCGAAAGAGTAGGCTTCAGACGAAAAACTGAGGTGGCTAACCTTTGACGCATGCGAGAAAGAAAGGAAAAGAAATTAATGGAAAAGTTTAAATAACGTGACAAACAAAATATATATGTAAAGAGAAAAATGTATTGGCTATTATATCAAAATCATAGTTCCTCTCTGGTTGGTGATTCCTTTAATTAAACCTCCAATGGAATCTATCTTCTTGTTACGATTTATTGTAATTATTCTCTAATGAGACTCCACGTTTTTTCTTGATTAAACAACACTGATTACATTACCAGTTTCCTCACTATTCAATTAATTGCTAGTTTAATTTGAATATTCTGGTTTCCAAAAACAAAAACAAAAATCATATATAATGCAGTTAGTGTCTTAAGTACGTTTTTATCTCTAGCAACACGACACTCACTAGTGATAACAAAATCGAAAGGCAATACAATTTAATTTTATTTCTTCATTAAAATCAATAGACTCGTCACTGAAGTCACTTGAAATGCAAATTAAGACTGTAGGTATCACATCCTTACATCCATCCAGAGAAAGATGTGAAGGACACAGTGGTGTCTCGAATATAATTAAAGTGACTATACTTTAAATCGAAATTCAGTAATTTTAATTTCTATTAGGTTCATGCTTAATGATAGTCATTCCATTTTAATGAAAATCATGAACTATATTACTGATGTAATCACATATTTAGGCAACTTAACGGAAGAGCGATGATTTGAAATAATTCAGCAGCAAAATAAATCATTCAATACCAAATTTTTCAAAATTTTGTATCGACAGCAGTATAAAAATGATTATCAGACAAAAGAAAATGTCGGTTACAGCATATCAAGAAAATACAAAATATAAAACATTCAAAGTATAGTAAGGATGCATCGACATTTTTTTATTTAATGCATCGAAACTTATCCTTATAAACTTGATCCCTATAAAACGTTAAAAATCAATCAAAGTCAGTTTTCAAAACATGTACTCTTATTCAGAATCTAGCATAAGATCAAAAAAATTGAACAATATGATTTCTAAAGATCATCAGCCTTTCTCAATAGTTGAAAATGAAGGTTTCAAAAATTTTTTGAAGGCTGATGGTCCTCAATATTAAATACCAGGCAGAGACGATGGTTGGACAATAAATAAGGGGCTGTTTTAGAAACTTTCAAAACGAAATTGTGTGCGATAGAAGACACAACCTTTTTTGTTTCATAGACCACTTTCAAAATTTTGATGGGTCCGGTGGACCCTCTATATTAACAATTTTCAAATCTCGAAAAAAACTGAAGATAAGATCTATCTATGAAAACTTGCGATATGACTGGGTTTAAACGACGAATTTACAGTTTTCGAAAAAAGAGCCACAATTGATTTCTTGCTAGGGTGAATTATTTGATAATAAAATCAACTAAATCATATTGGTTGAAGAAATCAAACCATCATTTTAGTTCTTCACTATCGAAATAAAATAAATTTTCATTGACCCCCATTTACGATTGTGCACCCCCATTTTTTGTTGTAGGCCCAACGTAGATCCCCGTCGAGTCTCCCGTGGACCCCTGGTGGTCCACCTTGACCACTTTGGTAATCACGGACCTAGATAATAGATATTTGGTCTGATACGTTAAATATGAAAAGTTTTATAGGTTCATTTTGGCATAGATTTTGAGCTCATTTCAGTTACTGTAGGCTTATAAATCTTTGTGGAAGATATATCACCATATATTTCTGAAATGCCTTTAAGAATTCGTGCTTTTTTAATATCTAAACCATTTACATATCTAACTTATAGAAAAACAATCGATGTATAGAAAATATCGATGTATATATGTATATCGATATTACATCGATACGACTATAAGATGCATTAAATGGAAAAAAACTCGATGTTTTTTTTTTCAGTGTCCATCACTGACTCATTATCTACCTTTAATCTTGTCACATTTGCTGGTTTTTCAGTTATAAAAGGTGCTCGACTATTGATCGTTGTTATTTTGGTCATAAATTTAAACGTGTCATGACGGCGAATTCTTGGCACTCCTTGGTTATTTAACACCTGCTCTTGGTTACATTTGTTCCTATTGTAATAGGTTCCCGTAATTTTTGAAAGGTATAAGAAAGTACTCATTAAGACTGACGAAGTTATGTTTGTAATATAATAGACTTTCTCAACAGAAGTTCCATTCTCATATTATTATTAATTATTAATATTCACTTATTTCATTGACGCCAATTTTCTAAGCAACATTTCTGGATAATGCCACTGTTAGAGATGACATAAATTAAAAAGAAAATAAATTGTGATTAACAAAGACAGTTTACGCGAAATTATGTTTATATAAAAACGTATAGGTTTATTTGAAAATTAAAAAGGACTTTATCCAAAAATAAACTTATTGAACATCAAGTTAATCCAATTAATCCCATATTGACTGAAACTCCACCCTATTCTCAGCTAAACTGCCTGAACGGGGTATCCTGATTCAAAATATTTGGTTAGATCGAAATCGAAATTGGAAGCTGGCATACTCATATCAACTTATCTTTTTCAAACATTTACTGATTAACCAAGCACGGTAGAGACGCGCGTTATCCTAAAATGACTGTACCAGATGTTAAAATAGTCATAGAACCTCTAACCACAAGAACCAAGTAAGTAAAACTCTCAGAATTTATACCAGACTACAATATAATTGAGCCTCATCGATAGCTCATTCTTACATAAATGTTGCATTGGGCAAATATTTTTCCTTATTTCTTCAGATTCAAATCTGCACTTGGTCTTCTAGTGTAGTTGCCGATTTGAATGAACTACTGAAGAGTCTTTGAACAGCAAGAATGCCTTAGACTTGAAACCTTTGTCGAATAATATTGATTACAACTATCTGCAATTAAAAATTTCTAACTTGAATCGTTTTATAGGTACGAAGGTTCTAATTTTCAATTACCAAGTGTGTAAGTCTAATATTCTGGTAGTATTAACTATACTGATACACCACTGAGAAGGTAGAAAGGAACATTACTGCCAACCACTCAGATTTGTATTTAAATCCTTAATGAACTAACTTAAACGTGAGTGTGTTAATAGTATTAACGTGAGTTACTTTCAGAATTCTTTCTGTCACTTCGTGAGAAGAGAAGATTGACTTTATCTTATTAATACTACATTATTGACCAGTGGACTTTTATAAACCGGAAAAATAAAATAGCTGGAAGTAAATCGATAGTTTTTAAATTGTTTCTTTAATGATCTATCAATCATCGTCTTGAATTATAACCGTTAAAATAAGGTGTAAATTAGATTCAGATTTTTGTTATCAAACTTCTATTTTAAACTAATTGATTGTTAATACTAAAATGAACAGGGTACCTATCGGAACTTTTGTGGAATTTGTGGAGAAAGTTTTTTATTTCCACCGCTAAGGAAATAAAAACTAGAAGACAAATTCGACCTACTTGAGAATTTGATTGACCTCTTTAAATCGAAAAATATCAACAGTAAGTAATTAATATTTTCAACAATCAGTCAGACAAGTTTCAGCTTCTTAAATTGTCGAAATATGGATAAAATGAAATGATAATAATAATTGTAATAAACACAACAAGACCGATGTTAATATTGAAGGTGTCGTTGAAGAGGTACGTAGTGCACTCCATGAGTTCTTGGCCTCATATAACAACCTTCTAATAGAAAACCCTCATAAAAATATTTATGCACGCGTCAGTGACAAGTCTTAACAAGCTTTATACAAAGTTTCAGCTTGGTACTTCCATCCATTTCATTATAGGAGAGCTCGATTAACCAAAATGTCTCAAATTGAGTCTTGTGCTGTTATAAAATTTTTGACTAGAGAAGGATTAGTACCAATACAAATCAAAACAGAATGAGGATTGTTTACGGAAACTTTTGTTCATAATTTTCAACAATTAGAATTGGCGAAAATCTTCACGAATTTTTCACATGACCAAAGGTAAAAACAAAACAAATTGCAGCATATACCGGTATTTCCAAAACAAGTGTTCTAGGAATGTACATGAGCAAATATGACAAGAATTAGTGGTCGAATTCTCAGCGCAGTGCAAAAGCAGTACCGAGCAGAGAGAGTCCCTTCTAAAAAAAGCAAAGGCCAGGAAAAGCAACAAAAAAGTGTTTTGAAACTGCGAGGACATCCTTTTGATTGACCTCAAGGAATCAAATATAACCATGAACACTGGTTACTGGCTTCATCACAATGCTCAAGTCCACACTGCTTCGCTTTATAACATCCACCATATATTCTTGATTTGACTCGATCCGCCTAGAGAGAGCTTATTCAGATTTTCTGGATAGTGTGTGGAAATAAAAGGAGAACATAATTCATGACGTTTATTTCCATGTTAAGTTAATACCTCATGGACTGGCCAAAGTATCAAACTAGTAATATCTGGCTGTACGATCCCTGTTTCAGTAAAGTTGCCCCAAACTATATCTTTCAAATGAATTTACCGATATCAAATTCATTTGAAAACTATCTTATAACATGTGAAGTATCTTATGAAATAATAAAAAAAGTTTAGTTTTTAGTACCTAACAAAACCAAATACAATCAAATTAGCCCCTTTTCGACTAATTGGTGTGAAAGTTTTCCAAACTTCTTGGAAGCAGATCCGCAGATCTGATACGTTTCTTAAGGAGTTGATCTAAACTTTCTCTTCAAGTTATGACGCAAAGTATTCATCATTTGTTTATAGATTCTAAGAAGGCTTGTGACACAATCGATAGAGATAAATTATATATTGCCTAGAACTTACTGGAAATTCCGAAAAAATTGTAGAGCTAGCAAAATGATATCAGATAATTCATCAATTAGAACAACGACGAATTTTGTAATCAGAAAGATTATAACAGGAAGATCCATTATCAAGTGAGACTTTTATTATAGCCTTAAAGACAGAAAGAGATAAAGAACAGAGTTTATTGCTATAAGCAGCAATACTTGTATATGCAGACAATTTAGTTTTGTTAACCATAACAAATAATGTAATGGAAAGAGTATTCTGTTGACTGGAAGAGACTGCAAAGAATTATTGACTAAGAGACAAGAGACAACCAAGTATATGTTATTAAGCCAGAATGTGATTGGTAGAAAAAAAAAATAATAGAGATTAAATCGTCGAGAAAATCTCAGAGATTAATAACTATATAATTTTCGATGCACAGAAGTGCTGCTTTGATTCGAGCAGCGTGTCGATACGATTGTATCATTGATTGCTCTGGCGCAAGTTTTCCGGAGAAAAACCAGAGTTGTGCTGCCTTAATGGGAAAGTGAAATTGCCATTATCAACTCCGCAACTTGAACCATTGCTTCGTGGCGAAACGACTGAATAAAGAAATTTTCTAACAAAAATTCAAAAAATACACAATGGCTGCTTTTTAATGACATAATTTGTGGCAGATATTATCGAAGATCGAGGATTTGATACGATATTAGATGTTACACTTCAAAACACCAACCAAAACTGTGCAAGGGAACGTGTTTGATGGTAAGTAAATTGATGAACAATGTGATTTGAGCGACCATACTCAAAGGAAAGTGGAAGGAAAATTCAAAGGTGACGAAGTTCTAATTTCCTAACCGATTTGCCGCTTGAGTTTCAAGGACTCAATTTCTGATCCATCTTACATTCCACATGACCATGAACAAATCACAGGCAACTTTTGAAAATTTGGGGTCTGATTCCTGTTTTCCGAATGGTCAATTATATGTGGCATTGGAAGACATTGTGAGAAAAGCGGAATTACAGAATAAAAACATTATAACATACGTAGCATACGCAGATGATGTAACTATCATACCAAATGGACAGAAGGAATTAATAAAGGCGATCAACAAATTAGAATAAGAAGCAAGCAATTACAGACTGGAAATAAATGCAGAGGAAACAAAATGTATGAAAATAGGGGACAAAAAACACGAGACAGGATAAAGGAAAGGTTACAACAAGGCTATCAGGCCTATGGAAGAAACAAGAACCTATTAAAAAACAAAAATATACCCAAACAAAATAAAATGAAAATGTACAAAATCCTAATAAGACCAGTAATCACGTATTAGATGGAAACAGTAATCAACAAAAGGGAAGAAGAAGAAGAGAAAAATAATGGGAACTAGAACAGGTACAAAGACAACACAGGAGGAAGAAAAGAGAGAGAAGGCCAAAGAGAAGGTGGATATAAGAGCACTTAATATAGACAACTGGATGGCAAAATTCCGGAACCAATATAAATGGAAAATAATAACAAAAGCAGCCAAGACAAACGATAAATTAAAAAGGAAAACAAAAATAGATAACAAGGAGTAATGGACCTCAAAAAAGGCGATATGGCGATAGCCATAATCCAAAGGATCGAAAGGCTTGATGATGATGTTGATGATGATGTTCTTACGCTTGATAATAAAACAAAAAATGTCATCGGTTATCTTGATGAAGAGAGTAAACTATGCCCCAAGATAGTTGACTTAAAAAGAATCATTGAAATAATAAATTTTTTTATTTATATTAATTTATTATCCTAATAGAAAAATGAGTGAATAAAATCCAAAATTTACACATTTATAGCTTTATAGCTAAGGCGAAAAAAAGGGTTATCTAGTATTTATATAAGACAAACGAGTAGAATAATTTGAAATTAACAATGTTTCTCGTGATAACTACATTTTTATAAGGTAGAAAAATTTCTCTTTGTACAATTTATGCAAACTATAAAAGTCTTGAAATACTGAAAAGGAGATAACAGTTCCAACTCATTTTGGATGATTACTTTTTATAACACATACCGTTATTTCAACCGTTCTAAAACGTAGTCAACTTGAGCTACGTATTTTAACTGGGCTATAAAAACAGTTGACTGAATGCGGCTGACACGTTTACAACCAATATCGAATGAGGAAAACACTATGAAGACAGCTGAACTTCATTAAATTGGCTTCAATGTGTAAAAAAAAACTAGAAGAAATGTAACGTGTAGGAGAAAATTGTCTGTTCACAGTACAATATAAATGTTGTAAAACAGGTGAAGCTGTGTAAGATCTTTTGGTTTAATTTTCCTTAAGAACTGTGATTTGTTCCGTTTCAATACGAACAATGAAACCCCATAATAATTCTAAACAATAAGAATAAAACCATATCTTAGTATTCAAATTGAATTTTTCACTTAATGCGCAATAAATGAATGATATAATTGGTGTAACAATTTACAATGATGGGAAATTGGAGAATAAATGACATAACAACACCATAGTTCATTTAAAAAATGCGGTTTTTTAGAGAAACGTTAATACAAGGGAGTAAGTTAGTTAGTCTACTACTACTACTAATTGGAAAACCGGAATGACGCCTCGGTAGCTGCCTTGTTCTTGTCTAGTGTTTTAAAAAAACTTGGTTGTTGTGTATTTAGCTAAGATTTTAACTGCATCACCTTCTCTTTTCTCAGAGCTGAGTTCAGCGGAAAATCTTTTTCAATTCCACTGTGAACTGTGAACTGAAATGACGCTCAACATTTCCTTCCTTTCCAACAGAGACACTCACATTTCAAAGTAAACACACATATTTATCTTTAAATTGCATAAAAAAGCTTTTTGCTTGAACTAGCCATAGTAAAAATGAGCAAGGAAAGAGCTTAAACGTGTACGAGTGAATTAAGCACATACGGCACAGACATAACCTCACTCTGGCTTCAGGCGGGACAAACAAAAAACGAAATGACTAATCGGCTGCAGTGTCCCAGACACTCAGTGTTGCCAACCCGATCGACTGTTTGGCGACCACTGTTCTAATAATTGATTGAAACATCCGCTACGGAGTATTCACAATTTTTTGATTCACGTCCCCAATGAGATTCGATCTACCAACCAATAATGAACGACGACTTCCCAAAGCATTGATGTATCGAAGCTATTTTACATTTAAAACTTCATTCGAAATGGACTCATATTAATGATTTATTTCAAATAGATTTAATTTAAAATAGTATTAGAGTGTAACAAATATGCAAAATTACACATTTGCCGGTCAAAGTTGAACCCGCGACAATTTGACAGCAAGGACACGACCTAACCACGCGACCGTGAACGTCGTTTCTTATATATCGTTGAACGACAAAGTTATTAAACAGTCGATGGAAATTCGAATCAAACTAATGTTCTTAATAAAATTAAATCAATTATACTACACTAATTGTATTAATAACATAATTGATTTATAATAAAATTATGAGTCTTCTTTGTTTTTAGATGTTTCCTAATACAAATAAAAATTAAGTTTATTTATTCACGTGGCATTTGTGATGTTTTGACTGAATCATATATTGACATCAGGAGTGAGAAAATGTAGGAAATTTCGAGGGAATAGTTTAAAAATTTGTTTAGAAAATTCCAATAAAACATTTAATCAGAAAAACTAATAATGATAGTTAAATAAACTATGATAAAAAGTATTAATTCGATAGTTATTTCACAGAAATATGTGATATATGGGTGATTCCGTTCTAACTGTGATATTCAATGTCCTGTATTGTTTTTTTGTACTAGTCATTAATTAATAATCAATTAATAAAAATTTTGTGTTAATTGAATAATTCTTAAGATATTTAAACATTATTTTTATACAATATAACTTGCCACTTAAAGAAAACTTATACTACATCACTTGAATGTCAGTACCGTGTCATGTCCATTCCTAGAATTTACCGATAAATTATTAATTTTTTTTGTCGTAACAAATGATTTAAACTAATTACCTTATAAATTCTAATGTTTATGATCAAACTGAGGAAAATTGATGCACTTGTTGTTTAATATCTTAAGTTACCATGTCAGTACCGTGTCATGTCCATTCCTAGAATTTACCGATAAATTATTAATTTTTTTTGTCGTAACAAATGATTTAAACTAATTACCTTATAAATTCTAATGTTTATGATCAAACTGAGGAAAATTGATGCACTTGTTGTTTAATATCTTAAGTTACCATGTCAGTACCGTGTCATGTCCATTCCTAGAATTTACCGATAAATTATTAATTTTTTTTGTCGTAACAAATGATTTAAACTAATTACCTTATAAATTCTAATGTTTATGATCAAACTGAGGAAAATTGATGCACTTGTTGTTTAATATCTTAAGTTACCATGTCAGTACCGTGGATAAATGAGTCAGTACCGTGGAACTCAAAATCCGACATTTGTGTCTTGCTCGTGATACTTTGAAGTTGTAGTAAATTCCTCTTAGAGTTTTATTTTTACAGTAAAATAGATGAATAATATGCATAAAAAAGTTAGAAAAGTTAAATTTTAAAATCTTGAAATTTTGAATACAAAAAATCACAGTTAGAACGGAATCACCCATATAAAGAACAAAATAGGCGTCACATCTTTATGTAAATAGTCCCATACTTTTTGAAGGTTTTGAATAATAATAATTTAATAATATCTATGCCTTTTCCGTCAAGGTATTATCCTAAAATATACGTGTATATGAATTAATCTGTAATTTCTGTGAAACAGATTTCAAATTCATCTAAAGTTCAGTATACGATCCTCTCACCTCCCACATCTCTAATCTCGTTGTAGCAGAAAACAATTACCCTAAAACAATCGCTTCAAATAACGAACAACCGAAAACAAAAGAAGTAATCAAACCATATTTAAATTTTAAATGTCTTAATTTAAACTGTACAGTAAACATTTTCAAGTTAATTGCTTTAGTCCACCTGCGGCAATTAATATTAATTAATCTTTAAAAAAATTGCCATGGGAGATAATTTCTAGAGGGATTAAAGTTGAATTGAACCGGAGTGAAGACGAGGTACGTGTCCATATTATTTTTTGATTGTATAGAATTAAAAAATCAACTTTTATTGAATTAGCACCTCAAATTTTTCGGATACATCAAATTACTCGTAACCAATTGTATCAATTTATTTTTCTTCAGTAAAATCTTTCCAAGAAATTTTATAAAAAACCAAAAAGAACGTAGCGTACACTGATTTTTGTGAGTTATCCTTCATGAGAAATCATTTATATCCTATCCGACTCCCCACTGAACTTCACGCATTTATTGCCGGACAATATCTCATTACTGATCCCCCCCTCTCACTCTCTGAAACTCATTTTTGTCATGACGACGCGTCCGACCAACCGGAGATAAAAATTTCGCTATGTTGCCAATACGGATAATATATATTAGATATAAAGGTAGTTACACCATAGAAGAATTAAATTGATAAAAAAGTCAAGAAAGAAACTATAGAAGCAAAAAAGAAAGCATGTGTGCAATAATGAAGACAATATCAGAATCTTTTGGTTAGAAATCGGAGCAAAGAGAGGAAGAAAAAGAAAGAAAATAGGAAGAATAGGAGATTAAACAAACAAAATTCACTGGAAACGTTCACTATTGATGGCTGACAAACAAATAATAAACAACGTGGCGTGCTATATAAATTGTATACTTTCTACTAGAGTGGTATTTTTTGAAGCAGCTACCGCTATCTCTAGGTCAGGCCAGGTACTTCTGGAACCAGACTCGTAGAAAGAAAAATAGAACATATTACATTCATCGATTTGAAAGCTGCATTCGACTCAATAGATGAACAATTGTAGGGGATATTATCAAGAAAATAGGATTACCTAGCAAACCGAATATATGAAAACGTAAGAGGGAAAGTTTAAATGGATTGAAGAAGATCGAAGCAGTTTGGGATGGAGATAGTAGTAAAACAAAGAGATAATCTTAGTCCTCTACTATATATACTTGTCATCGATAGAATGATGAAAACAATTAAAATATAATTGGCTGAAGAAACCTGGAACCGGTAAAAATAGACGGATTCGTATATACAGAGCATACAGTAATCATAGCAGATACATTTGAGAAAATAGAAGAGAAAGTGGACAACAGAATACTTGAGAATGGAAGTAGATATCAATGAATGTGAAAGGATGGTAATATATCAAAAAAGTGACCGCTTTTGAATAACTGGGAGTCATAGGAAACGGGAAAATAGATATAGATATAGCGAATAGAGTGAAAAAAGCAAGTCAAGTATACTATGTTCTCAATAAGATAATTTTCGGAAAAAGAAATAGTAGAAAACGATTAAAGTGAAACTTGGGTAATGAACAAGAAAATGCAAAAAGAAAGAAATACCATAAAACCTAATGAGAAAAGTAGCAGAAGCAAGAAGATACAAAAAAAAGAAGAAAAAGAAAACCCAGGAAAACTTTGGCTAGAAAAAGTAGCACAATAACGGGGGAGATAGGAGAAAACAATTCAGCAGATAAATGAGATAGCAAAGGAGTGAAAATGGATGAAAGGAGAATAGAAACTGGAATCCCAATACTCTGATTTTCAAAAGGACGTAAAGAGTTCTAGAGAAGAAGAAGATAATACAACTACCTTTTTAGAATAACTAAAACTGGGAACATTACTTGATGATTGGTGAAATCCATGTCTTTTTTCTCCAAAATTCCCTCAATTTCTTTTAATAGTTTGCTGTAGCTCCACGTGTAGTTTCTTTCTTATATTGACAACATCTTTGTTGATTTCGTTAATACATATCTTCCTCTACTTCCGTTTCTCATTCCGGCGTCCAATCATTCTTCCTCATTTATTCTCTGTATGCTTCGTTTCTTATGAAGTCTAATCGAGTCTCATTCTTTGAGTGTATCTTTTCATACATCTGTTATTTTTTCATCTCCCACGCGGTCATGCCATAACTATCTTATTTTCTCAACATATTCAATAGCATTCTTACTCATGTTCATATGTCTACGTATCTCATTGTCAATTATTCTGTTGTCTCATGATTCTTCGTGTCTGTCCCAGTCTATTTTTGTTTTTTATTTGCATTGTGGCGTCCTTTGTGATGATATTTGAATAAATCTACCTGTTTAATTTGCACGTTTTTATCTTCATCTAAGTTGTTTAATCTTAAATGTGTCATCGCTAGATTTTCTGTTTTTTAAACGTTTATTTCAAGACATACTTTTCCATACTCGTCGTTCATTTCTTACTAAAATGCTCATTTCTTGTTGTGTGTATTAATATTTAAGAGAAATTTTACTCCAATTTTTTAAGAAGACCTTAAGTGATTCTATTTTCAAACTAATATCCTATTTTTTTTCCTGTTATAGTCCTTGGTTAATCTTTCTTTATCATGACTGATTTGTTTTTTATCGAGTAAACCGAAAGGCTTGGCAACAAAGCCCTTCAAGTCAAACGTATACTCAAACAGACACAATCGCAATCAGGAATGATGTGGTGTGGCAACGGTGTCGTCATAATGACTTCCATTCACACGTTCTACAATTCTTCATTTGCGTATTTCACTTGTCATTTGGGGTGTATTGTCATCGGCTCGCCGAGACTGGTTGCCCTGATGATGGGCTGTTCGCACGCCATCCCATGGTCTACTCTAATTCTGCGGACAGAATACTTTTTGCAGGGTGGCTATGTAGGCCTCGTTACGGGGCCATTATGTCATTAGGAGGATATAGTGAAGGGAATTGTATAGGGGTGCATATACGGGTGTCTCGGATTAGCAATATTTGGAGTGCGATTACAAATAGAAGTGGGTCTCGCCGTTAATATAACTTCAAGAATTAAACACTTAAATAATGACGTATCAAGAAAAATTAAGGTATTTAATATTATCGATAAAAATGTTATGTATCATCATAATTTCATATTTTGTGATTAATAATTTCTGTATTTGTGAACAATAAGAGAAACAGATACCTTAATTATACAAGTCTAATTGTTTCTTAAATATCATTTCAATCATCATCTCAATCGAAGGTCGCTGTGAATTTTATCAAATGGAAAATAGTGAAGTGAAGTGAAGTTAATTTGGTCAGATCAGGGACCAAATACCAAGTAAAGGTATATTCAATTTGAGCCTGTGCAGGTCACATATTCAACCAAACAAACCAGAACCAACCCATCCATATGTGCTGCGACCAACGACAAACTTTCGAAGCACTCGTGGAGGTCTTCGAAAGCTGTCGACGAATAACTATGTCAAGCTTGTGTGGTTCCTTGGATTTTCTGAATAGGTGGTTGGAAATCACAGTCCTGTTACATATCAAAAGGTAATGAGGGAGAGTTCCATCAAACTTTAAAGAAACCAGCTAAGGCTGATCAGAAGATTGATTACTAACTTCCAAGATGCGGAGAAAACGAGGAAATTCCATTTCACGGTTTCTTCAGTTGCGATTTCCACCGGTGTGTTCAGAAGATATCCTGAGATTAAGCATCAAACTCAAGGACGCAAATCAAGTCCATCTATATTTCAATCTTCGTAATTATCCCATACAGCGCCTGTTGATAATGGCTGAAATGCTAAGTGAATTTATTTCTCCGCCTTGATAAGAGCTTAATTAAATTGGTTATTTGAACGAATGGATTTAACGAACGAATTTGGACTTAACTTGTTCAGCTGCTGATAAAGACTTGTATGGTATGATAATCGAAAAAGTTAGTAGTAGTAGGTAGCTATTTCGACATAACAATCCACAATATTACGGAGTTTCATAGATTAAAAACTCAAAAAAATGAGTTACTAACATGTATATCTTCAATAAATTTTCACATGAAAGTTTTTTAATCAAACAGTTCAATATATAATCTTGGAAGAAGACTTTTATCTAATAGTTCCTAGCGTAAATGCGGTAATCGAATGATTCCATATCATCTCAGAACCTTGAGGTGTCTGCCTTTAGGATAAACGTATTTCACTTTCCAAAGAAATATAAATAGCTCAGAAAAATTTAGATGGCGCGTCTGTTAAGAAAGTCCACCACGTGGAATCTTACTTTGTGTATGGTGCGATCAGATAATAGAGATAATGTCGAAGAAAGGAAGAACGAATAAAAAGAAGTGGATTAAAGACTATTAGGGCGAGGAAACAAACATTGCTGGAAGTAAGGAAGAAATAAGAAAGAAATGATTGGGAAGTTAACGTGAATTGACAAAAATTCTCGCATACGTTAACTTTGTAATCGAAATGCGCGCCAGACAGTGTAATTGTTAGTGTTTGTGTAGTAATAGTGTAAACAGTGTATTCAGTATAAATATAGCCAACGGTTCCAAAAATTCCAATTTAGTTACTATCCTCAATCGTCGTTTTGTGGACTACTTCCAATTTTGTTGATTAGGACTTCTATTTCCTTCTGTTGTTGGTTATTTTTGAAGGTTTTTCTCGTGTTAAGTTTATCTGCTGCAGTTCTTCCTCTTAGCTCTTTTCCACTTTGTGCAGGTCTGCCTTTTCTTCCTTTGCCTGATGTATTATAATTCCATGATCATCAAGTATATTTTTTTTCCTTCAATTATGTTTCTGTTGAAGAACGATTGAAATTTCTATAACATCTTTTTTTATATTTCCAAGTTCCTGCCTAAGTATAACAGAATAGATTTTTTCTGATTCTTCCTGTCGGTGAAGAAATCGAAGATGGTGTTTTCGTAGTAATACCAATTGTCTTTGGCTTGTAATTGGTGAGATAATGTGAAAATTATGATGAATGTCAAAGATACAGGCCCACGGGCCGCTTCCGATGTGTCACAGAAAGACGAATCATGTTTTTTAGAGCTTTTGAATACGGATGTTTTAAATACTCGTACTCTCAAGTCTACGGATGTTTATAAGTAATTTCAAGGGCAGCGCGTGCCTAGACAAGCAAGAGAGAAATATAGTATCGTCATAACCATATAAAACAAGTGCGTCGGCGCGACGTGAGTCAGTTGAGTCGAGTAATCAAAGCGATACGGTTGGAAAAGGATTTTAATTGTACTGCGAAGTAATGATTGTGAAGGTGCATTTGTTTGTGTCGTGTACGTGCGATATCCATAATTGTTACGATTTTAGCATAATGTCGCATAACGTCAAGTTGATTTTTAATTTTTTTTTAATTTAGTCATGTTATGTACGTCACTGTATTGAAATAAACATTAAAGAGAGAAATTAACAAAAAAATTGTTGGCCTGGTACAACGGCGAAGGCGCATAATTGGTGGGCGCAATACAAGATTAATTTGTGGCAGCGACGGAGTAAATAGGGTCCATAATCTTAATTAAAAAGTAAATGAGTTTTTACCATCGTAATAATAGCGAAACCTTATTTATTTTGTATACACAAAATTTAATTAATAATTACAGTTGGAAATAACGCCGCCTTCAGATAATATGGTTTAAGAATATTATAAAATTTATACATTGGCGCACATAATTATAGTTAATTTAAAAAAAATCGAGTTGTAATAGTCGAATTTTTGTGATATAAGATTAAATATCTCTTGTGGATAAATTTTAAATACATTATGTGACCAGAAGCACCAATATATGGTTAAGATCAAGCTTGGAGGCGACTCTATGTATATAGTTTGATAATTATCTTGAAAAAGTATGCATAATAAACGAAATTCTCTCAATACTATTAAAAACAAGTGACCCAAGTTTCCACAATATCTTCTTGTCCTCAATAAACGAAGCAAGGATAGAAAAGCCTTGGAATATGCTTTAAAGAAGCTGAAATGAGAAAGCAGAGTAGTAGGTTTGGACAATTCTTACAAAGCTGATGATTACTAAATGATATCAGTGACTGATACATATACATCGAGAATATATCAGAGAATTGTAATGTTCCTCTTTTATTTTTATTACCCCACACCTGACACCAATGTAATTCTTCTTATTTATTTAAACGGTTTTTATCAGTGGGGTTCATATAGACACTAACACTATTCACTATCCACTAAACAATGCTCTAACACTTATCACTAAACGCTTATATAATTCTTAACATACTAATTTATTTAAACACACCGCTTACTTTACTATCCCGTGGTGTTCGGGATGAATCAGATTATTTACTGACTACTTAGGCTTCTAGAGACTTTAATCATAAAAAAATAAGAACGCCTTCTTTCTTCAATAAAAACGGCCACTACACATTGTAAATTAGTTGTCAACACAATATAAAGAAATTACGGTGGAATATAAAAATAATGTAAAATAATGTAAATGGTCCGTCCGGGAATTTCACCCGGCGCATCCTCTAAACATCAGATTAAAACAACATAATAGAACAGGACCGGCTTCATGGTCTACGTCAGTGGACGAATTCGTAACAGTATGTAAACCTGAGTCATAGAATGGGATATAAGAAGAAAAGAAAAGTCGGCATAAATTGGAATTCGTATGTAGTAATAAAATATGAGTTTTGCGTTCTTCCAGTGAAGATAAATGATTTGAAGACAAAGAAAGTATTGAATCACGCAAAGTGCGATAAAGAAAATAATGTGTAGTGTAAGTTTACAGCACCGTATTGAAAATATTTGGTTGGAAGGAAGCCTCAATATGGAAGATATGCAACAGGTGTAGGAACATTATTCACTATACTATTTAGCTCGATGCCCATATTAAACTCGTGCTCATGATCTTGTAGAGATATATGTCACTTCTTTCTTTCACCTTTTCATTATATTATATGATTAAATGTTACAAAATTCAAACAAGCTTTTTTATTAGTTTTAATTCGAAGTATATATGTAACCTTACCATTATATCCTTGTAGAATTGCCATGATTGCAAATAAGAAAATAGTTTCAGTTGATTTTCACCAACTTCATACGATGAGACTAAGTCAAAATTTTCGACACCTCGCTCTTTTTATAATTATAATTTATTTTGACTTAGAGGCTTGACCTCATCTTCATTCTAAATCAAAAATTACACCCAGAAATATAAAATGAAGCATTATTTAGATAGTTTTTATCCACTTTGTGTAGCTATATTATTTTTCGTGTTTACTTAGTGACTGTGAAATAATCTCTACCTTCTCTGAAAGTTTAAAAGGATCATACACATGAATACAAAATTCATCAACCTCTTTTTCAAATTCTACAAAATAAATATCATTCTCCAGCAACCCAGTTTATCGGGACGGAGTAACGTATTGTAATGGAAGAAAATCCACCTACGCCACCCCTGGGAACTCGTCCACAAATCGATCGAGAGCATAATTAAGCGTCAAATGCAATTTGGTATATTTGACAGCTAATTAAAAATCCGATATCACGGGAAAATTATTACCATTGCTTAACTCCTCTTTCTAATAAGATTAATTGGTTTTTGTGTGGGTAAGGCTTGCTCTGTTCTAGGACACAATTATATCTTTCGGTTGTTTTACCACATAATTATACCGTTAGTGTCAACAAGTAGAGCGCGGTGGCTACTAAAAATAACATTTTTCAATTACTGAAATAAATTGAATATATCGTATTCACTATTATACTTTCAGGATCATTGAAATATTGCCAGTTCGAAGTTGTAAAGTTACAAGCTTACAATTTAGATTCCACCAAGACTCATCGAGTTTTTAGTTATTACGTAACATTCTAAATCCCGTACAGAACGTATCTACTTTATTCAATTCTATGAAGAAGTAATAATTTGTTGTGTTTGTAAACGAACATCAGCGTTTCTTGTTTCAACTAGTCAATCGTCAGCTGTGTCTCTAGATCCAGCCCGCCCTTCCCAAAATGCTTCATTCGAAGAACTACACCTTCCACTAAGTCTCCCATAATCTCTTTAGATGAGGACATCAGTATTTTATGCTGCTAGCTTCCCTTCTTTCTTCCATGGGTAAAAGTTTTCGGCTACCCTCTTCTTTTCTTCCTTGCAATTCACTAAATTCCTTTTTTTTTTTCTTCGGTTTTGACGTTTGCGTTGGGTGTGTCCTTAAAGAGAGGAAACAATTGTTAAAGCTGTCCGTATTTCTCATATTGGCAGGGTCTTCAATAGGAGGTCCTTCTCCTTATCTTTATTGCTCGTCGTGATCCAGCCTCGATGTCTGAGACAGTCTTTTGTCGTGCAGTCCCTTTCACTCAGAGCTTTGGTAGGTCCTACGCTATTCAGATCTTTTTCTCGCGATTCCGTTCATAGTTTCTATCTTTTGTTGTTGAAATTCTCGGTAGATTCACCAAATGGCGTATATTGCTGGGATCTGGATGATTTTTTGATGGCCTTCTAGCTTATTACGACAACAGAAACATTACAGCATTTCTACAGTTTTGAAAATCATCCTAGATATAATAAGTTTTACCTAATCTTGCCAGATGCAACCTTAAATTTAATGCATTAATCAACTTATATTTACAACTTGTAATGAAAACATTATCCAGGATGTTCTTAACAACTTAAGTCCAACTAAGCGCTTCTTACTTACTGAGGACAAAAAACTTAGCTTTAAGAATGCCTATTTTCCGAAGTAAAAGTTGAAAATAATATTTAATATGCGTTTTACATGAAAATTGAGGGTGTCAATTCCAAGCTCAGAGTCTAAGCTTTCCGATAGCTTGATTATAAATAGATAATGTAATTGGGATACAGCTGCGACTTCAAAAAACTTCGTTGCGAAATTAAAAATTCTGTTGTTCCGGAGGCATTTTTACAAAATCTCAAGGACATTGTACATAAATATTTCTTTTCCACGTAGAGATTATCTCAAAAGATAATCACAAGATGGATAATCTTGGATCCTTTTTTCCGTAGCCAACCATTTCTTATTTAAAACTAATAAAAAAATTGTTTTACGGTGTCGTTTCCAAAAAAATTTGATTTCAAAATGAACCCTACGCCTTGAAAAACACAGTGTACTTCGGTGCTTGTCTCTATGATGATTTTCAACGAAGTTATTTCCCGTACCGTACATTTGTATAGGATATTTTATAAACTTCAATTATATATGTATAGTTTCTTTCTAAGTTGTACTGAGTGTGTTAGTTTACAGCATACTACAAACAAATCGCACCTCTGAATATTTATTGCCTCTGCTTCCTGTACTATTATCGTGGAATTGTCTACTTAATACTAATTAATGAGTCACAAGATAGATGAAATAATTTTGGATCGTTTTCTTTGTAGCCAACCATTCCTTACTTAAAACCAATAAAAAAATAGTTTTATGGTGTTGTTTCCAAAAAACTTTGTTTGGAAAATATGCCCCACGCTTTGAAAAACACAGTGTACATCGGTGCTTGTCTCTATGATGATTTTCAACGAAGTTTTTTCCCGTACCGTACATTTGTATAGGATATTTTATAAACTTCAATTATATATGTATAGTTTCTTTCTAAGTTGTACTGAGTGTGTTAGTTTACAGCATACTACAAACAAATCGCACCTCTGAATATTTATTGCCTCTGCTTCCTGTACTATTATCGTGGAATTGTCTACTTAATACTAATTAATGAGTCACAAGATGGATGAAATAATTTTGGATCGTTTTCTTTGTAGCCAACCATTCCTTACTTAAAACCAATAAAAAAATAGTTTTATGGTGTTGTTTCCAAAAAACTTTGTTTGGAAAATATGCCCCACGCTTTGAAAAACACAGTGTACATCGGTGCTTGTCTCTATGATGATTTTCAACGAAGTTTTTTCCCGTACCGTACATTTGTATAGGATATTTTATAAACTTCAATTATATATGTATAGTTTCTTTCTAA
The DNA here is from genome assembly GCF_026250575.1 of Diorhabda carinulata. Classification (NCBI taxonomy): domain Eukaryota; kingdom Metazoa; phylum Arthropoda; class Insecta; order Coleoptera; family Chrysomelidae; genus Diorhabda; species Diorhabda carinulata. The sequence goes on from NC_079471.1 coordinate 5,308,139, forward strand.
GTTGTACTGAGTGTGTTAGTTTACAGCATACTACAAACAAATCGCACCTCTGAATATTTATTGCCTCTGCTTCCTGTACTATTATCGTGGAATTGTCTACTTAATACTAATTAATGAGTCACAAGATGGATGAAATAATTTTGGATCCTTTTCGTTGTAGCCAACCATTCCTTACTTAAAACCAATAAAAAAATAGTTTTATGGTGTTGTTTCCAAAAAACTTTGTTTGGAAAATGTGCCCTACGCTTTGAAAAACACAGTGTACATCGGTGCTTGTCTCTATGATGATTTTCAACGAAGTTTTTTCCCGTACCGTACATTTGTATAGGATATTTTATAAACTTCAATTATATATGTATAGTTTCTTTCTAAGTTGTACTGAGTGTGTTAGTTTACAGCATACTACAAACAAATCGCACCTCTGAATATTTATTGCCTCTGCTTCCTGTACTATTATCGTGGAATTGTCTACTTAATACTAATTAATGAGTCACAAGATAGATGAAATAATTTTGGATCGTTTTCTTTGTAGCCAACCATTCCTTACTTAAAACCAATAAAAAAATAGTTTTATGGTGTTGTTTCCAAAAAACTTTGTTTGGAAAATATGCCCCACGCTTTGAAAAACACAGTGTACATCGGTGCTTGTCTCTATGATGATTTTCAACGAAGTTTTTTCCCGTACCGTACATTTGTATAGGATATTTTATAAACTTCAATTATATATGTATAGTTTCTTTCTAAGTTGTACTGAGTGTGTTAGTTTACAGCATACTACAAACAAATCGCACCTCTGAATATTTATTGCCTCTGCTTCCTGTACTATTATCGTGGAATTGTCTACTTAATACTAATTAATGAGTCACAAGATAGATGAAATAATTTTGGATCGTTTTCTTTGTAGCCAACCATTCCTTACTTAAAACCAATAAAAAAATAGTTTTATGGTGTTGTTTCCAAAAAACTTTGTTTGGAAAATATGCCCCACGCTTTGAAAAACACAGTGTACATCGGTGCTTGTCTCTATGATGATTTTCAACGAAGTTTTTTCCCGTACCGTACATTTGTATAGGATATTTTATAAACTTCAATTATATATGTATAGTTTCTTTCTAAGTTGTACTGAGTGTGTTAGTTTACAGCATACTACAAACAAATCGCACCTCTGAATATTTATTGCCTCTGCTTCCTGTACTATTATCGTGGAATTGTCTACTTAATACTAATTAATGAGTCACAAGATGGATGAAATAATTTTGGATCGTTTTCTTTGTAGCCAACCATTCCTTACTTAAAACCAATAAAAAAATAGTTTTATGGTGTTGTTTCCAAAAAACTTTGTTTGGAAAATATGCCCCACGCTTTGAAAAACACAGTGTACATCGGTGCTTGTCTCTATGATGATTTTCAACGAAGTTTTTTCCCGTACCGTACATTTGTATAGGATATTTTATAAACTTCAATTATATATGTATAGTTTCTTTCTAAGTTGTACTGAGTGTGTTAGTTTACAGCATACTACAAACAAATCGCACCTCTGAATATTTATTGCCTCTGCTTCCTGTACTATTATCGTGGAATTGTCTACTTAATACTAATTAATGAGTCACAAGATGGATGAAATAATTTTGGATCCTTTTCGTTGTAGCCAACCATTCCTTACTTAAAACCAATAAAAAAATAGTTTTATGGTGTTGTTTCCAAAAAACTTTGTTTGGAAAATGTGCCCTACGCTTTGAAAAACACAGTGTACATCGGTGCTTGTCTCTATGATGATTTTCAACGAAGTTTTTTCCCGTACCGTACATTTGTATAGGATATTTTATAAACTTCAATTATATATGTATAGTTTCTTTCTAAGTTGTACTGAGTGTGTTAGTTTACAGCATACTACAAACAAATCGCACCTCTGAATATTTATTGCCTCTGCTTCCTGTACTATTATCGTGGAATTGTCTACTTAATACTAATTAATGAGTCACAAGATGGATGAAATAATTTTGGATCCTTTTCGTTGTAGCCAACCATTCCTTAATTAAAACCAATAAAAAAATAGTTTTATGGTGTTGTTTCCAAAAAACTTTGTTTGGAAAATGTGCCCTACGCTTTGAAAAACACTGTGTACTTCGGTGCTTGTCTCTATGATGATTTTCAACGAAGTTTTTTCCCGTACCGTACATTTGTATAGGATATTTTATAAACTTCAATTATATATGTATAGTTTCTTTCTAGTTGTACTGAGTTGTACTGAGTGTGTTAGTTTACAGCATACTACAAACAAATCGCACCTCTGAATATTTATTGCCTCTGTTTCCTGTACTATTATCGTGGAATTGTCTACTTAATACTAATTCGTAGATAAAACGAAACGGGGACGATAATATGACATTTTCGAATTAGTTGGGAATGTTAATTACACAGTGCACAGTCTATTGACATAACATAAAATGAAGTTTATGAGTAAAATGGTTTAAGCTTCCACAACAACAATTTTAGCAGAAAACCTCGCATATTATCGTATTTAACTAATCCTTGTTTTAGTATTATAATACCAATGTGAAATAAACAAATTAAATTTATTCAGTGGAACTCGGCAACACTGTGTTAATTTGCCTAACGAAGTTGTTCTGACAAAACCCCTCTCCAGAAGACTAAAGATGTAGATTGTTTATTGAAATAACATTACCAGTAAGCGAAACGTTAACTTTAGATGCAACGTATGCTGATGAACTGGTGTCGTTTAACACGCAGTATATTCAGAGCTCGACAAGTAATTTACATTTCTGTATTATTGAGAATGTATACCTGTATAGATAGTAGGAACTAGAATCGTGGATCGAAGTATATAATTTCTTCATAAAGCATGAAAACAATTACATATAGAGAGCAAGCAGCTCGTCTGGGACGCGAAGAGTATAATTTATAAGACGTAAACGTTTTCTCCTCGCATCTCTGGGACTATGATCTATATTTGAAATGATTCTTCATGGCATAATTGAGATAATAATAAATTAGACAATTAAAAATGGAAATGTAATCAAAGTAATGAAAGAGTGAAAGCAATAATCACAACACTTGGAATATGTGGGTACTACTTATGAAATATAAAAAAAGAATTTGCTCCCATATACAAGTGTTGCTGCTTAAGATTTGAGATATGTCAACACTGATATGAATATGTCGAATCTGAAATTTCCATCGTACAGTTTGACATTTTTAATGGTGAACGTACTCAAAACGTGTTTAAGTTATTTACAGATACTTCAAACATTCATTTGGTCAAAAAATTGAATTGATTCGCAAACCAAAAGCACCATTTTGGGCCTAGTTTTGCGAATTCAATCGTGGTTGCACTTCGCTACAGGATGAATTTCGCGAGGCTCGTCCAAAATCGGCTGATGTGCCAGAAAACATTGATCCTGTGCGTACACTCATATTGCAATGACATCATGTGACATACCGTGATATTGAGGCATACTTGAGCATTAGTTACACTTGTATACATTCAATGCTGCATGAATATTTGGCTGTCAAAAAGATTTGTTAGCGTTGGATACCGCATAATTTGAAAATCGCTCATTGTCGATTGGTGCAAAGAAATGCTCAAGAAATTCAATCGTGGTGCTTCAAAAGAATCATCGATCTATGCGTATGAACCATAAAATAATCAACAATCGACTGTACAACAATGGTACACCAGCATTTGCCAGAAGTGTACGAAACAATCAGGAAAACGTTTTTAAAGTGTCGAAACATCGAATTGATCGATTACCCGCCGATGATTTCTTCTTATTACCACAGATCAAAAATTAATTGGGAGGTTAACGTTTGTCTACACCTGAAGAAGCGGTTAATGCGTTCAAATCACATGTTTTGAAGTCAACTCAGTCAGAATGTAAAAAATGCTTCGACAGTTAGTTCAAATGCATGCAAAAAGTGTATTGATTTTAATTGAAAATTGAAAAGCCATATCCAATTATAAATATTTGTTTTTATTCGTCTACCTCAAAACTCAAGTAACAACCCCAGTATATAATGGACCTTACTTTTTACAAAACAGTTTAATATTGAAAAAAATCGTAGATGTTGATTAAATCTGAATCCTTTCTCTAAATACATTTCTAATAATGTGACACATTTGGTATAATTTCGATTTAAAAATGAAACTTTAGGTTACTGATATATAATAAATACAACATTAGATAGGACTGGTTCTGTATCTCACTCTGTATTATTTATAATTAAACTAGGTAGGATTGGGTTGAAGTTTCCGTTACGTTCCATTTTTGTTGTAAACTTTTCTGGTTTCCTATTGTTTTTGAGTCAACTTTATTGAGATTTATCAAGAGTATTACCTGGAATTTACGAGTAGTACCTAATCCACATTGCAAAGTTAGAAAATACAAAAATTGAAACCTAGATTTTCTAAATCTTTCAAATTGCATTCAACTATACAATAGAGAAATTAATTTTTAAAATTTCCGGAAGCCTTAATTTATAAACTTCTATATAACATAATAATGGACACTTGCAATTGGTTAATATTCTACCCCCAATATTGTAGAATCACTAGTTGTCTAATCTTCATGACAACCACGATCACGAGCTGTCACATTGTAACCGAAGTCAAAATTTTATGGCAGTTATTAAAATCATGACTTAGCGCTTGTTCCTTGTATCTTAGTATGTATTGTTATAATCATAGATAAAGTATAGTATTCAATTAGCAGTGATAGTCATAACTCACTTGATGATATGCAAATTCCATTTGTGTAAATAATGACCTACATTACCTACCGGTCGTTAAAGGGTTAACAGTTATCTATCTAGATAAAGATCAAAATTGGATCGAATCATTAAAAATAAAATAAAAACAATTTAATGCGACTTAAAATAAGAGCTTTTATTCGAAAAAACTATTATTAAAAATTCTATGAATTGTTTAATTGGAAAAATACTTAAAACAAACATTTCTTCCAATACTAGATTAACTGTTACATGTATATCGTAGACAATTGAAAGATAATTGAATAGTTTTGAAAACTTTAGTATGCACATTCCAAGTATTTAATGCTTAATCAAGTGAAATTTATATCCACGTCAAAAATAACGCAGCAATAGCTTTATAATAAAGTCCATATATTCCAACATTAAGTACTACAAAAGGCGCCATTATTGATTTGATTTATGTCTGAAATTCAATTCGAACGGTGAGAAAAATCCCCTGCATATTTAAAGTAATAATTTATGGATACCATAAATTAATTATGCATTAACATTACCATTTATTTCAATTGATAAAACAGTGGATAGTGAAATTAACATCAATAAATGGTTCGTACATATTTATATATTCACAAACGAACGGAGGACTCTTTTTTTGTTTATGTCGTAGCTAAAACTCGTGATGTGATAATGGAAAACCTCGCTGTTGAAAAACTCCTCAATCAAAGTTCTTCTTAGATTGTGAGGTCAAAACTCTTCATGCCTTTAGTTTTACTCACCCGATTTAGTACCTTTAAACTTTTAGCTTCAAAATGCTCTAGAAAATAATCATTTTGACATCATTCCAACCACGAAACAACAGACGAAGGCCATGGAGTTAATGTTGCCAATCAAGAGCAATATTTTGAATAGTTTTTTGTATCATTCATAAATTCTGAATACTTACAAACTTTTCCATGAAAAACACTGTTTATAAATTTCTTATAAAAGATTTGAACCAAAATATCGTGTTTTCCTTTTTCTTAATTTATTATATGATTTACAATTCGATTCATTTGTCGAAAAAAATGTTATGATAATGATTAGAATGTTTGATACTAAGAAAACGTATGTGTCCCAAAATCTGATTGAAGGAATACAAATCGTAAACGGTCCATTCAGATTTCATCCCTCATTGACCACAGATGCATTTCATACTAACCACATCTGAGACCCTTTGCGGGTTGTTGGAGACAATCGGACAATGTCTTCGGGGCTGGTCCACAAACAATTAGCATTCTGGAGGTGAGCCGCAAGGCAAACAACATCCATCGGGAAACACCCGACTATTCGGTTAAATGATTTCGACGACGGACCAGCGGTTACCCATTGTCATTAAATTACGGTATCATCCTAACTTTATTAATAGGCCAGTATTATTCAAATGTCTATAATAAGTTACTCACTTTAATATCTCATGAGAGTTTCATTTCACCAAATTTTCCATATTTTGTACAAAAATTTCGTTTTCGGTTTCTTTGGTAGTCATTCGACTCTTATTTAACTGTTTTAATCATCTCTGTTATTGTTCCTTCTAGTTTCGTTATTTGTTTTGTCTCTTCCACGTTCTTTTCTCCGACATACTTCTCAGGTGTTTTATCTCAATTATGTTCATTGTAGTTTATCCTTTTCAATGTATTATTTTCACTTCTTTGCTCAGTTTGGTTTTGCTTAGTATTTAGTATTTAGTAGTATCTCGTTGATTTATTGACCATTGACGAACAAATGGATAGATACGAGATATTTGTAGTTTTTGCATGCTATTAGTTAAAAAAACATAAGAGAATTGCTTTACCTCCAAAGTACGAGATATACAAACCATCATGGGTAAAGTCTAAAGTCTCAACGTTTACTCAGAACAAAGATTCTCTTTCATATCTTCTATTAACCAAAAAAGAGTAAACTACCGAATTAAAAAGAAGACGTTAAACCATATGAGCTCGATGGTGTTTGTTGCCTTTTTGTCTAGTCGATCATTCACAAAAATATAATAAGTCTTAAGGAATTATTTCGAAACTTTCATTATTTTTCGTACAGAGCACTGTACAGTGTTTTTGCCATGCAAAGTTTGACTAGTTTATGTGTTCCAATCGATATTTAGATCGCGAAACAAAATTCATCCATTTCGATTTGAACACAATATGTATACTCTATTCCTTTCCTTTCTTTCTTTCTCATTTTTCTTCTTATGTGAGTGACTTACAATTTAGGATACATTCTGTATTGGTTTGTTCCGATATCATAAAATCTGACATTACGAAGCCAATTGGTCCAAACTAACACACAGAAAATATTTGGTTATCGAAACGAGTGCCAGACAGTGTAAATGTGAGTGGTAGTAAACAGTCAATTATATAGAGTGATAAAAAATTTGATCCACCACTAGAAATTCCATTTCCCTCCATGATTAAACGACCAGTCATGTATCACTGTGCACGGTCCCTGGAAGAAACTGTTATTCAGCTGAGAACTCCTCTTAATATTTTCAAACCAGCCCGACGTATCGATGGGCCTCCTCTATTTCTAAGGACATTTTTTTCGAGCTCCACTCAATAATTCTTTTGGTCCTCCGAGTGTTTGTTCTTCTGCCCGCCCAAAACCATTTCAAACCTGTTATTCTAGCTACCGCAACTGTTCAACTAGTCTCCTTGCGAAATGTTTTATTGGTCACTGTATCCTTCAGAGATAAACCTAGTAACGCTCGTTCCTTTCTTCGCTGCATTACCTGGATTTTGGCTAGAGTTTCAGCACCGTATGTTAGCACCGGTACAATGCCTTGTTAGAACATCTTTTTCTTCGAGTTAACCAAATGCTGCCCGTTCTTAACATCTCTTTCTGCTTATTTTACTGGTCTGGTTCTCTCTTAATGCGGAATTGGTGTTCCAGGTATTTGTAGGAGCTTACTCATTCTATATTTCACTTAAGGTTTGTAATGTATTCAGTTTTGTATTTATTCATCTTCAACCTAACTCTGTTTTACCGATACTACAACGGCAGGAGCTCTTCCGGTATGTCCAACGTGATCTCAGCTAGATCAGCATCTGCAAGACCTATGTGATAAGTAGACGTGGTTCATGAACATCGAGTTCCTCGGCAGACGCCCAGAACGTGACTTTATCGGGACTCTTTTCTTTAGCGCATATCTTTTCCGAACTCTACAACGGAGAAAAGTTCAAGATCCATATCCAGGTGCAGGTACAACTTGAACTGATCGAGTTTAATAGGGTTTAACGTTTGTGCTTGCTTCTTAGATAAAAGAAAAACTACTTCTGACATCGTCGACACGGTCTGCTATTATAAAATGTCATCGGGGAATCTTCTAGCAAAGTAATGTACAGTTTTGTCTGTCTGTCTGTTTTATGATTGCTATATACCTGTAGTCTATTTTACAGTTGACCACAGTCGTCAGAATTTTGGGTTGGTTTACAAACAGTCTACAAACACCAGAATGATTAGTTTGTTATATTCTACGCTTTTATCCATGAGGGTTATGTTGACATCTAAATGATTGTTTGTACCATACCATCTTCTGACCCCTGCTTGTTCTCGGTGCTGATAAAGATCTAATTTAAAACTTATCCTGTTCGAAATAATACGCATAACAACTTATCCTTATGGAAAAGCAAACTTTGATACAGTTGGTTAAGTTCGTTATATCATTATTATTATTTGGTCTTATTGGGAAAGTGATATTCCTTTTTTTAAGCAAGTATTAAGTCATTTCTCTTGGTGGAGAGAAAGGCCAACGCACTTTATAGCTTCGATAATCAAACAGTCATCATGACGTGACTTCTTTTTTCCATACTACTAATTTCAGTTTTTATTTCATCTTAAGCAGCATATGGTAGATCTTCAGAATTCTGATTTAAAATCACTGGAATTAGTTCTACTGGTTGTAACATGGTACTGTGACATTGTTGTTTTTATACAGTGTAACATAAAACTCTCGATTTTTGGTTCTTAGGATCTTCTTTATCCTGTTTTTGTTTCTCTATTTTTTTCAATAATCGTAGATATTTCATTTGTATCTTTCTACATATTTTCTTATTATATAATTCTTTGGATATTTATTTATCCAACAAACACATTTCACGAAGTTGAAATGTGTTTGTAGGGTGTGTAAGTAGCGTTATCTTGTCATCATCATTTTGTATTGGCGCTCAGTTTGTTTTGTTGTATTCTTTGTTTAAGTTGTATTAAACTTTATAATTACATATGGAAAAGAATTTAGTTAAGTTAAATGTACTGGCCTATGTAAACTATGTCATAGTTACCGAATTCCAGTAGATGGGTCCGGATTCGTGTCCGGGCCCAGGATGTAGATGCACTTCCGGACAGGCATTGGCTAGCCGACGACGATATGATGATGATTCTGCCTTTAGCGAACTTTGTTATTAGTTTTCGGACTGGAAAGTTTTTGTTTTGAATCTCGTAATGAGTTCTTGAGCGGTACGAAATTTACTCAAGTGGGTTAAAACAATTTCACTTAGAACGGTTTTATTATAAATTCAAATTGCTTTTAAACCATGTTACCAATAACAAAGGCTGCTAGGTGGAGTGAATATTTACTATAAACACATTATTCAATATTTTTTCAATTATACATGCTTCATTTCATAATTTTCTTAAAAAAAGTATCAAAAAGACGTTTCAATACTTCAGCGATTACATTTATTTGGAAATGCAAATGAACCGAGAAAGCTGAATTTTTTTATTGCGTTGAGAAGGCCTTGAAATTGTCGAGTCCGATTTTCTTCAAGATATCTTCAAGATCTTCAAGATATCAATAAAAAAAGTCAAAAACTTTGGCAGTGAATTTCTTTTTTTGTCATATTTTTGTCGTTATATCCAAAATTTTTATTTCATCATTTCCACTAATAAAACATTCTTCAGCACGGCTTTAAGTCGGTAGGTAAGTCCGAGTTCAGGTAATCATTTCCATATATTTTTCACCATTTTGAGAGTCCTGGCTAAAGAAGCCGGGGGAAAAGATGTTGAGAAGCTCTAAACATCATCATCTACGTTGTTGTCGCCGTCGTTAAATAGAGTGTCGATGGTGATGTTGTATATTTATCCACTAAAAAGAAGACATATAACCCCCTCCCACTTTTCTTTACATTCACAGAAAATAAGTTTTGGAAGCTTAGGTGAAAGATCATTGGCACGATTCCCGAGAATCTTTAAAAAAACTTTATCACGTTTATTGATGGGAGTAGTAGAAGGTGATTCAACGCATTTGTTGCCATTGACTTTGCAAAGCGGGATGGAATCGCATATATCATATAAGATAATACAGAAAAACTGTCCAGCATAAATTAAACATTCTCTTGATGTCTGTATTTCCGGATTCTTTTCGAGAGTATTGATAAATTTCGACTTTCCAATACCATAAAAAGACTACGTGAAAAACAGACTTCTGGTGTATGAAACTATTGAGAAAGTATAGCTTCTGACTGTAGTCCATATGCTTGCTCTAACACTTGTAAAGAATTTATGTAGGCACGAAGAAATTGCCTCATAAACGCGCATAACGTTGAATAAATCCGAAAAAACATCTGATAAATCTTTTCAGCGTTTATTTCAAATCACTGGGATTGATTCTACCAGCTCTAGCATGGTGAATATTTTTATAAAAATAAAATAAATAAAAAAACATCCTACGATTCATAGGTTAACTCTGAGCTAAGAGAAAAGTTTGGTTAAAGATCTATGGACTACTGCGGACTTGAACCTAATTGAAACACATGTCTAAAGAGTTAACTACCCACTTAAAGTCTTATAATCAACGTTATAGTCCATTCTATTTTCTATTTTACTGTTTAACATGCTTACGATGAATGAAACACCTATACTTTAAAATAACCTCTTTAATGGATTATTTGATCTCGATCTTTGTTATTACTTAAATTTTTATTCGTTTAAATAGTTCATATATGTAAGAATAAAATACTTATGCATTTTGGAAATTAACTCTCTACTATTCCTGTTTGTACCAACTACGAACTGTGAACGAGTGAATTTATCTAAATTGTTTGGTGTTTGCTGTTAATGTGGTGGCGTTGATGATAATAGAGGAAACGCGCTAATTTTCCCTCTAAAATCTTATCTCAGTATATTTTACACACACCTATTGTGGTATCTTCCTATGCCTTCGTTGCTTTAAAAGGTCGGCGTCTCTTTGACCTCATAAATTAAATTGGAGATGTTTGAATTCCCTTCTTATGACATAATAATTTGTTGGCTAAAATAAACCTTACATTAAACAGTAAAGACAATATTTCTTGGAACAATTCTGAGAATTACTGATAAAGACATTTTTCTATTTTTTTTTTCTTGGTTATAAAACACATTTCCCTACAATTAACTTGTCCCATCCGTTTAAAACACGATAAATCAAAATATGAAAATGATAGATAAAAATTTTTTACCTTGTTTATTAATAGAGAAGATTAGATAAAACAACTTTTGTACATTCAAAAATAAAGTCAGTTAGAATCACTAAGTATTTAGATTATCAATTTTGCTACTACAATTGCTACTACGTGCGCTTTTTTAGTTATTATTTTTTTTATCGACATTTTTAAGAGCTCAAGAAATCTTGAAGTAAACCTTCCTACTCCTATTCAAAAGTCAACTTAAGCTCCTGGAAAGCCGTAGCTTAAGCTCATTTTGAGAACTCCTTGCTGGTTACTCCACTAAAGTTATTTTCCATCTCGTTCAGGTATTGGATAAATAAGATTGGTCTTAAATAGGAATGATCGTCTTCAGAGACTGAAGGTAAACTCGTTAACAGTTTACCTTTAGTGTAAGTGTTAGTGTAGTGGTGGTGTAAATAGTGTATTCAATAAGATTGGTCTAACAAAATCCAAAAGCAGTAGGAGCCTCATTGTTCGTGTGTCCAATCAAAATGTTCAGAGGTTCTTTTCAAACCTTGGACGTGTTTGTTACTTTTTAGTTATTCTTTAAGAGAAAAAACAGGAGAAGAATGAAGAATATAAATGAAAGATATATGTAGAACATGTGGAAATGTTGGAGAAACAAAGGACGTCCAATGAGGAGATTAGAGTCGAAGAAAACCATTAATTCACCCAAGGTTTCAACGAAAATTCATCTTTTTTGGAATTATTGCCAATTTAAATGTCTATTTTGATCGTATTATTAATCTGGGTTCCAAGGAATGATTAAATACAAAATTTAAGCTTCAAGATATTTTTCATGTGAATTTATATCAAAAAATAAAGTGGGCATTGTGAAAAATGTTACAAGATACATCATAGCAGAGCAGCAGACATTCTGAAAACTTGATTTAAATTAATAAAGGAAGCAATAAAACCAATATTTTTGGAGGGAGTGAAGAAATTATTAATATCAAGAATAATGATAATAATAATAAAATCGCAACATTTGTAACATGTTTTTTAAATATAAGCCCCCGTACTATAAGTACTAATATCAAATTTCTGAGAGTTTATCGACATTCTAATTGAACACACTTTTTATAAAGACATTGTAATAAAAAAAGTTGTAATTATATAACATCTATTAACTTAGTGACAAAGTCAAGTTGATTTGTAATATTTTTTACCATTATTGGATGATTTGATTATATCTTTAAGTATGCGTTATTAACAATGTGTGATGAGTTCATAATTTTAACAACTTTAAATTGAATATGTATATAAATAATTAACAAGGTATTACAACACTCGATGTAATTTAGAGGACAGATTACTAATTGTATAAATTGATTCATAACTATTGAATGTGACAACAAAAAATAACAGAAAGTTTGAATGATTTCATTAGAGCTGATTGTGGAGTTTCGTAAATTGTAATTTATTGGAACCAAATAAAAAAGAAAGGTAGTTGAAAGAACAACCGGTGCGACACAACGAAGATGAGTACAAGGTGAACATCATTTAGGTTCAAGGTGTACATTACTCATAATCGTGGGAGAGATGAATGTACGAGGGAACTTGTTTGTATCACATTAATCTCCACTCAACTGATTTTAGCCACTGGCTACCTACTCATAACTATTTCCCAATAATTTTGAAACAAAATATATTTTTAAGCATTATTAACTGCTTAGTAACTAAATAATAGTTTATTACTTAAACTATACGAAGGAGACTGTGATTCTCAATTAGGCGAAAATTTTGCAAACATCTCTTATTAGATCCTGGACTATCCCATATTTTTCTACATCCTAATTGGTTTATCACCCTCCATCATACACTTTGCGATAGAAAAGTGCACAAAACTGTTCATTTCGATGAGCCTGAGGTAAATTAGGGTGTAATCTTGTTTTGTTATAAAAGGTATCTTAGTTTAATGTAGAATTTTGTTGCCCTAGCATATTGGTGAGACGCTAATTGCGGTCAAAACATTATATGGCCTTCAACGGGATATTTACGCACTAAATCACCTAATTTATGAGGCAGTTGCTAATATATCTAACTCAACTCAAGTAAGTTGTGTATATCCCTCGAAATATCACACCCAGAACTTTATCAGCGAATCTAGCCTTACCACCATCGTTCCGTTTGATTTTCGAATTAGAAAACGTAAAGTATTTTTCATCGTCCAATAACAATGACTTTCTCATTAGTATGTATCCACCCCTATTTGGTTTTTTGACTTTAGGCTTAGTTTACAGAAGTCTTGGATAGCTGCCAAAATTTTTCGACGCGACGCTAGTCTGTCTGAAATAATCTCAACATACCTCGAAGTCCACTGGATGTTAGTTTCCTATTATGAAGATTTGTGGCATTAAATTCGAACTATTCGATATAATGATATTGTGTGAAAGGTTCAAAGTAATATATCCCATACATTCTCCTAATAACTAATATTTTATTTCGAACTAATATAGGGTTAGACGAAAATTATGTTTCGATATTTTCTACTGATGAGAATTCGAGAATCTAGAGACACGGTATACATTCCACGAATATTTACAGTCTACTCACGTCTGCCACTTACATATAGTTACAATAATGATACCTTTTACCTTTTCTCATGGCGTGCTGCGTCTCCAATCGGAATCGAAATAATTTATTTTATTTAAGAAAGCGTATAATTTGATGGATTACTCGATGGGATATATATTTTTGAAACAAGACTAAAATATTTCGGTCCGTTTTGATGTTTATAAACGTCGGTATTGTATTTTGACATTCGATTCATGAATGTAAATATCGACACAAATTATCACAATATTTGAAATTATCATAATATAGGATAATCGTGTATCTACAATTAGAATAATTGTTAAAATATATATGTAGAAAGTGTCTATAGTAATTCAATATAGTAGCTATTCGGTTGGCGACAATTTCGATTTTGTAGTATAAAATAAAACACTAGGAATAGTTTTTAATCCATTACATCTTTTCCATTTTGCTCAATGACCGTTTACTATCTTTTTTTTAACTTCAAGATTCCGCGCTCATAAAGTTTCTTGTCCTTATCAGCAAAAAACTGAACCAGGTGCGATTTAAGGTCATCGTCATTTGTGAGAGTTTAACCATTCAAAGAATTCTGCACACCTCGAAATAAATGGTAAATGCTTCTAACATTTTGCTCATATCTTTATTCAAGGTCCAGGACTTAATCTAAAACAAGACATTGAAAACATTGTCTTAATGAAACGTGCCTTTGTTTCCTGGTTGTTGGTACAAACCTGGTTTTCAATAGTACCAAGTAATTTATGTTATTTGTCTCTTTCTACCAGATCAGGATTTTATGGGGGATGGGGCATCACTTCCCAGCCAAGCTCAAATAGTTTCCCACGAGTTGGGTTGTATGAGGCCTTGCATTATCTAAACCCTCCGATTTGACAATTCTGGCCGTATCTCTTCATCCTGTTTCATTAATTGTTGACAGTCAACTCCAGAATTGATCCTTCGGTTCCTTGGAATCAGCTCAAAAAAACAACATCTTTGTAGTTCTAATAAAAATCGTGCACTACTAACTTATGAAGTTAGGTTAATTTGACCAATATCACGTGACAAACGGCAAAGTACTGTACTAAATTAAGTTATTCAAAAAATAAATCAAGGCTCTCTATCAGTAAAAGGTGAAAGTACTCAATTCCCAGCCTTATATGAATTTCGAGCCTATGGTATTAATAACTAAAGCCAGATCCACATCTCACATAAACTTTTGGATTGCGAAGCATTCAGCATTTCCTACACAATAATTTTTGTCACACACAACGCACGCTATACGGCAGTTATCCGTTTTTCAACGAACGTCCTGAAGGAAATTTCCTATTTGTGTCGAATGAGATTTCTAAGTTTCGTCTACTTTACTTTATGTTGTAATTCTTTTCGTATTTTCAGTACTATCTAATGGATGAATTAGAATTAAAGGAAAAATGTGCCGTTGTCATCATCGAAAAAACCTAACCTAACTTAATCCAACCCTACCGGGGCTTCGCCTTTGAAAACATTCGGAGCGTACTTCTTGCTTCATAATTATTGGTGAAATCTTCCAATTTTGTATCTTATTTTGTAAACGGTATCAAACAATACACAATTCTTTTTAAAAATACTTCTATTTCTGTATTGATCGTATATAATGTGATATTTATCACGTAGTAGAATATTATTGGAATATGAGGGTAAATTATTTAAAAATTAATCAGATAAACTTTTTATTTGTTAAATTACAAGACTAGAATTGATCAAATATTTATTCTAGAAGAGAATCTCAAACAAACGTTTGGTTGTGACTTTATTTATCGATATCTCGAAAACGAAGATATATCGAAATATATCTTTATTTTCGTTTCATTTTAGCATGATTAAAGTAAATACAATATCAGCACCACCGAAACAAATAGATCATAAAAGAAAAAAATTATCTCATTAATTTAATAAATATATCCCATTATCAACATATTTAAGTACCTTGTAATCATAAATCATGACATATTTCCATTTCTCTCCTGTTTTCACCATAAACAGTGAAGTCCAGCCTTGATTGAACTTCCTCTTTAATTAATAAACCCTCCTCAGATCCCTCCTTAGCCCCGTTGCCTTTTTCATTTCCTTTTATTCGTTACAGTTTCGCGTGTCAAGTGATTCGACTTTTCATTTGCATTTCATTCCCTACGCAAGAAAAAATATTGGAGATAATGTCCGGAGTCGAAGTAGGAATCTACCTTGGCTCCCCATATTGTGATTTATACGTTTTTCTGATAATATTTGACCCCATCTAAAAGTGAGACTTTATGTGATTTCCTCGTAAAAATTGAATCTACAAATGGAATTGATTGATTTTCTCTATTAGCATTTGTATTGATGGGAAACACAACATTTCAAATTAAAAAGAATTATAGGAATTAGTTTGCAATATATTTCAATAACATAACATGAAGCTTGATTTGATGGGGCTTCCTCCATAGAGTTTCAGTACGTTATTTTGGAATGGAATTTCTCGAAAATGGATACTAACTCATCAAAAATGTATTAATATTAATGAAGAATATATATTTGTTTTTATATCACCACAAATATAAAAAAAAGAACTTCTTCCTTGTGGTGCCTATCTGTGACGAATGCTGGCGATCAGCATGGCAATCTTTATTCTATCAAATGCTTCTAATATTTTGCTCATATCTTTGTTCAAGGTCCAGGACTTAACATAAAACAGGACAGGAATAAAAAAATAAGGTAAGTTCTCTTGAAGGTAAGCATAGATGGGTGATTCCGTTCTAACTGTGATATTCAATGTCCTGTATTGTTTTTTTGTACTAGTCATTAATTAATAATCAATTAATAAAAATTTTGTGTTAATTGAATAATTCTTAAGATATTTAAACATTATTTTTATACAATATAACTTGCCACTTAAAGAAAACTTATACTACATCACTTGAATGTCAGTACCGTGTCATGTCCATTCCTAGAATTTACCGATAAATTATTAATTTTTTTTGTCGTAACAAATGATTTAAACTAATTACCTTATAAATTCTAATGTTTATGATCAAACTGAGGAAAATTGATGCACTTGTTGTTTAATATCTTAAGTTACCATGTCAGTACCGTGGATTAATGAGTCAGTACCGTGGAACTCAAAATCCGACATTTGTGTCTTGCTCGTGATACTTTGAAGTTGTAGTAAATTCCTCTTAGAGTTTTATTTTTACAGTAAAATAGATGAATAATATGCATAAAAAAGTTAGAAAAGTTAAATTTTAAAATCTTGAAATTTTGAATACAAAAAATCACAGTTAGAACGGAATCACCCAGATACTTGTTAATAATTGTGTATAAAGTTAAAGCGTTGTGGTCACAACTAAGGAAGTTACGAAAACTTATTTGGCATTCTGGTAGTATAATTTATAAGTCTTTAATAAGATGAGTGAACTGTTTTGTTTTGTGGTTAAGAAGAACTATACTACGATAGTTATTTCAACAGTTAAACAAATATTTCTTGTAAAAATGATCACTATAATAAAATTAAACAGGAGACTAGTAGTCTGTGTTTTCAATATATCATTAGAAAAAAGGTTATCATTTCCTGGAGCTTTTACCATATTTACAGCATTGTAGACTTTGTTTATAATAGAAAGCATATATTTGGATGTAATACATACAAAATTGTGTGCCTACAAACGTGGTTATATAAGTGTTTGTAATGTTGCAAATTGATCTAGTTTTTATTTTCGTTTTTTGTCGGAAAAACATTTTGTTCTCCACTTAAAGGTTAAATGTTACAAAAATCGATTTTTCGCCAATTTTTTTGCTTTTACATTATTTATATTTAATATGAATATTGTACAGATAAAAATTCTCACTTAAAATCACTCACTTTTATATGGAATTGAATATTATTTGAATATTAACTCACAACCTTCACAATAACATACATTTGAGCAAACAAATTCACTGGAAGCGTTGGCTTTGCATGGTTTTAGAAACATAAACTTAAATCCTATTATACATGGTGTTTCAAAAAAAGGTGATCCCGTGTCTAGTATAAATATAAAACTGAAAAATATTTGGTGTTTTCTCACTAAAAATTTTTTTAAAGGGCGCTATAACATCGGTTATTATTCATAATTTTCAAATCAAAATATTCCGAAAACGGTATACAGTCTCGAGTCTTAACAAGAGAACCTTTTGGTGTGAAATTAAATGATGTTTAAGTTTACTTGAAATTTTTCTTAATAAATCTAATAATGAAAAAGTTATGTTCAATATACTTGGTACGAACCGTGTAACTACCACCCTCTATGAGAGTCAAACATAAAAATTAATTGGATGTATCAGCTTCCAAAACAAATAAAATTTCAATGCAATGTTGCCAGTAGTTATAGTAAAATCGTAAAAAATGCGTATACGTATACGAAAATTTTTTACTGAGCAAACCCCAAATATTTTTCAGTTTTATATCTATACTGGAGGAGGGATTAGCTTTTTTGAAACACCCCGTATTTCTGATCGAATTTATACTAATTAAAATTAATTAAAAAGACAAGAAATGAGATTTTAAATAATCTTTTTATCGAAAAATGTCTTTGGTTCTATTTATGTTTGTCAAAATTAGAAAAAGGACTAATTAAATTTCTTTTTCTCCATAGTCGTCATCTTCCCACAGGTGTGAAATTTCAAGGTCATTATCGTCTTCATCACCATTTGTTTCTAATTCTTCTATGATTCTTGCGTCAAAGGCCCTATTTTAGCAATCTTGTTCGTTACATTGGCCACAATCTAAAAAGCACTGCAACTTCGCATCTCTATCTACATCTAGAACCACAACCATTCTTGCAGATGCAGAATATTGTGTTCAGGTGAAGCAGGTAGTAAAATTGTCGTGATAGGTTCTAGGAGTCCGTTGCGCATTCCTGGGGTTCCTTATCATCCCCTAAACAACCAAGCACATGGAAATAAACACGATTGTGAATTGATTTTTCAATGACAAAAATATATTAAGAGGATTATTGAAATCATAGATAAAGACAAAAATATTTAAATATAATGGGATAGTTGATAAAGAATGAAAATTATTTATAGTTATATATTTGGCAAAATTTTTATTTATAAATTGGCATGAGGTGATTTCGATCGGGAGTATTCGTACCGCGCTCTATCTCAGAAACGATTCAACGTACAAAAAATTGTTTAAAACAGTTTTGGAGAACTAGAAAGTACTAATAGTGTGAAACCAGTAGACAACAAAATAAATTTGCTTTTGTGACCTTTTACCTCTGATTTTTAAAGTTGCTCATATCGAATGATATGCGAATTTTGAGAACAATTTTGGGATGTGAAAATATAAGTTAACCGTCACGTGAACATAATATTCTTGCTTATTGGCTGTCATATATACGCCAAAGTTTGAAAGTGAGCATACGTTGGAGATTGCGGGTTTTGAAAATTATAAAGGCAGCTTGACATAGTGCTATCCTATCGTGGCCAGTGAATAAACTGGCAATAATTATATCCGTTGTTAACTCGTTTTCGGAGCCTGATGGACAGGAGACTAGACTCTTCCCTAGAATTGGTACCAAATCGATAATGTGCGAGATTTTGCATGCGGTTTTAAAAAATAGAGACGGCGGGTTTCGGATGTGTAACGAGAAATAACATATCTTGTTACACACCATTCGAAAGTAACTCAAGTTTATTTATTAATATCGTTAATTGTTTCTATTTTAGTTATGAATAACAAGAAATCGTTACGCCCTTGGAATACTCCCGTAAAGAGCGAGCGAACGACTGCAGACGCGGCCTGTTCCTCTATAAGCCGTCACACCAAGATGATTGATAATCACCTGGTTTAACCGCCGGTGACGTCACTTCATTAGTCTGTCTAATGAAATACCATGGTTTTACTAATTGAATGTCCGTGTACGGCATAATAGGATTCTCGTATCAAACTGACGCGAATACTTGATTGAATTAATATTATCGACGTTGTTGCAATCAGTAGCCATAATTATTTGATTTATTTATCGAAAATGAAATAGGAACTTTCCAATTTGAATTATTTCAAATTGATACATATTTTCGAACGATTGATTAATCTCAGTACCATTTAACATATAGAAAATATTGGAAAACTATATCCATTGAAAGTATGAAGTATACAGGTCGAATATTGAAATTGATATCAAAAATTGACAAATATTCAGTTGGAAGCTCAAAGAAAATGTATTAAATTCAGTGAAAACGAAATTAATCCTACTAAGTTGAAATTTCTGGAACCGTTGGTGATATTCACACTGGACACACTATTTACACTACACCAACACTCATAATTACACTATTTGTCGCGCGTTTCGATTTCCAAGTTATCATCTTCAGATACTGAAGGTTATGTCAAAATTAATCCTCAGCAAAGTACGTGGATTGAGCTGTTGTACTATTAGTTGATCAGTTATAGCATTTTGAGTAAATCAAAGCATTTCTTCTTGGCAAAAAATTACTATTGATGCCAAGGATGTCTCAATAAACATAATTCAGATACAGGAAAATTAGCCGATCAAAAGTCGTTTGCTAAGTTTTAACGAGGTGGAATGAGCACCGAGGACGAAGCTCACAACAACGTTTTGTTTGAAGTGGGGGCTGCGAACTCACGATAGACCAAAGAAAATAACGACTTGATGGTTCTCAGCAGTGCTTGAAGTTATTTAATGATAAGTGATAAACCCGTTTTTTGCGTAAATAAGTAACAAATATTGAAACATGGTTTTATTTTTTCACACCAGTGTTCAATCGATATTTAAGCTGAGTGGATTGCTCGTGATGAATGGATCCCAAAGCGTGGAAAGATACAAAAATCTACTGTCAAGGTTATGGCATCAGTATTTTGGTGTCATTCATCGAGATATTCAGATAGAGAGTTTCAACCAAATCATAACCAGTTCTGCTAGTAGCCATGTGAGACAATCCAGCTGCTAGACAACACAAACATGACCACAAGATTTAAGAGGATTAAACCCTTCGAGTTAATGGATTTATGTAGTGAGAAAGCAGAGGACAGTGTGGATTAGTGTAATACGCTTCCGCAATCTTCGGATCTGTCCTTTAGCGATTTTTTTCTGTTCACAAACCCCTAGAATATGCTCGCTGGACAAAAATTTTGTGCTGATGAAGAGATTATTATCGAAACTGATGACTATTTTGAAGATTGTTATCGAAAAAAAATGTGTGACCGCTATAATAGTCAAAGGAAACTATGTGGAATTTTTTTATCCTAACCTACGATTTTCAGGCTATTTGTTGTATAAAACGTATCGAATGTAAAAGGCTCAATACCTACAAAGTCTCAAAAGTATGAATTTCTGTGAAAATCCATTCATTTTTACGTGTAATTTACACTGCTTATTTTACTTAATCGTTGTGTCTAAAGTAAGCTTTTACTATCCCTGACATTATCAGTAGAATTAATATTGATCCAATGTTCAAAAAACAATTTTTGTGATCCATACTATCGGCATTTATATATTTCAATTTATAATTATTTTCTCTTAACCTCATTATCTCGATGGGTAAACGATGTAAATATAATTTGACATTTTAGTTTATATCACTTGTCAAATGTCAAATGACGTTCATAAAATTGACAGCTCTATTGGAATTTGTTTGAATACTCTTTTAATTTGCTTCACAATTCGCTTACATTTCAAATTTTTTTTATTGATAAATCATTTTCTTTTCTTCTTCACACTTACTACGAAATAAGTGAAATAAAAACAGCTTAATTGGAAAAAAATTATCACTATGTGAAGTTGTTGAGAGAACTGAGTATTGACCGGTCATCAACTCTGTACGGACCGCAAAATTTTGGGCAGCTGATTTCGGACAACAACCCTTGATACCTTCGAAGAAAGATCCCTCAGATATTAGAGGCTATTGACATATCAAAAGAATATATTTGCTGTATACTGACTGACAGGCCTTATTAACGTGAATTTGTTGTGTCGATTTCTAACTTTAAATGAAATCTGGATCCACAACAACAATTACTGGAATGAAAGAATAGTCAAAACAGTATATGGGTGATTCCGTTCTAACTGTGATTTTTTGTATTCAAAATTTCAAGATTTTAAAATTTAACTTTTCTAACTTTTTTATGCATATTATTCATCTATTTTACTGTAAAAATAAAACTCTAAGAGGAATTTACTACAACTTCAAAGTATCACGAGCAAGACACAAATGTCGGATTTTGAGTTCCACGGTACTGACTCATTTATCCACGGTACTGACATGGTAACTTAAGATATTAAACAACAAGTGCATCAATTTTCCTCAGTTTGATCATAAACATTAGAATTTATAAGGTAATTAGTTTAAATCATTTGTTACGACAAAAAAAATTAATAATTTATCGGTAAATTCTAGGAATGGACATGACACGGTACTGACATTCAAGTGATGTAGTATAAGTTTTCTTTAAGTGGCAAGTTATATTGTATAAAAATAATGTTTAAATATCTTAAGAATTATTCAATTAACACAAAATTTTTATTAATTGATTATTAATTAATGACTAGTACAAAAAAACAATACAGGACATTGAATATCACAGTTAGAACGGAATCACCCATATTCTAGAAGGCAAATCTGCTCCGAAAATGGAGAGAGTTTAAACGGCCGGTTTAAACTTTTCGGACAACCCTGCACACCGATTTTTAGTACACTTTTTGTATATGTAAAATTACGTTAGGTATCAACATTATTATTATGCTGCGTTCTAAAAAGTCGACGAAAACGTTTAATCATCGTTACGTTTCGAGGCTTTGTTTTACTACTGAAATAATAAAAAGTTACGCTGAAGCCATCAAAACGTCACTGCGTATCATACGCAAATGAGAGTTCATATTTATGTGGAATGTATCTTGGTATGACAGGGCGAAGGGATCCAGTTTGTGATATAAGATACGATGCGAATGATAGAAAGTGAAACAGGAAAGATGGTCACAAAGAGAAATATTGCCAAGTTTTGTGTTTTAAAAGGCCGGCTCGAATGAGAACCGTTTGTTTTATTTAAAAAAGGTGACAAGTAATAAAAGCCGACCGTCAGCAACGTGATTGTAGTTATTTTTCTTTTTAATCTTAAAATCATGAACCAAGTATTTAACAACGTAGTTATGCAACCAAAACTTCTTTAGAATGTGTGAAAAGTTTAGATCTAAAAGAAAACGGTCTATAAAAGTAATTTCTACATCGATTCTTACGATAGCATTTGATAAACAACAATCATCGACCAACAGTATCAGACATACTACGATGAATGTGAACCATGAAGCAATCGCCTGGTAAAGAAAATTCAAATAAAAATTCATATGGTAACCCCTGAAAAAAAGTGCATTAGCAGTACAAGGACAATGAAGACCTGTCCAACTACAGCAGTTTTTCAGGTTTTCGCGAGACGGAAGAAGCGCTCGTTAAGTCTACTACAAAATGAACGAAATTAAAATAATATTTATATACATCATCTACTAATCCAATTCCGCACGGAGTTCACTTTATTTTAATCCTCACGTTTATTTATTTGATCCTAAAAATTTAATACGGAACGACAGAGAGGCGAGGCGAGGGAAGGCGAGACAACAGCGCAACTTCCACACTGTGGCATTTGAGTTTCCTCATGAAGAATCTGAATCGGAGTCTACTGCATATTGTCATAGATAGACATGTCAAACTTTGATCCTGATGACGAAAATCCTCTCTATAATCTTATAACCCTATAACCCCAGAATATGATTTACTAGAACAGGATTTTTCGATATGGTTGACAAAGAAAAAAAACTCCGCAAACTGCAGAAACAATGCAATGAGAGAATATGTTGAAAAAAATATGGCAAAAACGAGACTATCTTCTTGTAATACAGCCATTAGTTCGGAATGTCTTGATATCCAAGGGAATTAACAGGTTCTGGCAAGCACTGGAATGAAGGGAAACGTAATAGCTTATTAAAGTAGGAGCGGAAGGAACCTTCGTTGGATCTGAGCCCCTGTTGTGGAATAGGCTAAGGATAGTCGAGAAAATACTAGAAAATGAAGTAGATAGTAAGTTACCTACTAAAACAATCCCTTTTCTTGAAGTATGAGCATTAAATCTGAGAGCAAGAAGTAAGCTTAATAGATTAGCTGTGCAAGAATACATACGAAAATCAACTTCAGATGAAATTAAACAAATAGTGGAGAAAATTTATCTGTTGTTTCTTGTTGTGAAAAACGGAAGAGGGGTAGCACTTTTTGTTCACTAAGGCCGCAACCAATGGAAAAAATAAGTACATATTAATTAGAATGTTTATATGAAAATATTTTTTTAAATGTGTTTTTGGTATATAATTTCTGAAACAAAAGGACAGTTGAGTGAAAAGAATATGAACTATTCAAACTAATAACTCTTTCAAATACATATACAAATTTTTTGTATACAAAACTTGTGTAATTATATATCATTATCATTTCGTAAACCAAACGAGAAAAAGCTGTCGCATACATCATAGTTTTATGACTCGATGTAATTCAACCAAGCAAAAAGTGACATCAACAAAGAATGAAGTGGTAGATATGTTATAAACAATGATCGGTTACATGGCGAGTAAAAAAGTTAAATCAATCAGATATGAATGTGGATATACTACGTACCTAAGATTTTTCACTTCCAAGACATCAATAACCAATGTGGCGATATTCTTGTTATGATATAATCGATTCTTGGTAACGGTTATTTGATTTGTGATATGAGATTATGATTTCTGAATTCTTAGATGTCAGTTTTGATTGTAACAATCATTTTAATTATTTCCTTTGGTATTTTGATGCAATACAAAATGCCTCAATAGTTAACAGTTGTTTCTATAGACTCCCCATCTTCTTATAGAAAGAAATAATTACAATTTTATATTGAGTTAATAACATCAATCTTTCTTCCACATTCCATGGTCATTTCAACAGTTTGGAATAAATTGGACACTTACTCATCTCATTTCCACTTCAATCAATCAATCGAATGTTTGAACACATAAAGCTCTGTTTTTGAAGTCGAATAACTACAGTTTTTCGTTCTTAATTAACTTATAAGCAGTCTTCCGCGTGATCACATTATCACCATACACAAATTTCAATAATTCATAAACTGCTTTGATATTTTTTTCAACTTAATGTTGATGTTGTTGAGTCCGCTAACAGGATCTGAATAAAAAAGTTGTAGTAGCAGACTACCAAGCACAAACCACGTATTTTCTAGATGTTTCACAAAGATGACCCAAGGTTGAATCAAGTTTCTAATTAAAGTCAGAGCCCTAGATGGATTTGGCTTTCCGCTTCTTTCCGATTGAATACGTGCTACAATTAAATTATCAAGTTGTTGTTGATGGGCTTCCGTCCCAGATCAACTAGGCATCCACCGTGTTATGTCAATAGTTGAACTAGTTGTGCTAATAAGCCAAGAGAGGACGCTACAGCTCATTTTCCCCTTCCACACCAGCGAGTTTCCATACCCTGGTAAAATGTTTCCTCTCTAATGGATTCATTTGAGTTTCGGATCGGAATGAAAGTACACAATTCTGACTTATTGAGATTCAAAACTATCGTTTCAAAGATTCAACGTCATCTGTGTTCAAATTTACAAATAAAGAAACATTTATGGTTGGTTTCACTAGTAGTTATTCCACGTAATGTTCAATTACAACAGATTGTTTTCTTTCCACATTCATCCAGCAATGAAAACAATTTTCTTTATAGAACTGCTAGAACTAATCTATCAGTTGGATTGATGTATACTATAGAGGATTCAAAAAACCAAAAATTATTTATTCTTCGTAAATGAGTGTCTACTATTGATTCGTGTGAGTGGGTTAATCATTTTAAACTGCTTAATAACAATTATTAAACATCTAGAATCTATTATACAAATAAATAAATATCATGGAAGAGTTAATGTAAGTGAAGTGTAATAAAACTTTGAGGACGACGTTCGGGAATTATGATCAAAATTTGGTACTGAGTCAGAATCCACAATCAGCTGATAGATGATCTACCTGACATCAGATCATAGTAATTCGACTGTGATTTTCCAAATACTAAAATTTTACACGTTGAAACCAACGTTTCTACGAATATTTTGTTTCAACAATCCAATTTCCGCTTTTGCAACTAATTGAGTTATTCCAATATTTTCGTTATCTAAGCACAAAATTTCCTCAATCTTTTATGCCGGTTATTACAAATTAAAAATAAGTATATGGGAAAATAAAAGTTTTAATCCGAATTTCACGAACACGAATTCTTTTCCATTCCTATCTCATATCCGTATATCGTTATACCTGCCTTTACAATCGATCTTCCCACACGCTGAGATGCCTGTCTTTATCATCGGACACATCTCCATTCACTTATAATTGGGGATAATTCCTTATTGTGTTCCCTATCAAGATCTTTGATAGAATATCGTGCGTGAGGCTATAATGAATTAGGTTAATATTCATGATCTCCCAGACAACCTTATAATTCGGATTACCAATATATTTGACTTAACTTGCATTAAACATGACAGATTTTATATCATTTTCTCAGTATTATTATACGAGGGTTGAATAAAAAATACGTGAACTCAACTAATATTGACGCCATCAGATAACCTAAATTTATTTGTTCTAATCAAATTGACATCGACTGGGGGACTGAACCTGAACTATTTATATGACATCTTTCATAAAATACTGGCAAATTCAAATTTTATTACAAGCACGTAATGCTAGTTATTTGATTGTAGTTCATACTGTTTACTCGGAGCTAATAAAACTTCAATTTATATTTTTGTTTATAATATTTTTCAAATTGGATATAACCTCACAAAAGATCAAATTTTGTGAACTATTATATATATTATTCGTAATTTTAATAGGATAAAAATATGATAATCCTTTAAGTATAAGTATAAAATTACCTTAAAGTTCCAAGTATTTTCACGATTTGATAATTATGGTCAGAAATGAAACTTGAAAAGGGGTATTTAATGTTTTAGCCATCGCTTACGAAAAATTCATGTAATTAGGGTAAAAACAATGATTTTTATCTGTGTCTAACTTTACTGTTATATTATTATAATAATTCTATGTATACTAATTAACAAACTTACTTCAATTAAATCAATGAAAAGCGATCGATAATTGGCCAGAAGAGAACGAAAAGAAAGCTGTTTTTTGAAAAATTTTCTGGTTCTCCAGGCTACAGGAAAACCGCAGAAAACCTGCAGCACCAACGATTGATGGTTGCGCCATGTATATGAGGGGGGCGATATATATGTTTATAATTTTAATTTTAATGATAAGAAGAAGAAAAAGAACAACTTTTTCTATAAAAAACCCCGTTAACAAATTTTAGAAAATCATTATCGTGTTTACATAATTCTTTTTTAGAAAAAAAAAAGACGAATTTTTCACGAATCCTTACTTAATTATTGGATAATAACAGAAAAAATTATACCCTTCAAATAAATATATCAAAAGGTCTAAAAAATAAGAAATTGAAGAAATATATTCAAATATATATTAAATATAATAATTTTAATAAATTCCAGTTACCTTTATTAATTTTCTTTTGTTTAAAGCAATTTTTCTATAAAAGTTTTCGTGTAAATTCGTATTTTCTGTCTATTTGTTAAACAAAACAGATTCCTGTTTAGTTATATCTTTGAAAAAACAAAAATTCATTCATATGCTGGAGCATAAGCTCCTTTTTATTCAAATCTATTCTACTTACTCGTTCTTTTTCTAGTAAATTCCATCTCCGTTCCCGACTCCTTGTCCTCATGTTATTTTTTCCCGCAGTTCTACAGCTGCCAGGCTGGGAGTTCAACAAAGAATTCAACCGGTGCACCACAACAAGGAAGTACAGTTGTGCTTACATATTGAAGAGGCAAAACGAATATGAATAGGGAATAGGGAAAAAGAAGAGCAATGAAAAAAGTTTAAGCTGAGAAGCTGCTTTTTTCAATCAAAGCTACGACTTTAAAGTTATCGATATATGGGTGATTCCGTTCTAACTGTGATTTTTTGTATTCAAAATTTCAAGATTTTAAAATTTAACTTTTCTAACTTTTTTATGCATATTATTCATCTATTTTACTGTAAAAATAAAACTCTAAGAGGAATTTACTACAACTTCAAAGTATCACGAGCAAGACACAAATGTCGGATTTTGAGTTCCACGGTACTGACTCATTTATCCACGGTACTGACATGGTAACTTAAGATATTAAACAACAAGTGCATCAATTTTCCTCAGTTTGATCATAAACATTAGAATTTATAAGGTAATTAGTTTAAATCATTTGTTACGACAAAAAAAATTAATAATTTATCGGTAAATTCTAGGAATGGACATGACACGGTACTGACATGGTAACTTAAGATATTAAACAACAAGTGCATCAATTTTCCTCAGTTTGATCATAAACATTAGAATTTATAAAGTAATTAGTTTAAATCATTTGTTACGACAAAAAAAATTAATAATTTATCGGTAAATTCTAGGAATGGACATGACACGGTACTGACATTCAAGTGATGTAGTATAAGTTTTCTTTAAGTGGCAAGTTATATTGTATAAAAATAATGTTTAAATATCTTAAGAATTATTCAATTAACACAAAATTTTTATTAATTGATTATTAATTAATGACTAGTACAAAAAAACAATACAGGACATTGAATATCACAGTTAGAACGGAATCACCCATATTAATAGTCTAAATGTTAATGTAATGATAACAAAATGTAGTGAATCGTATAGAAATATTTGTAATAGGGGCACATTTCCATTACCATACATCAAATATTAATCTTGAGCTAACAAAAAAATTATTAGTACCAATAAAAAAAATAATAATTGGAGCAGTAAACTTAATCAAAACATGAAATGTTAAACCTTTCCACAAAATTTCTCGTGACTAAAAATATGTGTTTTAGCACAATACTACATAAAGAAAGATAAAAAAAACATGGAAATATAACAAGGCACGACCTTTCCTCCCCTTCCCTCCAACTTACCTATCATTCTTTCTTTCGATATTTTCTCCTCTTCTGTAAACTCATTTTGTAATAATAGAAAATGTTCAAATAATTGTAACCGTCCAGCTGAAGCCTATAGCAGAATTCGAATAAGCGGGAGAACGCTGCTTGGATTCTCAAAGGAATTACTATGAAGAAGACAACATTCATTTATAGGTCTCATTGATTAAACCAATTAAAACATCAATCTCACGACCTATATTGCACACTACTCGAACTAAATTTTATAAATTGATTTAAACTATTTCTAAATAACTGACCAGCTGTGTATTTGACACACTCTATATATCGCTAATATTTTTTGCAAATGAAATAATTACAGTGTTGAGAGATAATTAATTACTCATCTATTATTTTATCAGAGTATTTTGTCGAGCGCAGAGTAAAAAATTTTCTATATTATTATCAGGCGGGCAAGTACCGTGAAATCCCACTGATATAATGTGTCAGTAACCTTCTTGGTGGCGTGGTTTTTACGAGTATATGAATATTTCAATATTCTTGCAGAATATTGTCCTCGTAATAAAGAAATCCTCGTAAAAAGACAAGTGATAGATCAATATTGATGAATAAGATGCAAGAACAAATAATTCTTTATTATAATTTCTGATTATTAACTACATTGATGTATTCCTTCAACAAAAATGTAAACTAAATTTATAAACATGGATAGGCTCTTTCCATATTCAGTTAAACGAGCTAACTATGTTTTATTTATATAACTAAACAGTCACATTATCCTACAAATAGCATGGAAAGTTTTGCCGGTTCCACACTCAAAAGTTTACTTATTCTTGTCCTAACAGAGATAAAACATTTTTTCAATGTTTACAGAGCTTCATTTTACAATGAAATTTATTTAAATAAAACGGTTACTTTTCTATTTTGTTCAGTTCATTACGACTTTTATCTATAAACTATCGTTGCTAAACAAGCTCGAATATATATCAGAAAGGAATTTCTAGAATTCTAGAAAGTGAACAAACAAACAAATAAAAAGAACTTCTTAAAAATTAGCTTTAAAAAAATAATATAAACAAATCACCGCTGTTTATAAAAATCTTTCATTAAAACCGAACAAGACCAGCTTCACGGTCCATGTCGTGTGCACTACCCCCTCCTTAGAAGGAAATTTCTCTTGCTGTTCATGTATAGCTGGGACTGGATGTTTATATCGGCAACTGCACTTTTCGGTCATATGAAAATAATGGGGCAGCATCTTCATTAGGTACTGATGACGAGATGGATAGCTGCAAATTAATATGTTAACCAAGATATCCTGAAATATAACTTCTACCATGCTCTTGAAGCCTCGCCAATCCAACTGGTTACTCGCTATATTGGTCATAGCCAGTTTCTTCACGTTGGCTTACAACATATGGTTGCGGAGGATTTGAAGCATTTCCCACACATCGCGTTTGGTGGATCAATCTTGAAATTCATTTTTGATTACAAGTAGAAGATGTACCACGAATCGTGTTCGATTATCAACGTCTTTCCAGGTGCTGGGATCTGCTCTTCAAGTTTCTCTAATTTACCAAACTTCTTCCGCAATGCGGTTGCCAAACCTCGTGCATTCTTGATACGAACAGGGATGTTGCAGGTCAGCGAATAATTGTCCAGTTGAATGAACAAATCTCATTGTTCACTTCTTCCTATAGGTCACAGTCTCCTTCGAACGACGCTAGTCGATTTAAATGGACTACTTTCGGTTTTCCATTGAGGATCTTGCTTATACGATTGATGACATAATTGATCCTTTTTTTGATTAAATATGGACCTTCCCAGGTTTTTTGTAATTCCTTTCTCCACATCGGGTTGTGCAGCCATAATTTATGACCCTCTCTAAAACCGCCGTTTTAGCTGGAAATTTTGAGATTAGAGCGAACCAATTCGTGCTTGTCGTTCATTCTCCATTTCAATTGGATCGCATAATTTACTCCCGCTAGGTCTTCTATAGGCCGAATTCTAGTACACAAGGAAGTCTCATTTCACGTCCACTCAGATTTTATCAGGTGTTTCACTCAAACTGGTTAACGAAATTGGTAAAACTGCCGATGCCTCCGGTCTTGAGTACTGTTTGTGATGATTTCATTTATTCGATATTCTTTTTTTCTACTAGAATATCTTCTGTTCTCGAATTTTCAATATTTCTTTTTCCTCCTTGATTCTTTTTTCACACAGTTTCACCTCACCTCATTCACCTTCTTATACTGGTTATATAGGTAAGATTTCAATTATGATTTTTAACAAAACCGATGTGTACTACAGACTGCGCCTCTTTCGTGATGGTGGATTTAAAAAGATGAATTAATGGAAAAAGCCTGTATTCGACTTATTCTCAAATATGAATTATTATTTCTATTCATCTAATATACGTCCCCCCTGTACGTTCATTGTTCTCAATAAACTCGGATACCTTGTATGGCACACCTTTATTAGATACTTATTACAATATTTCCGTATAAAAATCAAGTTCTCTATCAATTTTAATTGATAATCGATTTATAGGTGAAAGCTAACAATACTAAAAGCTTCCTTGATTAGTTAATTTTATCAGCTTTCTCTGTGTAATTGTCGCTAATATTAACGGCCATAAATATCATTCCACCTTTTAATTTCATGGGAACGCATACTGTCGAAACTGGATAATAAGAAGATATATAAACAGATGGTCGAGCAGATTATTAATTGCTTTCAACCGTATGCATCTACAATAATAAATTTGACTAATTTTTTGAAAATTATAGTAATGGAACAGAAATAAAAATATTTGTATTTTTTTAAACACAAAAAAGGGAGAGAAAAGACGATAAAAATAAATTCTGCTGTAGAAAAAAACTTAAAATGAATGGAGTACAAACGAGAAAGGTTAGTTGTACAGTTGGATAAAACCTCGATAGAAAGAAAACAAGACAAAAAATTGAAACAAAGAAAATACAAAATAGCAAGAATTACTGCACAGCATAAGAAAACGGTGACAATAATGTTGAAAGTAAAAACTGATCGTAACAACATGGATGAAAAACAATTTTCACAAGGCTTATTCAATTTTACTGAATAAGTGAATCAAATACAATGACTGAAGAAGCATAAAACTGTTATGTTCAATAATAGAATAGAAGAAAACACTAAATAAAGATACAGACAAATATCAGCTTGAAGTGGAGGGCAAAGAAAAAAGTAGCAGATAATGTTTTATCGAAAACATCATAACAATGTAAAAGACACTTATATATGAACTTGTATTCATCATAATTTGTTACTTTTATGGATTTAAAAACTTAGAAATGCACGTGAAAAATTGAGAAATACGATTAATTATTTTGAATGTAAAAAGTAAAATTCATTTCACATGGACTGGCTTATTTGTTTGATTAAAAATTTCTCTAAAATCAATCAAATGTGTTTTTATAGTTTTTCTGCATGAGTATGTTTTTTTTCAAATTATTGAAATGGTAATGGAATAAGATGGAATGAAATGGTAATGACAAAAACTTTGTAAATATGTTTAATGACCCGGTAGCTTCAATGAAACTAACAATCACATTAAAAATATATGGGAATATAGGAAAAATGTTTCTAAAAGAAATGCTGCAACCAACAAGCCTCATCTAACATATAAATTTCAACTTATAACGACCTAACCTATAAAATTTATTGTCATTTATATTCTAACCAATAAATATTCAGCTACATTCATAATGACCTTGCCTATTGAAATTTAATGTTATTAACCAATCAATATTGAACATCAATCACTTAACTTATCCTTATCTAACCTATAAAAATTCAACGTCATTCATAATCTAACCAATTAAAAATTAATAAAAATTCCTATAGTAACCAGAATCAATATTTCAATCAGCGTCAATTTGAATTTTGAATTAAAAATTTTTAAAAGAATCAATACAATTCAAAATCAGCGAAAATCTCAATCAATTATTGTAAGTAAAATATAAAATTTGTTAATTCTTAGACCTTTTCATATATTACTGAATCTAAATGTTCTTGATTTTAGGTCTTTTCTATCTATTCTAAAAAGATAAATTTTATTTAAATTCATATTTACAAAGCTCTTTTCATAATGATAATTTCTTGCTTCAAAATTTCGGTCGGAAAATTAAAGGCCGATTCATAAAATTGACTTTCTGTTTGCCGGTGCTAATGACTATGGTGTTACAAAATTAAAAACATTGAAATGCATAACACCCTCCATAGTTGCCGTTTGAGTCGCCGATAAGTTTGCCATTTATGGCTTTCAATATAAACGAATTTAATTTTTTCCAGTCGGTCGTCCGTAGCAATAGGAAAAAACCAATCACATCCGTTTGCATTATGTCACGTGATTTTGACGTATGAGGTTAGAACGTGATGTTGCGGTTATTTCTGTTTCTATGTTCCCAAGTAAAAAAGAATAACAAAATTTTTAGGTTAACGACAGTAACGTCAAATTTATGAATAGGGTGTAAAATTCGTTTGGAACGTCAAATGGCAAACGTCGCCCGCGAATGGCAACGGCAAACAAATGTCAATTTATCACTATTAGCAGCAACTGGTATTCGTAAGCTTTGGTTGGTATTCTAACTAACTAGGATGTAAGAAAGTATAATATTTTCCCTAAATAATTTAATTTCAAATGTTTTCTCTTCCATAAAAAGTTTTTTATTACTGACAATATTGACAATACTGCCAATTTCGCCACAACTAAAATCCTAATATTCGAAAATGTTTCAGTAGCGATACAATTTTCCTTGAAGTAAATATTCGATTCTAAATTACTTGATATTTTATAATTTTCTGGTAAAAGATACTTTAGTCGACTTATTTCAATTCTATTTCAGAAGATTTCTTACTTCTTTTTCAAGTGGCAAGTCACCTTCAATTATTTGTTCTACTTAAATTCCTGACAATTAATGAAATTGTTGTCTAATGGAATTAATATAAAATTTTAAATATTAACGAAGTAGTAATATATGTTTCAACAAGAAATCATAGTAATTGAATGTAATTGAAGATTTTATTTTTTTATTAATATATAGAACTTTTATTACTTACTCTACAAGCAGAGTAATAAGTAAACAGTCTATAAGGCACTAAAGTGACTGTTTGAATAGATTATTCATTAGTACATTGTTATGGTCTTTGGATCCATTTTTGTATCTAAATTCACTCTACATACGGAGTTGTTTGGATTGAAATGTTTGGAGTATCTTCATATTTAAAGCTCCAACCCCAACTCCTTGAAAACTGGTTTTATCGGAATGGGAATATTATTGACGCACATTTGGGGACAAATAAATTTATTTACTTGCATTAACGTTAATTTTCCACCAGTGTTGCAGCAAATTTGAATGATTTGGTACTTCTTCTGCAGCTACAGCTGGGTCTATATCTGTTGCCATGATTGCCGTGTACTCTGCAAAGGTATCGTCTATGGTTGGAACGTCAGATACAGAAATCGGCCACCAACGCTGCGCTGATATATTCCAGATTCTATCTATCGGTTATTTGAATAGATATCTTCAATTTTTACTTGAAAGTAAGATTTCAAAATAAAGTCCGTTGTTCCGTTAAATGCTGTTTCAGTTTATAGAGAATACCATCATGCCAGACTCTATCGAACGCCTGTTGTATGTCGAGAAATACCCCAGCACACACCTTTTTTTTATTCAAGGGTTGTTTTAATTATTTCAACTATCTTGTGGCACTGTTGAATTCTGGATGTTTGCGTTTCAAACCTAATTTGTATGAATTGGAAGGAACTGTTTGGATTTTATGTAAAAGTAATCTTCATAGTACTTTTGAAATTATTGGGAGGAATCTTATAGGGCGATATGAATTAGATTCTGTTGCAAGTTTTTGAATTATAATCACCTGGGCATACTTTCATTGTATTGGATAGTATTGGAGGCTGAGGTTTTTGGTAGCTTCTGTAGTAGTTCTCCGGTTATTAGATCATAAATGTCATCAAAGGTAAAGATAATTGGTATGGGGTTCAAGATAACTTTTCATATTTTCATCGATATTATTATCTGTAGCTAAGAATACATTCGCAAAGTGTTGTTGTTTTCTCTAAGTTTGTACGAGCCCATGTCATATTATTTTAGTGAAGATGTGTTGGTTACTGTTGGGCGTTTAAATTTTTTGTAGCTTTCCAAATTAAGTGATCTTTACTAGAAACATTAGTTTGGAAGGGCTAATTATTTGCTTCATATAGTACTTTATTTAGTCTGTGGCTTATTCTCGTGAATTATGTTTTATTTCAAGGATTTCTGATGTGTTATCATATCCATAGCGCTCTTATTTTTTCTGCTACAAGTTTTAAAGGAAATTGTATAGTTTTCTTGTACACTTTTTTGGCGCTCTAACGTTGACGAAGCTTTTTAAAACTTAAGCTTTCAATTAGTAAAGCTGTCGAATTAATTTACCGATTTCGGTTAACTGGACCCGGATATTTCTCTGATGAAACCTCTTACATTCGCATCCGTTGTCCACTATATAACTCGGCATTCAGAGCTCCATTATCTGGAATGATTTTGAAGTAAACTGAGCTCATAAATCCAGTAGACACACAACAGGATTTTCTGCTTGATTTGACTTTGTGACGGGTTCTGATAATTCTCCATTTTATATCTACTGATTTTCCATGGTAGGGTTGCTTAGATAAACCCATTTCATATAACGTTCATCTTTTGACAGAGCAATGAGCTCTTCACATACCTTTACTTGACATTTTGCAGGAATCTCGGCTATTTTGAGCATCAGTATTCGGTAACTTTTATAGATCTTACCTAATGAAGGTCGAAGAAAGTCCGATAATTGGCGAGTGCTGGTACTAGCTTTGTTTTCTACTTTCTTCACTTGTTACCTCAATATCCTCCGCAGATGGACGACTTGAATCGTGAATGATAATCAATCGTCCACTATTACAACGATGTACCGTCTTTCGTTAACTGCATCTTTCTCTTCAATACCTTCAATGGCCGCTTTAGACTTTTGTTTCCAATAATGTCTTATCCATTATCCAGGCGAAGGAACTTTTACATATGAAAACTTATAGGACCCCTCTGTATTTTATTGTGTCCCTTTTTTAATAAATGGATTTCTGTTTCCGTAGATATAATCTCGGTGTCTGTCAGTAATAAAGATTAATAACAAAAAAGAACACATGTAGCTTTAATTAATATAACTGATTAAATAATTAATCAACGATAATAGTATCTCGCTAATTAGCTAAATAGGCGCTTAAGTTACGACAGAAGAAAACTGGTTTACGTCTCGGCAATTTCTTAAGATCTCACGAAACTCGGTTCTCGAAAAAGAAAAAAAATAATACGCGGTACCGTATCAAATACTACTAGTGTTTTGTCAATTTCTTGACAAGTGGATCGTATTTTTGAAACCAGCGCCCGTCATGTACTCATCAATGGCATTATTTAGTCGATAATCTTTCAATGACAACACCGGAAAAATAATAGCAAACCTCCAAGAAAACGGCATCATCCATTATTCAATCGTAGTAGCGTCAGTATAGAAATTGAAAAAGCTGGAATAAGATGGTTAAAAATAGAAGGAGCAGTTATTTTTTAACGTTTTGTATGTTATAGATCATTCTTTTGTAACGTTAATATTAAGTACTTTTGGGACCATCCTCGTAGGTACCAACAATTTTCAGGACTTGCCAAATAAGGAAATTAATATCGTCAGTTCTAAGATATGTCTGACAACAATTCACCTTAAATTTCAAGATACAATGTCACGGCAAATGGTTTATAAGTTCCATACCAACTTGTCAGAAATTTTATGTCCAAAAGCTGAAGAATTATTTTTACATCTTTCTTTTTTCACGTCTCTAGATAACTCCTGAATTATACCGAGTTATGCATTGCCCACTCAGTATAACATTTTACATAATTCAAATCCTTCGACCTTTGGCAAAATTGTCAATATAAATTCAAGAAACTTTTCAGATCTTCAGACATGGAAATAGAACAGCAGAATCGATGGATGTAATATATCTTAATGGTCCCTACCAAAACATCGATTTCTATCGTTTAGGACATGGATAACTAATGTCTTTACACACTCCAAGAACTTATTTGTGACATGGAGTATCCCCAAGGACTTTGTTCCTTATTTGCAATAAGTTGTAAGAACTAGACATATATTCTCAAGTTTCGGGTAGAAATTCAGGATATCGTAGAACAAGAAGGCAAAGAAATGGCTCTGAAGCACCTATTTTGCCAGTTGAAATAACATGATGACGATGGCGAATCGTCAGGATCGGATCCCTATATGGAAGATTAGGGAGGAGATTTGAGTGTAAACACCAAGAGCCAGTGATTAGAGCAAACTGTATAAAGACAATAATAACTTAACAAGTATAAAAAATAACTAATTTGATAGTTGTGGGAATGTGGAAATCAAACTTTTTTTAATATATGTTGTGAGCTTTCGAATATTTACTTATTCATAATCGAGGACTAAAAATATGGTCAAAGTATAATGTAAACATTTGTACCTTGTCTAAAAGTATAACAATAGTGGAAATAACTCACATTAATTAATCAAGAATTGTAGTGTCTTGAAATTTTGTATGAATTATTATATTCATGACGCTCAAAACACAACATTCAATTGGTACTTGATATAAATGAATATTCTTTTGATTTTCATTACTATTAGGTTGTTATGAATGATATTGAATGTTTATAGGTTAGATTATGACGCCATTGGAAACTTTAGAGGTTAGGTTATGATTTCTATATCTTAGATTAGTATAGGTCGTTATGAATGGAGCAGAATTTTTAAGGTACTTGCTGATGACTTTAAATTTATCTAGAATTTGTTTTGTTCATATCTAAGATTACATCGATTTCCACCCAAAAAATATCACAAATCTATGGAGTTCATCTCTCTATCCGACGTAATTATAAATGGAGCCCAATGAATTTAACTGTTACATATTCATACCTTCCATCTTTACGAAGATGTCTGAAAACAGGAATATTATTTTTTCATCAAGTGGGCCGCGATATATGGGCACAGGGGCTTAATATCGGCCGGTATATTGCCGGTTCGCATGTGTCCGCTCCTTCCTCTCTTTGCCTCTCACTTGGCTTCAAAAAGTTTTATTGGATCTTGGCCATCAGTTAGATGGATGGTCCCCTGTTATATTAGGTATAGAAGATTTGAAATGACGATGCATATTGAAAGTTCCAATATGTGGCCTAAAATATTTATGTCAATATTAGGGCACTGAAAGGCGGCATTCAAAGATGATAAATTAAGTGATCAAAACTTTTTTCGCGGAGTTCAAAGATATGACGTCTAATTGAAACCATCTAATAAGAAAGTAATTCGGATCTTTTCGAAATGAATTTTCTTTTCTTCTCAATTATTAATTTTCAATCAATAGACTTCTCACGTTTTCACAAGAATCTATCAAAAAGTAATGAAAATTTTGGTTAATAATTATAAATTACTAGCTGATACGGTAGACTTCGTACTACCTCAATCGATAAATAAAACTTTTGTATAAAATAAAGTTAAAACAAACAACAGGAATCCTTTTTTGATCAAAACAAATAAAAACATTCTCGGTATGAATGAAGTTTTATTCTTATTTTGGATTAATTACAAATGATGTTGGTTACTTACAAAATAGAGTAATCCTAAAATACTAGCTATTTATAAGGTTTCAATTTGATATTGACAGACACTGAAGCTTTCTGATTCCGCAATCTTCTAGCAACTGGCCTTGCGATTTATTTATAGTCATCGCAAAGGCCAGACGTATCGGAAATCGGATCGGAAACGTTTAAAATCAAATGGTAAATCCGTTGAAATCATCGGAGTACGCGGGATAAAGACATCCTCTCCTTTGTATTTTCCCTTTATGATTGTTGCCTCAATGACGTTATTTGACATTTTTTTCATAACTAGTCTTGTTCCATTGCACATTCGAGGTTGATGCGCAACATCATGGCAACTGATCCTACTTTAAACTTCAAATTGTGAAGTGATAGTCCAGGCAATTCCAGTAAAAACTCCGTAGGATAGTTGACTACGTCAAACATCAAATATTATGGTTACGTTCAGACATTTAATTTGTCACAAAACATCAAGGAATAACAAAATTGTTGTTTTTATCTTATTTCGAGTATTTTAGCATATTTATTCACCTTTTAAACTCCTCTAGACTTCCACAAATAATTCAATACCAAAATTAGCCAAATCGGTCCAGCCGTTCTCTAGTTTTAGCGAGACTAACGAACAGCAATTCATTTTAATTTATATAGAACATTTTTAGTGCATTATTTAAGTTCAGTTCATTCTTCCCTCATCTACTTTTTTAAAATTTGATTACGTTAATGTTACTGATCATAATGTTATACGATACTAGTAACATTCGACATAAAATCTTGACTACAAGACTCAGTTGCTTCGGGGAATTTGATTATTATTCAAGTTAAGGAATTACTGAGGTCATTTGGGAAGCTTGAAAGTATTAAAATTAGTTTTAATCGACATTTATTATGTGGATCATTTAGATTCGTTACGATGCTCAATTTTGTGAGTCCAAGGATGTTCTTTTTTCTGCTACAAATGATTGAGACATGAAATAAAAACTTGTTAATACTTTTTGTTGAATCAATTTACAACTAATCTAGAATCGATAGTAACTTGAAATATTTTTATTTCAGTATCTTACAACTAAGAAGGTTTACCTTTTGTGATTGATTCTATTTCTTCTTAGCTGTATAACACTCATTGTACTTCACTTATAACTACAACACTAGCTGAAAAAAGTTTAATTCTTTTGAGTCTTGTCATTGCTTCCAGCAGTTGAATTGCTTCGACGTTTTCTCCTTGATGTGACATTATCTTTCTTATTGAATACCTTGCCACGTTTGCTACCGTTTCTAATTAGAGGTCTACCTAGTTGACTTCCAAAACAATTAATGAAGATAATTTAATCATGATGTTGTGCGTCGATATATGCTTCTCCTACCCATTACCTTGCATTACCAATTGAAAAAAATCGTACGTTACACAGCTGTGCATCACATGACCAAAGTATTCTAATTTAAATCGCTTTATACTGTTGACTATTTCTAAAGTTTTCTAAAATTTGAATATCGTCTAATTCGGCGATGAACTCATATCTCAAATGCTTCAAAACGTTCGAGCAGCATTTCTGGAGTCGCCACCTCATTTGTTCAACCACTAATATGACGGTCTTACGGATTCGTTTAAACTCTGCTACCCAATATTTTACTGCCGATAATGGACTAGTCTCACCCAAATTAGAATCTAGTTCAGCTTTTATATTGGTTGATCTAATTTCAAATAAATGTACTTTATCACAAAACGATAACCATGTTTACAAATTCACTGAGAACGTTCACTGTTGATGGCTGACAAACAAATACCAAACAACGTGGTGCTTTCAAATTTGAAATATTGTGTACTTTTTAATGCAGGTCAGGCGAGGTACTTCTGGAACTATCCTCGTGTCCAAAACACCTGTTTAGGACAATGACTCCTCCATAACTTCAATGAAAACAAAATTTATTTGTGAATGAATCGATAAAAAAAATTGATTATTGATAGAAAAGAATTGAATAGTTATAATTTTCACAGGGAAAATTTTGAATAAAGCGGCTGCTGCGTATATTTAGTTTTTCGAAATACTGTTTGTATCTTACCGTCAAAGTCATTTAACAAGTTTATAAATTCGTTAGCCGCGTATTTATGTACAGTACATACTTAATTTACACCATTCTGTTAATTTCTAGTCGAGTTTATTTTAACTGCTTTGAGCAAGAACACAAATGACGTGTTAATTGAATCCAATCAACATATTGGACAAATAAATACTTTAGACTGACACAATACTTGTAAATTAAGACGTGTACCGACTTCAATAAAACGCCGACGTAAATTGTCAGTCACTTATATCTGAAAGACAATTTTTTTTTCAAATACAAATGTTAAATGTGATATTGATTGTGTGATACATGTTAGTTGGCAGTGAAATGGTCTAAGTAATTTTATCAATTCTATTAATTTAATATTCAACGATTTTACTTTGGAAATTTTTCAACAAGAAAAGATTTTTTTAAATGCCTTTCGATCAATATTCACTTCTTGGTAAAGTCGTTGTTCATTGCAGTACCAAGAAGCGTTGACTACATTCCTCAAGACTTCGTTCTATAAAGTCTTTGTCTTCCAAATAAGTTACTGTGAATGGCCCATTTCCAAAGGTAAATACTAGTATTTTGTTGCACCAGGTGGGTGCAACTAAGATCAGTCGTTGGTCATATCTCTGGAACGGATCATTTTACAGCTTCAGGAAACAACAGTTCTAGCAAAAGTGACCTCAAGAAACTCGTGGAAATTATTTTCAAACTTTTAGATCCACCATTAGAAATAAAAAGGCAACATTTTTTATACGTTACTCAATTAATTAGCATTTTATTTACGATATTTGAATTCTTGAACAAAGTTCAGTCTATCTTTTCAAATAAGAGATGGGGGAGAGTGGGAACCTTGTTATGAAAAAATGCCTGTAAATCAGGTTTTTCTCAGCTGATTTTTATAAACTTGATATTGTTTGAAAGATCTTCTGTCCAGGAATACGAAATCTGTAGATTAGTAACGTAAATACTACAGGA
Organism: Diorhabda carinulata; assembly: GCF_026250575.1. Taxonomy (NCBI): domain Eukaryota; kingdom Metazoa; phylum Arthropoda; class Insecta; order Coleoptera; family Chrysomelidae; genus Diorhabda; species Diorhabda carinulata. The sequence continues at coordinate 5,349,638 of NC_079471.1, forward strand.
CGTTGTTTTATATATTTTAAATGTCGTTATTTGCCTTGAGAAACTTAAAAACAAGTATAAAAATTGAGAGGGACCCTTGAAAGTAAAGTTAATTAACATTGACATGGCAAAAACCGCTAGTAGATATCTCTTTTCTGTCCCGAGATATCTTAAGAAATGTGTAACAGCGAGAGTTTTCTTTCAAACGTCTATTAGGCTAGTTGTTCCAAACGAAAATTAAAAATTTATTCTGGATTGGAAGTTATTAAATTTGGTGTTCAAAATGTCGTCATTTCTTTCTTGGGTCTATGAATAAACTTCCACGACTTATCAGGGTATAATTTATCTAAAAAATAATAAGATATCACTACGAATGGCTGAAGATATGTGGCAATTCGTTTCTTAATAAATCTAAATATCTTTCCCCATTGACTTTAGTTGCCCACCAGGTATATTGACGAGCTTAAGCTCTTGGCGTTACTTTTTGATATGAAATTACAATATTCTAGAGTCGTTTTAAATTTCTAATTTCGATTCTAGTGAACAACAATCAAAATATTCAATAATTGTTCATAAAAGTTCATTCAATTACGTTTAAACGGAAAATGTTAATTTGGTTATCGTGTCCATAAGTATTCAGTAGACGTAAATTGTTGTAAAGAGTTGATTATTGCAGATTAATGAAAATTTGTGCAATATTAATGATACAGAATCATCAATACGTTTTTGAAATAATATAAAAAGCAAATTTTACTTAATCTAATGACATATTGATAAAAATAGATTGTATTGGATTAGATCTATCATCGAAGATCCAAAATCAGCTATTTTTTGTTTTATTGGCAACGCCGCAATACTTTCAACATAATCATTCATGTCTAAAAAGTTACTAAGACTGATATTTAATTACAAAAAAGAAATTGAAATCGTAGAACTTACACTCGTTTCGATTACTAAATTTTTGTCTTCAGAAGATTGACAGCCTACGGATTTGCGTATATTGTGAATCATTGGTTGAGAAAACAAGTTTATTCATAAATTGATTCAACTTTTTGAGTAGTTTTTGGATTCAAAAATGTACTCTGAGAGGAATCAAGTCTTATTTCATAAACATCTGAAATTACTTATTCGATCGAAACTGTAATATATAACAGTGTAATTAGTAATTAATTCTGTTAAGTACAGATCTGTCAAAAATTATCTTTAGATAGCAAAACATTGAAACCATTAATATTTTCACTAACTTATCAACTGTAATACCCAATTCATCCGGTAATGGGCCATTATCAGAGCATTAAACGGCTTATGCAGCTTTAGAAATTACACATAATAAGCAAATTAAAGCAGCCATTAATGTTGCAAACAGTTAACGCCTCGGGCGTTATTTAAACTACTGTGATGTCCTTGCTTTGCTTATAGGTAGGGTTTATTGATGTCATATAAGTAAACTGAAGATGATCTTGAGTTTACGAGGGACGCAGAAGAAGCTCTTGTTAACTATTTTTAATAGGATTGAATCCAATTTATAGCTTTGCAGTATATCTTTCCAATTATTACAGAGGATGTCTCACAATTAATGGTTATTTTTATATTTGAAAATTACTACGTGTCGTAAATTGTTAATACCAGTTTTTCATTCTATCAATAGTACAAACAAAACAAAAGTTTAAAGCAGCTGTTGCAGAAACACTTTGTGAAATTGGAGGGGAAGACATAGTTCATGACCAAACAGTACAGCGTTGGTTGAATCGGTTTAATAGACACCTGAAGATAGGTCGCGCTCGGGTCATCCATCTGCGTCTGATATCGAAGTTTCAAGGGATTCAACAGAAAACCAACCTATTACCAGCACTCACCGATTATTGGATTCCCTTGGACCTTCTCAAGATACCATACATCACTATTTAAAATCTTTAGGTAAGTTGTAACACAAATCAACCGAGATGCAAACAAAACCTCGAAATATAATCGTTTTATTAGAATAATTTTTCTAAACAATCCGAACACAAAGTATAATTGCCAGAACCTGTCGCAAAGAGAGGTCAATTCCAGCAGAAAGCCCTATTGTGGATCTGATGGAATTATGAAGGTTAAGTGTACTTAAGTTATTCCAGATGATCGAACTATCAATACCAAGGTATATAATGGGGAGCTGATGCGAATGTATGAGGTTTTATCGAGAAAATATCCAAGTTTAGTCACATGAAATAGGATTCTTTTACAACAACAAGAAAATGTTGAACGCATAATGCGAAAGTTAAGTGGTAGTTGGTGTACCGCGTCCAGCTTTTAGCCTGGACTTTGCACCGTCAGATTACTATTCATTCAGATTCATGGCGAGACCTTTGTGGAAAATGATGGGCTATACTTAGAAAATCAAGGTTATCTTTCTCTATGATTATCTAATAAACAAAGTGAACATTGTTTACGGGACACCCACTACATTTGATAAAATTTGGATCATTTCAAACAAAAATAGTATATTCGAGGTTGAATAATTCATGTATTGTGTATTTATTTTGCACGCGTTGTGAATTAACTGACTGAAAGCGATAACAATAACGTGATACAGGGAGACTCTGATTTATAAACTTTTTTTTTCAGCTTAGCTGAAATATAAAATAAAGGTATTATTTTTCCAATTCTAAAATACGTCGAGTTTCAATTTCAAATGATGGTTGTGTGCGAAAGTGATGACACAAACAGACAAAATACAAAGTTTATACAGACAAAATAAAAAGAAATTCAATTTATTCAAATTATAATTTTACAATCAACAAAATGTATTTCCTATTAATTTCGTTTCTATTTCAAAGCATTAAATTTTCGATAACTTCATAGCAAATCTGGAGGGGCAAGATCTAAGGCCATTTTAGTGGTCCTAGTCTACCAATCCACATCCCAATGATTTGAAAACTGGAGAACATCATGTGCATTGTACGAAAGCGAACTATCTTGTAACAAAATAATATAATTAGCTTGAATTATTAATTTTTGGAAACGTATTTTTAAGAATTTCATCTCCACATAACGTTCTCTCGTAAAATAAAAAAATAAGTACCAATAATCTTCGTAAACCAGTAACTTTTTCAGTATGAGATTCAAATAACCATAAATATGAGGTTGAAATTGGTAACTCATATTTGTATACATATTGTTCAATATATTGTTTTCAAAAGTTTCAAAATTCAATATTAGTAACCAATTCACTTTTAATGAGTTACTTTTCTCAATATTTTTTGTAATTTATGATGTGAATCATGTTATTCTTTCATTTGCATGGTTTGCTGTCTGATATCGTGGGTTTACAATCAAAACTAATTAAGTCGAAAATTAAGATTTGTCACAGGTTGCTTCGAAAGTTGAGACACACCTATGCCTTTTTTTAATAGAGGAAATATTGTTCGTTTGATGTATATGTGATCCGAAAAAGATATGTCACGTTCTTCGGTTCCAAAAAATAAAACACACTCGACTTGGTCAAAATGAAATGCACTACGATGTAGTCAAAACTGAACTGCTGGAATTCCACTCCAAATCACTTTCACAGTTGGGAGTCATGAAACTCTGGGGTGTAACTATAGTTGAGCATAACATCAGAAAACTAGCTCTCTTTTCTTTGGTAACAGACTACTTCTATCATGAACTCGTAGAGATAGACAAATAAAAACAAATATTTATTATTGGATATGGCTTTTGAACTAATTTTCGAAGCATTTTTTCCCCTTCCGATTGATGTACCTCCAAAACATGTGATTTGAACGTATTAACCGCTTCTTCAGGTGTACAGAAACGTTGACCTCGCAATTTATTATTGATTAGCGGGATCGTTGGGTGCTAAATAAGCACTGTACGGCGGATGACCCATCAATTCGATGCTTTGACTGTTCAAAAACGTTTTTGTTTGAACCAAGGTATGAGAGGTCGCATTATCGTGGTAGATAATGATTTGTCGAATACTGCTGGCATACAAATGATGATGTACCATTTAGAATTTAACGTTCTACATTGCTCAAATGGAACGGTGGGGACAAGTCTAGTTATTCCGAAAAAACAAGCAACCGTTTGCTTCCAAGTGCTTTTTGCGCGAACAACTTTTGTTGAATTTGGCTCGTTATGAAAACCCATACAGTCCAATGTTGTTTAGCTTCGGATTCATACGCATAGACCCATGATTCGTCGCCTGTCACCTGTTCTAAGCACTGCGATTGAATACGACCTTTTTTTGAGTAATTGTCGATATAACAGAACTTAAGTGGTAGCCTTCGTAGCTAACTTTTTTGTTTGGTCAGTAATAGTTATAAGCCCACGATATCAATTCCAATAGTCCTGGCTCATCTTCTACACCGATTTCTTCAGAATTTAATTGTATATATTTGGTACTAACCCGGTATATTCATCACGGATACGTATTACGATTTTACTGTTAGCTTATCTTCGCATTATGACTATCATGACTACTTTCTAATTTTTGTGTTTTAAAGAAAATTCAGGTTACGGAATTTGTTCATCTTAGAGGTCATGCATGAGATGACCTTTGTAAATTATCTAATTAGTATCAGTACTTCAGAGTTATTGAGGTATCTATAAAAAAGTATATAGTAAAAACTATGAGAATATTTGAATATTTATGTTTAAAATTGGTATTAAATTGAAATTAATTAACAATTTGATGAAATACTGTTAGTAGTAACTGGTATAACTAGTGAAATTCTGGGATAATGTTATTCTACAGTGTCTAAAGGTCACTTTACATAGGCCAAAACAACGTATAAGAAATTGCATGCAGTTTAAATTATTCCATTATGAATCTTGTACGCATAATGCTTGCCAGTAACCAAAATTTGCCATTTTCTCTTCTGTACAACTGGCAAACTTCGGAAATAACAGTGAAGTAAATATATGGTAGCAACAAAACCAAGAAAACAAAAATGTGGTGTGAAGAAAAAGCTTTTGTCTCAATGATATTTATTTAGAATTCCATTTGCATCCAAAAATTTGAGCTACTTCAATATCCGTTTTAAACTTGAAACACTTACTTAAAAACGGATTTTCTATTTTTGTAAGACAAGCTCACTTTAGTTACAATCATTGATTGAAATAAGCCTGATGAGCACGTGAAAATAAAATATTTATTGCACAAATACATACTATTCAATCTTGATATTGAACTGACACTCCATAATTGCCAAATATAAAAAGCTGCTTCGTATAGGGAGAAAATAGGATCGTGAAAGAGACAGTTATATATCGGTGGCCAAGACGCCCCCGATATATTTTACAATAAACGAAAAGTTCAAACTCAAACCATTTTCTCCTTTCCTCTGATTGGGTCTTGTATTTTTTTACCTAAATCAATCCATGTTTAGTCGATTGATGTTTGTATTTCTAATTCTTTATAAACAGCAATTTGATTTCACAATTTCGTAGAAATGTGATGATCTCCAAAAAAGAAAGTCGTTACCATAAAATTCCATCTAATGACGCAAGAAGAAGAAGATAAATCGCGACATTAACCGACACGCCGAATCTGGTGTATGTGCAATAGTTGTTAGCATTATCTTTGGCTACAGTGGAATCAAATGTTTCAGAAAAATACTTCTTTCAGTTTTATTGTCGATTGATCTGACAACAAGTAAATATTTTCTCCGTTATTGGGGTCAGAAGTTGAACAAATCTTAAAATTTCACTTTTGGGAGCTTTCTCATAGTAACTTTACAAGCAATTATAGACGCGATCTACAATTTAACGATGGATCTGATGTCTATGCTTTCTACGCTTGGTGGTTTGCCATTGCCCTTTGATAGGTATGTATGTTGAAGAAATTCCGGACGTGGTTATGTGCCTACATCCACTTATAGACGTTATAGACTCAAATTCTATAAATTCTAGTCTGATTATGTTAAAACAATTGCAAAAAAGGCTGCAAATTTAGTGCAACGTTTTACTTTTGGTAACGGTCCAAACATAAAATTAAAACCAATAGTTTACGCTTCTACAAATGTTTTGTATTATGATGTATGATTTTAATTCAATCCAATTTTATATCGGGAGGCACTATTTACAATAACCAATTTTAGTTCCAACTTTTAAATGTTGTTTTAATATCGAATGAAATTTATATCTTAGATCGTTATAATTTATACTTGAACGACATGACGGCTCCATTTGGCATAATGACGTGCAGCTCGATGGATTAATAGTTATGGTTGCGCCACTGGCAAATAAAAACCAAACCGTGCCAATTTATTTTGATTGCGACCCCGTCGTTTTGATTTCATTAAGGGTGTCATCTAGTATCGGCGAGGTCTGCAATAAACGAAACATATGGAACATGATACGTTACGTACGTAGTACATGAACCGAATATAAAACTAAATTAAATTTTGTATTTTAACATTATACCGGCGATTCTCTGATAATAGGTAACAGTTAAATCCCATGCGATTGGGTGAAACATCAAAGTTTATTTGTTTCCAAAAGATTATTTCAGAAAAGTGATGAAACGAGGTCAGAGTAAAAAAGTATTCGAAGAATTTTTTGGTGTACATGGGCGTCGAATCAAATTTTACGACGGTTTTTAACATGTGAGATCGACGGAAATCTCCAAATATCGTAGCAAAGCTTTACATACTATTTTTCGGTTTTAAATGCGCCTTCGATAATATATATAGGAAAAAAAATATAATGGAGAGATCAAAAGTGAAAAACAACGATCGCAGGTTCGAGAAAGGGGATAGACTGAGACCATGGGTAAAAATTAGGGCCAAAGACTGAGAAGTTATTATCAAAAGTACCCCTTCACGAACATCCTGGCGATTAGTGGCATATGCAAACTGCATAATAATCAGGATAATAGAGAAAGAAGAAAAAAACATTCAGGACCATAGCAAATGGAAGAAATGATAGATCAGAAGTGATAGAGGACTGCATAAAGTCTGGAACTACATTATTTGTCTCGCGAAACAAAGAAGAAAGAACATTAGAATATTCGAAATTAAAATGTTAAGAAGACTTTTAGAGCCAAGGAAGACTAGGTTAGGATAAATATAGGAGACTAGTGAATAAACAATTGAATAAAAAAAATGGTAACCCTAGACCAGATGTCAGCTGAATTCCTTAATAAAAAAGTACTAAATTGGAGACCAATCAAAGGTAGACCAAGACGACAACCAAAAATAATTTGGGAAGAAGACCAAGTGAGAGAACGCATAAAAAATTTAATTATCAATTAGACACAAGTTCAAAATTAGGAGAGATTGGATAAAAATAACGGAAGAAGCGAAAAACTTTGAATGTTTATAGAAACATGAAGACAGAAGACTATAAGGAGACATTTGGACTGATTCGCCGCAATAGAAGTATTGAAGAGTTCAATGGAGTGATCCAAATCCACCAGAAACGTATCCATCTCATAAATATGAATGATTCATTAGCAAAAATTGAGTATACACTAATTATATTGCTGATGGATCGTGGAAAATTTTAAAGCGTACTAATATTCATTGATGTCAAGAAAACAGAAAGAGGCAGTGGAAATAATTCGTCAATAGAAGAAAGAAAAACGTTTAGATTCATTTCAAAGGTTTAGATTGATTTCAAATGATCTTTCGGCAATATTTTTTGTTCCAAATGTATCTTACGATCAAATAAGTTATAAATATAAGCAAAATATTTCTAATTTTACTATTTATAATACTTCGGATAAGCACTAATTTGTATTACAATAAAAAAATGTAAAAAGCAGAACTGAACATTCCATGTGTTTACTAGAAACTGTTCCAAACGTTCCTTTCATTTTTATTTACATGCAGCGAACGAAACTGAAATAATCGCAGCAGCAACAATTGCTTGATATTAAAAAATATTCAATACCTTCAATAATTGATTCTCTACCGGCTCTAACTTTTTTGCGCTTGGGTTTTATCAAATTTCCAGAAAACAAATCATGGTCACTATGACTACTTTCGGCATTTTCCATGGAATATTCGCCCGATAAATAGACATCGCCAAAAAGCGAATGCAGTTCATTACTGCAGTACTACATTACCTACAAGTTTCAACCTCGGGCACAATCTGTTGTTTGTTTGCTGTGTTGCTATTTCGTATTGCAATAAAGAAATGGACAGAATGAACAGAATGAACAGAATGAACAGAAATGAAATATTCCTTGTCTTCACTAGAAACTGTTCCACACGTCCTTCCATTTTTATTTACATGCATTGCACGAAATTGAAATTATAGCAGCATTTGATTTTCGGAACCAGTATGTGGCTAAAAATGTGAGAAATTCATGCGAATGCAAATCCTGACCAAATCAATTTAAATGGAAGATTCCTACCTGAAGAAACGATGCTATCAATACGTGGGTGATTCCGTTCTAACTGTGATTTTTTGTATTCAAAATTTCAAGATTTTAAAATTTAACTTTTCTAACTTTTTTATGCATATTATTCATCTATTTTACTGTAAAAATAAAACTCTAAGAGGAATTTACTACAACTTCAAAGTATCACGAGCAAGACACAAATGTCGGATTTTGAGTTCCACGGTACTGACTCATTTATCCACGGTACTGACATGGTAACTTAAGATATTAAACAACAAGTGCATCAATTTTCCTCAGTTTGATCATAAACATTAGAATTTATAAGGTAATTAGTTTAAATCATTTGTTACGACAAAAAAAATTAATAATTTATCGGTAAATTCTAGGAATGGACATGACACGGTACTGACACTCAAGTGATGTAATATAAGTTTTCTTTAAGTGGCAAGTTATATTGTATAAAAATAATGTTTAAATATCTTAAGAATTATTCAATTAACACAAAATTTTTATTAATTGATTATTAATTAATGACTAGTACAAAAAAACAATACAGGACATTGAATATCACAGTTAGAACGGAATCACCCACGTGGCTCATTAACCCAAATAAAAATGCCATTAATGAGGAAATAAATACAAAGTATGACTTCATTTACTTTATTATTTATAATTTACACTTTTCAGAGATTATTGACAGTTTGCAGGAAGTAATTGGAGAAGTCAAAACATCTTGGAAAAAACTATACGATCGAAAATACACAACATGATTCAGTTTATCATTCTATGTACATTCAATCAATTTACTTCTACTAATACGAAAGTAAAAATACTTTTACTGATGAAAAGAGTAGATGTAACAAAAATTAAAATACTGGAATGACAAGTGGCTTAAAAAAGTTATTTTTCATGAGCGGTTGAAGGAATTTTTTTTATATTAATAGTGTTTCTCTAGATACAAATAAATAGATCACGAATAATAACTAATCACTAATAACAAATATAAAACACTGCGTTTTATTACTGGCGCTCATGGTATTTTAACTTTGGTGTCCTTGATGTATCATATATATTTTTTACCTACAAGTTGTTTACGTAGCAAATTAATTTTGTTATAAATGTAGATTTTTCAATTGGAATGTTATTAAAATTGATTGTTTTATGTCGAAAAAGTAAATTTTTATAAAAGTTGGCGCAGTCAGTAGGATTTGCGCTGCTAAATATCGAACAGTACAATACAAATAAAACAGTGTCTAACTGTTATTGATATCGTACTAAACACGGGGTTTTAAGCGTGGATCAACAATTATAACAACAAAGTAAGAAGTTGGAGAAAAACATCCAGTTCTGTAATGTGAGTGCAAATTTTTTTCTCCTCTTCTTTATTTTGAAGGAATAGGGAAAGACAGCATTTGATGAAAGTTTGATATAAATCGAAAAAAATCATTATGTTGAATTAAATGCCATTTACCTTGATTAGAAGTTATTTACAGAATAAGAGTAATTAATATCAACGAAATTACTGCAATTATGGTTGCATTTTGAAGATCCGGTAGATATCACTACAAATACTTCTTCGTTCCGAAATATAAACAAGAGAGGTTATCACATCCAAACATTGAAAAATCAGACCTCAACGAGCCTTGTGAAATCAATGAGGTATTTAGAAAACTGAAGCCCGGTCAAGAAAACTTTAGCATCTAAAAACTATTAATTCGATATAATCGGTCTCTGAGTTATTCAGTTCCCAAAGGATAATTCACGGATAGGAAATTATTCGAGTGTTAATTGAAGAAACCTCCATAAATCTGTCTCCTTGATTTCGATGTGTTCTCCCGCTTTCCTTTACCAGGAAGTTTTTTTACACAGTACATCGAGTGGAGTTAATTCCTTATTTTTGCTACAACAGTAATTATCATAATCCTTTATGCAAAAATCAAATAAGGATCTAAAATTTTGAAGAGCAGAACAGAAAACTTGAAACACGAACAGAAGAGAAGAAGGAGAACTATCAAAATTGATAATCTGTTGTCTGTTTTCTAATGAATATGAATCCAAAATTATTTCGCTTCGATGATAATAGATACAGTGGAGTACAAGAAACCGAAAAATGTACAAATACAGTACTGGCACAACCATTTGATCTCAACACACTAATAATTCTATTAGCGTCAGGTATTATTTCTAAATAAAAATAATCGAAAATGATAGCGGAGCTAGAAACTTTCAAGTTGAACTAAAATCAAAAAGTGGCAAACATTATCATTAAATAAAATAGATACTATGGCTTCCTTAACGTTTCATGAATTAACATAATGTGAAATTCGATATGTTTTGTTATGAGACCATCAAATCGTTCAACCATATCCTACATAGATATGAAGCCGATGGTTGTCCCCCGGCTGTCTACCAACGAGTCCATTCCCGACCGGTACGAACGATCCCTTCTAATACCGACAAAGACCAAGGCGAGATCAACTAAACATCAACCAGAGGTGTATGCAAGAAAAATTAATTAGATGCAAATAATTGAAAATCTATATTAAATCAATATGACGTAAGATTCCAAACTATGGTGTTTTCTTATCATAGAACCTCTTAGCAGCAATATTTTTGGGTGTTTGTATATCTAAAATTATTTTATTATATAACAATCACGTATTTATCTTCATATCATGTCACTTGTCACTGCGCCGCTAGTGACAAGTGACATATTCCCCTCAATTGTGAGATGTGCTTAACAATCAAGTCAGTATCAGTCTTATTTTAATCTGAGAAATCTTAGGGCTTGTTGTGGATAATTCCTTGAAATGGGGGTTACATATTGCCGCCTTATCTAAAAAATTAAGTTTACCAAAGAACTGAGCTTATTCACCTCCTTAACAGGAGGTGAGTCGCATCTTCGATATGTCCTTCGCATCTGGGGTATGTGTAGTGCAACTCAATCTGAGCGAATCTTCAAACTACAAAAGAGAGCTGTTAGATATTTACTTGGGCTAAACATAGGGCTCACCGCAGGGGCTTCTTTAAAAGATTAAAAATCTGACTATTACGTTTTTGTTAAACATAATATTGTCAATAACTGTTATTTATTCATCAATACAATTAGTATCGTCAGAATAAGGCTGGATCCACACTATAAGGTCGATTACGATTCGTTCGCGATCCGATCTCGGTCTGGTGAATTCAATAATCGAAATATTTGATATCATTAATGGTTAAAAATGTTTTTTGTTTTAAGTCCCTTCTGCTTTAAAATAAGTTTTCATCAATCTCTCAAAAATTATTAAAAAAAACTAATTTTAAAATAGAAGAGACCTAAAAATCAAGAACATTCAGAAGCATTAATATATCAAAAGGTCTATGAAATAAGAACTTGAAGTATTTGATATACGCGACCAAAGAATATCGTTCAACATTTCGATTGAATAATTCGGTGTTATAACTTTTAATCTTGATGAAGAAAATAATATTCACGCTCGGACAAAATTTCTGATCGCGATTGGAATTGGATTCGACTGGAACTTGACTCTTACGGATATAATGAATGTACGCATTGTTTTTCATCTAAAAATATTTCACGAGAGTCAAGATCGGACCACGAACGAACCGTAATCGACCTTATAGTGTGGATCCAGCCTAATTCAAAGAAAAAAAACTGGATGGATCGAATCTTTGAAGAACACATTAAAGTTGACACAAATCGATTGATTCTCATTATGTGATTTCCATAATGGAGAAGGATGTCTAGATATAACAATTAATTAAAAAAATCTAGAGCTATATAAAGAAGAGAATTGTAATACCAGAGTGTAGCTTTCAACGCTGAAATGCACCTAAGGCTGGATTCACACTTTAAGGTCAATTACATTTCATTCACGGCCCGATCTCGGTTTGGTAAAATATTATTAAATGGAAAACAAAGTGTACATTCGATCGAATCCCATTTCAATCGTGATCAGTCTTGAAGAAACTTGTCTGAGCGAGATCGAACATGTTACAACATGTAGTATCATGCTATCGTCAATTGCGTCAAATGTATTAATATACATTTTGAAATATTTTAATAAATTTCAATTGAATTATTATCTAAGTTTATTCTAAGTCTAAGAGTAGACTTTTGAAAAAGGTAATTTTTGCATAAATAATCGATTTATTTAATGATATTTACAAAAAACATAAGAATAATAGTATTAACAAAATACTATCACAGCTGCGAATTGTACAAATTATTATTTTTATAAGAAGAATTATTATTAATTTTGTTTCAGTTGAATTTCTGATTTAACCTAAATAATATTCATTTCTATGAATCATTTTGATATTTTTTTTTGATTTTCTCAAAATTTTCGCACAAAAAGAAATAAATGTCATGTTTTCGTCTTCATGACACCCATTAGTTTCGTATCTGGTGATAGAAAAAATATATTAAATCTTCCGATTGGAAAATAGAGGGCTTTATGTAAAAACCTTCCTGGTTCAAGGACAAACCCAAATCGACCTTATAGTGTAGATCCAGCTTAAAAGTGATAGATGGAGAATAAAGTAGAAAGAAAACGGGATACAGAAAGATAATAGATTAATATGTTGTGAAGCATACCCATGGGTGACTACATAAAAACCTAAGCAATTAGAAAACATAGAACTTCACTATTATTTGATATAACATCGCATATTTCAAGTCCTCAATATATCTGTAGATCTACGGTACAAAATATCGTTGACTGGACACGGATCAGTTCTTCTAACATTAGAGGATAATTAATTGTATAAGTAGCAGAAACACATTCCTCAAATATGTTTCGATGTACATAGTCACTTTCCCATCCTATTTAAAATACCCTTTTTATAAAACTCTTTACTTTTTTTCTTTAATTATATATTTTAGAAGTAGCAATAATTTCTTTATTGCCGCCAAATCTAATTCAGCCTTTTTTTGACTTACAAAACAACTATTCGATTTTTTTTTCCATTACAGCTTTGGTTCGATTTCCGCATTTTTCGTTTCAATGTCATATTCACTGTTGATAACATTTGTTACCATTGCAGATTGTTTGAGTAATCGTCTTCACTTTTCAGCCAATCTACATCTACACCTTAACGAAATTTTTGTGCATGTTTTACCTTCAAAATTTCTCTTGATTTCTCAGTAGCAGAATATTCGCACCCTGATCTCTCTGTAGCTTCCTCGTAGAATATGCAGTAGTCATCTTTTGCCATATATGTCGTCTTAAGGGGGTATTTAATAGATCAGTACCCTGTAAAAATACCAACCACTGGTTTAATGTCGCTTTTGCCGTTCCTATACGATTTTGAAGCGTGGCTTCAGTCCATTTTATAATAGAAATCTCCACTTTTAGTTCTTCTAATGCTCTCTTGATGGATTTATTATCAAAAGCATCCTCCACTTCAATGAAAGCAATATCTTTATCTTTATCATAGCTTATGAGAAAAATGAGCTAAAGATAATCAGGCGGTAAGTCTTTGGTTGACCTTCTGCTCTCTTAAAGTCTTCGAAATAATTTTCCAAATATTTCTTATATACTTCTTCAAGCCTTCCTGTAGTATGGACAGGAAAATCCTTCTCGTGTGATTTTCGGGGACTTGATCACCACATGGATTATGTTTATTGAAAATATTCCTATTGTCAGAATTTCATTTTCCTGTAAGGAACGTTTGTCCCGTTTTCGATTGTATTCTTCTGGTTCTCATGGTTTTCGATAGCTTCTGAGTCGGCAACGTCGTCACAAATATTTCCACTGCTTGTAACTTGACTTTACGATCGTTTAAACTATTTTTTGTAGGCAACTGTGTGATTTGGGCAACCAGAGCATTCAGCATCTAACACGTTTAAAACCAGTATAGCACTTATTAACTTATACTGATTAAGTAGAATCCTAATCACGTTTAACAAACTATTTCTTTGTTTACAGAGTACAAAAAAGTAGACAACCGGAAATGAAACTCTTAATACTACGTAATTTTATTTTGTTATTGTATATTATTTTACTATAAAAATAAAAATATATTAACGAGTGTACTCTGTCTTAGTGAATCACGTCTACCCGCCTCTGGTAAGAATTGTAAAATGAAGATCACGAAACCAGTTTCTTATTGCATTAACTTGCAATTAAGTTTACGTGTTTTCGATTCTTCATATTAACCATGTGGTTAAGATAATAAACCGAATTTTTTATAAAGTGCCGCTTTGGCGATAAGTGAATTCGCAATTCTAGAAATAACTTTCACACTTTTATTTTTAGTTGAAGTGGAAATATGTGTTTAAATATTAAGATTTTTTATTTGTTTTAAGTTGAAAATTTTTATTGTGTAATTATTTTTCGTGAAAGTAGGTAGATATTTCGTACAAACAACATATGGTAGAAAGTTATCTAATTTATACAAGGATAGGAGTTTCATGACGAAATATGTATTCACTGGTACATACCAGAGATCAAAAATATACGAAACAGTGGACTAGTGAACCTTCTTCGATGAAGGCTATCGACTGGAATGGTGATAGCCACCGTTTTCTAGGATTCAGATGATGTAATCTGCATCGACTAATAGGTAAAGAGCAAAATAAAGCAGGATAATAAAGAAAAATCGGCTCTATACACTCTTCCATCATAGCAACGTGTCCGTGCCCTTTGCTACTTCTTTTTGTTGCGATTTTGTTGTTTTTTAATCCTTGCTGATGTTAGCATTATTTCCTAAACTTTGATTCAGTTTTAAATAAAAAATTCATCATTTTTGGAGGATTGACAAAAGTTTTCTAGCTTGAGAAATAGAGAAGTTAGCGGGTATTGTAGGCTATATATGATATTAAATATAAATTTTGTTTTTCAACTTTATAATACATACATATATTCAAGATTTGAAAATAAACTTTTTGATAACAAATTTAAGATCAGATTATTCCAAAATGGTCCAGGATTACAAACCTTCGATAACTTCCAGAAAAACGTTTTCAATTCCTGACATGACATTATAAAATGGTGCATATTGAGAAGAAGTTTGTTATTTTTTAATAATAAATAAAACATTCTTTTTTTTTAAAGACATGCTTCTTCATTCTTAAAATTGATTCGCAATAAATATACATTTATACAACTACTGTAACATCAACCTAAGGAATTTCTAAATCATTATTTTTTGCCGTATTATATTTTATTTATCCTTGAACTCACTTTTGTCTCTTTGATTACGATGAACCTTCTCATTTTTTCCTCGGTAGCTACTAATTAGGGCCACCAACAAAGTCGCATGTCATTAGATATAATATTCAACAAACTGAAAATTTTTTTTTAATATGTATGAAGCAATTAAGAGAAGATGTAGTGGCGTTTTTGTCAATCACTTTCGACGATTAACTGATGCTTACAAAAATAGTGAAGGGGCCAAATGGACCTTAAGTGCTTCATTCAATGCATAGAGAGGTTTCACAGAAAACGAGTATTCAACTGGTAGCAGGCATCCTAAAGAATAACACGTATATATTAACATTCTTGTATAAATTATTATTCACAGTTTGTAGTTACTAGTGTACAGAGTGTTTCTGAATCGTTTTGGCAATTCAGAGTAAATATTTTTTGCAATATTAGTTTCAATTTACTTGACTGAGATAGACAAAATTAGTTATTAGCGAACCATAGACGTTACGTTGTATGTTTAAGACACTCTTTTTGTAAATATGTTGTAGAAATCTAAAATATTGTTAATAATAATGATTCTCTTAAAATAAAAAAAAAGTAGTTCATCACTTACCGGATATCTATTGAATACTGCCTAGTATCCTAATGAAAAAGAAGAGACACGAAGAAATTTCGCACAAAAAAGAAAATAATAAAAAATCTACAATCATGAAAGAAGCAAAAAGATAAGAGTAATTCCGAGGGTTAGGTTAGTTACAGATATATCTGGAAAGATGGAGTGAACCAGGGGCGTAGTAGTGAAATGTTATCCCCAATGTCTCTTAATTTTGTGTTTCTTGGGAAAAAATATATGAAAAAAACTGTCATACGTGTCTATAGAGTTTTTACTTCAGAAATGACAAAAGTCCAAAAAGCAATCTCTTTTTTTCGTGTTATTCTTGTAAATACTTTTAACACGCTAAGCCTCTTCAACGTTAAATGCCGTACACAAACTATAGATTTTTCTTTGTTTCTTTACTATTTGAAATCATAAATCCTGTTTCTAAAGTTCTACAGCATGAAAATAATGACTTACAGAAAGCTAGTATTTTATTAAGTAATCTTTTGAATAAACTTAGCGAAATAAGAAATCAAAATTCATTTAATGGTTTGCTAAATGAGTCCAGAGATTTAGAAAAAGAGTGGAAAGTAACAACTGTTTTTAAAAATAAAAGACGAAAGATAACGACACGTTTTTTGGTGAGTTATTATTATTTCAGACCCGGAATTATATTTCAAAGTCAATGTATACTATCGCTGTTTAGATATATTAATTTCTCAAACTAAATAAAGATTTGAGAGCCTTTGTGACCTGAGTGACCATGTTCATGCTAAACATGCTAAAAATCTGAAATTCAAAAAATTTATTTCATTAAGGAACTCATGGAATTATCGCTGATAAAATTCAATAACCTTGCATAAAGTTTTCCAGAGGTAGTAACAGCATGCTTTCTATTCTTGACACTTCCAGTTTAAAACTGATAAAAAATTACCTAACGTCTTCGATGGGGCAGGAACGGCTATCATACTTGAAAAACTGAAATCGTCTTCAGCTATAGATGATTTAATAAATCAATTTGCCGAAAAAAAAGCAAAAAAAGTGTACATTTAATTTGAATTGATTGGCTAGCTCAATTTCTAGGAGGAAGCGATAACTTATAATCAATAAATACTTATTTTAATTTAATGCAAGCATTTTTGTTTCTTTTGTATAAAAATTTACCCTTGATTTGAGCCCCCCTACTAATTTTTATACAGGGCCCCTCCAAAGCACGATACGCCATTGGACTGAGCACTATAAAAAGCATTTTAAAGCGAGTGATAAGATATTGGGACTTTCTAAGTGGCGATTTTGAACCGTCAGATGACGAGGAGTTGTTCGACGCTGTTATGGTGGAATTGCTTGATTATACTACTAAGAGAAAGAGCTCAGAAAATGCAAAAATTAATGAATGTAATGGCCAAATTCATCTGTTAATTATTATTTTAAGGCAGCGCATAACTTAAACCTACTAATGAAGATGTTTGGAATTAATATCTTTGCTTGAAATAACGCAGATTATAAGCTGTTGCATAAAAAGACTTTTTGGAATTGCCAACTAGGAAAATAGGTCTTGAGATAAATGGAATGATGAACTTTGTGACGATTGATGCCCGTCATACCATCCCGCGATACAAATGTACGTTTGAAAATGATGCAGGGACATGTATCGCCGAACGTAACCTATCACGGACCACCTATATCCACCAAATTATCCCTCTACAACATCCTCATACGACTTATGGGTCGGACGAAAGCTATAAAGCAGAAACTCTTTAGAAGAAGAATTGTGATAAATATGTATGGCCAGTAAAAAAAATAACAAGTTTACTATACGTCATTATCTTGTATAAGGATATAGACATGATCAAGGTTTGCGAGACCACGGTAGGTGGGTCAAATTGTGAAGATGTCCGCATAGAATCTTCAAATGGAAAGAAAAAAGTAAGAACAACGTTAAGAGAGATACTAGGATCACATTGATGGGCGACTGTCTGCAAGGGATATCTCTGGAAGGAATTATTAGGAGTAGCTAAGTTCCAGTAATATGTTGGGGATAATGATGATGATTCTACGGCTGTACTTTTTTTTTACAATCTTTATAACATTATCACTGAACTAAAGTTGTTTTTTACAAATTTTGTCTTCGTTTAACCTACCTTCAACATCTGTTACAACTAAGGATATAGATGATACAGAGGAAGCTTCGTAGATTAAACACTTTCACAGAGAACAGGCGCTAAATAGCAACAATGATCCCAAAACACTACCATACCTGGGACTATGTGAAACATAAGTTTTCCATGTCTACATCGAACAGTAGATTTATTTTTTTGTAGAATGATTCCTCATTTTTTTAACATGGTAAGTTGTTCTACCATATTTTCATCTATTAAATCTGTAGACTTGAATTCAAACCACCAAACGTTTTTGTGAGACGTGTCTATTCTTATATTTCTTTTAGCATACGTATAATTTAACCTGCTGTAAATCGACTGTGCAGATCAGAATAGCATTAACATTCCCTACCGCAGATAGTTGCAAAAGTAAATTAAAAGAATGCAAATTTGAAGCAATTTTGATCAATTACCGTTCTCGGTAGCGTTGCCAATTTTCCAATTTCCACTTTGGGAAATGCCCCTGGTGGTGATGTGATGGGGCTGAATAGTGGGCAGTGGACGCATACGGCGATTTGCAAATTGCATCGTTAAAATGTTGGACGCCAGGATCGATGAATGCGTAGGTGACTTCTCGTTAACGATGACCGGTTGTCGACACAAAGAGATTTTGAGGAGTTTTGTTGATTTTTTGAAGTGAGTTACGTTTCTTTTCAATATGTATTACAGATATTCGTGCTCTAATTATTACCATTTTCAACAATTTTATATATTCACGTCCCTTATAATAGCCGTTAGATTCGATTGAAGTATTTTAGGGATTGGAAAATAATGCCTTTATGCAAGATTAAAAATAACCAACACGTTATGAATTCAAGTATTCAAGTATAAATTATTCCTGTTTGTACTAGATTCACAGTGAATCAGTAAAATTATTCAAATTAAGATGTGTGAATATATAAACGTAAAATAGAGAAAAATATAGAAAACACAGTAACAGCGAAGGTGAACGGAAAGGCAGAATTAAAAGAGGTTAATGAGGCATGGAAATAGAGTCAGAAATGATAGGAACAATCTAGGACAGTCAAAAAAAAGCAAGGGAAAGGATTGATTTGGCGAACAATGTAAATCGATGCTACAGAACAAAAACCAGGTACGGATTCGACTAAGAAAACAAAATACAGATAACAACAAAAGAAGATATGAAAGCAAGGGAAGTAACAAAAGCATAATACTGAAAAAACATGGAGAGGCTTGAAACAATAGAAGAAAACTATGTGGGCAAAGAAATAAGAAAACTTCTCTAGGAGGTGGAGCAAGATAAAAGCCAAAGAGCAGCTGGACACTGCAAAGATAACGAAGAAGTCATCATAGTAGAGATAGCACTTGCGATTAGAAAGGTAGAGAATCATGGAACAACAAAATGATTTAAAGGAAGTAGAAGAACCTTCAGGCGAAATGAAGAGTGAAATAAAAGATAATAATAAAGGAGGAGATAATAGTATCATAGTAGGTGTATTGGAAATAGATGGCTGAAAACTGCAGGGAAAGATCTGAAACTTTATAAGAAAAATAAGACCTGCTGCTGGAACTAAAGAAATATAGCAGATGTAACCTACAAAGTATTGACCAATGTCCTAATAGGAACACGTTAGGATTTATCCATAACTAAGAAGTTGGTGAATACTAAGGAGGCTTCAGGGAAGGACAAAGCACGCTGTTCATAGATTATAAGCAAGCATACGATAAAAGACCATAGTGAAGACAAAGTTGAATGAGGCTTTAGTTGTATCAAGAAAACTAATAAGAATGGTGAGTCTAATTCTGGATAAAACCGATTTCAACTAATTTCTGAAGGTTATCGATGAGTTTGGTTGTTGTAGGATTACTTTTGAAGTGACAAAAAAACAGTTTCATTACTCAATTATCAAACCTCTAATTTATCGGTTTTATATAAACAACTTTATTGAATTTTATTTCGGATTTTTTTATTTGAATAGCTTTTTCTTGTCTGTTGAATTTGGTTTTTTCACAAATATTTGCAGCATATGCGTGGTAGTAGTTTCTATTTATATTTTTTCTTTGCCAAAACACTATGAATGCTTCTAAAATCCATTTTCTCCACATTAGAAAAAACAGAACGAATTTATTTGTTGTATTATTGTTTCCAAGTAGAATAAAGCAACATATCTAATTCTTGATTATCATTCTCTAAGCTTTACGCTTTTTTCTTATTCAGTTTTGAAAACTCTCACGATGTTGTGATCTAATAAAAGATTTTTCATTGTTCTTCACATAAATTGAAAATATAAGCAATTTATATCTCCCATGGCATGGATGTTTGATAAATATTATTAAATATAATGTGTAATGTGGTAATCAATTTCTGGGTACTGAACTATCAGTTGATTCCAAACTCTTACTTCTCAAAATAAGGGGAACAGCGCGAAAAATATTGCGAATATCTCATTCAAAAATAAAAAATCGCATTCTATATGTTGTCCATTCTGTATTTATTTCTTTTTAGCAAATGATTTCGAAGAAATTAGAATCGTCTCGTTCAAATTTTGTATTAAAATTTTGCTCTCACCTCTATTAGTAGAGAAATTAATTAATTGGTCAAATTTCAATCGTGGTTTTTTCGATTATGTGAAATAGTAGAGCATCCTTCCAAACTTTACGCTTTTTTCTTATTCAGTGTTGAAAACTCTCGCGTTGTTGTGATCTAAAAAAATATTTTTATTGTTCTTTACATAAATTGAAAATATAAGCATTTTATAGCTCCCATGGCATGGATGTTTGATAAATATCATTAAATATAATGTGTAGTATGGTTATCAATTATCAATATTTGTGTACTGAACTTTCCAAACCGTTACTTCTCAAAATAAGAGGAACAGCGCGAAAAATCAGTGCCGGATTCACCTAGGGGCTTGGGGGGGCTATAGCCCCGGGCCCCATGTCCAAGAGGGCCCCATCATTAGGAAATCTATCTGTATTTTTTGATGTGTTGATAGCACAAATCTAACGTATTGATATTATTTTGTGAATTTTTCCGGGTTTCCGAATTCCTTAAGGGGACCCCGTCATTATTTTAGCCCCGGGCCTTATAAATCTTAATCCGGCCCTTCGAAAAATATAGAGAATATCTCATTCAAAAACAAAAAATTACATTTTATATGTTGTCCACTCTGTATTTATTTCTTTTTGGCAAATGATTTCGAAGAAATTAGAATCATCTCGTTTTGTGTTAAAATTTTGTGCCTACCTCTATTAAAGTAAAGTAAAGTAAAGAAATTAACTAGTTAGTCAAATTTTATTTGTGGTTTTTTCGATTTTATGGTGAATGGACAATATGTGTAGCAGATCCTCAAAAAGTTCCTGTTTATCTAATTCTGCTTATTCGATAGATATTTCACATAGAATATTTTTGAAAACCAACGAATATGTGAAATTCCAAACTTATCCAAAACCTACACTGAGTAACTGCTGTTGGCTTTTTTCTTGCTGGTTATTATCTCTATAAATATTGTAAATTCTGTTAGGATAAATAGAATTTGATTTATATCCATTAGTTTTTGCTATTCTTCTGAGAAATATATAATCTGTTGAACCAGCATGAGGCTGAATGAATATTTTTACGACCCATTTATTCGACAAGACTTCTTTGGTGTAGGTAATACAAATTTAATGAGATTCATATATTTCATATTTGCTTCGTATATCTTGGAATATGAGAAAATTTAATGGACCCAAATATAAATTACATAAAAAGTATCGAATTATTTCGGCTTTAATCAACGGTGACATCCTCATTTACCACGATAATCTTAGATTTCACAACGACACAATAAATGTACCTGTCTTCTGTCACTTTAATGCAAGGATATATGTTGATCATTAAAAGCAGTGGGAAAACACATTTATTATTGGGATGTTATGAGTCTTCCAATTATTTATACAACCAAGAGTTATGACTACTAAAATAGAATGTCTTGTCAGATGTCGTAACTGCAATGTCGGCTGGCAATTTTTATAAGTTTCCTTGTTTATTTTTCATTTTGTGTGTAATGAAGTATGAGCCGCGGTAAAATTAGAATTTTATGAACCGTTAATTTGAAATCCGACAGATATTATCACTCTAATTTTAGTTTCTGATTAATGTATATTTTTCATTCATCTTTCCATTTCAAAACCAGGAGTCAACCAAATCGAGAGGCATGCTTATTTTATTAGATGAGGTCAACCTCCTGATCAAATAATCAGATCAGTTTTAGTGGATTCCAACAGTCCAACAGTCTTTGCATACTTTTTCTTTATACCTTAACTACGTTTAGTATATCGTTCTTAATCACAAACTATTTTTTAATTTTTTTAAACGGTATATTAGTTCATGGAAAAAAAATAAATGTAAATATTTAAATGACGCGCCAGAATGATTTGTTGTCACATGACTGAGTGTGACGTAGAAAGTAAGTAAACAGACTTAAGTGATGCTAGAATTAATTACAGTTTGAACAGAGTTGTTGGGATTCTTTTAAAAAAATACTCGTTGTTGCATTGTACCAGAATGTACAAACACTAGTATAAAAAAACCAAAAATTTTCGAGCAAGTCCCTCGATAGAAAAAGCGACGAAAGCAATAGTTTCAAGGTATAAGAAGGGACTATGCGAGCGTTAAACCTGGCAACCCAGTATATGTTTGTGAAGACCATTTCAATGTAAGTTTCATCTATTGGTATTGAAAAAATGTTATTTTTTATTGTAGCTTAAAATAGAATAGGAAAACCATATGATGTGGAAACTAACGACAAAAACCCGACATTATCGAAGAACTTTTTAGTGCCTCCACTTCAGCTGGCTATTCAAAAGATGTAGAAACATCAATGGATATCAACATTACAGAAGTGATTCCCCTTCAAATATGTTGTTTACTTAAAGATAATATAAATGTTTTAACATCGAAAACTTCAATCAAAACATAACCTTCAAAGCTTTATGACTACATTTTAATTAAGTTCGAGCAAACAAATGAAATAATGACGTTACTATGAGAAAGTCTAATTAGTCGTACTTCCGTATCTGCTTGTCCTCCACGCCCATCTATTTGGAGCTCAACTTGGTCCAACATCATTAGATCCATTCATATTTTGAGATCTTTCTCTTTTTTTTCATTGCCATTATTTTTGTCTTTTCTATATCGATATTCATGTTTCCGTTGATGAACTTTGACTCAATTCCACTCAATGTTTAGCAATAATTTCCATATCTTATTTGTATGGGTGATTCCGTTCTAACTGTGATTTTTTGTATTCAAAATTTCAAGATTTTAAAATTTAACTTTTCTAACTTTTTTATGCATATTATTCATCTATTTTACTGTAAAAATAAAACTCTAAGAGGAATTTACTACAACTTCAAAGTATCACGAGCAAGACACAAATGTCGGATTTTGAGTTCCACGGTACTGACTCATTTATCCACGGTACTGACATGGTAACTTAAGATATTAAACAACAAGTGCATCAATTTTCCTCAGTTTGATCATAAACATTAGAATTTATAAGGTAATTAGTTTAAATCATTTGTTACGACAAAAAAAATTAATAATTTATCGGTAAATTCTAGGAATGGACATGACACGGTACTGACATTCAAGTGATGTAGTATAAGTTTTCTTTAAGTGGCAAGTTATATTGTATAAAAATAATGTTTAAATATCTTAAGAATTATTCAATTAACACAAAATTTTTATTAATTGATTATTAATTAATGACTAGTACAAAAAAACAATACAGGACATTGAATATCACAGTTATAATGGAATCACCCGTATCTATTTCATTTCTTCCAATACATTTTTCCTGGCTTGTTTCAGCGTTATTCCTTATATACATTTGATATTTTTCCCAATTTGACTCCAGCTCATCTTTGTTGTAAACTAAAGGTCAATTCTACTGTATTGGAAGTTTTTCCTTATGCCAGTAATATTATCTTTGATAGTAGGTAGTACGAATATTTATTTATTTA
Source organism: Diorhabda carinulata (assembly GCF_026250575.1). Lineage (NCBI taxonomy): Eukaryota > Metazoa > Arthropoda > Insecta > Coleoptera > Chrysomelidae > Diorhabda > Diorhabda carinulata. Next base: position 5,373,827 of record NC_079471.1, read on the forward strand.
TTCATTACTTCTCTAAGAAATGTTTTATTATGTTTCAATAGCTTCTGTAAGTATTTTCAATAAATAATTACAATTTATGATGATTTTTTTTAGAATGTTTCTTTATAGCGAATAGTTTCCGATCTCAAAATCTACATTTCTCCTAAATCATAAATTTTATCGCGTTAAACAAAGAGTACCTTTTTTAGCTATCTTTAGATCGTACAGGTTGTCCTTGTAAAAGTTACGAATTGTTAACCATTGGGCATGAACATTAGAAAATATACTTAAATGTAAGTTCTGATGTCGCAACTTTAAAGGCTTATAACTCAGTAACTAGGAGTCGTATGAGAAAAGTTTTTTCATGTCACAGCATTCGCGTTATCTATGACTACTTCACGAATTTTTTTCATCAAATCCGGGAAGACTGTATATCTGTACAGTGGATTATCCAAAAAGTGTGCCTGTGTATTTGTTTATAACTTTTTTTATAGTTCATTGATCATTTCATGGTATAAACGGAATATTTTTATTGAAAAGATATGTCAATTATTCAACTTATTATCGTAGTAACTGTCTACATCAAAAGCCAAATTAGTAAAACAAGTTTTAACATTTCGCTTTTCCAAATTAAAAGACACCGTAGTTATAAATTAACTGAAAAATCCATATAAAGCAAACTTAATTGTTAATCCAAGCTCGCCAACCAATTCCCTCTTCATTAACCCATACTTGTAGTATTATTCAAAGTTACGAGAATATCCGGAATTTGTTATTTCTGAACTAGAGCTAGCAAAGGCAGTGAAGTAATAGCGGTCAAAAGCAGCTTTAAATTAAGACTTAATGAAAATTGGAAAAGCAATTTATCCAACAGAGAAACTATTCATGAAGAGGCGCCCCTCTTCATCCACCTAAACACTAAAAACGATAGTTGGAAGGCAATATAAAGCGTTTGGACGGTTTTGCCGTGGACGGTAGAATGCCAGCAATTTTGATTAAAAGCTACCCATCTCTTAGTGGATGAAAACTACTTTTAACAGCCAAATTATTTATCAATAAGTTTCATAATAATATTACACAGTATGAAAATGTAAATGGAATTTTTAGAAATATTAACCATATTTAAATCATGTGAGAGAATTTGAAATTTTACACAAGTTTGAATGTAATTTTGCTGACGATGTTGTTCTGTTTTGGTAGTTGCTATTGCGTTGCTTTTTTTCTCTAATAATTTCTGTATATAAAATAAATAGCATACAATTTGAGCAGAAAGTATACTAAATTGATACAGGATACTCAAAAAACTGAAAACCTCATCCACTTTCGAAGTAATTTGAATTGGACTGGAATAAACAAAAAACATGAAGTATTTCTTGCCACTTATTCTTTAAATTGACGTTAAAACTGTCATTAGACCCTGTATATTCACCTAATGAGTCAAACAAAAGAAACGATCTCTCTCTTTTTATCGAACCCTAGTTCGTCTCTCTCTTGCCACTAATTTTGCTTCGTCTCATTGTTAGGAACCCCTCGCTAACAAGACTGACAATCCGAAATAATTGGACTCTCTTACTAATTGGAACAATAGCTGAAAAATAACTTGGGATGCATCATAATGAATTCTCTGGTAAGTGTCTACCATTACTGAATATGCCTCTTCATCGCAACTTCTAATTAGACCTGTGTATCTAATTATATCCTAGCTAATTAAATATGTAACCGCGGAGAATTCCGTCGAACAAAGTCGGAAAGCAGCGTACTTATATAAAACTCGAGTAGAAGGCAGCAATTCCGACTTTGTGTTTATCCAACCTTCTGCCAGTTCAAGCCTAATAAACGCACTAACGAGTCTCCTCAGGCATAGGGTGTCATTATAATTTAAACGAAACTTTAATGTTCATCGTGTCAATTTCGTTTATGAAGATTTTATTCTATTATTACGAATATTATTATTATTATTATTTTCTTCACTTTGCTTCCTTGTTTGTGAGTGTGTAACATACTTTTTTTATAGTTATTGCTTTGAAACTCCGTTTTCCAGAAATAAAACAAATGGTGTACAAAAAGGCTCAGGCTCAGTTCATGACTGGTACCTTGTTTAAACCAAACTCCCTTACAGGCAGCTACTTTTTACTCGCCAATTAACGTTTTACAGTTCAAGAGGCATTCCAAGTAGTTCTACTCTAACCAGAATTATTCTGCTAGATAATACAGCGTGGATTGCAAATTAAAATGGTAGGAGCACTTGTAGTAAAAGAGAATACACCTGGATATTAAATAAAAAAAAGATCTATTGGATTCTGCTTATAAAATTAGACTTATCTGTGCTCTATACGGATCCACTGGGTTTAGTTATGGGGATCCACAAAAAAACTAACGTCATCATCATCTAAAACTTACAAATAAAAATTCTTTGAAATATTATAGGTGCACCATGGTATATTCGAAACAGTGACATTCATAGGAATCTTCAAGTCCCCACAGTGACAGAATGAATAAAAGGAGTGACAGAACAGAATGAGAAACATCTGTATGAACTCTTTGAGAATGGAGCAAATCAACGCAGATGATTGAAGATAACAAAACCATCTGGGATTGGGACGTCTTGAAAAACTATGGATTGGTCGAATATAACTAGTTTCAGTATAATATTATTTTTTTATCTAAAAACCAAGTATGAGGGCGAACCCTTTTACACTCGAGTGATTCGAGTGGTGCCTGCCGTGTGGAGATGCCTGTGGATTTAAATCTTGAACTTCTGTAGGTTATAGTACTCGAGAAAGACATGCCTTGGTAGCTAATTCCACAGGATTGCGCTTCTCCAAAGATATGAGTCCCGATAAATTGAAGTTCTTGCTGTCTGCAGGTGAATTCGGTGTTCATGAGCCCCGTATACTCAAAGATGTATCCAAAACATTTCTCTATTTCTATTCTTGTTTCACATTTTCCAATCATTCTAATCTAAATCTCTATGTCGAGAATATTAACAAAAATAGATCGGTTTTAATATCCTCGAACTTTATAATCTACAGATTATGAATTATTTCAGTTAAGATTTACATTTTCGTTGAGAATCTTGTGATGGATAAATATTGAGCTGTTAGTTCTGGGATAAGAGGCAATAAAAAAATGATTATTTGAAGAAAATTAAGGTCGGTGCAAAATTTTTAGGTCTATAACTAAAGGCGGAAGAAAATTAAGATCATCTTTCAACTGCTCCAGAGTCAAGCTCGTTAAATTGTTGGGTCAGATGAATTTTTGACGATCCACGTTTTGGTTTCAGAAAGGTTAAGTTTTAATTTTCTTAGTGTCCCGTGACCTTTATCGATCACTGTGGATACCATATTGAATTTCAATACTTTATTCTAAACTTTTTCCGGTAAAGTTTTGTACATGCACTCAAGAGCTTTGATGTTTGTAACCAACTTATCTTTAAATATTGAAAATATTGAAATTAAAATTTTATTTGAAAACTCACATCTTATACGAATGCAAACGTTTGAGCAGATTTTCTGTGACCGTCCATGCCGTATTAGACATAACATCGTGCCATTTTTGTAAGCAAATCATAGTTAAGTTCATGGGTACCAAGAAATATTTCTTATCTTTATAAAATTGCTTTCGCTTTGGTTATTTTTGCTCGTATCTTCAAGCTACGATCCCATTTAATGTATGACTAACTAAATTTACTATAATTCATGAACCACACTATATAAAACGTAAAATAAAACTACGTCGCGCGGGCAAACTCTCTGGAAACAGCGCAGCATCGTTGAGACCTCGACTGTCTGGAGAGAATGAATTTCTCCTCGATTCCAAACGCCTCGCCTGGTTCCGTGTAAATATGGAATAATCTGCAGGTAGCCGGCTTCGGATTTTCCCAAGTCAAGTATCTCGGAGAGGATTAATTTTATTGTATGCTATTTGGATTAAGAAGATTAGTTGAAATTCCCTGAGTTAGGTATCGGTCAGTTAGGTGTGGATTGATTATCGTTTTATTGAGTTTGTTCGAAGAAATTAAATATTTTTGAATGCAAAGTCACATGGCGTAGTTACCACAAATGTTTATTACGATTCCCGGGAATATGAATTTTTTACTTAATCTATTTGTACGTTTTTGAACGTTATTTCTCCTTCTGGTACATTTTGTTGTTCAGTTTAATGCAATTTCTTTATTTGCAATGTTGTGCAACGCGAAGAATAGAAAAGAGTATTAAATGATTCCAACTTTATTGGATATAGTGAATTTGTATTAATATTAAGCTTATTTTATTCAAATCAAATAGATTAATTAATTCCGTTCTAATAAGTTCAATATTATTACTGTTCAATAGTCCATTGATAAAGTTGTAACATTGGATGGCTGTTGTTACAAAAACTTGTACAAAAAACTTATTCATTATGACACTTCATTTCTCCTGCCAGCTGTTTTCTAATTTGTACCGTATAGTATTTTATGAATGAATTTATAAAAACCTTAACATTCAATCAATGTTTTGGTTTTCTTTCGTCCAGAACCGTATCTAAGTAATATTTTATCTCACGTACGAGTAGATTGCGGCTTCTGGTTTTGTGGCCATTTTATAATCATAACGGCAAGATTCTGAGACTCGAAAGAGACGTTTCTCGTTCATAGAGGATAATAAGGTTGAGTTCGAAAATGCTTCTATCACAATTAGCAAAATTGCATAAATCTCCAGATCTGGTCATCATCACCAGTGCCGTTTTCCTGTTCTCAGACTTCCAGATGATGCTCACTGGACAGACTTACTTCACCGAAGTTATTGCCGAAACTGAAGCCTATTTTGAGGCATATCATTATTTAAAACTGTCATCAAAAAATGTATGACCGTCATAATAGTTGTAGTGCCCTGGAATGCAAATTATTTTGTGTAATAAAATCAAATTATGAAAAAACAAAAGACTTTTCTATTGCTAACCCACCAGTTAGTAGAAGCTGTAAGCTACATGTAAACTAGATACACAGAGCAACATATAATTAGGAAGATATTCTAAAAAAAATGCATAAAAATCTGTTGTAAGAGATAAACTTTTTGATTCTCCAATTCTGGAGAGATTCCATGGCGTTGGACTAGAGCGAATAGATGACTGGTTCCCAAACTACTGGCGAATTATTCGATAGTTCCCTTCCTTGGTAAACACAAATTAAATGTTTGAAATGAAACATATTAACGAAGGAGCTTGTCAACATCTGAATTGGTTGCCTCCAGCTTGGGGTCTGGTCCCCTTTAATCTAGAGTGGAACTTAATTATTTGATTTCAACAGCTATGTCAATTCAGAAGATGAAAATTATGAATTTAACAAGGAAATAAAGGTGCTTAAGTATTTATTGAATAGTGCAAAATTCCACATTATTCTGTCATCGCTTTGGGATGTTATTATTAAATTCAACTTTTGAACTCATTCTCATTTTCTACCCCAATTCCATTGAAATGATAAACCTCTTCCTCTTTTCTTTTCTTGTTTTTCTATTTTCTATCATTTTCATCAACTGTTCAGACCAGTTCAATTTTTTATTATATATATTTACCCCAAATCATTAATAGCAATAAATATTTCTTTCTATAATCCAATAAGTCTGCAGGCACATTGTGATATTCCCAGGATAATCTCTTTCAATGTCTTTCAACAGTTATTTTATGGTTTTAAGTACTCTTTGGTCGACAATTGCCTTCATTTGTACTCTTTTAGTACCGATACACTCATGTCAAGGGCAGAAATTTTGAACAACAAACATTTTTCTCAAAATTAAATGATACTTCTTCATAGCCAGCTACTCCAGTGTGCAGAAGTAACCAAATATGTAAATATCGCATTCATTTTGATTGCTGTTTTAGCCTATCAATTCGGTTCGACGTTTGCAATGATTGGAAAAGAGCTTTGGCTTCAGTCGAATCACACTCTATATCAATAGAAACTCCTTACGCCAACTCTGTCTTTAACAATGGCCGTATATCGATACAGTTGATTATTTCTCTTCAAAATACGTTCATTCAGGTATTAAACCATTGCTTTGCGTAATTGAATTTTTTCTTATTATTTTTTTTCTTTCTCGCAAACCGAATTAAATTATTCACAAACGAATGAGTTGGTTCTCCGCTTCCTCTCTAGAATGACATTAAAGTGAAAAAGCCGATCGGAAACATAAGTACCAATCTACAAATCAATGTTTTGGTAATTATTTTATATTTTAAGCGACAGAATAAATTGATTTTCATTATAGAATCAATCATTCGATTAACTTGGATTAGTCCAGTCATCGAGGTTATAATATTTTTCTACGAGTCGAAATACGTCACTTTCTACACTCAATTGACCTATTTCGACTGATAAAATTCAATACAATATGGCCCTTATTTTGTATTAATCAATTATTGTAACGCAATAAACACTCACAACAAATAAAGAAACAGAAAAAGTGCTGGAGATGATAAGAAAGGAAGGGAAAACCAAGATTGAGATGGTTGAGATAGTTATGGACTTGGTAAGAATGGGGGTGACAAACAAGAAAAAATGGCCATATATAGGGAAAAATGAAGGAGGCTGAAAGTGTAAGTCTCCCCTGAAAAGGGCTAACGCTTGTTTTATAGAAGCGACGTCGCGTCACATATAACACTTAAATATTTTGAAAATATTACCAGATACGAATTTTCACGTTGAGAAATTTACAAAATTTGCTTAAATAGTTATTTACAAGAAATGATAAAAGAACAATGAAGGATATAATCATAGAAAAACCATTTTGTAAGCACTACATATAGAAAGCAATGTTAACGATGTTATTAGAAAAACTTACCAACTAGTATATCACCACAAAGCTAATAAAATTTAGTTTCAAGGGAAGACATTAAGAGGATGCTCAGAATTTCATTGGAATCAATTTCTTGTTGAACTTGAAATTAACTAGCTTTATGAACGACAAGTAACCGTTTACATAATAATTTTCAGAAGTTGAACAGTGCTCAAAATAGTTAGGAACAGGTGTATACATTATTTATTATTCATCATTTTACTCGACCATTTCACTCCAATGCTGAGGGGGTCAAAACATTACCCAGTAATTATATTATATTGCTAAAGAATTCTATTTTATCACTTTTTACTTATCGTTTGATGACGGCGATAGTTGCTTGAATAATACCAAGTGCTAGAAAATATACAAAGTCTAGATCATATGTTTCAACTTTGAAGTATTTGTTTGGCAACCTACAAAAGTGAACGTTTTCAGTTTAAACGAGGACGTATGACTTGTGAAGACCAGCATCGCAGTGGTAGACCAAATGAGGTGACGACTCCAAAGATGTTGAAGAAAATCCACCAAGCGATAATGGATGATCGTCGATTGAGAGTGGGTGAACTAGCAGACATAGTAAGCATTTCAAAAAGTGCGGTACATCGCATATTAACTGAAAATTTGGAAAAGATGGGTGCCGCGTTTGCTCACAATGGAACAAAAAAAAACGTCTTGAAGTTGTTTCCATCGAGTATTTGACAATGTTTCACAGAAATAAAGCGGTTTCATAACCAAGGATGAAACGTGGGTCCATCACTGCACACTCGAAACAAAAGAGCAATCAAAACAATAGACTGAAAAGGGAGAACCTGCTCCAAAGAAGGCCAAGTCCGCAGACAAGGTCATGGCGTCTGGTTTTTTGAGAAGCGCATGAGATGATTTCCATTAACTTTCTGGGAAAAGTAAAAACTATCAACGGCGAGTATTAATTCATCAAGACAATGCACCAGCTCACACATCGTTATTGCAATTACTAAAATTAATGAATTAGAGTTTCAATTGATACCTCATGCACTCTATTCGCCAGATTCAGCCCCCTATGAGTATTTTCTGTTGCCAGACTTCAGAAAATGGCTCGGCGGTCCAAAAATGAAGAGGTGATGTCGGCAGTTAATGCCTATTTTGACGAGTTCGACGATCCTTATTATAAAAAGGTTATCGAACTTATTGAACATCACTGGAAAAAGTGTATGGAGCTAAAAGGAGATTACATTGAAAAATAAATGGGTCACGTACTTCTGGGACAATTCTCGTATAATTTTCGAGTAGTTTGTAATATTTTCTGGATAATGTTTATCATGTCTGAAGACTGAATGAAATGTTATTACAACTCTTTCAATAAAATTCACCAACCAAATCCACTTTATTACAAAACCTTTATGAGATAATTCCAAAAGAGACGACCACCTCATTGAATGTAAGCAAATCCAATCAATCATAGAATTGTATAAAAAAAATTAACATTTTTATTGGCATCAGTGGCAAATTTTCTGAAAATAATCGTTCTATAATCAATATGAGTGCCAATATTACAATGACATGACATTCTGCGCATTTTATTGCTAATTGTACTGATTTTTCATTCAAATTTCCAATTTCACCTTTGATTTTGTGTTCGTCAATTAAAATCTATTGTCAATTTAACTTTGAACTTTTAGCACAATACCAGTAAGACAATGAAGATAACAAATACAAGAGTTAAAATCTAAGAATCTTATCATATCAGTAATTCAAACGCCTCTTCAACAATAGGATATAAAAATGAATCCAGATCAGAAGGTTTTCTATATTCATAAAATATTCCAATCAGTTTAAATTATGGCAGTTTGAACATATTGCATAAGAAGGGTCAAAACTTTTGTTTTGAACATTTGGACAAGGCTAATCAATATTGATGTTTACTGAAACTTTAACTGGCTCATTCTGGCACAATCTAAGTACATTTCAAAATATTGAGCAATTGATTTTAATGACTATGATACCAGTATTGACCAGTCGTTAAAAAATGTTGAATAATCAACTTCAATAACTATGCTGATTTTTCTATTATTATCGAATCTTTTGAAGGTTATAAGAATAATTGTATAGGCGATATAAAATTTCTTATAGATCCCTTAAACAGGCATCAAATTACCCTTAAGAAGCCAAAATATTTCTCCCACCGTATAATATTCAAAAAACAATTCGGTATTAAAAACTGTGTGTTACTTGGATAATGCAACATAATAGATAATTAATTAATTAACTAAACAGGAAAAATTTATCACCACAACGTGACAAGCTTAAGTTAGTTCATCTGAATTACATCCATTCCTCAATATTTGAACTTCCCTCCACACAAATATAAAAAAAATGAAAGAAAAAGATTAATTGAAATGTCTCCCTTTATTGTCATTTCCTATACTCCACTGAAGATACCTCGGATTGAAATCAATTGAACCCAATTTCCAATAAAACCATTTAACTTGCAAATCTAATATATAATCATACTAATGTTTAATTTCTTTTAAACTGAAGTTTAAAATTCTCAATAGAAATTTGTTTTCTCCAAACGACAGTTATGCAAATCACTATAATATCTCGAAATCCAATCTGTTTATTCAGTATCGGGGTAACGTGACGACTTACGTAGTCCTGCTGACAAAATAAGTGCTACTGAAAAGCGCACAAATCCAATATACGTCCTATTAGCGACACCACTTGATTTCTTAAACTGCCATCAATCGCTTTTCTTGTCTGTTTAGTGTCTCTTTGGTCGCCTATCGGTTTCTTTCTCTTTTATTCTTCACTCGTTACAACCCCCTTACATGGAAATGGTTATTTCACAAGTTGTTCCCACGATTTGAAATGTCGCTACAGGTGGCACTACTGTTAACAACCAATTGAAGTCAATCAAATGCTAACTAAGTACAAGGAAGGAAAAAATATTTATATTTGATCGGTGCTAATTAATTTAATTCTACCGATAGCTTTATTGAACTAAAGTATTTATAACCGCTACTGATTTTGAAATTCAACCAATAAAATAACGCAGGTGTTTATCATAATCTATGTGTCTCATAAAATTAAACTCGTAGAACTCAGATTCTCGCAATTCTAAAATTAATTAACCTCAACAATAAGAACGTTGGGAAATGTTCAAGAAACGAAAATAAAACTTCGATATAATATATTTTAGAGGATTTCTTTACTAGAACTCACCTGGAACACAGTAAACAAATAATATACAAGAAACAGAAATACATATAATCATAATCTTAAGTTCGCTAGCTCATTGTAAGCCTAGATTTTCTGGAACTTCTATCGCCCCGCTTCGAGTCGAGAGCTTTTTGGATAGTATTGTTTTGCTAGCTTCACTCAGCCTCTCCTACTAAATTCTAACAATCATTACATCGTTATTAACTTCTAATAACTTAAGATACCCAGCAGAAGACCGTAGTAACCAATTCTGAGAGAAAGCAGGTTGACGAGAAGAGGAGAAATTATCCTTTGCGTTGGTACTGGTCCAACAACTAGGTTCGTAAACGAATTATTATTATAGAGATTGAGGAAGTACATATAAGATCAATTTCTGAAATTACATCTGCCACACATCCACTGGGCTTTCTTTTTGTATAGAGAGATGATTAAATGAATCTCTCTCATTACTTTAAATCCCGTTTGGGATGGGTTGCTGGTTTTGAATCAATGATAAACTCTTGCGCGAGAGAAAAGGGTGAAGTCAATCACATAAAAATGCAAGAAAAAAACACAATGACAACGAATAGTAACCATGCATCTGATATTGTTGTATAGATCATCTGAATAAAGGAGATACAGGAGAGTGAACAGATCGGCGGATGGTTTTTGTTGTTTTTCCAGCAGAAAGCGCCAAAAACCCAGAAGAATTGTAAATACGCAAGCAGTTTAACTTTCCTGATTCCATCGATGGTAATGTTTCACTAGAATGTACTAAGAGTTGTTTGTCTAACCATTTTGCTGATCTTTTACCTCCTTACTATCCTTAACTTAACAGACTGTTTACGAAATCGGTTTCCTCATTATCGTGGAAATTCAACTTTTGTTGAATGAGATATATTCAAGAAATTTGAAACTTCATCCAATGTCTTACCTTAGGCACTCCAAAATCTAACACATAGTGCCAGAAAATCCTCTAACTACTTAGATCTCGAGATATCTTCCAAATGAATATTTTTAGAGCATGGTCAGTAAAAGGTTAACAAACTCAGACCGTGATGGCGCTTACATTGAATAGAGGAGACATAGAATTATATACCTTAGGAGTGTTGTGATCATTTGTTATGAAAGTATCTAAGACACATAAACTAAGCTCAACTTATATGAGGACAAGGTTGATGAAAACGAAAATTAAGTTCAAAACATTGTTAAACATTTAAAAGTAATGTTTATAGTTTATTGTTGTATTTATTATGTTCATCCGTATTGAACTTGATATGTAGAGTGTATTTCTATACCCGGTGATCCAGATTGTATTCCTGATTGGGGTAAATCTTTACAATAATCACCGGCAAAAGTCGTCGAAGATTTATCCTTCAACGTAACCATACACCACATGTGGAATGGAAATCGTACAATTTAAATAGGTGAGGAGAAACTTAAGCTTAATTTATTTTCAACTGTTTCTAATTTATCAAAAAAACTCTAGAGAGAGACATAGAAGTTCGTTGGGTTGTTTAGGATTTGGATGGGAACATCATTCATGGGAGAAGAAGGATATATCAGGTTTGGCCCTGATATAGGACAGATTCCTATGCAGGACTGGAGTTGTGGTGGATTTAGGACGATAGACTGCTAGTAAAAGAGCAAAAGAATGGAAGAAGAGAACAGATAGAGAGGCTAGAGTAGCAAACGCAGAATCGTATGGATTTTTTTGTTTATTTAGGAAACCAAGTAGTCAACCATTTGGCTGGTAAACCGCTTCACCGGGTTCCAAAAAACAAACAATAAAATGTTATTATAATAATGTTATAATTATAATTTATTTGAGCTTTTTCAAAGTATTATTTTATCTCTTGATAATAACATAACAACTATCGTTCATTATATAAAATTTTCCTTACATTAAATATTCATTTCAGGTTAGGTTATATCAAATATTATGACTAATAAAATATAATTCAAAAGTTTTACAGACCTCAATGATACTTCGAAAGTGCAGTCGTTAATAATTTGCTAATAGTTTTTGGCCAACGGCGGCAAAAGCAAACTTAAATGGAGATTTCATGTTTCTATAAAATTGAATCAACCAGCACAATCCATTTGGGTTATATTTACACATTTTCATAATCTAGAACGGCTCGTAGTACAGGATGTGTGCATTAAACGTTTCTATGACATTATTGCAGAGGCGGGTGGAGGCGGATAGATACAGGATCGTAACGGAAAAAATTCTATTTCTGTTACTACATTTATTCAGTCACGAGGATTTATATTTTGGTTGGATCCCAGTTAGAGATATTATTAAATTTTATTTTACAATCTAGAAGGAACAAAATTATTAGTATTTCTTGAAATCATAAATGTTTAATGCCAAAAACAAATCATAATCAGTATAATTTTTTTTCTATAGAAAACTGAAAATTAAATAAATTGCTAATATAGAGGAATATAACAAAAAATTCAAGGTGTTTATTGAAAAAGAATGTTTCTGGTCGCGTATTTTGTAACTTGTATGGGATCAAGATCATGTAATTTGGAAGGAAGTGATAGATTTTATCTTTGTCCTAAAACTACTGCAGCTTAGAGTGATCAGTACGGTCATTAAACCGAATTCTTGCCCAGACTCCTCGAAAGGGGTTGAGGCAAGGGTGTTAATGAGCTTGTTCATAATCGTTCTAGTCTAATATCTGTAAACAAGCTTCACATCATCGCCTTCCTCCTTCCATTACATCACTGTTTGTATGCTCAAGCTAACCTTTGTTGCCAATGCGCAAGTATCAATGATACTATACTTAAAAGTCACCTGAATCAAAATTTCGGATTCATCTTTTTTTAAGGTCAACATCGACACATCTCCGGCATTACAAGTCTTCTTCTGAGTATTCTGCAGGTATTACGAGGTAAGTAAGTCCCAGATAACGATCATGAATTGTTACTTTGTATCTTACAGCTCTTTGTTTCTCGGCAACAATTCCAGTTTCCTGGAATTAATTAGATTCCTCGGAATGATACTTTCGAACACATTTGGTCACAGTAAAACAACAGCCCAATGAAAATAATTTCAACTAGATCAAAATAATTACGAAAATCCTCAACTTGTATATTAAGTTGTGTAAATGTTCATATGGTAAATGTCTGACATAATTCTTCTTAATTTTTTTTATGATGATTTCATGGATGGAGAATACCTAAAGGTAAAATGGTGCGTTATTATAACCCACGCATATATTGCACACATGGACAACGCGGCCTTGATGATAGTCTGAATTTAAATTTGAAACAAAGAATGATTAGATGTCTGGTCTGTGCTGTTGTATGGAATTGAGGTCTGGACACTCAATCCATAGCATCGAACCAGTGCTTAGAGTAGCTAGTAACAGGGAGACCTGATAAAGTACAATAAGAAGAAGAAAAAGAAGCTTCACTTGTCTATATCGAATGGAATCATCGGTATTAAATTCCTACACCAACTCTTCGTGACCGCAAAAATGAATATATCTTAAAAACGGCAAAACCTACGTGCACGAAACATTCAAAATGGAATTTCCATTGATAATTCAAAGATGTGACAAATATAGGGTGCGTTTTATTTCAAAAACCTTATGTCTAATTTGTTTACCTACTTTTGAGACATTCTGTATGGCAGGAAATAATTTAAGATGTTAATGTTGTTCAAAAATTTCATCTTTTGCCCAAAACGACCGTATAAATACATTCTGTATATGTTATTATTGTTTTCTGGTTATTTTGAACTGATTGGAGAAGGTATCTAATTTTTAATCTAAATCACATCTGCAGAAATTATCAGAATGCAAAATACTGTAACTGTATGACTGAGTCTTTTAGCACCAACTAAATATTTCAAAGAGTAATTAACGTAATTATAATCCTAAGTGCGAAACGAGATAACCACTCTAAATTCACGAGATTTATATTGAACTAATATTTTATAAAAGCATTACTATTTAATACACCTATTAAATTTGGCACGTATGGGCTCGTTTCAAATCAATTAGCTTTTAGAATTGATGCCATCAATTAAAGCGCCAACATATATTACATGTATCTATCAAAATAGCTCTCTACTCAACCATAGACATACGATTATAATTCTTTCCAAGGGAACAGTGTAAATACGTTATTCAATCTATGAATATATTTTAAAATAGAACATAATTGTGAGAATAAAAGTTGGCCGTAATTTCAAATCTTCCTCCTCCAAAACACCGTTTCTTTTAAGAAGGTACGGAATCCACTAGGGGAACTGATGGATATGTGGTACTAGCCGTAGCCTACCCGCTCAACCATTATCTTCGTCCAACCAGGAACTATGGTGATATTACATATGGTAGCGGTTTCATGTTTGGTTGGCAGGCAGCCGTCCGCATTCTTTTGTCTAAGAATTTTCTCTGTGTAGGGAGTAACCACTTTCCATCATTCTATCTTGTGCAGCAACACCTAGACGATATTGTCAGTTGTTAGGCTGCTTTTCTACTTCATCCCTCACATCCCTCCAGTAGTTAGAGACAAAGTCATTTCGCTCGTTTTCATAGTACGTATACTCAGGTGTCTATACTTTATTTATTTTGTGAGGATATGTAGAAGTTCACATCTCCTAGCTCCCTTTCTGTTTACAGTCTATGGTCCTTTATCATAGCGTCCTGTCACTTGATTTTTTTCCATTCACAACATTTTGCCACTATCCATTTAGCGCGTTCGATTATTTTCGTATCCTGTTGTCCTATATCTGAACTGCTCTTATATATTTTTTCATACTCCAAAGCCAGAAGGTCCACGGGGACTACACCCGTTACCACTAAGACAGTCTTTGTAGAAGGAGTCCGGCAGAAGCTATGGTACCATCGTAATTTTTTTACCTTCTATATAGGAGAATCGAGTGGGTCGTCGCCATCAACAGCCGTTAAATGGCTCAAGTATGATGTCCTCTCGGCCGTCTTCTGAGCAATCTTCCGTATATGGGGCCAGAAAGACATTTTGGTATCTAAGATCACCCTCAAATACTTCACTTTTCATCTGGACTCGATTTCATTTGTCCCGATCTCAATGGGCAGCTTTATCTGTATTCGTTTCCTTGTGAGAAGTGTTTTCTATATCGAGATGAATTCCGTGATTATTATCCCTACTCCTACTCGTCTCGTTGTATGGTTAAATTTTAGCTAAGTCACCGTTTAATTCGTTTACACCTCTTTCTGGTAGTCTACCATATTTTTCATTCATTCTGACACACTTGCGTCTTTGGCCCCCATTATAATGCACTTCATTACGGCCATCTTTAAACTTTCGCAGCCATTCACGTACAATCCCATCACTCATGAAGTTTTCCCCGATGGATTTCTGCAACACTATGGTCTTCAGCCTGTAAAAAACGAATCACACTTGGCGGGAGCATCAATAATTATGGACATGTTTACGTGGCTGTAGCACAACGCCGACTGACGCCGAATGTCAACAATTGCGAATTATGTAGTGCGAGAGCTTAAAAGCTTAAAAAAAACGGCCCTCGCATTACAATCAATTATTCTTATTTCGGTTATTCCAAAGTACGCCAGTGGTTTTCATCGATTTGTTACCTTGATAATGGTCGCGTAAATATGAAAGATAGTAGACGAACGCCCATGCACACGTAAATCCTTTAATCATTACAGTTAAGTGACTATTGACTCATCCTTGCTATTTAAGTTAATGTATATATTTTTAATTTTAGAGAAACGTGTATAAATTTATTTTGTTTACGATAATCCAGCGAAACAATTTGAATGTTAAAAACATTTAAAATTCTCAAAAACTAGCCCGAATTAGTCGTAAATTAATTGTGTACGCATCAATATGGAAATTGGATATACGAATTTACTACGCGAAAGAAATTACATGTCTCCGTTTTAAAATTTATAGAAAATATATGGATCCAATGGAATAAACGAAAATATGTTGGGAAACTAATAGAAAAAAATACATTCCATCCTCTTCTGCCGACAGTAGAAACACATACTCATAATACGTAGTTCATTCAAAATTTAGCTCTACAAGAAGACTTTTATTGGATAGAAGTCATAGAGTGAATACTAAAGATAAAGTTATTGGAGCTCGTTCAGCTGAAACTGCTGATAGAGAGAACATCGGTATACTAATCTCTATCTCTCTATACTCTATTTTGTTTAGATCGCCATGCCGTAGAAGTTTCGAATACTTGGAACGACAAAAAAGAAGAATAAGTTTTGATTGCCATAGTATCTTCCAATAGTACAATTCCACATGGCATCTTTAATATCAAAACTATGGGAGAAGATCACGACGCGTTGTTGTTGTGAAAAAAATAACCGTAATTACTAATTTCAACTTAAAAGCTTCTTAGATTTCAGCACATTTTAATCTGTTTTTGATGACCACCCCGCAGTTCTTCATGCTTAATAGATATAATTCTCGTTCCTTTGGACTATTATTCAGTAACCTTTCATTTACTATAATTAATAAGGTTTTTTCTCTCTGGTTTTAGCAGTCGCATAATTGCTCTAACAAAACTGAAAAAATTAATAGAGAATATGTTGACTCCGCTATTCAATGTCCATAAGGTAAGATCTAGCCTGGCCTATACAAACAGTTGTGGTATAAGACATAAGACATTTGTTCATTTAAAGGTAAAAAAAAATAAATAGGTGGTAGGAGCACCACATTCAAAAGAATCTCTTGAGAGCGAAAGAATTAAAAGAGAAAGAAACTGCAGATCACATCATCGGTGGCTGCCCAGCTCTCACACTTGGGCAAGCCTCACAGTTTGCTTAGTCAAAACTCAAAAAGTTCAAGTAAAAAGGTCTATATATGAACATGGATCTCGATAGCCCACAATTCAGCTATAAACTATGAACCTGTGAAGATGTTATATTCAAAAAGATTGAAGTATGCTAAATCGAAGGTAAAGCAATAAACAAAAGTAAGAACAAGCTCTAAATGAGCTGAATACACCTTCTAATATATCATGGAATAGTACGAGAAGACTTGATCTCGTTTTCTGTTGGAATGAAATTTTTCTTAATTTCCGATTTGTATATTGTTCATTTTATTTTGATTCTACTAATTCCAATAGTTAAAAATTTCGTATATAACGTGATAATTAAAGCAATACCCTTTATGTACATACATTAAAAACTAATTGTGAAACATCACTTACCGAATCTGACGCTTACCTACCAAAACCATTTTCAATTATCTCATATGAGCTTAATTTCATAATATGTGACGTGTCCACTTTCAATATAGAACACAATCCAAAACCAGTCTGCGCGATGATTGTGTACAATCCAGGGAATGTCTGCCATACGTCGCAGCTTGCCGTGGATAATTTAATGCCCCATAGTGTATTTAATTACTGGGCGGTAGGAGCTGAAGGAGAAGGAGGATGAGAGCTTTTGATCTAGGCCGGAACCGGACGTTGTCCGGGCTCTCTATACTCATTTCAGTTTCGATCTTGACGGTTAGTGAAGCACCGACGCTGCCTATCTTAGATTCAGGGTCGTCCCGCAAAAAGTGAATCATGGAGACGAAATTTGGATTGCCTTTTATTTTTTTCTCGATTACCCGTTTTATTATAGCTAATACTGACTATGAGGCTTCTGTATTGAGATTTTGATTGATGGTAGACATCAAAGCAATGTTCTTTATATAGTTTGGATGAAGTCAACTCAATTGTGCAGCAGCCATATGGGTGATTCCGTTCTAACTGTGATATTCAATGTCCTGTATTGTTTTTTTGTACTAGTCATTAATTAATAATCAATTAATAAAAATTTTGTGTTAATTGAATAATTCTTAAGATATTTAAACATTATTTTTATACAATATAACTTGCCACTTAAAGAAAACTTATACTACATCACTTGAATGTCAGTACCGTGTCATGTCCATTCCTAGAATTTACCGATAAATTATTAATTTTTTTTGTCGTAACAAATGATTTAAACTAATTACCTTATAAATTCTAATGTTTATGATCAAACTGAGGAAAATTGATGCACTTGTTGTTTAATATCTTAAGTTACCATGTCAGTACCGTGTCATGTCCATTCCTAGAATTTACCGATAAATTATTAATTTTTTTTGTCGTAACAAATGATTTAAACTAATTACCTTATAAATTCTAATGTTTATGATCAAACTGAGGAAAATTGATGCACTTGTTGTTTAATATCTTAAGTTACCATGTCAGTACCGTGGATAAATGAGTCAGTACCGTGGAACTCAAAATCCGACATTTGTGTCTTGCTCGTGATACTTTGAAGTTGTAGTAAATTCCTCTTAGAGTTTTATTTTTACAGTAAAATAGATGAATAATATGCATAAAAAAGTTAGAAAAGTTAAATTTTAAAATCTTGAAATTTTGAATACAAAAAATCACAGTTAGAACGGAATCACCCATATATTGTTTTTTTAATCTTCAAATATTTTTAGAAGTGTTTCTCATTATATAATCGATCTAACAGTTCTATATTTGAAAATAATGAATTGAAAATCAAACTACATTTGTCATTGAGGTGGAATATTCATCTACTCCTAATAATTTCTTAAATTCTTAGTTCGTAGACCTTTTTATATATTTTTTCTGACAAATTGGCTTGGTTTTGGGTCTTTTCCAATTTTAAACAAATAAAAATCTTAAACGTATCAACTTGATCATTTCGAAAACAAAGGTTATGATGAAATATATTTGACGATGAAGGTGGTAAATCTGACAATAATTCAATCGTTTCTATCATGTAGTAAATACAAATCTCATACGTAAAAGATCATGTATCTATTTTTATGGTTAATGTACCAAATCCCATAACAAAAATTGTCAGAAATTTCACTGCTATGGCAAATTTTAATTCCATAGTTGTTAAGAACTAAAATCTTCGTCTTGGCGGTTGGCAATCAGCTACTATGGCTGAGGAATACGTTTAATTGAGAAAGGAATACTGCAAATAAAATAAACTCGACAGCAAAACAAACACTTAGATGTGGTCTTATAATTTTGTAAAAATATATTAATCTTTTTAATTTATATTAAGATTTGGTTAATTTATAGATTAATCGAACAAAATCTGCCAAAAGTGAATACTTTTAAATGTTTTTACAAAAAAACACCTTTTGAAAAAAGCCTGCCAGGCATCGAGAAATGAAATTTTGGACCTAATCCACCGGCATAGCATCCCATTCTTCTTGAAGAGCAAGTTGGAGCTGATTTAAGTCACTAGGAGGAGGATGATAACGTCTAGCACGCCTCCCTAAATTATCCCTCAAATGCTCTATGGGATTAATATCGGGAGATCGTGCAGGCTAGTCCAGAACTGTGATTCCCATTTGTAGTATTCGATAACAAATTGGGCGATATGTGGACGAACTTTATCCTACATTAAAATGAATTGCTCACCAATAAATGGAGTAAATAGGATCACAGCCTCTAGAAATTCCTCGATGTACCTCCGAGCAGTCATAGCCCCTTTAATTATGGGAATCAGTTTAGTCCGGGCGTGGAAATTAATTTCAACCCAAATTATAAGTGATCTCCTTTCAAAAGGACGTGAATCACGAATGGTACATTGAGTAAATCGATGACCTGGTCGTCTACTCACTCTGTGTTAGATCGTCTGAGTGGTATAGACTAAATCGAGACTTATCCGTGAATAAAATAGTCCCCCATTGCTGAAGAGTCCAATGAGTATATAACAAGGACCCACTTTGAAAACATAATAAACATAAATTCTCAATCACACAAAATAGAACAGAATTGATTTTTTGTAATGAAATAACCACGAGGTAGACTAGAATTCACATTAAGAGTTTTTCCTTCATTCGTTCTTTCTTCTACGATGTTCAATAGTTATTGAAACTTCAATCAAACTTCCTGTTAATGTAACATAACGTGTGTTTTATAACTGAAGTCCTTAAATTAACTCCATCACTGCATAGAAATAGCATTTTATCTTAAGTTGATATTTATTTGGCGCTTGGCTAAATACGATACGGTTACAGAGGAAGAGAAGGAAGAGGTGCTTTGAACTAATTAAATTTGAGCAACACTTTCTTTCTCATTCCACCTTTCATGTGTTATTTCCTATCTCTTTGTTTCTCGACGCACTTGAGAAAGTTTTCTAATTTATTAGGATTTTCTCATAGTTTTGATTAGTTCGGTACGAGTGATGTGAAGTATGTAATTTTATATGTACCCTTAATTGAATTTGTTTTTAGGAAAGTATGATGTAACGTAATCTTGTTAGTTTTTGTTAAAGAAAATAATATTATCCAAATTTTTGTTACATAATTACGGACAAGGTGTCACTTAGACTTGTTCCTTTTTTGTTCTCTTTTCTTTTTGTGTTTACAAATAATATTTTTGATAATTGTATGAAAAACACAAAAAAAAGTTGTTAATGCTCATTATACAAGTAAACAATTCTTTTTCAAATAAATATTTTTGATTGTGTACAACTAAACGTGCGCAAAGGCTTCATTTATAGCAAATAAAGTTGAGTTTTGTACATTCTACCATAAAAAAAAAATATTTCAAGATTGTGTCAGTTCTGGGAGCAAGATTTTTAACAAGCAAGAGGTGGGGCTAGAGCGGGCAGTGGCAAATAGTGTTAATAGTTTGCACAAACATTACCAAGAATTTCATCATTGTATTGCGCGAAAATTAATTCCGAATTAAGTGATAATTACTTTTTGCCACATTTGCAACGAATTAATTGAAGTTAAAGCTTAAATAAATCAGTTTTTCGACAAATATAAAACTTTTTGTAGCTTATTTAGCTTATTTTACTCATCAAAACGTCCCAGCATTTTAATAATAATACTTATTTGTAGTTAATACACGCAAGCGTTGTGCTGGCAACAATGCCAAAAGTCAGTACCCCCAGTTAACATTTTCCTGTGCCTTCCCGTTGAAATCCGGGGGAAAAACTTAAAGAAGAAATATTAGCTTCCCAGCTAGAGCAGTGGAATTTGTTAAAGAAGGATGTTTATGTGAGAGATCATGGAATGATGTGAAAGATTTATTGAAAGATTTATTAGTAGCAATAACTTTTCTTTGAGTTCCTTTTCATCGATAGCTTTAGAAGATTTTCGTTCATTCTGTAATGTTCAAAAAAAGCTTACAAAATTATTACAAGGTACTTCAAACTTTAAAGTATGAAAAATATACCTGCAGAACCTAGACATAGCACTACAACCAGCTCTTATCGCCTTAACAGACAGAAAAACATAAGGTCTAGAATGAATATTTTGGTACTTTCGTTGCATATGAATTAGACCTCATAAAGCTACTTTTAAAGGTTTCTCGTCAAGCTTCCAAAGCGTTTAAATACTTAAATAGTATTTCCCAATATTGTCAAATGCTAGTTATAAGTTAAAATTGAGATTTGCGTCGACCTACGAATAAAGAAAAGAATGAAAGAATGAAGAATGAAAAAATGATTGGCAATAAAAGCATAAAAGCTGCAAATTATAAAGAATTTGTTCTGATATGCGCAGTAATTTAAAATTGTTAGTTGCAGAAAGTTCCTTAAAGTACATAGTTATACTACATTCTCAATTGGATCACATTAAATATAACATATTTAGAACAGCAAAAAGATTATGTAAAGTCGAATACGAGAAAATTATTACTGACCCTTAAAACATGCAAAGACAAACAAATTTAGTCCGCCAATGTACGATTACATTTTAATTCATCAGTTTTGTATTCAAGAAATTTCTCCCTTATCTATCATCATGAAATGGTTTTTGTCAATAAACTTATAGCAATTACAAAACGCAAAATATTTTAGCAATATTCGGAAAAGACGGCTGTCAGTTTCGGGACTCTCTGTATAAATACATTATCCCAACTTCAAATAAATCAAATTATGTTGTTGTTTGTAGATCCAAATAAAAAAATCCGCAGTCTTATCACTACTTCCTAATAAAAAGCAAGAAAATGTACTTTATATGGTGTGGTAAAGTCCAGCAAACGGAGTTGGCCGAGTCAAAGAGAAGATAAAATAGCTTTTAGCGCCTGTTTTGATCTACAAACAACTTTTGTGAGTGAGCTAGAATCCTACGGAGTTTGAGTAGTTGTGCAAACACACTTAATGCTTTTTCCAAAATGACGTTTAAAAGCTTTTAATGCCTTGATGGGGTGCACTTCATTATTAGTCGGGACTCGTTTCTAAACCACCATTTTAACTATTTTCAGATATTAATTAGGGCCATTAACAGCACATCATTATATTATATGATTTGTTACTCTTCATTCTCGGCGAAGCACCATTTTCACTTGATTCTTTATTCAAGAAAGAAATTTTTTAACAAACTAACGTTTAAATTCAAGTATAAAATTAACATCTGCATAAAACAAATATTTGATGATTAAGTATAGCTTACTCTTTGGGCTATTGATACAATGTATTTTGATGTTATTGAAATAGTTTTTGTCCACGTGAAGAAATCAGCATTCAAAGTTCAATTTTTGAAACAGTAGGTACAAATACTCAACCACATTTTCCAGGTGAGTAAATTTCTTTAATTTCTCATTTTTTTATACCTTTTGATATATTCTAAATATTCTTGATTTTAGGTCTCTTCTGTTTTAAAATTAGTTTTTTTTCTTCTTTATCAAAATATTTTGATAAAGATTGAAGTTAAGTCGAAACATCAATTTATTTCTATCTTTTAAAAATTATTAAGAAAAAAACAGAAGGGACCTAAAATCGAGAATATTCAGAAGCATTAACTTATGAGTGAATATAGTAAAACATAAAAAAATATTTAGGTTAAGTTTTGGTCTTTGTCTGGTGCTTTTCTTAAAAACATCATACATGTCTTATTCGGATCTGTCTCTCTACAAGATGAAAAACGTTCGTTCTGTAATATTTTCGATATCGAGGACTGTAGTAATTGCTGAAATCGACTCTATAAATTCGTATCACCAGTAATGGCTGGTGAAAGTTGCGATAATCTGATGTAATAGTTGAAAACTCCCGTTTGACACTTTCTTCTTTTTCATTTGGTATTGTACCTGTATTCACGCGTGGGCTATCTCCATGATTTGGTCTCTACCTGTTGCTATTCGAAATAGTTGTTTTTCTTTTCTCTAGTTATCCATCTTCTGCCCTCAACCTTTTTCTGAATGATAAAGCATGAAATGATATATTTGGTATCCCGAAATAATTAACTTTTCTTGTGTTTATGATGTTTAGAATTTCTCGATTCTCATTCAGCTCTCTGAGTATTCTTAACCAAGTCTGAATTGCGAGGTTTCTATTAGAGAGAGCTGGTTTCCATTTGCTGAATGCCCTACGTTCTAATTCATTCCTCGCTCTTATTTCTTCGCCGCATCATTGTTTACCAGATATCCAAATATTTGAAATTTGATATCAGTTCAATGTTGTGCCCGATAATTGTAATCGAAATTGGTGCTATATTTATTCTATCTGCAGTTACCTATTTCGTCTTCCTGACGGCCTAGGAAGTAGGTACCTGGTCCAAAAAAGAAAACTCAAAAACACTCTAAGCTCCATACACTTTTCCCAGCGATGTTCAATAAGTTCGATACCCTTTTTATAATAAGAATCGTCAAGCTCCTCAAAATAGGCATTAACTGTCGATATCACCTCTTCATTGTTGGAAAATCTTTGACCACCGACCCATTTTTTCAAGTCTGGGAATAGAAAATCATCCAAGCGGGCTAAATCTGACGAATTAAGTGCATGAGGTAGCAATTCAAACTTTAATTCATTAATTTTGTCCATTGCAATAACGCATGTGTGAGCTGGTGCATTTTCTTGATGAAACAACACTTGCTTCTTAGCCAAATACGGCCGTTATTGCTTGATTTCTTCGCTCAATTTTTTTTCCGAGATAGTAAATGAAAATTATTTCACGCACATCCCACACAACCGACGCCATAATCTTGCCTGCAGATGGAACAGTCTTTGTCTTCTTTGGAGTCGGTTCTCCCTCTTATGCCCATTGCTTTGATTGTTTTTGCTCTGAAATGATGGACACACGTTTCATCAATGGTTATGAAACGATGCAAAACATGCGAAACATTGCCAAATACTCGATGGAAACAACTTCACGACGCTGTTTTGGTTCCATTGTGAGCAAACGGGGCAACCATCTTGCGCTCAGCTTTCTCATGTTTTCAAATTTTCAGTTAATATGCGGTGTACCGCACATTTTGAAATCCTTACTATGTCTGCTAGCTCGCACACTTAAATCCCTTCAAGTAAAAGCTTTTTATCACATAATGATTACCCATTTTCCCACGTTTGCAAATACGTCGTGTCTTCAAACTTGAAACATCTGCAGTATATATTGTGTACTTTTTAATACAGTTGTATTTTTCAAGAAACTACCACCATCTCTAGGTCAGGCTAGGTACTTCTGGGTACATCATTAGTTTTTACTAAAAATAGAACCATTCTAAAATTAAGTATGATAAGAGTATGATAGAATTTGACAAAATCATGGCAATATTGAATCAATTTTTTTGAGTGTATTCTTAGGAACAATAAGGATTCGATGCTCTCAATATTGATTTTATTTTCAAGTCTTCTACATAATTAATTTGGCTCTGCTAATTGTTAGCATTTTCCGGGTATTTAGTTCTCTTCTTTATAATTTTCTACAGGAACTTATATCCGTAGTTTATTTAGGACTTTCTACATAACAAGCAAAGTATTAACAAAATTTCTAGCAGAATTTCATAATTCTGTTTATTCAGTATTTCACTTTGAACATCGCAGTATTAATTAAATATCTCTCTTAGTCTAAGAAAGCAGTAATTAGAAGTCTATTGAGTTAATAATAATAATCCCCGTGGTATTTATTACATTGAATACCCATTTAATTAGCTCATTAGATGTTTAATTGATGTTACAAACTTCTCTGAAACTCTCTCTAAATAAAGTTTCACGGGATTTGGTCAGAGAGTGGAATTTTCTTCTCGTTCCGTCTCGAATCTTCTTCACTACGTTCCGCACTTTGTTGCCAATGGCGTAACCATATTTCGTATATTAATAATTGAAATAAAATCGTAGTAATAGTATAGATGAAATTCAAGTGAAAAGAATGAAGAAAAACCGTTATTATTATTTAAAATGAAGTAGAAGGTGAAAACTAATATGTATCAAAATTCTAGTAGCAATGCGCTGATTCCAAGCCTAAATCAATCTACCTGATTATTCTAAACCTTTTCAATATCAGTAACGTGTTAGGATGTTTCCGTTTTGGCACATTTCGTTATTTTAAAGAAAAGTCAAAAGTCATATTGTGATAAATTGGGTGAGTAAAACGAATATAGACACACAGGATAATGTTAGCAGTCAAAAATTCGTTATCGAAAGTAACTTGTGACAAGGCGCGTTATGACAATGGAGAAGGAAAACGTTGGAGAAGTTATTAGGTCTTTTCTTGCATATTTTCGTCTGATTCTGATGTCAAACGACGACCCGACTGCTCTCAATCATTGGCTGATTCCTTCTAACTTTTAAATTGCTTATATAACTTATTAACCGTCTTCAAACATACATATATTTGATTATTTAGTTAACTTCTTCTGTCCATTTTAACCAAACAAAGCTTGGTATTGCTGAAAATCTACTTTTCAGAACAGAAATTCCGCACTAAATTGACTACACACATCATAGGTAATTGATTATTCAAATTACATAACATTTTATGTAGCAGAAGTTTGAAATGTATCAACAACAAATTGAAAATGAAAATAGAAACGCAAAAAAAAACAACCTACGATCGAAAATATATTGAGCGATCATTAAATTAAGAGAATATTTGATGCACGTGGAACGTAGAAAAATTGGAAAATACTTGAACGAACGCCACCAAAATATATTCATGAAGAAATTGAAGAAACGATGACGGATAGAAATGCAAAAAAGAAAGCTGGATCCGTCCACTTAGTATTAAAAATCGTGATGGAAAAAACGTCACTCGAAATGTTCAGAGAAGTGAATAACAAAGAGAACCATCTTCAAAACATGACCAAATTTGAGACTTAGAAATGAGCAGAAATGGAATCAAATGGAATACTGGATACATGAAAAATAACAGACAGAACTGGAATAGGAATGTACATGCCTGGAGGTAAACACTCTGAAAACCTGAGCAGCACAGCAAGAATTTTTCGAGCAGAAACATATACAATCAAAAAATGAGTTTAATTCAATATAGAAAGTAAGTATTGCAAATAGAAGCTCATCATCCTGGCCGATACTCAAGCTCTAAAGCTCGCTAAATTAGGAGCGGACAAGGCCTTTATATGATCTGAGCTCTTTTGTGATATCAACTACTCAATAATAAAGAAAGCATATGTAGGAAGAGAGGTAGGGGTAAAACCAGTAACTGGATCAATTTATAGGAGTTGAGATAGGCAAAGACACTTCTGGTAAGCTATAACCAGGGAAGAACTGTTGAATGTATTCTCCCAGCGATTATAACCTCTTCTCCAAGCTAAAGGAACAATTGGGTGGCAAATGCTTCAAGAGCGACAATGAAATCCAAGTAGACGTTACACGCTTCTTCAACGGATTAGTGGGAATACAAAAATTTAAGAACTTTCTTCAATATAGAGACAAGGGTGTAAGCTTTTCAAGAATATATGACACAATAACAACAAACAAAGTTGTCTATTTGTATATTACGTGAAATTGACTTTTCAGAGGTTGAAAACACTGTCAATACGACGATTATATTGTTAGTTTGAAAAACAAAGGAAGATACCGAGCAAAAATTACGTGAGTATTATTCTGGAAGTGCTTCGTTGCTTAGGAAGATTTCTAAGTAGTTTTAAAATGAATTAAAAGTAGTTTTCGATTAATTTCTGTTCCCAAACATAAAAACTAAGTTTTTGAAAATCAGTTCTGGACAAATGTAGAGGTGATGGTTGAGGCAAACGTTTATTTTGCGCAACTTCTGGAAGATAATCCATTCATTGTTTTCTATACTTTCAAAATAATCTTCATCATAAATAATAATCCTTTTTATCTACACTTTTAGCTTACTCATACAATACTGAATCAGTTGGATACTGTGACAGAGATATGATTTAAGTGTGTTTTTGTGACCATATATCAACAATAATCAAATTTGTTATAATCATTCATCATTATTGCCTTCATTCCTTACCTGTCAGTTCATAAACTTTTGGATAAAGAACATCATAAAAACCCAGCTTGAAAATTATTTATTATTGTTGTGTTATTAATTATTTGGTCAAATAATGGAAGAGTTACTTCGTATTTATTAGAAAAACTCAATTTAATACAAGAACGTGAACGTACATCGCTAAATTCAATAATTAACTTGCAATAATTAGAAGGTATTCAAAAAAATAGCATGTTAAGGAATAAATGTTAAGTTCGTAGCTTATTCTATTGGTATATTGTCCCTAATTGAAACAGCATTACTTCTAGTCTGTATTTTAATGCACAAGAACCTCACAAACTCATTGTCAAAGAAGTAATAAACCAATAAAGTGAGATTTTGCAGTAAATATTTGAAATATCTTATCGAGAAAAAGTAGACGTAGGTCTCGACAAGGTGAAAATAGCTTCCGTAAAAACTTCGAACGCCTTATCCGTCGATAGATCAATTGCTCTGGATCCTTAATTGGAATTGTAACAATTTAATTAAGGATGTTTACCTTTGTAAAGGAATGCCATTCGAGACAATCTTGACATCTTCATTTAGGTATAACTAGGTGTTTTATGAGAATTGTAAGGTATCATGATATAAGCGATTGTTTGAAAAATATATTACTACTATGTATAACAATTACAATTGATAATTGATGAACCGGTCTTCAGATGTACTAAATTATTTTTGGGTGGAATTTGTGAAAGTTCGTACGCTTGTACGTTCGTGAATTAAGATTTTTAATGACAATTTTTGTTATTTTGTTATTCATTTAGGTGTAATTATTAAGAAGAAATAATAAAAGAATTCGGTCACATCTGGTTTAAAAAATATTTATTGGCTCAACTGAAATACATAATTTTGGTATTAATACAAGAAAAGAAATAAAAATGACCTTTCTTTTTATAGGTATTTGAATTAATTTCTCTTATAATAGACCAACAGTAATCCCCGAACATGTTTTCATCACAAAATTCTTGATGTTGTTCTCGAAAACCTTGGTGAAAACGTTTCCTTCGTTCGTCACTCAGATGCAGAAAATGAATCTTTAAAAACATTCATACTCACATCTTATACAATAACATTCATAATTTTACGGATTTGTGGGCCAACAAATATACCCTCTTTCAGTTTTCCCTCTGTAATGTTTGGAAGGATTTTTTGTAAATACTTGAAAGTACCACTGTTTTCATCAAGCGCCTTCACGAAATATTTCAGGAGCCCCAAGGCAGTCATGTCAAAGATACGACCCGCGGGCCGCTTCCGGCCCCTGGGCCGAAGAATCATGTTTTTTAGAGCTTTTAGACTTTATTCGATTCATCTACGGATGTTTTAAATACTAGTACTCTCAAGTCAATGAGATTAACACTCTCACATTTTATATACAATATTTCAAGAGTTTGGATAATTACCAGGAATTAAAAAAGCCTGCAGCACGCATTCTCTGCATGTTTCGTAGCACCTATTTATGCGAGCAGCCGTTATGAAAATAAATAAGAACAAACATCGCACAAGATTTACGAACGAACATCTCCAATCAAATCTTAAAATAACTACAACAAATATGATACCTGACATCAATGAGCTTGTCAAAAACAAGAGAAATCAGGTATCTGGAACCTCGAGCTCAATATAATTACCTACCATCTTTTATACGATTTTTAACAACCGTATATTATATACTTATATAGTTTAATTGATAAAATATTATAATAATTCAGTAGGCCCACCTACGAATTCAAAATTTAATATATGGCTCTCTTAGTTTGGCACTTCTGTATTAATGGGAAAAGTGATGTTATTGGGATCTATCAACAACTCCTGAATATACTCATTCCGAATAGGCCAGTCTTTTCTTACATAATGATGTTTCTCCCTACTGTTCCAAACAAACCACCCTGTAATCCCAATAATATGACCGATGGACTTGAGGTTACCGCACACTTTCCATTGGTGTTCTTTATATTTTATTAAATTGATTAAAATACGCATCGTTTCATAATTTACAATTCACTGCGTGTCCTATTGGTATGGACGGTTTTTTAGTACCATTGTGTAATAAAACAGCTTTAAGGATATATTTTGAAGAGTCCTGGAATATCAATACAATACTAACAATTTCTGTGTCAAATATCTGAGTAAACTTTACTTTTCTTTCTGTAAAACGTTACTTTTGTTTTGTGGTTGGTAGTAATAAGTTCCATTGCTGTAAGCGGAAACCAAGAAGTTCTGATTTAAGATCTATAAAACATCATTAGATTCGTCTTGCATAATTAAATGTGGAACATTTTCTTGAAGTGAGAACTTATCAGAATCACTAGGAATCGATTCGAGTTCAACATCACTTTCATTGTCATCTAGTATATTTGCACTCGAATTAACGAGACATACTGGATGTGGTAGATCTTTCTTATAGCTTAGTAATAGAAGGAATTTTCGCGTATATAATATTTACCTAATTTTTTCTTACATTCCAATGTCTTCGTAACACATAATTAACAATCATTTTCATTATTACTAGGTTCTCTCCATGGCATTGGTGACTAAATAGAAGGTTTCCTTCTGATGACCATTGGAGTAAGACGATTCTACAGCTTTCGAAAAACAATTTTTATCTTGATTTGTAACAGCGAATCCAAAATAATGATTTCAGTATCAAAACCTAAAATGTTAATCTTTTGGGTTTCTTTTTTCACAAAAAGTATCTTTAATGTTAGGGATAAAATGTAGCAAAATTTCTTATCAACAAATAACTGTTTTTGTGGTTTTTTAAAATTTTAATTTTATGCATATTTTAATGTATCTTTCATTCTAATGTTGTACCAACTTGTGGACAGCAGTAATATGAGTCAATCAAGGTGTGTTAAAGTCGAGACTAGTTTTCTAAATGAATAGAGTTAGGCAGTTAAGTGAATACGAAGCTGAAAAAATTAGTTGGAAAGGGACAAAGTGGCAAATCTGTTTGGCGTACACCACACAACCATTGGCAGATTGATGCAAAGATTTTGAGAGACCGGTTCACATTCTAGGAGGCCTGGACAAGAACGTTCTTCGGTTTTAACTCCTCTAGGTGACCGTTTTTTGCAATTAAATTCATTAGGAAATCGGTCAATGACAAGTGTCGAGCTCAACAGCCTTTTACGAGAAATATCTCTGATAGATCAATAAAACTGCTCTACACAGCAGAAAAGCTCTCCAGGTACCTTTGCTAACCAAGAAGCATGGTGTTGCTCCGTTCCATGTTTTGGGGAGGAATTTGTTTTGATGCCCGCACAGAATTAGTGTCTCTTCCTAGACCCGCCCTTGACGCAGCAAGATACATAACTAACATTATTGAAATTCACGTCGTTCCGTTTGGGCCATTTATTGGTGATGATTTTAGTTTAATGTATAAATTAACTAAACGAAGTAGGAATCCCGACCCTGGACTGACCATCAAGAAGTCCAGATATGAATCCTATCGAGCACGTCGTCAATATTCACCTCCTCAAAATTTAGATGCCAAAGAGCCAAAGGCATGAAAGGAATGGGAGAACATACCTCAAGAATTGATATCAGCGTTCCGCACATACGCGCTGGCTACCTACATCTCTTGTCTACGCCATTACAGTCTGTTTCTTCATTCTGTACGTTGTTTACTGAGTGTTTAAGATGCCTCCGACAATCGTTAGTCCCGCCGATTGTGAAATACGGAGTGTTAGACGATTTCTTAGTGCTACAGGCGTAAAACCGGTCGATATTCATCGTGAGATCAGTGAAGTTTACGCACAAAACATTATGAGTGATGGAATGGTAAGGAAATGGGTGAGATCATTTAAAGATGGCCGCACAAATGTGCATGATGAAGAACGGAGTGGGCGTCCTTCGGTCGTTAATGAAGATTTGGTGCAGAAAGTGGACGAAAAGGTGAGAGAAAACAGACGCTTCACAATTTCATCATTGTGCGACTACTTTCCTCAATATTTTCATAGTGTTTAGTTGAGTAAGGGTATCGTTTTGCTGCATGACAATGCCCGTCCACATGTGGCTAATCGGACCAAAGATCTCATCAAATCTTTTTAATTGGACACTCTGATCATCTTCCCTACAGCTCTGATCTGGCGCCCAGCGACTACCATTTGCTCCTGCACTTGAAGAATCACACCTGGCCGGTCAGCGTCTTCAAGACGATAACGAATTCAAAACAGTTGTGATACAGTGGTTAACAAGAAGTCAGGCGACAGAATTTTATGAGGAGGGTATTCAAAAACTGGTGCCCCATTATGACAAGTGCCTCAATATTCACGGAAATTATGTAAAAAAGTAGATTAAGGTACAGGCTTTCCTGTAAAAATCAAATTATTGCGATATCTTTGCACTTCTTTTTTTAATTCCAAAACGGTACTTACTTAAAAAATATGCCTCGTATTTTAGATGTAAGGAAGGTAAATTAGCATATTTATATACGTTTAATTTGGGGTATTAAAAAAGTTCAATATTATTAACAACATTATCAAAGTTTGGACAATCCCCTCGCTATCCATAAACGAAAGTCCATGTACATTTGGTGGATAGATTATAGAAATCATACGACATAGTAAGATAATGTCGTGAGTTTAAACATAGTAGAAAATCGTGGAGCGCCCACAACCTTTGTCGAACACAAAATTGTCAAAAATTTGTTATTTAGCTCTTATTCACATGCTTGTTGAATATTAAAATGTAATTAGATATCTAAGACAACTTGTTATTTTTAAATATGTTGTTTATAAAATAATTCCATAGGTTAGAACGTCAGAAATATACAATAAATATCTACTCGAGTCCTGAGCAGACCCCTATAAAGAATGTATAATTTATTTCTGTCAGATTCAGCTGGATAAAGTTTAGATAAAATAGATGTCTTTCGTTTTTTAAATATATATGTCAATGATCATTAACATGGTGTGTTAGTGGAGCTTTTAAGTGTACATATGTTTTCAAAACAAGTGGGTGAATTTTTCATATTGTTGACACGTTTTGTACACATTGCTAATAGCTCTATATAAAAGTTTGTTTTTATGGAACCTACATCCATTTTTTTTCTAATTTTGAAGTGCTATGAAATCTATGACTAACAACTGTATATTATTGAAACCTTATGCTGCATTATAAATGCAAAGCGGAAAATACGGGGTGTATGGAAAATTAATGAGACTGACTTCTATCATCAAATCAGGTAATATCTTAACTAAAAACACCTTTCTAACACTCTGATCTAGTAAACTGCCTGTTTTTACTTAATCCAAAAGGAATTTTCTCTACGCTTCCCTTCGGATACTAGCAACAACCTATCAAGAGTTACCTGGAAGCTTCCTGGGTTTCCTCGACTTTTCCGGGGTCAGCCGACGATTTATCTCTTGCGATTTTTACTACCCTATCATCTATCATTCTACTTATATTGTTGTTCCATTCATTTTCTCTATTCAATAACATATCGTTAATCTTCTTCACATTACGTGTTGTTCTAATGTAATCGCTACTTACTCAATCTCTCAGTGTGTTCCCCGTGATTCTCCTCAGTATTCTCATCCAGCATTCTTTGTGTTTTGAATTTGTCCGGCCGCGTTTCTGCTGTGTATTTCATTATTGATGTTATAACAACTTTATAAATTCTAGTCTTAGTTTACGTTCTTATATGTTTATTTCTCCATATTGTATTATTGCTGCTGCTATGTTGGTTTTCTGTATTTGTTTTTTTACTTCTAATTCTGTATCTCCTTAGCTTGATAGTGTGATGACTTAGTAGTTAGTTTCCATAATCTGTTCAATGCTGGTACCGTCAATTTCTATCTTATCTCTAATCGGTTCTTTGCTAATGACCAGTGTTTTTGTTTTTTGAGATTACCAAGTTCAGCTTCTTTGCTACTATGATAAACTTGTGGATCAATCTTTGTGGGTCACTTTCTGCTATGAGGATAGCATCATCTGCATAGCAGAGAATTTTTATTTCCTATCTTATAACCTTTCCTCCTTTTCACTGTCTTCATTATTTCATCCATTATGAAATTAAAAAGTAGGGGGCTTAAGGAATCTCCCTGTCTCATACCCGTGCCTATGTTTATTTCCTCTGTAAGTTGTCCGTCTATCCTGGCAAGTATTTTGTTGTCCTTATATATGTCTTCAATTGTTTTGATGATGTCTAACGGTATTTGTCTATTGTATGAAAGGCGAACCACGTTTTTTAATCTAACTCTGCCAAAAGCTTTTGTCAAATCAATTAAGCAAATGAACGCCGGTCGTTTATATTCTAGAGCTTCCTTTGTGATTTCTCTAGTTACAAATACTGCTTCTGTACATGATCTCCCCCTTCTAAAACCTTGTTGCTGGTCCTCAAAAGATATTCTTTGATTTATTGGTTGGGTTAAAATTTTGGTTGTCATTTTTAGATTTGTGTTTGATAGATTGACTCCTCTATAGTTTTCTGGTTATTCTCTGTCACCTTTTTCAAACAGTGGAATTAGTATACTTGTTTTCCATATTCTTCAGGTACTTTTTTGTATTTTAATATTTTGTTAATGAACAGTGAAAACTGCTCGGTCATTGCTTTCCCACAATTTTTTAATAGTTTTAATAGATGCTATTCCATCACCGCCCGTAGCCTTTCGGTTTTTTAGTTTTCTCTGAGCTTCCTCCACTTCATTTGTACTTATTCTGGTCTCTTCGTCAGTTGTGATTTCTGGTGTTTCCGGTTCTTCTGTTGTGAGTTGATTTTGTGAGTACAATCTTTTTAGGTAGTCTATCCTATTCTTATTTCAAACTTCTTATTCCAATTCCACGCGCGATAAATAGTGGCGCACTAAGTGAGCGCCTCAAATCAGCCCATCCTTATACCAAAAAGACACCTCAATTCTTCCTCTATGGAGAAACATGTTTCCTATATGGGGACCATTCCATAAAAAAAGCTATATCCCACAGAAAACTGCTTTCTTAAAGCGAACTTATCTCTCGGTCTTTCTCTCTGTA
Source organism: Diorhabda carinulata (assembly GCF_026250575.1). Lineage (NCBI taxonomy): Eukaryota > Metazoa > Arthropoda > Insecta > Coleoptera > Chrysomelidae > Diorhabda > Diorhabda carinulata. The sequence continues at coordinate 5,407,975 of NC_079471.1, forward strand.
TTTCTGAATGACTACTTAGAAATATAATATTCATAGTTCAACGTTCATAGTTGGATGTGGGCAACCAAGGGGCCGTTGAGCACATATACCTTCAGATAAGCCTGTTGTCACCCACTTGACGTTACATATATAATATTGCTCCCTAGTATTATAGCAAATATACTCTTCCAGTTGAAACTTAATAATAATGATATTGGCTTAACACGCATAATGTATCTCTACACATTTTTGCTCCTGTTTAGTGACTTTTCCTGTTAGCCTTTAACTATTATTCGGCCTAAGGTCATCTTTCACCTGTTTTAACCATGTCTCCAGCATCTTTTCCTACCACCGGGATCCCATTGCATCATATTGGATGCTATAGATTTTGTTTGTTTTCTCCTTACATGACCCAATCACTTAATTCGCCCAACTCAAATTCGTTCAAATCTTCGCCGCTGAGTTATTCGGTTTGTTTGTATCCTATATTCCTCCTGACCCATTTTTACTGGCCCCATTATCTCAATTATTTCTTTGTGTCATTGTTTCAGCTTAGTACATCATCACTAGTTTGATCATCGTTCTATAAATATCAATCTTCGTTTTAGTTTACTTTGTAAGAAACTTCTGTCAGCATGGCTTTTCAATCTTACTACTTCTATCTTCCCTATTATTGATCCTAACGCCAAGATTCTTAAGATTTTCTACTTCATAATCGCTTTAATCATAACTTTAACTTTGCTACCTTGACATTGCGTTTCAAATCTCATAATTCTTTTGTTCATTTTTAAACCGTTTTTAAACCGTTTTTAAACCGCTTTTCCTCTCGTTAAACACTGTCTACATTATCGATCTTCATTTGGTTGCCTACTAATCGAAGAAAAGCTTTTGTATATCTATTTGGTGAGTTGACAATTACAAATACAAAAAATAAGTTTTCCCATTTCAAAATTTAAATGCTTTTATTTCAACTTTTTAAATTGGTGATCGTTAACATAATTTTTGATTTCATATCCTAGGTATATGCTAGATATTTCACTACTATAGCTAATTCAAAAATTAACAAAATTAAAATTATCAACAATTAACGGTATGTATCTATAAAAACAACGAATGAAAACGTTCAGCGTAAAACTGATTTCAGTTCTGTGAAACAATAATTCGACTGCCGTTTTGATAACGACGATTTTACGATTGATTTTTGCACGAGTTGTATACAATATTTTTTCTACATGCAATAAAAAAAATTGATTGATTTAGGTGTAGAAAAATAAAAAGCGTACTCTAAGAGAAAGCTATTAAATAATTAATTAACACTATCGGTTAACATTGAGAAACTTAGGGACTAGTAATTAGGATTAATTTAACTTAAGCGTAATTACAATTTTTGCAATTTCAAATATTATGATTTCTTAGTGAATTATTGGGACGTGTATTTACGGTATGTATCGATCAAATTTAATCCTTGTTTAACCTGACCTCTAATGACAAAACTTCGTTCCTTGTCAATTCTTGAACGTGGCACTTTTACAATTATTATTGAGCCTTCTTCTTCTATGTCTTCAATACTCAAATTTTGGAGATCATCTCTTACTTTTTTCAATAAATACTGGGAATTCAGAGCTTCTTTTAGAAATTGACAATTGTGTCCCGTATTAAATACTTTCGACTTTTTAGATCGAAATCCTGCAGAGTTCTGCTTCATATATTCCATCAGCTTCTTTGTAATTTTGAATATTAATATCTTCTTCTGTAGAAAGGCAAGCTCTCATAATTGAGTACTCAGACCAAAGTGATGAGGGTTTACTATCTTTCGATCGAAGCACCACTCTTTAAAACGATTATAACGAATTTCATATAGTTAGTTCTCTTGATTAACTATGCAATAAGTTTAATGACTCTGTATCTGCTATTTCACTAACTTCTGGTGGGGTACCAACAAGCCTTCTTCATCACTACCATCTATTTTTACAATAATATTACTCATTTTTGAGCTTGGTTTAATTGTAAAAATTAATTTTAGGCTGATATTTCTAGAACTGCAGAGTTCCGTTATCCAAACCATTTTCTAGTAATTTCGTAATCCAGTACATAATAAATATTTATTGCACTAGTGAAATAAAGATCCACTTTTTCTAGCGAATATAGTTCAATAAAGTTGTGTTTATTGGATGAACGTAGAAAAATACATTTTAAGACTCATTCCATCAACGGAATATGAATAATTTTTTAGTTGGACCATTTCGTACAATTTCATTTAGAGTAAATAAATTTAGACGCAGAATTAATTTGAATATATAGTTGACAGATTGGCATATTATGAATATTTCCTTGAGTCTCATAATATAATAATTGAACGACACTTTTAGCAAGTTTTCTAATTTGGATATTATTAATGAAAGATTTTAATATGTTCCAAATATTCGTAAGTTATTTATACCCTCATTATAGATAAGCGAAAAGAGCCCTTAATATTTACCGATAAACTCAGCCCGAAATATACGTCGAAATAATTGTAGGGCACAAAAAGCCCTTAGAATCTTCATTTACTTTAATGACGTCTTCATCGTTACGTTCTGGCGTGTATACGGCGATAATGGCGGATGTTCGCACAAATTCCATTATCGATAACAACTGTTGGCGTTGTAATTTTCGTAAAGTTACAATTAAATCACGTTGATTCGGATGTAATGGAACCTAAATCATTAATTTTAATTGGCCCAGTCTCCTAGCAAAGTTGGTGAACAATTACTGCAATTCAGTAAGTAATTATTCAAGTATAATAAGTCTCCTGGTTTGCTGAGCTGTTGAATGAGGGATACTAACGATTCTTTGGATAAAACACTAATGAATATGCTTTGTGACGTGATAATAACATACAAGGTGTATCTGTTACGATCTGTGTGTGTGTGTGTGTGTGTGTGTGTGTGTACTGAGCAGTTACAGAAATATATATAAGTTATTTCAGAAACTATAGAAACTCACTCAGAATATTATCACCATAGTTGATAAAAGTAGAATTTATAAAATATTATCAGATTCCCTAGTGTAGATACTAGGTGTCCGAACGTAATTTTGAAAGAACGGTATCAATTTAGGGGACAGATATTTTCAAGGAGTTCAAGCTATTAACAAAGTCAATAACCAAAATTTTCTACGCAGGTACGGAATAATAATAATAATAACTGTATCCTGAATTTTTGAGCAGCCAGTGGCAAAAAAGAGAACTAGGATCTAGGTCTATCCTCATGTTCATAAATATAAGTAAAAGTGCAGTACTCAAATACTAAATATCATCATAACTTTTATTAACGAAACAGGTGAATTGGTTTCAAAGTTGAAGATCCCATTTGGTCAACAAATCTTAAATTTCTGAAGATCTAGCTCATGAATTAAACAAGCTGAATCTTTTTCAAATGCATTAAACTTCATAAAACATGTGGACGAAAATAAATTTGAACATTCTCCAAATTGTGAAAAGGCAGTTGAGAAAGTAGGAATTGATTCCCATTTAAAAATTTATAGAACTAAAGACTTTTCAATAGAAATAAAAAATTAATTGAGAGACAGACTTGTTAACTTTTATAGTAGCAAACATGTTAATTTTAACAAATGAGAAAAAATTTTCTCAGCAATCAATTACAGTTTTTGGAAGTACTTATATGAATAATATCAATTCTTAATTACGTAAAAAATAAATATGTAGAGTTATCCTTAGGATTTCAAGAACAATGTCATTTTTAATTATCTAAATTTTTTAATTAATTAGTTTTGTGATGAATTAGTTTTAGTTTCCCCTCAATTCTGTTTTTATTATTAAATGAATATTAACGATTATGCATACTCACTTTCACTTAACATATTTAACTTATGAAATAATTTTATTTATTTGAAACAACAGTTTATTCTTCATAAACTATAATCGTCATACGTCAATTATTTAGATAAAAATAAGTACAATGGATTTCTAAAGTGCAACTTCAGCTACACTGCTGTCGTTGTCTTGATGGAAAACAACTCCGGTTCTATAGACCAACTCCGGGCGGTTTTAACTATCCAATAAAAGATGAAATGTATCTTTTATTAATAATATAGAAAAGGAAATAAATTTCTTTAATTTTTTATTTCTTAAACCTTTTGATATGTTTATGTTTATAAATTTTCTTGATTTTAGATAGATAAAATTGACGTTTCACCTTTTCCTTAAGACTTTATCAAAATATGATATTGACACTGACAATTTGCGTATTTATATTGATCAATAGATCACCTTCATCATGAATATCAAAATAAGAATAAAATCAAACTAGAACTTTAGTAATTTAAATTAATTTTTCCCTAGTCCTTACATCTCAAATATATAGCAGTAGTCAATTAAATTATTTGTAGTTTTATTAGAATTTCTAAAATAATAAATTTTACTCAAATTATTTAGGTCTTTTTCAACATTTTTTATCGTGTTGATGATCTCTTAGTCTATTTTTTAAATATTGTGATGTTTGCCCTATGTAGACAGCGTCACAATTAGTACAAGGGACTTTATATATAATATCACTTCTTTTGTTTTTTGGTGTTTTAGAAAATATATATCTACGCCGTTGGATAGATAAGGAAAGGAAAATATTCTAATTAAATAGTTGAATTTCTATCATGTATAGAGTGATTTCGTAGAGCATACTTTTCCATTAGGTAATAAATTCGTATAAACAAAAGCTGCTCAGACTTTGAACGATAAATCTTTTTCATATAAAAGCCATTTTGTTTTCACTCTAGTGTACATAATATATGTGTTAATGCGTACTCTAACTCTTAATGGATTCCATTATTATTTGTTTTTTTGTTTTCAACGTTAGTTAAGTGGCCGGCGTTGAGTGCTTCACTTAGAGTAAACATTGTTACAAGAACACTTAACCACAAATTAAGATATAGATCACGTTTAATAGCCGTTCAGATGATGACTCGTTGTCTTATTAAGAGAGAGCCGATGTACTTACTTCAATTTTTAATTTCTACATGGTCGTACTAGCCCAATGAGCAAAGAGACTAAAATTGTTATTTTATAAATAACTTAAGCAAAATAACGAGACATATTTGAAATACTGACTAAATATTAACTCATAAAAGGGTGGTTCAACTAAAAATTCAAACCGATAAATCTTTGTTTAACTTCAAAAATTGATTTCCTGAAGACAATAAATCAATCTTTTATAATTTGAATTTTAATCAACTAAATTCAAACCTGTCTGTATACTAATTAATGTTGGTAATACAGCCACATATTTAATATATCTAAATGGTTTAAAAACTGATTGGAATTGTGATTACAGTGGTTTCTAAGATGTTCATTAATTTAGTAAGAGATCTGTATAAAGGGTGAGTCATGAGAATATAATAATTTAGGGATACCTGTTGAATATTGCACCTTGTATAATATATTTTTTCAAATGCGATAAGTGAGTTCCAATTAATAAAGAAGAGGAGTTCACATTTTTTAGTAACCCCATTATATCCCCCTGAGGGACTCTCTATATAGTAAGAGAATTTAAAGTTTTTCATGACGCACCCTTTATATTATAGAGTGAATAGATTTCAAGGGATTTGAATTCTTAAAAGGCAATTTTGTTTATTGACAAGTCTTATGGAGATATTGCCATCCAAACCGTCCATTTTGGAGAATATAAAGAACTTTGGTGTTTTAGTTTAGGGTTTTCTTCACTTCATAATCTGCAATTTTGTTCGTTGACATGTCCTATGAAGATATTGGCGTCCAAACCGTCCCTTTTGGAGAATTTAAAGATTTTTGGTGTTCTATTTGTTAGAAGTTTTCTCAATTGTTTTTTTTAATTGGTGTGAACCCCCATTGTAAGCCAACTTCAATTTAAATTAGGAGCTTCCTTAACTACTTTTTAGTTACTAAACAAGTAGATTCCTAGAAAATGATAAAATTCTAGTACAAAGGATCAAACTTTTAATATAATACAGGTTGTAAAACACTTATTTCAACGAGACATTCGTACTTCGATTGAATCATGTAAATTTTAGACGACGTAAAAATCAATCAAATTATATTTTGAAAGCATAATAAGGCGAAGTATATTTACCAAGCAGCATATCTTACTCCAAACAATTTTTAAGTTGAAAATGCTGCTCTATTCTTGTCTCCAATCATCACAAACTATAATTTTCTGTACAATTTAAAAAAGATTCACAAAATGTGTAAGATGACGCGGTAAGAAATAATTCGAAAACCGAGTACTACAATAATTTTTACACATCTACATAACCAGTGATGAAATGTGAGAATATTTATTGAGAAAAGAGTGAAAAAGTTTACGAGAACCTCCATAATCAATTACCACCATCCAAACAACCCTTCGATCGAATTGAAAAGCGCTAGCTTCAATTCAAATCGGGTGGCGGATAGCGGTGTCGAGTTTGGCCCAAAATAAATCATCCAAGGATAATGATGGTGGTCAATTTAGTCCCCTAACTAATTGCCAATATATGATTATAACGAACGCAGCGTTGCCGGATAGAATAAATCATCGGCAGCATTACTACGCTGCATTCTTGTCTTTCATTGTACATTGTAGAAATTGATTTATAATCGTTACACCATTATTATCATGTTTATGAAAAGTGGAGAACGATTCAAAATATATTTGATTGACTAATAACATCTTCAATATCATCCATTGTAAATTCTTAGCGATCGAACGGTGATTTTTTCTTGTTAAATAATCACTGTACTGTAACTAACTCCAAAAGCGTGTTATTCAGTGCTTTTGAACTGTATCTAATTTTTGCTTTTTAGTTAAGTAATTTGTTGATGGTTGCATCTCAATCTGGGACTGCGTGCTTAACTAGTTCGTCCAATTGCTCTTTCTCATTCTCATACAAATGATATAAAAAGAAATTTACGAATTCTGGCCAATTGATTTTTGTTTCACTATCGTCAGTCTTCGACAAGTGTGCAAATTTCAAATTAAATCTGATCGCTCGAAATAAGGCACAATCAAGACCAAAAAGTTGGTCGCAAACATGCACTTATAAAAGCGAATCAATAGAAGCTATCATTTTGAATTGAATTGATAAATTGCAATTATGGTAAAGATTGATAAACATTCCATCATCTGTTCTGATGTCCTCATCTGCTTATTAGCTATGGTTTTTTCCTTATGAGGAAATATAGAGAGAAAGGAAGCAATTCCAGGTTGGCAATAGAGTGAATAACGTTTCATTAAAAAGAAAGAAATCTCCACAGAAAGTGATTGATAATCTGATGGAATCATCTATTTACCAATAATAATGTCTACAATATTTTTAATTTGTTAATGTTCAATATAATAGATTTATCACACATCGTCTAAATTAAAATATCTCAATTAAGATATTCTGAAAATTTTGTGTCTGCATACTTGACATTCAAATATATTCTCTAAAATACATCCACAAGAAGAAAGGAGGAGAAGAAGAAGAAATTGAAAATATTCTTAAATATTCAAACTTACATTTTATAAAATCATCAATAACAGAATGGTCTAGCAAACCAAATTGGTACTCAAGATATTTAAAATACAAAAAGCACAATACAGTAGAATATTGAAATATTTCACTAAACTTAAACTAAAATACCCAAACACAATAGCAGTAATATTATATAATAAGTACCTTGTAATGTTTGTGACGATGTTTACATAGGACAGACATCTCAATATTTCGAAAATAGATTAAAAAGTCATTAGTAGTTATAAAAATTCAAAAATTCTTGAAACTAAATCAAATATAAGAACAAGAGAATTTTTAGGACTAGTATAAGAACGAGAATGATCTGAAGAATTTGAGTAAAACTCAGTTTTATTTTAATGCAACATTTATAAAATAGAACAATGAATTTCACTAAAAATGTTTAGGTCTTTTCTGTCATTGACAGCTTTCTTGTTCCTATATATGTGAACCATTTCTAAAGATTCTTTTTTTCTTATATTTTAATCTATTTTCTAAATACTGAGATGTCTGTCCTATGTGTATAGCGTCATGATAATTATAAGGTACTTGATATATAATATCAGTTGTTTTGTTGTTGGGTGTTTCAGATTTGAGTTTAGTGATATATTTTGATAACGTATTCTGTCTTTTTTAACATATTCTTTTTTTTTATTAACAAAAACAATCCACCTAATCTTACGATTAACCGACATTTTACATTTAACCTAGTTCATTAAGTACTTTACTGCTCTAAGTATTCCCAATGGTTCACTTAAGAAATAGACGCAATTATATGCGCAATTCACTGTTGTGGCTACTAACTTTTGAACTGGGTTATAACTTTTCAAAAAATCTCAAAAGGCTTGGTGCGTTTGAGCCTGCAGAATCTATCTTGACTATCGAGAAGTTCCAGTATTTCCCTATTTATGTGGGTATGTATCTTTTTTATCTCTTCTCTGACTGTTTTTATATGGAGTTCTATAGTTGTAAACCATAATTCCATACTGGTTGGTAAGTTGGTAGCTTGTAAGCTTCTTCCTAGTAACTTATATAGTTGTATATTTATCATTCGTTTCCCAGCTTATTCGTCTAGTTTTTTATTAGTTCTGATTGGCACGTTCAACTTAATTTTTGATTAAAACTTTCCCAGTCAATCCCGTTTTTACTTAGTTTAGATACTGTTACTATAATGTATTATCTAATATAGGAGAATGATCTAAATTTGGGCCTTCTATCGCTGGGCCAGTAGCTATGTGGGTTTACCAGTTGAACGGCATTTTACACTTTTAGTATCTATAGCAGGATAGCAGCCTGCAGCTCTTTACCTTTTGTATTAGCCTAGAAATCCTTCACGTATGCTTATATCATATTTATTAAAATGATTCGACGTATTGATTAATATAATTTACAAGTTGACAATCTGATAAAGACCGAAATATGGCGAAACATCAATTTTTTATCTGTTTTAAATCTAATTTTAATTCAGAAGAGACCTAAAATCAAGAAGATTTTCCATGAAAAACATATAAGAGTTTATTAAATAAGAAACTAATGAAATTTAAATGATATAAACTGCAAATTTTCACTTTTACTTATATCGTTATAAAAATCAAGTTTTTGATATGTCGCATTTGTTAAAAAAATTAATGAAGCAGGAAGAATAAATATATAATACCTAAGTCCATATAACATTAATATAATTACGTAATATTTGATTATTATGTTAATTAAAACTAATGAGTTATCAAGTCGACGGCGTGGCCGCAATCGTCATAATTTGCTGCAACCTCAAAAGCTAAATAAACTATTCTGAACTGTCAGCATGAACCAATACCGCCATATTTGATCGACAAACATGATTTGAAAGGTAAATGTTGCCAATCGATAGCAGCTGTTAATTTTCCAGATAATTTGTTGATTAAACATAGTTTATATTTGATTCAGTTCTAACTGAAACAACGTAATTACATTTGTATCACTCCGATGTTTATATTAACAGAAAATCATATTCGAATTAAGGGAATCAATTATTTGTGGACGACCGAATGCCGCTTCGTAATGTTTGGCGCTAATTTGTACAGATTAATGTAAACGTCAATCAAATTTTGAATTCATTATTTATATCATCTCTTTCCATGGTATTTAGGTCGTGCTCGGGTTTCACGAAAATGGCGATTGATTTATACATAAAACAAAAAAAACAATTCTTTCGTAAGGAACTAAATTCACAACTTTGCAAAAAAACAGTTTATTAAGCAAATAAATTAGTAAATGGAGTGGTTTCAATAATCTGACTAAAGTAGTGGACGAAAATCAAATTATTAATAACCCAATATCAGTGTACAAACTGCCTTAAATACTAAATTTCATCAAATACAATAATAACCATAAATAATTATGAAATCAGTAGATAAGGATATTTATGGTCATTTAAAATCATATTAATATAAGATAATGATAAATAATTGAAGATACGTTAATGGGACTCGAGTGGTTAATGGTACTAATGGTTCACATAAGGAGTGATGAGATAATTCGTGTTTCTACTGATATTTTCGTTTTTAAAAGTCTCGTCTAGTCTCACTTTCGAGACGAGACTCGAAAAGATACGAATTTTATTTGCGAAACAAGACGAGACTGCAGATTCACAAAATTAGAAGTAACAGTAAATGAATGAACAACACTTAAAGAAGTCCATAAATTAATGATAAACTTAAAAATTCAAACAAAAAACTACAAGACGGTAATCTGTTATGTTTCCTATGGTATGGTATGTATCAATCAATCTGTTGATTGACAAAGTAGAAACTAAAATTGTTGAGCTGGACTTACAGCTCATCGAAACCAAATGGATAAACAGCTTAGTATGAGCTTTCAGGTATCTAGAGATAGAATTCCAAGTCATTACCAAAAGCAACTTGGATTTATACTGTAGTCTCAATTTTGGATCCTCGTCGTAAATTAGAAACTTTTCACGTGGAGTAAGGTATTGAAGAGAACAAGCATGGAAAAATTTGAAAATATGTACAAAATTTATTCTTCAATATTTTTTTAAGATGGAAAATCAAATCCAACAAAGTCGTTGGAAAGATCAGAAGCCGATCATGTCAAATCCGTTTTAACTTCAGATTTTAAAATTGACTTTGGTGCTATATCTCAGATCATCAAGAGAAGGATTGATGAAGGAATTTTAACAATATATTTCTTCATCAGAATATGGCAAGGCAACAAGTATGCTACAATGGAATGGCGAGGAATGTTCTCAGCATCCGGATCTCATCTGTACCGACAAAAAGACTGTTTTTTAATCTCCTGTAGCCATGAGCAAAAATAAAACATCAGCTAGATGCTTTTATGTTTATATGACCACGGTTTAAATAAAAATATCGTTCAATAACGTACGTTAATGATGAAAAAATTTGTATATGATTCCAATTTATTCATTTTCCCATTTCCCTACATACAATAAATATCAACACACAGATTTAAGAAAAGAATCGTATTATTAATAAATGAGATCTTGAGAAGTATTTTTCTATAATAGTTTTTGTTTGTTCCTCCACTCTGCGAGACAGAAGACGAGACGACACTTGTATTGCGAGACCTTTCAACTGCACGAAGTTTATTGATTAATTAATCTTTTTTTTTTTTTTCATTAAACTATAGAATCTTGTTCCGGAGTACTTATTAACCATTTTTATCCAATATGATAACGATTGTGGGTTCTTACATCTACATCTTCGACTGTACACGACTGTTCACCACATATTAACTCACGAAACCATATTTTCATTACGTCATATGATTCCCCAAATGTAATGTGGAAATCTTTGTAAAGTAAATTTGGTTAATCACCTTGCGTTGCTCGACTTAGTCCATTTTTATTTAGAATATGATGCAGACCTCTTCTGTACACAAGCTTCAACAAGTTTCTTCAATCCTTTCAATGCCTAGGTATGTGTATACTATAACTGAAATCGAATAACTTTTTCTGATAGGGAAGCCGTAGATGTATTTCCATATCTATGGTGAATTTATAGTATTCTATTATTTTCTACTAAAATATTCTAAATAATCCTTGATTCTGAATACCAAACGTATGAAGCTGCTTAATCAATATATTTTATTTAATTATATAAAAGGTAGAAATACACACAGTTAAAGCAACAAAAAATTCAAATAGACACACTGCTAAGCAGCCCATCTGACAGGCATCAAACCAATTATTTTTTATTGAGAAATGAAAGAGTATAATAACGAAATAATAGCCGTGAAATCGTTAAATAATAATAATAATCAGTCGTCTGTCAATTTATCTCAATTATAAAACATGCGCCGACACATGCAGTCGAAACTAGTTACAACAAATGATGTATCATGTTTGGCAAAACTGCAAGTCAGGCCAAGAAATGAGCAAGACGAAATACCTACACCTATACCTATTCATTTCCCTTCCTGGACATTAATTTGTTTTCTTCTGTTTGTTGTCAGTGAAGAATGTTGATTCAATTTATTATTTACTCATTTATAAAGAATGAAAATCAGAAAATTATATTAAGTTAAATCAATTTACAATTCGTTCGCAGTATGATATCTAAAATCTTTAATATGACTGCTTTTCTTCTATCTGTTATTCTATTTTCCAGACTTTATCGCTTTCTATGACATATTTGGTATTTGACCAACTCTTTTGTGTAAAAATTAAATAGTAGGACAATGATTACTGAAAAGTGAATTAATAAAATGAATCAGTCAATATGTACAGTTCTGCTAGTAGCTAGATCATATTATTAGGAAATGAAAACAAAAAATATCTCTAATAACCTTAAACCAAGAGATGTACTTGGTCAGTATGATCCATATCCCAGTTAGAGGTCACCATGGTACTTCAGCTTACACTAAACAAACATCCCGACGAAAACAGATTTCTCAGACATGATAAATAACATCAACCAATACCTAGACGAAGAGGATCAAGAAACCCTAGGATTCGCAAAACCGATCGAAGTGAAAGAAGTACTCAGGTTCTCATCAGCAACAGAAGCTCCGGTAATAGACAGAATTTTAAATAGAGCGCTGAAAAATATACCGAAAAAAGTTCTAGCATACCTCTAAGCGGCATGTTGAGGACAAAACACTTCCCATCGAGATTAAAACATGCAGATATCATCATGCCGAGAAAACCCAGAAATGATCCCACTTTTCCCAACTGTAGACCGATAAGTTTGCTACTTGCCATAATTGAAATCTCAGAGAAAGTGATGCTGAGGAACAAAAAAAAACTCTAAATACAATACCAGCAGAACAGTTCGGTTTAGGTGAAACCACAGCATCGAACAGCAAACTAGTGGAATATACTTCTCGAGGTTTCAACCAGAAAGAGTCCACAGGGTAAGCCTCCTAGACATAAGCAAAGCTTTCGGTCGAGTGTGGTACGAGAGTTTGCTTGCTTTGAAAGATGAAAGGACGCAGGATACACTAAACCGCTCATAAAACTTATGAGCACGTACCTCGAAGTTTCAGGTGAAGGCTGCAAACGAAAAATCGGATAGCAGCAGGCGGGAGTACCGCAAGGAGCGGTGCTATCACCGATGTTGTATAGCATATATACAGCGGACGTCCCAAAAATAGAGAAAACCATGAGAGCAAACGAGACTTCAAAATGCTGCAAACGAGATAGAAAAATGGTGCAAAGGAAGAACTAGACGTTCTCTATAAGAAAAAAAGGAACCACAGGCCCAATCGATACATGAAAATCAACGAAGAAGACATTCAGTGGACAAAAAAGGCCAAATACCTAGATGTAACGTTGGATCAAGGTCTCACTTTCAACGAACACGTAAAAAAAATTGTCGACAAATGAGACAAGCGAAAGCAAGACTATGCGGATTAATCTGTAGCTGAGGACGAAAACAAAACTTAAACTTAAAACAAACAGAACAAAACTACGAGTCCAACAAAACATAACGCTGAGACAAGCCTTAAATTTCCACTGAACAACAAAGAGCAAAAAGTATTGTACATCATGGACAACAGGGCAGAAAGTTATTAGACTAACTGGCAACGTAACCTAACGAGGAATCAATGGAATTAATCAGGTAGAGAAGATTATAGTAAACACAAAACTACACATACAAAAAAAACGAAAAGCCAAAAAAATAAACATAAAATACAAAAATCTTCAAAGATGTTGTATTTTCCGAGTCAACTTCGGTTATACATCGGGAAAAGCTGTAAAGGAGGCGAAGGATCACTTGGATTAGACCTTTTGTTAGCGAAGAAGGCTGTAAAGGGTTTACCCGAGGCAGCGAAAACACACACAGATTAAGACTTCAGAACAACAAGGGTGTTTAGCCAACAGGCTAACTAATCAAAAAGATAAGACCTTCAGAACCTCCCATAGATCTTAAGTTAGAGGAATGAGTCTACTCGCGAAACTGCGACGCGAACGAGGATGAGAACCTGTCGAAATGACAGGGGCTGGTGGAATGTCTTTCTTTGTATCCATCCGCGGTTTTATCCAAGGAGTGGATGTTTAAAGGAACGCACATGTGTGTGTTTTGAGCTTATTCCTTCCAATACTTCATTCGTAATTATATTCTAGAGTTTCAAGAATTTTTCGTACTGACTGAGGAAAAATATTGGCTAGAAAAGTATTCCGAACTTCAGTAAAATAAAAATTGAGATAGTTTCGTCAATAAAATGTATTAGTCAACGTATTTATTTGCTTAATGGAAATAAAAAGCAGTAGGAGTATTTCCAGGAACAGAAAAACATAGAAAAATGTAGTGGAAGTCATTTTTTTAGAAGAAAACGAATATTTATTTATAATTTACTATGAATAATGTCGATATAAGGCTACTTTCTCAGTAACTTTCCCTTTCGCGTATCAATTACATCTTTAAAAAAAATAATTTGATAATGTTTTGTTTGAGAAATAATCAAAATATTATTCTGAGTGAAGTTGAATAGCATGATATGTGGAAATACAGGCCTATAATAAACTGATCGTTGTGAATTTTCACTATGGGAATATAACTAATTGCATAATAAATCATGAACTATAATTGGTGGAGAGTGTACCACTGCTATTTATCAATTAATTAAAAATTAAACAGATTAAATTAGCCCACAATATTGACAATTACCCAATAACTGAAATAATTATGCATGTATAAATTATAATCAAAATAAACAAGCATGTTGATAATCAGTAGTAATTAAGTACATAGTAAATTAAATTGTAAATAATACTAATAACGTTTGTTGCGTATGAATTTAATATTTATATTTGTGACGATTTGATCAGAAAGTCATGAAAATATTAAATAATCAATTTTCTTAATGTGAAACTTTTTATGGGATATTATAGGAGTTTTGGAATAAGGATTAATTCGTAGAGCTGTTAAACTCCTTGTCTTTTTCTAATTACCATTTACTTAAGCAGAGTGAAGACATAAAAAGTTTAAGAAAATTTTCACAAAGAGGAGACGCCGTAAATAGTCGCCGAACCTTTCTTTGGTATTAGCTACAGAACAATGAAAACAAAAACTGGAAAATAGGAGCAAACCAATTATTCGGACAACCTACAGGAGTTGAGACAGACAAAGACTCTTCTGAGAAACTATAACCAGAGAAGATCTGCTGAATGTGTCAACCTAAGTAAGAACAATCTACGAATACTAACGGTAGTCCTATAGAGGTACTGTCGCCTCAACAAACACTTGAAGACACTAGACCCAACAGATAATGCCATGCAGATTTTATTGGATAGAGGACGAAACCTCTATCCACATTCTCTCGAAGAAGACTACACTACACCTGGTAGCGCTTGAAATAGAAGACGAAGAGCTCTGGTAATTAAAGCCATCCCACATTCTAGACTTTTTAAAAAGAGTGGGATTAATGGATCAGCTGTAAACAAATTATTCTTCAGTATCGCAGCTAGAAATCCATACGTACATACAAATAATCACGTGAATGTTTAAGAGTTTAACAATATAGGTTTTGCATATAAGTCAAGCGGTGTTGATATTATTATTTCATACAAAATATGGGACCAGTTCAGAATTGTAACATCTTGTGTAGTAGGGTAAGTAAATCTCAGTTAGTCAGAGTGAGGTTTTGCATATAATTTTGTCATATTTATTATAATATTTCTCTCCATCATACAAATTTTTTTGTTAATACATGAGGATGAATGGAGAAAAAATTTCTATTCCAGTCATTGGCGATCGGAATTGCTTATTCAAATGTGTACAATCCGTTGTTATAGATCTCCAAGTATCATAATTTCCATGAGGAGAGTAGGGTTCAAGGACTGTATAATTTACTTCAGAGTCCTCTTTAACAATTAGAAATCTCTTCCTCTTATATAAGTAAATAGAAAACCGTCGAAATCGCAGAAACTTAATACTTGGACCTTTGAATTTGGCTAAAAAATCTACCAACTTATTTCATTTCAAATGTTCTCGTAGTCATTCAAAAGTCAAAGATTAAGTTCATCTCTTACCAGTCGCAAACCGATTGTGGACTTGTTGTTTTGGTTATCTACCCTGTAGGAAAATAATTAAATTTTATATATTTAGATATATAAACTCGCGTGCATAGAAATCGACTCAATATATATATTTTTTTAAATTATTCATTTAAAAAAAAAGAAATATGCTGTTTGAAATACAATTTAATATGCTTCAATGTAAGTATAAATTTATCTGTAAGACTTATCGTTTATATGCATAGCAACCGGTTAACAATTCATAAATATTTTTAAGTTTAGTGTTACTTTTACTATATTTTGAAAAGAAACATCCAATTTACTTCCTACAGAACCAACAACCATCAAAGACAACACTCTTAATCTGTCTCCATGTTCTCACTACTTAGTTTTCTCCATAGTACATCGTTTATCCATACCATAGAGGAAAAGATACTATATCAGAACCGTAGTAGATCGTTTTCCATACCGTAAAGGAAATGAAACTGTATCAGAATCAACAAACATCAAAGACAACACGCTGAAATTTTGTCATATTTTGATAGTTGTGAACGTTAAATGTTGTCGTATTCAATAATGTCTAATCGTTGAATGTTGTTATTTTCAATAATTTTGGGCATATTTTGGCAGTTCTTATCAATAAATTTTGTTATTTTCATTAATTTTTTTCATATTTTGACAGTTCTTATCATTGAATGTTGTTGTTTTCATAATTATTGTCATACTTTGACAGTTGCAAGCGTTAAATGTTATTGTTTCCAATAATTTTTGCCATATTTTGACAGTTCTAATCATTGGATGTTGTTATTTTCAATAATTTTTGCCATATTTTGGCAGTTCTTATCATTGAATGTTGTTGTTTTCATAATTGTTGTCATACTTTGACAGTTGCAAGCGTTAAATGTTATTGTTTCCAATAATTTTTGCCATATTTTGACAGTTCTAATCATTGGATGTTGTTATTTTCAATAATTTTAGGCATATTTTGGCAGTTCTTATCAATAAATTTTGTTATTTTCATTAATTTTTCTCATATTTTGGCAGTTCTTATCATTGAATGTTGTTGTTTTCATAATTGTTGTCATACTTTGACAGTTGCAAGCGTTAAATGTTATTGTTTCCAATAATTTTTGCCATATTTTGACAGTTCTAATCATTGGATGTTGTTATTTTCAATAATTTTAGGCATATTTTGGCAGTTCTTATCAATAAATTTTGTTATTTTCATTAATTTTTCTCATATTTTGGCAGTTCTTATCATTGAATGTTGTTGTTTTCATAATTATTGTCATACTTTGACAGTTGCAAGCGTTAAATGTTGTTATTTTCAATAATTTTTGCCATATTTTGGCAGATCTTATCATTGAATGTTGTTGTTTTCATAATTGTTGTCATACTTTGACAGTTGCAAGCGTTAAATGTTATTGTTTCCAATAATTTTTGCCATATTTTGACAGTTCTAATCATTGGATGTTGTTATTTTCAATAATTTTTGCCATATTTTGGCAGTTCTTATCATTGAATGTTGTTGTTTTCATAATTGTTGTCATACTTTGACAGTTGCAAGCGTTAAATGTTATTGTTTCCAATAATTTTTGCCATATTTTGACAGTTCTAATCATTGGATGTTGTTATTTTCAATAATTTTTGCCATATTTTGGCAGTTCTTATCATTGAATGTTGTTGTTTTCATAATTATTGTCATACTTTGACAGTTGCAAGCGTTAAATGTTGTTATTTTCAATAATTTTTGCCATATTTTGGCAGTTCTTATCATTGAATGTTGTTGTTTTCATAATTATTGTCATACTTTGACAGTTGCAAGCGTTAAATGTTATTGTTTCCAATAATTTTTGCCATATTTTGACAGTTCTAATCATTGGATGTTGTTATTTTCAATAATTTTTGCCATATTTTGGCAGTTCTTATCATTGAATGTTGTTGTTTTCATAATTGTTGTCATACTTTGACAGTTGCAAGCGTTAAATGTTATTGTTTCCAATAATTTTTGCCATATTTTGACAGTTCTAATCATTGGATGTTGTTATTTTCAATAATTTTAGGCATATTTTGGCAGTTCTTATCAATAAATTTTGTTATTTTCATTAATTTTTCTCATATTTTGGCAGTTCTTATCATTGAATGTTGTTGTTTTCATAATTGTTGTCATACTTTGACAGTTGCAAGCGTTAAATGTTATTGTTTCCAATAATTTTTGCCATATTTTGACAGTTCTAATCATTGGATGTTAATATTTTCAATAATTTTGGGCATATTTTGGCAGGCATATTGTTATTTTCATAAATTTTTGTCGTATTTTGACAGCTCCAATCATTGAATGTTGTTGTTTCCATAATTATTGTCATACTTTGACAGTTGCAAACGTTAAATGTTGTTATTTTTAATAATTTTTGCCATATTTTTGCAGTTCTAAACGTTAAATGTTATTTTTAATAATTTCTGTCATATTTTGGAAGTTCTAATCATTGATTGGTGTTATTTTCAATAATTTTTGTCATATTTTGACAGTATCAAGTGTTTAATGTTTTCAATAATTTTTGCTATATTTTGACAATTTTTTGCGATAGTTTTTGTCATATTTAGGTAGTTCCAGCATTATCAGTTCAAAAAAGGATATGATTGTGATATTATGAATAAAATCGATAAGAATGCTTTCACGTCGAAATATGAAACCAA
The DNA here is from genome assembly GCF_026250575.1 of Diorhabda carinulata. NCBI lineage: Eukaryota > Metazoa > Arthropoda > Insecta > Coleoptera > Chrysomelidae > Diorhabda > Diorhabda carinulata. The sequence goes on from NC_079471.1 coordinate 5,426,636, forward strand.
GTGCAATAGACCATTTTCGGGATTTTCTAATTTTTTTTCACTTCTTATTCGTCAGATTAACTTATTTTTAAAAGGTTTTACCCTTATTATTCACCCAGGACAGGTCATAAAAAGTTTTTGGCGCTATCGCCTCTAGATATAACTTGAATTAACTAATTAAAAGTATAATATAATTATCCCGAGCGCTGCGCCATCTTTCGGCGCAAATCTCATTTCAAACGTATAATGAGAACAGAATTTATAGAGCATTTCTGGTTTAATTTCAGGAATGATATAATATACTATATATTATCCAGCTATTAATAGTTAAAGTTGTGCGGTGTATTCAAGTATGGGCTAATTAAAAGGAGAGAGAATAGGACCGAGAGAAAGACATGATGAAGAGCGAGACAAAACACAGGATTGGCTTTGCAATTTCTTTTTAATTTACGTTAAAGTCGGCAATCGATTCAAACTCTATTACAGCTAACTGATTAAAATAGAAAATCGATTAACTTACATCAAACTTTTCATATATTTTGTGTCTTTACATCAAAACTTTATTTATTATGAGTGAAAGAACCATGCAAAAAATCTTGCTTGATTTGAATTAACGTTGATACATATTAACTAATTCATATTATACATCGTTCGTATGCCAAGTGAAACGTTTCGTTTCAAGAACTACTAGATCGATTCCTATGTTGTCACTAAGATATCGGATACCTTTGTTAATTAATAAAATCGATTGACGACATGTGAACCATCCACACTCTCCATCATGAAAGGATTCTGCCCCCTAATCACTTTCCTAGCCTGCGTTACTTTTAAAAGGAATAGTGAACTTTCTAAGAAGAACTAAAAGATTAATTAATGTTATTACAATATTTATTCTCATCTATATTTTTGTAAAAGTTAGACACAATTAGAATATCCGACAAGGAAAATGCTGAGTTATCAGAATGTTTGTATCAAATAGAGAAGGTATAAAAACAGAAGAAATGGAAAAACTGTGTGTGCGAGTTGTGCGTTGAAGTAACCAACGTTTTTTCCATTCAGAAGCACCAAGTTTTTCAGAAAAGCTAGACCTTTAACGTTGGAAAATAATTTTTTCGCAAATACTATTCAAGTAATTCGGATTCAAATCTGGATGATGAGATCTCGAATGTTTTGAATGGAGTGTACCAATATTATATAAATCGAGCTTCGGATTTAACATGTTAAAGTCTAAGTAAATATTTTTTTTAATTTTTCATGTCTTAGTCATTTATATATGTTTTGCTTGATAAATCGTCTTGATATTAGGTCTCTTCTGATATATTTTGATACAGACCGAAATAGGTCGAAACGTCAAATTTTAACCTGTTTTTTGAAACTGATTTTCCATCGAAAAACGGTTTATCATGAAAACGCGAATAATTTTACACAATTATAATAAGATGAATTGTCAGTTATTAGTACTGGGTACAATATAGAATATAATATTTTCAACTACCATTTTCGTCTTTTTATAATTATGGTAATCTTCCATTGTGTGCCTGTTTGCCTCTCTGAGGTTCTTGTACTTTGCACCTTATCGATTTTATCTTATAAGAAAAAAAATTTAGATATTTATTTACCAAAAACCCTCCTCTGATGTAGTATAAATTCCATCAACTTCAATTTTGATATCTGTTCCAGAAATATTTTGATACAGACCAGAATAGGTCGAAACGTCAAATTTTAACCTGTTTTTTGAAACAGATTTTCCTTCGAAAAACGGTTTATCATGAAAACGTCAATAATTTTACACCTTAACCAGTTTGTCACAATATTTTTCTGGCTATTCGGCTATTTTATAACAATTGTAATAAGATGAATTGTTGGTTGTTAGTACTGGGTACAATATAGGATTTAATGCTTTTCAACTACCCTTTCAATCTTTTTATAATTATGGTAATCTTCGATTGTGGCCTGTGTGCCTTTCTGAGGCTCTTGTAGTTTGCACCTCATCCAGTTTATCTTACTAGAAAAAAAATTTAGATATTTACTTACCAAAAACCCTTCTCTAATGTAGTATGTTCAAGATATTATTCAATCAGCTACCTTCAGAATAAAAAGGAGCAAATACATTTTTTAATAAGTTCCGGAGATTGATAAAACAATTTCTGCTCCAAGGACCTCATTATTCTGTGGCAGAATTCTACAATCTACCTTAGGTTGGCATTCAGTATGGAATATGAAGTGAGATATTAATACCGTAAAATGACAATAAAGCTTATATCTCTCTAGTTAATGACGCTACTCTAATAAAAACATAAACGTAGTGCATATTTTTCAATAAAATCGATAAAACTACTATGAATTTGGTCTCAAATATTGCCCAATATCCAAAATTCCCTATAAATTACTTGAATACATCATAGAACGAATTAATTTATATATATATTACTTATAAACAGATGTAATGTTTGTAATCAATAAGCTGATTATAACAGATCGAATGTGAAATTTAGATATGGCAAATTGGATATTTTCCTTTTTATGAAAAGATGAGATATCAACACTAACTTCAAGTAGTTAATTGTTTCCAGACCAGTCCTGTGTCCTACAACAGCAAGATATTTAATTAGCTTTCGTTGCGCGTCGGTATTCATCATGCCGCCACCGGGCCAGGGGCTAAGGGAATGGGCTTCGATTGCCAGAATCATCCCCCTCTCAGATCCAATCATTTCGAAGCACATCCTGAATACCGAACACTTTCAGGTGTATATTTCTCTCAACATATCTTTAACGAATGATATATATCTTTGTTTTATTTTTACAGATAAACGAACCTTCAATAACCGAATTTATATCATTTACCTCGTATATTCGGTATTATAATCATATCAGTTGATGAATGATGAAAAAGAATAAATATCAAGCGCTAATGATTTCCGGTTCTCTTAACAGCAAACATTCCAGAATCTCATCGACGTTTATCCATCGAATCGCTGTTAGTAAGTTATACCGACAATTTCCAGTTGTCGTCTCTTAATCACTAGCAACTCTAATGACCGCTCGTCTGTTTATTTCTATTCTCAATCGCTCATTAAACACCCTGTGTTCCTACGGGCCCAATCAACCAGCAAACACGTTTACAAAAGGATCCAATATCGAAATACGCGCTATGTACCAAAATTGTCGACGATCCAGTTCCAGTTATCGATATTTCAATTTCCAAAGTGTTGTTTGTTTGATTCTCTCTCTATCTGTCTGTCATCGATGACGACGTCATTCATAACACGAGAAAACCAAATGTAACGTTTGTGATGCCGAAGTAATTAGTTTCGTCCTAAAAAGAGTTGCAAAAAAAATCAACAGGAAACGATTTTTTTTTTGCCTTTTGCGTAACTCGACAAAGTACGCTTTTGCCGAAACGAATTCGAACTCTGTTAATTGCTACATCATATATACACGAGCTTGTGAGTCTGACCTAAATTATTCGTCTTGTACATATACGAATTGCGAATAATTCGAATATGGATGCGTACCAAACACCAATAAGATTTTAGGAATAATACGTGGTTTCCAAATGTACTTCATCTAAACATTCTGAATGATACGCATTCTTTTTGTTCGATTTTTTGCAGTAGAATTAACACTGTGCTGAAAAGGCAAATACACAGATTCTTGAACAACTTAACCCCTCTTATTTATACATCGCAGCTATTGCAGGCATAGAATTCTAGACAGTTGGAGCAAAAAAATGCGATTCAGAAATTGCGAATAATTTTAATGTCAATACTAATAAGGATTAGTAGCTGTCATTCGACATTTCCCTTGCCTGTTTTCCAGTTTACTGTTGATTCTTTGTGTAAAACCTAACGATTGCAAAGTGTAGTGATTTAAGAGGCGCATAATGCCTTTAGATCCGATTGTTGTGACAAGAATTGTTGCGCTGTTACAAGAATGTCGTAGGCAACGTGAAACTCCAAGAATTGTTGCAAAGGGTGTATCAGCGCTTTCTGGAGACTGGCCTGATCACTAGAAGACCAAGGTCTGGGCAAAAAAGAGTTACCACTCAACTAGATGACCGATTTTTTGTTAGGTTTGCGGAATAGGACAGCTAGTGCGGTTTCATTGCGAAATCAGTTGGAAGAAGTGAGAAATGTCAACGTTAGTGAATGGACCGCTAGAAGAAGACTTCATGCTGCTGGACTGTCATGCAGAGGAATAGCTACAAGATTGTATTTTTTGTTTGTTTGTATTGTTCTCAGATGAGTCGTGTTTTTGCCTCACTGGGTCAAATGGACGTCGACGAGTGCGGAGAAGACCTGGGGAAAGATATGTTGAAGTTTGCATTGACGAGTGTCTTACATTTGGTAACAGGTCAGTTATAGTTTGGGTGAGAATCAATGCGCAAGCTCGTACAGAGCTGGTCTTGATAGAAAATGGCTCCCTAACCTCCCACAGCTGCAATACGGAGGTGCTTGAAGACCATGTTATACCTTTCATGGTGACTATAGGAGAACGTGGCATTTTTATGCAAGATCATGCGAGATCACATACAGTCAGAATTGTCGGGGAGTATCTGGATGAGGTAGAAATTAGGCGGTTTGACTGGTCAGCCCGCAGCCCAGACATGAATGCAATAGAACAAGTCTGGGACGAGTTGGGACGACTGATCCGCAGACACACACTAGCACCAAGATATTACATTACATTTACATAATGATGCGTTGCACCACAGACACTGGTACATCTATCATTGGAACACACAAAAACTGAACATTAAACAATTTTTAAGTTCAAAACTGAACGTTAAATGTCTTTTTACAAGATGTGATCTGTACGAACTCTAAATAAAGACTACTACGCTTTGCTATATAATACCATAAGATAACCATACTTCAGGCTTCTCTCTACCATTTAAGTGCGTATTCTCTGATTTCATACTTCGATAAGTACCGTTGATAAATCAAAAACTTAAATAATTTCTTATACAGATCAATACAAAACTGTTGTTACAAAATAAATTCACTTTCTTCACAATACATCTGTGAAGCTGTTTTCAAATGCAGGGAATATTCCCCCCAATACTTTCTATAATTCAAATTAACACCGATAACTATCTCAATCATCCAAATCCACTTATACTAACAGCAAGGAATAAAAAAAATCCTCGTGACAAATTTAATGCTTTCAAAACAAAGTTTTATCTGATCCTCTAGTAGACGACCCTCTGCGTTTCTCTCAACAAGTTCTTAATTTCAGAATAAAAGGACCCCTTTTTGCGGGCCACTCTCATAGACGTACTGAAAAGAATAAATGTTTAAATATAAATTGAACGTACGTTGTTTGTTTATGAGGAAACAAATTAGTACAATTTGAAAATTGAAATTGAATGGGATTTTATGGAAATTAGAAATTAATACCCGTACTATATGCATTCCCGATAAAATTATACTGAGTGAATTTTATGTATGGAACCCCTCAATTATCTCGGAAACGGCTTGTAAGTCAAAAACAAACGAGTAATATCTTTAATAATTTATATCCTAACCGAAATCCCATAACAAGATCTACCATCAGTAAATTAGTAAAAAAGTGGTTCAGTGAAAGATTTATTCAAATCAGGGCGCAGAAAAACTGCATCAACTGAAAACAAATCTTTAGATGTTTGTGTCCTGTTAGAAATGATCCACTAGACAAATATCCAGGGAATTTCCTTAAAAAAATTTTACGTGATAATTAATTCTATCAAAACGATCCAAATTTTTTAAGTAATGTTTTTCGATGGGGCCACTTTTTGTATTAATTGAAACGTAAATCGGCACAATTGTAGACACTGGTCACGTAACAATCCTCGTTGGATGCGTGAATCCCACACCCAATATCCCGAAAAACTAAATGTACGAGCCGAAATAATAGGCGACAAAACAGTTGGTCACTTTTTCATTGAGGATAACTTAAATGGTTCACGGTATTTTCAGTTACATTTAAAAAAAAACTTCATTATTAGAAATTTTAAGACAATAACAATATCCCAAACGAGAATACCTAAATAATGTCTTTCAAGAAGATAGATTGGTAGCCGTGGTTTTATCGAATGGCTCCCGCGATCACCAGACATGAATCCTTTAGACTATTTCCTGTTGGAAATGTGGATCTACTTTAAACATGACAGAAACATTTGAAGCTTTTTCTTCAGTTGTAGATTTTCTGCGCCATGATTTGGATAAATATTTTCCTGTACCAGTTTCTTTAAATTTTTTACTACCTCACTGACACTAGACCTTGTATCAGCCCATAAATTATTAAACAATATTCAAATTGAACGAGTTTATGGCATTTGGGAGAAAAGAATATTACATGATTTCTAAAAACACAAAATATATAGGGTGACAAAGTTTATTATTTTTCCGAAAATAGGAAAGATCTGACAACAATGTAGATACCACAATAATACCGGCCGTCTCACAAGACCCTTGCACGAAAAAAATTATAAAAATCATGTGAACTATTAAAAAAAATAATAAGGGGCATCCAATGTAGTTTTTGAAAAATTATCGTTATGGAATCATAGGCTGTGGAGTTGTTTTAAAAACACTATTATATTTGCAGTGTTGCTAATCTTTTTACTATTATTATTCTCAGTTCCACTGATTCAAGGATCAGAAGAAATGGGGCAATTTATACACTTTCACATATGTGGAAAAAGGGTGCGCCATTGGTCCTTTCTAGGTACCCCCTATGAAATTAAATAATAATTTCTATATCGTTGACCAAACAATTGTAGAGACGCCATTTATTATAATACTTTAGACATTTGGCTGGATAGCAAGAGAGGGGTGCAAAAGTAGAGTTATTGTTCGAAGGAATGTTAAGAATAGGGAGATCGGGTATATTTCACAGGCAATGAGCCTTAGTGACAGGATTATGACTATTAGTACGGTCATTTTAGGTATAAGCAAAATGAATAGATGTGTTTCTATAAATACGTTAAAAAATTTATAAGAGAAGTGCAGCTTTTGAGAAAATTCAAGAATGTTTCAAATGGAGGAAATTCAAAATGTAACTATTTATATATATATATAACAAATCCAACCAGAAGTATTTATAAAAAAGTAGTCTGCCCATATTGATATTTGGAGTGGAAACATCGACACTTGCACACAAACAAAAATGCAAAATACAGAGTACAAGAATGAGATTTCAACGAAAAATAATGAGAAAAGAACGATTAATGCGGAAAATATGGATCACAAACTTATAGTCCAGTGAACAACGGTTTTTACCTCAAATTTCCATCAAGACGCATTGATTTGCTAGAAATTTTAATAGTGGTTATTGAATATCTTGAAAATTAAAATCTACCCTACATCGATATGTGGTCACTATGAAGGTCAAAAACATCCCAACTAGAGGGTGGTAACTTTTATTGTTAAAACTAACCATAAAAATCATTCTAAGCACAAATTACTCGTTTTATTGAAAAATTGATTCTTTTTGACTTATACGTGATTGAAATTTTGAATTTTTGTTACAAAAAAAACATGTTTTTAATATATTTTTCGCAAATAACTCAAAAACTTTATATTTTATAGCAAAACTGGGTAATTATACACTTTCTCGGTCACCTGGTTTTTTGGCTCTAGAAAATCGAAAAATGGATGGATTTTAATGATCTTGGTCTCAAAATGTTCCATTTTACTGCAGATTTATAAAAAAAATTAGTAGAAATAGCTGGAATAAAAATTTCTCATATTTTTACTGTTTTAAATCGTAAAAAAAACGGTTTTGCAAAATAATCCTTTACAAAAAATTATCTCATTATCAGATAAAGTTCTTATATTTTTTTTGTATTCTACATAAATAAATAAACAATTAAAAAAATCTAAAAAGAATGATTTTTTCAGTTTTTAAAGCTTAAAATGAAATCGATGAAAAACAATCAATTTTCGTGAATAGTTAATGGAACATTTTGAGACCAAGATCATTAAAATCCATCCATTTTTCGATTTTCTAGAGCCAACCTAACCTAACCTAACCTAACCTAACCTAACCAAAAAACCAGGTTACCGCGAAAGTGTATAATTACCATAATTTTTTGTAAAGGATTATTTTGCAAAACAGTTTTTTTTACGATTTAAAACAGTAAAACTATGAGAAATTTTCATTCCAGCTATTTCTACTAATTTTTTTTATAAATCCGCCGTAAAATGGAACATTTTGAGACCAAGATCATTAAAATCCATCCATTTTTCGATTTTCTAGAGCCAAAAAACCAGGTGACCGTGAAAGTGTATAATTACCCAAAACTGTAAGGAGACTAAATGTTGCTTTCAAAAAATGAGAATAATGTTTTTTTTGCTTTAAACCTAATAAAAATCGAGTTATGATGTGGTAAAACTTTTTAGTGAACCGGAAATTTTGAAAAATTTGTAATTGAATAAGTAGAAAACGGTCAATTGTACGGAAAAAATATATGCTTCTTTTTTAAAAAACTATTCAAATGAGACTTCATAACATTTTGTAATACATAAAATAAGGAAGTTATGACGAAAATAAGATAGAATCCTTTCATTTCAATTTGCAAATTCCTTTAATTGAATACATATAATATGATCAAAAAGTGTGAATGGTTTAGAGAGCTTGATTCTGAAAAAATTTATAGTTATAATAGAGAAAGAGTTTTTAAATTTTTTTAAAAAAAAATGTCTTTTATTAAAAAAACATGGAAGATACGTTAAAACAACTGGAGATCCAATAAATTAATTTTCTCTTAAATTTTATTTTTTATGCTTTTCTTTATTCCAGAATGAACCGAGTTATAAGCTTTTAAAGTTCATAGTAGCGTGTGACTGGTAAAGTTTTGAAGTCCTTTTAACATCTCCTTTTTAAAAATAAAGAGGTCATTGTATTCCAACAATTCCAACCAAATCCATGCGTCTTGATGGAATTCTGAGGTGATACCATATTTTTACCGTTGTTCACTGGACTATTACAAAACGAGAAAGAAAAATCGTGAAGGATTTGATCGAAAGAAATGAAGATAACAGAGGAAAACGAGGAATAAGAAGACTAGAAATAAAACTTGAAAGAAAGAATTGAAATAACTGGTGAAAAGGAATCCACGCAGTAACTCAATGACACATCTAGTAAATATGTAATGTATTTAGTTAAACAAGTTTCGTTCAGCGTATTAAACTGAAAGTTAAAAAGGTCAACTTAAACATTTAATTTAGAAAAACACTTCCTCACTCCATCAGTAATTATACAAGAATAAAACTAATAAATATATTCAAGACATACTTAAAGGTATTTATATGACAATAAAATTTTATTTAATGACATTACGGTACCAGCATAACTATATACCGAAGAACAATAACTCATAAATCGATGTGTCGAGCATTATTTAAAGACAATCCCACACAAATTTCTAATTACTCACTTTTGTAGTTTGTTAAACCATTGCAAAATAGTAATTTTAGACTTTTTCATAATTTAATATGCTACTTTCATCTGTTTTTGCATTTAATGTGTCTACGCAGCAGAAATTCTCGTAATATAATCTAACGAAACTTGAATTGTAATTAATTAGCTACTTCATTGATATATAAAAACTAATACATTCATAATATAATTTGAAATAATCATAACTATAAAATCACATTTTCACATTTTTCAAAAACGTTGTGTCTAGTGTTTTTCCATCCTAAAGGGACAGCTTTATCTATTGAAGTCTGCAAATTCATTGATACAAGTCATGTACTTCTTTGGCTCTGCCCAAGTGGGTTCTATACATTCAATTTGGACATGATACGGAAACAGTCGCTATAATATTTCAATAAATATTATTGTCTTGCCATTAACTCTGATTTAATTGCAGTATCAACGAATCTCATTCCCTTTCTTCTTCTTAGCGTGCCGTATCAAGTCCTCTAGACGTTCGCAAAACTCTCTCTTTCTTGAGCTAGTCTAAATAACTGTCCTGATTCTCTTATCCCAGTCCATTCTCTAATATTCTTCAACCAAGAGGCTTGTTTCCTTCCAATTCCGCTACGACCTTCAGCTTTACCCATCATAATCAGCTGGAGGATATTAAACCGTTATCCACCAACTCACGAACGGCATTTGCTCTGTTAAGGACTGCATCATTTGTTTGCATAGCTGTCCACGGTATCTTGAGCATACTTCTATATAACCACATTTTAAAAGCCTCTAAGTGATTAATGGTAGCTTCGGAGGTGAAATGTGTAATTATCATTAGAGAAGAGTGATCTCGTTTTAAAAATGATGAACGATCGAGTTGTTCAATAATGTAGCAACCAAGATATTTGAAACTAGACACTCTTTGAATAGTTTGTCCGTTTACTTGTAGCTGTGCGTCATGGTACGGCAAGCGACTAAATATATGGTATACCATATATTTTGTTTTAGAACAGTTAATGTTTCTTCCCACTCTGTCAATGGCGTTTAAAAGGCATTGCAGTCCATTCAAGTCGTCACACAGTACAACTGTATCGTCTGCGTATCTGATTGTATTTATAAGTTTATCGGTAATTTTTACTCCATATGATAAGTTGTGCTCAGCTTTTATCTGAATACAAATTGAACAGAAGTGGTGAGAGTATGCAACCCTTTCTGACTCTTTCTGCATTCTTCTGTCGATTTTCCCTTGATTCGAAAGCCCGCTTTTTGGCGCCAATATAATTTTTCGATGATTCTTACGTCGGAACTATCCCTTAATATATTCATTAACTTGTCGTGTTGTACTCGATCGAACGCCTTCTCGTAATCGATAAAAACTGAAAATACATTTTTCCCTTGATCTCGGAATTTTTGTAGTAATAAATTCAGTACAAAAATTGTTTCTTGTATTCCGAACGCATTTCTGAAGCCGAATTGAGTTTCGTCTCGATCCTCTTCGCACTTATTTCTGATTCTAGCGTGGATGATTCTAAAGAATATTTTTATAGCGTGACTCATAAGACTTATCTATAGTTACTATAGTGATTTGGATGTTGTTTTTTTCGCAAAGTTATGAATTCGGATTTTAACCAGTCTTCTGGAGTTTCAGTCTAATATTTCTATGTTTTCTTCATTTATAAGCTTTAGCATCTCTGTTGGAATGTTGTCAGGTACAACAGCCTTCTTGTTTTTGTCAACTTTGTAGCATGTATCACTTCTGATTTTAGTATTTCTGGTTCTTCGTCTTCATCAAATGCCATTTATTCTTCTGATCTAGAGTCATTATAAGTTCTTTGGTATACACATGCCAAGTTGTTCGAATTTCTTCTTCATCTATGATCTTGAATCCCTTAAGGTATGAGGAGTCTTCTTGTTGTATAGGACAGCTACTTTTTTTAAACATATTGAACGTGTCATGTTTGTCTTGTACCTCTTCCATTTCAATGCATTTACCTTTCATCCAATTTTCTCTGGCCACTCTTATTTTTTGTTTGATTATTTACTGTATCTGTTTATATTTTTCTCTAATATTTTTCTGTCGTCTTCTTTGCTCCATCAAACCTAGGATATTGTCAGTCATCCATTGTAGTTTTTTGTGTCTTGGACTCATTTTAATGTCTTTCTCTATTATTTTGGAAATGTGATCTAGTTAGGTACAACTAATCTTTTTCAATTATGTCTAAATAGTTAATTTTTGTATTTTCTTTCCCTAACTGAATGTAGATATGGAAATGTTCTTGAAAATTAAATCAATCAACTATTTAGGATATTAAGAAAGAAGAAAATATGAAATGAAGCTTCTAAAAAACGCATGCAAAGAATGAAAATATACGAGAATTTGATAAAACCAATTTTCATTAAAGCCGTGGGAAAAGAAATATACTGATAATACCTAAGCATGTAATTAAGGAAGGAAACAAGTTATTCATAAGATCACAAACACTTACTAATTTCATGAAATATAGGTCAACATTTTTTATCAATACTGGCAACACTGGTCAACAGACCAAATCATAGCGACCGAGAATGAAAGCATAGTAAAGAACAATGAGTTAGTAAACGGTCGCCGGATGTTCGCTCGGATGATCAGACATGCCATGAGCCATGGCTCCCTATGATCATGCTATTGCACTCTGTCACATTCAGAATTTATTCTAAAAGAGAAATTTTCATCCCGTGGCTTACCGGGATCAAACAACAACTTTAAAATTATAGTGCAGGTCATTTAATCAGAAATATTTCAAAATTTAATATACGTCTAAAATTAACGAAAAAAGAATACTATATTTGACTCTGCATGTATTTAAAATGGTATAACTCACAATATGGATCATAAAATCTACCTGTCGATGTGTGAGATAAATGAAAAACTAATAATTTCCTACATTATTTAAATTTACTCATAAAACAAAAAATGTTGTGCACATATCCGATTGCAGGACAAACTAGTTTTGCCTAGGCCAAACTAGTTGATGATATAAATCGCATAGTCTAGAATAAACTAGTACGACCTAGTCTAAACATTATATTATATCTAGAAAGACGAAATAAATAGATAAATTGAATAAAATACTCCGTAATTGGGAAAATAATCATCAATAATGATTCGTCGGTGAAAGCTATGGATAATTGATAAAACAAACAATCATATTATATCAAATGATCAGTGATTTTTTAATAAAAGCAAAAAACGTATCTCAATTTTTAAAATTATTATTTATTTTTACAATGTGTGCTTTGGTGACATTTAGAAATGCAGAGTAGCATTACCTAACCTAATCTCATTGATAACACATTATAATGAAAAGATTTTTACTTTCACTTTGTAAAATTTCTGTCAAAACTTGGCCTAGGCAAAACTAGTTTGTCCTGAAATCGAATTTGGGTAGTAATACATACAAAATATTTAATGTTATATACCTACCTCGACTTTTCTTTTTCAGAGTCATATATCTACAGAGTAGCTGTTCATAAGTTTTTGTAGCTCGAAGAGAACACATTTGTAACTGAAAATATTTGTTTTTGATTATATATCTATTTGTATAAAACGTATAGAGACCTTAATTTGATCTTTGAATTTGGAAGAGCCCGATTTTTGTGTCTACTTTTGTGAGTTGTTACATGGATTCATATAGGGTGACAATTGATAAAACTATGCTTCACTATCATCCTTCTAAGAAAAACACGTCTAAGTTGGAATTTCTGAAACCGTTGGCGATATTCATACTGAATATACTATTTACACCACCACTACACCAACACTAACAATTACACTGTCCGACGCGCGTTTCGATAACCAAGTTATCGTCTTCAGAGTGTATAATCAGTAAGAAAAACACGGATAATCTTTATTCAACTGTTCTATTTAGATCGCCTCATTGTTTGTTGTTTACTTAGTAAACTGCGTCTATCGAAGACTGTTACTGCATTCAAAAGCAATTTAAATCATTAACATATATGCAGACAGCACAAATTATTCTTTTGGATGACTCCAAACCTTCAAACTAAAGCCCAATACGGAACTACGGACTTAGTTAAACACTCATTATTGAATGAGGTGAATCAATTGAATTTCCTGTACCTCTAGTTGTGGTACTGTATGAAGGATTCACAGTCTAATGATCTGATAGTAATGGTAAGAGGCAAGCATGAAGGCATAATTTCTGCCAGGATGTACACCACGGCCCTAAAGACAATTAAAAACTAGGATAATGAAGAGTAGCTACCAATCAAACTCTAATGGTACTTTCCTATAAAGTGAAGTATATATATAGAAGTAGTTCTAAGACTGAGATGATATACTGAGTAGACCAAAGAATCATCAAACCCATGATGACATACGCATCGCTTGTTTTTTGGTGTAGCAAACAGTAGATTAGAATTAACGTAACAAAATTCCAATCCTGATCAACTTGGGTATCGCAGGGGCAATGTCAACATACCTCACCACTTTAAAGAGGCTGCCAAACCTGTCTCCCCATCACCTTATAGTGAACAAAAGCATTTAGAAGCAATCACAATTTAATCTAGACAGAAAGTCAGTCAGAAGTTGACAGGTCATCTAACGATTCTAGAGCTAATAGATGATAGATATAGACATCTCATTCTAAGTAGTAATCAATGACCGCCAATCATGGGTCAATAAAGATCTTTCTCAATGAATTGGTCGGAGATAGCGCAAGGAGCTGGATCGAGCGTTTTTGAACTAAAATATAATCTTTCTATATCACTGACAGAATCATTAACTATTTTTTAAGTCTAGTAATAATAAGAAACCTCTTAGATATCAAATTCATTTTCTTTACGATAGCCAAGCGGTTTGAATAGTAAGAGTAGTAATTGAGTTCACGTCCAAGCAAGCGTTGAATTACAACCAAACTCTTAAAACACTAGCTAACAGAAACAAAGTAACCCCAATGTAGCTAGTGGCCCACCAGGGTATACCAGGCAATGAGATATTAAAAAGGTACAATGATTCCATATTTGTCCACTGCCATACTGTGGCCTCATGAGATGTGAAATCAATAGCGAATTGAACGGATGGGTGAAGAATCAAAATATGATTCATATTCGTTACCATATCAGCTGAGAAACTTCTCGGGACGTTCAGTAACGATATTAAATTGGTGATCGGTCTTCTGACAAGCCACTCTCTCACCGAATATCGCCTAAGATGATAAACATGACAGAGGACAACAGCTGCAGATTCTGAGAGTAATCCATAAAGGTTGAGGTGCCTCGGAGGAGTAGTGTGAATACGTTAGGCAGGGGGGAATATAAACCCTAGAAAAATAACCTCCTTTGAGGGAAGTCTACATATTTTTAAAGCAAAATAATAAAATATAAAATTTCACAAATATTTTCATCAAACAGTTAACAATCTTCCGCTCGTTGAATAATAGTTAATTCACAAGTAACAGCGATTAAATATTGTAAGATATTGCTCCCAACTAAAGTGCTGTCTAGTGCACGACGAAATAGATTCAGAGAAAAGTGTAATTAAATTGCATTTCCATTATCAAAATTAAGTTCATTTATGTCTCAACACGGTAATATAATTTTATATTAAGTTGAGTTAATTGGAAAAGTTTTATTCAAGTTAGTTTTGAAGTAAAGTTGTAAACCAAAAAGTAACCATCATCAAACAGATGCTATATATGTATATCAAATAAATTGCTTCGAGTTTTTATGAAAGACCATGTTATTAAATTTTTTCCATTGTACTTACAACATTTTATTCTTTACATCGTATAAATTGAAATTTTTGTTTTATGCTCGACGCGTATTTCCTATTGAAATAAAGATAGGACCACGGGATTTCCAATCAGAATATATTGGAGGACGCCAGTACCACCTACTGATCCACAGATGCATGTTTAATTACAACGGGAAAAAACTTCAATTTGCGTTAAAATCAATTTGCTCAAGACAACAGAAAGCAATCAGCCCGTGAGTGTACAATTCTCTTCGTCCAGTCACATATTCATTTTATTTTCTACGGAAAATAAATGGAGAGTTTTCAATTTGAAACTGTCATTTAATTGAGATAACTAAACGTTGAATGTCTTCTATAAAAATTGTGATTTGAGAGGCTATTGTCGTAGGAGGAATAAATCGTCCCTATACTATGTTCATATTTTTGATATCTTTTGTTTTTAATAACAAAATATACGTGAATGAACAACAAATTTTGTAGAGAAGTATTTTAAATCAAGTAATCCATCTGTTACTTATAATTTTATTCTCGTATCACTTAAGAAAAACTAGCTAGTAGTATTTTTCTCGAAGAATATGTCGCAGGGTATAAAATTCGCATCCCTCAACGACTTGTTGCTACAGTATTTATCTTTGTTATTCCACAATGTAGTGAGTCGTTAGCACATTTGTAAAAATGACATACTACTCGTGTTCCATTCCATTTTCAACAGTTACATCAGAATTCCACTTATTAGTCACAAGATGTGTAATTAACACAGAAGGCGGTAACATTTTAAGTCATGAGAGCAAAAATTATAATTTACAAAATTTTTTTAGTGAAAAAACTAATCATTCAAGTAAAAAACACAAAATTTTACTTACAACAACATAGATTTGAGCAAACAAATTCAATGGGAGCGTTGGCTTTGCATGGTTTGGATAATTTTGGTTTGTAACTTACTTTTAATTATATTGATGCAAGATAAAGTTTCCTCGCACGAATATGTCGATCGATAGTCAGCGATCCAAATGCTAACTTCTTCACCTAATGTAGCAATCTGGAAGACTATTCCATGCATCAAATATAAGAGCCTCATCTCGCTGCATTTCTTTCAGAGCTGTCCACTTTTGTTGCATTATGTTCATACATTTCTAGACCTCCAACTCTTCCTACTTGCTTTTCAACTTATAAGAATCGTTGTTACCCCTTTATTATTTCCTCTCATACCATCAGTTGCTATTGAAATAATTTTATTCAAATTAAGCCCATTGTCTTGAAGGCATGGCATGCATATCTTTCTCTCTAGTTTATCTGGAGAGTGGTAGCAATCCTAGAAGGTCTTCTTTTGGCCGTTGGACGAAACATCTCTTCAGATGCACGTATGAAGCAACCCTTGACGTGTGTCGCTGGGAGCGCTTATTAGCTTATAAATTTGCATCGTGCGTTTTCTCGTGACTTCAATAATCAGTTTTGTTTTGGAAGGTCTTTGCTACAAAATTTCACTTCAATACTAGATACAATTTTAACATCCATGAACTTACAATCTTTTCCAAGAATCGAACCTAGTGGATCAACACACCATCCTATGGAAAATATTTGTGAAACTTTTTACTGTTACAAAATACTCACAACTTTCCTAATTCAACCATGAATGGTTCCTCTTTCTGATCTCAATGTCAGCGCTTTTTCTCCACTTAACCTTAACAGAATGTAGGTAGGACATTGTAGAGAAACCACCAGCTCCACTCAATCTTCACAATAAAATATAGTTATGGCATTGATAAAAAATTTTCACCTAACAGCAGACATAAGCACACGCTTTCCACACGCCTGTAGATTGGCTAATGAGTTTTCTGTACATTATAATCTATTTTTATTAATAAGAGAGTAATAAAATCATGAAGTATTTGTAATTTAGACAGGTCAGAACCTTTTTTCTACTTTACTTTAAATTGTGCACATCTTATTGCGTCCCAAGATCTATCTTGAACTGAATAATTCTCACCATCATGATAGCTTAAAATCATGTTCTTGATTTGAAATGATTTGGTGATTCTATCAGTTACGTAAATGAACACAAGTGAGTGGATTCAGCTTTATTTCTTTACGGATAAAAGAGAAAATCCTGCAGAGGAAAAGCTTCGCTATATGAGGGCCAAGCCAGATATACTAATTCCCTCGCTAAATTAATTCAACTTCCCAAATTAGAGCAACCCAATGAGACTTTTTATCTCATGCAAGAATAAAGCTCATACTTGAGGATATTTAATCAAATTAAGGGAAATAAAATTGATTTCAGCTGTGTAAATTGATTTATTTACACAAATTGGGTTTGGCATATACAATGAAAGAAACTAGAAGTTATTTCATGCCCAAGAAAAAATATGACAACTACGCATTGGCAATAGCCAATTTCAAAAGAGATGGAGACTAATGTGAAGCATTAAGTCTAATTATTGGACCATATAATGTGACATTTGCCATTGAAAATGGAACAGAAAGCATGAATTAATCTTTCCAAAGATATAGAGTTCGTTATATTTTTATTACGACTAAACTCCATCTTCAGAAGATCTGAGGAGCTTTCGACTACGTCCGTTTTGTATTAAGAGCTAATAATCATTTTTCCTGGTTCCAAGGATTCACTCGTTTCAAAAATTCGAACAAGCCATGTAATTTAATTCTGGAATTGAAAAAAAACCTTAATAAAAAACTCCCAACAAAAAAGTAGTTTCCAATAGTATTTCATTCAGTAAACAACGTAAATTCGCCAAAACATAGTTTCAAAATTATATGAAATAAGTCAATTACGGCTTTCGAAACAATAATCGATTTCATAAACTAATGCGAAGCTGCACTGGATGGGTGCAGATGAAATGAAATGAAAATGGTGTACAGCCCGAGGCGATCATGGGAATGTATGAATACATTCATGTATACAGTGCGTTCATAAAGTAACACATTCATTATTTACAAAATATACTGTAATTCCCGAATTAGATCGATTTTATTGCTGACCCGGTAAATTCATTTAAAGTGCATGGAGATGTGGTATACGTCTGAAAGAAAAATATATCATAACTAAGTAATTTGAAATTAAAATTAAAAATACATATTTTTGTTAACTGTAAATATTCTTTTATTACATCAGCTTCCAAATTATCAGATTTCAGTCCTCAAGGTACTCGAAGGTCCGCGGAATCGGCACGCTAGGAAATAATGAACTTACGTCAAAGGAGATTAAAATTCCCCCATCTTCAATTTCTGTAGTCTTCACTTTGTTGATAAACTCTAACGAATTCTGAAAAAATCTCAGGTTTGATGGGTAGGTTTTCAAACTCGCGGGAGAAGGTTTATTGGTGACGACTGAAGACGATAGCTTGGTTATCGAAACGCCCGTCAAACAGTGTAATTGTCAGTGTTGGTGTAGTGTAAACAGTGTTCAGTATGAATATGGTTACAGAAATTCCAACTTAGATATTAAAAACCGTTTGTCTCTATCCCCCAATCGTTTTTGATATATCTGTCACTTACCATTTCCATATAAATGGAAGATCTGACAACAACGTAAATACCCCAATAATATCAGTCATATTACAAAATAGCAAAATTCATAAAAATCGTGCTAGACGTTTCTCACATTATTCAGACGTTCTATACCGAACTCAAAGTATTACATATATCATAATTGGTTTTCTTACGGAGTTAAATCTCACCCAGTTTCTCATTAAAGTAATTATTAAGCTAATTAATATTAAATTACACGCGTGATCCCCAAACACAAGGTTCCGTATATCCTTTCGCCTGGCATGCACAAAGGCGAAATTTATAATAACCGCCTAGTTTCACAAGCTAACGTTCTTTGAAATGGGCGTTCATAGGGGGTTTATCATCATAAAATGATCAAACAAGGTAATAATTCCAGAATTGTAACAAAATATATAGGGGTAAAGAAAAATTTAATATGCTACAGGGTTCTTACTTGCCTCTTCGCACCTGCAGTGCCCAATGTACACACATTTCCTTGAGACCTCCTAGAAAGACTATACTCACAATTACACTGTTTAGGACGCGTTTTTATAACCAATTTTGGCGGATGTAATCTGAATTTATATATGACTTCAACTTCGTAGATTAACGCCGCCACCACGTATTGGGGCTAGTGTTGGAGCCAACAGCATTTATCCTATATGTGGATGAACTAAATAGGGTTAGTGCCAATATCGAAAGACGTTGTTGTGTGTTGGGAATAAACCTTATCGGCTTGAAGAAGATCAAAGGGATTCATCTCGTAGTCTTTCAGTCTTATTAGAAATCAATTAAACATTATTTTTTGATAATTTTAGTTAGTTCTGTCCAGGTTTGGTTAGTTATGATCAGTTTATAGCATATCTGAAATATATAGCTAGAATAATTACTTGTAGAATTGATATTTCACGTAACATCTATGATTTTTCAATTTGAACAACAATATAAAATACATAGCAGATAATTACAACACTTGAATAAATACTTCATCACACTGAATAGCAACCGCGACTTTACCGGTCAGGCAAAACACCGTACCGTGAACCAAAGTCGTTTCACTGATTTTGTAATCTATGAAAAGTTGTTTTTATGAAATACAATGTAAACGCGCACAACGCAATTTCTCATTTACGTCTCCACGAACATGGTGAAGTTGTTCCAAACGTTGGACCCAATATTGGCTCCAATGTGCTTAGGCGGCAATATTTTACTCGCGAATTTGAAAACCAAAAAAAATTATTGCAAAGTAATGTAAGATTATACAACTATATAGAAATTTAATTTTAGTTTCCTTTAGAATTGATTCATGTCTCACTGATATAATAATTCAAATTACATAGTTAATTAATTAATTTCTCGAAATAATAATTTATAGAACGCCCCTGTCTACTTCGCGACCCAACTACAGCGCAATCAAGTAATTCATCAACATTTTAATTAATACATAATTTAACAACAGCAACAAAGCGATTGTCTCATGTACAAAGGAGTAGACAACACCGACGACGACGACGTCGACGTGTTTGCACCCGCTAATTACTAATCTGGAGAGTAGTGGAGAGCCGTATAAAGTGATATTCGTACTGCATTGGGGAAACACTAAAATTGGAAAGATATAAGTCTTGTATATGTTACACAGCTCTACAAGAAAAATTTTGTTGTTGTCCTTGATATTTTTGCGAATTTTTATGTTTTCAAGTGCCTATATTACGAATATAGGCGTGCAGAAACAATATGTGATGCCTTACCCTGCACACATGATTCTGGATAAGTTATCATGTCTTGATACTTTGTTTATTTACTAAATGTTATCATGGAGTAAGTGTAATTATTACCCTTACCAATTAGCACTACAGCTCTGTATCAGTCTTGTTCTCCTCGACAATTCGCCCCCAAATTGGTTTGTTCTTCGCCAACGTTCCTCATCCTCTCACATTCATTGTTTGTAAGTCTTCATGAACTTGATTAGTTTATCTGATACAGGGTTCAAAACTTTTTTATTACCGCTGTATATTTTGTCATTTATGATTCTCTTAGACATCCGCTTATTTTCCATTCTTTGATATACAACCTCATACGTGCGACTTGCACGTTGTTTTCGTTGTCTATTATATCATCGAATTCTCTATTATTTCTTCATACATTTTTCTCTTCTTAATTAATTCTTAATTTTTCTTGGTCTTTTTGTGTCTTTATCATTCACTGCCATAAATAACGATTGGTCTTATTAGAGTCCTGTAAATGTTTAACCTCATTTTTCTAGTTATTAGTCTACGAAAACGACACATAACGAAAATATCATAGATATTTAGAACACTAGGTACAGCCAATATATTACCCACCTGATCTAATAAGATGCCATGGTTTCTACCAATCGTTAATCGACTATATTACATAATCATATTTTTTAGACCACGTCATCTGAAAGTTGTCGGTCTGTATTAATTGACACACCAAAAGTTGCGTTTTGAGTGTTCCATTTAGTTCAGTACTGCAAAACGCTTTCGAGACGCTCTGGAGTAGACAACTTCAACTTCCTTAAATGTGACTCTAGCCACTCCATTGTTGACAGTTGACAGGTTCACTTCGATGATTTTGCATAACCTTAAAGCTTATTATAGATGGCTCAATAATCTAGTAGAGATGCGTCATCTAAAAAATGTTGTGTACACCGCGGCTGAAATACTGATTTGTTGGACTCGTCTAACAAAGTAGCAGTTTCAGTCCTTGGCATACAAATAACTATTGTACTTTTGCAATAGTTTTTGTCAAATTTTGGATAATTTTTACGTGTATCGTCTTCAATAATTTTATGACCACAGTCCATTTTTCAACTATTGGAATTGTAAGTGAAAACATTTGATAATTGTTCGTGAATTTGTTTTGGACGTATTCAGAACACGTTATAAGTTGAAAATTTTTAGATTTTGAATCCTAAACATGTTTTATTAGCACCGCGAACGCACAATTTCAAACTGCGCATGAATCTGGTGACAGAACATGTTGAGGATATCTACCGAGAAAAAGTATGTATTTATTTAATGTATTGATCAAAAAGCATTATTTTCTCTATAAATAAAATAAAAGTATTTTACCTTTCCTAGATCCATGTGTAAAAGCTTCCAAAACTACAAATTTTTTACTGAAGTGGCAACTACTGTGTGGGTAAATTTTTAATAACGTATTAAATAATTTATTCACAAATATTTCTAAATTTTATTCAAAACGCAGTGAAAATTTTCCAACCGCAAGTTATATAAGAGCCGAAGGGTCGCGAATTTTTTACAAAAACTGTCAAACGATCCTTATTTAGTTACCCCTTTATTTCTGATCCCCCTGAGTGTGGTTGGGTGTTTTATGAAGCGGAATATTTCCAGAAATCGATGGAAGCTTGGCGGGTTGGGAGCGAAGGGGGTTAGCGGGGATTCATCGGGGCGTCGCGGAGCTCAACTTCGCTAGTGGTGGCGTTCTGCCTCCACTAATTACAAACGGCGTCTAATTAACGATATATAGGAAATTGTTCTGCAATACTTTGAAGTGGCAGCTTTCGGATTACTATCGATGATGGATTCAATTAATTAACAGATTACTTGATTACTAATTAACTTAATTGAGAAATTTCGTAATGAAAAATTCTTTAATGCACTTTTAACTTATCAAAGGGTCTTTTCTTTCGCCCGTTCCTTTTGTTCGTTTAGAACATTTTTCAATTATTAAAATATCTCTCCAATAACGAAAGAAAAACTTAATTTGCTAATTAACTTTTCAATGAAGCATTTACTACCACAATTAACTTTTCTTCTACCTTCACAGTTTTTATTTAAGTACACTGGAAAAACTCTCCTTCCAGCTACTTTGAATATAGTTTTTGCTACATTAAATTACATGAACTTTCTTCGTTTTATTACAGATGATTGAAAGTGAATATGATAATTATGATACCTCATAAATATCATGAAGAGCGTCAGAGTCCATTCCTATTTGCCAATTCCTAGCATAATTATAATTTTAAATAAGTAATAACTATTTTTCTTAATAGTAAAGTGGCATCTGGCGAATGAAACAGTTTTTGAGATCAGTATTCAGCATTTAGGTCCCTATCATCATCATCATCATCATCATCATATATACAAGTGAAGCAGAGGGCATCTGTCGATGTTTCAGCAGATGTGGTAAATCTATAACGTCACTATCTTCATGAGTTGCTTTTGTCAGTTCTGTTCAATTTTGTTGACGATCGCTCTCAATTTCCTTCTGTTCTCAACTATTTCTGTAACCTGATTTTATCTTCATCTGTTGTAGCTCTTCTTGAATACTTCTTCTCCATATTCGTACAGGTCTATCTCTTTTTCTTTTGCATGTTTTATTATAACTTTATGTTTGTCTGTTTGTTGCTAGTTTTTATCACATTTATCCACCTCCATTTCTCTTCTTAAATTATGCTCTAGAAGTGTTCAGTACTCATCCTACTTGGCCAAAAAAATTTTGCAAAGCTCAAAGGCTTATGTTGATGAACTTGAATTTTCCGCAAGATCTTTCTACTACATTTTCAAGTTTCGTATAGCCTCACCATATAACAAAACAGATTTTCATTGGTCTCAAATAGTTTTATATCTGTTGTTCTTGATATAAAACTTGATCCTTGAAGATCATATTTTATACAATGATTTTAGAGCGCTTTGCGACAGACCTATTCTACTGTTTTGCTTTCGAAGTGGATTAAACCTACATCAGTATTCCGATCAATTCGATTAGAGTTTTGGTGATGAAGCAAGATCGTTATTGCATGAAAATTTGTCTTTCAAAAAGATTTGTTCGCGTTGGATACCGCATAATTTGACAATCGCTCAAAAAAAGCTGGTGTGGAATGGTACAAACTAATGCTGAAAGTTGATATCTGAAAGTGCTTAAAAAACAAATCATGGATCTATGCATATGAACCCGAAACTAATCAACAATCGACTGTATGGGTCTTTCAAGATGAGCCAGATCCAATAAAAGTTATTCCTTCACGAAGCACTTCGAAGTAAATGGCTGCTTTTTTTCGAAATTACTGGACACGGTTCCATTAGAGTAACGTAGAATGGCAATTGTTAGTCAGAAGTGTTGGGAAAAATTAGAGAAACCAATCGCAGAAGACGAATTATTCTTCACCAATGCGAGCTCTCACAAATCATCTCAAACAAAAACGTTTTCGAACAGCCAAAATCTCGATCCGCCGTACAGTCCTTGTTTGGCACCCAATGATTTCTTCCTTATTTCCGCAGGAAAAAAATAAATTAGGTTTTTCTACACCTGAAGAGGTACCTTGGAGGTACCTGAATCGGAATGGAAAAATTGGCTCAAGCGCGTGCGAGAATATTTTGAATACAATAAATCTATATCCAATTATGAATATTTGATTTTATTTGACTCTCCTAACTTAAGTAGCAACCCTCGTAAAAGTCAAACGATCATGAAAATCACTTTTCCGCAAATATCTCGCGACCTATTGCACGAATGTCAATAGAGGTCAGTATAAAAATTGTTTTTTTTCAGATTGGGGTGTAAAATGCCTGAAATAATTGGACTATTAGAATACTTTACTCGAATGGAAATATTTTCTGATTAAAAAAACTCACTTTAGCCACAATAATTAATTAAAATAAAATTGTTCACGTGAAAATGATTGTTTTTGCGCAAATACATACTTCTGAGACTTGATATTAAGTATTTTACCTTTGTCACTTTACATATCAGTTAGAAAAGACGAAAATTATGAAAGTTCTTGTTTATACGGTGTTATTGATATATTTCTAATTAAGTACTGTAGGAACACATAATATTCAGTAGCACTATACGATATACAAATTACATACCTTCACAATTCAGTTCAAAGTATAAGTTTATTTGTCTATTATTATTTTATTTCATTCTAAGAAGTATAATTCGAAGTTTTTCGATATTAATTTAAAAATCACTGGAAATATTAGAGGAATAATTTGGAATATTTCCTAAAAATAAATCAAAATAAATTATTTTCTTAATAACCTTCCAGTAATCTTCAATCCAATAACTTTTATCCATTTATTACATCAACTCAATTTCCAAATCAATCACCGCTGTAGATAGATAAAAAAGTCTTTATTTTCGAATCAATCCAATTCAATTATCAACATAACGGGCTTACAAAAAATACGTAAATAATAAATTGGTAATTTGGACTCTCGACCAAATTACAAGATTACAGTCTTTTCATTAAAATCACAATCAGAAATATATAAAATATAGAGTGGTTTAAAAAAAATTTATTCCGTCTCAAACACAAGTTTGTTCAGTAAATAAATTTCGTAACGCCGTTCGTATTCAAGATGAAGAAAATTATACAAAATTTTTACGATTTTGCCGAAACTACTCGTATAATTCGGTCAATTTAGACATATGAGGTTACGTATAAAATCAGTAAAACATAGATTTTGGATGTTCCCCATCATTTCCGTGTATGGAAAAAATTTTATTCAAGATCAAAGGTCAAAAAAATGAGAATTTTCGATATTTTCAGCGAAACGGTGAGTTTTATCATAAAAATACCTTAGACGAAAATTGTAGATCATAAAATTATCTACAAAAAACTTATGAATACTTGTTTCCAACAAGCCACTGTTTCTGAGATATAATGATTCAAAAAGTTGTAAAAGTTGTCGTATTTAATGATTTCACCAATATATTTTCAGCAGTAAACTTTTCTTACAACATTGAAATAAACCGAGACTTGTTGTGAGTATTTGTAAGAAATTTCTGTTGACTTGTGGGAACTGTCATAAGTTCATCAAATAAATGATCAATTGACGAAGATGTTGCTAAAGTTCGAGGATGTTGTTCTGCAGCTTTGGTATTTCTCGTGCAATCATTATTGCCATTAAATACGACAGTAAATCTGAAACATTATAACTTTTACAACAAGTTATTTCAAGAAATGGTGATGTTGGCCTCCACGGTCGCCTGATTTGACTGCTCCGGACTTCTTTTTGTGGGGATATCTAAAAAGCAAGATTTACGCAAACAAACCAGAAACGCTGAAGCAACTCAAACAAAATATTCGTGATGAAATAATTACCGGGAAAAAATTGGCTCCGGATTTTATATTTTTCTGTATTTTAGATCATACGAACATTTGAATGCATTTATGGTAGCGCCGTCTATCGCGCTAACGATAAATCATATCCCATTACATAATAATGTACTTACAATTATTTTTCAGTTTTCTACTTATCATGGAGACGGTGTTATCTATTTTTGTAACACTCTTTATAAAAAAAATGACAATTTGGTAGTATACACATACAATTCCATTCTGATAAATTTTATCTTTATCCCAGTAGCGGAACCAATTTCCATATCAATCAGCATGGCAAATGAGAAATCAAATTTTTTCGAAATAAATCACACCCAGCTCGTACTTTCATTTGAAACGAAAGTACATTAGGTATATTATTTATGAGTGTATGCCGGTCAAACTCCAGCTTGTACGTATGGATGTATAGGTAAATTTTCGGTCACTCTATGAATTTAGATAGACAGGAAGATGACGCTGACCGTCAATAAAATATTGAATAGTTATCCAAACATAACGTGATAGAAATGGCAAAAAGCAAATTGCATCTATCTCGACTCGTCAGACTATATATATACATACGTTTACCATAGACGTTCCTGAATAATTGATTTATCAATTTGAGCTTTGGAAATAGAAAGCATGTTATGAATTACATTATAAATAAAAGTTGTATGAACCCTTTCTTGTATTCTATTTGGAGTTTGATTCTTCGCATTACAAAATTTTCTCATGTTAATTTTTATATTTTTTCTTATATTAATATAATTATCATAGTTATTAAAACAATGTGTCGAAGAACAATACTTACATTTCTGTTTTCTAAAAAGAAGTCATCTTAAGACAAACAGAACCGCGATTACCTGGCTTCGTCATCTTCTTCTTAAGTATTACAAATTCTCACTTCATACAAACAAATTCTGTTTGCTTTATAAACTATCAGTAAATATGTTTTAATTATGTTTTTAAAATTTCCAAGTGATTTTAAAATCTGCATCTATTTAATTCAAAGCAACATAAGTTCCTGTATCAGTTTCATCATATGTTTTCTATCTTTCTTCATGTTGTAAGGAATCTCTTGATCAAAATCTTGATATTTGAATCCTTTTTACAGCTATGGTTCTTTCCTCAGTCTTAAGAAGATGGATCAAAGTTTTGGCAAGATTCGTTGCTACATGGACATAACAAAGTACGCGGATATCCCCCAATCACTGACGCTATTCTGCCCAAACCAAGAGGTTAGGTTAGGTAATAGGATTGAAGCAGTTGTTGCAACAATTTTTCACTTTCATCTCATTGGACCCTTTTATGTAAAATTATTCGAGTGAGCTTTTGATCAGCATTAAGCAATCGCGATAGGACTAAGCATTCTGTATACTGAGATACCTTTTTGTTGGGTTTATTTCTTTTAATAGATGAAGTTAAAAGTTTTGATTTGTTCATGTAATAAATTTCATTGCTTCGTAGGTACGGAAAATTTTGTTACTCTCATTATTTCCTCGCCAATATCATTTTTTTAACTGATACAACTCCGCCTATGATCTTTTGATCTCACTATAGGATCATTAGATTAGCTACGCACATATTATATTGTACGAGTACCTGCATTCTATTTCAAATTAATACCGCCATTTTGTCGTGTAAATTTATGGTTTTACACTAGCTAAGCTCAAGGCATAATGTGGAGTGTGTTGAATGTAAATCGCCGTTATGATAAATGGTTATTTTGAAGTATGAAGCATCAAATTAGTTAAATATTTTATCAATTATATTATGTAATATAAAAACCATCGGAATAGAAAAAATTTCGCATTACTAGACGCCAAGAAACTTGTTTCTATGAATAATGTGTAAAAATGTTTGTGCTAATATACTAGAAAATCTGCAACAAACTAAATGAAGCGAAACATTGTATTTAAATTTTTAGGCTATCTGGTGAGGTTCATTATAAATTTTGTTATTAAAAACTAGGGATAAAAAAGATAACATCTGTAAACAAGTGCTACAGACAAATTAAATCCAAATAGAAATTAAAAATATATGACGTGTATTGGATATAGAGTCCACGAACTCAACAATATCTGGATATACTTATCTTTAAAATGATATAAACAAGTTGGTTTGACATAACATGGATATTTTTCAAATATATAACTACTAGTTGACCCGGCAACATTTAGGCAGAATCAACCATTGATTAGCAATAGGCTATAAATTGGTTGTTGCTAATCGCTGGTACGTTTTGTACAAATATTGCTAGTTGCGGGTAGATTTTGTCTCCCAGGGAATACAATGGGCATTATTGGCAATATGCTAATCAGCGATATGTTAGGTTAGGTTAGGTTAGGTTAGGCTAGGTTAGAATAAAGCCTGTATCGTTCCTTTTGCCATATCTTTCCTTTTCTATCAGCAAGCTCATCCGGAATGAACGTGCACATGTTTAGATAAAACATACCGCTGATTAGCGACGTCAAGGCAAATACTACCTCCTATTGGCAATAGTACGCATAGTATTCCAAGGGAGAAAAAAATCTACCTGCGATATTTATACTTTATTAAAGTAACAAATATATTTCAAATTAAAATTCTTGATAGCTGTTTAGACATCAAAAATAATTGTTCATAATTTTACCATCAATTGACCGAGAATATGCCACACATATTTGTCCAATAACAACTTTGAAATGAGCCTAATATTCTACATCAGGCTCATACTGTAATGCTAGTCGAAGAAATAAATCTGATGTTATTACTCGAGGAATTTGCTGGCATTGTTGGTCAATTCCTTTACTGTTTACTATGAATCTGAGCGTTTCTCTTCGTTCTAATTGTCTTTGTTGATTTCGTTCATCTCGTGCCTCTTGCGACTGTGATTGACATAACACTTCGTGATCTTATATCTTGAATGACTCTAGATTTGATTGTTCAACGACTCAAATTGATCCCTTTAGGTCTTGCTGGCATTGCTGACTGTACATGTAACATATAAATAAATGAAGTTAAAATACTTATTTGTGATAAACAGTGACTTAATATTGTATTCGTTCGCTTATTATTTGACTTACCTTTCACAATAATAAAACTGTTTTGATTTGAAACTATTTTCAAAAAATGTTAAGTACAATATGTACAAGTACGATAACGGCCATTGTTAGCGGGAGCTCACAACACGTGTTTATTTACATGAGAGTAAAAACTGTCTTTTCAGTTATTAATAAATAATTATTGCACTGGAAATTAATGATAAATTTACGATGAGAGTAGAATTATAATGAGAGTTGCACAAAAAAATCAAAATGATACGTAAAACGGTCACTGCTAAGATTGATACAAAACGGAAATTGAAATTGTAAATAAGAATTTATCTTACTATAATTATATTCCATTGCCGTCTTGCAATTCTATTGGTAATCTGTGGATAAAATAAAAAAAAGTAAAAATCGTGATGGATAAAAAAGGGTTGATCGTAGAAGGGTGAAAAATTGAGAGTAATATGGATTTTTTTATTCTAAATTATGACTCTTGACCGAAAGTAGTAGAGTGTACTTCTTATTTCATTCCCGTATCCGTTGCGAACATTGGCTATTAACAGGGTTATTCTTATTTAGTTAGTAAGTTGTGCAACTATGAATGCCGTCTTGTCCGTGGTACCCTCTTACTATTCACTTTTCCTTGGACAATCAACTGCAATAGACGGTATTTGTTATGTATTAGTGTGTGGCCAAAATACAGTTTCCGTTTTTCTACTTCCTTCTCTTTTCCTAGTGTCTGCATAACTTCTATGTTTGTGATGTGTTTCTTCCAGGATAGTTCCAAAATAGACAGATACATCGACATTTCGAAAAATTCCTGTCTCTTTAAACTAGCCTCGGTTGTGATCCAAGCCTTTACACCATAGAACAAAACAGAAAATACCTGACTAGTTTTGATTTTAGTAGTAAAGAAATACCTTTTCTGGTATATAGTTTCTTCATGTTGTTAAACGCAGCTCGAGCTCTTTCTATCCGTATTCGTATTTCTGATGTCGATGCGCTTGAGGATTTTGACTTTTGCTTATAATCATATGTTTCGTTTTCGATATATCCAAGGAGAGTTTTGATTCTCATTAATTCTTCGCCATCATATCTAATGTTGTTGATTGCTTCTCCGTTGCTTTTGATGCCATCTGATAATTCCGCCAGTGCTTATCTAAATACTTCTTCGGAGCCAATGTTGAATAGGAGAGGTGACAGAATGCAACCCTGTCGCACTCCCTTATTGACAGCAATTTCTCGTCTAAGCGAATTACCTACTTTTATTTTTACAGTTTGACTCCAATTCATATTAGCGATAATACGGATATCTTTTCGATCAATGCCAATATTTCTGATAACCTCGATAGGTTTTTCGCGTTTGACGTTATCAAAAGCTTTGGAGGAATCGATAAAGCAAAGGTATATATCTCTCTTTATATTTCTGGATGAGAACAAAAAGGTTCTTTAGGAATGTTTTCTTTATCATAGATGGTGTTAAAAGGGTGGTCAAAATATAAAAAAACTAATTTTCTGTTTTGCACATTGAAATTCAATATTTGACCCTGTATGTTGTCAGCACTTTGTGTGGTTCTTTGTGGTGTTTAAAGAACCTTATGGCTGCTTCTACCTCGGAGACGTCATCGTCGTGTGTGTATTTACTTGTACGTTCATCATTTAAAAAAAGTCTTCCACATCTTTATAAGCTTTGAACTTTCAGATATTAGTTTTTCATCTGTGTCCAACAAGCTTCATTGTAGACCGTTAGGTTTCTTTTTAGTTGTCAATTCCCTAACCTTCTTATGCATGACCTTCGCCGGTTTCATTTTTCTTCATATGTTATTAGGAATTTCATGGATCTTTATTTGATTTTTCTTTTTTTAATTCCTTCTGTCCTCTATCATATCAAGGATTTCATCAATCGTCTATTCCTTCTTCTTCATACTGTCTTATTTTAAATATGTTGTGCGTGCTTCTTCTATGGCATCAAGTTTTTTCCACTTGCTAATTTCATTTTCCGTAGATCTGTAATTGTACTTGTTGTTTTATATTTTGGTATGGTTAAATCTCTACATTTTATGGCGACTTAGTTTTATTTTCATATTGCATAGTTACCAGTATTTAAAATCGAAATAAGCGTCAGCTCCGGGATAGGTTTTCGCTAAATTTGGTTTCTTACAAGACCTATCGCTGAATCTGCTGGGGGTTTTCATGTATAGATTCTACGCGGAGGAAGTTTGAAAAACGTGGTGTTTAACACCAGTTCTTGTTCCTGATAAAAGCGTACTAGTGGGTCTCCTCTTTCATTTGTGATTACCAGTCCAAAATCTACATCAACCTATCAACCCCCAGCAACCCTATCTGTGTTATTTCGTCCTTCTTAGTCAGTTTAACCAGTATTTTTAGTTGTTCGTAGAAGTCTTCTTATCAGTAACTTATTTAACTGGTGGTATAATATTTGGTGTGATTTGGTGTGATCTGTGGTATCATTATCGGAGTAGTATATTGTATAGTATCTTACTATAGTACTGTGTACTTTGTGTATAATTACTATTATAAGAAGTAACATAGTGTAAGTTAAGATTTAATTGGTGGTATATTAGAATTCCGGCGATATGTGCCTCATCATTTAATTCTTTCCTGCCTTTCCTAGATGATCTGGTGAATATTCAAATAACATTAACGTCACAACATAACAAATAACAAAGTATATCATTCAAACAAGATAAATATCCTTAATACCTGAAACAATGAAGTGATAATTTCAAAATGATTCCATCAATGTTGTTAAAGTTTGCACTGAACAGTGAAATTAACATGATAATAAATAGGTTTGTGTAGATCCGTATTACATGAAAAATATCCGTATATCAAATCCTGAACCATTCCAATGAACGTTTAAATTGCAGGGAAAGTACATACATTTCGGGCATACAATCAGTTCTGTTCTCTATCGGTAAAACAGTGAGTGGTTAATTTACGGTATAATTCACAAATTCCACTTTATCTTCCGAATGGAATTGGAAACGTTATAGTTTAATTGCCTCCGATAAAACTTAAGCACGACAGATAGTTCAGCGGCAGCTGAATTCCTCGATTGCCTTTGTTCAATAAACTCATTATAGATTTTATATCAGATTTTCATTATAATTTGGAGTAATAGGAAATTAGGTGGAAAACGATATTCGTTCGAAAAACATCCATTTTTATCATGATAACCTATTCTATTTTGGATCATAATTATGTGATACAGGATGGCACACATTGCCGTGAACACGTGTTGTAGGCAATATTTATAAATGAATTGGTTACATACTCTACATAACTATAAGAAAACTTACGAGGATGGTCCCAGAAGAACCTGGCCTAACAAAGAAAACACAAAATTTTGGAAAAAATATATTTGTTTTTCAACTCCATGCGCCGACATCACCTCATCATTGTTGGAGTCGGTTCTCCCTTTTCAATCATTGTTTTGATCGCTCTGTGTTTTGAGTGTGAATTGATGGACCCACGTTTCATAACCATGGATGAAACGTGTGTCCATCACTTCACACCTGAAGAAAAAGAACAATCAAAGCAATGGACTTAAAAGAAAGAACCAGTTCCAAAGAAGGCAAGATCGTTCTATCTGCGGACAAGATCATAACGTCGGTTTTTGGGATGCGCGAACCTATTGCATCGTTTGAACGAAGAAATCAAATAAAAACGACTGCATTTGGCTAAGAAAAAAGCGTTGTTTCGTCAAGACAATGCACCAGCTCACACATCGGTTATTGCAATGGTAAAAATTAATGAATTAAAATTTCAATTGCTACTTCATGCACCCTATTTGCCAGATTTAACCCCCTCGGATTAATTTCTGTTCCCAAACTTTGAAAAAATAGCTCGGCGGTCAAAAATTTTCCAACAATGGAGAGGTGGTATCGGCAGTTAATTCCTATTTTGAGGAGCTTGACGATTCTTATCATAAAAAGGGTATTGAACTTATTTTCAAAACTTTTGTCTTTCCTTTATTGGTACTTCTGGGACCATCTCCGTGGTAGTTATATGAATGTTTCTGGACTTAATCAACTACTGAAAGATGTGGTGCAGTGGGTACTAGTGTTAACTCGTCAAAATTTGAAATATTATCAGGTTTACATCTGTTGTAGAAGCTCCTAAATCCAGCCCTGATGGAGTAATGAATAATTTACCTTCAATGCTAAACTAGATTTTTATTAGCAGTCTTGTTTTCACTAACATTAACTTCACAAATGTAATTGCAGACCAGAAAGAAATAATTACGAAATTTGTAGTTTCCAATACGTTTCTAAATCTAAATTTATTATTTCGAATACGCCCATCGAAATACACCATTCGAGATAAACAGAAATCAATTATTGATACATTGGAGCTCATTTACCGTATAGAATCCATTTTGTAGAGGTAACTGCAGAACATTCTTTTCTTTGAATATATCAGTTAAATAAATCACATTAGCATTTTACATTGCTAGAAAATTTATTTACGACTCTTTATTATCAAACAGAGTAATTATGATCATAGAGGAAACTCTATTACTGTTCAAAAAATTAATTTACTAGGAATCAGGTATCAGAGGTATTCAAGGTTGGAAAAGAATTGAAGTAAAAAATTTACGAGAGAGCAAGGTACAAATAACAGGACTCAACACACTTTAATAACAAGAAAAAAGGAAGAATTGGAAAGAGCGTTCTGTAAACTAGAAAAGGCTGCAAAAATTTTAGATTTAGAATAAACCAAGAGAAAAGAAAGATATGGTGATAAGAAAAAATGTGATTAAGACAAAGGACTACATAGAGATTAAAGCAGGAAAAGACATAACATATAAAATAGAAAAAGTATGTGGAATCGAATACCAGGGAGCAATACTGTCAAATAAAATCGTTTGTCTAATAACTTAGGAAAATAGAAAAGTACAAAATCTTCTCAATCGTATAAAGGCAGTTTGCTTTGTCTCTACAATAAAAAAAAGGCAAATATATCATATTGGAGACAAATATATTAAACTTTTGATCAAGTAGTCACTATTTGACCTTCCAACAAGATTTAACGTAATACTTAACATGATCCTTTTTATAATTGTATGTAAATCTGTACACGAAACATTTTCACTAACCACAGGAACTTAAATTTTGAGTTTATAATAAATTAAAATGTAGGGTAACTAAGAAAACTCAATTTCTTCTAGGTCTAATTATAGTTTACTCATTTATGCTGAGATGTGACATATAATAATATACAAATAAGATTCCTTCCTCGTGGGCTGTTTGCTGTTGTTTAATCTAAGCAACTACTTAAATAAAGATAACGCTTTATTGTAAGATTCCCTCTTGGTAGTCTAAATGTCTGTGAATTCCTGAATGTTAGGTAAATGTTGTAGTGACACTATCTCAACGTTTTCAAAACTTTATGGGCAATAAATAGAGCTCCACAACAGGTACAAGTTGTTTCATTGTAGAAAAATGATAATAAATAAAAAACCGAATTTCAAAATAATGGATCCAATTCTATTAACAATATTCCAAACTCGTGCTTCGTATGAAAATGAAATGCTATAACGATTAACTTTATTTTTTTTTTTTAAGTTAACTTACATTCGAGTAAATCGCATTCTACAGATACCTCGACCGAATCAAGCTCAGATACAAAAGAAAAAATTTAAACTGTGTACCTACTAATTTCAGCAACGTGTTCGATAAAAACAAAAGAATGTACCTAAAAATCCATTCCAAATCGGTAATGATATGTCGGATAGCATTTGGAGATTTTATCGTGAAACAGGTACGCAGTGTACTTTCAGACCCGACAGACAGTGAGAATAATGCGGTGTTGCCAGAAATAGATACGAGAATTTCATGTTTTTCTTTAAATTCATTTATCTATACTTCATATTCTCTTATTTCTCTTGAATGGATAGAATATTACAGTCAAAATAAAACAGATAGAATAGAATGAACTAAATGGAATGGAAGAAGCAAAAAAAAAACATCATTAGAGCTGATTGGCACATTATATTATTTGTATATATCAGAGGTTACGAAAGAAACAAGTTTCTTACTCTTTATTTTATTTGGAGGTGTAAAGAAATCGTTCCCCATTCCCCATTGCATGACTCCTTCAGTTATAGCTGGCGTTTGTTTGTCAATATCTTACTGGACGCTGTATTTTGAATGTTCCTCGGACGGTTCACATAAACAGACGATTTCAAAAAATCCAGAGAAAAAAATCACAGAGGTACCAATCCGGAAATTTGCCACTGCAAATCGCCACCGATTGAGATGGGGCATTGTGAGAAGTGTTCCCATAAAACAGCCATAGATCCTCTTGTGCTGTATAAACTGTAGCGCTATCTTCTTAGAACCAATTAACCCCTACGTCCAAATCAATTTTCAACAGTATTCAAAATTTTTTACTTATATCTTTATCCATAAAACTATCGTCCTTTAAAAAAAATCAAGTTACAAGGAGTTAAAAAAATCATCAAATTTCAAGTTAAAATTGTTATTTTTATTGTAAGACAATGTTTACAATTTACTAAAACGGTAGTAAAATTACTTAAATGGATTTTAAATGGATGGTTTCTTGAATCTCAAAATTGCTGGTAATCTCTTGAGATCTGTTGGCCAGTCACAAATTTGTTCGAAAAATTTTAATATTTTCCATCTTTGCAATTTTTATTAGCACTCGACCTTGGTAAGCCTTAACCTAAAGTGGGGAGAGAGTATCTGCTTTTGTCTTAGCCAGTAAAAAGTTGTGATGCATAATACCACTCAACAAATCCTTTTAACTTAGTTTCATAAACGAACATAGAGTACTAATCTGAATGTACATTTTATCCTTCTTATCTGTGTTTTTTCTTGTTGTGTCTTGTGATGTACACGGTTTTTTGTAATTGCCATTTCTTAAAATCTAGAATTATGTCAGATGATGTAACCTCATGAACATTGAACTTATCAAGCCGTGATTAGTTGTGCAAAATTGTCAGTTATTCTGTGAACATCGAATTTATGGGTCAAATCAACATTAAAATGCGCATTTCCACGCCCTTTTAATAAAAATCGATGTAGTCTAATGTTTAGACTAAAAAACCACAAAAACTTGAAAATAGAAATCGACTTTTAAGAACAACAGATTCCTAGATCATTGTTAATCATTAGAAGCAGCCTACAGGGACAGAACAACCAATTATTTTCGTGAAAAATATCAGCATCAAAACTTATAAATAAAAAACACTATATATTTTGGGATACAAGAAAATTACAAAAGTCTTTTTGGGAAAATGATTTATGTTGCATTAATCCATTGTTGTAGATTAGATTAGATGAGATAGTGCATAAAGATCATGCATCTACCTTCCATGATTCCAATGTCTTCCCGTTCCCTCAATTTTTCATGACTATACTTGTACCTTGATGAATTTTTGGGAAAGGAGTTGTCCCCTTATGGCATTGTGGAATTTCAAAATATACAAAGCGGCACTTGGTAGACAAGAAGGCTATTTGAAACCAGAAAAATAGAAGACCAAATAATATAGCGATAGAATAAATATCATCATGAACAAGTTACTTCACGAAATAGAATAAACTGTTCTAAGAAGTATACTATATAGTGTATATGTTACGGTGAAACATCGAAATCTGGAGAATGTCGACATTTACATAGTCACTTGGTGTATGTCAGTATACGAGGTCTGGCTATTAAATAACCAGACTGCGCGCCTAGAGGGTGAAGTAGAAAACGATTAGTGCGTTGGGTAACTAGATACCTTGTCTATGAACGTCCCAAAACACGTTTTCGTCACTATTGTAGTATTTGTGCAGTAGCGGTTTGAAACGAACGTGTTTTTTTTCCCGTGTCGAAAACTAAATCTAAAATATCTCGTTAAATTGAGAAAAACTCCGACTGAGTGCTATAAATTATTGCAAGAACTCTATTGGGACAATTCTCTATCTCCTGTGCGTGTTTTTAAGTGGTGGAAGCGCTTTAGTGAGTTCCGAGAGATCTTTCAAGATGACCAGGTCGCCCTGAGACTGTTTCAACTCCGGAAACAGTAACCAAAAGCAACCAAATTGTGCGTGCAGATCGACGAATGAGCACCCGGATGATTGCCGAGGCTGTAAACGGCGATAAATAAACGGATAGAATAATTTAACACAAGGAATTCCGTCCGAAGTTGGTGCCAAAAAATCTGACTCCTGACCAAAAGCTTTTGCGTCAACGGGTCTGCTCAGATTTCCTTGAAAGTTTAGAAGAATATCTGCTTTGAAAGGGACCCGATTTGAGTCAATGGAAGCGGAAAAGCAGAGCTCCTAAAGGCATTCACCAAAAAACTTAAGATATTGACACTTACACAATATGCACTTGCGTTTGCAACTGCATTTATTTGCAATGGCAGCGTGTATAGCCTTACCGCTTCTCGAATTAGCATCATCTGCGAAATTTCTTGAGAATGATCTCATCTATGGAAAGAAACTTTTCTTTACAAACTACAAATTGATTATGTGTATAAAGCTGCTTGATGGTACCATTTTCATTTTCAAGCTTATACATTTTGGTTATAAGTACGACCATGGTCGGTATAGTAACACCAATTGAGCAGAAAGAAATTGTTTTTGTGAGGTTCGTCACATTTTGTTGCTTACAGCTCTTTCGCGGCCGCTCTTTTTATAAAAATTTACTCACATTTTTTAAACAGAACTTGATGAGAAAACGTAGTAGATTGTAAGTCCTCTTCAATCGTTTTTATTGGAATAGATTTCTTCAAGCTAATCGGATATAACTTGATTACTGAATTCTCAACAATTATCTGATTGCTGTAGTACTAAATTGAAGGTGTTTTTGGTGCTACCTAAAAAATTTCAGCCCATAATTTCTGGTATATCTAATACCGGATATAGACTCTTATTCCAATGCATGAGGTTCTAATCTGGTGAAAAGTTTCTTAGCCCTTTTTTATGAACTTATTTGCTTGCTATTTGCCTCATTTTCTGTTATACAGATTAGGAGAATATTATTTTCTTTATCTAGTTCATTTAGTGTTTCTAGACTTTTCATTACCAACTTCGAAATATTTATGAAATTGATCGTTTTCATCGATGCTTGATTGTGTATACCTTGCAATTGATAAAAATCGCGTTGACACTTTTGACAAGGAATTCGGATATCTTTTGGCAACACAGTAAATATCGTTACCTTTACGTTTTCTCTTTAAATTACCTACAAAGGAATGTACAACTCAAAATATATATATATATATATATATATATATGACGGCTTCAGATGTGTATCTTTAGCTTCTCTGAATTGTAAATTTTCGAGGACCAGCATTTACATATTATGGAATAAACGAAGACGCTTTTACGATCGAATAAGTTTTTTCACTTTCTGTTTCCTTTTGTTTCAAATTTTTTTCATTCACGTGAATCATGATTTAAAAAGAACATAAAAAATATAACTGTATGGTCATTTGAGATATTTTGATCATGAATTTACATTTCTGAAAAATATTAAGTCTGAAGAATGAACTCTAAAGGTCTTTAATATTGTGATGCATGTTTATCTCTTATTTTTTTCCGTTGAACATCTCCAGGAAACCTGAATCACACCACCAGAAATCACTTAAAAAGTTCTAGATTGAAAGCAAGGTCACCTGGCGTGATCGCCATGTATCAAAAGAAGAAATCAGGGTTAATAACGCACAATGTATGTTTTATGTAATGAGAACCTTAATAATAAATGAACGGGATCATATCCTGGAGATACGCAAGTTTCATAAAACTCCTTTGCAGCTATGAACTTAACCTCAATCTGCGTATGAAGATGGTACGATGTTACGTGTGTTCTTCTATGGTGCAGAGACTCACAGAAAATCGCGAGCGCATGATCAAAACTTTAGGAATACTAGTCGTAAACTACGATCTTTTCACTTGGTAGGAAAAGCGTATACGGCTCCCAAATCGTCGTAAAAAATCTTCGTCAATGTTTTCCGTTAATAAATAAACGATGGACAATATAGGTATTAACGGCATACGAAGAAAAGGATTTATTCTAAAATAGTAACAAATGATGAAACGTACATACCATTCTATGATAACCCTACTCTCTAAGAGAGACTTGTGTGGATTCACTAAGATTGACCAACACCAACAATGACAAAAGAGCAAAAGGGATTATGTATGTACCCAGTTTCCTATCGTAGTACAGAATTAATTAAAGCAAATAAGTGTATAGATAAAGGTTCAATCGCAGCAAACTGGTACACCACAAAATGTTTACCTGTATAAATTAATATTAACGTTACGACAATTATTCATCACACACTGCGCAGAAGAAAAAATATGTAACGTCACCTAAATATTATCCAAAATAGACCTTAAAAAACTGTTTCTTTTTGCTCTGCAAACCATACCTCCGCATCTTTTATTACCTCCTCGCTGGAAGAAAATTTACGACCTTTTGAATTTTTTTTCAGTTGAGGAATGAGATGATAGTCAGACGGGGCCAAATCTGGTGAATAAGGGGGGTGTTCTAGTAATTCAAACCCAAAATCGCGAATTTTTTGCATGGCAACAAGAGATTTGTGTGCAGGGGCGATGTCCTGCAAAAACAAAACACCTTTGGATAACTTTCCGCGTCTTTTCTCTTTAATTTTTTCCCGTAGATGGATCAGTAATGTCGTATAGTAATCTCCAGTTATTGTTCTACCCTTATCCAAATAATCAATCATGGGAATCCCAAAAAACTTAAGCAAGAACTTTTCCAGCAGATTTTTGGACACGAACCTTCTTAGGTCTTGAGGAACCTGAATGTCGCCATTCCATCGATTGTTGCTTTGTTTCTGGATCGTGGAAATGTACCCAAGTCTCATCCATAGTAACAATTCGGTTTAAGAAGTCTACATCGTTTTCAAATCGAGCACAGATCGAACGCAAGACTTCTACCCTTGAACGCTTTTGGTCAACATTTGAGGATCCATTTTGCATAAACGTTATGATGAACGTGTTCGTATGAAATATTCCGTGCTTCAGATCAGACCGTTTTAGCCCAATTCGTCGGTCTGATAAAATCATGTCATGAATTGCATCGATAGTTTTGGGGACTGACACAGAAACTGGCCTTCCCGATCGGTCATCATGTTCAATGGAAAATTTACCTCTTTTGAAGCTTGCAGTCCAATTTTTCACATATCCTCGTAATGTATTATATCCAATTGAAATTGTGATGATGAAATAACAGTTAAATCGTATTTCCTCTAACGTTAAATTACCATTGTATCATGAAATAAATGTACTTTTGATCTATCTACATTATAAATGAGAAAAACTTAACAAAGCTATGTGTTAGGCTGTCACTACTCCAATGAGGATATTCCATTTTAACATTTTTCAAATGTTGTTCCACTCCCACTCATTCGAGTAGGTATTACGAAAGAAAGAACTTTGCCATTTAGATTATATCTCCGCGAAATAGCTAAGAGAACTTTCAGTGTGTTATCTGGTGAGTGATTAGCTGGTACTTTTAATAAAACATATCCATAAACACACATTGTACATTAGCAGATGAATGAAAAAGAAAGACGATCGACTACAAAGCCGGTTGACATAATCAATTCAATGCAGCGACGTGCGAAAGGAATACACCTCGTATAAAAACCGAGTAAGTCTGCTTAGGCAGTACAGGCAGTACCGCGACTAAAAATTTGCTTTCAAGGGTTCTCCGAAATCCCAGTTTCAGCTAAAATAATTTCACTTTTCTGAAACATGCAGCCCTCCACTAAAAAAGTTATATTTCTAAGTTAAAATGAGTCAGGTCAGGATTTGGAAAAATAACACTTTCAGCTTTCAAAATCTGTGAAAACCTCGACAAAAATTTGTATAAGGTTTTCAGAAAATGGTGCCGAATTTCGCAATCTAAAAACTACGCTTCAAATTAAGGGGACTTCGTTAGTAAATTCCTCAAATTCAAGCTCAAACTCAGCACGGGTTTTTAAGAAGGATCCTTAAATATTTGGAAGTTGGGGGCAACCAATTCGAACATTTACTTTAGTTTAATTTTTAGTTTTGCTGTTCTCCTCTTTTTAAATATTTTTTATTTGACTAAAGTATTTTGAACTTTTGATACGTTAACTTTTATTATTCGTTGTTCACCATCGGCAGATAACAATTAAAAACCATGAAAATTGCAGTTTTTTCAAGTTTTTTTTACAAAAACCGTTAATTTGAGATATATGAATTTACTAAGTCACTTTAATTGAAAGCGTAGAATCCAATGGTAAAGAGAAAAATGGGGGTTGCCATGTGAAAAAATTAAGTTTTCGAAGTTTTTAGATAGCGAAATTCGGCACCATTTTCTGAACATCATATATAAATTTTTGTCAAGGTTTTCACAGATTTTGAAAGCTGTAAGTGTTATTTGTTCAAATCCCGAAAATATTAGACCTGACTCATTTAAACTTAGAAATATAGTTTTTTTAGTGGAGCATTGTATGTGTTCAAAAATTTCGAAAGTGAAATATTTAAAAAATGGTGGACTTTAGGCATACTATGCCTCATATAAAGTTGTATTGAAATTTTGCGTAGATTTGAAAAATTCAATAAACAACATAGCATTCCGTTTAAAATAACGAAGTTTGGGTCCATTTCCGGTATAACCCGTATAACTCCAATACTTTCCCATATGCATATCGATTCAACTCGTTGTGAAGAACCCTGTACATATAACGCAATTGGAGTGATACAAAGGATATTAGCATGACATTTTTAACCAGATAGGATTAGCTTTAGCAAGTGAATGTTCTCTTTAACGTCTTTATTAGTCCTTGTACCTTCCAGAAGCTACCACCAAATAATATGTTCAGTCTTTATTTGTTTCAATCTTCACCTCAAGCAATGTTATTTAGATGATAGTCTAATTCTGATATTTCTTTACTTAATATTGAATTCGCACAAATCAATACATTAATAATATTCTCTTGTTGTTCGTGCATCGGAAAATGCTTTCCTCCTTCTTCTCTCTTCTTCTAATAGGTCTATCGCCTGTTCTTTTTTCGGTATCTTCCCTCATCCTGGCTCTATTTTGTTACTCCAGCTACTTCGTGTTCTAATTGAATATATTCACTAATCTATCGTCTGTCATTCGACTTATATGTTGGTTCCATTTTTGCTTTGTGATACCCATTCATTAATGTCCATTCATTCTCATTCTACCTGCAGTGCTTCTGGATGGATTGAATAGCGTAATCGAGTGGTTGCCGGGAAAAATAGGAGCGTTGGGAGGCCAGGCTAGCCACTAGAAAACAGATAACTATATCAAAGTACCGATATAAAATTGTTTTGGTTACCAAAGAAAAAATGGAAGTCTGACAATCATAAGTGAATACAGACGGTTCATTATTCTGTTTTGTATTGTAGGAAATATACATCTTGTAAGTATGTTTTAAAATTTGTGCTACTCCGCCGCTGTTATCACTTAATCTACAAAATGCATTTATCCAGCCTGGGAGGAAATACACTTGGTTAGAGATAGCCGATAACAGTTCAAAGATATCCGAAGTTGGGACACGAACGATACCGCACGCCGGTCGAATTTTATTGATGTTCTTTCAAGAATACAATTATAATTGTTCTCATTTTTATAATTTTCTCTACTTTGGGTAACCTATTTAAAATGTACTGTTAAATGATAATCACGTGATAGTGATCTAAAATTTATCAAAAAATCGATTTGGCTGTGAATGTACACTATAATATACGTCACATCAGAGTAATTAACATGGAAGTGATGACATTTGATTGTCATTTGTCATCTGATTGGGTATTTCGGAGTCGTGTAACACATTTTAAGGTTATTTCGACTTTTATGAAATTGTAAAATGCTTGCCAAATACCTGAAGAGGATATTATGCATTTTATACTTTTTGCAATTCACAGAGGTATCAACAAGCTGAAACTACCAGAACTACAATCAGGAAATTCGAACAGAAGATAGAAATTTGTACGAAAGTATGTCGATTTTGTTGTTTATTGAAATTTTGGGAAATTAAACTATCAAAAAAGTGAAAAAGCAACATTTTCGTGTCTGTTAATAAATAATGAACACTTATAATACGAGAACCGTTTTTTTCAACCTCCGATCGCTCTGTGCAGACGATACGTGGGCAGAATAAAGCGGGCATGCGCTGTAGGCAACTGCGAAGCTCACGCACTACACACTCCGCCATTGTTGACATTCAGGCGTCAGTCGGCGTTCTGCTACATTAACAGCCACAGGCACCCGACAAATGTAAATTGCGAAGTGTGAAGTTATTTGAAGAGGGTATTGAAAAGTTTGTCCACAGATATGACAAATGTCTTAATCTCTTCGGTTATTATGTCTAAAAGTAACCGTAATTGTATCAATCTTTTGGTAACAAAATGATTGTTTTATATGAACTTGTCTTTTATTCATAGCCTATCGGAGGTTGAAGAAAAAAAGGCGCTCGTATACCCCTCAGAAGTGAAAACGAAGGTTTTTATAAGAAAATTCTTTCAGTTTCATTTTAAAACGCCCAATTTATTATTAATTGGGCTAATAAATGATATTTTCTCATTCTACTACTATAGTAACATAGAGTATCGACGTCTTCGAATCTGTTCCTCATTTGTTAACTTCCTTTTTCCTTTGAATTTCCATTTATTTTTTCTTCTGATGATCTATTCTTTATCCCCTTTTTACATGCTCATATTATTTTAGCATCTGTTTCTTTACTGGCACTCACTTATTTGAAATTCCTTGGTTGATCTTTCTATTGTCATTACTTTTTCCCAAGAATGTTTTTGTTATCATTTTCACTAATCATATTAACTTTTGTAGTACTTTTAGTAATCCCGTGTTCTTTATAATTGTCGAATGCTTGTTTGAAGTCAATAAATAGCATTTGAAATCCAATGCGGTTTTTATAGCATCTTGAATTATGGTATCTACGGTATCTAATGTTGATTTTCGTTGTCGAAGAAGTTTCTGGTACTCCCTTAGTTCTGGTTCCACGAACTTTTTCAGTATTTTATGTATTTCCGTCGTTGGTATTTTCCATAAGATTTTGAGCGAACTAATCACTCTATAATTGCTACATATATCGGGACTTCCTCTCTTCATTAACATTATAACGATTTCAGTATACCACTCCTTCCATATTTTTTTTTATTCATACTTACCTTTTGTTGTTTTCTAATATTATGTCATTACATTCTCTTTCAATCGGTTTGTCTTCATATTCTAATTAAATAACTCAATTCACCAACTTGCTTTTTTAAAAACAATTTATTGAGCAAACTGAGGATTTAATAATTTTACAAAAATAAAGGGTTGGAAAGGAATGTATCACTTACAGTTTTCTTCTGTGTTGCGAATCTTCCTGCCAATGGGATGTAGTTTGGATCTCAGGTAAACAGTTGAAACTGACGACTTGCACAGGTTTCAGGAACAATTTTCTTTTCCAAATACTGGTACTTGTCTTTTGGGATCTTACTGAGACTGCGCCAATT
Organism: Diorhabda carinulata; assembly: GCF_026250575.1. Classification (NCBI taxonomy): domain Eukaryota; kingdom Metazoa; phylum Arthropoda; class Insecta; order Coleoptera; family Chrysomelidae; genus Diorhabda; species Diorhabda carinulata. The sequence continues at coordinate 5,470,931 of NC_079471.1, forward strand.
AAATAACTCAATTCACCAACTTGCTTTTTTATAAACAATTTATTGAGCAAACTGAGAATTTAATAATTTAAAGTTTGTTACACCAAAACAAAACTTACAGACAGACTAAACATAGACAAAATTTATAGCAAGATAACTTAAAGAGGTTAGAGTTCATAATAATAAGTAAGTAATTGATGATGATGCGACGCTGTGAAGAGGGTTGTTTTGGATAACTTAACTCTATCATGATCACTTATATCGCCTTCTTCGTCTTCTTGACAAAAATTTACTGATTCTCATATCGACGTTTGTAGAAAATAAACTGTTATGTTTACTGTTATATTTAAAAATTTAGAGAATATTCATTAGAAGACGCGCCGGGATTTTGTATATCTACATAAAATGTCAAGAACGACGCTAGGCATATAAATTTGTTCATAAATTGCTAGTAAGAAACTTAATAATTAACAGACGTGTCACATAAAAAGACATGTTATAGGTTTCCACGATATATATTTCATTCATTTTACTTGATAATTCCTGATACATATTATTAAATATGTAAAATCTCTGTCATTTTGTTATGTTTATATACAACCAGGGCATCTTGCTAATTAATTTCATGCATTCATGTATACAGACTATTTCACTTTGTAGTTTTAAAATCTAAATTTGAAAAGACTTTTTGAATATTGACAATTAGTAGCTTTCATTGGTACATACAACGTTTTATAATGTTCTTTGCTATTTTCCAATACCTAATTTTCATTTATCCTGGTCTTACCATCGAAGTTCTTTTCAAAGAAATTATTTAGATACACAATATTTGCTTGTGTTTCATAGCTACAATATTTGGAAAGATTAAGTATATATCTAAATTTGGGTTCGAAATGTCCTACTAGGTTATCCGATGCCTAATTGTCAAACTTTCCTGTCGCTTCAGTTCTCATCGTTCAGATCTCGTACACTCATTGATTCTTTATTATTTCATGCCTCTATGATCATCTTTGTCTTCCGTCTTTTTGTTGTCCCATCTCATAATTTGTTTGGCAATCTTTCCTCCACCATCCTCAACAGTTGCTTGTACCAAATGAACTACCTTTTCTCAATATGCTCTATAACTCTATCTTTCAGGTTCATTTGCTCTTTCATTATGTCGTTTATATCCCTTGATGTTCTATATTTTTATTGCGTTATAATAGATTCCCATTTTTTGATGTTTGCTTATCAGTTCTTGCCGTGATCATTCCAAATTTTATTTCTGAATACTTTGCCTCTTCTGTGTCAAAAATAATTCCTAAATATATGTAGTTCTTATATCTCGCTATAATTTCGTTGTTTCATAGTTGTATGTCCGTTGTATCATCCTCTCCTATACACTAGTACTGTGTCTTTTCTACGTTCATCTGCAATCCCCATTTCCCGTATTCTTCCTTTAGTTTGCGTGCCATGAATTCTAAGTCATCTCCGTCGTTTGCACATATTACCCAATCATCTGCAAACTGAAAGGTGTATAACCAGTTCGATCTAGATCTCCATTTCCTTGCATTTCTCCTTCCAAGTTGTTAGACCTTTAGAAATATATATATGAAAGCATCAAAAGTCAGCGGCAGTCTGAGAGATATAGTGTGGAGAAACAAAGCGATGAGCTCACAGAGCAAGACCAGAATCTATAAAACTAAAAAACTCGGAAACTAGAGCTGAGACACCAACAATAAAAAGAATATTGAGAACCACTGAGATGAAGAAGATTCTGGAGATATCACGTAGAAAGAATGCCAGAATACAGATGTGCAAAGTGGGCTAAAGCTCAGAGACCGAATATACGCAGACCTGTAGGCAGACCACCAAAGAGAGCTGGAGTTCAGATTCTCAGGAAGATCCAAGAAGATGGCCAAACATACCAAACAGTATTGAACAGGACCTGGTCCTATTGAAAGCGGAAGAACAAGAAGACACTGTAGATTTCAAACTTTATATAAGTTGTGTATGGCCTTTGTGATGGTATGATTAATGTTCGTATTCTCAAGAGCTTCTCATAAATCTGATATTGGTATGTGTGTTATGGTAAGCCTTCCATTAATCCATAAACATTTTTCTTAATTTGTGTATTCCAGCCCCCTTATTATTTTTATATATACCCCGCTTATTGTAATTATTACTGATATCCCACGATAGTTGTTAAATTGTTGTTTATTGCCCTTTGTACGCATAAATGTGATGTCAGTATTGGGATATATTTTCTCCATTTATGTATTTATGTACTTGTTCCATTTTTCAGTAGTTCACTATCAATACCTCCTGGATTCGCAGCTATACAATTTTTCAGTATTATGACTACTGTTGAATCTATTTGTATCTCTTCTTCGTCAATATGTATGTCTGTCTGAATTCTATGACTTTATTCAGATCTATCCTCGGTCAATTGTGTACTTTGATGCTGAAATAATTCATGTCCAGGTATCAGATGTGTTGGTTTTTTCGTTGTTCTTAATTGTGTTTAGTTTCAATGATTCTCCCTCCAATATGAACCTCAATTTCTGGACATTTTCCGTCCCATGTCTTTATTTTTTGGTGATCTTCTTCATTCTTTGTGTTGTAGACTGCCTAATTCATAATTTTCATCTATAATATTTGACTATCTATATTTGGAATTACATCTGTTGTGTTTTCCTCATTGGAAAGAACATTTTAACTTAAGGAAAGTGATGATCTGATATATTACAGAGACTGAATACAGCTGGATATGTGCAGAAGATGTCAAAGGATTGTTTATAATCTCTTTACTAAAATATCTCGCAACATTTTCCAATTCCTAACATCAATTTGCTTCTGTAGCTTTGTAAGTATATTGTGAAAAAGTTTCTCTTTAAGAGATAGATCGATTAGCAAGTTCTAGGATTTGTTTGTAATGAGGAAGAATGTGGTTGCTTCACCTCATATAATCTCAGAGTACTTAAGTTAAGTCTCTTAAGTTAAGTTAAATTTATAAACAAAGATCGATTTTAGTATCAATTGTCTAGAGGCGCATCTTTCGAATCTCTATCGCATGACATTCGAAAATCAAAATGAAATTTTAGAGACTTTCGTGGGGTTAGAACTTGAGCGACGATATGCTGTTTTTTTATTCATGCAATTAATTAACACTTACCAAAGTTTTTTCTCTATATAATGTAGTTACTTTTCCAAAAACTTCAAAATAGAATAGTCAATAACGTATTCATATTTCCTTGTATAAAATATCAATTTTTATTAATGAAAACACCAAGTAAATTCCAGAAACTGGCCTAATATTGCCTATTCACTATTAATTGTGCATTCATGTCCTCGGTTTTACGTTGTTTTGTCTTGTATTTCGAACCAGTTTTCTTGCTTATTGTTTCTTTTTTTGCAGAACATGTTTGGAATAATAATAAGAACAAAACGAACCAAGCACGTTTCTACAATCATATAATGTACATTTTAAGAATGTATATAAGTCAAGATAGATACTTAATCGCCTTTTTATGAGATGAAAGTGTAGAAATAACACACTGTTCTACTAAAAATGCATTCAAATCACTAACAGGTGTTTGTTCTTAGAGGTATGTTCTAACATGATGAGTTTTTGTTAACTGACTTCAGTTTTTCTTAACATGTTAAAAAGAATAAAGCTGGACGATACGGTACTATTCAAAGTTCGCTACATATATTTGGAATCAATGTACAAGTAAGGTTATCACTTTGAATAAGAACGATTCAGTCTATTTTTATGTATCTAGTAGACAAAACAAAGTGATCCCGTCTTTAGGATAGATAGAAAAATATTTGGGGTTTGCTAACTGTTGGATTTTGATCAACTAAATTTAAAATCATATTTTCTTTATTAATGGTTCTTGTTGTTCTTGGCCTACCTGAAATGATTTATTCAGGTCTCACATTCCCAGTTTCTCGACAACGTTGTTCAATGGTTCTAAATGTATTTTTACTTGGTAAGCTTCTTCGTGGATACTTCCTGCAGATATTCCTAAACACTCGCCTAGGTTTAATAACAAATGAGTGTATTCAAAATTTGAATACAACAAAGTTTCAGAAATGTAATTATTATTGACTCAACATCATATCTGTCAATGAATGACAGTCTGGTAAATAAACTGGAATATTCAAAGTTAAATAATTAAAGATACTCAGCTATTGGGGGCCTTAGTATGAAACAAACAACAGTTTGAGTCCCAGAACCGCAATACATGATCATCAAACAAGATCCTGTACTGATTAGGCTGGATTTTGTGAAACGTTACAGGAAACGTTTTATCGATGGGGTCTCATCTAGTTTTCAATTCACATTATGCTTGCTAATTGATAATGATAAATAATATTATCTTTTTGTTGTGAAATTAAATGATGTTTAAGCTCACTAACAATATAACTAGCACCCTCTATGAGAGTCATCAGACATAAAAACAAATTCGTTGCATGTATTAGCTTCCAAAACATATTCGTAATGTTGCCAATAGTTGCGCCAAAATCGTGAAAAATGTGTAATTTATCCTTTATCGTGAATACGGATGTTGTTACCAAAAATTTTTTACTGAGTAAACCCCGAATATTGTTCAGTTTTCTTTCTATCCTAGAGATGAGATCACCTTTTTTTGAAACATCCTGTATAAAGCACCTTATCATCCGCGCTTACTTTGAAAACTACAAAAAGACGTCCGTGGTATACAACAGATTGCAAATATGGGTTCAAAAATGTTAAATATTTATTGATACCTAATAGGAATTATCTTCGCTACAGAGACTGATTCATATAAAAGTCTTGTAGTTCATAGTTCTAGAATTAAAGTCTCGAAAAAGAATAGAAATATACGTTGTCTGTCTGTAGATAATCATTTCCTTAACAACGCCACCGAATTTCCTATTATCTACTATCTTTTCCATTACACCCTTAAAAGGAGATCCCAAAACTCAATTAAAATATAATCCATGCCGCTGTAACTCATTCCATCACATCCCATGCTGGGACGTACATTTTGTACAATCGCTGTACAAGTAATTACCTCATCCTCTCCACGAGTAGATGAGAACGCCGGACGTAGCTCCATCTATTCATGAATTTGGTTACGGAAAGCGGTTATCTGACCAATTCATTTATTTAACGATACTTCATCTAGTTTGCACATGAGACTTATAGAATATTCCAGCTTAGAACGGCGAAACTCATTTGGTCAAAGTGATACCTTCGATACGATACATAAAAAGAGAATATTTAACTCTTTCCGTAGATTAAGAATCGAGCTATTCATTTGTGTACATACGAAAAAATGATAATTTATCAAATCTCTATTATGGGATAGTCGAAATTCTATTAATTCCTAAGTTAGCCCAACTGTAGTCATCTAAGTTATAAAATGTGTGTGGGATTCAATCATAGTTGTAAATACACTCACAAATTCTTTCAAAAGATAGTTAATATATATTAATTAAGGATAAGAGCTGTTTTATTTAGTAGTATTACGAAAAAATTGTGCTTAACAATACGAGGGTTGCTACTTAAGTTTCGAACGAAAACAAATATCAATAGGTGCCAAACACGGGGGCATTGACCTATCAATTCGATATTTTGAATCTTCGAAAACGTTTTTCTTTGAAATGATGAGTGAGAGCTCGCATTATCGTGGTGAAGAATAATTCTTCCTCTGCGATTAGTTTTCTTGATTTTTTTGAACACTTTTGGAAAACAAACTTCGTCTGCGAACAACTTTTGTTGGATTTGGCTCGTCTTGAAAGACCCATACAGTCGATTGTTGTTAAGTATCAGGATCATATGTATAGATCCGTGAATTGTCACCTGTTACGATCTTCTAAACATCTTTTGAATTTTTTCAGCATTTCTTTGCACTAATGGACACGAGCTTTTTTTACGTGATTGTCAAATCATACGATATCCAACGCGAACAAATTTTTTTGACAGCCAAATGTTCGTGCGATATTGAATATAATATAATATGCGAGTGATGATCTTTCAATATTAGTTCACGCACAACATCGATGTTTTCTGGCATACCAGCTGATTTTGGACGAGTTTCACGAAATTCATCCTGTAGCGAAGTGCGACCCCGATTGTGTTGCCATATCTCAAAACTCAAGTAACCCTCGTATTTTTTTTTTCTATACTTCTGCTGTGATTTTGCGAGAATTGCACCTCAACTTTTTATGAGCAAATGATTCTAATGAATTTGCCACATTTCTGGAGATTTGTATGTCAATTGATACTATCGAAAACTTCTCATGAGCTTACATTTTAGAGTCATCCATAATCGTTATACTGTAACCGACACTTTGTTGAAACACTTTTTAGTGCGACGAAAAGTGACTAATGCGACATATTACCAAAGTTTTTGTTACCTTTCTAAATTCATCCTCTAGATCTAAAGATTTTTATAGCGAACGAAACCACAGTAAAGTACTCTGTCTCTATCCCCTCGCTCTTCCAGCGCCCGATCCACATGTAATTGCCGCATGAATATGTATGGAACATTATCTCGTATTAAATTATTTCGTGTAACATTTTGCTTTCCTCTCTACTATACGCTCGTTGAGCAATTCGTCCATCCATCGTGCCAACGCTAAAACCTTCTAATCGATACAGCTTTATTTGAATAAATGAATATACTATAAAAATGTTTTATCTATATCAGACCAAGTAAATATAAACTAAGATAATAGCGAAGTGGATATAATTGAACCATTTTATCATAAAGATGAGTTTTGTTTTGAAATTCATCAATTTGATTTCAATAACACGTCCATCAGCTCAAATATTATTCGACTGAAAGAGATTGCTACGGAGTTTTAAGATATGGCAACACTGATGTGAATATGTCAAATCTGACTTTGCCAACATGAATGTTGACATTTTTACTAATGAATGTAGTCAGAATATGTTGTCATACGAGTTCTTTACAGATACTAGCCTCGACTTTTGGTGATGAAGCACCATCACGAACCATTGTGTTTCGCTGGTTTTCCGAATTCAATCGTGGTCGCATTTCGCTACGAATCATGGATCTATTATTATGAACCCGAATGTATGAGTCCTTCAAGACGAACCAAATCCAACAAAAATTATTCACGCACGAAATACTTCGAAGCTAATGGCGTCTCGTTTTTTCGGAATAACTGGACATGTCGCCACCGTTTCATTAGATTAAAGTAGAATGGACAATTTTGAATGGTACACCAGTATTTGTGTGCAAGAAGTGTTCGGAAAAATCAGGCAAACCAATCACAGAAGACGAATCATTATTCACCACGGCGGTGAATTCTTACACAAAAAAGTTTTTGGACAGTCAAAACATCGAATTGATGAATCATCCTCCGTAGAGTCCTTGTTTGGTACCCAATGATTTTTTTGTCATTACCTCAAATCAAAATGAATTAAGAGGACAACGGCTTTCTGCACCTGAAGAAGCAGTTAAAGCGTTCAAATCACATGTTTCGAAGGTACCTCAATCGAAAAGAAAAAAATGTTTCGACAATTGATGGAGAATATTTTGAATTCAGTTACATCCAGTTATAGATATTTGTTGTGTAAAAAAAACAAAAATGCATGGGAAGATCATGAAATACAGATGACGAAAAACATTCTTCAACAACCAGGGTATTTCATATTTTTTCGATTTCTATTATCCTGGTCTAGAGAAATCGGATAACCAAAAATTGAAAGTAGGGAAACTCATTTTTAGACCCGAAAACTTTTATAAGTAACAGCGTAAGAACCTCTTCAAGAAATATGTGATAGTTTCTTAGTGTAAACTTCTGTAAGTGATTATTAAGAATAATATTTTATCGAAACTATTTAAAATCGAGTCAAAGTCAAACTATTCAATAAAAAATTCCAACTTGTCATTATTTTTCATTGAATTACAAACCCTTTTCAGCATATTTGTTCTGAGCATTTCAGTTGATAACATTCACTAAAAGAAGTATGTTTGATGTTGTTCCCTCGAGAAGCAGAAGTAAACAATTCAAGGGATTTGATTGAGTAATAGATAAACTCAACAGTGATTGGACACGGAAATATAAAGAGAAACAAACTTTCGGAATTTTTCCAAGTCGGAATGTGTCGCCTAGAATGGATTGAACAGATTCTAGATTAAGATATTTCCATAAGTAAAATATTTCTGGAAAAAGAAGCAAAAATATTTACTTGAAAACTGGGATTATAAAATGTTTCAGCTAGTTATAGTTGGCTGGAAGCTTTTCAAGAAAGCAAATCAGTAGATTAAGGAGTTCGTAATCAGTGAACCGAAGATTCACCGAATCTTCCAACAGAACATCACCCAAATAAAGTCATTTTTCGGATAGACAAATCCTTTACATTTAAGTGGTTGTTGTAGAGGTAAGCAAAACCATGAGCCAAATACTTGATATATTTGACTGGAATAAGTATTAAGGGGAGGTTGAAGAAAAAAATCCTCTTTCCAGACAACTCCTCCATCTATTAGGAATCACCAACACTTATAAAATTAAAAATAAAGAGTTTTACTTTCGACTATTCCTGATTTTGCCTTAGGGAAGTAATCGACCATGTTTTTACTTGACTTGATAAAAACGTTAGTCCTGAAATTAACGTGCTTCCAGACATGGAATCTGTACGTAGAATCTGCTACCACCACATCATAATCAACAATTGTTTCAAGAAATCTGCGCTTCGATCTTAATCGCTATGAAACAAGTACAAATAAATCAACATTTAGAGACTTTGTGGCAGTTGATTTTGATTTGCGAATTACTAGAAAACATACGTTTGATGAAATAACTGCGGATTCTACATTCATAGCAAACAATCTATTCGCTTTAAACACTTCTCAGTTTGTCTCACACATCTTCCATCGAAATTATTATTTGTATTGATTATTTTTATACTTTTATGTTTCATGTAAGATGTATGTACTCCCAGGAGGAATTCAGTTTTGAATTTTAACACATTTCAGTCATGCAGGACGAAAATTCAGGAACAACTCAAGGGAGAGTAATCCTTACCGGTTTTCAACCCTACCTAGACAATTTGTTACAGATTCATATTGTAAAACTTTGTAACTCTTACGGAGAACAATTCAAAACAAACGGCGTGCTGATTTCTGGAATTGTTCTGTCCCCACAGCACACGTGTAACCCAACGACTCCTTCAGCAATTTCAATCAGACATTTTCGAGCACCCACCATACAGTCCCAAGCTACCACCGAGCGATTTTCATTTGTTTCTTGAACTGACGCAGTGGCTTGGAGGGCGGTGCTTCCAAAATGTTGAGGAATTCAAAAAAAGCGTCACAACTCAAACTAGACGAATTATACAATCAGAATCAGTTGGAACAACAGGCAACTTCTGAAGTTTTTTAAGTAGTAGCCATTTCCAAAAGACAGAAAGAGCGTTAGAAATGTTAATTAATCTTTCTTTCTCTCGGAAGGCTTGTCAAGAAAGTTATGTACTTAATTTTCAATCGTAGTGCAGAATTAGTGAAAGTAATTAAGCTTGAAGATTAGTGTACAGTTATAGTAAACTGGTACGCTACAAAATGTTTACCGTCCTTCTTGAACCTGTTAATATAGTCGAGTCAAAATTGCATTACGAGAAACAATTAAATTTTCACGTAACAATAATATAACAGTCATTAAATTTATTCTCCTGATTTAGCCATAAATGATTTCTGGTTATTCTTTAACACAAAAAAAAACGTTCGCGTGGTCGGAAGATGAAATAGATGAAGCAATTCATCATATTTTTGAGAATATTCCAAAAGATGACTGGTTTCAATCTTTTCAATAGATAAAAAAGGCTTGTAGTTATCATATAGCGTCGTATGGATAGTTTTCACCCTAACACGTTGTATAAAAATCGACTACTGTTCTGGATAAATGGATTCTAAGGTAAATTCATAGCTTTCAAATATTTTCTTCAATTTATCTCTACTTTGTACAAAAAATAATTGTTTTTTCCTTTTTTCTTTCCGATTCGCATCTCACATAATCGCCTCAATTTAAACTCGTTCTTCGTAATTAAAACACAACAGAATTCCTATCGTAAAAGTTGGAAAAACAATTTGAGACAAAAAAATAACGATAGTATCTATCTCTCTTTTTCTCGACAATAAAACCCCCATAAAGTTTCCAATATGTCTACCCGCTCATGCACTAAATTGATTTCAGTATAAAACATTCTAATAAAATCTCTTAAAAGTTATGCACTTACCCAAAAGAGATTAAAAGTTTCGATAACCGAGTGGCGTAAAAGAATAATCAAGGATGGATCATTGAATCCTTTTGAAAGGAAGTGATACTTTTCAAATGATAACATGTAATTAACATTAATAAGATAGAAACTCATGGAAACATCAAAAGTTAAAAACCCAGGAAAGTAGCCCCCTTTAGAAGGAATCTGCGTTTTTTTGAAGAAAAATGAGATTTAGTCATGCACAAAATAACCTTTTGGGTGTAGGTGCAAAACGGCTGGAAATCCAAAACGACTCCTCTGATATAATCCATTGAACGGATCAGTTAGTCTTGGGAGCAGAATATCGGTTACAACGTTAGATCTAAAATCTTTATTCTCACAAATTCGTCTTGAAGTTTAATATTGTTTTGATCTAATTTCACTACAAATTATGATTGAATGCGTTTGTCTTTCTGTTTGTGATAAACTGAAAAAATACTAAAGAAATCTTTGAATTATTTTGAGAAGTTTTGGAATAGTCTGAAATTATCTAGAAGCTTACATTGATAATGTTACCCAATCATTTCTTCCTTTTCCTGTTATTATTTTTTCGTCGTATTGAAATTAAATTGAAACAAATATTGAGAAAATTACAAGGTGTATTCAACGTAAATTCCGTTCCTATGTTTATTAGCAGCAATCGCCTTAACTTAAGAAATGTCCGCCATTTCTGCATCGCTACTACCGAAGTGTTCTTTGTGGTGCTTTTTTTATGATGTCAGAGTAATTAAAAATCCCACCTCAATTTCTAAATGCAAAGAAAGTTAGGTTAGACCGTTCTATGAAGAGCGTGATCAAGTGCATGATTACGAAAGATGTAGACGCTCGACTTGGGGTACTGAACCTGTTTACGCAATTGAAAAGAAGCTCAAGTTAAAATAAAAAATTTACAATTAGTGATGTTGCTAGTTTCTACAATTTCTAGAATTTCATTCACTCTGGGTGCCCAAGATTACTGAACAACGCAAAAAACCACGGATGGATGCAGACGGTGATGATTTTATTTCTCGGGTAGCCACAGGGGATGAAACTTGGGTCTCTTACGACACGGCACCCCAGAAACTAAACGGTAATCGATGCACCCAACGAAAGTCATCAAGTCATCAATTATTGACACCTGCAAAACTCATGTATTTGATCATCCTCCGTACGACGATGAAAATTAGCTCTACAATTGTATATTTTTGTACAATAAATACTTTGTTTGTATCTGTACACGCTTTTTCATACAACCAAACAGATTTTGTGATTATACCTCGTATAATATGATTCAAATCAATCATGGATTGTTACATGTCAAATTGATACGGTCAGTTTTCAATGTTACGATGCTTTACCAATAATTAGTGCGCAATATCTACTTAGGGCATTAAATATTTACCGGCGTTTACACTAGAACACGGTAAAATTTTTAAACTAAGATCACTTACAGATCTTAACATCACAGCTGATCTGTGGATCAGGGTAGAAAGATTCATATATGATTAGGACGCGTTTAATTCGATCAGTTTCCGAACAACAATGAACGTGATTTGGGTTAGTTTTCAAAAGTTCAGATCACGAACGAGTCAACACAATCATAGTTTCCGAAGTATAAATAATTTTTTCGAATATACTGTTATGGACTCGTCCACGACAGGAGTTTAAAATTTGGCGAATAGACGGTTTGTTTGAGGTTTATTTTTATATTTTTTTCATCATAGCGGCAATTTCTTTCTATGACTACGACTTCTATGGAGGCCTTTTTATTCGTTTGTTTATTTATTTTCTAGAATTTTAGAAATTCCTTTCTGATATATATTCGAGCTTGTTGAGCCACGAAGTCAGTTTATATTAAAAAGTCATAGTGAATGGTTAGACATAGAAAAGTAACCAGTGAATTTAAAAAGTATGAATAGGGAATTGTATAAAGAATACCCCGATGAAAAGTACTTGTTGTTAAAAGTATGTTAAGCCAAATTACATAAAATAGCATTTGTGGTTTTAAATTAGGAAATACAGAAATACTAATAAGTAATGTCGGTTTTTATAACCACTAAACACTAGTCCCTTCTATGGAATCATCCTCTGTTTATTGACGACGCAGTGAGTTTGAATAATAAATAATATGGAGTGCGAAAAATATGATTGTTAAGACATTATTGGAAACTAAAGATTAAAACAACCGAGGCAGCAAGAGAAATATGTGGAATTAAAGAAGACACAGTTAATGAGCAAACAACAAAGCGTTGGTTCAAGTTGTCGACTAGTACCACACGAATTAACCGACATTAAATGAGACGTCGAGAAGGGGTGTGTAAATATCTTCTTGCCCTACTGAAAGATGATTGTATTGGCGTTATTTTCCAGATAACAGATAACAAAACCCGTTCGATTCAAACCTAGAATATATTTATGAGGGCTAGTTGAGGAGGATCGGGGATTGCAAAGATAATAAAAATTCAAACCAAACAAAACAATATATACAGAATTATATTGAAAACAAAAATCTTAACTAAGATCTAGGCGTTCTAGATCTGATCGCTTCGCTGTCCTAAGATTGAAGAAGCTTCTTTTCGATTCAAAACGTCTTGCCTGGGTTCGTGTAAATGTGGTTTGTCCTAAAACGAGTAAGTTTACCTGGAGAGGAACAAGTTAATTGCATGCTATTAGGACCTATAGACAGGTGCCTTGGCATTCCTAAAAGAAAGAATTGCCGGATTTGAAGAAATTTGTACCTAAATTATGTATTTTTAATCGCCAATGCACATAGCCTGGTCGCCACATATTTATCTGCCGGGATTCGTAACCAAGGTTTAAGTATTTCGTGAAGAGAACGGCGATTAGACGCCTTGAAAAATGAATTTATCTAAACAAACCGAACATGGAACTTCAGTCGTTAGACAAAGGATAATTATAGAGTTCTGTTTTATTTAACTTATATCACATACAGCATTTCATCAAGACCTTGCTATGTCAAATTACTATTTATTCAAATCTATCGCGAAATTATTGCGTGGGATTGAATCCAAAGGAGATGTTTTGACAAATTATTGCATTTAAGTCCAAAGAATGATTTTACCGAGGTCTTAAAGAGGTTGGGTTAAAAATATGATGGTCTAGACTTCGAATATTAAGGCTTTTGTATTCTAATAAACAAAATGAACATTGAAAAGCGTCATATTGACCAAATTTATTATAAGATAACTGTTAATTAGAATTGTGATGAGGATTATTCATTTCCATTCTGAACGTCGCTTTGAACATATGAAAACAATGAATCCCTAGAAAAAATATAGTGAGAAAATGATAAATTTCTCCCTCACTCATCTAAATTCTGATGTTGAACTTGAGAAATAATCAACCGTATTTTGTGTTATAAAAAGCATTAATTGCGAATCCTCCGAAAGATTGGTTGTTTGGATAGTTTGGATGAACTTTACTACTAAAGTTATCGCTCCCTTATATTTGTACAACAACTCACATCTGTAAACGTTCCATCCAAATACGTCGATATTTTGAAATAAATTACCTAAATTAACCGTTATTTATAATATTATCACTTTATCGGAAAATTGGGTCAAAATATTTCGCAAGCTCGCAAATCTTCCTTACGTGCTCATCTTGTAAACATTTTATACAACATCGAAGCTCCATCTAATGAAGAACGTTCTGTTTACCATCACTAATGGTTTAATTAAAAGTTTCAAGAGATTTAATTTGTATGAAGGAATATTGACGATGTAGTCCAGGAGCCAGGTATATTTTCGTTCAATTATTTCTTCTCGAGAGAAACTTCGTAAAAAGCATCAGGGACTTATACTAAGAACACACGCGAGCGTCAGCTGCGACTCCGTTGGTGGGGAAGGCAGTGGCAGTCTCCCACGAATGGAGAAAAAAAAGTTTTGTCTAATTTGAAAATTTGTTATTATATATTTTATATAGTATTTTGAAAGAAAAACAAAGTCAGCTGACTATAACACGATGGATTATACGTTAGCTGTCTGCTTGAACATGAAAAAAAATTTATCTCAGTGGAAAGTTTGTCAGCTGGTACCTTGAAAAGTGTAACGCAACAGCATCTGTCACCTACTCAATCTTATTCCTTATCCCTGATGCATTTTACAAAGTTTCGATTGGGAGGGACTTGGTCATGAAAATCTGTTACTGGCTCCTGGACTAATAGACTCGTTGAAACATGACCGGTCTGGCCCACATTCAAACAATTTTCTCGATAAATTGAAACGTTCGGTTCATCCCTTATTATAGTCTATTTCGGAAATGTATAGAGCAATAAAATTGTAGAGCTTTGTTGTGAAATCCTCTTCATAATATTGATAAACAGCGGGAATGCCATACAAAGTAATCGAGTGGAAATTAGAGTTTTAAAAATGTTATTTTGACTTTATCCAATCATTTGTAATTGCATTTAACTTTCAAGTGGAAAACGATTGCGGCGATCTCCTGACTGTGCCACCAGATTATGGAAAGTGGTGACAGATACTGGTGGCGCTTAGGTTTTTGCCATTCGAATGAATTGAAGCTTTTTTTATGATGTCAGAGTCAAAAGAAAATTAGACTAGACCGTTCTATGGAGGACGTCATCAAATGCATGATAAAGAACGATGTGGACGCCCGAAATTGGATACTAATGAACTTGGTTACGCAATTGAAAAGAAGCTTAACCAAAACTATAAATTTACAATCAGTGATCTTGCTTTGGAACTGAAATTGCGGCGATCCCCTGACTGTACCACCAGATTATAACTACAAATTGATTTGGAGGATGAAATCATAATGAAAGTTGCGGCAAGGTTTTAGTCACTTTTCTGGTAACTGCAATTTACGTCACTTGTTGGTGGCAGATATTGGAAGCCCTTAGATTTTTCACAACTAATATAAAATTGATAAGTGATAATCACTCCGCTTCGATAGTTACACAGTCAGAGAACTTTTTGTATAGATTCAACGGTTTCGCAAAATTTTGAATATTTACACATTTCAAAATGCAATTATATGACATCAAGTCCATTTCATGGATACTGGCGGAATTACTTCTTAATTGTTCCCTAGTTTGCGGGTCAGTTTATCGGGCCACATCAGTATCTAGCTCTGCTTCCATAGATGGAGGATACCAATAAAATATTTCCCTCGCCGAAGCAATCTTGAAGTATGTGAAACAGATTGTTAATATCTCTTGATGTGTGCTAATGAAGTCAATGAAGAGAGGCTGGAACTGCACCAGAACCATATGAGGGTCAATCTACTGGACAGTAGCCACGAATAATATAAACCATGCAAAAGCACTTAATTGAGTTAATGTAAAAATATATTAAATTAAATGTCAAACTAGATAAAAATATTGTAAATATGATGTCAGGTCAGGAATTACTGACCATGTCTATATTAAAATCATAGTATTTTGCTTAATGTTAATTATTCTAACAGATTGAAAAGACTAATAGACGTTGAAAAGAATGGGACGCTTAAATCCAATCGCATAATTGAGTCGTTGTGAAGATTTTTCTGAAAATGGAAAAAATTGAGTTCGATCTATCATTAAATCTTTGTTTTTGAAAGACATTACACCTATGCAAATAAAAAAGTAGTAAGACACTGTATACTAAGATTCTGCACATTAATTTTCATTTACCAGTAACATACATTAAAAGTAGTTGTGGGAGTTATAATGTAATATTCTTTACGCTGTGGAAACTACTTGATTTCATAAAACTTTGTTTATAACTAGAAAATAAACAGACAGGTTAAATTACGTAATTAATTGAGTATTGAAACTCGAAAGCATCATAAATAACAGCATTATTTAGTTTAATTTCGTTGGAACTTTTGTCTAAAATACTCGTTTAGTTCATTTTGAGTGCTGCACCTTTTTCGCCTTTTAATTTGATCAGTATTTCACTTACAATCTCTGCCACATAAAATAAATGAAAAATCTTGAATTGCATACAAACCGTACACACACACACAGCTCCAATTAATTCTCGAATGTGAGTTATTACGAAACCTAATATAAAACAGACACACGAACATTTAATAAAACTCATCCCAATTTAATCTATTTTAATAGCAGTCATTGTCTGAGTGGAGAATTACAAGTTTAATTAACAACTGTGAAGAATTCTGGATGGCGCAGGGCAAAAGCGGCACAATCAGCGGCGGCTCGTGCAGATTGAATATTACTATCAAAAATCTGTTTACCGCTTCAGGGTTTGTGGCGAAAATTTGCTACACATTTCGCATCCAAATTTATTACCTTTATCTTCCAAGACTTGAGGAATAAATAAGTAGTTAATATTACAATACAATAGTTAAAGTTAATTAACATTTTCCAAAACAGTGCAAACAACTTATATCTCAGAGTAAATTATGTTGAGTCAAAAAAGATGAATCTAACTATGGTTCTGTATACATAGATGTCCCCCCTTTATTAACTTGCTTTTGATTGAGTTATTAAATATACAGGATGTTCCGGGAAAATATGGAAAATATGGAAAAATGGATGTCCATGAAGTCCGTTTGTCGGAATAGAAATTATACACCACTATCTGAAGGCTAGGGACAACCTGTACAATCTAAAGATGGAGAAATTGAATTTTGTAATCAATTTCTTAACAAAAAGGTACTCTTTGTTTAACTCGATAAAATTCACGGTTTAGGAGGTTTGTAGATTTTAAATCGTTGTATATACCAAAAAAACCGTTCGCACAAAAGAGACATTCTGAAAAAAATTATCATAAATTGTAATTATTTATTGAAAATACTTACTTTACATAAGGAAAAAATTGATATGTAGAGAAATTTAGTTGATTAGTCTAGCGTTACAATAAAAATTTATTCTATCGACCATTTCATTCCTTTTGTTTGCATATATCAAGCATATACCAAGTAAGTAACACGTTGTTGGGTAGTATACGGTCCAATTAGAAATGTTTCAATACCTCCTGCAAGTATTCTCAATAAATAATTACAATTTATGAAATTTTTTTTCAGAATGTCTCTTTATCGTCGAACGATCTAAAAATCTACATATCTCCTAAACCATTAATTTTATCTAGTTGAACAAATAATATATTTTCGTTGAAAAATCGATTGAAAAATTCATTTTTGCTATCTTTAGATTATACAAGTTGTTCCTGTAAGAGTTACGGATTGTTAACTTCGATTGGGCACTCACTCCCGAATTTTTCTCTTCAAGTCCCTGTATTGCCCCAAGGTGGTTCACCATACATCAAAACGAGTCTCAATTATCATTCGTAGTTTGTCATGCTTGGTACTCTTGAAGCACATCACCAGATATCAGTATAACGTTTCATATTTTAACTCCAAGCGGTTTTTTTTTAACAAGCACTCTCCAGCGAAATCTAGTGTCTTGTATCACACGCTAAACATCCAACTTGAGGATTCTGGGCATGGTTTATTTTTTAATGGATTGTTCAACGGTAGTTTTAACAACTTTTTCAACCTTTCATGCCATTTTTGTTGTCTTTTCAAGGACAGAATCATGAATAAATAGACATTACCATCATGATTAAAGTTATATATGAGTATGTTTATGTATATTAAATCTATAGTATTATACTCAAAATGTGCTTATATTCTCAATATAAACCTTTCATAATTCAGTCAGTCAGGTCCAAGAAAACAATGATATACACCATTTTTCAAATACTTTTGAACTGTTGTTGATTCTTGGTACTTTCTCTGAAGGTTAGATACTTCGAATTAATTTCGTACGGATTGGAAAATATGTAGTAAAAATTTATTGCACCTCCAGTTTTCAACAGCTCCCCTTCGATTTTCAGGCTTCTATGGACTCCAGTGCCAGTACTGGCTTCGAAAAACTAATAACTTTCCACAAGCAATTACGAGGTGAATTGGAGTTTCTTTATGTACACGCTAGTTTCTGCTTTATCTTATCCCATTAAGTGTTTCGTGTGTTGAATTTGCACTATAAGAAAGCTATTGAGGCTGTGTAATTTTTACTTCTTCGTCTTCTTTATAACATGGATCACCATATAAGTAAGTTACTACATTTTTTTTTGAAAAGTAACCACAAGAGGGTAAATCTTTTAACATTCGATTGGTGTCTGCTGTATGGATATTGATCTTAAACTTCTGTAGGTCGTAGTGTTCGAAAAAGACGTGCCTTAGTAGCTGATTCCAAAGACTTGCACTTCTCCAAAAAAAAAAAGTCCTGATAAATCGACGTTTTGAGCATCTGCAGTGTAGCATGAGCCACGTCTGCATGTCGAGTAGGTCTAAACTATTCATTACTAGCAAATCCTCCCGGAAGATAAAGTCCAGCATTCCCTCCATCGTTTAGGTGGTCTTCTTTTGGTCTTGTTTCTTCTGTGTTGTTAATTTTTGCTTTCTTAATTAGTCTACTATTTTCCATTCTTTTTATTTGTTTGTTCCTGAATTTTCGTCCCTATCTCACCCATCTTCCTATGTTCTGTAATCCACTGGTTAATATCTTCATTCCGTAGGCTGTCGTGTAGTTTTGCCTTAGATACTTCGTAGTATTTCCATTTCGACTGTTCTCATCCTATATAGTATCCTATTCGCACAGTCGTTTTATATATCTTGATTTCACTTTCGGTATTTATTCCTTCAAGCTATATCTTCCAGGCATCCTAAAATTCGAGCCTCCTCAATTGTTTGTTCTCTTACTCCATTAAATAAATTTTCATGACTAGGTGTTTAAAATGATTCACTTATTCGATAATTTTTGAATCGATTTCCAGCTTACATCGTAATTTTACTGAGATCTAAATACCTTCAAGATCTAATAAGAAACTTTTTGGAGAAATCCTAAGCAACAAGATATTTCCAAAATGCTTCTTTCTCAGTTCCTTCCAAATTTCTTTCTCGTAGGAAAATTTCACTTCATCGACAATACGAGGCGATCATTATCCTTCTCTGGTTTCCATGTTTTTTTGAGTCGAGG
Source organism: Diorhabda carinulata (assembly GCF_026250575.1). Lineage (NCBI taxonomy): Eukaryota > Metazoa > Arthropoda > Insecta > Coleoptera > Chrysomelidae > Diorhabda > Diorhabda carinulata. The sequence continues at coordinate 5,490,115 of NC_079471.1, forward strand.
ACATGGGAACCCATTGCTTTGATAGCTGCCTGGTGACATCTAGGATAGTTTCTTTCTAGGTTTATCTTCGCGGATCTTTCGCGTAGTAAACATTTCTTTCTAAGAGATTTTGGAACAATCATCTAGAGATAATGAGTATTTAGAACCAGCCTAAAATATTTGCTTCTATCTACTGTTTTCAAACCATCTGTATGAGAAACAAAACTAACTGCACGAGTATATGCATGATGATATGTTACGTTTCGTGTTTGATTATTTGGGTTAGACGCCACCATGCACCTACTTATGTTAAGTTTAACGATTTTCCATGTAGACAAATTTAATTTGAATGTTTAAAACCATCCTACGAGGACCGCTACTGCTTGTGGACGGCGTACACACATTGTACTATAATTCAATTAAAATTCTAATTCGTTCGACGAGTAATATCTTTTATGTTCAGCCCTAATTGCTACGAAACTCGGCTTCGGGCTTCGGTCGAGTACGCGGAATATACAGTAGAAAGGTTATTTGTGAAATTTGTTTATGACGAGCGGTTATTTCGCCAATTTTGTGACGATTCATTCGCATATATATGTGGTTGGAGATAGTTTCTGGCAAGCTCTTTTAATTGCATCAAGTTTGAAACACATGCTACTCCATAAGGAAGATGCATTTAAACTACTATACTCTTAAATTAAATACGGAAAGCAACAGGAGATTAAATTGCTACAAATAACATTAGCAAATAGAGATTTAGGATCTGTTTTCTGTTTGATTTAATTATATTTACGTCAGAATAGACATGTTGAATTACAATAATTTATATGCATATATCCAACAAAAAAATTCTAGGTTTTCCGAGACAACCTACGAGAGGATACACCCCAAATGGTAACATCACACTTCATGAGCAAGTGACGAGGTATATATCGGGGACAGCTGTAAAGGTTAAGGACCACTCGGATTAGATCTTTTCTTGCCGTCAGCGAAAACATACACATACATATTAAGACGTACAGACAACCAATAACAGAAAGATGTATAGCCAACTTAGGGAAAGGACCTATCGAAATGGCAGGAGGTGGTGGAATATCGCGTCCATCCATGGATTTATCCGGAGGTAGACACGGACTGTAGACAATACTTTCTCATACCATCAGTTTAATCTGAAGCTTAACCTCAAGTAGACACTGAACTGCCCGACAGAAATCAAGAAAGCCTCGCATTTCCTTGGATCTATCAAACTGCTTCAGAAAATATACGAGTATGTATTGATATCCAGTTAGCCTAGACCAGTTCTGTACATAAACAAAATATTGCGTCACCATAGCAACGAACAATAACTTATTAGAAGTGTCACTGTAAAGTTTGACGTCAAAAAAGTAAACCAGAGTTAAGCTTAATACCCTTGGTGATCAAAATCCTTCGTATGCGACCGTGATAAATTGGACTGCAAGCTTCAAAAGAAGTAAATTTTCCGTTGAAGATGATGACCGAACGGGAAGGCCAGTTTCTGTGTCAGTCCCCGAAAATATCGATGCAGTTCATGACATGATTTTATCAAACCGTCGAATTGGGCTAACACCGATATCTGAAGCACTGAATATTTCATACAAACGCGTTCATCATATAGTTCACGGCCATTTAGACATGAGAAAAATTGCTGCAAAATGGATTCACAAATGTTTTAATGTTGACCAAAAGCGTGCAAGGGTAGAAGTATCGCGTTCGATCTGTGCTCGATTTGAAAACGATGTAGACTTCTTAAACCGAATTGTTACTATGGATGAGACTTGGGTACATTTCTGCGATCCAGAAACAAAGCAACAATCGATGGAATGGAGACACTCTGGTTCTCCAAGACCTAAGAAGTTTCGTGTCCAAAAATCTGCTGGAAAAGTTCTTGCTTCAGTTTTTTGGAATTGCCATGGAGTAAGAATGATTTATTTTTTGGATAAGGGTAGAACAATAGCTGACCACTCTACGGGAAAAAATTAAAGAGAAAAGACGCAGAAAGCTATCCAAAGGTGTTTTGTTTTTGCAGGGCAACGCTCCTGCACACAAATCTCATGTTGCCATGCAAAAAATTCGTGATTTAGGGTTTGAATTACTAGAACACCCTCCTTATTCACCAGATTTGGCTCCGTCCGACTATCATCTCTTTCCTCAACTGAAGAAAAGTTTAGAAGGCCGGAAATTTTCTTCCAACGGGGAGGTAATAAAAGCTGTGGAGGTCTGGTTTGCAGAACAAGAAGAAACATTTTTTTTTGAAAGGTCTAGAGACGTTGCAGATTCGCTGTAATTAAAGTATCCAATTAAGAGGAGAATATGTTGAGTAATAAAATATTTTGACATTGAAATTTTGTTTGGTTCTATAGTAGCCTGTGAATTTTTATATTGTAATAGATTTTGTAACATTCCTTCATGTAACTTATGTATCATCTCTTTTTTTTGTGTACCAATGTTGAGGCACGTTAAACTGAAATAAAAAAATATGGAAAACTGTGGTGAATGTTGGGAGTAAAATGAAACTTGCACTTCAAAACCGGTGCTACAAAAACGTGTGTGTTTATTAACAAACAGTTTATTCAAGTTAATATTTCTCATTTAGGATGAGATGAAAAATCAATTGTAATAAACGAATGAAATCAAATGAAATTAATTTTTGTGTAAATTTTTTTAATTTCAAGGTAAATGGAAATAGTTCTCATTAGAAGCACAATAAATAGCCTCATTCTTTACTTTAGAACGCCATTAGCTTTGAGTAATGATTATAATGCGTTACAGTGGATATTGTTCGCATTCTTTAGCTACTGAGAAAAGAGGACCACAAAAGACCTATTATTGAAAAGCCAGCGCTCCATGTTCGATTGTTCGATTGATTAGTTTGGTATTCGATTGTGTAATGCCAATTGAGGAATATTCGTTCCTCTGCAAGGATTGTCGACTAGAGAGAATATTATTAAAAAAATCGTGGAGTTTTGTAAGATTTGTAATAAGATTTCAAATATGTACATCAATTTATTTTTATTAAAGTATATTTAGGACACACTGAATTTTCTCATTTTGCTGTTTCACACTGTATAGGGCGTATTTTTAACAACACACACACATACCACTACATACTTCCAAAACCATTGTCTTTGTCAACATCAGGGAAACTTTGAATAGGCACATTAATAAGAGGCTAGGGGCTGGTTCTCCTAATGGAAAAGCACTTCCATCTTATTCAAAGCGTCCTTGCATTCCACTATCTTGAGTGTATCAAGTGTAGTGGTGAGTCCTGGCTTCTCCTACAGTTATGAACATATTTTGCTTACACTGCATCAATACCCATATAGGATTTTACGATGGGCCCAGTATAGCCCCAGACTTGAACCACGCATGTACAACTGTGGTCCTAGCTTGGAAGCCATTATTCGTCCAGACTTGGTGGGACTCTGGGATGATTACAATGTCCCTCGCTTGGTTTTCAAGCCTGGACAAGGCCTGGTTGCCTAGATAAGCCCAAGACTGGTCTGCAACCCTGGGCCAGTCTGGTGGCTTGCAAAAATAGATTTTCAATATATTGTTAATGAAATTATAGTTTCATGATAAATTTCTATTAATTAATGTACAAAAAAATTGTAAGTTAAATAATTAAACATATAAAGAAATTACACTATTTTTTATTATTCTATATTTTATCGTCTTTTATGCACAAAAGAATTGTATTCATTAAAAATTATCACTTTTAATGTTAAGGTTTCTATTATGGATAATGTATTATAACAAAACTTTATATAGTTATTCAGAGTTCTACCAAACTTGGCTGACTATAGGATGGCCGAGGTCGGGTTACCCAGAGTACACCCAGGCTTGGCTGATAACAGAATGGCCGGGGCTAAGTTACCCAGATTTCAACCAGGCTTTGGCCATTAGTGGTTTGCCAAGGCCGGGTTTCCCAGCGTTGGCCCAAGCTAAGCCCCGTCGTTCAAGCCTGGGGGCTCCTACTTGGGGAAGGCCTGAAAAATGTTCGTTCGAATGCACTTTTGATCCGATGTGGATAAACACCTAACGTGCTGACATATGTACGTTGAGGTCGGAAACTTTTCAAAACAATTCTCTAACTAGGTTGCTCAATTTGACTAGAAACGTTCTGTCAGATAATGCAGAATGAGCCGGAGAATTTTCTTGGTGTCCTCCCTCTACTTCACAACTTTTATAAAGTTAAGCAAGTAATAATTAGTCCTTACTAACTCAGATATTTTAGGAACACACTTTATACATAAACGATGCAGCTGTAATCAAAATCATGTGTCTCAGTGTTGTTATTTAACCATAACATCCATAAGCTTGATTGCTTCCAGAATATATGATCGAAGTTAAGTTATATAAACCTAATTCATGTTGACTCTCCCGAAACCGTTCTGGTTTATCTACGTATAAAGGATGAACTTCCTATGTAAGGGATATCAGTAACCTCGCTAAATTCAATTAATTAAATGCAATCTATAATGAACGTACACATTCAATTGTCTATCAAAGCCCTTTAAAGGGTAAGAATGGAAATATTTCATCAGTAATAAGAAGAAAAGTTATATTTATATACAAAAAAGTATATTGGAAATTATGTCTCAACTATAATAGTTAGACATACTGCAATGGTAATTTTAAGATTCATGAGGAGCTCTACAAACATAATTTTTTATGTTGTCTGTACATAGCACAATAATGACTTGATATATTTGGGTAATTGGAGAATTTCTGTAAAGATCTACAATTTTCGTAATCATCTTAACCATTACAAACATAAAACCAAGTATTCAAATCATTTCGCTTAATTATATTAGTATCTTGTATGTATGTGTATATATATAGATTTCGGGTCTCGTATACACTGAGACTCAAAGCATCTATTGGGTCCCCCTTTCTTGCTGCCATACTGGGGAACCCAGTGGTTACGCCTAATCCTTTAATCCCACTCCTTTCAAAAAGTCTTGAATGAGGGATGGCTTCAATTGCAACAGATCTTCGTCTTCTATTTCAAGCGCTCCCAGGTGTTGTGCTCTGGAGTTCCTTCACATTTCGAGAGGATGTGGATAGACCTTCGTAATTTCCTCTTAGGTCTATACACTTTTCCCAGCAATGTTCATCAAAAGTTCGAAGCCCTTTTTATAATAAGAATCGTCAAGCTTCTCCATATAGCCATCAACTGCAGACATCACCTATTCTCTTTTTCAAGTAATCCGAGGGGCTAGATCTGGCGTCACCTAATTTGGTCGACCAGTACGATGCTGGTCTTCACAAGTCGTAAGGCCTCATTCAAACTCTGCTACCCAATATTTTACTGTTGATACTGTTGATACTGTTGATGATTACCCAGAGTAGAGTCTAGTTCAGCTTGACCAGTTCAGATGACCAATTATTTCCATGTTTACAAATTCACTATTGATGGCGGTCAAACAAATACTAAAAGAACGTAGCGTCTTCAAACTTGAAACGCTGTATAGACTGTATACTTTCCAATACAGTAGTATTAATCAAGGATCTGTCACTATATATAAGTCAGGTCAGATACTTCTGAGACCATCCTCATACAGTGATCAACTAATAAGCATGGAATATCTCTTTTTCTAGTCTTTTATTTCATCGATATCGCTTATCAACGTATTAACTGTTTGGCAAATAGCTTGACGTCCAAAGACTTCTTTCATGCAGATGGATGAAGCAATGTACCCAACTACCACTAAGTAGGGCAATACATTGATAAAACGAAGTAACTTATATGAAAACCGGAAAAAAGTTTTTGGAATCTTCAAAGGAAATATTCGTATAAATCGTTTCATATATAAGTTTCCACAAAGACTTGACTTTTCTTTTGCCGTTGCCATTCGCCGGTGACGTTTGCCGTTTATTGACTTTATTGACTTTAACTTATTGACTTATTCGTTTTGACGTGTGTACTGCTTTTTGTTTCCATGATATTTTTTATGGTTTTGTTTATAATTCGGTATTTATGAATGATATTATTGAAAATAACGAAGAGTTTTTTATTGAGAGTAAACGGATATGATTGGCTATTGCTACGAAAGTTGCTACAAACGGCCGATGGGAAAAGATAAAATGTCACCAACGGCAGACGTCGGCGACAAAATGCAACTATGAATGGTCTTAAGCATGTTTTGAATTTTTTAACGGCAAAAGGCAAAATTTGGATTACACATCATGGTGCATGTAGTATTATCTATACAGTGTGATTTTTTACCGGCTGCTTTTAATGTGGAATCTGAAATTCTTAGAAAACTGATAGTTTAATGTAAGTTATTTCACAAAAATTGTACAAGAGTGATCTATGAAGTTTTGGTGAACTAGATCTATTGGTTACTGGTCTTATTTTTATATTCAAAGCTAATTTGACATCTTATTAATTTAAGCCCTATTCCAAACATATTTTTGGGTGAATTGTAGAGTCCTAAAACTTAACTGTACTCGTAGGAACTATGGATTTATATCAACGGATCGTACAATCAGTTCTAGTGCCAAAACTAGAACTTAAAAATCAGTCAAAGCATGGTTTAGAAAGAAAATTAATTGAAAATTGATAAAAGTCGACGATGCGATCAAAAATGTTATTCACTGAATACCATATGATTTTTAGGGAAAAAATTTAGTGGAGATGATTCAGAAAAAACACCGTGCATAATTTAATAATTAATGTAAATGTTTAGGAATACTTCGGGGTGTTTAAATATAGTGTCGTATCGTCGAACTTCGAAAAGAATATCAGGACAAAACAAATTATGTCACAACCTGGTTTGATATACACGATGTAGTATGTAAAAGATGTAGATAACTGTCGACTGTTTCAATCCACAAATATATAATTAAACTGTTTATAGTATGATTCCTAGGGATCTATAATTGAGAGGCAATACAAAGTCAATTATAGATAATATGGTATTTCCAAAAACACGATGTGAGCATTAGTCAAGTAGATAATGGAGGTATACCTCACTTTATCTAGTTTAAGGATTTATAGTCAATATTACAGATAATTGAATATAACCATAATAATGCGCGATATAATAAGGTTCGTAAGGTATTATGTTGAACACAAAGGCGAACCGATGTTCGAGGCACACAAAGCAGAACATTTTAATTTAAATCATGATGAATCAGATTGCATCAGCAACTAGCGATTCCTGCTCTCTATCCGCCAGCCGAAAATCAATCAGAGAACACTCCTAATTAACTTGGCAAATTGATTGAGCTGCAACAACGGCCTTTTGATAAACTACGCCATAGGCGTACAGACTTCAATTAACAGGTACATTCGAGAGGTTATTTACCACACATATCCATGATGTATCAGTTAAACGTCTACCATAGAATCAACCATGTTATATTTGAAATGAAATAAATTTCACCTCTTAAATTACGCAAATCTTCACGTACAAGTAAGAATGTGTCATAAAAACCAAAAGAATGCTGCAGATTCCCATGTCATTACAGTAAAAAATCATTAGAAGCAGTGGCAATCACCATGAAAATCTAATGGAAAGTGGAACGAAAATGCAGTGTACTTCAAGTCACGCCTTATGAAGATTTAGAACAACAAAGAAGATGGAATAAAGGTCGGCGAAGCTGCCGTCAATAACGTAGTGCAACGATAAGAAAATAAATAATATATTAAGAGAGTTGCTTCTTATATTTTGACCTTAACGACGCTCAATGTTTTCGTCTGCAACATTTTATTGTGTAGTTAACTAGAAACCCAAGTCTCTTGTACAGCATGTAATTGAATAATGTTTCATAACTTTCATTATAAGTACAATAGTGCATTAATGAACTTATTACATCACATAGCCATGAAGTCCTAAACTACGGCTCTGTAAAAAGAGATTAAGGCATCTTCAGGTATTAGTAAGACTAGCATCAACAAGATATTACTTGGAATCGCATTCCATGTAATACTATGCTAAAGTTGCATCTATATTTACGCATATAATCTCTAAACAAAATATGTGTTTGTCTTCACATTTTCGATCATTTTGAAAATTTCTAATTAAGTTTAAATTAACCATGAGAACACAAAAAGTAGAAATTGTTTTGTTTGTGGTCCTTCGAGCCGGATATGGTGCATGAAATATTATCACATTTGATTATGTTACTTTCAAAAAAGAAATCACATCCTCCACATCATCAATTTTAGCTAGATTTTAAATAGAAAAACATTTGAACATTACTTTATATATAAATTAATAGATATTATAAGATATTATAAAACTTAACCTCAAACGAGCCTATTTCAACTTGATATTGTTGATATCTTCGCATTCATCCATTGATTGTAATAATATTTGAAACAAACTCGTTTAGAACATAAAAGTATAATGTTAACAGATCCTTATCGATTCTCTTTTAATCTAAAAAATGTTGAGAAAAACTATCAGTTCATTATTCTACTAAACCATGTCTTCAAACTCCTTCTTCAACAGTTTTCACTTATAATCTAATTTTGCTGCTTTATTATCGTCACTAATTTTCAAATCTTCAGTTAAAACTTATAATCCGATGACAAAGATATTTTATTGTAAAGAAAAATGTTAATGGACTGAAGATGTTACAGAAATAGCAACGTGACAACATTTTTTGGTACGAAGAGATTCTAGTTTCTATCCAGTGTTATTCCTGTTGCTAATTTTACCTTAGTTCGTGTTCTTCAAAACAGTCGAAGGCTAAAACCCCACACAACTGCTTCATGCTTCAACTTTGAAAGGTGAGCAACCATTTTTTTCCATAATTCATTGGAGGAATTCGGGAAAGTTTAAAGAAGAGGCAGATAGCTTGAGTTGACTGACCATCTACCACAGAGCCCTGATTTCGCTACTACTAACAAATCAGTTTTCTTCTGGCGAATGGTTGAGGTTACAGAAAAAAATCACCTTTTTAGAAGAATCCTTATTGGAGAATAACTTTTTGAAAATATTAAAGTTCCCTTTCAAGTTTTTAAAAAAGTGAAACGAATAAGTTTTAAAACAAAGAGCTTATAGAGCTTTTCCACTCTGGAGCTGATATCGTAGAAACATGGTTTTGAAAGTCTTCAACAGCTTCTAGAGGCGCATCTTTTGCTTGACAATTGGGAACAAGAAAAAGGGATTATGTGATAAATTAGGTGAATACGGGCAATGAGATATTCATTCGATGTTTTTCTTCTTTAAATATTGAGTTCTTTGAAGTGGTTTATGAGATTGTCATGATGAAAGTTGACGCGACATTTTTGGTTCGTGTTGATGCAAAATCTATTGTACTGCAGTCTGCGATATCCAAGAAACGCTTCTATCTATCTGTAAGTCATAAGTCGATTTTTTTTTAATATGTTGTGCACAGTATTGACTGTCCGACCTTTTCAACATTCATCACTGACGGACGCACGACCATGACAAAAGTCTGCAAACAAATTGTGAACAGTTTTCTCTGAGGTTACTTCATTACCAAAAGTGGCACGAAGCGATTCTACGCATTGTTGTAGTTGAAAACATAAAAAATTATACAACTCAATGATTTCCATTATTGCACAAACTTGCTTGTTTTTTAAACGTTCACTATCAACGATTAAGTCCCTTTATAAATAGCCACTGGCTCAGCAGTAAGAAACGTCGATGTTCACAAATACAGTGGTTCCACAAAACTAACTATTTTCGTTTGTAAAAATTCAAAAAACAAACTTCGAAAAATATAATCTAATTGTAAACTTATTTTTATTCATAAAAGCTTAAAAATTTTATCTAAAGAAGGAAAGTAATTCTTGTGGTTATGATAGTGCTAATAATTTTAATTCCTCTCATAGGTAAACTATAAAAAAAAAAGTGAAACAAGACTCTTGTGGTCTAGTTGTCACATAAACTGGTTCTAAAAATGTCTAGTTTCAAAAAACGAAAACGCAACGAGAATAATCTCGCAATCTTACGAAGCCCTATATGTTTTTCATATAAATTCCAATTTTATTTCATTTATTAAACATTAGAAAGTATAAAACATTATTACAAATATGTCTATTACGTTAAATGAATGGTATATCATTGTGTATTTCTGTTGCATTAGCAATTTTGCCGGTCCATTATTCTACCTCATATGTAATACACAAATTGGGTCCTAATGAAAATATTTTCCTAAAAGCATCATTCTTAGATAGAAAAGAGTCATCTGGGTTAATGTAAAATTACCCTCCGTGACAAATGGGAGTACACTTTTCATTAACTTCAGCTCTAGTGATACATCTAGACATAGAGGCGTGTTTTAATCTACGAGTGGTTTTCCAGTTCTTTAAAATTTTTAAAGAAAATATTTTCGCGATTAAAGCGCTGCTTGGCAAATTAGCAAGTGAGACAATTGTATTCTGACGTATAAATTTGCAAGAAACTTGAAACACATCAAGTTGTAAGCCGTATGACATTGTTAGAACTAACTTTTCTTCTCATACGCATTCTGATATGAAATTTTTGAAAAATATGTTTGTAAATCTGACTATACTACTCCATGTGTTGTTTAATCGAAACTAGAACTATACAGGGTCTTCCAAAACGTTCGCATCCGAGTTATATCACTGCATTAACGAAAAAAACCAATAAAAAATCACCAAACGCATAGATTAATCGCAAGTTAACAATAAGGTTTAGCCAATCAAAGCTCGAAGAAAGTGTTTAGCTGCTGCTGATAATAATATGCGCCGAAAAACTTCGAGTACGTTTTAGAAACAAAGGTAAGTTCAAAAATGCGGCAGCAGCTAAATACTTTTATGGCTCTCTCGATAGGGAAGAACTTAAACGTTCCACAAGCTTTGATTGGCTAAACCTTATTGTTAGTTTGCGATTAATCTATGCGTTATAGACATGTGATTGTTTGGTGATTTTTAATCGATTTTTTTTTCGCTTAATGCAGTGATATAACTCGCACGCTAACGTTTTGAAAGACCCTATATAAAAATGACTTTTTTCTTTCATTATTATAATGAAGAAAATCAATTTTTTTTTCAAATTATAAGGAAATTTCAAAGAATTAATTGTCGGCAGAAATCCAAATATCAGGTAAAAAGTCAGATATCAGCACCTCCAATGTTAGTTCTACGGAGGATTCCAGGACGGCAAAAAATTAGGAAGCGAGTAGATAACGTGAAAATAATGCTGTGACATTTTGATACGACCCCTCATTTCTGAGTTATAGGCTTTTGAAGCTGCGAAATGAGAACTTTAATATGCGTTTGACGGAATTACTATCTGAAGACCTGGAAGAATAATGCCCAATGGTTTAAATCCGTAAATTTACAGGGAAAATTATCATAAATTGTAATTACTTATTGAAAATACTTACAGAGAGTATTAAAGCACAATCACACATGTCAAATTGAACAGGATCCTGTTGAATATCGTGGTACTTATATAAGGACAAGAAAAAAATGTAGAAAAATTTGGTTTATCGAATAAAAAAAACTATAATAAATGCTCGATTTGGTTATCTTGCACTTCTACACACTTCCAGAATCTACAGAGGATATTTCTTTGGACTTGGAAGATCATTCGAAGATTCTGCCTTATAGCGTCACAAACACACACAAACAAACTAAACGAAGTTTAGTCTATTGATCATTTCGTTACTTATTACATTATCTTTACCGTGTTGCAAATGCGCGGCTTTTAAAATTTCCCCAAAAAAATTAATCCATTGTATTTAATTGAGGGGAACGTGATGGCCTTACAAACGGACCTCCGCGAACAATCCACCTATTAGGAAATGTTATTTTCAATATGTTAATCATTAATCTCTTACACGTTTTTCTTTATGCCAGTAACATGATCTTCGATAGTATCTAGTACAAATGTTTATTTATTTATACATTCACCAAGAAATGTTTCATTGTCGTTCAATACCTCCTGTAGGTATTTCCAATTAATAATTACAGTTTATGATAATTTTTGTCAGAAAGTATCTTTATGGCGAACGGTTTCCTTGGCATTTACAACGATCTAAAAATCTACATATCTCCTAAACCATAAATCAAAAATTGATTTCATTAGATTGTACAGGTATGATGTAGAATTTAAAAAATATGCTTTTATATAAGCTCTGATTTCGAAACTTTAAATGCTTATAACTCAGAAACGAGGGGTCACATAAGAAATTTTATATCACAGGATCATTTTCACTGTGGAATTTTTTGCCGAAACGACCCGAAAATATTTGGATTGATTGTTATTTACTAGAAACTAGATTCGAAATCAATAATCAACAATATTTATTTGTGCAAAAGATATTCCAATTTTATATAAAGTTGGAGGGAAATTAAGTTGTTAAATTTGAATTTTTATACAAATATGTAGAAAAATGTTTTCTTTATTCGATTAATAAGGAGAGAAAAGAATTTTTAGTGTGTAAAATGTGAAAAGCGATTCTAAACAAATGAAGGGGTGATGACAAAAAGTGTGTTTCATTGAAAAGTCAAATTTCCGACAAACAAACTTTGAGTATTTATCTTACAGAACGATTTGAGATGATTTATAAATTATTTTCTGTACACTTAAAGCTTGTTAAAAGAATGGATTCCGCAGTAATCGAAAATTATGATGGTTATTAAGAAAATGATTTCTATTTCCACCAAAATGAACATTTTGAAACAAAGCTGCAATAATATAATCAATGATTTTCTCCAAATTGGATCTGAATAGATGCTTTATCAGGGCCGGATTAAACTATGGGCTTGAGGAGGCTATAGCCCCGGGTCCCAGGTCCAAGAGGGTTCTATCATTTGGAAAACATTCTGTATTTTTTGTGTTCATACTACAAATGTAACGTCGTCTTACGTACGTACGTCTAATGTAACGGGTCTTATAAATCTTAATCCGGGCCTGTGTTTTATTAAATGACTCAAAAGATCCCCAGTTGAAATTTTAAAGTTCTAAAAGAATGACTGCAAATATGTAAAAAACAAAACACAACATTTTTGTTATCTTAGTATTACTTTTTATTATTTATCGAGAATTCTGTGATTTTGATTTCAAAATTCCTCATAGTGTAGGGTGGTCGTCATCCCCAAATTAAATAAACGATATCAGAAAAGATTCTATTGAACGTTATGTTTCCTATGAATATCAATTCAAATCCATAATGTGTCTTTAGATGACGAATTCACTCACAAACAAACAAGAAATACACAACGAAACAAAGTGAACAAACTTTTTTATTCTTCTTCTTCTTCTCCCGGAACTCATTCTGCTCTTTCGATAGTTGGAATATTGAGATTTTAGTTCCCATTCTATTTTTCTCAATTTTTCCACTCTATCCGATCGTTGGCTTCTTTTTTCATCTACTATATTGTTTTCCTTTGTCTTCATTTTTCCTGTGCCACTTATTGTAGTCATATTTCCTTTCTTTCCTTCTTTTCTTATATCTTTTTGCTTCTGTTACTTTTCTTATTAGGATTTGTGTAGTTCCTCTCTTTATGTGCTTAAACATCTTTAAACTATTTTGGTACCTACTCGACCTTTTCTAAAATTACCTCATTTATTATCTTTTCCATCCTCGTTTTCTCTGCTATTTTTGTTTCATCTGCCCAAGTTTCACTTCAATATATTAACGTGGATGATTATCGAGATGTATACTTTTTTTAGAGCATAGTATATTTGATTTTTGACACTGTCTGCTATCTATTTCTATTTTTCCGTTTTCTGTTGCAATGACCCCCAGATATTCTTAATGCTTTCATGTTTTTCTTCATTTACACCATCCTTCTGCATATTTACTTTCATTCTAGGGTCTTCTATAGTCTTTATTCATATGTCTACTTTTTTTCATTTTCTTAAATGTATCTGCTACTATTACTATATCGTCTGCATGCAATAATCTGCCTATTTTTACTGATTCTAAATTTCTGTAGCCAATTACTGTCTCCAGTTTATAAGTCTTCTTTTTGATTACTATAAATAGAAGAAGATTTAGACTATCTCCTTATTTTATCCCCATCTCTATCCTAAACTTCGTCGGTGTTCTTACTTTTAGTTGAACTTCTCCACTTATGGGAAACTATGTAATGTTTTATCAAAAAATTCGAACAAATCTAATCTTCTTTTCTACTTTCTTTTGTGGCTTTCTTAACGTGTTTACGATATTAGATTCTTCTTCTTCTAATATATTTTTGACAGTATTATGTTGATGATAGGTGGGCATATGGACAAGTAGGTCACAATCTTGGTAATGCAAGTTAATTATGACACAGCGTGCCACTGATTCGCGTCTTAGGTCTTTTTGTTCCCCTAGAGTCCCAGTACCTCAATCGTTTGCTTTAATAAACAAACTTATCTACTTTTTGTATATTTTCATCTATTTTCATAGTCGAATGACTTCCCCACCGTTATTTGTCTTTAACTCAATCAAAGTAACAAAATTGCCGCTGAAAAAATTACAATTTTCCGAATTTTTTGTAGAACTTCGTATTTAAATTCTTCCTACACCATGTCAAGTGCTCTGGATCCATCGTCATTCTATTTTTCTTATAGGTTATATATTTTCGATATCATTGATGTATTTACTTTTTTTTGTTGGACTGTTAGAAAATCAAAATAAAGGCTAGTATTTGTTTTCAACAAAAAAAAGACAATCTTTTTGACACAAATAATATTTTTGAGATTCTAGTCGGTTCAAATCACTACAACAACAAAAAATGGGGGCTCTAATCCACATCGTACTTGATGTTTTGAAATTTTGTCCTTGTATTCCAAACATATTGTTGTAAGTTTCACATTTACTTTGAGGGTTGTACCAAATAAGCAGTATACACGATTGCATGAATCTCTTGGAATCCATGGGCTGTCTTTACGATTTCTCGAGTGCTCTTCAATCTAAGCCATTCCCAAATCACGAGTGAACTTCACTTATTGTAAGTTTTCTTCAATTGAATACCTTTATTGTTGTATAAACTCACAACTCACAACTCTACAAGGTTCACGGAAAGTTAAACCGAGATCAGGTGTTTTGCCTATTAATACATACGCCTTTATAATTTCGTCTCATTCAAAAATTCGAAACGTTTCGTCCAGCTATTATAACCTTCAGGCAAGTCATGAATAAATACTTTGTAATGAATATTTACATTAACTACAGGTGTATCTCACTTACAGACAATTGTTTGTCTTTCAAAATATTTTTATTTTCATACGATTCGAGTTTTAGCCAAGAAAAAAAGTTATGTTCTTATAATTACGTGATTAGCTTGGAAGCATCTTCTACGTTAACAAATCCGAAATTTGTACTGAACTGACCGCAAGAACAGGAATGTTTTCAGGAATTAAATAACGTTCGTTAAAGTTCGTTAACTGTCGTATTTATTCGGGACACCTGGTGCAATTTCTATTCTAACCGTTGGGAGCGCTTTGCCTAGAGCATCTACTTACTCTGTTGCCAAACGTTTTATATTATTTGTAAAACTGTGTGAATTTCGATAGAACTTGAAAATATTATTATTGGCAGTCTTACATAAAAAATCATGATGATAAATATTCAGAGTTTGAATCGAACGTTTTTCTTTAAATTCTGCACACTAAGCCTGTTTTTCAGTGATAATAAAATGCGATTTATCGAAAACAAAAAAGCGAGTCGTTTGCTTATTAACTTCACCAACTGGGAGAAGAAGAATTTGATCTAAGAACCACAAATTATTCAAGGAAATACGATTTTTGAACAGTTTAGCCAAGAATTGTTCACACTATACAACCTTTTACTTTGTAAAATTTAATTTGGTTCTTCTTCTTCTTCTTCTTCTTCTTCTTCTCCTTCATCATCATCATCGTACGTTAGGACTTAGTCCTGTGTTTGCATAAATGGTTGCCTAGCTGCAGCTGGGATGATGAAAACCAGCTTTCATACCATCTTGAATGTCACATACCTCCCTTATTTCATTATTTATCTTGCGGTCAAATATTGTGTGTCCCGTTATTGATCTCAGTTCTACACTCTGATCGTATATTGCGAGTTTACATCTTCTCGGTTCTCTAGATACTGTAAATGATTTGGTTTTCTTCAGGGATATTTGCATGTCAAACTATTGTTTGTTCAAACCTGTACCTTTGTATGTTTTCTTCGTCTTTTGAGATGATCACTGCGTCCAGAGCATAACATACTATTTTTATTTCTTTGTTTTCCATCCGGTATCCTCTTCCAGCTTCTTTTACCTCGTTTATAATATCATCCATTATGATGCTGAGGCTGTGTTCTTGTCTGATACCGGCCGTACTGCGATGTTCAGGTCTTCGATTACTTTTATAACGTTGGGGTGAATCTTCCTTCTCTTCAGTAGAGTTGTTACATCCCTCAATCGTACCCTATCAAATGCTTGGGTGAGATCCATACTTTGGTATACTTAAAATATCTTCAGAACATGGAATAGGGGCCAAATCAAATCTTGTAATCATATCATTCTCAATTATCTCGTTATTTGAATATGATCTTATCTAGATTCCTTACTTTCGAATAAGTTATTGAAGTATAATATTTAATAGAAACATTATATAACCAAAAGATAGTTAGTTGAAATTAAGAATGTATAATGCCATACGGCTTATTTTTATTTTTTCAAGAAATCTACTATGAAATGTACTGGAGTCTATGGTTACCAAATTAGGGGCTAGCATGTAGCTACTTTTAACAATTTTTGATTTAAGTTGCAGCTTCAGTATCTGAATGTGTGCCTATGAAAGCAGTGTTAATTTGTAAATTTGGATTATTCAGATCTTGTTAAATAGATCAGAATCTCTAGATAGTCTCATTCTCTAGCTATCTTGATGTTAACTAGACTTCAAGAGATTAAGTTTGTGTTAAAAAAATAGTTTATGGAAGCCATAATTTTTAGAATTTGTTATTATAGGATAATAAACAAAGTATTAAATTCAAAATACAATTTCCCTTAACAGAAACTAAATTTATGTTTCTAAATCTTTTTGATTTTAGGTCACTTCTGTTTCAACATTAGTTTTTCTTTAATAAT
Organism: Diorhabda carinulata; assembly: GCF_026250575.1. Classification (NCBI taxonomy): domain Eukaryota; kingdom Metazoa; phylum Arthropoda; class Insecta; order Coleoptera; family Chrysomelidae; genus Diorhabda; species Diorhabda carinulata. The sequence goes on from NC_079471.1 coordinate 5,507,111, forward strand.
TTTCTCTATCTTTCAAAAATTATTTAAATAAAAACTAATTTTGAAGCAGAAGAGACCTAAAATCAAAAAGATTTAGAACCATAAACATATCAAAAAGTCTAAGATATAAGAAATTTATATTTGTATATAAAAAATGGCGAAGTTCAAGTACAATAATATTTTCAATTAAAAACAGTTGTGAGATAAATATGGAAATTTTCTTATTTCTTGTGAACGATTTGAACTGGCCTATAAAAATGCAAATATTTAGAACTGACTCACGTTAATTGTTAGTTACTCGGATAAAACAATAATATACAATTATTTACTGAATTAAATGGAAAATAATTATAAATTATCAGTTCCAAATGGGTGAAAGAATAACTAGAAGATATACTCTATAATCTTTATGACTAATAACCTACTACTATTCGAATCAGCTAGTTCAAAATTGACTAAGCTCTCTTGAAACACAAAATTACTACTTCTCAAGTAAACCATTAATTGTAGGTATCTCTTGGAAACTAAGATATGTGAAGAGGCGTAATCAACAAACTACATTTTTATACAAAATTATATTAGAATTATATCAGTGTGAATATTAATTCCATACATTCATTTCTTGACTCCCAGGTATTATTGAAATTTAGGAATAACTTGTTGTTAAAGGGTTAAGTGAAAAGTTTCCGACTTTCACCTGTAGGGAATATCTTTGCGGACGCCTTGAGAGATTCTCCCAAAAATTTGAGACATTTTGGAAGCTTACTACGAGCTTTCTAGATAGCCAAAAACTAGAGCAACCAGCGACAAAATCTACTGGAGAACTATCGGATTGAAGTTAGAGAGATAGAGAAACTGATTGAAAAGTTATGTATATGTATCTTACTTTGAACCAAAAGATGAAATCTGAAGCGATGAAACAGTTAAAATAGTGGATTGCAGAGGGCGAACCTACTACGAACAAGCCTACACTGTTTCATCAACTGGAAAAGTTATGACGATCGTTTTTTGAAATAATCATGACATCTACTATCTTCAAAAATGTAAACCAATAACAAGAGTGTATTATGCATCCTTAGTTGATAAGGCAAAGCGAGAAATTGCAAAAAAGCGACTGCATTTAAAGAAAAAGCTTCTCGATTAGGAAAACGCAAGAGTTGCATTGAACCACCCTACGCATTCACCAGATTTGGCCTCTAGCGACTTTCTCCTATATCCTAACTTCAAAGCTTCACTTGTACGAGTGAGATTTTTATCAGACGAAGATGTTACCGCATAGGTAAACTCCTATTTCAAAGAGAAAGACGGTAACTATTAACTTTTCAAAGAACCCTCGTACTTACTAGGTAGTAAGTTAATTAACTGAAAATTTAAATGAGAATGGGATTTACGTATATTCTTTTTGGATAATTTTCTATTTTTGAAAAGTTTATTATAAACAATAGATCAATCTAGTAGATTTTTATTTTGAACTTCATTCTCAAAACTATAAGTAAATTTCGCACTGAATATCTGGCAACATGGTTCAGTATATTATTTGGAAACATCATAGTGAAAGGCGGTCTCGCTTGTTACGGCTGCGCCCTGCTTTTACCAGTAGAAACACAATTTCTGCTGTAGGCAGGACTTTAGACAAGATAGGTGACAAATCACTAGAGTACGATTGGTTAGCTGAAGAAGGTGCCGGTAATGCCTTCTTCGTGGTCACCTAGTCGCCGGACTTTACCGTCATCAATACGTAAATTCGGACGGTGTGTATCAATGATATATTCTACTGTCTACTGAGACTGATTCATTACTTAGTGTGGTTGAGATGCCGGACATGCAGTGAATGATTCATATTTAATAATGATATCCCGAAATTAGGGAATGTTGGATTTAGTAATGAACTTTAATCTCCGGTGAATTCACCTTAACTGCGCTCAGATGAATGATGGAGAAGCTGTGTAGTTGAAATATTAATTTGGTTGAAGATATCTGCGGCAAACTGTTTCTGCATACTGTAGAAATGCAAACCTCTAATTGAAAGATAGGTACGAAGAAAAAAAGCTTAAATCAAATTTAAACAAAAAGGGGGAACGACTGAGGTGATAAAATTTATCGAAAGAACGAAAAACAAAGTTTAGGAAGTTAAAAAAGTTTAGAAAGTTTAGGATATTTCTAACTATCCGTCTATTGGGAAATGAATTGATCGATTTGAAATTGATTATTGAAATCATCATTAGAAGAAGACATTTTAATGCTAGAGGTGTTTCTGTATTGATCTCAACAATAAGAAGGAGAATCTGTGAAGCTAATTTAAAAGCTAGATGAATTCTAAGGGAAGTATCATTGACATCGGCGCATAGCTTGGACATTGGAACATCCACAACGGCATTATTGTATATTGCAGACAATATACAAGAGTTAATATTAATAAATCCTTTAATGTCTTCAAGAAATTCACCCCTATCGTGGAGGGACAGTTGTGAACTGGGTAGAAAATGTTTTAATGGTCGTACTTATTTATTTGTGGAAATCTGCGCCATACGCAGTGACGTATTTTAAAATTTGACGCCCGGTGCCGATTAGGTTTGCCGCCCCATAAATTAGGGGAAATAAAAAATCGTTTAATAATGAGGAAAGACCATACAAAACTATTTATTAAATATTTTTTCGCCATACACAAATTGATTAACAAATTCGTCAATGTTATAATTTATAGATAGGTACTGTTAAATCAGCTTCTGTCTTAAGGATGTCTAAACTGCTCCACTGGACGTAGATAACTTTTTATTTTCTTAAGAACGGATAACGGACGTTCTGCACTGCAATTCTTTAATGAAGTGCACAGAAAAATGCGTAATGCTATTTCTAAATATAAAAATGCTTCCTTTAAATCCTTTTCCTTAATGAATAGGTTAAGTTGTCTTAAACTTATTGTGTTTTCACACGTAAAAATTATTTTGAAAGAAGACATTCTTCTTGTAGATCATCCGCCAGAACAAGTGGATATAAAATTGGTCGCAACTTTCGCCTTTAGGTTCTTCCTCTTGTAAATGCGTCTGTTTTGCCAGCTTCTTCAGAAGCATCGAAAGATCCCCTTTTGTTTTTTATGAATATATGAGTGACTTCTAGAGCCTGGAAACTACCTCTACACCTGCATCGACACCTTGTAAAAGCTTAAAGACAGATTCCCATAATTCGATAAAATGGCCATTTGAATCTGAATATATTTGGAAATAGGCATTCAAAATGAGGAGCATAAATATTAATATGGATAAAACCAAAATACATAGTAATGTGGAACATTGGGAATAAAAGAAATAAAAAAAATCACTACACTGAACATCTATGAAACAAAATTTCGACCTTATACACGGTAGCGAAATCTGGGTACTCACAAACTCATTCAAAAGCAAAATTAAAGTAGCTGAAATGAAGTACTTACGTAGATTCAGAGCTGTCACCAAAAGAGATCGAACAAGAACCCAAATGATGAAAGTAGAATTGAATGTAGAACTTGTGACTTGAACAATTGAAAAACAACAGCTTAGATCCCAAGCAATTTTATTCTAAAGAGGGGCAATACGAAAATGGACTCGGACCCTTTTGCTTTGGGTCATTCAAATGCAATGCTAGATTTCGATGACCAATTGGAAGAAAAAGCAAATTGTTAGATGATTGTGGCCAATAAATATTTTAAATTCTTTTGACCAGACAAAAATATCAACCAGGTTTTTGGCTTCGTCAAGTTAACATCTTTGCGGCAGACGACAAGCTCCGCGGGGACCTGCGGACGCTTTAAAATCTCGCTAAACTGAATAAGGTAACCTCAGGTGACTGAAGAATCTGTGGTCTGATGATCCCCAGTAAAAAAGTAAGCACCACCCGACTCGGACGCATTAGAGACAAACAACTGTAAACCAAGATCAGTCTCAGTTGTTGGGCAACATTCGCTTAAATTGTTTGGATACCTTTATAGAATAGAGAGCAATAGAGGACGCCTAGAAGCGGCGATTGGGTAAGACGGGGTAGGGCGATCACCCAGAGCGCCAGGCTTAAAGGGACGCAGCTGGCGAAATATTTGAACGAGGCTTACTTTTCCGAAAATTCCCAAAACTCGAATAATTCGTTATCTTGGCAACAATAGAATGAAATGTATTATCCAATCGTTTTACGACATGCAGCTCATTTTAACGGGCATATTCTATTATAGAGGAACACATTATCTATTTCTTTTTAACATAAATTTTCGAAAAGAGAGTTGGGTAGGAAGGACGGGAATACGCAACTAAAGATAAGCACAAGACTGTTTTCTTGATTATATTGTTAATGTTATTGGAAATGACGAAAACTAGAGCTCTTAAGATCAATTTTAATAGCTACCGAATAGCAAATTCCCATTTCCCATTCCAATGACATGAGAACAAAGTTTTTTCGGAATTTGAAATTTTGTGATACATGATTGTGACGAGATTTTGGAATTGTCTAGATGTAATCTAAAGCTTCCTAATAATTTTTTAATATATCCACTCCTTCAAAAGTTATTCAAGGTTAAATTGGATCCATATTCAATTTCGACATTATTTTATTTCCAGTATAGATTTGAAGAGCAGTTGAGAGGTGCTGTAGAAATTTCACCCAGGGGGCTGATTGTGCTAAAACCGGCACTGAAGGAAGTATCATGAAAAAAAGCTATGAAAAAAACTATAAATAGATGCGAGAAACTGAAATTAGTTTATGAATATGAACACACACACACCCAACACCCACAAAGGCTACGCATGGGTTTATGATTATGATTTTATAGGAAATTTTGTTCTTTAGGTCTGTCTCTATGCATAGAAGAGCTGAAGCATATAATTTTTTTTCACAACAAGTCGATCGTAGATAGGTTCTTCATTCTTTTCGAGCACAAAAAGCTTTTTATCATTTGAACAATTCGTCGCTGGTGGACACGAACTGCTATATCAAACTTTGGATAAAAGTTTTCTAAATTCTGTTTTTTAAGTAACAAAGACAGACTTTGTAATGATTTAAATTATTTTAAAATAAAAGAAGCTTTAAAAGTGGACGCAATTTGTTTCTAAATCATCATATTTTTTCCTAGAAACTAGTTTTTTTCCTTAGAACATGACAACATAAACAATTTTTGAACAAAATTTGCGGCAACTTGAAACCTGCCGTCCTAGACTACAGCCTGCTCAGTCCGTTAGTAAATCCACCACTAATGAAACGGTGAGGTGCGAGGAGCGCACGTGCATCGAACGCGTGTCGAATCCCACAAGAAAATTTGATCTGCTGGATTGAGCACTAGAGATCAGCAAACATACGAACTTTCGTATCATTATTATCATTAAGACAAAAAGAATCAGCAGCATCTAAGATTTTCCAAAATGAGCAAATGTTCAATATTATATAAAATATTGAACAAAAATTGATTTTTTTCTAGGAATGAGTTTGGTATTAGGTTCAAAATAATTGAAAAATTTTGAATTTCCCACCTAAAAGCCTTTTACTTTAAGAATGGTTAGGTTAGGTTAGGTTTAGGTTAGGTTAGTTTAGGTTAGGTTAGGCTAGATTAAGTTAGGTTAGGTTAGGAGACGAAGACTACAATCGCATTGGTGAGAAAATTCTTTGATAGTGTGTTGTTGAAATGAAACTAATGAAAATAAAAATAAAACTTGATGTTTTAAGGAAATTTCAATACAATTGTTGCAAACTTTGAATTTTCATGGAATTCGTATTCTAACGTTTTGTCTCTATATTCTCTAATTGCAAATATTACCCCGTATTCTTAAATGATTTTTTTTTCTTTTACACAGTGTGAATACCAAACGCAATTATTATTAATATACACCTGGCCCTTTGATTCTTGATTCCTAAGTACATATAGAATTCTTCTTTTTATCTACATCGTAGTGATATGCCCGATACGGTCGAACGCCCCGACACTCCATGATATATTGTGAATAATTAAATATTCTAAAACGCTTTAATCGTGAAATACGATCCAAATAACTATAATTATACGTTAGTTACAATAGTTGTTTATAGCGTGTTCGGAATTTGTTTGGGAAAATTATCAGGTATTTGAAAGAAACGTGCATTGGAACGCGCATTTTTATTTTTTAACTAGCGCATGAATTAATTTTTGTTTATAATTGACCAATTTTCATATTTTTTCCACGCAGACTTTTAGATCCTTTGATGAGTCAGAATATTCAGAAGAAGAAACTTTGTGTGATTATTTGCTGTAACACAGATAAAAATGACGAAATGTGGTCCTTTGCAGAGGTTCTGAGTGCCCGGTTGATTATATTTATGTTTTTTGCTTGGATCATCAAAGTTAATTTGCTGACGAAAGCTTTTGACAGAGTTTGGCAAGTTAAATAAATTAAGATCGTAATGGACACACCTCAGAGAGGTTTGAGGTCAATACTGCCGTTACCCTGGGATGCATCTGACAAAACTACAAACCCGATCTTTAGCTCCGCCGACGATAGCACACTGGTGTCGTCGTTCAACACCCAAATTTGTAGGCAGCAACAGATCACCACCATAAAAATCTTAAAAAAAATCTGGAGAGAGGTGATTTTAATGCAATAAAGTCCCAGGCAGCTAGTTTTAGACTAGGATTTGGTCCTGTCTCTACGTAAAATATCACCAGCTTCTCAAATTCGCCTGTCAGGTGTTGAGGTTAGGTTAGGCAACAGCTACCAATCCTCTACAAGGTACAAATTCGTCTATCTTTATTGCTATTATATTTGGAGCTAGCCCCTAGACTCAATCCAAAAGAGAGCAATTCGATTTATAGGTAATCCAGAATTTACCAAAAACAGCTTAGAGCGTAGGAGAAAAGTCGCCTCCATGACTTTTTTTACCGATACTACTACGGCAAATGCTCTTCCGAGCTGTTCAGCATAATAAAACCTAGAGCAGTATTTGCAAGACCTACTCGACTGGAGTTCAACCTCTTCACATAAAAAAATTATTTAACTTTAACTGAAAACAAGTATGTATTGATTTTTTTTAACACATAATTTAAAAATAGTTTTGACAATCTGGTACCCAGTAAGCGGTTTATCTTCTTGGTGATAGTAGCTCCAGAATAACCGCTCACTGGGTACACAAGCTGCCACGAATAGGTCATAGCCAAATTATGGCGCCTAGGAAAGAATCCCTCCATATCATCTCACATCTCCAACGCATTTCTCTGTATAGAAGTAGCATTTGGTGACAGGAACTGCTTTTTGATTTATTTCATCAAAATTTTATGGTGTTACTTTCCTTATTATCGCCTTTTTCCAATACTCATTTGCGCTCGTTTCTTACTCACGAGTAATTGTTTATGTAATTCATGACTATGAGATATATATATATTTGGGTGTGTAGCTAATAACATTCATAAACATCGTTCATGAATAACGATGTTACATCGACGCTTCAGTCTCCGAAATCGATATTAAAACATCGATGTTTATGAACTATATATCGATGTTTGAAAAACATCGATGTATCGTTTGCATCCATAGATAGAGAAAAGTTTGTCACAAAAAAATCTCAATTAGTTTTGTTCAATATTTTCTCTTATCAAAAATGATAAAAAATATATAATTTAACAAAAGATAATTTTTCAACGAGACAAAAATTAAGATGAGAATTGATTACGTATGACATTCAGTACGTACATGTTATGAAAATTAATTTCTTTATCTTTAGATCACACGTGTACAGATAATGAATTTTGTAAATTAATTGTCTGAGATTTACCGCAAAATACAATGTTAAAACTGTATTAGAAATCATATAAATGAAAATGAAAATTACGATGATTAAAATATGATAAATATGTAATAATTCTGACAATGTTTACATAGGACAGACATCTCAATATGTAGAAGAATGTCATCAAGTCATCGATAGTTACAGCAATAAATCGGCAAATTCATTATAAGAATTCAAAAATGCTTGAAATAAATTCTTATTTGGAAAGCGATTCTGTTTTTTTATTAAAAGTCCATCTGTTACTGGTGGGAAATTGAAAGCAATCGCACTGGACATATCGAAAGCTTTTGACAGAGTTTGGTATGTCAACTTACTTGATCTTGGAATAGCTCACGAATATAAAAACGATTGTCATTGTAAGGTTATGTTTTTATTACAGTAATCAACTCAAAACATTAATAATTCTCTCATAAAAAAGTTAAATTATCAATGTACACTTCAAACTAATAATATTCATGATGTATTAGCACAGGAAAATTGAAGAAACAGCAATATTATGTAAAAAAGGCTCTTTATTCTATTTTCCAAGCTATCGGAGAACATTTATTACAATTTTTGAGAATAGTAATCAAAAAACATGTTCAAAATATGTCCTCTTTTAACTCCTTTATTTTTTTATCATCATTACTATAAACTAAAATGCTAACCGACGTTTTTGACGATCGTATCTCTTAAGGAGAGAGATATAATCTATCAACCGGTTTCAATCTTGTTGGATCTCGTCAGTACATTCTTATACACGAACAAAACGTTCTCAAGTTTCATCCTCATTTCCAGCATTAACTCAATTATTGTTCCTCATCATAACTATAAACTAAATAAAAAGTCTTAAAAAAGAATCTGAATTTGTGAATGCCGAAACAAATATATCCTCCGAAGTACATGATGATAACCGACTTTTTTGACGATCATATCTCTTAAGGAGAAATGTTTAATCTATCAACCGGTTTCGATCTTGTTGGATCACGTCTGTACAGTGTTATACCCCAAACACGCCCCAGACGTTCTCAAGTTTCTTCCTCATTTCCAGCATTAGTTGAGTATTCCAATCCGTTTTCGTATGTTTCGAGATATTGTATCCGTAAACGTGAAAAAATTATTTTTTATTTTCTTTTCCACATTATTCCACAGAAGTTTATCTGTTCTTGTCATAATATCAATAGTTTTAAAGTCTACATTCAGCGAATGAAATTTGTACGCCATGAAAAAATTTTACTAATACTAAATAACGAAGATTTTAACAGTGTAAGTACATGCGAGTTGGATGTTTATATAGTGGAAAGGCCCAGCTCTTATAAGGCAATTTAAATTCATACCGTGTGCTCAATTAACCGTTTCTGATTATTATGTCAATGAGGTGAATTAAATTAGAGCTGGGGTAAAAGTCCCACTACGACACACAGTATACTAATTTGGTTCATTACGATAGTGTAGATATTTATTGTATTCAGCAAAAGAATAAGCGACATAAGAATAAAATTTCTGAAGATAAAATTTTTCTATGACATTTTATTATATGTACAGATGTGTTTATGGTTACATATAGATATTTTAAGGTTGTTACTGCGCGCTTACGTAGTTCGTCCACAAGCTCCACATTATTTCACGTGAGTTTTTGACAAGTGCGCAAAGTTTTGAATTGAATTTAATAGCTCAATGTAGGGCAAATCAATGCCAAGACCATTACAGACTAATTTTTTAAAAACCGTTACTTTTTAAAGAAAAGAAATATTTCCTCGGTTCAGTTTGAACGTTAGCTTTGCATTAACTTGGACAATTGGAGAAGTATCTTGTGATGAACCATAAGAAAATCTTGTAAAGGCAAAAAAGCTAATTGAAAACAAATATTCTTACCGGTGGTCGGTTCTGAAGTATTTAATATTATGTGGCTATCACGTCAGGTGTACACGAACAACTTCCTCGATTGAACAATAATCCTTCAACCCCGGAAATTCGAAAGTTGTCGTCGTTTGGGATTTTTTTTCTCCTATAACCTTCTCAATGCCCTAATAGCATGCAATTAACTTAATCCCGATATACCTGGTACACGTTATAGGTAAAACCAACATAACTACATCCATCTACTTCCTACTACACTTTCTATTCCTTACTTACTTGTATATTTTGCTTTGTTCGTATACTTTGTATATATTCTATAGTAACATCAAGTAGTTATCATGTTTTGATTATTGTGTTACCTCTTTACCATCCTCCAAAGACTAGCGCCCATGATTGTACCACATCTCTACCGCTTCCGAATACATCGTATTTTCAGGTCAAATTAACACTTTCATGACTTTAACATGACATTGTTTATTGATTTTGTTCATCTTGTGAAGGACATTGAATAAATAAGGGAAACCATTTTGTTTTAACGCATAATTCACCCAAATGTTATAAATAAAAAACTTTTGTGCTAATTATTACGCTTATACTGTGGCCCTGCAGAATAATAATGTGGCCAGAGCCCACACGTGAGAGACTTAATATATGTGTGTGTCAATCAAAAACAGCATACCACAGAAAATAAACACAGAGTCTGGGGCTATACATCCTATCAAGGCATTGGATATATTGAGTGTATCAAACACCATTTCCTTTTCATCTGAATCTGACTTGAGCTAAGCTAGAATTTCTGGAAGTTATCGTCTTCAGAGTGTGAAAACAGTTTACCTTCAGTCTCTGAAGACGATAGCTTGTTGTAGTGGTTATGTAAACGTTGTGTTCAGTCTTACTTAAGCTCAAAATTTTCTTTTACCAATTTATTTTTCTTCTTTTCTCGATTCTTCTAATCTCTATGAAATAATTCTTGTAGAATAAAGGTCTGATGACTATTTTCTTGTTTGTTGCCGCACTAATGTCGTGTGGAAACTCCACTGCCAGAAACTAGGGAAGTTGAAAGTACAGTTTAAATTTTTTTGTATCCTTTCTTGGTGTCGAGAATGAGTGGCACACAGTCATCATGTGTACCAACTAACCATTGGTTGGTGTAACCATCTTCAACTGCATATTGTTGCGCATCAAGATATTCGATCGTGGTAAATATCTAAGAAAGTGAATGATGTATAAAACATTTTTATCATCAGTTATGTCAATCGTAATGTCTGAAGACTTTTCAAATTAGTATTTTAGTGTTTTTTTTTAATATTTAGTAGAAATAGAAATAGAAATGAAGACTGTTTATTACGTGTATGAATTTCCGTTTGAAAGAAACGCTGATATCCGTATTTGCTACTCTTCTTTAAGAAAATGATGACCCAGATTTAAGTGAGAACAAATGAGAAACAGAAAGCCGTTAAGCAAAAGCTAATATTTCAGTGTATTATTCACTGTATATTAGTAAAGAGTTCGTACTACGAATTCTTGTCTTTTTATAAAAAAATATCCAATGAAAATTGTACGATTGATAAAAAACGTGTCCGTTTAGTCGCTCTGCATACAAACATTTTTCTGTGGCTCTATAGCTCATGTAAATATTCCCGAGTGAAATCAATTCAAGCTCAAATCTATGTTCATTCATCAAAGAAAATTTGAAAAGCAATTTCTCAATTGCTTTCTATTCATTCCTACAACGAACTGACCGATCCATGAGGCTAATATTTGACTAGATTTATGTTCAGTTTCCATCGGATTGGTTAAACTAAACAAACACAACATTCATGATCCTGGACAAGGGTCAGGATTCAATCGTCCGTCAGTCAAGGATAAACTCTATTAATAATGTCCTTTGGGTGATAGATTATAGGAAATCGGTAATTGATGTTTATTTGTACGTCAATTTCGAAATCTAAACTTGTATTTGAAGAGAACTTCAAAAGGATATTCTTAGTTTGGTATGAGTTATCAAATTCGTAAGTATTTGTAGTGTAAATACTAAAACCAACTTAGTACATAACTACAAGTGTAAATTTGAATAAAATTCCACGATCAATTATAATAAACTTCTATATTAAATATTAGAATCGAAAACGATCAGTATGGAAACATTATCTCTTGTTCTACCCCTAATATCATTGACGTAAATAATTGTTAAGGATAATAACATATAATTTTATTCTCAGTACATACTAAACTAAATTACAGTACAGGATAAATAGGATACACGGTGATACCGCATTGGTCTTTTCCTCTGACCAATCTAATGTAACCATTCTCTCCCCAATCTGGACCAAGAGAGTTTTTTATAGTCCAAGATTCTTGGTCGTAACCAGTGATAAGAACACCATGATTATAATCATTATTACAATCACTGTTATCGAAAATACCGCCTCCATATAGTGACCAATAGTTTGCGTTAACGTATACCGAAACTGGACCTACACTACCTAAAAAATATTGAACCTAATTATAAACTAATACTAAAATTTATAATTCATAAAAGGTTAATGAATCATACTGCTACTACTTCTATTTTACACAGTCAACGAAACTTCACAAAACATCTATTAGGACTAACGTCAACCAGTGGAAATTCTTAATCCGCATTTTCTTAAAAACATCCATAAATCGATTCAAATTCCTGGGCATATAGAATCGTTTTAACTTTAATCCTTTTAGATGTTTCCCACTTTTTTGGTCAAATTAACAGTCTATGTAACTTTAGGGTCCAAGATTGAGATATACAGAATGTGGAATTTAATTCTGCTTTGGTAACTACGTCTACCCAGGTTCAAACCTTCCTCCAACAATATCTAAAATTGCAGATTGGGCTTGCCATCATCTCTAGAAAGGTAATGAGAAACCACCGACAGCCTCCCAACATAAAGTATAGGTCCCGTTTATCGGTGTTTAATGAAGAGACGTGGAAGGTTACGAAGGTGTTCAATTTATTAACCAAAGACCTTTTAAGATCTAGCACCGGTCCGGATAACATTGAAAAGTAAAAAATTTGGTTAGCTACCGACAGTTTTTTATCTTGATCAGCCTCCCGATATAAACACATATGTGGTGATTGAAGTGTCGTCAACTGTTGTAAAAGGCGAAGACCTCCAATCAGTGGGAACTTAGTTGTCACATTTATCTAGCGTGAGGACAAGGACTCAAGAGTCAACGACAAAGGAAAGACAGATGAAATGGTAAATAAGACACACCCATGCATTTATTAAACGAACTCCAACACTTTCAAAAGGGTGGATTACAATTTTAAGCTGTGGTGGAAGAATTCATCATGCCAAAGACAAGCAAAACATAATCATATTAGAAGAATCGTCGAAATACATGTCCAAACTAATAAATAAATACAGAAAGATTATCAAAATTGTTGGCTGATAGTAATGAAGCTGGAGAATACAATTTAGATTATGTAGATCTGAAAGGCCTTCATTCATCTCGGTAAAATATATTTGTCTATAGTTTCTGTATAAATAAAGGACTGAAAAACGAAACAAAAAATATGAAAGGAAGATATTCAAAGAAAGTGCATTGCTAATTTTAACTATTGATGAAAAAAGCAGAAATAAAATAAAACTGGAAGAATTTGCTACAAAAGATAATATGTATTATCAACAAAACTTACCAACGGCGTCAGCTATCGCTTCTTCGTCTTTATCTAATATGACGTATCCTTGGATAGTGTTAATTGTTTTATTTGTTAAATCTTCCCTGCAAGTACCATCAGTAGCGGTATAGGGATATTGTTCACTTGAACTAAGACCATGTGAGTGTACGTATTGAAGAGTTGCACCCAACCAACCACCACTGCACCCATAATTCACTGCAACACAAGAAACTAATTCTTGCTCACTCAAAGGAATGCGTAAATTGTTATGAATAGCGAGCTGAGCTTCGAGAGCACCTGTCTAAAAATGTGGAAAAATATAAATATTTATGAATACCAGGAGACTAGATCAGGGCTTTCCAGCTTTTTAGCTGGTAGACCTCGTTTTCAGGAAAAAATCTGCGATGGACCCCTTGTAGCCATTTTTTTCAATAACCCCACGACAAGAATCTTTGATTTAATGATGAATGGAAACAAATTTTAACTAGCAACAACCCTCTCTGGACAATATTGTTTAATAGCGGCTAGACATACAAGAAACAATATCGTTAACATATGGCTTTGTCTGTCTTTGACACCCGGTAACTTACCAACAAAGAAGCTTTTAGTGAGTTTTCATTGATTGTTTGACTCGCACGCAAATCATGCAATGATTTACCCTCGTCTATCTCGATAAAGCCCATTTTTATGTAACTTCCGTTGCATTTACTCTTTTTAGTTACTCAACTCCAAGAAGAAACTGCAACTAATCGAAAAGTTCTCCCATAATAAATCGCTTCATGTGACTGTTCTTTATTTAGCAGTTCTCTTCTATCAGTGAATTCAACCGGGAGCTTTCCTGTGGAGGCGATGAAGACACTGCTAGCTTCTTCAATGATCCTGAGTAATAAACCAAGCAAAAAGGAATTGGTGCACTGTCGAAGAGAGTTCAAGATTGAATGAGAAAAAACGGGGGACCGCCCGCCGAACAAAAAGCGAGCAAACGAGGTAGCGGGATAGATCTGACTGACTGAGATCACACTATGTCCGAAGATCATGGTAAAAGGTTTCTATGCATCGAGCGCAGTAAGCCGCACACACGCGACCTCCAGAGTTTTACAGAAAGACAAGAAAAGGAACCAGATCCACCGGCTTTAAACTACCTGCCGATCAACACTTGGAAACCACAGCTGCTGTTCAAAGGTGTCCACGCACCCCCTAGAAAAAGGCGATGGACCCCTAGGGGGGCTAGCGGACCACATGCTGGAAAGCCCTGGACTAAATAAAAAAGAAAATCGAAAAAAGATAGAATTACAAATTGAGTTTGGCATCATATTTGTACTCACGGTACTGAAAGCCCATCCTGATCCACAATTTCCTTGCTGTTTAACGTCTAATACAGCACCTTTCTCTCTCCAATCGATAGAATCCGGTCGAATGAAGTCAGATTCTGATTTGAATGTACCAATAGGATTGACTTTTGGTTCCATGGATTGTTGACTTTGTAACATTGATCGGTATTCTTCGAAAGTCCAATCAGCAAAGTTAGTTACTTTGAGAAAATATGATATTTCTCCTTTTTCATACTTTACATTATGTTCTTCGATTTTGCGTAAATTATTTTGGAAAATTCCAAAGCGAAATTCCTCTTCGCTCAATGAAAAATTTCTGGGGAACTTAATCTATAAAGCATAACGATTGGAGAGTTATTTTGATTTGGACAAACCTGATAATATTTTTTTAACAAACAATGGTATACAATAGAATGGATACTCCATATTGTTTTTTACTGTGTAATGAAACATCCAATAGCATTATAGTATCTAATGACCGATAGATTTTCAAATAAATTTTCTGTTGTTTCAAGAAGCTCTTCTATACGCCTCCTCGACACTTTCATTTTTTTTTAGTCTATTTGTTCTCCTGAGAATTGGGAGTGCTCTGATCTCGATGGTTACTCATAGCAAAGACATGGTAGCGTGGAGTTTGGGCGCATCGACAACTAAAAGGCAGATAGAATTGTCAAATAAGATGCATCCATGCGTCCATTAATTGATCTGGAACCTTTCTGTACAAAAACTTGTAAAAATTTCATCAGAATTGTGAAGCTACAACAGGGAGATGGTCCAAATAATGATTAGTCTTTTAATGGTACAATTCAGGCTTAAGTATCATCTAGTTTTTGTATAGATGATGGAAAGAAGCTGCAAAGCACCATAAAATTTGTCAGTTCGATAGCTTAACTAGCTAGATGAAGAATTCAGTTCCCAAGCTGATGGTCTCCATAAGAAGAATGAATCTGGAGAATACAATCTAGATTTAGAGCACCACAATACATCTGGAGAAACAGGAGTGGAATTTTTGTTGAATCAAGTTATTCGTCAATTCAGTTGATATTTATGATGTTTATTTCATCTTTCTTTTTGGTCTACTTGTACTCCTCTGGGCTCTTCCTGCCATTTCTGGATCATCTTACGTCTACTACAGCTCAAAACTTCAGTTTTCTTTTTTCCCATAAGTTGATTTTGTTTTCTTTGTTTCTATCAAGTATATCCACCCATCCATATATCCATACAGTACAGTAAGGTAGAATACAGTCTTGTATAGTTTCACTTTTGTCTTTTCTTTTTCTGATCTCTATGTCTTTTGCACAATTGTCGACTTTCTATAGTGAATTATTTTTAATTATAAATAATTTTTTTTTCAAAAATAATTCTTAAGGCACGTTTTCCACTGATGCTTCTAGATTATTACTGAATCTAATTTCCATTTTTCCTATTTTCTTATATCAAGAATTTCGCTTCTCAAGCTGTTGTGGGAAAATTTTCCAATTAACCCAATTGTAAATCTTCTGTTGTTTTGGGCGTACACCAACTCGTGATTTTTATACCCCTAAAATTTTAACTTGTGTTACAATGTGCCAACTCGTGATCGTGGTAGTCATGAAGATTAGATAACTCATGACGGATCATGCAGCTCGAGATTTTAATTATAAAATGAACCCAACCTAACCTCACCTAACCTAACCTAACCTAACCTAACTTGCCTTCCTCGATATGGCACTTTGCTTTACATACTTCTAATGAGCAGCAACAAAGAATTTTACCACTTTTTTGTAATGTATGTTTTTTAAATCATTACTTACAAGCAATTTGTTTCCTCGCTGAATTATCATAAAATCTACTACTACCTAATTTTATAATGCAATTTAAAGGATTTAGAAATTCTTATTTTCGGGTTTTCCAACTTTACAAAGTGGATTAGGTACTTAATTCCAGGTAATACTCTTGATGAATCCGCCACGAGTTGTACTATGTACTCGGACTACCTTTTCGTTCACCTGAAACATCCTCATACCGAGTTGACGCGTCCTTATCTCGACGGATTAAAATTCGTCAAGAGTTGTAGCCCACCCCGTTTTTCTGTCACCGTTTATTTTAAGTGTAGTTTCACGGAAAGTTCTAGTTCTCTTCTATTCAGAAGTAAATATTAAGCTACTTCTATTCACGTTGTTTTCTGTCAAAATATCTATATTTCAGTTCAATTTATTTAGATGTACTTATGGTTTAAACTATCAAAAACATCTATGCAGTATATCTTTCTATTTTGCTTGAAAGTATTACAAAAAATACTTACTTTGAATTGTTCCCATTGTTCAGAGTCATTTGAAGCACTAGTGATTACTATTAAATTAACCAAAAGTATGTAAAAACGCATTTTAAAATTTTGTTGCACAATCAACTTGATCTAGTACAAAACAATGTCGAATCATTGACATAAAAGACCATTTATAAATCACAATCATAGATTAAATGTTTAAATTAATATATTATTCATTAATTATTGATTAGAGATAACGGATTGATTGGTATTTTCAATATTCGCATGCAGTTGTGAAATGTTCATAATTTTAAGTATCACTTGGAATTTTTCTGAAGCGCTTTGTTTTCATTTGTCAGGATAGTTTAAATAAAACCTCTGATTAGTTTATTTAGATCCAATAGACCCAATTTCTTCATACAATTTCGTCTATGATCCTCGATTATTCTCTCATATTTGTTTCTCTGATTTCAATGTTCTTCACAGCTCGCATTCAATTTTCGTAACACTTTGCCCAGTTTATATAAATAATACCTTAATATCTTTCATTTCTTATTACCTCGCCCTGAATGTTGCCCCAAATAATAAAAAGAGATAAAAAGTGCCAAAATAACTAAGGATATAAAACAAAAGTAATAACAAACAGAATTAAGGTTTTAAGTCATGCGTGGACGCTGTGTTCATAATGAGACAAGTAGTTGAGACATCCATAGAATATAACAAACCAGCATATCTGTGTTTCATAGACCTTCAGAAAGCGTTTGACCGCATCCATCTTGAAGATGTTATACATCTGCTATATAATAGAGACATCCCGATAAATATAGTTCAGACCATCGAGAACAACCATTCCCATAACCAAGTCCAAGCCAGAATTAATAACAAGTTGACGAATGCTGTACCTGTAAATAGAGGCATCAGACAAGGTGACTCATTGAGCCCCCTTTTATTCAATATAATAATGGACGAAGTTATAAAAAAAGTACGACAGGGCAAAAGGTTCCAGATATATATGATACCACGCAATTTTATTAACTGTTTTTAACTCTGTCAAAATCGGTACCTATTTCAACCACCACGATAAGTATAAAAAATTACTTTCAGGGCTCCGCTCATTGTATAGTTTCTAAATATCATAGCAACAGGGCTACTTTTTTATAAAAAACCGTGTAGATAACGCTGAATAAACTGATAAGGTATATTTCTAAAAGGTTTACAAACAATGAACAAAGTTCAAAACGATGGTGTAGCTGGAAAATATATATAAATAGTTCAATGTACCTTTACTCCACTTAATCAACTATCTCCGAATTAAAAAATTGGAAAGTACTTTATGTACCTTAGAAAAGTATTATCTTAGAACTAAACGAATGGAATTGAATTGCTTCTGAAAATAAATTAGTGTATGTTACTGAATTTTTTCACTATAATTTGCGTCCTCGAGAGATATGGTTCCATTTAGAAATACTGTAAATTATTTTTTCAATAAACGGTCACAAACAATGCTCCCAAGGGAGTAGAAACACAACTAATAACTTGCGAGCAAGTTATGCAAGCTCTGGGCCAAAAACCGTCAAGAAATGATTACCAAACCGCGAGCCAGCGAAAAATCAGCTGCACTCCCTAGTTCGAATGACATGTAAATTATTCGAAATGATTGTACAATGATTTTGTTTTTTTAATCCATTCTTTCCAATACAGAAAAATGAGTATTAGCGGCTGAGTTGTTTCCTTTCTCGTATGGTTTGAAGCATGTCCTGCTTTTTGGTCAATCACGGAAATAGCAAAAAGAAAAAACAACCTGTAGAAATTAAAAAAAAAACTTATAAATGAGACGGAATTATATCCATCCAATATATAGTATGATATGAATAGTATCGACTGTAGATTCACAAAATTTATTACTCATAGTAACTTCAACGTGGTCGATATTGAAATCAACACCAAAATGTCTTCCACCGAGCTCCAAAAATTACACATATCACTGTACCTGTTGGACGTTGAATATAAACTGTCCATTAGGCTATACAATCTTCAAACCATGCATACACCAATCGTTGAAAAATGAATTGAATCCATTTTTATTGTGTATCGTGTCCCCCGCATAAACCTGAACCCGAGGAAAAACTGATGATGGAATATGACCTACCTTTCCCTGCGTGAAGTTTAAGAACAAGAGTAAAAACTAAGGGTTAACAATATAATAGGGAGAAAAACATATGGATTAATAAAGACAGTCAACGTACGGAATCGAAAATATGGAAAACGACACAGTTAATGAAAGGACACGGACATATGAATGAATACTACAGCAGATTCAACTTAAGACGGACTAACGGACACTGCGCACATTATGATACGATGAAAGACCAAAAACAATCGCACTCGATTTCACAATGCAGATCATACAAACACTAAAAATACGATTACAAAGAATACAAAAAACATACCCACAGACATCGGCTTGAAAAACACATACGTTTTAACATTTTTAGATGGATAAACCAATGGGGAGACGATATGATACTTGATGAAGACAAGGTAAAACTACATATTACAGATAGGATACGGAATCTCATTAAGTTATCGTTGCAATAAATTTGTCTATGTTTAGTCTGTCTGTCAGTTTTATAGATTCCACTTCAACCCCATTAAAGTATCGTCTTCAATTATTTATTATTAATTTGACTATAATGAACTATGAATATATTTATCTAATTTTATAATTAATATTGTAATAGATAAGAACTAATATATAAAGAAGCCTGTAAAACTAATACTTCGTTCATTCATTCAATTTGATATTCGTCTAGTACGCCAGTCAGATTAGTGTAACTAATTTTAACATTAAATTATTAAATTCTCAGTTTGCTCAATAAATTGTTTATAAAAAAACATGTTGGTGAATTGAGTTATTTAATTGGCGCAGTCTCAGTAAGATCCCAGAAGACAAGGACCAGTATTTGGAAAAGAAAATTGTTCCTGAAACCTGTGCAAGTCGTCAGTTTCAACTGTTTACCTGAGATTAAATTAGGTAAGTAGATTATTAAATCCTCAATTTGCTAAATTGTTTTTAAAAATCAAGTTGGTGAATTGAATTATTTAATTTTATTTCTGATTAATTACCTCTCATAATTTATTTTTATTATCCCATGATTTCATTGAGTTGAGATTTTGAAAAAACTTTAATTTTTTGTAATTATCTTCAGTTTTTTATATGTATCTTCCCTATGTTAATTAACAATAGATAAAAAGAAAGATAAGGGTTCGCTTTCTCCATTAATTTTTGAAGTGTGGCTGTAGGGATGGGTTCTTCTTGACAATGGACTCGATAAATAATGGATAGTTATCAGCTTAATGCCAATTTTGCCCACGTGGATTTACATTCTCAACACGAGATGAAGCTAAGTGGACAATAAATATTTATTTCATATAAGGCTGTTCAAGACCCTGTTCATTTGTTGGTTTGCCCAAATTTTCCTTGTATAGCAGAAGCTATGTACCTGGTGCTATCCAAGCCTTTCGATTCAGAACAAATAAAAGTGCCCTGGTCATGCAAAATAAGTAACTATTATGTCTCATGGTTATTCATTTTGAATCCCTTCTAGGTTGTTAATCTACTACTATAGCCGCTTTAGAGAAATCTTGTCGTTGAAAAAATGCTTGAAAACCTCACGAAATGTTGAAAAAAAGACCTTAAAAATGAACTATCCAATTCTGTTGTTTATCTACATCCGCTTCACTCACCAGATTTAGCACTTCAGGCTCTTTAATTGTGCTCAAAGAAAACGTCTTTATACAATTCGAAACACTGATTCGTTGTGGCATTAGATCAAATGACAGCCATTCAGAAAGAAACCTTTCAGAAATTCTCTCCGGGTTATATTCGAAATTGCTATAAGTGCTTTAGTAACTACAGGTATTACTTTGAATGTGGTTAATTCCCATTCCACTCTTATTTTAATAGAATCATTTTTGACCCTATTTTTTATCACATCTCGTACGTAGTCGCGTTCAAGTACTTACTCAGAGTGAAGTGTACGGGACGAAAAAGTAATTTATTTCCTAATGTGTGGTTAGAAAATTTAGACAAATTATCCTCGTAAATATGTCGACATATAAAACCAACATTTAATTCTTTTATTTAACTACCACACATTAAAAGTATCACACGTTGAAAAAAAAACGTTTCGCGAATAAAATAAATCCTCACTGAACATTTGTATGTACTAGGATATTTTAAAGTGATATATTCAAGCATTTATACAACGATAAAGATTCTGGAAACAAGTCTGACCATTTCACCATAGCTACAAATATCCAGGAACAAAATAATAGTCTTCCACACACGTATCCATCCAGTTAGGAAAAATAAAAGGTTTTTGAAACTAGATAATTGCTATATCTTTCTAATAAGATCAAAAGCATTAGATCTATACGCAGATTTACCAAGGAGTTTTGTAATTTGAAGACACATATCTATTATCCTTTCATTATTTTCCCCATTGTATAATATAAAGACTACAAAAATTATCGCATCACGATATTTTTAATACTTAATTTTAGTTTTTTTTGGGACAATATCACAATTTCTTACAAATTTTTTTGGAAGCAAAAATGCTCGAGTAAATCATTTCTGTCTTGGAGAATGCATTGAGATCGAGAACTTTCTAAGCAAATTGTGTTATTGTATAGTGAAAATTTAAATTTATTTTGTTAATAATGGATGTGCCTCAACGTTTAACAAGACATGTGACGAATGAAGAAGCCGCTAGAATCATCGCGCTCATACAAGATGACCGCAGTCAAAGATACGTCGCCGGGGTAATTAGAGTTCAACAAAGCACCATATCCAGAGTTGTTATTCGCTACCAAGAAACAGGGCAACTAACCAGAAGACTCGGACAAGGCCGCGGAAAGGTAACTTCGGTAGTAGATTATCGTTATTTGAGGTATACAGCATACCACCGCTCGAAGGCTGCAAACAGATCTGTTGGCTGCTCGTTATGTCCGAATAAGCCTATAAACAGTTCGAAATAGGCTGAGAGAAGCAGGTATACGAGCCAGAGTGCCAGCTAGAGGTCCACGTCTTACCAGATAACGTCGAGTAGCAAGATTGGAATTTGCTCGAGAACACGCAAATTGGAATATTTAAGATTGGTCCAAGATTTTGTCTGTATTCATCAGATAGGCGTGTATCAGTATATAGGAGACGTGGTAAACGGTTAATTTTTGTCAAACTGAAAGCTTTGGTGGTGGCTCTATCATGGTTTTGGGAGGAATTTCTCTCGGGGATCGCACGGAGTTAGTACCAGTGAATGATGGAAGACTAAATGCTGACAGGTACATAACCAATATCCTAGAACCCCATGTAGTGCCTCATATCGGTGACAATTCTGTGCTAATGCACGATAATGCTCGTCCACACGCTGCTAGAGTGGTTCGGCAGTACTTAGAAGAGATTGGCCTGCACGTAGCCCGGACCCCAAACCAATAGAGCATGTCTGGGACCTTCTAGGATGGCAAATTCAGCAACATCCGGCACCAATAAGAACACTAGATGATCTTCAAAATGTTCTTTTTAACTTCTGGGAAAACATGCCGCAAGGATACGTCCAGAACTTGTTTAGAAGCCTTCCAAGACGAATGGAAGCTGTAATTAGAGCGAGCGGCGGCAACTAATTCATTGGCTGGTTTTAGTTTAAGCACCGTTGATTTTTTTGTATAGATGCTTTCTACAATTTTTTTGATATTTTGTATGTTTTGGTAAATCAAACTTTTTGTCCTCTAGATTAAACTGACATAAAATAAATGTTGCAAAAGGCGTATCTATTGGTGTTTTAATTTGTAATAATTATAAAATTCGAAAAACAGGCAACACATTTAAAATATTTAAAAAATAATGAGTGATGCTATAATTTTTGTGGGGTGTTTTCAATTGACACCTACGCGAATTGTGTAGTCTTAACAGTTCAGTTTAGTTGCAACTTGCAGTATTGATAGTGATGATTGTTTTTGTTTTCTGCCTCTTTTCAGCCTGTTATTTATGTTGTCGTCGATGTAACTGCGGTTGATTCCTCCTAGCTTTTTCATAGCTCTAATTACAAACTATTGTCGATAATACACGAAATTAATCTCTGTAAATTTCAGGATCTTTTAGTTCAAGAAACATACCAATTTGTTCACCCATAGCAGCCAACTACCATTCACCATTCTGAATATTTAAAAATAAAGAGTATGATGTGATATGAGGTAGTCGCCGTCAAAGATATTTTTCACAAATGTCATCAAATTCACCTCAGAAAATGATTTAGATGTCTTTGTTTTGGTAATAGCTTTTTGACAAGTCTATATCTTTAATTTTTATTGAATGTAACTCGTTTGTACGTTTTTGATTAATTACTTTGATCAGAAGAAATATTGGATGATCTGGCGCTTCTTCATGAAATTTAACCAGTTCTTTCGATGTAGAATTCTTGGCTTTTTCAGCGGATATCCTTCAGGCAGGCCTTTCATGAAGCAGATCATCTGTTGTGCTTGCGGCTAACTTCAATATGTCATTTCGACTTTATCAAACGTACTTGTACTAGTCATGAATAGAGAAATTGACAAAATGCACACAATTAATGTTTGTTACTTCTACGTTTATAGATTATGACGTCAGGAATAATATTTTTTTTAAATTACGCCTATAACCTTAAGAGGAAATTCAAAAGACAAATATTCGCTTATTATCCTTAATTTACACAAATATTTTACTAAAATTTCTCTCAATAATATGACAATATAACGAAGATATCACAGAACATTGAAAGCCGCTTATAGACACCTGACGGTTTCCCAAGCTTTCCACTTCCACATTTTGTATGTCTCATGCGTTCTACGGATGGATTTATTCGTTTATTAATACTGTTTGTTGAAGGTATGTTCCGTGATTATATAGAGAAGAAGAAAAAGGAAAATGTCGCTTTTCGTGTTTATATACTGTTAAATCCGGTTATTTATGGGCACAAAAATAAGGGAACGGCTGGAAGTTGAATGAAAAGTATTTTTTGTTATTTGAATGTAGATTAGTCGCAATGGCAACCGAAGACAAAATATTTGTAAATTTTTCACTAAAAATTATTCTGCCAACCATAATGTTTGGTTTGTAATGTTTCTATCATTTCTTTCTTCCTAGAAACTGGTTTAAAAAAAATAAACAAATCGCCGCTATGATAAAAACACGTGTAAATTTTAGACTTCGTTCTTAACATCAATGACGTTTTTGAAATGTAAATTCGATTAAAATTTACCTTCAAAAGCTATTTATTTCTGAGATAAGCACGACAGGAAACGAAAGGTCATATTATATTTCACCACAAAATTTTTACTTTAAGCTCAATTGGATTGAGGTTGAGGTGAGGAAAGCAAAGTAGTACAATACAAAACATTGTTCAACTCTTCACTTCACCTGTTTTCTCGATTAAAAATTTTCTATTCTAACTCGAACACTAAATCCATAATGCAATCACCAATCTTCACATCTTCATAACCAACGCAATTAACTGAAAATACTGGTTGTCAAGGAATATTTCGACTTGTAATAACACGCCGGACAAGCTTCTGAGTATCCATCTGCCAAAAACTATAATAAATCCTAGCAGCCATTCGATAAGTTTCAACATCGATTATTTTTTATCACAATCTAGTGTAAAAACAGTCCGATAGCTTGCAGATTGTTGCTTCCATCCCAAATATACACTATCTCAATGACCGATACCTAAACGGAATACTTGGTGGAATAGTTGGTGCTAGAGATGGTATCGTTTCTAACTACCATAACACCTAAAGCGTAAAACGTCTGTCACTTAACTTCCGCTTTGATGAGAGCGTCTCGAAATCCGCACTGAAGCCTTTTATTCATGAGTATGACCTGAACGCTACTCTGAACATGGTACGAAAGCGACTCGATCATATCTAGAGACTCGAAGCAAAATCCAACTAATAAAACATACTTCCATACGAATATAGAGCAAACATCTACTGCTTCCCACATACTTATTTTCTCTCAAAGCTTTTACCTTGCCAGCAATCCATCTTCAGTACTGTCAATATTATTATTCGCCCTGGAATACCTTTTATGAATATAACATAGCCCCAATTCACACTCGGCAAGTTCGATTGGTGATTCGTTTTATGGAATCAGTCAATACTCTTGCTAGAGACACCCTTCTCATCCTCTACCACTAGACCTCAAAACTCAAGAGGAAACTTATGGTATTATAGGTTTTCTACGGTTTTTCTGATCTGTTAGACTCATTTATCAGACAAATGGCCAACGACCGTGAATAATACAGCAGCAGTTCCACTTCACGCCTAGTCAATACACCTTAGAAGATATTTGGCTCGCCAATTTGTTGTATTTTCTCATGTCTTCTGAATTCATTTCCAAGGGCGAGTATTGTGTGAACTTATGACAACGTTTCAGCGAAGAAATCAAGCAATAACGGCCACATTTGGCTAAGAAGTAACGCTTCTTTCAAGACAATGCACCAGCTCATACATCAGATATTGCAATGGCCAAAATTAACGAATTGAAATTTGAATTGCTACTTCATGCACCCTATTCGCCAGATTTAGCCCACCCTGATTATTTTCTGTTCGTCGACTTGATAAAATAGCTGGGAAAAATGTATAGAGCTAAAAAGAGATTACGTTGAAAAATAAATCTATTTTGTTCGAAAATTTTTGTGTTTTCTTTGTTGGGCCAGGTACTTCTTGGACAAGAATCGTACAAGAGGTATATCTCCACGTGGAGATCACGAATTTATGATTTATTTTCAAATTTATTCTACCTTGTCCTCATCTTTGAACTATATTTTCAATTATAAATCTAGGCAAGTTTATTTAAATGGAAGATTAGTCGTGGAAGTGTAAAATAAAAGCCATGAAATGATTTCCAGTTAATGTTTTTTTTTATACTTTGTATCAAACGGGTATACTGAAAACAGTCTGTCAGTAGCATAGCCTGCATCCTCCACCCCTTGATTTTATTTCCCCGGAACAACTGAAAATATTGTTAGCTATTAAACAATAGGTGGAAATTTAATTCTGTTTTTCTTCCCCGAAGGCATCGATGTCCAATAATTAAAAATTCACGTTTATTTAGTCACGTCACAAAAGCAAAGCATACACGCAAAAATTAAAAAACTTATTCTATTGTTAACTTTTCAATTCAACAGTCAACAAAAATTTTAATTTGCTATGCAATAAACTACGGTCTGCCGAACAAATCATCAACTATTCAGCAGTTTATACAAAGGTACAAATATTAGTAAACTAAACATACAAGGCATCAATTTTTCACTTGGGAATATCACTTATGGGTCAAATCTAAAGTAAAGTCTAAAATTATCCATATAATGCGATACTAGAGAGAATTGATATGAACAAGCTCACGAAATGAGTCCTTAGGCCGGCCCTGTCCACCTACAATGTAATATTAAAGTTTGGCGAATTCACGTCGCGCCTTTCATCTGTTTTTTATAAATGACGGACGCAACTTTAATATTTCTTTTACGAAATTTTCATTATATCAGGCGGTTTATTCACAGTATTTCTTTTGAATAATTTCTAGTCTATTGTATTATATAGTGTGTGTAAATAAATTAAGAAAGTAAGAGACAATGTTTATTAATTCACCTCACGAATAGAAAGAGTGTAAATAAATACGAAAATCGTTTCAGAATAAATACAATTGATAAACATTACATAATCAAGTAATTTCTGAAAACGTTAATCTTGGATTTGATTTTATTTTACTTGGTTTTCTGGTATTTAAGCTTTTCCTCTATATTATTCATTGTTTAGTGGTTTTCGTTTCCACGTACATGAATCGACTACCATTACCAACAAAATTTAAAATAAATAATTCCACATTACAATAGCAAACTCGTGAAAACTCGACGAATAATAATATAAGAGATTTCGAGTGATTTTCATTCCAACAATACCATGACTTTGCCTACATAGACGTATCAAAGGGTTAACTAAATATGTAATAGAAATATCTTTGATTTCATACAAATTATCAATCACATTTTTATGTGTAAACTTGCAATAAAAAATATTCTTTATTCTCTATTTATCAAAGAAAAATGGTGAACCAAAACAATGATCAGTGCGTTATCAGCACGTGAACATCCTGGGCGAAACGCGGCGCGGCACCATCCAGTGGCACCATATTATAACCCAAATAAAATGTCGCTTGGGAAGGATGAGCGCCGCATCGCTGAAGCAGCCGTTAGATCAAGTGAAGTACAGGGACGGCATCGAAATTGTTTATATTTTTATGTAGCGTATATGATTCTTTGTTATTTAACACGTATTATGGTGTACGACCGAGACCATCATTCAGTGTAACTACTCCAAAGAATGCTTCAACCGAATATGTAATATTTTGGCTGAATGATAAGGTTTGCGAAAAGCTATCTGCAAGATGGGTACCGCAATAATGCATACTGATCAAAACTTCGATCATATTGAAAACTCAAATCAATGCTTGGATATCTCCAAGGGAATTTTTTCCCTCATTATTGTTACGAATTCGTCCACTGACGTAGATCATGAAGATCTGTCCTTTTATGTTAATAGAATCTAAAGATTGACGGATACGGCGGGCAATTCCCGTCTAGAACTTTGTAGAAATTTATTTGCTTAAATATAGAGACACTTTTGGATGAAAAAAGTTATTGTAACGTCTATGGTTGAATGGGTGATTAAACTGAAGTGAGTTTTATTCAAACAATACGCCCCCAGATTATTTCTACAGTTCTAACAATATCCGCTTTTCTATACTACACGGAATCAGAGCTTAAACTCTTGAAAACATGGTCCATTTTTTGTATAACTAAATTATTCAGCTCCAATATATTTTCAGAACTCTTGAATGATAAAGGATTGTAACCTACTGAAAATAAAACTACAAATTATGGCTACAAGCCCCACGTTATATCTCACTATTGGAAACGCAGTTGTACTATTTAATTCAATTCTAGTTTGTAAATATAGTGGATCTCAAATCATTCAGCACTTGTACTTTTTGGGTCATTTAAAAAATTTATTATTAGACAACTGTTGTTAATTAGTCTCTTAATTTCCCGTCTATTAAACATTTCTGGTAACTGTTGTAGCATAAATTGTCCAACTTCATCTACAAAATCGAGTTAATATCTGAATTTCTTTTTTTTTAAACTTGCTTGTACTCCGTTCTGTAATTTTTGTCTTTGTATTATTTCTAATAAAACTTTATAAGCAACTTCAATTGAAAAAGCAATTCTCATGCTTTATAATATTGCTGTTTGAAAAATTGTTCTTTAAATAATAAAATTTCTCTGAAATACCGTCAGGGGGTTTGGGATAAATAAATAAACCGACGAAAATTATGAAAAAATTCATATTTTTACATTTTAACACTTTCTAATGCTCTATTTTCATTGCTCTCTTTCATTTATTATACTTAAATCATGTGTTGAATTTTAATAGGCCGCGGTCTAGGGCCACAATCAAACGGCGGGGGCCGCAGCGTTTTGTAGAAAAACAGTTTAAAGGCCGCTTGACATGATGCAATACCAAGTGCAATCCAATGCAAAGCCCACATGAAGTTCAGCTGATTGTTTCATGCAAGATCTCGCCATTGCAACATCATCGATTCGGGACCATCTTTTTGGGGACAAGCTGCAACTCTAGCGAGAGTATAGCCTAAAATTTGCTCCAGACTAATCTGAAGAAATTAGTGAAAAGTTTATGAAAATCTGTCCAGTAGTTCCAGAGTTTAGCGTGTACAAACAGACAGACACTTCCTTTATCATCAACAATCTT
This sequence comes from Diorhabda carinulata, assembly GCF_026250575.1. Taxonomy (NCBI): domain Eukaryota; kingdom Metazoa; phylum Arthropoda; class Insecta; order Coleoptera; family Chrysomelidae; genus Diorhabda; species Diorhabda carinulata. The sequence continues at coordinate 5,535,798 of NC_079471.1, forward strand.
TTTTTTTTTTTTTGAAAAACAAACCAATGAACAGACACGCCGATTCTTCAGTTTTATTCTAGTATAAACACAGAAGAAAATAGATAGATTAGATTGCCGAATAGATTGGATTAGACTGTTACGAATAACATCATAGACTTGTATGATACGATTTTGAAGATCGGGATTGTGTAAAGAAGCGATTTTAGATATCCCCACACATAAAAATTCAAAGGATTGTATACAGGTGACGGAGGTGACCACGGTTGTGGAGATCCTCCTCTGATCCTGTAAAAACGTGATTTAAAAACTCACGTACAATCAGTACAAAACCTGGAGGAGCATCGTCATGTCTACTTGTACCTTCTAATAATAAGAAAGAACTGGAAGTTTAGTTTCTCGAAAATAGAGATATGTCTGACCGGTCAACCGTGCAGGAATAAAAATTGGTCCTTTTAAATCATCTTGGATGATGCCAAGCCTAAAATTGACCGAAAAAGAGTGTTGGAACCGTGCTACAACTGTTGCGTGTGGATTTACATCTGCCCATATGTGGTCATTATGAAAATTCATTATGATATGTCTTGAAAAGTTTCATCCGTAACTGAATATTGGCAACAAAATTGGGATTTTTCGCGATTTTATTTTAAATCCATTGGAAAAGTTAAACGCGATATGGACACAATATCTTTCAGAATAGCCCAAACAGTTCTGTTACTGGTATTTACTTCATCAGCAATTTTGTTGTATTCGTTTCTAGATGTTGATCGATAATTTTATAAATCAGGTTTCCATTTATGGATCGTCCAATAATTTCTTTGATTTAGCAAAAGTTCCAATCTCGTAAACGAATATGTATCTTACTGAACACACTGTTTACACTACACCAACACTCACAATTACACTGTCTGACGCGCGTTTCGATAACCAAGATAATCTTCTCCAGAGATTGAAGGTGTGAGTGTTGTGAGTGTTAGTGTAATGGTGGTGTAAACAGTGTGTTCAGTATGAATATCTCCAACAGTTCCAGATTATTAGAATTAGAGTATGTATTATAGTAAACGTATCAGAAAATGGGGAATTCTTTTTTTTAGATATATGCAAAAAATTGATAAAATGCGAAGAATGTAGTACGCAGTAAAAGAAAAATAATAAAACGAGAATAAATTGTGGAATTTCAAATCACTAGTTAGTGAACATATCACCTATAAGATGGTAAGAAAATTGGACTTTATCGTCCGAACTGTCCCATAGAAGAAAAGCCTAAGGGCCCTTTCACACCAAACGAATCCGAATCAATCAGAATCACTCCGAATCAAGTTAAATCTGATTGACCAAGATTCGGCTTCGAGCGCTCCGTTTAAATGTGAAGGGACTCCCCCCTTCAGACCGGACGAATCTGGTTCAATCAGGTTTGATTCGAGGTCGCACTTGATTCAACATGTCAGATTCCTCGTCCGGTCAGTCTTGAATCAACAACCATACGAGATGGACGTGGAGTTATTAATTTTAAAAGTTAAAGAAAATAGTGCGATTTATGACACCAGAAATCACAGCAACAGAAATCTCATATCTTCTGTGTGGAGGAATATTGGCGGAAAAAGGATTTTTATAGATTCAGCTGGTGTGAAAGAGTGGAGATGACGAATCAGATTCAACTTGATTCGGAGTGATCCAGATTGATTCGGATTCGTTTGGTGTGAAAGGGGCCTAAGACTAATGAAATATGGAGAAAAAGCGTGGTGTGTTTACTTAATGATAAAATATAGATTGAGATAGGATTCAAAAAAATAAAAACATAATAGTAAAATAACAAATTTATTATAAAATTGTACTAATTCACAAAATTGATCAATACTGTTAAAACTTATTCAGGTAGAGTTATATTTAATGGTGTTCTGCTGTGATTGCATTCCTTAAAAAAAGAAAAAAATTCAATTTAATATTCGTTCAATTAAAATTGTGGTTTGTTTTGATATGACACTGTATAATATCTTTCAAAACCATGAGAAAAAAATTGTCATTCACATTAAATTTTTAATGAAACGGTGAACAAGGTAGTACAAAAGATTTCAAAATAAAGTTCCCATTTAAAAAAAAAACAATTTTAAGAAAACTAAGGATTTTATTGAAAAAGTGTTTGTTACATGTAACATAACAAAATACATTACTTGACAATTTATTTCTCAAAAATAACATCGGCCAAATGGAAACCGTTGCGCTCACCGTATTCAATTAATTGCCAATGACGACTCATCAGGTATTCTCTATTTCTATTTCCTTTGAATTCTACCTAAGAAGTGGGTTTATTAGCCTAAACTATAGAATCGGCATAACCCCACAAGAAAAAGCCAATAGATGTTAAATCGGGACTGTGTGGAGGCCAACTAATGTCATCTCTCCTGGAGGTCAATTTACCAGGAACTCGTATCACGTGTATGAAGCTGCCCCGACCTGTTGGAACCATTTTCTCTGGTTATAACCAGTTTTGCAGTTCAGACACTAATATCTGCACATAACGTTCTAAATTCACTGTAATTGTGGGTCTCCTTTCATATTCAAAAAAGTAAGTGTGTATAATTCCTCGTGCAGACATCACAATCCATACGATCACTTTAGGCGAATGTTGATAAACGTTAGAAACTTCCCAATAATCTGGTTTACGAAATCGAGACTCTGACCAATATTCTAAAGCTTCAATTTTTGCACCTGAACTGAATTCTGTAAGGGTGCAGCGCCAAATCTTTGTATAAAAAGAGAAATAATGATGATCTATGCACGTTTAATAGACCGAGTAAAACTGTCTACGTTTTCGACCACTCTAGAACACCTTGGATGTCCATATTTTGGTTTATCCAATCTTGATCCGGTCTCTTCAAACTCTTCGTCCCATTTACCAATCCGTCTAACGCCTGGCGCATCATTTGAGCGACGGACTGTCATTTTTGTAAAACTCGCGCACGCATAACGCACGGTCCGCAGCAACTTAATTCCGAAGAGTCAACGATAGATATTTTTACCAATTAAATATAATATTTAATCACAAACTTTCAAATTCTTACGACTTACCGTTATATTACCATCCGCATGTATTTGAACTATGATATTGTCTTCCGTAACTTCGAAATTTCTAGCTTTTTTTAAGGTACTTCCAGCGTATTCTTGCGCTTCTTTTGGTAGTAACCAGTGCATTACTGGTGAAATAACATCTGGATCCGTGGTTTTAAGATCGTTAGGTCCTGTTAGAAAGCTAACAATTATTCCAACTGATAAGACACTGAGTACACCAACAGGCGTGATCCATAGAAAGCTTAATCGGAAAAGAGGGAAAACGTCCGATTCATCTGGATAATGAATCTAAAATCACAAAATATTTGTATCAGATTCAATCGATGATAAGACCCCGTGCATAAACTACAAGGCTCGTACTGACGATTTAATTCAAGAAAATGAATCACCAAATGAGATTGGGGGATGAGATGAAGTGAAAATATTTGATGAAAATTACGTTTTGTTTCAATATTTGGGAAAAACTGTAGGAGTTATAAAAGAAAATCCAAATCAAAGTTTTAGAAATTTGAATCTAAGAGAAAGTTTTATAAATTATTTATAAAGAAATTAAAACAACTCAAAATTTGAAAAATTCATTTTTAACCACTTGAATGAAGGAATTCATTTTTTTTGGAAACAGAAAATAATCCGAGGGGTCCAAATCTGGTGAATAGGGTGCATGAAGTTGCAAATCAAACTTCATTAATTTTGACTATTACAATAACCGATTTGTGAGCTGGTTCACTGTCTTGATGAAACAAGACTTTCTTCTTAGCCAAATGCTGCCATTTTAGCTTGATTTCTTCGCTCAAACGTTGCAATAAGTTCGCATAACGTCCGCGCATCCCTATAAACTGACGCCATTACTTCGTCTGCAGATGGAACGATCTTTGTCTTCTTTAGAGCCGGTTCTCCCTTTTCAATCAGTCAATCCATTGTTTTGTTTGTTTTTTTTATTTCGGGTGTGAAGTGATGGGCCCACGTTTCCTCCATGGTTATGAAACGGCTTTATTTCTGTGAAACATTGCCAAACACTCGATGGAAACATCTTCATCACGCTGTTTTTGGTCCATTGTGAGCAAACGCGGCACCCACCTTGCACACAGCTTTCTCGTATCCAAATTTCCAGTTAATATGCGATGTATCGCATTTTTTGAAATGCCTACTATGTCTGCTAGTTCACCCCCTTTCAGTCGATGATCATCCAGTACCGCTTTGTGGAGTTCTGGAGTCGTCGTCTCATTTGGTTGACCACTGCGATGCTGGTCTTCGCAGGTCGTTCGGCCTCGTTTAAACTCTGCTACCCAATTTTTTATTGATAACGGAAGAGCACTCTCCCCAAGAATAGAATCTAGTTCAGTTTTTACATTGGTTGCGCTAAGAACTTTCAAATAAAAGTATTATATCACATAACGATGATCAAGTTTTTCCATGTTTACAAATTCACTGAAAACGTTTACTACTGATGGCTGCCAAACAAATACTAAACAACATGGCGTCTTCAAACTTGAAACATAAGCTGTATATATCGTGTACTTTCTAATAAAATGGTATTTTTCAAGCTACTACCGCCATCTCTAGGTCAGGCCAGGTGCTTCTGGGACCATCCTCGTAATAATAAAAAACATTTTTGTGTAAAATTGAAAAATCTAAAGCTTTGCTGTAAAGTTTTTTCTCTAACTTTTAGCGTTTCTACAAAATTAAGAATAATAGCTTTTTATGTTTTTGTTTTCACCGTTATCAGGTGGGTTATTCCAGAAAACTATTGACAAATATGTTTCGAACACATCAAAATGGACATTGTTCTCCTAGGAAGGAAAAGTAAGAGAAAATTTCAACTGGCTAGACTTTCATAAATTGATTTTCACTGAGGGTAGTGGTCTCAGTTAAATATTTTATACCATTTTGAAAGTTCAGTTCTAGATAGCCAACGTCGTAAGCAAGCCAAAATGGATGATGGAAGACAAGAAAATGATGTCCAATGAAATGGAAGACTGTTCAAAAAGAAATGAAAGGAATTAAGGTCAAGAAAAATTGGTGGCAAGAAAAGAAGATCTGAACTAAAATATGAAAACTGTCAAATCAAGTACTGCCAAGAAAAGTTAGAGACACGTTAAGAAGAAATGAAAAGGGGCCAAGAAGAGTTGAGAGAAGAAATGAAATAGAGTCAAGAAGAAACGAAAGAAAAAATGAAAACAGTTGTTAAAGAGGAGATAAACGAAATAGAAGATGAATCGAATAACGACGTGATGGTAGAAACGATCAAAATGAAGACTTGAGGTAGATTTTCATAAGGCTACTTTCGATGATAAAAATTGAAGCAGTCAAAAGTTTTTTCCCAAATGTACCATTTTGATAGTCCAATTGTAATCAACTAATCTCGCTGAGATAAAAAATGATAAAAACATCGTAAAAACCACAAAAAATTTCATTAAACAAGTTTCCTCTTGTACATCATTAAAAATTGATTGAGATTTGGAAAAATGGTATAAAGTACAATATTGTTGAAGAAATGAAATTAATTATAAACTGAAATTTTGAAATTTCTAAACTATTTACTAAACTATGTCTTTAAATAGACAAAAAAGTACAACTTCACTTACAAATCATTGTCAAATTCTTCTTCTAAATTTAAAACCGTAATAAATGACTATGTCATGATATTGAAAAGGTCTGCAACACTGCCAATTTGGTAAATACCACCCAAAATTTTACAGCAAGACGATTAGTTGAGACGCAATTACTGATGATGACCCAAAACCTGACTTAGGAATCACAGACGATGCCTTGCCAACAATTACAAACTTAAATTCAAGCCCACACTCTTTATGAGAAAATATTTCGAAACACTTGTACAATTACGACTCAATTTATTCATTCAATGTGTTTAGATTTATAAATGAAGTACGTGACCACTCACCTCAGGCACTATTGTATCATTACTTATGCCGTATTTTTCGTAACACTGATCATTTACAGTAACTGGAAGCCTGCGTGCAACTACTAATTTAGAAGCGGATACCATCTGTCCTCCATACGAAACTGTTCCCGACATAATCGCACCAGCAAGAGCCCCCGCGCAAGCTCCTTTTGAATTCGCCCAAGGAATTAGCATTCCTAAAGTAAATATACCAAACGACGTTCCCGCGGCTATCGATGTCAAAGACGAAGCTAGCTGAAATATCAATTTGGTCAAATTGCTAATCACAATTTTTAAAAAAATCATCTTAATACGATTAAAACACTGATAAACCATAGATATAGTTACCGGAAGAAAATTATTCAAAAACCTTTATACTTTGTTCCAAGCTCCTCCATACTCTGTCCAGAGTATCATTCAGATCGGCCGACGAACTGAGAGTGTGAGTAAATTTCACTCCCAAATTGACGGTTTCTCCGCGGATCTCGAGGCTTTCTCCCCTAAGTCTCAAGAGGAAGTTTTATGGTTGATTTTGTTTGCTCAGGGGATTTAGATGTTTGAAGACGATGACTTTTGAGTATTTTGGGAATTGATAGTCACCTTCCATTTCCTGCACCAATCCGAGAATTGATTCAGAAGATTTTGGGATTTGAAGCTGAGAGAGCACATGTTTTTGGCGGCAGCTATTAGTGCGATGTCGTCAGCATACAATGGGACTTTTACCGTGGGACTGGGGTGTCATACGTGTATATAAGGGGAGCTAGTTTTTTTAAAACTTTATTAAAATTAATATACTCACCGCTAGTACTCCTCCCATATGCTCAACCACGTACATAAAAGCTACAGCTACAACTCCTAGTATCAAAACAATCCCTTTAACTAATATAGTAGCTGCTCTTTCACTCAATTTCTTCCGCATGCATCCTTTAACAAAATCTTCAAGGACGACTTGTGCTGTGGAATTTAATACGACTGAAAGGGAGCTAAAATGGTTCAATGTCCAGTAATAAGGATTGTTTTATATTTGTTTTTTTATTTTAAAGTGTTAAGAGGACTTCAAAGATACTTTCTAGATTTGTTTCAATGGAACTAATACAGCTGAAACTGGGTATTTTAGACAATCGTTTCCACTGTTGCGTTCAAGTTTAGCAAACATGAGTGTTCCAAAGTGATAACCCAGTGGTAACTGAAAGGTACAAGGACAAACTTGAAGCTTTAGTTAACCATTTTTCATGAGATGAAAAGAGCTTTACTCAGAATACTTTCCTCCAAGTAATAACGTGCAAAACCCAACAAATAACACACAGAACCTTACGACAAAAACATTTGTTTACTCCACGGCAGCCTATTTTGAATGAGGATCAGCTAATTTTGATAATTTGTTAGAATATTCAATTTTGGTTGCTCTTTGAAACTAACAAGCGTTACATTATGAAGTGTATTTGTACAGCAAACTAGAGATTACAAGGAATGGAATATTATAGAATGGGATGATAATATGTAAAGCGAGACTCTCGAAGCCCTAAGTCGATCAACAATTTGATGTCATAGTGAACACATCGCGATAGTAACTAAACGGTGTATTTAAGAAAATTAGATGTTAAGTGTTCGTGCATAGTTTAGTGTGTAAGTGTTAGTGAATATTTATTGTGTAAACGTAAGAAAGATAAACCTTGTATATAAATTCATTCCAACCGTTTTGCGTTTTAAAACTGTTAGTAAATTAAGAGTAAAATAAACACGGATCAACGATGGTTATTAAACAATTACGATAAGATGTTTATGTATTTCACATTTCCAGAATAAACAAATTGCACGGGGAATGCAGTCCCCGTGGAAAACCCCCCCAAAAAAAAAGAGTCAGTCCCACAACCGAGGTGATTTGGCTCAGCGATTTCTAGTGGAGTTGCTCCCGCGATCCCAAAAGGAATCGCTGTTCCGCTAAAATAGTGCGTTCTTTCAGCGCACAGGAAGAGATTTTCATTCTAGACGCACTTCCGTTTAAGAGAAAGCGGCCCAGCTTCCAAGGGTAAGGTAAGTGCGTGTAAAGCAGAAAACCTCGCCAAGGAATCAAAGAGAGCAGGAGTTTGTAAGCCCTAGCAAACCACAGCGTTTTCCTTGGGATCGAAGTAACCCCTTTCCCTTCGGGCCAAAGAGTTTCCTACTCTAGTGCCGTTCCGGAAACTGGTTACAGCAACTCTCACATAAGAAGTATTTGGTTTGATTCCTATAGAGGGTCAAATCAAAAATTACAGTGATGAATATTGTTACACTGGTGACAACGGAGTTTCGAAAACAGTTTATTACAACGTGAATCCTCATTTATTACTGTACCTAGAAATGAAATACTAAATATTCATTTACCTTAAAGCAGCTCCGAAAACTCCTGCTATAAAAAGTCCGGGCACACCTTTCAAATGTCCCACTGTTTCCATTACAAATAAAGGAAAAATTTGATCATCAGCTTTTATTCTTCCTAAAGATAACGGATCACAGTCGTGGTACTTCGCGTAAATCAAAATACCAGTGTAGCAACACATCCATACTAGTCCACCTACACCAATTGTAAAAAGTAGCACCGATCTGAAATTTAGGATGATGGCATAAAACAAATTTTTGTTTAAATAAGTGAAAACGAAAAAAAAATGATTAGTAAATGTATAATGACAAAAAGAACACGTTCAAAAATTATTAAAGAAGTCCAAGAAGTAGTAATAAAAAAGTTATTTAAATGTAGTAGTTGCCATTCTATATTATACTCACAGTTTCGATTGTTTCGCAGTTGGAAGGGACAGATACCTTTGTACCATAGTTTGATTGACAGCGTTAAAGCAAGTCCAATAAGTAAAACCTCCAATAACAACACTGAATACTGTATAACGCTCATATAAACTTGGACTAAAACTAAAAAAAAATATATCTATAGAATAAATGAACAAAATACCACAGGAACCCAATAATAACCGTGTGAATGTTATTGACCAGATCATCTGGAAACATCAGAAAGAAATTAAATCTTATAATGCATGTTACTGAAATTGATCCGTTGATTTATTTTGACAGCAAAACAAAGAAACAGCCCGTATATAAACTAAGGAACGGCTAAACTGTTTTGTCTACAGACACGGTAGACATTACATTCGAAAGAATACGCTTCAGTCTAAACACAAAGAATTGTATCGGCCAAGTGATTACAGGATTTTCTCCCATGGCAAGAGAAAAATTGGGGAGAGAACTGTACACATGGAACTGCATGGATACATGGTACACAGCGAGAAAATTTGGAAAACGGTAACGGAATTCATGATCGATGTTTTGAGTAGAAATGAAAAGAAGGATAGAGAAGCATATGGATAAAAAGATAGGAAGATAGAGGAAAGTGGGAGGTATGCCGATTAAATGACAATTTGTTGTCCTCCCGGCGTACATTACTCCAGAGGAGCACAAAGAGGAGGATGGTTTCAGTGAGTTGAAAGTCCCATTCACCTCGCAGGATTGCACTGCCCACTGTGAGGAAGGCATAGGCTACCACCCTACCTCAGGGCAAAAAAAGGCTAAACAACTGAGAGTGGTTAACTTTGGCCACACTCCGTATGATCATCAACGTTTATTTAAATACTTTTTCCGTATCTTTTGGGATCATTACTATTAACGGTGACCTTCCTTAGTCATACATCGACAGAGATGAGTTCATGGACTCAATATCCCGAATAACCGTAATAATATTGTAGCGGGCGAAGCTTTTTTGGCACACAGTCCTTCTGCGAGATGTTAGATGGCACGACTCATTACCAGTTAGCGTAACTCTGTTCTTCTTTCGTTGTTTATGCTACCAAACTAAAGTGAACAAAGTGCAGCTGTAAAATTTTACTTTCTACTCGGTAAAATTTCTGCTGGAATTGTTGTAATGTTAAAAACAGATTACAAATATTTTATGGGAAAAAATACAAGGATACAAGTGGTTTGCATGGTTTTAAGTCAATTTTATCCTCCATCAACTGTCCGTTGCAAAAATTAGAAATTGATCAACTATCAATGAATGGTAGGTTATCTTTGAGCGCCGTTCAGAAGATTTGGACATGAAAATGGTTGCTAAGAGGTTTGTTTTTTGGACTCAAACTGAAAATCGGAATAAAACTGGTCCAAATAGAGATGAGTCAGGTTGTTATGGTTATGATCCAAAATCAAAGCAACAACCGAGTCAATGGCAGACCGCTTTGTACAAAAAAAATATCGTAATGTCAAATCAAACATCAAACCAATGCTGATTTGCTTTATTGATGCCAATGGCGACGTTCATGCTGAGTTTGTTCGCTAACAAGGCTCTATCATTGATTTTCGTCTTTTATTGCCCAACAGTGTTTCTCAAAATATTGACTGGTTATTTCACCATGAGCCCTTGCACACACACCGATGCACCTTACTGACCCGTGTGACTTTTTCTTATTTCCACGCATGAAAAGAGGCAGGAAAAGACTCCAATTAGCAAGATCAAAATATTGCATAGACGAATATTGTCATTGCCATTGTCTTGCCATTGCAACATGGTTGCCAATAATCATGAATTCCAAACCTCAAATTTTATTTAATATTTTGTGTACAGTTGGAAAATGAAAATAACAAAAATAAGTGAAATAAACAATAAAAAAGTGCTCAGTGAATAACTGGTAATAATTACATCTGCTACTGCTTTGCTTCTGGAAGGGAAAGATCACCCAGGCGATGGTGTGCCAGGATCCAGCTAGATAGAACAAGGGGAAACATGAGTTAGTTATATAATTGAAGAGAAAACATACAAAAATTAGTTAATAATGGATTAAGAAACATTTGAAAAACTCATAGAAAAGATATTTGACGCCCTGCATTTATCAACAAATATCCTGTTGCTTATTATAAAGTTATCGTAAACGTTGTTTTGAAAAATCAGTTACATTGTCACTTACTTGAAAAATTCAAATCTGTTCCCTTTACTTGTCAAATCTATAATATTGCTTGGACCACCAGCGGAGATTGTTTCTAAAACTATGACTACTACCACAGATATGAACATAGCAATAACCTGCCACGAATCAGTCCATACGACAGCTTTTAAACCACCCTAAAAAGTAAAATATTCATTTTAAGAAAACAGACAGATAGTTGAAATGAAAAACCAAATGAAAATCAATAATGATTATACGGTAAAAACGCAGTTATTATTTTCTTTATTTCAAGTCAACAAAAAATTGGTAGATCCTATATTCCATCCTCTATTCAACTCCATATAGGTAAAATATCCACCACCGTTTTTAATGGGAGGTTATGTCGCCTTCAAGCTTCGTTTTGATTCATCAATAAAAAATCTCCACTCATTGCAGAACACTAATTCATCTTCTTAATAATTGTTCGAATCCCCTGGTTCGTAGCTGTTTTTTTTTTTTGGTAATTGATGACATTAAAATTGTCTTTGAAACTCAAATTTCCCGTAATTGTTGAAAAACTGTTGTCGATGTAATTCAATTTGAAGTAAACAATTATATGTGGAGAGCAACTCTTGGAGTTGGTGTTCGAGGTTTAGTTTTTACATTGGTTTCAGATCTTTCCATTTTTTTTAGAAATATATGACTTTTAGTTTTGAGATATGGAAGATATGCAATATCTTAGCAGAAGATAAAACAGCACATTGTAATAGCTAGGATTAGATAAATTACTACTTGTATTTCACAATATATATGTTTAAATAAGGTTCAATGTTAGTGAGTTAGTGGAAAAGTATGAAGAAACTGCTGCAGATCTTCAGATTTCAGCCAATTTGCTAGAGAAGCATGGAAAACTGCACATAAATCTTTTATTAGATTAGATTAGATTAGATTGACTCATACAACAACATGGGATCAGATTTACTTGAATCAACAGTATGGATAAAATTCTACATTATGTAAAATTCATATTAAGGATGTTGAATTAATATTCAACCCATCTTAAACAGAGACGACATTGGCTTTTGTCACTTTTAGGGGTAAATTGACCGAAAGCAAACTCTCAAAATTTCATGGATGAGCTTTGAGATGAAGAATCAGAAGAAACTAGATGTCAAAAGGCTGTGAATCTACCTCACAAACTATTGTGTATCCCGGACTGTTGAGCAGTGAGAAACAACTTTACAAAGTGATCTACCTATCACTTCTTCTGACTTTAAGAAGCTTTGTAAATACCATAGCCTTTGTCTCGCACAGCCTTGCATTAATAAAGAAGATGTTCGGCACTTTCCTATCAGAAACGGCAAGAGCTGTCTGAAGATTTTCCAATGTTCTTCTGATGGTAATTCACCGGAAAGTGTTCGGTGTGCGTTCCAGTAACAATTCTTAACTTATATTTGCTTAATGAAATCACCTTTTGGTTGCAGAGGTCTCACTTCATGATTCTGATTTCTTCTCGTTTTTTATGACCATGACTTGTTGACTTTTTAGACAACCTATGAAAGGTTGTGGTCCTATGAAAGGAGTTGCCCCTCCTTGAGTCAGATATGCACATAACTTTATTGTTTACTCCCAGTGATTTCAAAGATTGAGTGCATTCTCATATTAGCTTTACTCTAGAAGAGTCAAGAGCTTGAAGGGGAAGCTCTGCGATCTAATAAGAATAAATATCTTTGTAGCGGTAGTTGCTCATGTGCAAATTGCGTATGATTCTGCCTGGACAAGAAGTTTCTGAGTCTATTGAGATAACGATTTTGATTCCTTGATAGACGTAACAGAAGCAGCGTCATATCAACTGTTTTCTAAGTCTATGCATTACTTATAAGCAAAAAAATGTGATACTGAACACTGTTTACTGCTACCACTACACCAACACTCACAATTAGACTGTATGACGCGCGATTCGATAAATTAAAAGCATGGAACTGGAATACAGTCGATATCAGTTATTTGTTCACTGTAGGTAGTCCAAATAATAAGGAATCTGTATAACACACGGCGGAATAATCAAATTTTCGCTGTAATTCAAAAGTACTTACCAAAAATGTGTAAAATACGCAAATCACAGCTACTATAGTACCAATTAAGTGAATATTGATGGCAGTAACTAAAAAATATAAAAAGTTAAACGTTCAAATTATATTGTTAGTTATTATAGCACATGAGCTTCGAAAATAATCGATTATTTTACGAGTAACGAAACGTACTGTGCGAAAAATCACGAGAACGTAGCTCGGGTGATTTTGTCGTTATGTAATCAAATTTGAGCCGGACTGACAAAACAAAACATTTCTAATTTTTATAATCAGTTTCAAAATAGGTTCCTTTGGAGTCAAAACAGGCACGTCAATGCTTAATCCAATTTTTTACTCACGGGGAGCCAAATATGCCGAATACGATGGCTGCACGTTAACTTTAGTTTCGTGTTTGACCCAAACTCAGTCATAACCATAATGGAATATAACGGCGGATTACCGTGTTGAAGGATCCATGAATTGAACTTCCCACAAAGCCGTAGTTGCTTCAAAACGGCCAGGTAGTACTAATTATTGACCGTTTGACCCCCTGTAACGAAGAAAACTATGAGGATCACTTTGACGTAGATTATTTTTTAAAGGGTTTCGACGTCCCGTCACCAGCAATGATGCGTTTGATCTTTTGGTACGAATTCAAGGAGACAAAAAATGTTGAATCTATCCATAAGAGATTTTGAAAGTCTCCGCTATCCCTCGGATGCCTACACAACCATTTTCAAGCACCATTTTCTCAAATTTTCTATAATAACTTTAGAAAAATACGTCAATACAAGTCAATTCATTACTTAAGATAAACTTTTTGTAGATATCGTAAAAAAATTGAGATGTCGCGCTCAAACTTCACAGGAACATCAAAAAATGTGATACCAATTTTAGACAAAACAAATGTTACTGATTCTATTTACGCGCGCAATTTAAATTCACCAATCCGGATCAAATTTGATTAAACCATATATAATGAAACAGCGCAAACAGTTTGCTTTGTGTGCCGTTAATAAACTGAAAGATATGTATGTAATGAAAACCGTTTGTTTCAACAAATATGATTTAGACTTGTATTGAATTCATTAACTTACCTTGGTTGAAAGCTAAGGAAGGAACATAAATTATTATTGGTAAAAACATCACCTGTAACAAGATTTATAATCAATAACTCCACTTGTTATATAATTTCCGTAGTACCTACTTCATCCAAAATGAATAATACTGATGCAATGGTTCTAATTATTCTATTAAATCTCATTTCAAGGTACTGAAAAGAAAAATAACGATCATATTATAATTAAGAATTAATTACGAATATTGCAACTGAAATACTTTCAGGATTTATAACTTGGCAACGAAGCACATCATCTGCTTTCCATTTACATCAAAACTCAGATTATTCTCACTTGTGACGTCTTAACTCAGTTAAATACACGTTCCTTTTCAGTTTTACAAGTGAGACATAACTAACTATTTACCTGCAACTTGCACAAGCTTAAAATCTAGTTCTAGTCATCAAAATAAGCAAGTAAATACACAATACAAACAGTTATTGATATAAATAATCTTATTTCAGTTTAATTTCTTTCGCTGCGAGTAACACCAACGACAATGGTGGTTATTGAGAATATCCACTGACATTATGCGTTCCTTTTATTCCCTTATAATCTGAGTATGAGATACTCACATAACTGAGTGTCTCAGTTCACTTGAATGTAAATGGAAAGCAGCAATTCCAGTAGCTCCACATAAATGAATATTACCTTGATGTTCGTATTTGATTTACGAGTCTTTATCGTATACACCTCGTAAATATCACGATATCATATCATATAATTGTTGATGAGAAAGCAGTACATTTTACAAACATCAATATATTACTAAAAGGGAATGAAAGATTCTTACCTCGTAAGAAGAATTGACTTTCAACTTTAAAAATACCGGGAGGTAGACAGTTGCCACAACTAAACCACTTAGCCATATTGCTATAACTATAAACCAATACTGGGTACCGAATAAGTAAATTTCTGATGGTGTTCCCAAAATCGTTACACCCGACACATAACTGAAAGTGATTAAAACATACAGTTCCTAAAGTAATTAACAGCATTATTTACCCACCCCTGTATAAAAATGGAAATAAAAGATACAATTATTTTGGAAAACAAGTTCTGACTGACTGTTTAAGGGCGAGGATTTCAAGTATAGTATTTTTCACAATCTAAAAAAGTGCCTTCGCTACCACCCCCTATATAAAATTCGATAAGATTCAAAAGTCGTAAATTTATGGCTATTTATTGGGAAGGCATTGTGCACTATTATCTTAAAATGGCTGTCATTAAAAAGAAATTTAAATTTTACAAAATTTATTTGATTTTAATTCAGTGTATGTTGTTTACATTATTGTATCATTGTTGGGATTGAAATTTTAATCTCAATTTTACTGAATCATACACAATATATTAATACACAAATAAAAGTCGAAACATCAATTTTTCTTTTAAAAAATCAAAAAAAAAAACTAATTTTGAAACAGAAGAGACCTAAAATCGAGAATATTTAGAAACATAAACATATCACAAGGTCTAAGAAATGTCTTACAAATCAAAATTTTTTACGAGTTCAAAACTATTTATATTTGCGAAAATACATTTATATGAGTTGTCATTTCTTGCCACGTTTTGAATACAGTTTCTCCAGTTTTTAGCGGTTACATTTTTAACTGCAATATTATTAACTGGACCAAATTATTATTTGAAGTAGATGTATTATTGTGAGCACATAAAATTTTTCCAATATCAACTCGATCGGATTTAAAATTCTTTGTGACCTGCTTCCTGTGCAAGTTTGTCACAAATGTATTCCATCGAAACATTACGATCGAAAGATAATTAAAGAACCGCCAAGTTACACATTCACAACGCAGCTGTATGGCAGCGAAAGAAAGACAAAATAAACAAATGGGAGAAAAAATAACTAAGGAGGATTTTCGCAGCAAAACGAGAACGCAGTGATCAAAGTACTGTTGGTGACATGGGTTATGTGGTCAGAGCAAAAAGACTGCGTTGGAATAGCCAGAATGAACGAAGAAAAAGTTCCTTTTCAAGGCGAGAAGGAGTGAAAAGGTAAAGAGGGAAACAAATGGATAGAAGCATACAGAGATGATTTATAAATAGGAATAGAGAACTAGCGTGAAACAGCCATGAACAAAAATTGATAGAGGAAAGCAGTACAGCAACTCCAAATCTCGTGCCTATAGGGCCTGTTGTTTCAAGAAAAATTGATAATTTTGTTACCTTTGCACGATTTTAGCGTACCCGGAAATTTATAATACTTACCCTGACTACCAGAGAGGGGTGCCAGAGCGATGTAGGAATTTTAAAGTGACAACCAGTCGGCTGGATCATATCAAAGCCGAAAATATATGATGTACGAGGTCTGGGTCTATTAAATAACGAGATTGGTTACGAAAAAAGATTTTATTTTAAAAAATATTCTACATTCGAATGCTCCCCTTAAATATACTGCCCTTCCCTCGCCATACACACCTTTCTATGCGTGTTTGCCATTGATCGAAACAGTACCGGAAGTCTTCTTTGGTGAGTGCCTTTAGGAGCTCTGCAATTTTTCGCTTTACCGCTTCTATCGACTCAAACCGGGTCCCTTTCAAAGCAGATCTTTTTCTAACTTTTCTAACCTTTCAAGGAAATCTGAGCAGACACTTTGACGCAAGAGCTTTTGGTCACGAGTTTTTTGCACCAGCTTCACACAGACTTTTGTCATGTGTAATTTATGAAGTAGAATTTTTCTATCCGTTTCTTTATCGGCAATCATCCGGATGCTCATTCGATGATCTGCACGCACAATTTGGTTGATTTTGGTCACTGTTTTCGGAGTTGAAACAGTCTCAGGGCGACCTGGTCATCTTCAAAGCTCTCTCGGACCTCACTAAAGCGCTTCCATCTCTCAAAAACAGGCGCACGAGATAGAGAATTGTCCTCTTGCAACAATTCATAGCACTCAGTCGGAGACTAATACGTTTTTCGTCACACATGGTTTTCTGCACAAGAAAAAACACGTTCGTTTCAAACCGCTACTGCACAAATACTGTAATAGTGTCGGAAACGTGATTTGGGACGTGCATAGACAAGATATCTAGATACCTAACCTACTACCCGCTTTTTACCCCACGCGTCTAGGGCGACCTCCAGGCGCGCAGTCTCGTTATTTAATAGCCAGACCTCGTATAAGGTAAATAAGGTATATTTCAAGATGGCAATAGTCACAAATGATACTTACCTTGCTATTAAAGAGAGAGCTACAGGAAAGGGTTTTAGATTTTTATTCCCCGTTAAATATTCACTCAGCGTTTGACTAGGTTCAGTTTTGCAATACTTGCCTCTGCAACCGAAATAAAGACCTGTCAAAGCCGAGAGTAATAGCATGGAAGAAAATACTGCATAATCAACTACGTCGAAATGGTAAATATCTTTTACTAACCATTGCGATGAACTCATTTTTTCCCTGCAACAATAAAATGAAAATTATTTGGTGAGGTGTGGTTTAGACGGTTTTCATACCCCAACTGGAAGTTGTCATTTTGTTATTCACTTGAGTAGAATTATCAAGAAAAAACAATAAAAAAACTCTATCCCGTCTGGTTTATTTATTAATTTAACCGAAATACATAATACAAAAAATTAAAATTGATCAGCTTTTGCTTTTATAATAGACCCTAACATGTTTTCATCCCAAAATCCTTGATATCGTTGTTCGAAAACCTTGGTGAAAACGTTTCTCTTATTCGTCACTTATATTTCCTAAGTTTTCAGGAAAAAAACTCTGATTCACATGTTTACTCCCATCTTAAAAAAATTTTCCAATAAATCGGTAACAACTTGTTATTTGTAATTTTATTTTCCAAAAAATTTTCAACAACCATTTTGTATGACTTCCAAGCAGATTGTTCATTAACTGATAAAAGGCTTTCAAACTGAGAATTTTTCATAAATTTACGGATTTGTGGGCCAACAAATAAACCCTCTTTCAGTTTTCCCTCTGTATTGTTTGGAAAGATTTTTTATAAATACCGGAATGATGTTGTTTCGCTCTACTGTCCCACAACAAACAAAGGAAACAACAGTATTTTGTATAACCTCCAGCACACCGATGACCTGAAGGTCGTCGCACATTTTCCATCGGTGTTCTTTATACTTTATTTTATTAATTAAAATAAACATCGTTTCATATCCCGGGATATCAGTATAATAACAATAGTCACCACTTTCGAAAAATTATGAGTAAGCTTTGCTTCTATTTCTGAAAAACGTTACTTTTGTAGAGGGTAGTAATAAGTTCCATTGTTGTAAGCGGAAACCAAGAAGTGAGAATCACTGGGAATCGATTTGAATTCGACATCACTTTACTACGTTCTCTCCATGGCATCGGTGACTAAATAGAAGGTGAACGTTACCTTCTGATGACCATTGGAGTAAGACGATTCTATATCTTTCGCAAAACACACGAGGCACCCACTTTTTATCCTGATTTACAACAGGAAATCCAAAATAGTATAGATATGCACTTTTTAATGAAAATACAATGTGACTTCTCTTTTTTGAAAATATAAACTGTCCACAAACATAACAAAAACGATCAGAACATTTTTTACACTTTCTACTCGACATTTTAAATTAATCCGAAGTAAGACAGGTACTTAATTGTCGTTTGTAGCGATCGAATAAACAATAAACTGTCTTCACCACGTTTAGTGCAGTCATTGGAGGTTTTACCTTTTGAAATTAGGCTCATATTACCCTTAATTTCAAAAGTAAAAATGATCTGAATGATTAGTTTTAAGGGGTATATACAACCCCTTAATGGAAAAATTGACATTTTAGCCATTTTATCGCTAGAAAACGTGTTTAATATTTAGGAGTGAAATTGTAAAGTGTTTTCTAGCACAATTACCTCATAATAAAATCATTTTCAACCCCTTAAAAACGTTACAACCCTTGCAAATAACCCCTAAATTGAAAAAATCTTAAAAAATTACTTTGATATGACATAAAGAGATTTAAGTATAGAGTAAATAATATTTTATGTTCTCTATCTTAATTATCGAATTTTTAACTTCCTTTCGACCCTTAAAAACAACCCCTTGATAAAAAATTGCTGAACAAAAATTTCTTTTGGTGAAATGAAAAGGATTTAAATGTTGTTCCACATTCTCTAAAATGATTATCATGTTCTCAAGCTTTTCAACCCTTAAAACTACCCCTAAATTAAAAAATTAAATATATATGATTACACATTTAAAAACAATTTAATTATAGAGTAAGAAAACACCATTTATTGAAGAATAAAATATAAACTTACAAATTGTCTAAAACTGTACTAGATTGAATTAGTACTGTACCATAACTCCTTCAATTTTGATGCTATCACCACTTATAAAAAACCATTTTAAAGGTAATTAAAAGAGCTACAACTTTTTTCAGTATAATATATAGTGAAAAACCTTTTATTTTAAAACGGTGAAAAGTCAAACGGCTCGAGAGAAACGTGATTGCGCTACCGCGCGCTCTTTAAACAATCATATCTCCAGACAATTTTTGTGTGACAGAAAGAAAAACCAAAATTTTTGTCAGAAAAAGACCTACATTTCTCATCAGTATACTTTTATACGTATCTTTCATCATTTTTGAGTTATTATGAAAAGAAGTTGGTTTTTTTAAAAATTCGAAAAATTATTTGTTTTAAAATCGTGATTTTTTTGAAAAATATTTGCCCTAGAGCAGCCGAACTGCTAGAATCCATCAAACTCTTTATATTAAAGTTAATTCTAGACGGAATACGATTAATTTTAATTATGGTGGAAATGGCACTTGTCAAACCCATTGATTTAAAAGAAAAAACAATTAGATGTTCCTCTTATTTGTATTACAGTTCACTCATTTTACGTGCAAAAGACTTTTAACAATACTCATTTTAACGCTTAGTTCAAGCACTACAAAACCGTATTTCATTAGAATGCATAAAATATATCTGCTCGCCGCTAGATGGCATTGAATACATCGATTAAATTTCAGACAAAATAAACAACGGCTTTGATCTTTAATATCTCGCTTAATATTGCACTAAGAACACTTTATAAAAAGCCGATTTGATCAGTTTGTTACCTGCTACAATTTTCTCATCATAAAATTATCGATAAAATGCATATTTTTGGAGATATTTGCCAAAAACCGATGAAAAACGTGAAAAAATGCCAAATTTTCAATTACCCATAACTTGAAAAGTATTGGGTGTTTTGAAAAACTTTATAGAACATTTTTTTTCTTAAAATGAAGCCTTCTATCGATATCCGAGATTATTTTTAACCACCCCCAGAGTGGAAGCGGAGTTCAGATCATTTTCACTTTTGAAGATAAAGGTAAGATGAGCCTAATTCCAAAATTTCATACAAATCGGTTTACAGTAAAAAAATTCGGGGCAATAACACTTCAATGACTGCACTAGTTAGGTACTTGAAAAAACATCTGATTGCAGGAAGAAATTGTGATTTGATAAAATTTGTTTACTAACACCTTTTAAGTTCAAAGATTTTTTACGACTTAATTCGTTATTTTCATTTGATTGACTCTCAAACAACACAATATAATAACCTCTAATTATTGATGAAGACACAATTAAAATTGTGATAAAAAAAGTATATAATACTGACTTTTTGAGTAAGCTAGTATATATCACACGTACCTATGTAGTAAGTATGTGAAGAAACAAAAAGTAACCTCCAATTAACTAATTGCAAGCACTTTTTATGTGGAAACTTTAGAGACACGTTACATTTTCTCAAAAATCAAAAACTACAATGCACATTAATCTGTAACATGTTGCATTGAGAACTAATATTAATTCACTATACATGAATTTGCTAAATGAATTGACCGGACTCTACTGATTTATAAAACCACTTAAAAGTTTAATTGGCAAAGTAGTCTCCATTGTATTTTCACTTGTATTAATGACGTAGATATTTGAGAGATATGACCTCCATTTGAAATTTTGAGAAGTTGTAAACTTAGACGGAGGCTCTTAATTTGTTTCCAGAAATACGTATCAAAGTTCAAGTTCAAATAAATAGAACAGAGCCGTACTAGGTTATATTGATAGTAGCACCGTTTTGATTTCACGTAAAATTTTTAATTCACAATCTTGAGGTGTGCTTGAAATATGATATTAAAGATAGATTAATCAATTATTAATGTATGAAAAAATAGAAAAAACCAAAAACATTCAACTGAACTTTAGTTGAATGTTTATGGAAACATTTTTTTTAGTATATGCCACCACAACGGGAAATTACTTTCCGTAAAAAAATCTAATAGTTCACGACTATTATTTCGAGTTTATGACAATATTTTATTTATTACTCAAAATATTATTATAGATATTAACTAATGTACCAATCTATTTAGACTACGTCGATTATGACTAAAATATTACAATAATAAAAGGGGTCAAATAGTTGAATGATAACCTTATGGTGAATTTGAATAAATAGCAACTCTTTCGGAATTTCACTGTTAGTAGTGCTATGCCTTGAAAACGTATACAACGGGAATAATAAATTTTCATTTTAAAAAGTCAGGTACCACAGTTTGGATAATTTTTTAAAAAACAGGGTGAACTATTATGTCTTTAGTAACAGGCTCTATAACTGAAAACAAAAAACAAGCCAAACTTTGTAGAACGGTTTTATTGAAATATTACGTTACCATCTGGTTACTGTACGAACTTTGTAATTTGTTGATTATAACATTAGTGAACAAATTCGAAACATATGCAAACTATAATTACTTATTTGTTAATAAATAATTAATTTCTGTATTTATCAAAAGGCAATTTTAATTGGGTTTCTGTAAACCTATAATTTTACATTTATATTGCAATGCAAATATTCGCAAGGTCATTTAGTTGTTATGGTATAGTGCTGCTTAGGAATACTTGTCTCCGAAAGTAAATTGTAAAGGTCAACTTCATTTATCTAAAACTACACTTATTCCTTTATATATATATATATATATATATATATATATATATATATATTTACACTAATACATTATGTTATTATTATTTGTTCATTAAGAACTGTTGTATTTCTCGTTTAAAAAAAATATTTAGTTTCATCTAAGACCGTACCTGTTCACTTATAAAATAGCTACCATTCTTACCCACCATTAATTGACAGATGGCATCTCTAACGTCTAAATTTCACGTTTCTGTCAAATGTAGGTTTTAACAATATCTATAATAAAATTTAGCTATGTACACATCTAAGCTATAAAAACTTAATTAATACTTATTTTAGTGTAATGTGTTTTTAAGCGCTTACGTGCAAATTAGTTAACAGAAGATGGCGGAACCAGTCACATTTCAAGAACAACAAGAGGGTACATCTTCCACTACTGTCACTGTACTCGAGAATGACGAAAGAGAACAGGTACGTAAAAAGTAAAGTTTAATACGCATCGTGCTGTTAGAGAATAAGAATGTTCCTCCCTACTTATCGTATTTTGAGGCAATATAACAAACAAATAAATTCGTTTAGAAAAAAATCAGTAAGTAGTTCCAATGGAAGTGAATCACCTTTAGATGGGATTAGGATAATAGATTTAACCAGAATTATCGCCGGGCCCTTTTGTACTATGGTACTGAGTGATTTGGGTGCTGAAGTGATAAAAGTTGAACAGCCAAACCATGGAGACCCTTGCAGAAAATGGGGACCTTTTATCAACAACACTCACGAATCTTGTTATTTTATTTCTATTAATCGTAATAAAAAAAGTATGTGTGTTGACTTGAAGCATCCAGAAGGTAAAAATATTTTACTAGAATTGGCCAGAAAAAGTGATGTTTTAATAGAAAATTACGTTCCTGGTAAACTGGATGAATTGCATTTGGGTTATAAAGACTTTAAAAAAGTAGCTCCACATCTTATTTATTGTTCAGTTACTGGTTTTGGACCAAAAGGACCATATCGGGATAGACCAGGTTATGATGTTATTGCATCTTCTATGGGGGGTCTAATTCATTCAACTGGGGCTCTCGATGGGGAACCAGTTAAAGTTGGTGTTGCTATTACAGATATTACTACTGGTAGGTATTTTTCTACATTTTGTCTAATAATGTTACACAATTGTTTAGTTTTGGATCAACAATTGACATGTGAAGATTTCTCTATTTTTCAGTAACAAATAACATTAGTTACATTTCATATTTTGCAAACTGGGAAACAAAATTATGCATACTACTCTGAGTTTATTCAACTTAAATTCAATAAACTATTTAAAACAAAATAGATAAAAAGGAAATTTCAAATAAATAATATATTATGAACTTATTATTATGTTTCAATTGCAATCATGAGTGATATAAAATATAACATAAATGTATTATACCTGTTATCTTGTTTACTAGGACTAACCTTGCTTTATTAAGAAATAATACTCTATATATACTTATATATATCAAAACAACCACTTTATATTCTAGGTTATATGATAATCATTTTCTATTTTCTTCAGTACTTATTTAAATATCAATTCATTATCATGATTTGAATATGCAAAGCAGTAATTTTTTCCTTAACTATTATCCAATTAGTATAGCGATGAATTTGGAAAATTACCAGTTCCAAACACTATTTACATAAAATTTTGATTTTTGTGAAACACTACTACAAAAAATGCAATTGTGATTTCCTAACTGTGGGAATGTCTCACTGAATTGATTAAAACAATTATGTGACAGATAATTAGCAGACTTTCCCACCAACCTATGACAGCTGCAGTACCCAGTCAATGGTCCAAACTTGAAAACTTTTTGGTTATTTTCCCTGGTTTCTAAATATAATTTGCATTTTTAAAAATTGTACGCGGGACAAAAATAATATGGCGTCGAATTAAAGAGAAAAAGATTGTCTAAGAAGAAAATGATAGAGTTGCAACAGTACACACAGCAATACAGCAACTTCGTAGCAGTAGAATCCATTGAGAAGTACAGAGACAAATGCAGTAACAAAGAGGACAACGGGAACACAACCCAAGCTGCAGAACAAATGCGCTGTATTCTGACTATAGGCAATGTTTCCAGATTTTGACATGTACTTTTTCTGTTCTGTATGAACTTACTCAATTTCGATTATATACCAAACTGTATTTTGTTTAGAAATTTATTCTTATAATACTTTGTACCAAGTCACACATGAAGGAGTTTTTTATAAACTTGGCATAGTCAAAAATCGACTTCGGTTGTCTTTAGGACAAGACTTTATGTCTAGCCTACCTTTTACTAATGGATTTAGACAAAAATAAAATAATAGATTAAGTAGATTTAACAAGTGAGTTTCAAACAGAGAAGTTATTACTTTAGAATTGGGGAAGTAAAATGACGAATCATCTCAGTTAAGCTCCTACTGATTTAGGATAAGATAAATATACAGAACTTAAAAAAAATGTTAGTAATTTTTTTCTAATCCCCTAAATCCGTTTGTCATTATTTTTATTACAAAAAAGTTTGACATAATTCATTAATATTTTCGTGTGAATAAAATACTGCACTTTATTTTGAAATAATAAATTTAACTAAAGTTAAATATCAAAATATGTATTCTTATAAAAACCTAGCTGAATTTCTTCTTCTAAATGCCAAACACTTTTTCAAGCACCTAATTTTTCAAATATTTTCGGGGGGATGTATGGATCCTTACTTTGCTGGAGGTATTCTATACCCCCAAACCTCACGGTAGAAGGCACCTTTATAGGTTTTAGCTTAGAGCCCCAAATGGTCTCAGTTCGCGCCTGGTATGAAGCTATTGGGATCAGGCACTTATTATATTGTAAACGGCTTTATTGGACATATGATCCCAAAGTGAGTGAGACATAATTTCATGCCTCATGCTCATGCTATCGTTTCAAATTTAGCAAAATATGATAATTTTCGTAACTTAGACATTACCTATAAACCAAAGAAACATACTTACATATATACATTTCCTTTGTCATGATTGATTGTCAATCTACCAGGTTCTAGTATTGGAATCATCACTTTTTTTTAAACTGCCTCTCGATAAAAAAAATGTATACTGGATAACCTTTGATTTAAATCTTTGGTTTATCAGTGTTAATCCATTTACTACATAATTGTTTGTTTTATTTAAACTAAAATCTGACATATTTAAGGTGAAAAAATATTTAAATTTTTCTTCTATTATAGTATTTGAAAATTAAAACCTCGACCACTTCTCTAATTATTTCAAATGTTTTCATTGATCTATATTATTTTTATTTTGAAAATTATTAGTTAATGCAAGTTATGAATCAAATTCAGGTCTGTACGCTCATGGGGCCATCATGGCAGCACTTTTCAAAAGAACAAGAACTGGACGGGGACAAAAAATAGACTGCAATCTTCTTTCGACTCAACTAGCAACACTGATAAATTTGGGATCGAATTATTTGAATGTAGGCAAGGAATCTAAGAGGTGGGGTACAGCCCATGAAAGTATAGTGCCTTACGAATCATTTCCGACTAAAGATGGATATTTTACAGTAGGTGCTGGCTCTGATGCTCAATTTACAGATTTTTGCAAAAGAATAAATCATCCAGAATTATCTCAAAATTCAAAGTATTCAACTAATGAACTAAGAGTGAGAAATAGACAAGAATTAGAACCGCTGTTAAGGTCCATTATGAAAATGAAATCCAACGAAGAATGGAACAAAATATTTTTAGGGGCTTCTTTTCCATATGGACCAGTGAATACATTAAAAGCTGCTTTTGAAGATGAGCATATCAAAGCAATAAACTTGGTAAAAACACTGGATCATCCTGTAGCGGGTAAAATTAAAGTTGTTGGCCCACCAGTTACATACAATGAAGGGGGAAATTATGTTAAAAGTCCACCACCAGTATTAGGACAACACACTAATGAAATCCTGACTGACCTACTAAATTTAGGCGAGGATCACATTGAGGATTTAAGGAAAAGAAATATCGTTCAATAGCAGTGATAAAAAATATATTTTATAAATAATCTTGTAGCCAAATATTTTATAATAAATTGATTGTTTTTGCATTTGTATTTTTCTTTACCTTGAAGTTTTTCTATAAATTAGACAGGTATATGTATTTGAAAACATTGACGTCAACTATATGGTGTCCATTTAAAATGTTTGTCTAAGTTTAATGTCTCTAATACAATGATTAAGTAACTATTTTTTTAATGAAATTGAAACCTTGTTTAAGATTGGAAACTCGCCCAAATAGTTACATAAATATATTTCCTTCATAGCTCTGTCTTTTATGGTTTCTTCAATCCCTTCCTTCCATGTACTAGAGGGTCTTCCTCGTCTTCTATTCTGCAGTTGATATTTTCAATGCTTCTTTTCAAGTAGTCCATTTTCACAGCCTCTTTCTCCTGCCTATCCGTCAGTTGCCAGCACTCGCATCTATACTTTAAAATGTTTTTTCTTTTATGTATGACTTAGATCACGATAATCAAGTCTCTCATGATTTTCATTCTATTTTGTAGTTTCCCTGATGATGAGAAGAACACTTCCCGAAAGCTAGGAATTATAGTAACAGCAAACATTTTTTCGTGTTTTTTAGTACAGAAATTTTATTTGATCCCTATGGGATAAATATTACTTTAAGATCCAGTAATTTACTCTTCCTTACAAATATTATTTGGATTCAGTTCACACGAGTATATTCAAATTTGAAATTGGCAACGAAATATGTCACTTTTTTGCTAGTAGTTTTTCAATAGTGAGTAAAATATTTTTTTAAAACTTCTGAAACAGCAATAAAAATCTTATGCAAAATTTTAACCTTCCTATGTCAAATAGATGAAATTTGTACAATAGATAACAAACTATTTACATAAGGTGATTATATGTAATAGTAATATTTAAATTACAAGGGAGATTTGTAATAATGTATGCAGATTTCAATTTATATTATATTACACATTATACAGTTTGTCTTCTAGATGGTAAATATTAATTTCAAGTAACAGTTATTATTCATGTATGGCCCAAAATATATCAAATTATTTCAGTATTTAGGAGTTGAACTAGAAGCCTATGGGAACCTAGGGACGGAAATAAATAGGAGAATATGAAATTGCCAACAAAGTATACCGTGCTCTGGCCAATGGATTCATAAATAAGATAGCAGTGTCAAGAAAAACCAAAATGGGAGTATTTCAAACTATATTTAGGCCCATATTAACTTATAGCTAGGTGCTAAATCAGCAGAAAAAAGTGAAATTAGAAATGATAGTATTAGAGAAGAGCAGCAAATAATGCCAGTCACCGAATTCATTGAAAGAAGGCAGTTGAGCTGGTAGGGACATTTACAGAGTGTGGTCAATTAAAGACAAGTAAAAAAAGTTTGGCAAGCCAAATGAGAACAATAAAGAAACAGAAGAAGGCCCAAAGAAACATGAGATAACGTGATAAGAAAAGGACGAAAAATACACCTGAGAAAATTAAACACCAAAGTGTACTAACTTTAATATATTCCGAGCTTTCGAATACTTATGTATTCATAAAAATATATATAGAAGTATAACAAAAATGTCAAATTACTTACATTATTAAGTTAATAATTGCGGCGTGTTAAATTTTTTAATTCAAATTCAATATACAAACTGACTATTAATAAAAATATTAATATGAATCACCTTTTTATCTGGAATTTTTGGAACCATTGCGCGTTTGCGTTTCAATAACCGAGTTAAAAAGTTTATCCCTAGTTTCCAAAGTACTGAACACACTGTTTACACTACCACTACACCAACACTCAAGATTACACTGTCTGACGCGCATGTCGATAACCAGGTAAACTGACAGTCTCTGAAGACGATAACTTGGTCATCGAAACGCGCGTCAGACAGTGTAATCGTGAGTGTTGGTGTGTTCATTATAAATATCACCAACGATGCCAGAAATTCCAACTTATTGGTCTTCAAAGTTGATGAATTGGTTAACGAAACTAGATAGATCTACAAAGCTACTGAAAAGGCTTCAACTATGTGAAATGTAGCTTTAGAGCAATTTGTTAGAATATGAAAATAATTCGAATTCAATGTATTGACAAATATTTTTGTTGCAGGAAATACCTAGGGTAAGACTTAAATTAAGAAAACCGAGGACTGATAGAAAAGTTCAGTGGAGCACAGAAACTGTTGATAATGAAAATATGAATAAAAAGAAATCAAAATGTAAGTAAATAATTTTCAAAAATGATACAAATAAATTATATCTGAGATTAATAGACTAATAGCAAAGAAATGAAAAAAAAATTTGTAAAGAATGTTTGTTATAAAGTCCATTTTTGAGAACAAAAATTGTAAAAAGATATATAAAGTACTTTCTTATTACATTTAAATTGAACTAGGTTTTAATGTTTTTCCCAGTGGCGTTTCATGCTATAATATAGATTTCAGCTATGTTGAATCGATTCCAATAAATATATCTTCCCAAACATGCTTGATAGTGACAGTGATAGTGAAAAAATATAAATACAAGGGGGTGGGAGATCATTGAAAAGCCAATTTGAAAATTATGTGTGGGAATATTAAATGCAAAAATCCTTCTCTTTCAAGATATACTTATATAATATTGATTTTGGAAATAAAATTTTCTACCTTAAAACATCTGTTAAACACATTTTAACCTTGTCAAAGAATACATTTTGGTATTTCCTAAAATAAAGAAAAAAAAGTTCATAAAACCAGGTATAGGTTTATGTATAGAATTGATAATAAAATCCAAAAATGTATTAAGATTATGAAGTAGGTAGTTTAGTTCTTTCCGATCATTAACGTTATAAGGACAGACCTCCAAAACTCTAAGTGAAATAAAATAATCTTCCAATTGATAATGTATTTAGTTTTTTCCCCTAAATGCACTGTTACCTTATCCGCAATCCCAACATTATGTTTATTGTTATTTGAGTGATTAAATTTTTTACAAAAGTATTTCTTATGCTATTTAACCTCGACAATACGAAATCTTCTACTTCGGTATTATCCTATTATGCAGGTTGTTGTATATACGACAAGCCAAAAAAATTTGGAGAAAGCAGTTCTGATGAAAACTCGGATGATGACGAATGTGACCATTGCCATGGACATGTAGAAAGGAAAAAGAAGAAACAAGTGCCAACGACTGGCGATAGTATCGACAGCGGCGGGGGAACGGTTCCTGGAGATACTGAACTTAGTCAATAACTTCATGGTAAATATCTTATCTCAATAGGGTGATAATGTATTTCAAAAAATACATTATTTTTTTTGTGATGAATCGTTATGGTAAAAAAACAGTTTAAAATAACAAGTAGATATAGACCTATTTCGGTCTCTATCATAATAGGTCAAGTCAAAGACCGAAATCATCACAAAACACATATAAAAAGGTCCAA
Source organism: Diorhabda carinulata (assembly GCF_026250575.1). NCBI lineage: Eukaryota > Metazoa > Arthropoda > Insecta > Coleoptera > Chrysomelidae > Diorhabda > Diorhabda carinulata. The sequence continues at coordinate 5,565,221 of NC_079471.1, forward strand.
GAAGTAGAAAATGAATTATTAGCGACATAGTTACTATCTGTAGTTTATTTTTTATAAATGTTGATATTTTAGTTTCAGAGTTAACATCTATAAGGACATATCTCATGTCTGGCACACCCGATAAATGTGAAATGACCCAGAGAAATGTTTGTCAGAACTTATCCATATATATTTAGAAGATATAATAACCTATCAACTACATTTATCCAAATACTTTTGATCATTCAACTTTATTCCTGAAATTTATAATGTTTACTTGAAATGTTGAATGTTTACACATACAAGTTTAAAAACAAAGGGTTAAAAGTACATGTGATCATATATTTATTGTTAAATATATATAATATATTAATATGTAATAAATTACAGTACATTAAGCAATGATAATTTGAAAACAAAACCAAATTTGTTTTTATTTTCTCGCTGTGATATTTTCAAAGATTGCAATACTAATTTTAAAAACCCCAAGGTGAATACTTTTGAGAAAATATATTTTTTTCCATATATGCCAAGTAAGACATTCTTGCTTGTATATTTCTTGTATTATTCTGTTCTGAAAGACTAAAAACTGTTGTTTTATCGTTAAATGTTGCATTATAGTTTCGGTTAGAAATAAAACTGCATTTAAATAACAATCGATATAATAAATATTCAATACATACAAAAAAATATTTTGTCATAAAAGTTTGAAGACAATTACACACAATTGATTAAATAATTCTCAATAAAAATCAATTTTTAACAACATATCAACAGTCTGTAAAGTAATAGTAAGTTTAGTCTGAAAATATATCTTTCAAATATAAATAATATATAATATGTATATAATTTAATATGTTATCGACATAAAAAGAATTTTTTTTACTTAATTCTATGTTGGATTGTTAATTATCAAAACTACTACAAAATTGAATAACATTTTCCTTAGAAAACGTGTGGAATATTTTCTCAAAAATAAGAAATGTTTTGATGGGAAATACCAATCGCAGTTATTTCTTCCACCGACTGCAAATTTTATTAGCCACATCGTTTTTATGAGGAAAATAGATATTTTCAAGTATCTGTAATATATGTATCAGTAATACTGAATTATAATTTGATATGTCTAGATGACCTTTCAGTTAGTATTCAAAACAAAGCAAATTTTTTAATAGCGATATATCACAAATTTTACAAAAAAAACTGTTCCATAATATTGTAATCATTTTACAAAAAATTCATGTACATTACTAATGACTCATATATAAATTTTTGAGAAAAAAACTATAATTTGATCAATTTGTAATTCAAAAACTATTCAAAATGTCATGGTATATGTGAAAACAAAAAATTACAACATTCCATGATAAGTTAATGGCGTTTCGTATGTTTCTAGTCAATTTTCACCATAAAGCAAGCAAAAAGAAACATGTATGTAGTGTTCTTTGATTGAATGCAAAAAAAGAAAACTACATTGTTTCTAAAACTTCTCGATAGATTCTATACATATAAAGTAAATTTTTAGAATTTCTTCTACATAGTCAGATAGATACGTTACATTTAACCCCATAAAGATTGTAGCACCCTTTGTATCGTTCCACCAAATACCCTATCGTCACTTCGCTCCTCAAGAACCAAGTTATCGGATACTGAAGATAGTCAGTTTCTGAAGACGATAACTTAGTTAACGAAACAAGCGTCAGGCATTATGAGTGTTGATGTAGTGGGAGTCTAAACAGTGTGTTCCATATGAATATCACCAACGGTTACAACAATTCCAACTTAGATGTTATGATAATTCAAGTCTCTAATCCGACGTTGGAGTCGTGGTAGCATAGTCAGTTTTATTGAAATCACTTTAACATTTTGAGTAATTTCAAATTAATGATACTTTTCTCGCTGTTGCGTCTTCGGAGTATGACCGAAGTTCCTCCGAACTTCTAAAACGTGCCAGATTTTTATCCCAAAATAGTCAGTTGCAGTTTAGATTGCAGGACAGTTAAACCCAATTGTACATTATTAGATATCTTCATTACTTAGTCCTAGTTCATAGTGCAAGTTATAAATATTAACTTTTAGTGAGTCAACCAGTGGTCTCAAGATGCGCAGTGTTGCCAAACCGTTTAGTATTAAGTGATCCTGATAATATCAACTTTTGATCTGTTGAAATATTTTTACGTATTCATTATTATACTGTTTTTATAATAATATAAATCTTTTATTTTGTGTTCCGGAGAGATTCCATACATTTTGGCACGAAAAAGAGGGACATCACCTATTGACGAGGCCCTCCCGAAGACGACGACGACGCCCAACAAGTGGGATGAACCAACTCCTAAAGGAGAAGGCGAACACCACCCCTATACCACTGAGCTTGCAGGATGATTCCATGTTGAATTAAATTTTACTCAAGTTAATAGGAAATAATCATTCCAAACTGAATGTGTCCACTAAACCACCATATTAAGAACCTAAAATGCATTCTCCACACATAATATTCGTCCACAGTACTTTACTTGTACTTTAGTGGAATGATTGATAAAATGGTTCATATAAAATTTGTTAAATTTTATGCAATAAATAAAAGCACGCATCTGCCTCCATAATCGTAGGATTTAGCTACTTGTGACTTCTTCATGTCTCCAATATTAAAAGTAGTACGGTATTTTGACACGGTTGGCAAAATAAAAAGTATGGTTACTTTGAAGTGTATACAAATAGATTAAAAGAAGAAAGAGTTTTTTGTTTGTATTGGCACCACTACTTCTTACTTTTTATATCATATTTAGTGTTTTAAAAGTTCATGCAACCACCATTCAATAGAACAAATGTCCGCAAATGGAAATTTGAGAAAAATTGTGCCCCAAATTATATTTAGGGCCTTGAGGGGACAGCAGTTGATACATGAATAGTTGGCCCAAATTTTTATCTTATTTCGATTATTTTAAAATGAACATTGAAATATTTAGCTTTAAACCAACTTCCCCATTATTAAAAAAAATTCCATAATACCCTAAGATTGGATAACTTTTTAAAAAAATATCGTAGAACATCAAACTTGCACAAGATACATCGAATTTCAGTAAAATGGTTTCGAAATTAACAAAAAAAACTGCTAATAAAGTCATAGTTACATAAATTGGAACTATTAAAATATAATTTAAATAATTAAATCCTAATCAAGTTAACTCAAAAATTGTTTCAGCTCACTCAAAGTTGAAAACCGTTTTTTACCTAAATATCTGGTCTGAAATTGAATAAACGTTTGGCGGTTTTTTCGACTCGACCATTTCTTAGTTCGATGCCCTTGGGTAGCAGTGATTCGTTTAAATTTAAACTATTCACTTTAGCTCTAGACCGCCATATTTTTATTGAATGATCGTCGGACGTCGTTACCAACATTTCCGGATCCTTTGGGTTGAACGCCACGGAATTAACTACATCTTGATGCGGAAATTTTATTAAACAGGCTCCGTAATGACGATCCCATAGATAACCGTGTTTATCTTCAGCTCCACTGAAATCAAATACATTAAAGAATATTTTGTGTTGTGAAATATTCAATAATCGGACTCAAAATCAAATAAGAATTTAAGTACAGCTAAGAAAAACCAAGAATTTTGAAATCCTTGGAATAGTTAATTTTTTCTCTTAATGTTATAAAGTAGATTGTAACAAACGGCTTTTGGTATTATAACGTTTCTCAGTAAAAAGTTGTTGACATATGCTTTCAAAAACATAGTAGAACCTTCTGTGTCTAGTATCAACCACTTTACAGAAACATCTAGAACGTAATTCAATGGTTACTCAATGGATGGAACATTAAATTATGACTAGAACCGTCAAATGGCGTGCGGCTGTGTCCCTGTCATAGTTTGTGAAAAATATTCTACAGTATTACAGCAACAGATTCTAAAAGTATTTTTCTAATTTCCCTTCAAACAATTGAGATGAAAATTAATTGATGTATCAAAACAAATATATACTTTGGAACCTGGATACTAATTGAATTTAAATGGATTGGTAGTTTTACGAAATATATTTTAATGTCCTTACCTGGCTACATATTCATTGCAAACGTCTAAAAATATGAAAAAGCATTCGTTATTTGGCGTAAAAGCTTTGTGTGCTCTAAGCATTTTCCCAACTTGTTTCAAAGTTACTAAATCTATAACGTGGATATCAATCTCTTGTGCTATAGGTGGTGGATCCAAAGGGTTGCTTATAACATAATTTTCTGGCCAAGAACGACTATTTACATATAGGTACCTATGAAAAAAATTAGTCTCAAATAACAAGAACAATGTAAATATATATTTTTTAATATCTTTAAAATTGATTTTTCCTCACTTTAAAGCGTCGGATTAATTTGTAATTTTGTTCATTTATTGAGGACCAACAACAACACATTAATTTCATAAATTCATACCATAATCCTCGAGAGGTTCACTAGGATATGTAATGGAATGGTTTGGGATTATATTAAATGTTTACATAAATTAAAAAATTTTTATCTTCATAAAGAAAGATATCAATACAATAATTTCATAAATTTGTATGATTATTTGCCAGGCGAACACAAGCCGTGTATGTGGCTTATGAATAGAAGAACTTATCAAAAATTAACTGAGAGTCTCATATAAGGTTGAAGCATTACTATACTGTAAGAATTAATTGGGACAATCATATTTTTCTGGCCTTGGAAAAGTTCATTACTGATGATGTCCTGAAATGTTCAAAGTGGTTATATCTGCATAGAGGCAGTGTGTAAACTTGATATTGAGCATGAAAATCTCATTTGACTGATTTTAGAGTTTCATTGGTTCAGTTGTGATCATATCTACATATCTACATATTGATATTTCTCTTAAGAAGCCTATTGAAATAATTCCTTTTAATCAATGTCTGTCGGCGATTTAGCTAGGACAGTTGGTGTGATAAAATCAAGTGTTTCATGAATTTTAAAAAGATTTCAAGATTCCGTATTATTGTCTTCAAAAAGAAGAGGAAAATATTAGCACAAATGGAAAATACTGAATGAACTGATAAAATTTTAGTAAGAAATAGCAAATTAAATCCAAGAAAAATAAGCACAAACCTTTGCTGGATTATGGTGAGAGGGTAAGTGGCTAAATCAACGATGGAAGAGACTTTTTAAAGTTGACAAGAAGGCGAAGAAATCAAATCTGTAACTCAGAAAATAAAATGAAAGTCTTTGCAATTCACCAGACCTAAATCCAATTAAGAACTTGAGGCATATTTTCAAAAAATGTTTAGTTAGAATGGATTGCACTACAAAAAAAAATATAAGAACTTGTGCTCTAAATTAGTGGTTGACAAAAGGGAGACATAATTCATACTAATATAATTTATAGTAGCATAGTGGACCGTTAAACACCTGATAGACCCGTCGAGACCCACTTGACATTACCAAAAGCCGATATCCTTTGAGAAGCCGAACAGACGCTTTGGCACTGCAAGCTTAATTCCTAATAAAGTAATGATTAATTCTGTCTAAACAAACAAAAGAATAGACTCTCAAACAAAAATACTTCTCTCTTGAAAAATAACAATTATTAATTTTTTTTTTTTAGTTATTGATGACATTCGTTACATCACTGGTACTAACCGTACATACAGATAAAGTTTATCAAATCTTATTATGTTGTTACCTTTGATCAGGACTTAACCCCATTCCGACGATATGTCCATGAAGATCAATTAGATGATCGACTTGATCGAATTTATCAGCTACTTTATCGAAATCTAACCAATCGGGATCTGGCGGAGGACTCTGTTCTTTACGTTGTTCGAATAAAATCAAACGTTCTTGAAGAGTGGGACCAAGTTCCATCCGTTTGGGAAATTTGAATGGCTTTATTCTTTTAAATCCTATCTGATGTGGTGTGTACGTTTTATTTCCAGTTGTATAAATTAAATATTTATCATTTTGGACGAACCTTAAAAAAATAATCATTGAGATATTTATTTTACCAGAAATGAATATGCAACTAAATCTTTATAACAAGTAAAAAAAAACATCTGTACTAATGACTGAAATAGAAAAAAAAAATATTATATATAAATGATCTAAAAAAATCTTTGTAGTGGTATGTAAGGATAGGAATGATAACGTGTCCTATTAATTTTCCATAAGAGGTCAAAAACAGTAATGTAAACTATGGCATGAAGCTATTGTATCAAGCGAGTCCCCTATAATGGATTTTGGGACACACCGGAGCGAAGAGAAATGAAATAACTGATAAGCTCGCTAAATCGGGGGCAGGTACAGCTACCGAACAATGGAAAAAGCCCTGGAAACGAAGGTAGATACTAGTAAAACCATTTATTGGGACAACCTACAAGGGCCGAGACAAACAAAGACTGTTCTGGGAAAATATAACCAGAAAATACTCTGCTGAATGTATCAACCCGAGTAAGAACAAACTACAAATACTAACAGGAGTCCTATAGGGGCACTGTCCATCCACATTTTCTCTAAGTTTGAAACACTACAGAACTCCAGAGCACAACACCTGGGAACGCTTGAAATAGAAGACGAAGATCTCTGGCAGCTACAGCCATCACACATTCTAGACTTTTTAAAATGTGTGTGATATAAACACTGGGTTCCCCAATATCGCAGCAAGAAAGAGGGGTACAATAGATCGTTTGGGTCGCAGGGTATACGATATCCCCAAAATCCATACATACATCAAACAAGTCACCTTTTATTCACAATATTAAATTGAACAGTAAACATTTTGTTTCTGAGTGAAAGAAAAAAATAATTGTCTAAAGTAAATCGAGCTTACAACAATTTCACCTACCTTGTAATATTAAATACTTGATTTATTATGATAAATTAAATCTTCACGACTTCCGAATACATATATGTTACGGTTATGCAAGTCTCTCATTAGCACTGGCACTGTATTATCTAGGTAAGCAGGAGACAGGCTGGGAGGTGGGATATATCGTTCTCTTATTGTTTCCAAGAAAGTGGGAAAATTGATTGCTTTGTTGTCAATAGCTCGATACAAAATAAATATATAAGAATCATACATATATTATATAAAATATATACCTGTCAGTTTCGGTTTCACAAGAAGATTCAGAACAATCATCATCCGAATCTTCGACGATTTTCTCTTCTATTTCTTCTTCTATATCGTCATCGATATTTACCCAAGATGCACATTCTACTTTTCTATAATCATCATTATAACAAATAGGATGTGGAAATTTGTATGGGTCTATTTCGATATTAAACGTTGCTGAAATAAATAAATCACACAACTTACTCCAATATTCACTGTATATATATTTCATTTTTTATTAATCCTCTGTATATGTTAGTTTATTACATATTTTCTTAGTACTTTAATTATCTATTGATAAATATAGATAATAAATTAGTAGGGAACCTTGAGGTTCTGAAAAGGAATTCGAATGAATGCTAGAAACAAAGAAAATGATTATAGATTTTAATGAAACACTCTGTGTCTCTTCTTATCAGATACTTCCATCTTTAATGATCAATTTATGACGCTCAAGTCAATTGAAAATGAAAAGATTATAACTGAATACATAATAAACAAATACGGAACCTTTGGATTTTGAAAAGGAATTTTTATCAATGCTAGAAAACAAGATAATAATTGTGGATTCTAACAAAAAAATCTGTGTCTCTTATTATCATGAACTTCCATCTTTAATGATCAATTGTAGCTTCTTATAAAACACTCTACGTCTTTCCTTATCACATACTTCCATATTTAATGATTAATTCCTAATTCTAAAGTCTATTAAAAATTACTAGATACATACTAAACAAATAAGGAACCTTGAAATTCTGAAAAGGAGTTTGGATGTTAGAAAAAAGTTGATAATCATTGATTTTAATTAAGGACTCTATCTTTTGGTTAATTATATCCTTTCGTGTATTTTTAATGAAATTAATAACTATTGAAAAAGGATTTTTATAGAGTACATACTAAATGAATAAGGAGTCTTAGGATCCTGAAAAGGAGTTTGTATGTCTCGTTAGACACAAAGCTAATAAAAGTAAATGAAGATCTAATAAATATTCATTTACTTACATCTTCTAATATCTAAACGTGGCCACGTCATATCATTATGACTGATAGGATTTCCACGTTGGGAAGAAGTACCTTGTTGCATATTTGTATCTCCGTCATTATTATTAACGGTAACATTTTCCGAATTTGGAAGGCAATTGGCTATCATTATAGATCTGATCGAACTAGCGCTTCTATTATAGAATCTAAACAGGCAGTGCGTTATTGGTACTAATTCTGATTCTGCTTCTTGAGACGCTTTATTCAACCATAAGTGGGATGTGCTAATCAAATGAGCGAGCCAATGCAAATCGCCTGATAGAAGGTAATGATCACTGTACCAAGTACCAAATATATCATAGGGTTTGTTAACTACCCTACATTGCAATTCAAAGTGATCTGAAAAATAAGAAAATTGAAACTTAAAAAAATGCAAATACAAGAGTAAAATGTTCAAAAAGGAGATCTTAATATATGATGTGTAAGGCAGTAAATTTGTCATCATATCTTCTCTTTTATAGGTATAGAAGTTTTCTATAGTGGCAACATACAAAGTTTAATGTAGTTTTGTCTTCGAAGTTGTTCGTGCCAAACAAATATATGTATTTTTAACCTCTCCAATCATATTTCATCCTCTTTTTTTCATTTAATATAAAAGGTAGCTATTTTTTAGCAAGTTTCTATTGTATTTTAATAGTATCAAGTAGTATACACATTCTTTAATGCCGTTTCCTTCTCTATTAATCCTTAAACTTATCAGTAATATTTCAAATTTGTCCAGTTCAACTATATACTATCCAAGGTTCAGAAAGTTTCAGTGTATTTCAGGAAGTAAAATATTTCTTCTTCTACTTCTGTAGATGTTAAATTTTTGTCTCCCATATATACATATGAATGCCTTGGTCCTGAAAATTATGAAAATGTTCATCAAAAACGTACATATTTGATTGGTGGTATGCAATAAAACTGATAACCTGAAATGAAATATTCATTGGTCATAAATCAGTGACAAATTTCCCTTTCTGTCTATTGGAAACTTCTGCTTGAATACCAAGCGCCCTTACTTGAACAAACATTTCATTGAGGTCAGATTTGTATCAATCGGAGCTGAAATATTTTTCAATTTCATATATAAGATCAGGTATGTTGAAACTTTTCACTTAGATTGTTCCTGGACTATAATTTTCTCTGTCCGTTGTTGCTTGAATCATATTTTTAGTTTATCTGAATTTCTGGAGTATGTAGGTAACTTAACTAGCAATCTCTTGGCTTTAAAAGATATAAACAGATCCTGTTCTTATGTAAATGTTTTTTTTAATCTCTGCAAAGTGCATTTGCCACTTTCTTTTGTTTTTTTTTTATAATAAAACCATTTAGAATTTTAGTAACATATAATTTGTAAACAATTTATCATTATAGTTATGTTATCTTTCAATCCAAGGAGTCTTGTCGAAGGTAAAGAACTGCTGAATACATATTGTCTTTGTTAACAAGACTGATTCCACCAAATAACTGAATCATTTACTCCTCAAGATGGTAGTGTAAAAATCTACAAAATGGTTTGTTCTTGTAAAAAGTGGGAACTATAAACAATTGGGAGTTTGTTTGGAAAGAAAAACTTTCAATTTTTATTATATGAATGTGTCTTAACATAACCATTCTTCTAATGAGACCATCTCGTAAGCCAATTGCACTTTCAATGTGTAATTGAAAAATGTATTTTTAATTACCAAATAATTCTTTATTGTTATTCTCAATTATCATGATTCTCCCTTATTCCATACATCCCATTCTGCTATCTATCATTTTCCATTCTTCTATTTCTATCATCCATCGTAAGTAGATGTTTTCTTACTCTTTCATCTATTATTTCCATTGTTTAAGGCAAGAACATTTCTACATTATTCTTTATTGTTGATAAGTGACTTGATATGCTAATTCAAAATTATTGGAATATAAAATCAAATAAATTCTCTAAAATTAAATAATTGTAAACACTTCAGCAATACATTCTATAAACTCTGAAAGATTAAAGTTCTGTACCTACTCATTGATACATTTGCTTGCGTTAAAATGCAATTTTATATGTTGCAGAGTGCTAGCGGTTAATGCACATAAGTATTCTTACTTACTTAAATCAAAAACTGCAATCTCTCCTGAAGTACTATGAGTCGTCCCAAAATGTACACCGGAGACAAGGAGAAGTGTATCTGATTCATTGAATTGAGAATATTGAGTGTACTTCCATTTAAAATGTTTCATGTTCCTAATATATTTCTTTTTTGCTGGATATTTTGATTTCCACAGCTTAAATAATAGAACAGAACGGAATAAGAAAAATTTTTACATATCCACGATACTTTTTCTCTATCATATAGACAAATATAATTGTAACAATACTTTTCTGATGACCTAGATCAGTGTTTCCCAACATTTTTTCACCATGCCTCACTTTACCCTTTCTAAAATTCTTATGCTTCCACTAGGTAACACAGATAAACAATATAATAGTAATATAAATTATGGGTTTTAGGAAGTAATCACAAACATGGTAAGTAAATTTTCAAAACATATAGGTAATCAAAAACTATTCATTTGAATTAAAAATAATTTTAATAGAAATTTATCATTTTAATTTACTGAAATCCTTATACTGGCTACATAGAAATTTTAAATTAGACTCTAATTTGGTTAGCTTGAGTTTCAGGTTTTCGTGTTTTATATTAAATGAAGTTACTTTACATTTTTGGAGTCACGAAACTGAAGAAGCTCAATAAAGGAAATGAAACCAAATATGTTTGCTCTTGCTCGACAAAGAGTTTTATTTGTTCCTTGATTTAATAAATTTATTTCTTCAAAGATAAAGAAATAAAATCTATATCTATACAATGTATACATTTATTACATAAAGGAGCTTTTGCAACAGTTTTAATGGACCCTTATTACAAAGTAACACCAATTGATATTTTGGTCTCATCAAGCCAGGTTATACCCCTAATAATTAAATTTGTCATTGAAATCTAGCATTGCATGTAAATGACCTGGAGCAAAAGAGTTAAACTCGTGTAGATTCAATTTTCAAATTGCCCACCTTAAACAAAAAATTGTCCTCCTGTGGGGCGCAGGCCCATGTTAGCAAACACTAACCTAGATGAAATGCAAAACTTTCTGTGCTAATTATATGGTAAAATAATATGGATAAGTCAAAATAATACAGACAAATGTAAAAATCCTTAAGTACTCAAATAAGGCATGCTATTTAACAGAATTATAATAAAGTATTATAAAGTTTTTGAAACAATTTATATACACAAAGTAATCACTTCCAATGAATTTAATTATTTTGCAAATGATGAATATATTCTAAAAGTAGATATTTAATTAAACAAACCACATAATGAGTTATTTACAAGGTTAGTTTAAACAATTAAAGTTAAATTATCACTCAGAAACTTATTGAAGCATTTCATAGAATTAAAAATTGAAACCTTGATGGTAAAAGAATACTTACAATAACATATCCATCTTTAGAACATGTTGCAAAGTATTTCCCATTATGGGAAAAACTAACGTGCAATACCTGGTCGCCGTGTTGTAATAATGTTTCTGTTTGTACTACTGGTATATTATAAGACAATCTTATAAATTCCTCTCGCCATGTTCTACCTAGACACAAAGTTTTATATGAAGTAACACAAAGAAAATAGTCAATTCTGTCTTAATTATAATTTTTATGATTAAAATATTAGAATATTGTAATCAGAATCAAGCTTAAGGATTTAGCACAATAAAAGTTTCTTCCCTCTGAGAACTTAATGGTCAGGAGTTCTTGGAATGCATTTCATGATTACCAATTTTATGTAGTAGGTGTGATCTATTTTTGTTTGAAGCTCATGGGATAGTTTGAAATTTTTATATTTTATTAACTGATTAATACTACCTTTTTAAAAGTGAAATTTGTGTATAATTGAAACTGAATATTTATGTATTACTCATGTTTTGTGAGAATTAATGACTTTCGTATATAACTAACTACAAATAATATATGACAAAGCCTTAATAGTAATAATCAATTTTTTTATGTAGTTATTTGCTTATTTAAAAGGAATTATATACATATACACTTTAACAAAATTTCATAAGCATATTAATTATTTTTCAGTTGTGGATCGTATACTTTGAAAAGAAAAAGCTCATTAATAATATGAATTTTAAAAAAATCAAATAGCTTAAAAGAACTTGCGTTAATATTAAAATATTTGAAGTAGGTATTAAGACTTATGTAATTTATACCAAAAAAAATTAATATAACCTTACCTGCAACAACTGGTATAGATTTATCAATCATAAAATGATCTCGAAATAGTTCTTTCCACAATAAATCGTTGTAACTACCCTGGTACCACAATTTACACACTTGGCCTGCAGAAATAAGCTCCTTATAATTTAGATGCTGAAATATTTTGTATAGAGCTAAATATGGCAAATATGCCCAATTTCCTTCTTCTTTATCTTCCATAGTGATTTTTCTATCTTTTTGTTCCGTTTAAAATTTCCATATTAGTATTTTTTAAAGCCAGTCTTAAGTTATTATACGGTCATAGTATATTTTTAATTATGTATAGGGTATAAATGTCAAATAGTCAAATTAATAAATACGAACAGCTGCTATTGACAATTAACGATAATAGATTTTAAAATTCATAAAGGACAACCAACTTTTATAATAATACAAACACATGTATTTTCCAATAACAAATATAGTTACCACAAGAATATCATACATTTATATACTTTTTGAAATGTTGTAATAAACCAAGAAACAATTCAGTTAAATAGTGATTTAAAAGATTCCATAGATAAAAATGAAAATAGAGGTTTCACATAAGTAGTTACAGGGTAAATACACAATTTAAACCTTACTATTTTGACAATTTTCACAATACTTTATTGCAATATCTAATATAACTTTCAAAGTGTATAACTAACAAAGGGTGTAATTGTTTTGCTTTAGAATAAAAAATAATAAAATAACATTCTCTATGGTGATATCTGAAAGCTAGAGATCATTGAAATAAATTCTATGCTAGAGAGACAAATAGCTGTGTTGCCATTGTATTCTTATGTCATAATTCATCACATTTTCGTTTTCAGTTTTTTATTGAATTATATTTAAATTAAAAATAAAAACACTGAAATCGGACATACTTCGTTACTGAAAATATAATACATTTCATTACACCTTAGATAAAAAGTTTGGATATTAAAACAGGCAACCTTGGTATCGGCAACACTTGATTTGTACCTGGAGCGAAGAGCGACATTTTTCGATCAAACAAAAACATAATAAATGATTTGTGTTTTTATTGAGAAATAAAATTGATCGTGTTTCCCATATATCAGCAAAATGGTTGATGATAAAGTTGAAATGAATAACGATAACGAAAGTTACACAAGTTTAAATGCAAGTGATCCGAAAAATGTACAAGAATTAACCCAATATGTAAGTTAAACTCTTTTATTTCTATAATTGTTCCAATTACGTGTTGAATTCACAGACATAAATGTTAACACTCTCGATATTGCGAAATTCATGCGTGGGTCTCATGGGTCCGAAACTCCTTTTTGTTATTAATATGGTATAGTAGGAAGCAATAATTTACTTAGGTTAAATATTTGCCCAGGGGATTTTATTCTTTTGGAACTTAATGTTGATTATATCACAATTTTATTTGTATTATATTACAATTTCTTCACACATTTTTCTATTAGAAATGTGTATGTTATAATTATATCTTGAAAAAAATCTATAATCTCTAGGTTTCTTTTACTTGCTTAATTTGGTTGTTATTGGTTTTAAATTGATAATAGCTTAACAATGCTTACTGAAATACTATGGGTGTTTTATTTTAAAATCATTTTGCCTAAGTACATGACTTAGTCCAATCTAAACTCTAAAAATCGCCAAAATAATAATGTTACTCTCCCCAAAGACTGTTGCAGTTATTGTATTGATTAGAGAACCATTTTCACAAAGAAGTGAACCCCAGCTTTTCATAGAGCACAATAACAGTTTACTAGAGATTATTTGCTCTAGAAATATCACCTATAGTTAAAAGTGATAATTATTGGGTCCCAGTATTCAAACAAAAAGTTTGCACAACTCTGCATACAATCAGAATATGTTTGTGGGAGCAGAACATTAATGGTATCCTTGATCCTTGAAAGAGATTGTGTTCATGGTCACAGTTATATTGTTAATTTATTAGATCCAAACATCATACATTTCTATGAAGGAAAAACAAAAAAAATGGTCAACCACTTATTGCAAGCGTCTTAATTACTTCAGAGAGATTGAAAACCAAGTATTGATATGGTCAACTCAAAGCTCTTGACCTCAATTCTTTGCTATGTTACTTATAAGCCATGTCACACCTGCTACACAATGTTGGCGACTGTCTCTTAGAATTATCGAAATATGGAATGCTCTTGACCAAAATGTAATCAGATATGAGATTCAAGGCATGTCCAGCTGTAACTGAAGCTAGAGTAGAAAATGTGTGCTTTTAAAATAGGATTTTTTATTACTGTTTGTTAAATAGGGATTGAAATATATCTGTGTGGTGTATACTATTTTTCTTTAAACCTCTAAAGTAAGTATGTATCCAGCACCAATTTTGAGGCAGAAAGTTTGTGTCTCGGTAAAGCTGCACGTAAGACTTCTGAACTACGTCTTAGGTATCATAGCGTGCAGTTCAGAGCTCTCATGTGTAGACATAAACTTTCTGCCTCAAAATTGGTGCAGGATACATATTTATTTCCAAGGTATAAAGAAAATATAAGTTTGTGAGTTTTAATTCTGACTTTTTTTGTGCTAAAATTCATTGCAATACTTTTTAAGACTTAAAAAATTGCGATTTTATCATTTCAGTGCTGAAGATCTCTAATTATATACTCTTTTTAGGTACAAAGCTTACTACAAACCATTCAAGATAAATTCCAAAATATGTCGGACCAAATATTAACAAGGATTGATGAAATGGGTAACAGAATAGATGATTTAGAAAAAAATATAGGGGATCTAATGACCCAAGCTGGTGTAGAAGGAACGGACAAATAAAAATCTTTACTAGTATCTATTTAGTATTCACCATAAAATAAGTTTACTTATAAGCTACATCTAGTTACACAAATATCAAAACACTTTATTAAATTTATGAGTTTTTCCCTGCATTTTGACTTTGGGATGTTAGTAAAGGGTGTTTTTTTTTGTTTATAACTAAAAATGCTTTTCCTATTTTTTAATAGTGTTGATTTTATTTGATAATTGAATTATTATGATTAACTTTATTGATTTAAAATAACCAACTTATTTTCTACATCTTGCAATTGGTGATGACTGTTCGTTTTCGCTAGTACTGCTTATATTCTCTATAGTATCAGTTTCAGATTCCTCTTCTGATTCTGAAACTGAGTGTTTCATGGAATCTAACGTTTCTTCACTTTTTGATAGTTTTTCTTTAGGATTGGGTATACCGGGTGTTTTTTTCTTATAAGTTGATGAGAAAATTGCTCCTAAGGAGCCCAATGATCCAGTGGATCTAAATAATGAAGATTTTCCAATATTTTTATCTTGAGATGCACGGGGAAGACGAAGTGACTTTTTGAATTCCTGTGAAAGTAAACATAAAATGTTAATAGTAATAATTGAAGTATAAATTTGTCTTAACTGCCTTATTCTGTCTGCAGATGCTAATATGTTCTATTATCCACTGGAAATGTTGGAGTGAACAGTGTGTTTAAGAACAAGTGTGGATAATATATTAATTTGAAATTAGTTGATTATGAATTATGAGAATTCTGTAAAGACGAACAATGTGAGTTCAACAAACTGTTTTAAAACAAATTTAATAATATAGTAAAGTTAGATTTGGTTATCGAAAAGTCAATAGCTGCCTGAGATTACTTGTAAGTTTCTTTCTGAGAAAGGTTTGTCCGAGAAATTTCATAGTAGTAGTCAGAAAATTCCTACGGAGTCGTTGCATAGTAAAATAAGTAACTAGTGTACATGGTTAAAATAAATGTAAGAATAAATCTAATCTGGACTATTGGTACATTACCGTTTGTAGATGTCCTCTCATATTCTGAAAGTCCTAAGTAATAAATAAAATATATAATTAAGAATAGAAATAAATTTCTAAATATTATGTAATGAAAATACATATCAGCAAAAGTCTAAACAGAACTCAGCCTCTATCAAATTAGGTTTTTAAGTAATCCTAACCTAAAAGTACAAAAAAACTAAAAATAAAAAAAAAAATTCTCCCTAAAGCTGGATATTTGATTAATATTCTTCTGGGGTTTCTGGGCTTTGTATATGAAGCATACCCTATGGTTGATTCAATACAAAAGAGGCGATCCATAGTTGACCGGAAATTTGGACAGCAAGTAGTATAAGAAAATAGAGAAAACGGGTGGTGAATACATAATGTAGTGTAACAAAAACTATTAAGGCTTTGAAAAAGGCGCCTCTACCGAATTTTAAAATAGTTGCACCATCTTAAAGTTTCCTAATAGTATGGACACTTTACACATAGAAAATTCTGAAATTTGTATTAAGGGTAGAGGCGCCATTTTCAAAGCATTTTTTTTCTACAAATTCCAGAAACAAAAAACCCAAGATTTTGGGTTAATTCATTAATTTCGCTTCAAGGCGGACATGATTGAAATTTATATATTATAATAAAAATAGTTTAGTACTCAACGACCTTAAAAATATTCCAGTATTAAAAAATAGTTCAAGCAACAGGTCATGACATTATTGGAACTGAAAGTAGAAAAATCTCGCTCTAACTATATGATCTGGAATCGAAGTATAAGAGAAGATGTAAACCAAAGCAAATAACCCCAAAAAATGTGCGATTTCTTCCTCCTGTTCCCTTTGAAGGAGAAGCAGCCTAGAGCTGGTGTACATACCAGAGCCAGGAAGAAGGGCCAGAATAACGTACATACCACATCCCTAATCCTTCAGACCAATCAGCCTACCTCTTTTCTACTCAAAACGATGGAAAAAGCTGTCGACAACTACATTAGAATAGAAATTCTGTAGTGGAAACCTCTCCAACCTCGCCTTCGACAATAGTCTGACAGTCAAAAAAACATTAGACGCGAGAGGAATAGATGGGACAACCTCTCTCAGATTGATGGCAGAACTACTATCTATTAGAACAACAGAAATGGAAGTAAGGCAAGACACCATTTCAATTACTGAAAACAGGGGATGTTCACAAGGGGGAGTGGCATCCCCACTAATGTGGAGCTTAGTAGTAGACGAACTGTTATGGGATATAGTCATCTAAGTAAAAGAATTCTTTGGTGGTGTCGTTCGGTGGGGCTAAACGTCAATCCGAACAAGACCTACCTGATTTCCTAGGCAGAAAAAACTCAACCTCAAGCTAGACAGGAGTCCTCGAATGGAACTCCAGAGCACTACACCTGGGAGCGCTTGAAATAGAAGACAAAGATCTCTATCAATTGAAGACTTCCCACATTCTAGACTTTTTAAAAGGAGTGGGATTAATGGATCTGCTGTAAACACTTGGTTCTCCAGTGTCGCAGCAAGAGGGGGGAGCACAATAGATCCTTTGCGTCGCAGTTTTAGCTTAATAAAAAAAGATGTATACAATGTGACCAAAGCAAATAACACCAAAAAATATGCCTCTTGTGACTTCTGACCCCTGATAGGTTTCAACGCGCATAATTTCTTAATTTAAATGGATTATTCATTATGAAGACTCAACTTTGTTAAAATAAGATTGAAACTAAAATTAACAGGAATCAGTTTATTGTAGGACGTTTTTGAAATATTCACGAATTTTCAGATACCAATTGAAACCAGTACAATTTTTCTGTCAGCATTTATTTTCACTTAGCAATCTTAAGTTTGGTTGAAGATTATAATGGCTGGGTCTACTGAGGAAATTTCTTTCACAACCATTCAACAACTCTTTGAAGCAATGTACTTTTAGCGCAATAATAGATGTAAACCAAAACCAGAACCCCAAATAATGTGCCTCTTGTGACTTCTGACTCCTGGTAGGTTTTAACGTGCCAAATTTCAGTGGATTATTAACAACGAAGACTCAAATTCGTTGAGATAAGATTAAAATTGAAACTAGTACAATTTTTCTATCATTTATTGTCACTTTAGCAATCTTCAGTTCGGTTGAAGATTATAATGGCTGGGTCTCGTGAGGAAATTTCTTTCACAACCATTCAATCTGTTGATAAATTGACATTTTTAGCGTATATTTATAACATTCTATTTGCAACGCAAAATTTCAGACAAATTCTACGTTTAACGCTCAATACCATTGCTGTAAGGTCAAATTTAACTTATGTTTGGTAAATTGTATGTTAATATTTACAATTTAGATAAAATAAGAATATTCACGTTCTCTATCTATATATTTTAACATCCTAAAAATGTATGTTTTGCTTGTTTACACAAACAGAGAGGTTAGATTAGGTTGTTATTTGTTAAATAAATATTTTTTTCGATATTAATACATTCTGTTTATTCTAGATATAATTATTTAACACAAGGTATTGTATATAGTTGATTCAAAATAAAAAAGTAGCTAACAGTAAATACGTTAACAAATATTTTCCACTAGTAGCTATACTACATTTGTTTTTTATTATTTTTTTTTTGTATATACAGATTAATTCGCAGTTGGATGAATCTCCAGTATTTAAATAAACATTAGGTCGAGATTTGCTTTGCAACAACCAATTATCGATCTTCAACTAAAGACAACATCGCTAAAGTGATACTGTTTGTACTTGTATTTAAAGACACACAATCTCCAAATGAAATTCTGACTCTGACCATTAAAAACATCTAACAAATCAACATTTTAATCTGTAATCACTTTCCAAAACTCAGACTAATATTTTCAAGTCCCAAATCTCAAAATTAGAATATATGTAAAAGACTTCAAGACCAGAACTACTAATAATTACACCAATACTACAATAACTACCAACCTCTAAATCTGCTTCTTCATCTATATCCTGTATATCTGCAAAAGCCTTAGTTAAGGTCTCTAAACATTTAGCATGATATCCAATTTCTGTAGAAATAAAATCTAAAAGAATTGATTTTATATCGTGTAATTTCTGCTTTTCGAAAGAATTTGTTTTATTCTCTAAATTATGGATAGACTTCGTTACTTCAGCTGTAGCTTTGACTAGCTCAGTTTCAGCTTGAATCTATAAAAATACTTACTATGTACTTTAATTAATAGGGGATGGTCGGGCGAAGCGAATACTCCCCACTACCCCTAAATTATTAATTTTTCTTTGATCACGCCACCGCTGTTACGATCGGTCATCTTAGTTTAGTAAACTGACAGTCTCTGAAGACGATAACTTAGTTATCGAAACGCACGTCAGACAGTTTAACTGTAAGTATCGGTGCAGTGGTAGTTAAACAGTGTGTTCAGTACTTTGGTTTGTATTTTGGATAAATCATGAAAAATTTGAAAAATTTCGTAAAGTTTTTCATATGTACTTTCACGCCCGTCTAATTGTGAAATCATAGTGACCAAAATGTGGTTATGAAAATTTTTTGTCCAGTGAATTTTTTTCTTTCATTTAGTCGTGAGTCATCTGGTTGATTTTTTTGCGATGATTATCAAAATGATGTTATAAATATAAATTGTTTATTGCAAATTTGTTTTTTCTCATATCGTCGAATATACCAGGTGATTTATTTATGGGAATTAAAAAATTTTAAGGTTCGGTTAGATAACCTCGATTTAGATTTGTCGTGGTTCACGATTTACCTTTTTCTCTTTTATATCTCATTTAGAACGAATCCAACCCAGAATTGATATATAATTTTATTCGATGCGTGCTTTCGAGTTTTTGAATGTCTTCTTTTTTCGTCTATAAAATTCAGTTCACAGTTCATGTGATGGTTGTAGTAAGAAGAAGAATGTAATTTAATAGAGCATACAGTACTTACCCACATACTATCAAATATGACAAAGATACATGAAATAGTACTTGGAACAAATATATTTTTAAATAAAACATACTGTATCTCAGTAATTAGCCTCATTTCGTTTAAGAGATTTACATAAAAATTTAATTTTTTGAGCCCAAGATTCAACAGTTAAAATTCACTCAGAATAATGAATGAAAGTCCCCACTCAATCCCTATGGAAATTGGGTACGGCTAATTTTGCTCAAACTCGACACTTTGCTGGTTTGAGCTGATCAAAAGTCAATGGGCATGAAACCCCAAAACTACCCCTGAAGAGTTCAAGGGTACCATAAGAGATATGCTCGTCATCAAATCAAAGTAACTTATCCATCAACAATTCTTCTTATTATATGGAAAGCGCATAAATGCTCGAGGAAGGGTAGCATTGCCTTAAGTGGCTGGGACTGTTCAAGCTTCCCATAATTGATTGATGAATGTTCATGAAGAAACTTAAGCAACTTATCTACCCCATTGACGACCCAGTGAGACTTTCAATCAGCTAGCTACAAATTATCAAGTTTTAGAAAAACTGACCGCAACCCTTAGTCTTATGATACCCTTATACTTTTCAGCGGTAGTTTTTGGAGGTTGGGGTTGTGTCAAATTACGGAAAAATTGATCGAAATCCAATTTCCATAAGAATTGAGCGGGGTCTTTTGTGTAAAATTGCTAGTAGTAACAATAGTGGTCTTCCAGCTGGTTTTATAAAATCCTGAAAGTATTCAAGCCCAGAATTTGCTTAATTATTATCAAGACAGAAATACCTGCTCCAACAGTGATAATTTAACCAAAAAAGTGTCCAGATAGACAGGAATGTGTCACTGGAAAAATGAGTGTAAAATTTATGGACCTAAATTCTTTAGCAAGGGCAGAATTGGGTATCTTTCTTGGGCATACCTACCTTGAAATATTGATTAATGTGTAAAGAGATAGGTAGCAAATATTGGCTAGCATTTTAAATATTTATATTAATATGTTCAAATTATTTCACTATATGTGCTATAATTGTGTGATTTAGTTTTTGTTATATTTTTTCTATTAATAGGTCTTCTTAAAATGTGCAGAGCCAACCAATAACAAGAAATCAGTTTGCAATAAATATGACTTTGTCTTTTTACTGCTTTGCAATATAGACCAGCGTAGAAGTTTTTAAAAATGATAAGAAGTTAAAAAGATAATAGTAGAATTGAATGAATAGCAAAGTTGTAGATGATCTACAACTTTTGTATTCGCCCTTTTTCACATAACCTCAAAATTTATGTGAAAAATTGGAATAATCAAGTTTTTGGTTTTTTATTTTGATCTTTTACAAAAAACATTTTCTTTTTTACAAAATATTTTGGAAAGTCAAATTTTTATCTCCTAAACACAATTTTACCATCACCATGGTGAATTTTATGAGAAAATGAAAAGGCATCCGAAAATTTTGTACATTTTTAAATATTTATTTTACACTCTAGTTACTTATGTTTATAAATATAACATGGAATCTCCGGTTTTTCAAGTAATTAGTGAGAAAAACTTTAATAAATAACTAAAAATTGTAAAAACAATTAAAATTTGCTCCATTTTTTTAACCTTGTCTCCAGAAAATTTATCATGGTGATGGTAACATGGTGTCTGAGACATAGAAATTTGAGTTATCTCCATATTTCGTAAATAAATAAAATGTTTTTTGTAAAAGATAAAAATAAGAAACCCAAAACTTGATTATTTTAATTTTTCACATAAATTTTGAGGTTATGTGGAAAAAGTTTTAACACAAAAGCTGTAGATTTTTTTTACCTACAACTTTGCTATTCAACTTTTTTTCCATAGGACTTGTAGTTTTGGCGGAAGTCCAGATCGACCGTAAATTATTTTCCCTTCAATTTTTATATTTTATATTCAACTCATTTTTCAACGGGTTTCATCTTACTATTATTTTTTTTTGTTTCCAAAATCATCCCTGATCTAATATGAGATTTCGCCAAAAGGAATCATAAAGTTAATATATTTTTATTTGAAATTTCTTTCTTTTTTCTTCTTCTTCTTCTTTTTATCCAACTTTAATTCACAACACCCAAAAAAGCACTTAATTTTTATGTGATTAATAGCAAACTTCAATGAATAAAATGTATCCTACTTAGTATTAATAACTTGATACTTAGTCTATGAAATAGGGGTGAGCATAGATTAACTGTTGGTGTTTAAGCTGTATGAAATTTTGAAATAATACTTACAATTTGTTGTCGATTTTTTGGATTTCTTTCCCTAGCTCTATCCAAATACCTTTTTTTAGCAACTTCTTTATCCCTTGCTATATAAATATTTTTAACTTCCTCTTTAGCTTGTTTACAAATACTTTCATACTTTGCAAATTCACTAACTATTTTAGAATCATATGTTTGAACTCTCATATCTTCGAAATCACTAATTTGTGACATACAAACTGCAAAATTTTCAAGTCCAACTGACATAGATTTGTTAATGTTTTCATTCTCAGCAATATTTAGAGAAATTTTAGCAATTTCATCTCCTTGATCCCGCAAACGAGCGATTTTACGGGAGTATTGAGAAAATATATTACAGTAGTCTGCTAAATATCTTTCCGCAGAGTGAATACGACTCTGAATGAATTTGGCTTCTGTTTCACTGAAAAATGAATAATAACAAAAATGCATATTTGTAAAATAGATTTTTAATAAAGGTTTCTTTAAAAAATTGACCAGTACAATTTCATTTGAAAATAGAATTTGTGCTCCTTGTTGATTGAGAATTATATAAAATTTGTAGAATTTGAGATTTGTTTACAATGAAAATATATATTTGACAATTATTTACATCAGTATTATAAAATATTTACCAATTACTTCTAGAACGAAATTGATTCAACATTGTTGAGATCTTTATACACCACTGACAAAGTAATTGTCAACAAATGATCAATACAAACAAAAGTTGAGAACATAGTTACCAACATAAGGAAAGTATAATCAGTAAAGCAAAACATTTCATTATAAAAATACAGGAATACAATCAATAGTAATTAATCAACACTTTATAAAAAAAATACCTGAACGTAAATTGTTCATAGAGAAAAACACTGTGTTTTACTAGTCAACAACTGCGAATGAAGTAGCAGTACAAGCAAAAGCAGACTTTACATTCCTATTAACTAGAATTTGAGTTGGTATTTTAAGGTCTTTCTTATCACCAGTACCACAACTTCCATGTTCATTCCATCCCCATGCGAATAACTTTCCTTCAGTTGTTACTGCTAAATTATGTTCAGAACCAACGCTTAACTGAACAACGTTACTTAATGTAGGAATCTTTTCTGGCTTATATGGCACCTCTCTGTCAGCTCCCAATTGTCCATAAGTATTTCTTCCCCAAGTGAAAACTTCTCCGTTGGTTGTTAAACCTGCACTATGGGTCCACCCAGCGTATACAGTCTTCAAGGCTTCATTATTGAACACTTCTAGTGGTACAAAACTGTTGGCAACGTTAGGATCAACTCCCAGTTGACCAAATTTGTTTTCACCCCAACTAAGTACCGTACCATTATCTTTAAGAACTACGGTATGATGCTGCCCACTAGCCACACTACAAACATCATTTAAATCAGGAACTCTGGATATACTTAGGTAGTTGTTATCATCAAAGTTATCACCGAGCCCTAGTTGACCTTTGGATCCAGTACCAGCAACTAATAAGCCTCCATCTTTTGTTATCATAGCTGTATGCCTCAATCCACAACTTACGTGTTTGAAACCAGTAGCCAGTTTTTGGGAAACTTGTAATCTGGATGGAATTCCAGTACATGTTATACTTTTTGAAAGACCTAGTTGCGTATTTAAATTATTGCCCCAAACAAATTGTTTGCCACATTCTGTTACGGCAGCACTAAAATCCCAGCCGCATGATATTTGAACTACTTTAAATCCCTTTAAAATTTCTATTTGTGTTAATTTCAATGTATCATCTGAAAGAGCTAGCTGACCTTTTGTGTTCACACCACAACAGTATACAAATCCTTTGTTATTTAATATCAAAGTATGCCCAGAGCCTCCAGCTATGGATACGATATCTTCAGCTTTTAAATCACAGTTTTCCAAAGGGACTTCTTTAGGTGATAATTCTGCATCAGACTCATATCCCAGTCCTAGCTGGCCATAGCTGTTTGCTCCCTAAAGAATTACTTCGTTAGAATGGAAACTAAATATACCATTAAAATGACTTACCCAACAATATAACTTCATGTTGACAAAAAAATTAGTTGACGTGAAACGTTTTTACTGTTGATTTGATGAATTTTCTAAACACGCGTCCTGCCGTCTAAAAATATGTTAGGTTATGGTTCGTTCCAAAATCCAAATAGTTTTGCGCACGATTTTTTCTGTTAATGATTTTCGTGCACTTATATTTGTTTCTAAGATCATATGTGAATAAATATACTTATATAAACCTGGTTTAGCGAATAATAACCGAAATTACTTGCCAACCATATTTTATACGTCGATCAAGAAATTTTCTTTGTGTTCTATTTCCTGTATCGAAATGCTATGGGTACTTTCTATCCTTTTTTAATTTTCATATATAAACAAAGAAAACTAATAGTCATAGAGATAGTGCCAGTGGTATGGGAGCAAATCTTTTGGACAAATTTAATTTGTCATACAAAATTTCATATCCTTCACTCCTTACTTTGAAAAATATCTATTTTATTACGATTTCCGAGAATGGAAAAGACAGACGACATTGGTCTTATTTTCTACAGAACAAATAAGAGAAAGATTACTCTTTTCTCTATGGCACTTTTAGTTCCACTTTCAGACTCTAGGTGACGCGAATTATAAATGTAACTAAAAATCCCTCTACTGGAAAGTCCGGACATGAGCTGTCGTTCACGTGATTGGTTGACTTCGAGCTAAGAAATTAATAGCGGCTCCAATAAGAGAAGCGCGCGAAACAGTGGTCTGTTCAAATGATCGAACAATACACCATCGGGACATATATTCAAATTATTGAAATTTTATTATTAAAATAACATTTATAGACGTAAATAATGAAATTACAAAAAAACGTAGTTAGTTTAAAGCTGTTTCTATTCATCATTAAATCAAACACATTTGATTTGTCGTGGGCCTATTATATTATAAAATGAAGTTTTTAATTTTGATGGGCTTGGAACTGAATATTACTAGTTACTATACGCTTGACTAAGAGATCGGCCTAAAAAAGAGATCCGACAGCTAAAAAGGTTGGGAATCCCTGCTCTAGACCTAAGAGGAAACTTCCTCATCCTCTACTTCGGCTGCCAGCGACGGCCCTACGAACTTCTAGAAGTTACCTTGCCTTTCTTGACTATTCCAACATCCCCATTAGGTGAAACCCGCTTCTAAATCCCATCTAATCGATGTTACAGGTTTAGTTGCGGTTTCAATCCACCACAATCCACCACATCCAAGCCCTGCAGAGAAATGTTTTCCCTATATCAGGCATATTCCATGAAACATCCATATTCTGCATTAAAACGTCCGTCGACAAAATAAACCAACGAGTGTCATTATTTAAGGAAAAGTGGAATTACAAATAAAAGACAAATATTTATTTCTTATTCATTTTACAATCTTTAGTCTGAAAAAATATTTGGACGAATACATAGTATAAATAGTACTTAGAAACTAGTTGAGTAGTCAGGTACAAAATGTATTTATAAAAGTACTTCAATCACACTAACTCTCTCAAACAAACTATTCAAATACACAATCAAACATTTTCTTATTACTAATTTATTTTAGAATGCACTGGTTTGACTTTTATTTATCTGATAAAACTTTTCCATAAGACTTAATCTCTAGGAATTGCCACATAAATTTTTTCTAGATTAAAACCAAACGTGTTAATGCTTGTCTAACTGAAAATAATGTTATGTATCAAAACAATATTTTATATATAAGTTGCCAATTTTAGATTATGTTCTATACTGTATATAATTATACCTACGGTTAATTATTAATTATATTCAATATTTACAGTTTTTGTTATATAAAATTAATAATTTATTAGAAGTGTCTTAAGCATTAACAAATTTGTCGAACATTCTAAAGGAAAATTTCCAGTACATATTCTAAGTCTTCTGATATATCCTTACCTAAGGTTATTAATATTAGCAAACATAAGAGCCAAAATTTGGATACAATCAAGTATATATTTTACATATTGATTAGAGCGAACAGTTTTATTCAAAATCGAAGGAGTAAATTATTTACCGGAAGTGAATGCAAATACCAAAGATGATCAAAGAAGTTAGATCAGAATATCTCACGTAGAAGTAGATGCAGATTTAAAATTGATTCTTATACAATATCTAAATCAGCGGTTCTCAATCTGAAGGCGCGCCCAGGCGTCAACAAATAAAAAAGCACAGCTAAGTTTAGAGGCTTGAACTTGAACCTTCAGAAAATAAACGAAACGCAAATAATCTAAATAGAGTTGTTTATTGACATCGTCATATCATTGACGTGGCTAAATTACTGCCAATACCACCAGGACTGCTCTGAAGGACAAACCTACTGAATTTCGTTTCTAGGTAAAGTTGCCTTAAGAGAATGAAACTTTATTCTAGTGGAAGTTTTCCAATGGAAAATGAAAATATCGTTGAGGCTCCTTATAAAATTGCTAAGGACAAGAATCCCTACAAATTCGATGAATCATTCATAAAACCCCGTTTGTTTACTGTTTGTAGTATTGTACTCGGTGAAGACGGCTACAAGAAAGATGCCAAAATTTCTTTATCAAACGATACAGTCAAACGTAGAATTGAAGACATGGCTATTGATTCAAAAAATCAACTGGTGCAAAAGCTAAGGAAATCCCAACTGTTTGCATTTCAAAACAAGCGCAGTTGTTTTTCTGTAGATACATAGATGAAAAAAATACTGTTTTCAAAAAACCTTGAAACAACAACTAAAGCAGCAGCATCAAACATTGTTAGAAGCTAAATACCTTCCCTGGGAGAGTTATTGGTACCGATGGAGCTCAAGCGATGACAGGTTGCCGATCAGGATTTATTGAATTATCTAAGAAAAAGAATCCTAAAATAATTGGGTACCATTGTATCATTCACAGACAAGCTTTAGCTTGCCAGACTCTCCCTGAATTACTTAACACTGCTTTGAACTTGGCAGTTAAAGTAGTGAATCACGTCAAATCCAGTGCTTTAAACACCAGACTTTTTCGACTGTTGCTTCAAGATCTAAACAGTGATTAAGAAACACTTTTTTACACCGGAGTTCATTGGTTGTCCAGAGATAATATGGATGCAAGATTGTTCAAGTTAAAATCAAAGTGTAAATAAAACTGTACAAGAAGTTTACAGATGATGAATTTATCTTTTACTTGGCATATTTGTTAGACTGAAACAATAAAACTCCTGAACCTGAAAAGCTCCAAGATCAGAACAGTCCTTTGAAGAATTGTGATTCAATTAAAAGTTTTGCTGAGAAGATGGCTTTTTGGCAACGCCGCCTGAAGAATTCGGACCTGAACTTTTCTTCCTTTCCAAAATTAAACAACCTCCTCGATGATATACAAACCTAACCTAACCAAAAGACTAGTTAAAGAAATGAGGGACCTAATATCTGAGCATTTGTTGTCCCCGAAGTGAAAAATCAGAGCCTATTTCCCAGATATAAGCTCGCAAAACTGGGAATTTAAGTCAAATCAACGTTGATACACTTTCTAGTCACATTCAAGAATAATTAATTGACTTGCAATGTGATTCGAAAGCCAAAGTGGATTTTCCAAACAGAGATCTCGAAGATTTTTGTTTACCCAGGAGTAGCAAAGAAGGTAGCCAAGTTGCATGTACAATTTTCATCAACTTATCTATGCTTGTGTGGATTTTCAACCCTGGCTAATATAAAATCTAAATATCGAGCCAAACTAGATGTGGAAAGCTATGTTGTTTGTCAGAATTGAAACCAAACATATCAAAAATAGTTAAGGAGAACCAATACCAGTCCTCACACTAGTAGTGATCACAAAAAATAATAAATATTTTTTGGTTACACCATTGATTTTAATTTTTTCGTTGGTGTATTTAATTAAAATTTGTATTTTACAAATATTGATATTGATATATAAGTCTCCAATTAACGTAATCCCTAAAAAGGGAGGCGTGACCTCACACCAAAGTATGAAGGGGGACTCAGAGCCTGAGAGATTGAGAACCTCTGATATCTCTCTCAAAATTTCTTCTACTTTTAGTTGTTATTTATCTATGTGGATTGTACTGAAATCAATTTTAATATAACCCTAGATTCAGAATACACCTTCGATATAAGAAAAATTGCTCGCGATTCTATCCAAATTTCAAGAGCCCACATGTGTGCTTATATTTGTAAAACTATCAATTAACTAAAAACAGAAGATTAACTTTATTTTCGGTATTATTAAATCTACTTAGGATTAAATTTCAATAAAGAACAATTAGCTATTTCAGTACAAAAAAAACCAGTCTGTCAATATTCGCTAAATTAGTTTTAATGCAAAATTTCTACAATACTGTTCTTAAAGATAAATATATACAACAACTTTCATTTAATTTCGACAATCCTGCTAGCAAATATGTACATATTTTTTAAAATAATTCATTTACAGACTGGCATATGAATAGATGTATATATACAATCTTAAATTACTTTAAATTACCTAGAGGTTATTAAAAATGTAATTTACTGTTACTTAAGGAACTTAGCAGTCATGGTTTCTATGATGTGAGATTTAAAATCTACCTAATATAGTAAACAGACATTTTGGTTGAACAAATCTAATTAGTGATGAACTTCTGTGATGTATTCAATAATAATTTTATAATTTGCCCTTCCAAAGGTCAATTTACTTTCAGGAGCTCGGATTTCTAAAAGGACACTGTTGAAGCTGCCCAATTGAATTCTAATTATGTAAATTCTAAACGAGTTTTATTGAGCTTTATTCATAAACTCGGATATACCTATCAGTTATTGCTAGTATTTGTAGATTTATGACCCCCGAATTCAAAAAAGTTGGATCTGTCGATGTAGAGTTTCAAAAAACCGTTATTTAGAGAGAATACTAGTTTCTAATGTAAAATATAATTCCAATAACAATTTAAATGAATGGTATAAAATTAAATAATTTGTTATTTAGAACCATAGTTAGTTGGAAGTATCATAAAACTTTCTTAAAAAAAGCAGTATGTGTATGTAACTGATGTATTGAAATAAACTTCAGTTGACGAAACGTTGACACCAAAGGCGAAATTATTTTTTCATATGAAAAAGCATGGTCACCTGGATCTTCTGGTAAATCACAAATTTCCAATACCAATTACGCTGTTCACACTACACCAACACTCACAATTACACTGTCTAAGTTTACCTTCAGTCTCTGAAGACGATAGCTTGGTTATCGAAACGCGCGTCAGACAGTGTAATTGTGAGTGTTGATTTAGTGGTGGTGTAAACAGTGTATTTAGTATGAATGTAACCAACGGTTCCAGAAATTCAAAGTAATTTGGTTGACACTGGATAGTCAAAGAATCAATGGCATTGAATCCATTTTTGAATAAGAGTATTTGAGACCAGTGAGACTTGTTATTTATTTTTATGTTTCATGCACAATGTAAGATAAACTCCCGCCATTGGAATGAGTAGCAGTATTAATAGCAGAAACCTAACAGAAGAAGTGGAGAGCCAAGTGATAAAGGCAACTATAATATCAGGCTTATTAGGAACATTATATCGCAATTAATAGAAAAATGAGAATCTCCAAAGCATGACATGACATATTCTGGAATAGAAGCAATAGTTACAAGACGCCTACTCCAAATAGTTGAGATGAGGAGTCAGGGTATACTCCAAGAGTCGCCAAATAGACAACGACATAAGATAAATTTACAAAGTGGAAGATGTTAAATGGTTCAGGGGTAGAAAAGGAGGCTGTAGAAAACATAATAGCTGCTGATCGGATAGAGAAAATTATCAAAGAATTATTATTAGCCAAAGGAAGATCTGTAAGTAGACCACTTAAGAGATGAAAAGAAAGCTGAATCTCAGCATTCCAGGAATGCTATTGATCATGTTCTAAAAAAAAAAGGAAAAATAAAAGGAGGAGTGAGATTTTAAGAGGTAGGGTTTCAAATAATCAACAAAGAACTAAAATATTGGCAAAGGAAATAAACAATGGCATGAAATGTTTGATATGATACAATTTTAGGTACAATAAAATGTAACATTGATATTAGCAGTACCTAATAAGTATAAAAATGGGCCTGAACTTGATACAAAAGTCATATAATTTCAAAATACTCTCCTATCTTTGACAGCACCACATAGAGGAAAGCAAATCTAGTTGGAGTAGTAAAAAGAGAAAAGTTACTTTTCACATAACACACATTCCATTTTGATGTGTTGAAACAGTATTTGAGTTCCGTGGAAAAAAAATTTTTGGTTTTAATATAATCATAAGCTGGCCGGTAATTTAAAGATTAATCTCAAAACGTTAACAATTATTAAAGATCAATTAAGTTCCCAGAACCACAAGGTAGGTGGAATTTTTAAAGGCTTGAACTTATTATACTTATTTTTTTCAAAATTTGTCTAAACAATTTATCATTGCAATAAAAAACTACCCATTAAAAACTAATATAACGGTTTTTTGAATATAAAAATGATCTAAATGTATTAAGATAAGGCAATTTACGTATTTATATATAAAGCTTCACAGTTTGGAGATGAAGGTTTTGAACCAAATAGAAAAAGTACAACTAAGCTATGACTCGGTAATAATTAACATTTTTTGAGGTTCTTGTTTAGCTCAATCCTTTTCAAAGATATAATCTCCTATAGTGGAATTACATGAAGACTCCAATTTCCGAGGCATTTCTTTCAAAACGAATAAAAATCATAAGTAACTTTGAAATGAACCAGAGTACAGTCATTTGGTTGCGTCTATGTATTTCTCTACAGGGTGAACCTTACAATGATATTTATTTTCTTTCATCGAACATCACAATATTATACACCTATATTTACACCTTACAAAAAATTTATCAATATTGGTTCACACTGTACGAAATCCATTTCAGTAATATTTGACGTTAAAAGTTTTATATCACAGAGTGTGTGTCCTCACTACAAATGCACCTTGGGAATTTATTGAACACTTGCGACCTTCCGAGGTAGATAAGTTCACTTCCAGGATGATTATTTAATATTTAAGTGACAATGCGATTATTGGATTGAGTATAATGATTGAAACAAGTTCGGGAGTGAATATAA
This sequence comes from Diorhabda carinulata, assembly GCF_026250575.1. Classification (NCBI taxonomy): domain Eukaryota; kingdom Metazoa; phylum Arthropoda; class Insecta; order Coleoptera; family Chrysomelidae; genus Diorhabda; species Diorhabda carinulata. The sequence goes on from NC_079471.1 coordinate 5,596,642, forward strand.
GTTGATAAGTAACGCTTTACTATATACTAGTTAGTACATAGTACGTTCTGCAATAGTTATTTTTACTCAAAATTATTAAAGGATAGAGCGCAGTAATAATTAGGCATTTCCACAAAGGCAATCTTGAAAAAAACTTAAATACGTGTGATGATAAGTGATGAGCACGAAACTAACCTCAAATATACCATATTTAAGCAAAAAGCAGTGGTATGGACATTTAGCAATTCGGTGATGTTGATAAACTCGACTATTAACATTATAAAGATTGATTTTTTGTAGAATTTATAAAAATAGTTCTAAATGTACGACATAAGATCAATTTGCATAGTGGCAGGTGTCACACGGTTTAATGTTTAGTTGAAGACGAGGCTGTATATATTATGTAGATAGAATGGCTGATTATTGGATGGACAAAACTGTAGATCACCGAAGAGATTAAATGGAGCATTCCAGTAATGAGATCGATCATGTCATAAAAAAGAGGAAGAATAAAAGAAGTCAGGCTTCCAAAAGGATAAACAATCAATGAGGAGCTAAAATATTGTAAAAGAAAACAAATGGCATTAAATGATTGATATGACACAATTTTAGATAAAACAACGTACAGCATTCCATGGCTACAGGAAAGGTACTACCAGAACTACTTTTTTTAATTGGTGCACCTATTTGTAAAGTACAAACCTGTTGTCTGACAGTAAGGATAAAAATGAGTCTGAAAACGTATAAGACACCTGAAATGCAAAACAAATTGATAGGAAAAGCAATTTCAAGAAGTGTCCTAGATATCAAATACTTTACGATCTTTTACAGCATCACATAGAAGAGGATGGATTTATTCCGGAGGGAGAAAAGATCCAATTTTCTTTTTGATCAATACTCATTCTGTAGTGGTTATTTGAAACAGTCCAATAATTCAGCATTTGAGTTTTATGTTGGTTTTAAATGCAATTTCTTATGCAAATTTACTTAATTTTTTCAAAAACTTCCAATCACTACATTTTTCATTTATACAAGGCAAAACAGTTATTTTTTAGTAGTCAATAGCTGGGAAAAAGGAATTTTCCCCGAGGCAGTCTTAGTGGAAAAAAAAGAAATGAGTGATAAGCCCAACGTTATTGTACCATAAAGGGACAAAAAGAAGTTATGTGGAAATTTAGAAATATAACAGTTGGGTGATGTTGCTAATGATATATTTGGTGATGAGGGGGCACATTACTTGTATCTGCCAGTAGTACAGGCCTGTTTCACCAAATAAACTACGACATAAGATGAATTTGCATAGTGGTAGATATAAGATGGATTAATTATTAGTAGAAGATGAAACTGTAAAGAAAATGACTGATGATTGGATAGACAAAACTGTTTTTTAGAATGTTTACTTACCAAAGGAAAACCTCCAGATAAGATAATAGGAGAGTTGAGTGTCAGTATTCCAGTAATGAGATTGATCATGTCGTAAAAAAGAGGAAGAATAAAAGGAGCCAGGCTTTCAAAAGGATAAACAATTGATGAAGAGCTGAAATATTGGCAAAGGAAACAAAAAAATAACATGAAATGATTGATATGATACAAATTTTTGTGAAACAAACTACAGGAAAGGTACCAGAGCTACTTTTTGTCCCTTACATATAAGACCCCTGAAATTCAAAACAAATTAATAGAAAAACAATTTCAAGTAGTGTCTCTTAGAGACCAAAACTTTACTATCTTTAACAACACCACATAGAAGAGGGTAGATCTGTCCCGGATGGAGAAAAGATCCAATTTACATTTTGCTTAAGACTCATTCTATATTGGTAGACAAGAATTTTTTGAATATACCTCAAGCGGATTTGCACAATTTATGACTATTTTTTTTCAATAATTAAAAAATCATCCTGGACAGTTTGATAAAAATAATTCACATTATATCTGTAAGTGCTGCAACTAATTTCACAACGGATATTATTATATTAGTAATTCTAATGTTATAGAAATATTTAGTCATATAAATGTGAAAAATATTTCCGCTTATACTAATTGCAGTTTGAATCAATTAAGACAAAATATTTAGTTTCAAAGAGACGACATTTATAACGTAGTTTTATAATAGTACAACTTTCAAACAACAAAACGTATTTTGATAATATTGCACAAAGGACATATGTTCATTTAATATTAATACAAACTTCCATCTTTATTAGTCATGAGAAATTTACAATTTTCTTAATATAAAGATTAATTTGAATTTATATGAACACACACATCTTCACTTTTAAATTTTCACACTTTTAACAACATTGTAAAAAAATAAGTGCAATTTCAAACGATCTCGTAGCTAGCATCTAGTACCATAAACTCAATTTATTGAAGTTTTTTGATGATTATTTATGAACACCACTGGTACATAAACCAAATATTTTTCTTAAGAATAAAACAAAGACACATTTACTAAATTCTATTACATATACAGATATTGCATTTAGTGGTAAAACCTACAACCAATCACAAAGTGAGTATAAACACGAAAAAAAATTGACTAGATTTATTTGTACATAAATATTCTACTAAAAAGAGTACCAAATTTATTTTCCGGTACGAACTATGTACAAAAAATCACATTCTACTTTCATGATGTGAATAGATTGTGATTAAATTTTGAAATCAACTTTAATTTCAAATCGAGGTTATGATGCTTAAAAGGCTTTTTACATTAAGTTTGCAATTTTGATATTTCTAGTGACAAGTGCATTCTCTAAACAATAATCAAAAGTGTAAATAAAATGTTTTTGTATCAGGGGAAATTATATCCTAAGAGTTGGCAGATGTGTAGCATCAATTATGTATTTTCAGATGCACTGTTGGCAAAAATTTTTAACTCAGTGTTACCAAATTAAAAGTACTTATAGAAAATTTTATGTTATATTTCTTGTATTGATTATATCAAGATGACGTTATTGGTCATATTGTATGAGAAGCAAATAAGGATAACTTCATATTTATTGTAACAAAAAAGAACTGGTTTTGAAATTTGAAAAGAAGTTTTAAAATAGCGGGAAAAGATCATGTGTGTTTTTTTTTTCTAATCCTTGACATATTAAAAGATCGTGCTGATAAATGTACTCTTCGACTAAGCCCAAATCGTTTCCTCAATTCTCTTTATGTGAACACAGCTTAGTGTTACGCGTCGTGCGCAGGATTTTTGAGGTTATGTTCTGAAACAGCCTTATGCCAACAAGTACAACTGCCATATTATGTGCAAACTTATCATAAAGTAGTAAATCGCTTCCGAAATTGAATCTCAAATTAAAATTAACGGTATACTTGATAATACTAATGATATGTGTGATTATTGTATTTACTGTTAAATTATGACGGATCATTGCTTTTATACTCAAATATTTAAATATACCGCTAACAAATAGAAGTGAATCTATAAAGATAAATATCATTATAGTAACTTAAAGCTATGATTTAGCGTGGGGTTAAAACATCATAGATATTACTTGGCGGACAAAACTATGTTCTCTGAAGAAGAGGAAGACCTCACAGAAGATACAACTGGTTCTAAGTGTTTTAATATCGATAAGAATAGAAATATTTGAAAGAGTTTTACGCCCAGCAGTGTAAACTTAAGGGTATTTGATGATATGTTAATTTGTAGTAATGATAAGATTTTTTTTCGTGTTTGAAAACTACTTTGAGATTGGTAGGGTTAGTTATTGTGATTGTTTTAATACTATTATTGTGATGTATAGTGAATTCAAGTCTCGTTTCTCAGCTAAAATCGTTGACTAGAAAAATAATCAGAATTATGGAAAGGATGGTTCTAAAATATTAATTCTATCAAAAATATGGAGACACAGTTTCAATCAGATTTTTTGTTTGTTTGATCATTTCAATAATTGTTATGAATGTTAATCATCCTTACCAAACGTCTTTATTTAGAGGATTTCGTTTATTGAAAGATGTAGTATTTAATAAGAAAAAAACTGTATAAGTAGCAGTCTGACAATAGGGGTTGATCGTTAATTGAATGCTTTAGCACATGGAATTTCATTGAACACATTTGGTTTCGATATTTCAAAATAAATGCAAAAAATAAGTGTTACTAATATATTTTAAGGAATTAGTCAAGAATTTATGAAATTTTTTTGATTATTTATGAGGTTAAAGAGCGATTTTTTTCTGTTATTCCAAATTATCTTAATTTTTCTCAAAAGTCAGAATAAGTAAATTTAAAAATACGGTATTAAAAATTAATCAATCACAATTTCTCTACCACGCATTTCTTCGACGTCAAATGTATTAAAATTCTGAAAATATTTTAAAAATTTCCAATATATAAAAGTAACACTTTTAATCGAAAACAAAAATCCCCCTCGTTCGTCACTTCTGCTCGTAGATTGTTTTAACAGTCTGATCTAATAAGATAAATATCAAAAATCCTTACATGTGACAATAATTTGAGGTACAAAATCCTATTCCACAATTTCTCTTAACAAGAAAAAAATAAACATTTACTACACGTTCGTATTATCCTGTGAATCGGGAACATTTTGTTCAAGATATTCGTCGTCCTCTTCAGACTCTCTTTTGCTACCTACCCCTAATCTGCAAAATAATATAAAATCATTACCCAGAGCTTACTTTGAAAATATACTTTATTACTAAAGTCTATTTATCGAAGAAAAATAGTGAGTCAAAGCCAAAATCAGTACATGATCAGTACATGATCAGCACATGAACGTCCCGAGCGAAACGGGGCGCGGCATCTTCCTCAAGTGTCTACCGAATCGTTAGTGAGTACAGAGCTAATCATTCAGTGGCCGACCCAAAAAGATATACATCAAGACAAAAAATCAGAAGAATTGTGGACAATTTTTTCTCTCAAATTGAGTTACCTACAGCGGATAAAGTTCTGAGGGTAGTTTATAGGTAATAGTGAAAATTAACTTTAAGGAAAAGGACACAGACTAATAATTTGTCATATCGGTAATGAAGATGGTTTTCTGCCAGATGCTTTATGAGTATTTGAATCGGATACAACCGGAGACTATCACGAGGAAATGAACGAGGTCTCTTTCGAAAATTGGTTTACAAAAACTTTACAGAAGCTTGAAAGAATTGTGTTGTCTTATTAGACAATGCTTCGTATCACATTGAGAAAATTCCAACAATGGCAACAAGGAAAGTAGGTATTCAAGAATGGCTTACTTCTGAAAATATCGATTTTGATGAATTGATGGTTAAGGCAACTGGCCAAAAACAAAAATAAAACCATTTTACGATTACCGCTCTACCATTGTGAACTCAATCACATTGAGTTGATCTGGGCAGATGTAAAACAATATGTTGCAGCAGAAAATGAAACATTTACATTTTCTCACGTTAAAAATTTCAACGCTTTAAAATGCAAATGCAACAATTTATTATCGGGTACATTTTTCAATAATTTTACATTATTAATATTCATGTACGATTATGGATACCAGCGTGATGGGCAGTACACGATTTTTCGGTCCGTCCATATTTTAAATGAGTCATGTGCTCTTTAAACCGGACAATAACGGATCTCTTAGTTTGTCCAATATGCTTCCCGTCACAACCACCACAGCTAAATTTATATATATATATATATATATACCACTCTTTTTCAAATTTGATATTTTATCCTTAGAATTGTTCAGCAATTGTTTTAATGTATTGTTGGATTTATAAAACAATTTAAAAACAAAGGATTGGAAAGAAAATTTAACAGAGTAGGTTTTAAATAGTTTTAGAAATCCAACAATACATTAAAACAATTGTTGGGCAATCCTAAGGATAAAATACTAAATTTGAAGTATATCGAGTAGACTAAGAGATCCGTTATTGTCCGGTCCTGTCTAACGATATCAAAGGGTTCAAGCCAAAGCGCCTGATCGGCTTCTCAAAAGACATCGGACTTTGGTGACGTCAAGTGGGACACGACGGGCCTATATGAAGGTGTATGTGCTCAACGGCTTCACGGCCACCCACACCTACGAACTATGAATGTAAAATTGTTAAAAAATGTATCCAATAATAGATGCATTCGAAAGTTAAATGTAAGAGTAGCTTAAATAGGGACAAACAGCCAATTCTTTATAGTCCACTCTATAGTTTAGTAGTCAAGGAATAAATGTGAAGATTCCCGCCAAGGAGTTTTTTCCCGCTGGAATTAATTTTCGCCGGAGAAGGTTTATTGGTGAGAAACTTTTGTATAAAACAGTTATTAGGTTTTAGTTTACCTTCAGTCTCCGAAGACGATAATTTGGTTATCAAAACAAGCATCAGACAGTGTAATTGTGAGTGTTGGTGTAGTGGTGATGTAAGCAGTGAGTTCCGACATTGCTGAGTTAGTGAGAGTCGCAAGCTTATATTCTCATTGTATTTCTTGATAACTTTCATTATCAAAGCTTTAAATAAACAAGTAAATTCTTCGTTTTTTCATCTTTAAATGATTACAACTGAAAAATTTGGATTTGATTTTTAGTATTCTCATGTTGCGGTAACTTTGTCAGTTTTGGAATAAGAATCCGAAAAGTAGAAAATAAAGTTAGTATTGATTTTAAACGATAGTTTTTTTTATATTCTCATATTTTTTCGCGTACCTGCTAAGTAAATTGGAGCTACTCGCACGCGATTGTCCCAGCAATGGTTCATTAGCACCACATATTTCTAAAGGAATACCTTCAGGTTCTACGTGTTCATCGAACAGCGAACTGGGTGCTTGAAATGTAGATCCATTCGTTGATTTAGTCGGAGACACTTTCAAGTCTTTACGGGTCAATTCGAGTTGATCGCTGTCTCCGATCTGAACTGATGATATGGGTACGTCCAAACAAGGAGATAACAGTCTTGGATTGTTTGCTAAAAATTCGACTATTTGGGAGGCTGCTGGACGTTCTTTGGATTCGCGTTTCCAACATGATTTCATTAGACCCACACTACAACAAAAAATTTAAGACTAATACATTTGCGTTTGATGTAGTTCAGTCCTCATGGAAGAGAACCATATAATGTAAAATTTAAATAATTATTTCTTTACTGTATCAGATAATTTCAATAATCAAATAATTCTTAGGATTTAGGAGAAAGCGTACAATACTCACAGTTGTGGTTTAGTTCCTTTTGGAATTTCGAGTGTTTGTCCATCTTTTACTAATTCCAGTACTTGAGCATTACTTTTCCCTTGGAAAGGAAAGTTTCCAAAGGTTATTATCTCGTAGAGCAATATACCAAAACTCCATATATCCGAAGCGGGAGTAAACACTCCAAGAGCTAAACTTTCTGGAGACATCCATCTTACAGGTAACATTCCTCTTCTGTAAAAAAAAACAAACAAGTATATATCTAAAAGTGGCCTGGGTAGAAAAATATTTTCATGGTTGAAAAACCTTCGAGATTGGTTCCATGTACGTGATGCCGTAAATCTAATACGCATGACTGAAGATCGTGAGGAATTCCAAAGGATGATTGCCAACCTTCACTAGAATGAAGCAGGCACTGGAAGAAGAAGAACTTGGGATGGAATAGTGAAGGTTAACTGTATATTTTCCACTCAGAATAGTGGTTCAGGACCTCCAGGAATAGAAACAAGATATTAAATAGACAAAGAAACAAATTCGAGAAATTTTATGGGGACCGAGCTGTGTTAAACGGTGCGGTAAAACCGAATAAGCAACTTCTATCGATTAAAACTAGGGTTGTAGTGGAGGCAGGAAGTTGGTTGCGCTAACGTCTTTCAAATAAATGTACTGTATCCCAAACGATGACCAATTTCTTCAATATTAACAAATTATGTACTTTCTAATACAGTGGTATTTTTCAAGCAACTGCCGCCATCTCTAGGCCGGGCCAGGTACTTCTGGGACCATCTTCGTAATATCTCAATCTCAGGTTGGTTCGAAGAGATTTCTTTCCATTTTTTTGTTCAAAATAAATTGTAAAATCAAATATCAAATAAAACTATATGCTTATAACAAATACGCAGGTAGGTATTTACTTTTCCCTCAATGGCAATCACTAATATCGATTCACTTTAGTTTATGAAATTCCGGAAACAAATGAATAACGTTTATCATTGGCATTCGTATTTATATTGGTGAAGGATCAAACACCACAAGTCATATTAATTTGCACGTCTGATTAAGTGTTGCGGATGGGACGGCGGCCGGCGCGGTAACGGCAAGTTTCGACGTGTTGTACTGAATATGGAATATGCAAGTTTTTAGAAATAACAGTCGCTGAGCAGAACAGTCGAGTCTTCCGTGGACTCCTGGACCACTTCGGGAATCACGGATTTACATCTTTGAATTGTACCAAGATTTAGGCCAACAATTTCATTTTTTTTAAATCTTTACCGAAATATTTTGATGAAGACTAAAAGAAGTCGAATCGTCAAATTTTCATCTGCCTTTAAAATATTATAATGGAAACTAATTTAAAATCAAAAGGGACTTAAAATCAAGAACATTTAGATGCATTAATATATCAAAAGGTCTAAGTAATAATAAATTAAAGAAATTTCATTTTTTAGTGTGTTCTAGATAAAGTGAATAAAGTGAGTTATAAAATATGTTTTTCACTTATTTTTGTAAAATTTTGTCCAGTAATTCCACAAACACACAAATATTTGTGTTGAAATACGGAAAAATGTTTTTTTTTTCATGAGTTTGGTTAAAATTCGACAAGTACATTAATATTTATTTTTAATTGCATCTTAAAACTGCTTAATCGGTTCTACCTCAAACTGCATTTACAAGAAACGTTTAGAGATGTTGAAGAAGACTGAAAGAAATGCTAGACTCAATTCTAGGGGGAGGATTTATGAGGCAATTAGGCTTCAAAATATTAAACTTGAATAACCTGAGCACACTAATACAAACAGTAACATAATTAAACGTTTCGACAATGTTTCAACAACATCTTCAGATTGTCGGTTAACGGTTAACAGCTTTGGGGGTCGATTATACGAAAGAAAAATGTTACAGATTTATAAAAATACTGGAAAACAGCATTTTTTTATAAATAATATTTTGATTATATCGTGTTAACTCACCTCGTAAATTTGTAATAATCGTTGTCAAACATGGCTCTCGTCATACCGAAATCACCGATTTTAACAGATCGTTGCGCATTTATCAGACAATTTCTGGAAGCGATGTCCCTATGTACAAACTTAATTTCAGCCAAATAACTCAAACCTCTAGCAACATCCAACGCCATATTTGTCAATCGTTTCGGACTAACTTCTTCAGATTCTTCGATATCGGATTTTACTAAATGTCTTCTAGCTAGAAGGTACGTTTTAAGATCACCGTACAACATAAACTCCATTATAGTATAAACCGGTTCTTCTTTCGTACAAACTCCCAATAATTTAACGATATTTTTGTGATCGAAACGTTTCATCGCTTCGGCTTCGGAAAGGAAATCGAGTTTTTCTTCTGTCGTCGAACCAACTTTGAGGGTCTTAACCGCTGCGGCTGTCCAATTGTCGTTATTTTCAAGGGAGACTTCGCCTCCGTAGACAGTACCGAAAGCGCCCTCTCCAAGTTTTCTGTTTATTACGACGCATTCACGTCGAATTTCCCATTTATCGAGATCACTGGCATTACGTAAGTCGAACGGTATACCTAGAGATCTATAAAAATTCGCGTGATTATTTCAAAACTGATTCTTAACCTACCGTTTACTCACCTCATATAATTCTTTGTTTTTTCTACTTTCGAATCGTACCGCCTCTTCATATAATAACAAACGGCGACAACTCCTATCAATAAAACACCTGCTACGATTATATTTAGAATGATGACGGCCGTTTGACATTCTACGTTGAAAGCTACGGCTAATGCTTCTAAAGCACAACTAGGTGGTGGCGGTGTACCGTCTTCTGGTATACCTCCGTTTTGATTCAACCATATAATGTTTGTGCCATTCAAGACTAAATCCCCTCCGAGAATTTCGGGTTTATCGTCGGTGATGTTCGGGAAAAAATTACCGACGATCGATTTAGTGCCATTTATCCACTGGACCAGATTGATAGTTGAAAAACGAGATGGACCACCGCGAAATTTGATGTGACCAGACACACCGTGAAAATCCACTTTTTGAATATATTCGACGAGTTGTCTGGAATTTAGGAAAAAAACGGTTCGGTTATAATTTATTACATATTTTTTCAATCGAACCGATGGTGTAGACACCCGTTTATATTTGATAATACAATAGAACATTAATGAATTAAACTTCGATAACATAATAACCTCTATAAATTCATAAAAGGTTGTGTTCGAAAGCTCTTTTACTTAAAATACGAACACTCTATAACTTAAGCGAATAATTTGAGCTTCGTTTCTCTGTAACTCAAAGTTGTAACGACGACGACATTTGTAATTTCAATTATCTATCAATAGGGTCCCTGTAGACCACGTATTTACCAAATGGCTTCAAATGTAAACAAGGGACTAAAGTCTAAGTACAGTAACTTATTTGTATGTAATTGAAGCCTTTGATGAAGGGCAGATCAACAAAACCTAGTTCCTTTATGGGCTGCAGATCACTGCCTTTAGATTATGGATAGATGACTTATTATAACAAACAAAATCCAGTGATTTAGATGTCAATCAATCGGTGACTAATGACGATTCTTCAGAAATATCTATCTGAAGGTGGTCAGGATACTAATAACCATGTTAACAACTTATTATTGAGCTATTAATAGGCTACGCCATCTAGAAGGACTATAAAGAGTTTGAAGAACCTGGAAAAAGCGTTGGAACCAATAAAACAGAATCATCCAGTGATTTAGATGTCAATCATTCGGTGACTAAAGACGATTCTTCAGAAATACCTATCTGAAGGTGGTCAGGATACTAATAACCATGTTAATAACTTATTATTGAGCTATTAATAGGCTACGCCATCTAGAAGGACTATAAAGAGATTGTAGAACCTGGAAAAAGCGTTGGAACCAATAAAACAGAACCATCCAGTTATTCAGATGTCAAGAAATGGTGACTAATGACGAATCAGTCGCTGATCCTACGGAATTTGGGCCAGAAAGAAATAAAATTTTGCAAGGGAAATTTCTACATTTCTAATGGTTTGGGTTTTGGGTGTTGTCGCCAGATTTGTCTTAATTTAGTCAGTTAAGGTTATTAAATCTGGGACAGTTTCACAATTAAATAGGACACCTTTATTTTTCAGATTTCTACCAGAATTTTGTTATAACCTATATCAAATATTATTTTTTAAAACTCTACTTCTTTTGAGTTGGGTTAAAGATAAACATCGCATATTGATAGTCAATGATATAACTTTGACCAAAGGCAATAAAATGAATGACGGGCTTCAACTCCATTGAGGGTAATTAAAAATCAATTTCTTCTAGCAAATACAACGGTGGAGTGCGAGGAACACACGTGCATTTTGTGTATCTAGCGCACATTATCTGTGTCGAATCCGAAAGATCGTTCGACGAGCGCACAAGAAAATTTGATTAGGTTAGATTAGGTTAGGTTAGGCGCACCAATAAAATGTTTACGATTTGATTGTTTACTCTCTGGATGCTAAACAACAAATAAAATATTAAACATAAAACACCCCACCGGATGATTTTAATACGAATTTCTCCGAATTATCTCTGCAGTTGCAAATTCTCAGAGCTACCTGTAGAGTATGTCGAGTTTACCTAGTTGATAGTATAATATAAAACCCCCGTCATAATATGTTTGACTATGACTATAATCGCATTGATGAGAAAGTATTAACTCTGTTGTTAACTCTTTTTCTTCTTTTATTTACGGTAATAAACATTTCAAGCTAAGTACCGTCTTGATACCTGCAAATGTGCGCTCGATGCACCCTCATACATAAACTGTGCGCTCGATGCACGCATTCAATACAACATCACAACTTCAACTACTGGATCAAGGCATATTTTCGAAAATTCATTTGCATTTAACCTAGCTCCTAAACAAAGCTCATGGTCGAACCTCTGTAAGTAAAAATATAACCCAATAAAAGCTCTTCAACTTAAAGCCTAGGCAAATAAAAGCTTCTATAACTCAAATTATATAACGTTTTGGTCTTCATCTTAATGAAGTTCTACTGTACTACTTTTATAAATAAATTATTATTATTCCCATTAGATTTTATTGAATAACTTATGGTGACTAAGTAAAAGTAAAAATTTTACGTAAAAAAGAGAATACCTTCACAATATGGAAATATGCAATTTAATAGGCATCTCCTTAATGGCGAACATATATACTACATGAAAATTTCAGTATATTTGTATTCTGATAAAGGTATTAGAATTAATTAGTTGTTTACGATTTTTTCCCCATAATAGATCTTTTATAATTATTAATTAAAAATTTTAATGTATTTTCCATGTTTTATTTCGATATATACGAGGGTTGTTTAAAAGTTTTCCACCTAGCATAGAAAGAAAAAATATTTTTCCACAAACACTTCTGCAAGCGGGACTTTAAAGTTAGCTAATAGGAATAAGTTGCTAGGAGCCATATATGGTTAACACAGTGAGTGGTCAACCAATTTGGAGTGCGATTCGTGGGGGTTTGATATCTTGTTGAAGACAGTCAATGAATAAAATCCCATGACTAAGAGCTATATAGCTTTTGCCTACTTGTGGTCCAGTAACTTAGCCTGTTGAAACCCCAGTTGTAAGTTTCTCCGTTTTCCATCGCCTGTACGATATCTCCGTTGAAAAGTTGCACATTTCCGTTCATGACAATGCCTTTTTCGATATGTAGAGTCTTGCACTTAGACATCCCAAACTCCATATGTATATCGGTGGAGAATCGATGTATTAAATCGAGAAGATGATTGATTTGATACTTATTTGTATTAATGTTGTATTTGTATCATTGAGCATGGTAGATAGTGGATTCATTGCAAGGCAGAGCCAAAACGGACTCAAGGAGTCGCCCTGGTATATTCGTTATTGAAAGGAAGCTTACAATAGTTGGGTGGAGTTTGTAAATCTGCAAGACCTCCACGATCCAGGAATGAGACACACTATCAAACGCTTTCTTGTAATCCACGAAAGCAGTGTGTATATTCCGGTGATCTCTCTGTGCTTGCCGAAGTATCACAGAGTCCATGATAAGTCGTTCTTTGCACCCTTGATGATCTCTTCTGCAACCTTTCTGTTTCTCTAGTAAGATGTTGTGTTCTTCGACGTGCCTATAAATTCTGTAAGTGATACAAGCTGTAAGTATCTTATATAAAGTGGGTAGGCACGTGATGGGTCTGTACTGAGTGGGGTCATCCGAATGAGAGCTCTTTGGAAGTAAATGAGTGGACCCCAGTGCTAAAAATGTTGGGGATATCTTCTGTGTACGCTTGGGACTTTCTTATACCAGAAGTTTTGGATATTATCAACTCCCGGTGCTTTCCAGTTGTTAGTATTTACTGATTCGGATTTAAAGTGAGATCATATTTAAACTTACTTGGCCGTTTCTTTGGAATGTAGATCATAGACAGCTTCAGAATTTTCGTTGACCAATTGATTTAATGCTAGTGCGAATGTCCAAACACCATCATAAGCAAAACCAGCATATTCGGAATTTGCAATTTGGGGTTTGCTTTTATGTACTAATTTCTTCCATTCACCTATGGTTATATTCTCTTGCATTACGGCGTCGTCTGGACCATAATAGGCATGTGCTAAAGAGAAATAACCATTTGCTGCCTGAAAAAATTGAATATATTCGGTATAACAACATTTGAAATAAGATTCAGATCAAATTAAAGCAGTGGAAACTGTATGCTACCTGACTGATAAAATCTTTTTTATATAGTTCACATTTTTTGGATACTACTGATGAGTAAATCATCAGATGGTTCAATACCATTGCCTAGCGTTCCTAAAACTTATAGAGATTGAAGTGCAATCTCATTTTTTTGGTCCAATATCATTGCCTTGCGTTCCGAAAATTTATGGAGATTAAAATACAATCCAGATCATTGTATTGTCGTATTTTTGCCTCTTCATATACAGTAGTAAAAATTATAAAAATATTTAAATTAACCTTCGAAGTATTGTTAATTCGTATCGTGCTAAATCTAGTAAACGAAGCGGATATTGGCAGACATAAAGGTTAAAAACAAGCTAATCAATATGCTTTCTCATGATGAAGATAAATAGAATTGTTTATTTTTTGTACATTTTCATTTCGAAAGAATTTTCTACCGTTCATCATTAATAAAATACCCCTCTGTCAATTTGTCAAATCTTTTAGTTCACAGATAGTCTTGTAAACGTCCCAGTACTCCAATCGACTGATTGAACTAATAAACTTGTCCATTTTTCGAATACTTTCATCTGTTTTTATAGTTGAATGACCGTTATTTATCCTCAATATGATTAATTTCTACTCATACCACTTTTGAAAAGTTGTTACATTATTATCATAGGCAAATTCCACTTTTTTATTAGCTTCTTAGCTTTAAAACAAATTCTAACATGTCTCTATCAATAAATCATTTATTTCCTTCAATATAAGTGGAAATAAAAGGCGACATTTACTATTTGGAAATTTCAAGTCAGTAGAAAAAATTGAATGCCTGAATGAATGAGATTTTTTATCGTTCGTTTACCAAACGAAGTCTAAGTCATGTAAACTTTTCCATAATTTGTCTCTTTAATGTGTGATGAAGTTTCACCTCCATTATTATCTACTAATATTTGATCAAGAGTAGGCAAATGAATCCATTCTTCTGCGGATCAATTATTTCATTGTACCATCTATTTAGAGGAGTTTTCTCCCAGTTAATGTTTTAGGTTCTACTTCAATACTTTCTCGTTGCTTCGACAGTCAAATAATGAATTCTTCTCCAATTCCACTAATATTTGAACACTTAACGACAACTTCGAAATGTAAAGTTGTGTGATTTGGTCCATTCTTTAGTTTTAACAAGGGAATATTAGAACATAAATACATACATAAAATAAAATTGTGGCTACTTAAAATTCAATTTACCTCGATCATTTCTGCAGTACTGCAATTGATTTTTTCGGTGTTATTATTAATATCGGTATCGTACCAAACGTTATTCAACCAAACTGGCAAAAACCATACGTAACCTTCCTTTGCTGTCATTTCTAATTGATAGGCTTCGCACATAACAAGTCTTGCGTCGTGATCCATTACATCAGCTATGATTATTCGAACGCTTTGTTTCTTTAGATCGGTCAAATACTGTAACAACAAAATGCATATTTGAATAAAAGTATAACATAAAACTGTTTACTATCAATGCAGCAGCAACACTCAGAGAGTTAAACCGAAGACGACATCTTGGTGGTAGTTAACAGTACTAAAAAATTACGAATAGTACAGTTTCTGCGCATGACGCTATTTAATTGTCATTTGTCACCTTATTTGGTATTTCGTAGTCATGTTGAATATATTTCAATGTTATTATGATTCATTTATAATTGAATAGTAGACTTTTTTTGTAAATTGGAGTAAAGTAGCTAGTTAAGTATCCGAAGAACATATACGTCATTGTATGGTTTTTGAGTTGCGACTAAAAACATTTTCGTTAGAGGTAAACCTAACCAAAAGTGGTTCTATAAGTTTAAATCAGGCAATTATAATATTTCAGACACCTATAGTTCATCAAGACTAACATTAGACAAGGGAATGCTATGGGCAAATGCATTCAGACAATCTAGAAACTCTTCAACAACTTCGATCATTATTCGATCATCTAAGAGCATAAGATTGAAAAAATGGACAGACCAGGTGTATGGGTCTCCAATAATCTGTCAGAATACAACAAAGCCAAGCGATCCATCACATGCAACGTATTGTTTCAACGGTACCATTTTTTGATCGCTTGGGCACTGGAGACGAAAAATGGTTCCTATATGATAAACCAAAACCGAAAAGATAGTGACTTTCTCCGAATGAATCTGCACAAAATACTGTGTTTGTTCTTGTGTATTTAGTGGAGTATACAATGAAGTTTGAAGGACAGAAACCTGAACAAACTGTTAATGTAAATTTTTATTGTGAACACTTGGCTCGAGTAAACAAATATTTACTTGAGGTGATTTTAAATGAAAAAAAGTCCAAGAAATACCATACTGTGAAAGACGAACCTTGTAAAAAATTAATGGACTGAGGTGAGAGGTAGTACCTCACACACGGTACTACAAAATTTTTTAGTGACAAAAATTTTTGATGATGTCAAAATGTCATTTCGAGATATTCTATTCAAAATCAATTGATTGATTTTGAATCATTTTTAAAAACAATATTTTGCACTAAACAATAGGTGATGTTTGATAAAAGATGAATAGTTACATTGCAGATGTCCTTTGAATTTACGACTCTCTCCAGACAAGATTTCCAAGTACGGATTCAATAAGTGATATAGCACAGGGTGTATAACACTTCATCAATGTCAAGTCGTATGAATGAGTGACGTTTTTTAAATTTTTATTCTTCTGTTTTGACATTTTAACTATTAATAATGAAAATTTCAATAAAATTGTTAAAAAAAAAGTTTATTTCAGAGACATCTTTCAGTGTGTAATTTATTTATTTTTTATTTGATTGGCGAGCCTCCAACTGATCAGTCAGATGAATTATAAGTGTACTTTCACATAATTCTACTGGTTAAAAACGTAGTTAAAAAAAAACACAAAAAAATGATATATGATTATAAAAAACTTGAAATAAAAATAAACGGAAATTTGAAAAAAAAAGTAGAAATTTTTTAATAAAACCAGATGATGTTAGAGTAATAAAATAAAAGTAAATAAATAAATTCGACTAATTTGACAAGGTGACATCAAATTATAACCTAACAAACTAAACATGAAATTAGTCAGTGACATTACCGTGAAAACATTCGAATTCAAACGATATTGATGGAAATTTCTAAATAAAAATTTCAATTTCTGATGTTGTAGATGTATTAGGGTTGTCAAAGCAACAATTAGAACTTATTGGTTCGCGTCTTAAGGAGTGGAACTTATAGAAAAACCATGCAACAGCTTCAAACTCATTCCTAACTGTTGTGTATTTTCTCAACAATGTGAAATTTTAGATTTTTGTAATTGAAAATTCATTGTCTCCATTCCCATCCATTGCCTGATAATTTGGAAGATAACAGCGACGAGAAGGTTGAAAGTTTTTACCAAGATATCAGAACGATCGAATTTCGGTACCAAGGGCGATAGGATCCAGCAACGAAGGGTGATGTTTGTTTTCGAAGAGGGAACAAAAACTTCAATTGTGGTATTTGACGTTAAAATACAAAATGAAATCTCAGACCTATTAAAAGGGTAACGCGCCGGCGTGTTTCCTCGTAGCACTGGAAAAAGTAGTACTAAATGTGCACTAGAGGTACCATCTTTAATAAACTATCGCAGATGCTTCCCTACACAGACGACTTATATCTAGAGCTCTAAGAAAAGCTAAAGAAACTTTTGTAAATTTTGATAACGTCGCAAATAATATGGGACTACAAATAAATGCCAAGAAGAGCGAAGTGCTATAAATGCTGATTATTATATTACAATTGGAGAATATCTACAAATCTACAAGACGTTGACTGTACTAATTTCAATTTTTGACTCGGAAACCTGGTCTAACAAAAATATCGACTTTCGAGACAAATATATTGAGAAAAATTTGCGGAACTTTCCAAAACAATAACGTCGGGAATTCTACAACTTATACAGAGGATCAGGAAACAGACACCTCATAACAACAACCAAGATTAGCAGGCTTAGATTGGCAGGACATTCAGCTACCATCGACAACAGCGTGTCCACTAAATTAACTTCAACGAGCAGTAGAGGCAGAGGGAGACCAAAGTTAAGATGGAGAAACGTGGTCTCCGAAGATGCTACAAAGATTGTTGCAGCAAAAAAAATGATCCTTGTAAGAGAACGGAGAACATTTTCTCTGTAGGAAAATCATAACCGAAGAATGCTGTCGACTAAATTCTATTTCTGTTAGTAATAGATAAACCAATAAAGGAACTTAGATTCACAAGATCATATCCTTTCGACAGGACTATTCAATAATAAAATAATAATTGGAGTTAACGAGATAATGATACGATAATTTACTTAAGAGCTATCGATGTAATTAACAAATTGTAAACAACAAACTAAACGAAGTTTAGTAATAATCGACAGCAAAAATTACTTTGATGATGAAATTGATGTATGTTTCGCCATGTTAAGCGATAATAATGAATTTTATTCTACGAAATAAAAAAATTATCAATCAAATAAACATCAATTACATATAGAATCGCTACAGAATAACGTAATTTATCATGATGATGGTATTAACGATGTGATTATTAATTACACATGCAGCAATCAATAAAGTAGTATAATAATAAAATAAAGAATAAAGAAAGGAAAAGAAAACCGCAATGACAAGATTTTGCAGAATCGAAAGAGAACAAAGGGGCGATATAGACGCAAAGATAAACTGCTGAATGGGAGAGAACAAGGACGATGGGAAATCAAGAAAATGTCTCAGAATATACAGAGCAGAAAATCCAAGAAGAAGAAAAGCAATAAATACCTCGGAGAGAATGTTATATCCGCAGAGATCCTGAAATTGGGCAGCCAATGCTTAATAACAAAATTAATACAAAAGAGACTACAAAGTAGATGTAATAGTGCCGATACATAAAAAGGTGACCAAGATATGTAATAGAATAGATTCTAACCTTATATTTATACCGGACTACAACAGGATCGGATTAGGTATGATCGCAAGGCCTTTGTCTGTGTCAGTACATTTCGAGCTATGAAACAGTGTGTACTATATAGTTCGATAGTGTCTTCCAAAAGGCGCAAATGTTTGCCCGTTAAGACAAAAATGATAGTTAAAAGTGTTTAATTAACGTTTGTAGGCGAGGCCACGAAAAATACCTTACATTGTAAGACAATTCAGCTTTAACAAGCATCCTTGAAAGTTCAATTAGTAAAATTGTGAATAATTCCATACGAAAAGACAATGGTGTACCAAAGTGCATTGATCTTTCAGGAAGACTAGATTCGCGCAATCTTTATTGCCACGTTGTTATTAGCTTTAAGGAGACTGTTCCAAGAAACTGATGGTGAGATTAATTGTTTCACTACTACTTTGTGGCTTGGGGTTTTTATTAAAAAGAATGGACAAAAGGACAAAAGGCAAGTTATAATGGAGTCGCTGCGCTTGCAAATACTTGGAATAGAATATCTCGAAAAAATAATAACAACTAGATCGGTAAACTGAACGATAATATTCCTAAATGAGACTTGGTACGACACTCATGAAACACCCAGTAAAGGATGGGTTGATACTCCAAAAAATGTTAAACGAAAGCTCCGTCTAAGAAAAGTAAAAGAAAAAGTATTGACTCTCTGAAGCTATGACCTTTTCCCATCTTTCTGGCAATTTGTGGATCCCCTCTCCAAAAGAACTGCGCCAATTGGCAGCCAAGAATGAATCAAGCCAATTTTTGATATCTTGCTCTGATGTGAACCCCGTATTCCAGTGAGGGCGTTCTGCATCGACAGGAACATATGGTAGTTAGAAGGGGCAAGGTCTGGGCTATAAGGCGGGTATAGGACTTAGGATTAACAGGAATAGTAACGTGGGGCCGAGCGTTGTCATGATAGAAAATTATTGCCTTGTGTCTGGTCGCATATTCCGGGCGTTTTTCGGCTACTGCTCTCTTCAAACGGATTAATTGTGTTCGGTAACGTTCTCAGTTGATGGTTTTACCCGGATTTAGCAGCTCATAATACAGCACACCCTTCTGATCCCACCAAATAGAGAGCACTACCTTCGCGCCATGGATATTCGTCTTTGCCGTTGAATTAGCTGGTTGGCCGGATTTCACATATGATTTTTTGCGCTTGGGGTTGTCATAATGGATCCATTTTTCATCACCAGTAACAATCCGATGCAAAAATGACTTCCTTCTGGGGCGTTCCAGCAGCATTCCGGATATGCAAAACCGCCTTTCGGCTTGAGTTCATATGGAACCCAATTTTTTTGCTTTTGAGTATATCCAGCTGCTTTTAAACGTTTTGAAATAGCTCCTTGAGTGACACTCAAAGATTCTGCGAGCTCTTCTTGTGTTTGGCAACAATCTTCATCGAGTAATGCTTCCAGTTCTTCATCTTCAAACTTTTTTGGCTGTCCAGGACGTTCATCGCCTTCCAAGCCAAAATCACCACTTTTAAATAGTGTAAACCACTTTTAGCACGTTCGCTCAGCTATAGTATGTTCACTATAAACTTCCACCAAAATACGATGACTTTCGGCACCATTTTTCTTAATATTAAAGTAATGAAGAAGAGCTCTCCGCAATAGCACTTTTTCAGGAACAAATTTCGACATATTTGAGTGAAAAAAAATTGTTGTTAACGCTTCAAATGAATGACATAATATGGTTTTTTAAAATTATCACGAAAATTTTCTGCTTGAGGCTAACTTCAATTTGTAAGCAGAATTACCGTTACGCATTTAGACTTTATCAAAAGTACTTAACCAGGTTTCCTCCAAGAAGAACTTTCGCTTCGGTTAGTCGTTTACGAGTAAACCTGAACGGTAAACAAATAAAATAATATTCCATCTAATTATCAATATTATTTAATTGACATTTGTAAATATTCCCTCAGTAATCCATAGATTATATGATAGTTGCAGATATTGTACGTGTTTTTATTAATACTACTATCAACATTATTATCCTTGTGTACACATTGATGTATATTTATTTCACTACGATGCGCATTCATGATACGTAGAAATATCAATTAAGATAATGCATTTTCCAAACAATCTTTTTTTAGGTTTGTTATTGCGGTAAACGCCCACGGTTTATACAGAAAAACATTTTAGATGATGATCGAATTTTCATAGAAAATTATATTTATTTAAATAGCGTTTATTGTACGCGATTGGAATTCATCGATATTTCAAATAGTCAAAATCGTAAATGGACAAATTTAAGTAACAAGTTGAAAAAAAATATTTTTTACAACACCCCAATAGAACTCAAATATGAACAATTTTAGTAACGCTGCTGGATCTAAAACATTCAATATCGCACATCTAAATCTAAAAGGGGTAAAACACTTTTTTTATAAAACGTGAAAATTGATTACTGTGTCCCCGTGCACCGCAGAAGTGTTCTGATTAGAAATTATGATTTTAAAGTCGTGTTTTTCTCATGTAATGGGGCTAAAAATTGGGGTTTTTTCCTTATTGCAAAGTTTGTTTATTATTATTATTATTCTGAGTTGAGTCCGTGTTGTTGAATCAAGTTCTTAGTTAGGTCTCTTTTAATGAATAACCAGAAATTTGAAATTCAATAGAAATCTGTATTATTTATAATTAATTCGGGCGATATATTGATTTGAGACAAGCAAATAAGGGTTTGTTTAATGATGAATTACAAAAACGCCCTAGTAGTAACGAAATCAGTCAATATTGTTAATTAACAGTACTCTGAAATCAACTAATTTTAATTATAAAATATTTATCTTTCTCATAAATATTCAATAAAACTTAAAAAATAAAGGATAATAACTTTGTACGACCTTTCTGTTTGTTCTTTCTCATCGTCTTTACTAAAATTGGCGCCTCGCGATTCCTGAAATGCTTCGACGTCACAAAATATACTTTGTTTCATTTCTACAACTTTGTAAGGTTTTCCCGATTTTTTTTTGCTGTAACAATCAAAGTCTTGTGTTGTTTTGGCATGTAGAGTGGACCCGAATGCAAATATCTTTCGATTCGTTTCTCAATTACACTATGGACTTTGCCGCTCTCATTTTTTGAGTTATCGACAGAAATTTATTTTTTTATTGTCCGTCGAAATTGTCTGAGTAAAAAATTACGTCAATTTCTATAACTCTGTAGTGACCGAGCTCTTGGAAATCGAAGATACAGAACTGCAAGGCGACGAACTAAATTTAATTAAAACGATAAATGTTGTTGCTGCTTCTACACAAAAAAATATTGGCAGACGTGAGTTTCATCATTTTCCGAATTTATCGATATCCTGCATAACCTGACAACATTTAGAAAACCTCCACATTGATTTCTCCGAACGATATCAAGACACTTTGAGCCTGGCTGTTGAATCAGTTTTCAATTGTTCAACACAGCGATATCACTTCAGCTGGAAGAGCTCATTAAATTGACAAGAACGAGGAAATAAAATCATATCAAGAATTTTGGATACAAAAACCGATATCACAATAATTGTACCTTGGATTGTGGTCAATAGTTCACCGATTTCTGATAGCATTCCTGTCTTCATATTTGTGTGAACTTGGATTTAGTGCTGTGGCAACGCTGCTTACTAGAAAGACAAATTGTTTGCATGTTACCGAACGTGACGACTTGCGGTTGTTCTTGAGTTAATTGGGAAAAATTTATTGAACAAAATCAGATTCATCCTTAACACGTTAGTTTTTTTTTATTGAAATCGATTGGTTGTGTTATTTTTAATAAAATATATTCCGTCAAAAATACTGTAGTTGCGTTTCAATAATTATTCTCATTGTCAGGAATAGCCACCTAGAGTTAACTTGAGACCTCAGGTCTCAATTTAACTTTTGTGGGTTATAATAAAAGTCTAGTTTAGAATGAACGTTTAGTAGGTAAAAAAATAGGTAGAGGTGCTAAAAAATAAGTTGTTTGTCAATGTGAGCAGCAGGCAAAATAAGTTTTGGAACCTCTGATCTATTATATTAGACATTGCACAAGAAATTAATTGTTATTCGGTTTTAGTTGCCACAATAGATATCATTATAGAGATTTATCAAATATTTATAAATAAATATTTGTTCAATATTATTAAATTCAACAATAAAAGTGTGAAAGTTGTCCAAGGCGTGAATAATATTGGACGGTTCCTTTGAAATTTACCCTGATGCTAATGTGGCGCCACCCTTATTTAACACATTTCGAGGGACACTTTTCTTATGCGCAGATTTTCCCCCTTATCTTTACCCTCCATATGTGCCATTTTAAAGTTTCGAAAAACTTTTTTTCCTTTAATTTATTACCTTAAATCACTGGGTTGAATGATTGAATTATTTGTTGGTTTGACTAAATTTGAACGAATATTGATATTGATTTTTATATTAGAATTAACGTTGATCGAGAAAAAATAAATAAATTTCATTTTCGGTTACTCTCTTTATAGCTTTGTTTCAAGTAATAAAGTTACACAAAGTTTTTTTTCACTTGTTATTCACGTATAAATACAACATTTGATTTTAATGAAGTGAAGGTCAAAAGAGGGAACGGAAGCAGACGTTAGAATACATGAAATATTCGCTTAGAATGAACTCGATTTTATCTGCTCATCCGATTTTGATTATTTAATTTTTACATTCCAAAACAAAACCCTAAAAAATATACTCCGTTACAATTTGAATACAATATTTGAAGCGACACGGTTAAATCTGTTGTAATAAGATACGAGGGCCGTTTATTTTTCAACCTCCGATCGCTCCGTGCAGACGCTACACGGGCAAAAGAAAGCGGCCACGCGCTGTAGGCCGGGACTCCGTATATATGGGCTTGAGGACTGCTTTATAGATCAGTACTTGTTTTTCCTCAAGCTTAATCGCTTGTCCAGGTACATACCAACATATTTGACAGCATCACGTTGAGGTAGGGCTTGTTTTGAGTAATTTCTGGGCATTTACCTTTGCGGTTGGTGAAGGTTCCCTGGACTGATTTCGATTCGTTTGCTTTAATGCGCCATTTCTTCGGCCTTTTTTCTGTCTTGTTGAGATCTGCCGTGAAGATGAGGTAAAGCAGCGGTCCCAGGACACTGCCTTGAAGAACTCCGGCGTTTATTTTGTAAAGTGGTGTTTGTTCATCATGGTAGTTAACAAAGAAATATCGATCATGTAAGTAGGAATGAAGGATTTGGTAGCAATTAATAGACAAGGATTTTCTGATTTTAAATAAAAGACCATCAAGCCCAACCTTGTCAAAGGCCTGAGTGATGTAAAATTAGATTTGGAGCAGTAAAAATAAAAGCGCCTATGTAGTCTGACATGATAATGTCACGGAGTGGGATCGAACGACTTCCTAGAGAAGCGGCGGAGAGAAAAGCCTAAGCTAGTCAAATATTTCTTCATAAAGTAATAATATATTATTATGAAGAGTAAGAAAATAAATAGATTAACGTATTCAAATTACATCTATATGAAACCTTTTATATTTTTCTGGGGATCTGGAAAAAAACCAAAATCTTCACACGTATTGTTTAAAATGACCTTTATTAACCTCTATACAATGTAATAATCCAATTGCAAATCATTCTCGTCGAATCAATGGATTGCAAATGTATTTAAAATATTCTGTTGTGAGCTGGTTGAAGACAAAAAAAAATGGAAAGTTGTCTAGAGTTCAACGATAATGTTTATGTCTATCTAATAAAAGAGTAAACGTAAGCAAAGATTGATTAATTCTAGAAAAACGCTAAAGAAACATTAATATTAGATTTAACATTTATAATATTGATATATTTTTAGCGTTATAAGGTGGGCGGAAAAGTTCCATAGCTGCCACATAGATGGTAGTATTACATCCATATGATTTCCATCCATCAAGCCTTAACCTTCAAAAGACACGTGTAGAAATTTGGCAGCTGTTGTACTATTAGTTTGTGAGTTATAGCATTTTGAGTGTGTTAATAAAGAATTGCTTCTTGGCAAAAAAATACTGTTGAAGCCATCATAAACAAGAAAATCAACCGTTGGAAAGATGTGATTAACTAAATTTAAACGAGGCGAAATGGATGATGCACGATGTGGACGCCCCAAAGAGGCTGTAACCCACTAACACATGAAAAGAGTCAACAAAATAATTTGAATTAAATAGTAGAGACTATAAAGATATCAAAGGAAAATGTTGTACACATCGTGATATGATAGTTGGATACACAAAAGCTCTATTCGAAGTGGGTGTGGTGCGAGTTTAAAATCGATCAAACACAACGA
This sequence comes from Diorhabda carinulata, assembly GCF_026250575.1. Classification (NCBI taxonomy): domain Eukaryota; kingdom Metazoa; phylum Arthropoda; class Insecta; order Coleoptera; family Chrysomelidae; genus Diorhabda; species Diorhabda carinulata. The sequence continues at coordinate 5,621,684 of NC_079471.1, forward strand.
ATTTTTAAATCTGAGCAGTGTTGGGAGCTATTTAATCATTTCACACCATCGACAGTCAGCCGAGAGGAATGCACGTGATGGTGCGATTCCAAAGCAAAAATTACGTGGCGTTTGAAGAACGAAATCGCAAAAAAGCGGCCCTATTTGAAGAAGGAGAAAGTACTAATTCAAGAACACAGCACCGTGTCACAAATCGATGGAAATGATGGTAAAATTGCATAAATTTGGCATAGAATTGCTTCACTAAATAGCTTTAAATCGCATTCTACATCGTTAATTCCAATTGTTTTTTATTTATTATAAGGAAACGCGGTAACTAGTTGGAAAGAAACTGAAATGGTTATTTAAAATGGTGTAGACACTACCATACGAAATCTTCGTGGAATCTATTGGCTCTATCAATTTTACTTTGTAGATTTCCTTCAATATCTGCTTCCACAACCAAGTTGAAACTTCCCAATAATGATCGATTTCGATATAGGAAAGTTACCACCATACTTTTCAAGTTTTTATCTCGACGGTATTTTATGTGCTCAAAAAATGCTTAAAGAACGTACGGAAATAAGATCAATATTTGACTGACAATATTTCGAGTATATTCAACTGATTTCTGCAACATGTACGAGTATTTTGTACCAACCCATACACTAACAATTAGACCAAAAATAACTGAAATGAAGAACAGAAGATGAATAAGAGGAATAAGGACAATACAGTGACTTTTCTACAGAATAGGTGCATACTACGAAGACATTGAGAGAATTTAGAGGTACTAGATATCATCAAAACACTTTGATCAAGTATAGTCCACGTAAAACCAATGAATAATTAACGGAGTACTAAGTAGACCGAGAGTTTAGAGGTTGGTAGGCTTCCAGCAATTGACAGACGACAGAATAAAGTTGTTTTTCATCAATTGGATATGAATTGGAGTGGTGTAAGTGCGGGGAAGTGTGAAACACTAACTATTAGAATGCAGTAGTATCGGAAGTGACATCAGAAAAAGATTTTATTTTACCATGCTCTATGGATTGTATGGAGGAGTCGTTTTGGCGTTTCAACCACACAAACTGTACCTAGAAGATATTTTGTTCAAGACTTTACATCTTACTGTTCTTCTTTGGCGAAATGGGCAGGACACTAGCAAAATAGATGCTCTGCAGTTTCCGTGGCTTGCTATTACATCCCTCAATAACTCGTGTGACTAATACTCAGATGGCGCAATCATTTTCAAATCCATATGATGTTTATGAAGTACCAACTTTCAAAAGACTATGTGTAAAATTTCATGACATTTCGATTAGTCACAAAACATTGACAGCCAATCAAGTGAAGCTACTTTTGTTATTTTCAAAGCAATGGATACAAAACAATTTCGTGTGTTAATTTATCATTACTTCTCGATGAAAAAAATACTGTACAAGCTCAGCAATGATTTTGAAAGTGTTATCCGGACCCTGCTCCATCGAAAAGAGCCATTTGTTTATTGGTTTGCTGTTGTATTCACCGATTATGGTGAACGTTTTGGTCTCCTAATTGAGGTGGTTACTTCAGAAAACATCAAAAAGTCTACGAATTGGTTATATCTACTCGTAAATTAAAATTGCGTGAGGAAATATGTCAGAATGTAGTGTGTTTACAATTAAGCATGAATATTTGACCATGAGAAATCTTTTTTCAAAGTGGGTGTCGCGTTTACTCACAGTAGATCAAAAACAACAACGTGTTGATGATTTAGAGCAGTGTTTGGCTATATTTACTCGTAATAAATCGGATTTTTGTGTCGACATGTGACGATGGATGAAACATGAATCCACCACTTCACTTCGGAATCAAAACGATCATCTTTTGAGTGGATTGCAGCCGGTGATCCACATTCGTAGCGTCTAAATGCACAACAGTGAGCTAGAAAGATTATGGCTTCAGTATTTTGGAATGCGCATGGGATATTGTCCAAAAAGGAGAAACAATCAAAAGCGAATACTACATAATATAGTCGTTTGAATGCAAAAATCAAAGGAAAACGGCGAGTAGAAAAAACCAATGTTTCACCGATTCACAATTCGAGGGCAACGATCCTTAAATTGGGCAAAATACACTTCGAATTGCTTCCTTATCCACCGTATAGTCCAGATCTGGCTCACAGTGGCTACTAACTAATCGCTGATATCAAAAAAACGCTAGCCGGTAAGAAATTCAGCTCAGATGAAGAAGCAATTTGTGAAACTGAAGCCTACTTTGAAGCAAACGACAAATCCTTCTACAAGCACGGCATCGAGAAGATAGAGAAGCGTTGAAATGATTGTATTCGTCTCGAAGGAAATTACATTGATGAATATCTTCAATTTTTACAAAAAAAAATGTATTTTTTTTTGGTCACACGCCTGATGTGTTAGTTTAGTATGCATTTAATTGATTGCTTAGTGGCAGCTCTGTTTTAATTTTGGAATGCATGCTTATTAATCTTGCTAAAGGCGTATCGCTAATATTTTCTATTCTAGAGAAAAAATATAAAATTTGAATTTCGCAAACCTGGAAGGAGTTATGACTAGCAACTCTGAACAGTTGAATTAAATCACAGAGAAGATCAGTTTGATTTTATTTTAATCTTATAATTTATTAGATATTTGTTTTATTATCAAATTTGCGAATAAAATAATATTTTTTAAAAACATTGCTGTTTACTAAAATTATTTTCGACTTTTTAGTTAAATACTTTTCAAATATTTAATTATAGAAATTTGTATTTACATTGTAAGCAAATGAATGTAGATACCCAAATAAAATAACAGTTTACGTGAGAAACCGAATTTTCTGGCGGCGTTGCCAAAATTTACTGCGATTGCAAAATACTGAATAAAATCATTAAAACAAATAAACATTTTTAAAGATTCTTTTTCGAAAACAAGTAGGTATGTTACGCAGATGGCTTGCGTCCAAAAAAAAAAATGATTTAACGATATACATCATCAAAAATGCCCATTATTGAAGGTATGTAAGGACCACGAAAACAAATTCTATCAATAACATTTCGAGTAGTTAGTTTTGATTGACTGTATTATTCAAATTGTTGTCCTCTTGACCTTTAATTGTATAATTCTCCATTCGAATACGTTGTTGATAAAGTTGCTGTGTGTTACTATATGACCTACTAGTTTTATTTTATTTTCTATGATAGTCTTGACCAAATTTCTTTTTCCTCCAATATCAAATAAAACTTGAGTGTCTTTTTTTTTCGTTTTATCAATGCTTCTATTTTCTTCACGTCGCTCCATCGTTTATTTTTGAGAGAACTTGCAATCTCGCGGCTTAATTTTGATTTGAATTGTTAGGTATTCAAACATCTCAAATCCTTTTCACACTCGAAATTTTTTGTTACAAATAATCTATTTAGATTAAAAAACTTCGCTTTAGTCACAATAATTGATAAAAATAAGCATAATTTCCAAGTGAAAATTGAATTGAATTGAATTGAATTGAAATTGAAGATGTCAGTTGCAAGCGTTCGCTTTCAAGTGTTTAATTGACATGAATCAAACGAGAGGAATTGGACTGCTCTGAATAGATCCAACAAAATGAAACCGATCAGTAAACTGATGGTTCGTTTAATTACACGAAAAAACTAGCAGCGCTAGATGGTGATGTGTTCGAATCATATTAGAGCTTCCAAACTAGAGGATATGAGACCGATCTGAAGAGATCCAAGAAAATGAAACCGATCAGTGTCTTATACCACTATCTTTACAATTGCGAGTTATTGGAGATGTTAATGTCGATAAAATGATTTATCAGTCGCATATTTCGGAGATGTAAATTAATATTCGTCACCGCTGCAATCAAGAAAGTAGTTTTCTCCTTCGAGTAATAGCAGACCATATGTTGAAATGAATAGAATTTGGAATAATATCAGGTGAAAGTATTATTTATAATAAATTAGATTATATATCAACTTAGTATAATTTAATATACAATAGAAAGTGTTCTCGCTTACCGTTCTCATGTCTTCCGCGTTTCTTCCTCTGGGAAATTTTTTGTTGGCAATAAAGGCGATACCATTTTTGGGAAAATCGTCGCTCATCAACGATATATATTCGGTGTATTTCTGTCCGTCTTCCGTAAGAGCTGCGACCCTTTTCCATCCAAATTGTTTGAAAAGAGCCAAATAAGCGTACTTGTAGTGCAGATTTTCTCCGATGGTCCTAAAGAAATATGGATATTTGCTTCTGTCTGAAAATGAGGTTCCTTCTGCTCCGTAAGACACCACTACGACGTTGTATTGTTTGGAAACCGGCGCTATGGGTTCGACTGTTTCCGTACAAGCAGGTCCGAGTACACCGACGAGTTTTTTAAAAGTTTCATGATTCACTATGAGATCTAGAAAAGTACTCATAACTGATTCCGGTTGACATTTCCCGTCAAATGCCATTAAATTTAGATTGTAATCTTTCAAAAGGGTGGGACTTCTGTTGATGAATTCGACTGCCGCCTTAGCACCTTGAAACACACCCCAACCACCTAATCCCGGCGCCGACATTGGGAATATTCCTCCAATATTAATAGTTGGTTTGACATAAGTTTTTTTCCAATTCGCCCAAACAGGAGTGTTATTTCTCATCCATTCGCACGCTATTTTTCTTTCTCCTCCGTAACCTTTGTCTTTCAAATCGAATAAAAATACATAATCTTCTCTGCGTAATTTGAAACTTCTAACTCCTAAAAATAAAGGATTTGCGTCGACTTCGAGTTTGGACCAAACCATTTTTACTAATCGGTGCATTTCGTATTTGTAGCCGTTAACTAAATTGTTTGTGAAATTGTACAATTCGTTGTTTTTGAATTTAACGGTTACGAATTTAGTTTCATCGATCACCAGATCTCCAGGAAACCAATGGAAAAACATGAAACTCTGTTGATTGCTTTGTTTTGCGTAATATTCTTCTAATAATCTAACAGCCGATTTTAAATTATTTCCTAACCATAATATTTTCACGAGGCACCGAATTTCGTTGACTTGATGTATTAAAAAATCACTCGTTCTGAAATCTGGAGCTAAAAGTACCGCACAATTTTTGCCATCGCATTGCGATGGGGTGTACATACTTTCTACACAGACGCCATCAGGACAAACATATCTGAAAAACATAAGGGAATAGATAGAAAAATATCACATTCGGACAAGACGTACTTTTTTGGTATGGATCAGATACAGAACATTATAACAAAATTTCAAATATTTTTATCTACCCAAGTCTACATCTACAAAATTCATTCGATAGTCTTAAAGAAAAGAGCAAAACCAGTCGATTGAAATTGAAAATAATATACAGTTTTAAACCACATGGAAAGCTTTGCTTAGAGGATAGCAGAAAGGTCGCTGACCTGACTCTATTTTACCGCTACTACCGCAAGACTCACTCGACAAGTAGGCGGGGGTATTAGTACGCCTGCAGACGCCCAGAGCTTCAATTTATCAGGAATCCTTTTTTGGAGAAGTACAAGCCTGTGGAATCAGCATGCATAAGTTCAAGATCAATCTCTACAGGTATCTCCTCACAGCAGGCTTCATTCGAACTACTCGAGTGTAATAGGGTTTACCCTCTTGAGGTCGCTTTTTACATACAAGAAGCAGAATTTTTTTAATAGTTTGCACCACATATCGAAATACGTAAAAAGAGAGTCTAAATGACGAAAAGAAACAATTCTTATCCAAACAATACAAATTTTATTGAAGGTTATGCACAAGAGAAAAGTTTTATTTTATGATAACATAAACCTGTTCGAGATTTTAATTGAGTTAATTGGTTTTCATACCATAAGCCGAGTACGAATGTTTTAGAAAGGCAACAAATAATTAATATTGAAAAAAGATCACAATTGCCATGGATAAAATAAATGATAAATGTTAAATTTGACAGTTACTTATTGGAAACATGAAAAAACAAATGATTGCGGTAAGAAATCCCATATTTTTTTATCAATGTAGGTTGTGGACCGTTAAGACGTCTATAGCCTCATTTCGAAAGATCCCACATCATCAATACTTCCGTCATTTGCTGATCTTTTTGTCTTAACAGCGCGAATAACAACTGAAACTTTCACAAACAGCTTCTGATACTAAAATTGATAATACGTAGTGCAGTCTATGAGTTCTTGGCTCTATTCTATAATTGAAATTTAATACGATGCAATTTCAATCATTTCAAGATATAATTGAGCTTATTTTGAAATTTAATGTCCTTAAGGGATTATTTAGAAGGGTTGTATCTGTCGAATTAATCATTAACTTGTTCGAAAGTATCAGGAGATCTACAAATAATCCAGTTAAACGTTATTTTGACCAAATAATGGTAAAATCTAAGGTTTTTTAATTTTTTTTAATGGAGGGTAGTTTTTACCATTAAAAAATAAAAAGCACACCTCAGTAAAGTCGATTCTAAAGAAGAGGATAAGTTTTCATGTAAATCGATGTTATTTCTAAAAGTTCCGATGTTATCACTGGTTATTGGACTATAAATTTTGTTGATTTGATAAGGTTGAAACTAGCTTTTTCAAAAATGCATGTTCTAAAAATGTATTATTTAACCTAAAAACTAAGCGGACTCATTCGCCAGACTGGGATCGGCGAACCCACCGATGGGTCCAAAACCCATCCTTGGTGTGGCCAAAAGCGTTGCGAAGGCCCACAGAGCCCATGAGACAAGCGAAGGCCCATATAGATGCTACCCGTGCGTCCCACACAAATCAATTGCTCCAATTGAAATAGGCGCGAAATTCGACTAGTGACCGGACTTCTAACCGGACACTGCCATCTCCACATCATGGGCATCTTGGACGATCAGGAGTGCCGTTGGTGCGTAGAGGAGGACGAAACCGCAGACCACGTTAGCTTCGAGTGCAATACACTCACTCGAGCGCGATTTAAACACCAAGGCAAACCTCTCAACTTGCCTAATGACATCAAAGGGTTCAAGCCGAAGCGGCTGATTGACTTCTCAAATGACATTTGCATCTAGTAACGTCAAGTGGGGCGGGATAGGCCTACCTGAAGACCTAAACGTCTTCCACAACTTCGAAATATGAACTATGAACCAAAAAACTATTGAGGTATAATCTATGAAAAAAATTTTCGCGAACCCAATATTGGTAACTTGTATTATTATATGCATCAATTCTCTACGAAATTAATACGAAAATTAAATTTGTTTTATCATTAGTTGTCACGTCACGAAAAAGAATTTGATTTACTCACTCATTATTTGAATATTTGTGGTACGCATTTGTTTTAATAAGCATATCAATTGCAGTACTATCGAGTGCGAATTTGCTGGCGAAATTATCGTTAAGAAAGAAAGACCAATGGACCTCTTGAATTTCATCGTTCCAATCTAGTTTATAGTATTCTTTAATAGGTCCGTTCAATCTTCGAGGTATATACCAGCCGAAACGACCTGGAGGACCGACGCTACCAACTTCTTTAACGAATTCTTTTTCGAATGGATCGTATTCGGGACTCGTCCACACTTCTAAATTAATAGTAGCCGGTGGGATCCTGTAACAAAAAAAATTGATCAAATGGGAAAAAATACAGAAAAAAAAACAGTTAAACTCTCCATAGATATAAAATAGTTTCAAAAATTTGATGGGATTCTGTATATTGGACAACTATTGCCGATGTGTAAACCATCAGCGTCCGTCGCAAATTGATTTCTTTTAACTTAGAATTCGGTGTATAAAAGCGTTGTTGTCAAGTGTAACTTTTGACTAATTTTCTAATATAAACTAAAGGTAATAGAAACGAATGGTTCTTAAGGACAATTTACCCCACTCTATTTAATTACTCTTAACTTTTAATCTATTTATTCACTCAAAATCTTGCATACTTTCTCGCTTTGAGAACTATTCATTTTTCAGTCAAAAAATAGTGATATAATTAATAACATCGCGTGAACTTAATTTATATATTGAAAAGAGTGTTATAGAACTTTCAAATCATACTGGAAAATTCCTCTAATAGATGGCGCTACAAGAAACAAAGAAATACAAACTGTATCGCATATTGATACCAATCAAAAAAGAGAGGAAATATCCAAAGTAACTGAAAAACTACAAATGGAAACAGTATTACTAAAGAAAATGCAATATTAGACATATGGAAGAAACACTGAGTTGAGTTATTAACACTGACACATATAGAAGCAGAAGGAGACGAAGAACAATCAAGAAAAGATGGATGTATAACAAAAACAAACGCAATACTTGAAGAGCCAGTAGAGAGGTCGGGAGGATAAAATTAATTTAAAATATTGTGAAAGAATGTCGTAAATCACAAAATAACACACAAAATGTTTTTCCATTTTTTTTCAACCTCCTTATCGTTCCGTGCAGTCGCTTCGCGGACAGAAGAAAGCGGCCACGTGCTGTAGGCTACTGCCAAGCTCTCGCACTACACGCTCCGCCATTGTTGACATTCAGGCATCAGTCGGCGTTGTGCTACAGCTACGTAAACATGTCCGCCATTGTTGATACTCCCGTCAAGTGTGAATTGCGAAGTTTGATTCGTTTTCTACAGGCTGAAGGCAATAGTGCTGCAGAAATCCATCGGAAAATGAATCGTGTGTATGGGGAAAACTTTATGAGTGATGGTATTGTGCGTGAATGGTGTCGAATGTTTAAAGATGGCCATGATGAAGGGGGCCAAGGACGCGATCTGTCGTATCAGATGACCTGGTTCAACGAGTCGACAGATTGGTTAGAGTAAATCGCAGATTCATCATTACCGCTTTGTCTGCGGAATTTTCAGAAGTTTCAAGGTATTTTTTGTACCCTATGGTTACTGAACGATTAGGCTACATTGGCGGCAACTTTTTATTTATAGCCTATCGGAGGTTGATAAAAAACGGCCCTCGTATGTTGTCGATTGACTAAGATTCCGCTTATTCATGTGTTATTTATTTTGACGCGTGTGTGTTCCATTCATTTCGAAGAGGATAGTTCCATATAATGCAAAGTGTCTAGGTTTAAAACATTGTTTATTCACCTACATATGATTCGCTCAAAGAAATAAATAAAATATACCCACAATATATCAGAAAAAATATTATCAAATTGCATAATTTCATAATTTTGCTATTAATATTTAAACTAGTCTCTCATTCCAGTGGACAGGCAGGAAATTATATTCCTTGCAAACCACACGCGGTCCTAAAAACGTGAAATCGAACTGGTAAATTCAATAACCATATAAGTAATACATATATAGACATGACAATATTACTTTTGGAATCAAAATAAAACTTTATAACATGTATACAGTACTTTTTGATTCCAACGTGACGTCAAATTGTGCGAAAGAGATGGCGCGTGCCTACATTCATGAGCTGCACGATGACGACACGTGTCATGTTAGCCCACACTGTGACTGGTCGTCCCGAACATTGCTCATCACTGATTGACAGTGTTCCCAACTCTCAAAAATATATTTCCCTAAAGCCCCAATCAAAAAACCCTATAAAATTCCCACTATTAGGTACTAGATTCCCCCTAAAAAAATTTTATTGTTTATAAAATAAGTAATTAAATATTTTTAAATAAATAATACATTAAAAATATGAAACATCATTAAACGATTAATAAATTTCAAACAACAATCAATAAATAATTTCATTCAGCAACGTCATCTTTTTAAATTCTTTATTCATACATTAGCAAACACTTTTAAGTAACAAATCATTTTCTTCAGCTTCTCATTTTTGAAATTCATACGTATTGACAGTAACTAACGTCCCAGGGCCTAAACTATTACTTTTTTTGCTTAATTTAAATATAACAAAATGAATATTTAAAATCATCCCATCCCACATTTCCCGCCCCTAAATTTGGGGGGAGTAGTAAACCCCTAAGTTGGGAGCCCTGCAGCATGTACTACCCAATAGTATGGTAGGGCTTTCGATTCCCATGTTCTCTACTAATTTATTATGTTATGCCATTACTCTTTCGGAGAAGCGCTGCTCGACACGAGTTATTTCAATGACTGATTCCACTGCCTCGCTAAGCTGCTACCAGTTGTATACCACACGACACACATGTACATTTGAGGTGCGTTCACAAGAAATAAATATAGTTGCCATAGCTTTTGCACCACCCCTCGTATTTGTCCCTTATTGATACTACTTTTCATACTTTCACTACCAAAGTATTTACTTCCGTTATATGTTACGTAACTCTGTTGTAAAGAATTATTTCTTGGTTGCGGTTGTTTGCGGATTCTCCTGAACTGGAAAATTTCCATTACGGTATTACAGAACTCGTTTGCGTAAACAACAACGAAAAACAATAAATCATCATCGATCGTTTCAATTTACGCAGTATTTAATGTTTAAGGCGGGTTTTCACGGAAAAGACACAACACAAAAAATCTTGTTGAATGATATAAAAATGTAACTTTTTCCAGACTGGAGTTTTTCCCATAGTTTGAGTTTGGATTTCAACTCGGAAATCCAGTTTCTTAAGGAAGTTTTCAATAAATTGTTGCGTTTGTATTGAAACGCTGGATAAATAAAAAAACATACAGTGTGTCGCATTAAAGGTAATTTTAAGGGTTAAATACTCGTTTATATAGATAAGTAATTGAAATTTTTTTTCAGCCTAGTAGAATCTATAACCCGGGTTCAGGTACATCACTTATCAGCTACTTGCAGATTTTAGATGCTTAAATAATAATAAGCTATTTTTATGCTGAAATGCCGAACAGTAAAAAAGAATCAATGAAGAATGATACTGCTCATGAGAATTAATAGTTGATTGCCATTTACAGGGAATTGATAGTTTTTAATATTCAAAAAACCATAGACAAATGAAACAACCCGCTGATCGCATTCACCCACTGGTCCACCCGATTAACTGGATTAGTTTTCGATCAACAACGAACGTTCCCCCTTTTTTTTTACAAATACAAAACCGTGGTTTAGACAAGAAGTCAAGATCCTAGCCGAAGAGATAAGAAAATCGTACCTGCAATACAGATCCAATGCAACAACTTATAATGACTATAAAGCTGTAAGAAAATATTCGAAAAATTAAAAGAGATCACTGAAAACATCAATGGAATACAAAATAGGATTTTCTCCCTGCATAAAATACAACAAATGATAGCCAAGATAAAGAACAGAAAAGCCCCAGGCATCGACGAAATAAACAACGAAATGATCAAATATAGAGGCGACAAACTGTATGATGAACTACAATCCCTCTTCAATAAAATACTAGAGGTCAAAAATGTACCATCTGAATGGAAAGAAAGTATTCCGATACCGATTTTCAAAAAGGGAGAAAAAACCGATCCCCAAAATTATCGAGGCATTAGCCTGATGAGTACGGTTCTGAAACTATTCACTAAAATCCTAGCAGAAGAAGTAATGTCTACCGGGATATGTGAAGAACAGCAAGGTTTCAGAAACAACAGATCTGCTATAGATGCTATATTTATAATGCGCCAAATAACTGAAAAAGCCATAGAGTTTAATAAGGCAGCCTTTATGTGCCTCATTGATCTCACCCAAGCGTTTGATAGGATACGCTTAACTGATGTTATAACTCTACTAAAAAAAAGGAACGTTCACCCCCAATATAATAAGAGTTATCGAAAAACTTAACACCGATAATTATACCTTTGTGAGAACGGCAAACAAATTAGGCAATAAAATAGCTGTGGCAACTGGTATCAGACAAGGGGATAGCCTAAGCCCAATCCTGTTCAATATTATAATTGACGAAATCATCAACGAAGTAAAGCAAGCCGGGAGAAGATACCGAATGGGAGACAAAGAGATAAAAATAATATGCTATGCTGATGACGCAGTAATCATCTCGGAAGACGAAGATAAGAGAACACAACCACTAAACGGCTCCTAAGAACAACAGAAATGCGGACTCTGAGATCAATAAGAGGACATACGTTACTCGATCGGAAGAAATGAAGAAATAAGGGACATGTGCGATATTCAGGATGTAGTAAGATGGGCAAGGAGTCGCAGAAGAGAATGGAGAGACCACGTTGACAGAATGCCAAATGAACGGTTAGCAAAAATTGCAAAGGAAAAGAAACCAGACACAACTCGACCTCCTGGACGACCACCTATAAGGTGGAATGAAAGCTGCTCCTCAGCATCCCAACTACTCCTGGCAAACCCTTGATGAAAATACAGGACCTAATCCTAACGCAAGAAGAAGAAGAAGAAGAAGAAGAAAAACGAACGTTATCCGGGTTAATTCCGGAGCAACATTTAGATCATGATCGAATTAACCCGATCATAGTTTCCGAAAAGTTGTTCGGAATATTATTTAAACTTTATTTACATGACTATCGCTAACAAATATACATACTTGGTCTGGTCTAAGCAAATTTCGAGCATTAACATCTGTTAACGACGATAACGTAAAAAAGTTGAAGAAACGGTAGTGGAAAATCATCGTAACGGCATCTAAGAGATGAACATCTCTTATGGATCGACTAACCAAATTTTAATTAACGTTCTGGGTACAAGTGGAGGACGCACAAAATACGCTTAGCAAAATAGATCTTACATTCATCAAATGTCGCTCCAAAAATGAGCCGAAAACGATAAAACCACGTCGGTCGAAAACCAAGGCGACGGTCGTCGTTTTCTCCTATTACTGTGGTGTGGTTCACCATGAATTTCTCTCCGAAGGATCAAACAAGTTAATAAGAAGTACTCCTTGGTAGTTTTGTTGTGTCTACGTGGAGCATAACGACCAGAGTTGTAAATAGAAAATTCATGACTTTTTACCACGATAATGCTTTGTCAAATTCTAGTGACTGATTTTTTTGGTCATTCAGATTTGGTTCCCTGTGACGTTTTCCACTTTTCGAAACCAAAAACCCGCTTCGAGGACACGCCACGAGTCCCCTGGAGCCATAAAAAGTGATTCGTTTAAAGTTGTCCAGTCCATGCTTACAAGTGAATGGAAAATTGAGTTGAAATACCTGAAATACTTTTTTTTCATCAAATTTGATCAGAATATCTTTTTCAACTTTGGCATCGTCAGCATTTATTATTTAAATCATTCTGAAAAATGAATTGTGTCAAGATAAAAAAGTTAATGCATCTAAATGTTCTTGATTTTAGGTCTCTTCTGTTTTAAAATTAGTTTTTTTTTTTAAATAATTTTCAACTTTTCTTCAAGTCTTTATCAAAAACGTTTTTAGCGCGTTTTTTTCCTCTATTTTTTTTCGGTTATTCATCAAAATATGAATGGACATTGTTGTATAATGAAACTAATTATTTCTCAGATAAAATGGAATAAAACAATGAAAGAAAAAGTGAATCTAATATTTTCATTAAGAATAATATTTTTTTTAATTTATACAAAGGCTACATAGCTAAAATTTTTACGATTAACCACTAGACAACAAGCCATCCGCGACGGTGTTCGCAAGCAAATAGCAGGAAATACAATGCGTGTACTTTCGTTGTGCTTGACGAGTATGAAACAATTAAGAATTCCTAAGAATCACAAAATATGCGATTTCTTTCATTATTGTAAATATTTTCAATGAATTTTCAAGGCGAAATTAAAAACGTACGTAATTAGAAACGTACCCATGATTAGTGGCAGAATAACTTGATAGTCTCTCCATTATGACTTCTATATTAAAATAATCTTCCATTACTGTCATGGTAACCCTTGGATATCCCAAAACTTCTGTAGCAAAAATATAAAATATATGTGTAGCCAACAGATGGGTTGGTCGAGTTGATGTTTCCAAATTGATGTCCAATGATTTTCCTCCTGTTACGAAAAATCTTTTTGGAGTTACTTCTGAAATAAGAGAAAAATGTTTGTTATAATATGCAGAATAACCAAACATGTGAAATTATGGCATTCTCGAGAAACTTTTAAAACTAAGGAACCTTTTTGACTACGCCGATCTCCTAGCTTAACGCGTGGATGCTTCACAACGTGTTCAATTTGCTAGTTGTGGCGATGTTTTATTAAAACACTCTTCTTTAGTACAGTCCCAAAGAGCAAGGTTCTTTTCCACTGCATAAATTAAATCTTCTGTGTTTACTTTGTGAACAACGACCTTTGATAGTTATTTATTACATTAACTTAGGCGTTTCCACTACCAGTAACGTCACCCATTTTAGTAGGAATTAAATTTTACACTAGTGATTACATAAGTAAACACAAATCACTGCCAACATTTGGCATACTGTTGAGTCCATATCCAATTATAAATATTTGCTTAACTTAAGTAGCAATCCTCGTAACCAAAGTTTAAGCAGTGCACTTCCACAGCGCGGAGCAACCACGCCCGGGGTGGCCAGTCATCGTTTAGTTGAGAAGCCTTCGTGTCCGCGGCTTATTTTCTGCCACGCCGCTAGCCACCGTAGTGTGATAGGGCCCTAAGGTGGCGCAAAATCAAACGCGGGCCTCTGGTTGCAGCCAGAGAATCATCAAATACTAAATTTCCCGCCACGAATAAAACGTATACATCAAATAATATACTGGATACAAATAGTTTTTGATTTTTACATAAAATACTCTCAAGATTAAAGAAACTTATTTCCATTTGATTATTAATAAATTATTCTGTATAAACTTACCTGGTATATCTAAACATTTTCCACTAAGGTCGATGTCGGCAAACGTTAACGTCGAACATAGAAACGAAATAGATAAAAAGGAGAAAAGCTGTCGATGATACATTTTTAACACTTGAAAACCTGAAACAAAACAAAAAGAATATTGTAAATATCCAAAGAACTCCGAAAAAATAGCAGAAATATCATCAATCAAACAAACAAGTACTTCTCGAGATATTAAACATAAAAAATCATGTCAATAAACGAATAAATACAACTATGAATAAATAGTTAAAAAAAAAACAAACGCTTTTTACAATAATAAAACTAAAGAGGGAAAAATATTTCTTAGCATAAGAATAAAATTTATTTCCGATGAGAAAATGTCACTATTATAAAATGATGTGGTGCTTGCTATCTATGACATTTTTAAACTAACTAAATGATTTTTCTGATTACTGAAAATCAGTGGCGGCGATAGCGGCGCGGGGCCCTGTGCAAGGTGAGTTAGGGGGGGCCCTTCCCCGGAAAATAGCAGTAACATAGCAGTTTCGCGATTTAAAAAGTTTGATTCCATACTTCAATACTTGCGGGACCCAGACTTTAAAACATTAAAACCGTGTAGAAAATATTTATATACATATTTATTTTTAAGTATAAAATTAAAATAATCTCAGATCCTCAGAATAGGGGAAATATTAGATAAAACCTTCACAGCTTGATAGCCCTGCGGCGCCCCGGGAGACGCGGTGCCCTGTGCGATCGCACAGCTCGCACATGCATGGCGCCGCCACTGCTGAAAATTATTCATTGAGTAAGACTTCACTTTCCATTATTCCTTTCTTAATAAGCTCAAAATGGCTCTCTACGATAAGATGGACGGTAGTGTTCATCGGTCAGGGTCGGATTAAGATTTATAAGGCGCGGGGCTAAAATAATGACGAGGCCCGCTTAAGGAATTCGGAAACCCGGAAAAATTAAAAAAATAATATCAACACGTTAGATCGGTATCAACGCATGAAAAAATACAGAATGTTTTTCAAATGATGGGGCCCTTTTGCATCTCAGGCACGGGACTATAGCCCCCCCAAGCCCCTAGCTTAATCCGATCCAGTTATCGGTGGATCTTTTATGTAGATAACTGAATTAGATTCCTACTTTATAGTTCATTTCCCTATTTACTCTCTGTATCATTGCACACTGCGTTGGCTACAAAAAGAGTCACTTTTTTATATTACAGTCAAAATTTAGGGCAACAGCACTACCACAAATTTTACTCCCTTACGGTATTCATTCCAAATTTTAAAGGAAGCGCCAAATATTATTACAGACAAAATACGAAATAAAATCACTCTAGGAGCACATTCTTTGAGTTATATTTTCTATCTCGACATACTTCATTTCATCTAAATTTATACCATACCCTTTGTCTTCACCAGCGCCATTGTGGAAAGTTTTCGAACTGTTATTTACTGTCGTATATAGCTGGACATGTTTTCAGCGTTTCTCCTTTAAAAGATAATTCTCCAGCTCTCTACCATTCATATTTTCAAACCATAAAATGTGCGTTCCATTTATAACTTTGGTCTAATACGTCCGTGTCCTTTTTACGTTAGTGGAAGGGGTAATTAGATTAGAATCCTTCACCAATGATAGTTATTTGGTACATCTTAGAAGAGGTCATTATTAACGCTTGGGCCCAATAAAGTGGGTCATAACACAATTTAGAAAGTCCTATTTAGATGTTTGACTGCGTTGAATGTTAGTTAAATGTCTTTTGGTCTCGTATAGATTGATAAACAGCGTCACCAGACATGACAAAGAGATCCATTTTAGTGCATCTTCGATTTTAATAACGTCAGAAGATTGAAATTATTGAAAGTTTATAAATATCATCATTTCCTTCCTTCCTAGTTATATTTTCTAGGAAGTTCTTAAATTGTGAAAAAATGTTTCAATTTAATTGTCCATGGCTCGCGTATATTTCTATCGTGATATGGATCATTATTTACCTTCCACAAACACACCTTGTCCTGTTTAATGATAAATGGATAAAAGCAGACTTGTCTATCCGCTGTCAAATGGATGCAAGGCTTTTTACGATCAAATAACATTCTATTTGGTTATATACGAAGAAATCGTATGACGTCGCAGTACCATGAGTGGTTGGGTTGAGGAAACAAACAAAAAGGCCAAAGTTTATGCCACTACTGGGACACCCAGCTTCGACGTATCTGAATTAGACCATGAATAGACTAGGATTCTTAACCCGCCCTTGGCCAAGCCAATGATCCTCCAAGCTTGGATAAAGAATAGCTAACCCAGCCTTGGCCGCGCTAGTGATTATCCAAGACTGTGTAACCCATCCTTGGCTGTTTAATGTGGGGTATGATCCAGTCCTTCCTCATCGTTATCACTCGAAATGTCTACGAAGCCTGCCTTACAACCTTGACTCCGCGTTCCACATAATTGCACCAAGCCTTGGCCAGCTTTGCCCCAAAATAATGAAACGAATTGTTAAAAATATGTCCAGAAACACCGTGTTATATCTGGTTTATTTGAAAAAAATGATTAAAAATGTTTAATATGTAAACTCTTGTTATTGTCGGTCTGTATTTGTATTTAGTTAAAATTAATTAGTTTCGTTATAATCATTTGGAGTAATATTATTGACAATATAACAGCTTCTATCGTTGTGTTGTTTATCAAGCTGCAAGATAAAATATCAATTCCGTGCCTAGTGGAAAGTCCCGCACGCTTCTTATTTGCATTTTAATATCCCAGATGCTGTTGTGGAGTAATTAGTTGTATAAACAAGGGGTTTATTAAATTTATGGCGAAACAATTATTCACTCTACCGACTGACAGCATCATTAGGATGCAATTAATTATGTTTCATACTCTTGGTTACGTTTTTAAGATTCTGGAAGCTCTGCACAACATTTTTTTTATTCAAATAATGAGTTATTCCATCATGGAATACTTTTTAGGAAATAAACTGTACATAGGAGAATTTTGGCACAAATAGAACGTTAGAAGGTTAGGCTGCTTTGCTGTCTTAATTGTCAAACGTCATCTTGAGCCTATCTAAAATCTATAAACATGTAGGTGTGGTCCCCACAGAAAAAGATCAAGGTGACTGATCCACGTCTTCCAATCCATCTTCCTACAAACTGGTTATCCAGAAACCGTCAAACATTAAACGCATAATGTGGTGGTGCACAATCTTGTTGGAACCAAATACTGGAGAAAGTATTCCTTATTATTTGAATCGGGAAATGCTGCTATTACATCCGGAAGCACTGCCATACTAAGATGTTCCAAATAGCACTCAGGTGTTGAATTCTCACGAAAGAAATAAGAACCATTAAATGTTCCTCAAAAGATACCTAACCAAAAAGTAATTTATGGGGGTGCTGGGTGTTTTGTACGAGTCCATTGGGGATGTTCCCGAGACCAGTAACGACAATTGTATCGATTTACCATGCTATTTAAACAAAACGTTGCCTTGTCTGAAAATACTACATTATTAAGAAAAATTGGATTTTTATCACAATGCCTTTTGCACGGATTATCTCCCGAGAGCTCTTTGTATGGGTGCAGATTTTTTAAAAACTTTATCACGAACGACTGATCAATATTTTGTTGTGAGAAAATTTTTATAGTTGCGATAGGGTTGTTTTTTAAGACTCTGAAGCATCCCTCTGCTTATTGGAGCAATTGGAGGCGATTCGTTGATTACATCTTATAGCATATGTTTCTTCATAACAAGAAATTGGACCACAAACAAAACACCGAAAGAAAAGGAAAGAAATTTGGAAGAAAGACTCAATGAAAAAAAAAAAAAACTCAGCCCCACGTCTTACATCCATAAGGATAGAGACATAAGTAAGTTAATAAGTAATAATAAAATTGGTATTGTGCTGATTGTAAGTAATGACAAACAGTTATTTTATCAAAAAAATTGAAAGAATTAATAAATACAGATATACTAGGTAAATTTGATAGTTTGATAGTATTAGGAATGGTTTGGAGGATTGCTGATAGCCCTGAATATATAAGGGATTGGGGTTGAAAATGCAGCTGACAAATTAAACAGTTCAGTAGTTCAAGCAAACTACATGCAAAGTTACTGACAGCTTGGTTAATACAGAGAGCTGTACGTCGATGTCTAAATCGCTTACAGATTTATTAAGGAACCATCAAGAGATACGTATTTTTGCAAGCAGCCTATGAGTAAGCGATTTCGATCTCGCCGTACAGCTCTCTGTTTTGAGCAAGCTTGGATTTAGTTTTCTTGAAATACCAAGTGTGTGAGTCGCTGAAAGCTGTCATGTCATCATCATTTTAAATCCCAAAGCCCCATAACCTATATGCTAAGGGCTGCCAGCGACCCTCCAAACCGTTCTTAACAACACTCAATCAATAGTCTCTATCACTTGACTAGAATTATGTGGTTTTTTCATTATTTCAAATTCAATTTTATTTTGTTTTTTTATTCTTTCAGTTTAACGAGACATTTTTTTCAAAACTGAACGGAAATATATTTCGAAATAATTCAAAACTCGACTGGTCTATGGTTGTGAGATAGGAAAATACGCATTCACCAAAAATGTTTGAAATTGCCATTCGAAAGATTGCATGAATGGAATCAACCATTAAATTATTTTATAAAACAGTCAAGGTCGTTTCTTAAATAAATGAAATTTTATTTTAGATCATTTCAAACGGAGATAACAAATTTTAAAATATTATAGTTCATAAATTAATGAAAACATGTTTACAAATTTATCAAATACAGGATGATCTCGGAAACTTTGGTTTTAATGAATATTATTAAATTAATGATTGTAGAAAAAATTTACATATTTACGCACAATTAAAATTGTTTCCAGACAAATAATAAATTCATAAATTGTTACCGAGAAAAGTTCATCGGAATTTAAAGAATTTAAAATAAATTTCAATATCTTATATTTGAAATATGACAAACTAACTGTTTACTAATATTTGCTAACAATTTCGCAAGATAAATATATAATCAATGCATAATAATTATTAATTTCAAAAATACTTTACGGTAAATTGATAGTACACGTGGATAGAAATAGGTAAATATAATTCTAAAGCCGGTACCATACGATGCCCACAATGTTTCTAACGTTGTCATGTTTTCATTTCTTTAGGTAAGTTTAGATAAGGTCCATGCTTCGTCCAATGTTCAGCGAACTGTTGGTGCAACTGTTGAACGCATCGTGTACTTGCAATACTGCATCCAGCCTTCCTTCCAACGTTGGAACGCGAATGTTGGCGTCAACGTCGTGTAGAATCGGCTTTAGACTGTTTAAAATAAGTTTATTAATTTTTTTTCTTATTTATATATAACAAAAAAGCCACAGTGAAAGATTTTTCGGATCTCATGCATGAATTTTACTATTTTTGTCATAGAATCGTCTTCTAACGGCCATTATCTAACCCGGGTTTTCGAACTGCATTTTTCCAATAAGATTTTTGTAATTTAGATTGTAGATACACTGTACTAGAAAACAGTAAACTTTGAGAAATATGAAAATATTCATCAGAAACATCCCTTTTAGTTAATTTTATCCAGTGCAGACATAAATTCCGTACCTCTCGCATTAAAATTTCCTTACTTAAACTTTATATTTGATATACCCTACAGGAAAAAGTCCATAGATGTTGAATCGGGACTACGTGAAGGCCAACTTATGTTACCTCACCTGGAGATCATTTTCTAGGAAAAATTTCACGATCTCGTGGCAGAGATCAATTGAGCGTGTGTGAAACTGCTCCGTCTTGTTGGAACCATGTTCTTTTGTTTTAACCCTTAAAGTTTCGCAGTTCAGGCACGAAGACATCGTCTAACAAGTAAATGCCTATAATTCCTCGCGCCGACATCACATACCATCTTTTAGCGAATATAGGAATTTCTGATGTTTGTGTTTTGGTTTGGTTACACTCCTGAAGCGGCAATTTTGCTCATTCTTGTGTCCATCAAAATGAAAATGAGTTTCATCCAAAAACAAGATGTTAGTAAACGTTGGAAAGCGCTCAATCATCCGGTTTTCGAAGTCGAGCCAAATCCTGACTAGTTTATGAACATTTTAGTTTCAGGATTGCGACAAATAAAACACCGAAGTGTGTTTTTCTCAATATGTATTCCGAGCTTTCTAGTACTTATGTATCCATTACCTGAGACTGAAATTAAGGTCAAAGTATAATGTTCTTTCTTCTAAAAAAATTATCAAACACATAAGTAGTATTCGAAAATCAATATTCGAATTGACGCTTGACATAAATATTGAACTTATTGATTCTGGTTCCTATTCAAATGGTTATTGTTTTCCATTGGTTAGATTATGAATGACATTAAAATTTTATAGATTAGATCAGGCTAGGTCATTAAATATTCATTGATTAAATTATGAATTACATTTATATAAGTTAGATTAAGTTAGGACGTTATGAATGAAGCTTAATTTTTATAGGAGTTAAAGTAAGGTTGTCAAAACTTTGGCAGATTCATAATCCATAGAATGACCTTTATAGAAAACGTGAAAGGCAATGGAGCATCTGTCTGGATATAATTTGCTGTCACTTTAGGAGAAATTATCTGATTGGTGGTTGACCTCTTAAATTAATAAATGTATTTTTTGTCATAATTTAAACAAGGAATTTCATAAACTATGCTGGGCAAAATTTTGTTTGTAAGCTACTTTCAAATTATTTGAAGAGTCCGGAAACTTTAGGCGTAACTAATTTTATATATGGTAAGGGTGTATAAATAGGTAAGATATTGCTGTCAAAATTAGTATTGCTCTTCCGCATCTGATTGAATTTAATTCCTGAATAAAAATCTTCACGCAGCCCGTCTATAACCTAGATTAAAGGTATTGATTCGATGTACTTTAGTTAGATGTTCGGCAGGTGATAATAACGAAGCAAATTGATAATTTTTCAAATAGAATGCGCAATGAAATTACATGTAATTGCATATTAATTACCTGATAGTTTATATTGGATAAGAGATTGAAAAATTCTGAACGTAGAATTAGTTTTCTTAATAAAGCAGACACATTTTTAAAAGTGATGTTTACTGGATCATGTTTGAATAGATCACAAATATTCTAGAACAAAACACGAGTGAGTAATTGAATTGGTTAATTTATATTACATACATCAGTAAATTCATGAATTTTGAAAATAATAATAACCAGAAAAGTATACTTTGCAAGTTTGCCAACAATCACAACATACAATTTATAATACGTCTAAATATTGTTCGATAAAATCGGCTAAGCATGATTCAACATTATTAAAATACTACGAAGGTAGCAACAGTCCAGTAAATGTTATTTATTTCACTTGCCAAGAATTTCCTGCACTGCACTGCAGGTGTAGAATAATTTTTAGAAAGTTATTTATATGTATTTTGATAAAAGACATCGTCTCGTTTTAGAAAAAACTTTTCATTAATAAATACATGATTGTTGAAACCGGCGTTCGTAAAATGTGCAACGAAAACAGAATTTTTTTTCTCACACGGCGGAGGACCACAAAGGAAACGCTGATAAAGCAGTAACGTAATGAAATTCGAGATTCTGTACATAAATTTGTATCAAAAATGTCGAATTTGTTATAATTCAACTCACTTTTTATCGTTTTTTCAGTTATACAGTGTGGGTTAAAGAACACAAATGAAAAATTTATCAGAATCGTGACCTAAGCGGATTTGCATTTCCACTTGTAAAAGAAATATCCACGCATAAATTAGATATCTTATTTATGTTTTTTTTTATTTATTCAACAACATCCTTGTCGGTTGTTATATAAGTTACATAACATACATATTAATAAACCAAAAACCTAACAATTAAGGAATGATTTGAAAAAATAGTAGAAAAGAAAAGTAGACTAAATTGATTGTAGATATTTTAAAACAAAAATCCCCAACCACGAGAATGAAAATGTGATTTTATTTTATAATAAAATGTGTCTTAAAAGTGAAAACTGAAATTATCATTCATATTAGCTTTGTCAAATTAAAAATCAATTCCGAATCAGTAGGTAACCATTTTAGAATCGCTTTAATGCGCATTATTGATTATGAACCTATTCAGAATGTTGATTGATGAAAGGCATATGGAATAAGTACGAAAAAACTCAAATTAGAGTCTCTGTACTGACATACAAAGATACTGATATACAAAGATATAACTATTTCTTCTCGTATTTGATAATGACGTTACTTCTCGTTTAGAAACTTTGGTTTCGTTGAAGTTAAGTGATCAATTAGTTTCCATTTTCTTCCTATCCTGTATTTTTTTATTTCATATCATCTTATTCCTTATTATTCCCGTGCCGTTTTTATTTATTTTGTCCAGCTTCTCATAGGTCTCCCTTTTTTCTTCTTGTGTGTTTGCTAAAAGGCTTTTTTTCAAAAAGGAAACTTGAAATAGCAGAAAAACAACATCTTACCTTTGAAATTTTCTATATTTTAATTACAGTTACATACTTTAGTGTCAAATATCAATACGGCCAAGTTTTCTTCGAATACACACATATGCATAAAACCAAGAAAAAAAATTAACTGAAAATAAAATTCTTGTTGTAATTTATATCGATATTGTAATAGTTAATTCCTTTTCTTATTTGTTAATGATTTTTATCCATAATGGGAAATGTACACGACGCAATTCGAGTGTAAACAGTTGGATTAATCTGTATGAAGTAGTCTTCAATGAATCAATTCAAAAACTTGTTAAGAAGAAAAATGACCCACTCAGTTCGATTTATACTCGCTAGTAAATTAGTTTTATTGATACATATTGTTACGAACTCTTCCACTGTCATAGACCGTGATGTCGGTCCCGTTCTATTTTGTTAATTGAATCTAAAGTTACATTTCCTTGAAGGTCTCTATATGGTATTGTTTTTATAACATGTTTACATTATATTGCGACTGTTTTTATATGGACAATTTCTAAAAAAGCCTTTTTATTTTTTTAAAGGAAAATTGGAAATTTCAAACATCCTGGATAGTGTATATAAACGAGTCTCTAGCAGCCCTAGTAGTGAGTATATAATTAGATAGCATAGTGAACGAATCGGAATAGTGAAAAGTAAACGGTGTTTTTAAATAAATTAGTGTTTCGTGATAAGTGTTGGTGTGTTTAGTGTACAAATAAATTTCGTGAGTAAGATAATACGTCGGTATAAATTCACAATATTTTTAATTTTTCGTTTGTCGTGCGTCCAAAATTCCAGCTTGATTATTGGTTTTTTTTTTTCTTTTTTTATTATATATTTCCTAATTATTTTAGAAACGAAAAGAATACAATAGATTTCTGTTGGCGTAACTAGTTTTTCTTTAAATACTTTATGCGTTTTTCTCAATACAAATAACGAGAAACGTAAGTGTGCCAAAAAATGACCAAATGCGAAACATTATTCGTATACAATTTATACAACTTGTTT
Source organism: Diorhabda carinulata (assembly GCF_026250575.1). NCBI lineage: Eukaryota > Metazoa > Arthropoda > Insecta > Coleoptera > Chrysomelidae > Diorhabda > Diorhabda carinulata. The sequence goes on from NC_079471.1 coordinate 5,645,788, forward strand.
TCAAACGAATCGCACCAACGTGATTCAACATTTTCAAAATAATTCCTAAATAACAGCTGAGTTAAACAATGTTAAATGATAATATTGTTTATAACACTTCACTTGCCAAGAATTTCTTTTCCTATATAACAGGTGTGAAATAAGAGGATTTATTGCGTTTTATAAAAAAAACAGATTAAATTTAAAAGACATCGTTTTGTTAATATTTAAAAATATTAAAGGCCAAGTTTATATCTGGGCTGGATATCAATCGCCAGCATCCAATTTTTTACAAAATCACATTTTATACTTGCAGAAATTTGACAGGCTTAAAGTCTATTTTTATGAATGAGAGAGTAATAAAACCTAATTTCTAATGCAAAACATAGTACGGTTATTTTGAATATTATTAAAGAATAATCTAAAACATTTTCATAAATCTATCTGACCGGTCTTCTCTAAACTGTACAGAACAATTGAGAAAGGTTTGGACAGGCCAAAAGCCCTGTGTAATAAAAGTTACATAGGATTGTTTTCAATTTAAAGTTAGAAATTTTGTTTGAATTCCAGGAATCTCTTCTCAACAAAATGCGATTGTAGGATTCTCTATTCAGTAAGTAGGTGTAAGTTATATATTTTAACAGTTTAGTTGCAGTGACCAGCGAGCAGTCTATTGTAAATCTACGAGTTATGAAAGAAGTTGATGTTTCAAATATCACGTGAAGCTTCTGGAAAATTTTCCACAGTTGAAAAAGTTTATTCCATGTTTCGAAATGGTGAAGATTACTCTTTTTAAGTCAAAAACTCAACGTTAAATGTCTTTCTACAAAATATGATCTGTACGAACACTTGATCAAGACTAATACGCTCTGTTAGATCTAACCATATGTTAACCATACATCAGCCTTCTCTCTACGTTCCCTTCTATATTTCCATGAGTGGTATACGAGGACGGTCCCTGCCCTGACCTAGAGATGGCGGTAGTTACTTGGAAAGCACCACGGTATTATCTATGCACAAGATGGGTGCCGCGTTTGCTCACAATAGAAGAAAAACAGCGTCGTGAAGATGTTTCCATCGACTGTTTAGTATTATTTTACAAAAATAAAGCCGTTTCATATCCTTGTATGTAATGTGGATCCATAATTTCACACCCTAAACAAAAGAACAATCAAAACAATGGACTGAATAGGAGGAATCGGCTCTAAAGAAGGCAAAGACCGTTTCATCTGTAGGCAAGGTCATGGTGTCAGTTTGTTGTGATGCGCTTGGGATAATTTTCATTGACTATCTTGAGAAAGGATCAATGGCGAGTATTATGTGAATTTTTTGTAACGTTTGAGCGGAAAAATAAAGCAAAAACGGACGCTTTTGGCTAAGAAGATCGTGTTAGACAATATACCAGACTAAAATTAATGAAATAAAATTTGAATTGCTACCCTATTCTTCAGATTTAGCCTCCTAGGATTATTTTCTGTTCCCAGACTCGGTGGCCAAATATTTCCAAACAATGAAGAGGTAATGTTGGCAGTTAATCGCTGGTAAAAGTGTATGGAGCTAAAGGGTGAATATTTTGAGAAGTAAATACCGTTTTTCGCAAAAATTTTTGTGTTTTCTTTGTTGGGGTAGGTACTTCACGGACCATCCTCGTAGATATGTTGTTTTGGTGACCGACAATGGTTTTTACTGACTAATTTATTTATCAACAAACTATATTTTTTTAGTAGATTCCATGAAACCCGTAGCAATATAATCACATAAAATCCTAGTACGTGTATTTGTGAAGATTTAGGATTAAGTAATACAGAAAAAGCTTAAGTGGTTGTTATAGCGTTTCGGAGCTGTTCAGCTTCATAATCGTGTAACCGTGTATTTTCATTTGAATGGTAGTTTTTTCTCTCACCGCGTATTGTTTACCTCTAATTATAAAACCGTACCACATAGTATTTTTTTAGTTCTAAAATAGTTCTCAGTACATTTTATTTTGAAATAATTGGTTGCAAATTTAATTAATTTTTATTTTAATAAACAAAGAACTGAAATGAAACGAGAGAAGCAATATCTATGCAAATATCTCACAGAGTTTTGATGGAATAAATTATTTTATAGAAATTTGGGTTCAATCACCTTTGTTAACCTTAAATTTAAATGAACTATAGAATTAGAAGTTGCGGAAACATTAGAAATCATTAAGTAAATAATACTAAACAGGAAACAAATTAACAAAACAGCAAACAGAAAAATATGTAGGAAATCTATAAAAAATCCGATATCTACCTAAACAATTATAAATAAGTTGAGTGTAGGAAAAATAAGTAACTGCCAAGAAACTTATAGCCGCCACTTCCAAATGAGACATTAATCAGAACAGTTGAACTTTTACCAAATAGTTTAGACTTAAGTAACCCCAGCCTAGGTAACAATTAATAGAACAAACCAAAAATAAAAAATGTATCGTCATTATCAGTCAAATGTAAATCTGGTTTATACACGTCATTTTCACACTATTATTCAACAGGTGCTAATAAACGGAAAATTAGTATTTTATCCGTCAGATAATTCTATCAAAAGGTGAAATTAATGGCCATTAAATAGATCCAATAGTGTAGCAAGCAACAAAAAATCCGTGGAGCTTACATTTATTAAGTTTTAATCGCAAAATTCTAAATAAACTCAGAAACAGAAACCTTTTTATTTTAAAATTTCTTTTTTATCGTATGTTAGAACTTAGTCCTGTGTTTGCATCAATGGTTGTCTAGCTGCAGCTGCGATGATGAAGACCAGCTTTCATACCATCTTGTAGGTGGTTGTCCTGTTGGTCGGGATGTATTCCGTTTGTCAACCTATCGTCTGACATTCTGTCCATGTGGTCTGTCCATCCTTTTCGCCGATTTCTAGACCATCTCACTACATCCTGGATGTCACATATCTCCCTTATTTCATCATTTATCTTGTGGTCAAATAATGTGAGTAGTTCTTAAAAGCCGCTTAGTTATGGTGTTCTTTGCTCTGGTCTCTATCGCCTATGTCATTACTGGTCTTGTATATTCTGACTTTGCTCCTGGTAGTCATATATTTAAAATTGCACCAGCAAGAATTTCGAAACCTTTTGTATGTTATCAAAGTAGATCTATTCTTAATAACTATACAATAATCCCCCTGGCCCATTCACAATAAAACATTCGCAAGGAAATCGTTATGATTTTCCAGTATCATCCATTAAGTTTAACAAATATTCCTCATAGTTCTTCTAGTATTTCTAATAGGTCTCCAAACAACAAGTTGAACCTCTTCAAATTACTGATTTATGTCATATATGACTATTCATTCATTCAGACAAGAATTGCAATCTATAATTGAGTAATTAATAAAAGAAGCAATAAAAATAGGACCACAAAGAACTATAGGAAAACAAAAACTATAATAATTCAACAGGAGCATCTAAGAATTGCAACATCTCTAGAAGAAGTAACCGAATATACTTTTTCAGGCCAATTCATTAAGAGAATCAAAGTTAAGAAATGTAATTACTAATCAGATTGACATAAGCATCATTCGGAAAACTATCATATACACTACAAATTAAAAGTTTTTGCCCGCCCCATAATCCATTCATAAAATTTCAAAATAATACTCTAATATTTCTCTTTCATATTGTCTAGCGAAGTGTCTAACAAACAAAAAATAATAGTGTCTGTTGTTTTTTCACTTTATACGAGCGCATGTTTATATTTTTGTCGGTGAGTGCGACAAGTTAAAACTTGCAACTTGCTGATTTGTTAATTATACTTTAAATGTGAATTATTTCCTCCGTGTTTATAATTGTAGTTTAGTACCAGTTAGTCCTAGGAGACACAAGAAAATACTGTGATTTATACTTCTCGAACCAAGACATTTTTCGTTTACGAATTGTTTCCGTTCTAGCAAAATCAGACTTGTAAGTTTTGAAATGGTTAAAACCAAGGAACTATCGATTAAAACACGTTATTTAATCGTAAGCATTGATACTCTAGGCAAAAGTAACTGTACTTTTGCTATCGAATTAAAAATAGCTCGACGTACCGTGGACTACAACGTAAAAAAACATCCACCAGTAGCTTTGGCAATAGAAAACGTCCAGGGCGGTCTTAAAGAACCACAGCTACTAATGGTAAACGTATTTTATTGATCAGTGAACGGACTCAGAGGTAGTAGCTCTGATCAATGGACCTCTGCCTCTGAGTACTTCTACAATAGTGAAAACGAGATTTAGAGAAGCTGACATTTCTGGAAGGGTGGCAGATGTCAAAATAAAATTAAAGGGTTGCAATGGGCTAAAGAAGAAAAAAATTACACTAATGAAGAATGAGAGACGTGGAGTGATGAGTAAAAGTTTGGATTTTTTGGGTCTAAACAAAGTGTTTTTGTGCAATTCAAAAGGAAAACGGATATTAGATCCATGTCTAATCCTAATTGTAAAAGACGGCACAGGCTCGCTGACGGTTTGGAGATGTTTTGGAAGCAGGACGATTGGAGAAGTGGGAATTCGCAGGAAATACCTTAGGATAAAAAGGCATAAGATATTTAGACACTGAAAACTGTGGGACTACAAAAGAAAGACCGTAAATGCGTTGCTCTGAGCAAAAATGGACGCAACTCTTCCAAAATAGAAGAGCGGAGTAAGGAAGAGAAGGTATTTATTCAAAAATGGACGTATGAGGCTGTCTAAGTAAATAGAGAGGTGTTCCACTGTATCACCTGTTCACTACATCATATAAAACTGCGGATTTCCCTAAAGTATCCACCTAATATTTAATTCATTTAAATTAAACTATTTAATCACTACACGTTTTTCGATAAGATCCATTTTGATACTGAGATGGAACACCCTCTAATGTAGGAAAGTTTCAGCAGACGTTCCATTTGTCAGTTTCTAGAATGAGTCTATACACGATAAATTACAATATAATGCAATAAAAAATGATATGATATTGGCGAAACATGCATTCATATGATTATTATTTTTGTTATGCCCTTGACATTAAAGATAAAAACAATTTTCTATGACATTAAGTTGTGCAATCATAAATTACTAACAACTCTTGAAAACTAACATTTATGTTCTTTCTCATTAAATCTACAACCTGCATCAACTAGTTTATGAACTATTGAGAATCAATAGAATCCATATTAGGTCACACAATTTGCATACCGATTTCTAAATCTCATGAAACTGATAATAAATTATAAAAAACAAAACTCAATACACCACAATATATATTCAAAATAGTATACTTTAGTGTTTGATTTGCCACATTCCCACAATTAAAATGTATATATTTCGTATTGATTTATCTTGATTTTAGGTCCCTTTTGATAGGAAATCAGCTCAAAATAACAGGTAAAATTTTATTTTTCAACCTATTTCGGTCTTTATCAATATATTTTGATAAACACCGTTTTTTGGGATAGTCATAGGATTGTGTTTATCGACTGTCTTCAAAAAAATAGGACAATAACAATAGATTAGTACGCATCATAGCTTGATAAGGTAAATGGTGTAATAAATGAAAATTGCAATTGAACCATAAGACATAAATTACTTTAAAAAATATAAAGATCTTTCTAAGTAGTGATTTATTAACAAAAAATATTGTTTTCTAAAAACTATATAAACATTTTATGCAAAATTATCCAAAAAAAAAGCCGAAGGACAACAAACTAATCGATAAGCCATCTGATTTTAACCAAATATTAAGCTTTGTATCATCACATGATAGGAAAATTTGTTGACATTAGTTATTTTTAATAATTGTTTACCAAATTTCGGTTAATTACATTTCTTATTAGATACAGACGATTTCACCAATTATTTTGCACTATCAGTCTCGCAGTTTGTTTACTTCCAACGACAACAGACTCATTTATTTTTACGTCAGAATTAGCGACCTTGCTTATTTTTATGTTATGCTACCTTCGAATTTTTATCTCGCCCGTCTGTAAATACAAGGAACTGTAAGGAAGTAACATTCAACATTAATATAACAGCAGTGGGTCGACCTCATCGATAATTTTGGAGTTCGTCCGACAGGATTTGGGAACCGAACATAAATATGACGAATGATGATATTGGGCATGCATCTATCCCTTGGTATTGGTACCAATTTTGTACAGGAATAACAGCAAATTCCTTGTCAAAACATTTTAGAACCACCACCAAAAGACACTTTATGTTATCTGCTAAATGAAGGTTCATAGTTGAATTGTAGATGTTGAGGTATTGTTAGACCTTCTGATAGGCCCTTTTTGAAACTACCAAAGGCCGATCTCGTTCGAGAATCCATTCCTGCACTTTCACTGTAATAGCAACACTTTTGGCTACGCCAACAGTGGGTTCTGGGTCCATCGTTGGATATGCTAATTCCAATCTCTTGTTGTCTGAGTGACATGGTACCCAAACGGAAGATCATACCGTATCAGCAGTTGTAGCTTGTATGCCAGTACTCCTGTATGATCAGATTAAGATTACTATGTGCGATATTCAGAACATTTGCTAATGTATCTTTAGACTAACTGACACCTCACACAAGGAATTCCAAGTTGCCTTCTTTTGAGAATTCCAAATTACTTTTTTTTATAATTTTGAAATTTCCAAACGACCTGCAATTACCTAATCGTATCCGATATACCTGGTAGTACTTTCCACAGGAGCCCCAGGGAGAAAGTTTTAAAATCAAATATCGACTCTAGCGAAACTATGCTGCTCCTAGATAAGCATACTTTTTATGTTTTAAGATATGTTCTTCATGTTTTTCCTCGCACATAATGCAGAACCAACTTTCTGTCTGTCTTTTGTCAGTTGCACAAGTTTCAGTCTTTTGTTTTATTCACATAGATTCTTTTCTATTCTTCGTCAGGTTTTTGTTCCTTATGCCTTCTGGTCGATTTTCTTTCTTGAATTTCTTGTTCTTTATGTATTTTTTCAACTTGCGAATGTCTCTCGAGATAGACGTTTTTTATATCGTCTACATTTTTTAAATCGAATCGTTTATTTCACTAGTTCAGGACTCACACGTCCTGAACTAATTTTCCTACATATGAGGCTTTTCCTAACGACCTGCAATCAACCTAATCCTATCCGATATATCTGGTAGCACTTTCCTCGAACCCATGGGAGACATTTTTCGAACCAAATATTGCCGAATCAATTGTTCATCCAACATTGCAGCTAACGTCTCTATAACGAGGTCTTAGTCTATTGTAGTCATGGTGCTCCTAGATGTTAGGAACGCGCGGGGATATTGACTAAAGAGCATCCATTGGAAATACTTTTGACTTTTTGACTTTACGATCTGTTCTTCATGTTTTTCCTCACACATAATGCAGAACTAACTTTCTTTTGTAAGTTGCACAAACTCTAGTTTCTTGTTTTATTGGCATATGTTCTTTCCTATTGTTTTTTTCTTCTATTTTTCATCAATTTTTTGGTTTCTTATGCCTTCTGGTCGTTTTCTTTCTTGAATTTCTTGTTCTTCATGTATTTTTCTAACTTAGGATTGTCTCTCGAGATAGAAGTTGAATTATTTTTAATATCGTCTACATTCTTTAAATCTAGTCGTTTATTTCGTTGTATTTTATGTTGAAGTAGTCTAAATCATTTGGATCTGGAAGAAGCAACTCACACGCCCTGAATTAATTCGTCATCTCCGTCACTGGATTGAATCCGAATATATTTAAAAGACATTGGTTAGCACGCCCATGACCCTGACATTTTACATTATTGTATAACACATAATTTTCCTTGAACTACTGTGTTAGGTATGTGAAAAATGAGATACACGATAATAAAAATAAAATTTCCAGAAATTATTATTTTTCGATCACAAACAAAAATAAATTGATGAATATTAAAAATACTTTATCTGTAACCAACGTCACCAGATATTTTTAAGTATCAAAAGTATTAGGCCAGGTACCAGTCGATTTCCCGTGGAATTTTGATAATCAAGATCGATTCTCATGAAAATTGGTATGAAGGTAGTATTTATAATCTTCTTCATAATGTATCGTGAGCCGAATGGCACCTAGTGCTGAAAGCCACCCCTTCTTGGAAATGAAAATCTATTTCATCAAAATAATTTCGTAGGATGATAATTTTAAGCATCTTTTACTCCACAAAGTTTTTTTCTAAAGTTGGTAGTTTTAGAGTTATTAACGATTGAAATTTCTTATTTTTCCTTGAAAAAACTCATATTTTTTACTGTTTCTCATGAATAACTTGAAAAGTTTCCATTTTATCAAAAATGTAACTAATAAAAAAATGAAGAGATTCGTTTTTTAAAGACCTCTGTAAATTCAAAAATAACTGAGTTATTGCTCGTGCAAGGATTACTATTTTTTGGGAACCCCGAAATTAAAAACGTTTAACCTCAAACAACTTTTTTAAAATGAACACTGTTCAAAAGTCTTCTGCATAAGAGTTGTCTGATTTATAACAAAAATAAGGTTTTTTTTGAAATAAATGTAAAAACTCTATCCTCGCCATTACCACCCTAATTGAAATTAATCGTGATCCACTTGCAATTAACTTTGATATGATTCATGTGATTTGACCAGTTTTGAATGCTTATTTTAGAAAAAATAATTGATTAAATTGACTACTGCATTTCCGTAATCTTGAAAAAAAAAATTACTTTTTCTTAAATAAACCAAAAACTATTCATGTTATGAGAAAATGTTTCAAATATTTATTGTAGGGTTTTTCCTGCCAAAAATTTTGAGCTTCTTTAAATCTATGTACCATAAAAATTGAAGGAGAAACGATAGTTCAAAGTTTATGCTAATGCAACCCCTTTGAGCAACACCCTTTTGGAAACCGGGGGTTGGAAAAAGTTTTAATTGATATGACGTTGAAGTAATTGGAATCACCTAGCCTAAATGTTTCTAGCTTGAAAATTGTGCGAATTATTGTCGAAAAATCAACAGCTTTTTTTTCAAAATTTTGAAACTTTGAAATTTTTGAAAAAGCAACACTTGTTGAAAATTCTGACGAAATATTTCAATTCAGTATAAATACACTTTTGAATAATTATAAATTGTAAATTGTAATTAAGATTATTTTTTAACTTTTCTTATGATTAGGGGATGATTTGGAGGGGTTGTATGAATGTGATTGATCATAAACGTATTTGAGAATGTCAACAGATTTACGAATAATACATTTACACTTCATTTTACTCAAAACATGCATAAAATCTAAGACTTTTAATTTTTTTCCAATAAGGGGCAGTTTACACCCCCCAAAATATAAAAGTCCGGTTCGGCACAGTGAAGATTTCGTAGAAGAGGGGAGGTAGAGCTTGAATTAAAATTTTCATGAAAATCAGGATTATAAAAAGTGTTTTTAAAAAAAGTTTTCAACTACCCTCAGAGGAGGGTCTTTGGAGGGGTTGCATGAGTCCGATTAATCATAAACTTGTTTGAGAATATCAACAGATCTGTGAATAATTCATTTAAATTGTATTTTACTCAAATACGTGCTAAAATCGAAGATTTTTTAATTTTTTACGATAAGGGGTATTTTTCACGCCTAAAAATAAAACGTAGATTTTGATACAAAAAGTTATCAATTTTTGTTACTATGATAATTATAATTGAAAATAATACTAATGAAGTTATTGAAAGTGATATAAGTGAAGTTCCTTTATCCGTCATAATATACGAGGTGTGTCTTAAAGGTTGAGTGAATAGTATAGAAAAAAAAACAAACAAACCAGAAGTAATAAATAAATTACCTTCATTTAGAGTTACGCATTTTCCGGAAAATTTTGGAACAAAAATTTTTCTGGGAAATTTTCCGAAAATTACTAAATTAATAAGGTATTGTAAAGTTAAGTTCTGGTTCACTACAGGCTACAAGTAAACAAAACTGGAGTATTTTAATCAAATATGGATATGAGGCCCTTTTGAGTTTTCTTGTTCTAACAAATAAAAAAAAAACAATAGGCAAAATTGGATAATGACAAAGCAAAAAAATCGTGATATATAAATCTTTAGTCATGTATAAATCTGGTTAAAGTTAAAATAAAATAATTCTTTAATAACTATTTTATGCATATAAGCATAAATGATGTCTGTCCAATATGATAATTTTTAATTAGGTACTCAAGTATTTTATTTTCTAAATTGATCTATGAATATCCGAAGTGCCGACATGTTTCATGAAAAAGCTGAATTACTATTAAAATGGGTTGAAAATCAAAACAAATAACCAAAGTTTATACATTCAAGAATTTATGGAAAAAATCAAATATAATTTTGATCGAGTTTTATTTTCTACAAACACCTTTTGGAAACACCAAGATTCCATGGCGTTCATGTCCTAATTTTCTGAGTCATTCTCAGAACTGGAGAGCAAAGGGTGACCTAAATCAGAATTGCTGCTACTAAGTGACGATTCTGTGTCTTTGTTTTCCTAGTCATGGACAGATTCAGAATTTGGAAACATTTTTTTAGTTTTTATGTTGCTAAATACCTTCTGACTTGTTATATGTTTCAAATCACACTATAATTTTATTCATGTGGATTATAAAGAATTATAAACAGTAATTTTCCCGAAAATTTTCCATTTTATAAAATTTTGCATGGAAAATTATCCTCCTCACAATACCTCCCCTTTATTGGTCATTGTACACTTCAGAATGTGCCCTTTATAAAACTTCCTGTGTGGGGAAAGGCTCCAGGTCAAAGATACAGTGACGGAGCCAAGATTTGGCAGAGTGAGCAGGCACGATCAGCTATGGCCGATACCGGTCCTGTTCTAATTTTATCGAAGTTAAAGTTATCGTCTTCAGAGACTGAAAATGAGCTGGTCAGTGTCTGAAGACGATAACTTGGTTATAGAAACGCGCTTCAGACATTGTGATTGTAGAGTTTGGTGAAGTGCGTTGTTTAGTATGAATATCACCGACGATTCCAGAAATTCCAACTTACTGACACTCGTAAAGTTCTTTTCCCCATCAGGGAGTATCTGGTGACTGAAATGATGATGATAGGGTTACTAAGTGGACGCGTGTGGGGGCGGCGTATTTCAATTTCAATATCTTTGGATTCTCTCTAATGCTTTGTTATTAGAAACGAACAATAGGCAGTTTGTATAACGCATTATTGCTCCATTCCGTGTTTTATCGGTTGAGATTTACGTAAAATCAATGATTTTTTAAATGTAACGTCATAAAGCTTTAAATTAATATCAACATTATAACGGTTAGGAGTTTCCTCCATCCATGACTCACTCACAATAAAATATTGCGGTAGCAGTAAGATTGTAATAAACCTTATAAGATTTACGTTGGCGGTTAATATTCGATAAGCTGTAAAACAGCATAAATATTTGCATAATCTTTGCAAATCGGTTTACTAAGAATAATTGTTGGATAGGTTTTATCTTTTTAATGCCATTGTCAAGGTCGGGGTCATTTGAACGGTTGTGAAAGTTTATTTTTTTTTTCGAATTTGGATTGATTTTGTTTCTATGCTTATTAATATACGAGATTTGGACAATAAAGTATTCACTTTTTTCATGGTAACTCCATTGATTTGGTAGTTATAATAAATGTGGCGACCACCTTTAAAAAATACCTAATACAAGTAGACATTTCTCAGAACAAACTTCCTCAATAAAACGATAATTAAATTAAACCTTCCCGATATACCTGACTTGGGAAAAACCAAAACCTTCTACCTGTTCTTTGTTCCATATTTACACGAACCTAGGCGAGGCGTTTGGAATCGAGGAGAAATTCATTCGATCAGATCTCGAACGCCGAGGTATCAGCGAAACTACACCGTTTTCTCAGAGACTCAGCTAGCGGGACGTAGTTTAATCTTTTGTTTGATTCCAAACGGCTCACCTAGGTTCCTGTAAGTATGGAACAAAGAGCAGGTAGAAGGTTTTGGTTTTTCCCAAGTCAGGTATATCGGAGAGGATTAATTTTATTGTATGCTATTTGCATGGACATTAAGAAGATGACTTGGAATTTCCTGAGTCAGGTATCGATCAGTCAGGCGTGGACGGGTTATCGTTTTATCGAAGGAGTTTTTTCCGAAAAATGTCTACTTGAAATAAGTATTAATAGTAAGTGATACTTGGATGTTTTCGTATAGAAAAAGAAAAAAAATATGAATTTCTACAGTTATTATTATATTTTATTAGACTTAGACCCTTTTATAAGTTTTTCTTGTTAAATTGATTCGATTTTAGGTCTCTTCTAATTGAAAATTAGATCATTTACTTTTCGATTCAAAAACGTGTCGCCTGAGTTCGTGTAAAGCTGGTACTATACGATGCGTCCAATGTTTGCAACAACATTCACCTTCCAACGTTGGCTGAATATTGAACGAAAGCTGACACTTCACCTAAACTTACCTGAAGTCATGAAAACGTGGCAAAAAAGTGATGAACAGCATACAAAAGACATAATAATACTGGTTTTCATATGAAATACGTAGCAATCTCGCGCAAGATAATAAGACATGTGTGTAGTTGTACTACAAGTGTTGGTTCCAGCTTCGTTCCAATGTTGGATACTCCTTTGACTCTGGTCAAAAACCTGACTTTCCTTTTATTGCCACGAATGACATGCGCACTACAACCAAACGATACATCCAATCATACCAACGTTGAAGCATCGTGTGATACCGGCTTGAGTAAGAAATAAGGGACGGTATCGTGAACAGTGGGGAAGGTAGCGGGATGTAGAGGTCGTAATTTTTGTCGAAAATGAAAAATATAATAACGAATTAGTAGGTCTAAACGTGCCTTCCAAACAAGAAAACAGCAAAAAACACATTTCACATTTATGGTTTTTTCGATCGATAAGAAAAATATACAAAGTAAAAAGATAATCCCTTTTAACACACTATGAGGTTATTTATTAAATATAAAATGTTTTTATCTATCGCTTTAGTTTTTATTTATAATGAATTTAGTACTATTGTTACGATTTCATATTTTTGATACGAATCTGTCTCTGATCGGAGAAAGCTGATACCTCTTACCGCACAACAGGCTTCACTTGCACGCGCCTATAAGTTCACTTATGCGCGTTATTTCCATATTAAATTATGGGAAAATTAAACTCAGTTTGATATATAAAGTGATAAATGTATATAGGACGGTGTTTCGTATTATAGTTTTTGCCCCCTACAAGAAAAAATTTAAGAAAAGGGACTATTACATTGTCCTATGCCTATGTCCAGCTATTAAAGTGAATAATGTAAATTGAAGTTTTTTGAATCCGTTTGAGGAATTGTTGATTATATTTTTGTATTTTTTTCCAATTATAATTTAACACAAATCAATCCAATGTCAATGATGAGTGTACAAAATTTGTTTTGCGATATTTATCAAGGTCAGTAGACAGATGTTTAAACAATTCGTTAGACAAAATGTATGCACATATTGAACTGAATGTTTTTAAAAATCCGTGATTATGACAATGTTCTAAGGTTACAGTATTTGAAATCGATCGTATGTTTTTAAAAACAAAATCAGTAGACGTATCGGATTTTGCTAATATGTATCAATTTTCGTTCAATTTCTATTTTGTAAATCAACGCCAAGTATTTATTTTGAATAATAGGTACTTTATTACTTTACGAGCAGCAATGTTGAAACACAAGTACAAAGAAAGAGCTTTCTTCTTTCGACCAGCATCGCAGTGGTCGACCAAATGAGGTGACTACTCCAGAAATGTTGAAGTAAATCCACTGGATGATCGTTGACTGAAAGTGCGCGAGCTAGCAGACAAAGTAGGCATTTCAAAAACTGTAGTACATCGCAAATTAACTAGAAATTTGGACATAAGGAAGCTGTGCAAAAGATGGATGCCGCGTTTGCTCACAATGGAACAAAAATAGTCTCGTCAAGAGGTTTCCATCGAGTGTTTCGCAATGCTTCACAGGAATACAAATCTAAGTTTTTGCGCCGTTTCACAACGATGGATTGAAAAGGAAGAACCGGCTCCAAAGAAGACAAAGACTGCTCCATCTGCAGGCAAGATTATGGCGTCGGTTTTTTGGAAGGTGGGGTGCGAGGAGCGCACAGGCACATTTAGAAAACATTTCGTCCATCTAGCGCACAAGAAAATTTGATCTGCCGAAGTGAGTCCTATATACGGGCAAACAAACCCAACCTCTTTAATAATTATTACCATCAAGACAAAACGAAAAAAAAACCATTTTCCGAAATGAGTAAATGTTCAATATTATATAAAAGACTGAACAAAAATTTATAGAAAAAATTATTATTTCCAAGAATGAGTGCATTTTTGGTATCAGGTTCAAAATAATTAAAATATTACGTATTTTGAATTTTCCACAAAAAGCCTTTTAATTTAAGAATGGTTAGGTTAGGTTAATTTAGATTAGGTTAGGTTAGGTTAGGAAACTATGACTACAATCGCATCGCTACTGTATTGTTAACTCTTTCGTGATTTTTCTCCTTTTATTTACGATAATAAACGTTTCAAGCTAAATACAGGGATTGAAGATACTGTATTTATACGCAAATGTGCGCTCGCTGCACCCTCATACATAAACTGTGCGCTCGAACCACCGTGCGCTCGACGCACGCATTCTTTTGGGATGCGCGGTGGGATAATTTTCATTGAAAAAGGGAAAACTATGAACGGCGAGTATTATTGTAATAAGGACAAGCCTTCTTTTTACTCGACTTCTATATTTTTTAAATAAATATTTAATTGTCATTGGTGACGCGGTTAGTCTCATGACGTGTTATTTAATTGAAATTTTAATAATTTTATAACTAAATGGGTTCCCAGAATATTTCATAAACAAATATTCATTTACATGATTTTTATTATTACAATTAATAGCCGGTTTCCACCGAAATACAAAACAATATATTGTACTGTAATGAAAAATATAATTGGAAAAAAATATGGGGAAGATTGCAAAAAACAAGCTCGAATAAAATTATCTACGAAGTGTTGATTTCCAAGATAAAGGACAATTTTTGTATTTTAGTTTTATCAAGAAAACAGAGTGCTAAAACTATTTTAAAAATGTTCTCAAAACAATTATATTTAACAAATCTTAAATACTTTGAGATATATAAATATATATAGCTCAGCTGAATAGGTCTTCTAGACCTTTGGCTTCAATCTTCTTCACTATTCTTCGATCTTCATTCTTTCCATTCAATCCTTCCTATCTCATCTATAGCCTGCTTGACTTTTGTAGCTATTTTTTCTTTAGGCGCCCTCTCCTTCTTTTCCCTCTTTCTTCTTCCTTAAGCGCCATTCTCATAATTCTCTGCAATGACAATCTCATAATATGTCCTCATCATCTTGCTCTTTGTGTTGAAACTATATGTGTTATTTTAGGCTTCTTGTATATCATTAGTTCTCTGTTGCTTGGCTTTCAGATAACCAAGTGTCCTAGAAGGTCCTGAAACCTATTTAGCCCACATCCAAACTAGTGTGGTAGTATAAAGCATAAGCTAACAAAAACAAAGTAATCCTAATGTGGCTTCCAGGCAACCAGGATATACCAGGAAATGGTATATCCTGGAAAAAGGGGCGACGACTCCATACCATTGACCAGAACTCTACTGTGGCCTCACGAGATGCCACGTTATTAACGAACTGAACGAAAGGCTGAAGAATCTTACTGAAGAAACACTCCAAGCCTTAAACGTTTGAAGAACTTATTTGATGACCAGAAAGACATGAAACTGGTAGTCGGTCACTACCCCGTCAAATACCACGTTAAGACGATGGGCATGGTACGGCTCAAGTATCTTGAAGGAGCAGTACTAACATCTAGGGAAGCGGGACACAAGAACCCCCAAAAAATATCCTATTTTAGGAGGAGTATATGTATTTTGGAAGCAGAGCAATGAGACGTAGAGTCTTGCACAAAATATCTTCTAGGTATAAGTGCGGAGTGGCTGGAAAGCCAAAACGACTCACCAAAACAATCTAATTCTCTGTTTGTACGTCTTCTCCAGATACCTTCTGTCATTTTGACGTCACCTTATATTTTCCTAAGTATTTTTTCCCATATATCCAGTTTATTCTTATCTATTTTAATCAGTGTCTGATTCATATTCATAACTATTGGTTCATTTCATTTTTTTAAGGCTTGTATATGTTATGGTTAGTCCTACATAATCAAATCGATTACCTTTGTCTTTTGTTGTTGAAAAAACCTTTTCCATTCCTCTCTCCAGTTAATGTCATCAGCCTTCGTAATGCAGTGTGCTTTATGGTGAAAGATGGAGTCTGCTGTTTGTATATTTATTCATTAATATGCTCTACAGGTCATGTAGGCCTAGATCAAGAATGACAATATTACATAGTTTTATATATTATACATCAAAGACCTCTATTTTGTATTTTCCACACAATACTTCTCCATTCCTTCCTGTTCACACCTTTCTCTCCAATTCTGAACATTACACAGTCATACCATCTCTTCCTTGGTCGTCCCTTTCTTTTCTTCCCTATTGGTCATCTTTGCAGTACTAATTTTGGCATCTGTTCTCTATGTAGTGTCTAAACTTGTCCCAATTATCTCACTTTCTGTCCTTTAATAAACGAGCTTATTGTAGCTTCTCCATAAAGTTTCTTTATTACTTCTTCTCCTCCAGCCCTCTCCCATCTTTCCAACATGGCTTCATCTGCCTTTTTTAATATCCATGTCTCACATGCATATGTTGCGGTGGGTCTTACTACCGTTTTATATATTCTTATTTTTGTTTTTCTTGACACGTATTTTGACTTCATCAGTGATCTAATACTTCCGAATTTTTGTGTTCCTTTAGTTATTATGGCGTTCAGTTCTAATTCTTTTACTCCCTTGTCTTCTATTACGACTCCTAGATACAAAAAGTTGGTAACTCTTTGCGTCTGGTTGTCCAAAATTTTTGGCTTCCTCTTCCAATTTTATTTCTGCTTTCTTTAAGTCCTTCTTGGATTTTGCTATCAACGCAACGTCATCTGCGAAAGCTAGACATTTAATTTAGAGTTTTGGATAATTACTTCTAAAACCATATTTATTAAATAATACAGTGGAGAGTGAGTGGGTCTGAGTCCTCTGTTGACATGAAATTCTTCAGACTTATACCCTTTCCATATCACTTCATTTTTTGTTTCTGATTATTTGTGCCGGTACGACTAGTTTGCTTAGTGCTGCGTACATGTTGTTTCTATTTATTTTGTCATATGCCTGCTTAAAATCTATAAACAAGGAATAAAGTGGTATCTTGTATTCATAGCAGGCGGTTTGTAATTCTTTTGGGGAGAAAATCTGGTCCGTTGTTTTATATTACTTTGTCCTAATACTATTTCTAATATTAAATAGGTTCGTAGAGAGAGGATAGTCTTGCCTTAGTCCTTTTTCTCCCATCTTAATGAGATTTTCTCGGTATTTCTACTTTTTTAAGTGCTTTATATAATTTTTTAGACAGATTATAGTAATTTGTGCATAAAGTGGTACTTTTTTTGACGAATAGAAAAAGTTGCCGACAATTCCATGTGTGAAAAAAGCCGCTTCATACACATGTTGTATACATTTTCTACAGCCTTATGCTCAAAAAATAAAAATAAATATTGCGCATTTAACGATGAAATTTTCGAAAAAGTGTTAATACCATCAACCATTACTATAAATGATAAGAAGGGGTGGTTACTGGTTGCGTTTTCTGGTCTCAGATCAGCATATTTTTTTATACTATATATACTTTTTTTGCAACTGTGAAGCGCCGACTTGTATACGTTTTTGAATCTGGAATCGTAATGGTAAAAAGTGCGTTAAACAGGCAACTTTTCTCCATTCAAACTCCTACAAGTTTTCCAATATGACATTAGCCTTTGTGACAGCCTGTATACTTTTGCATCCGACTGCAATTTAATAAAATTCAATGTCATCATTGTCAATAATTCCATTAATTTAAGAATATATCAAACCTAGGAGACCAATCAAAATAATAAATTATAATAACGAAATAACAACTCTCAAGGATACTACAATATCTATTTTAAAATAAAAACTTGTTTGATGTGAACTGAACTTGACATATTATCTTCTGTTTGCGTTAATATGTTTACTTCTACAGAGTAATTGTAGTCTATTTTTAGAGAACATAAACAATGATTGGCTTTTTCTTAGGAAATTTTTAATTTGTTGTTGTCGTTCAATATAAAAAAAAAATTGGTATCATCTTGTAATATGAATGTTTCAAGATAGATTAACTCGATAAACGCTATGTAAAGTATCCTAAAATGTGTTAAATGTCAGCCAAGTTTGAATAAAAAACATTTGAAAATGTTAAAATAATATGCTGAAACCTTTTCGGAAACTATATGAACCATTAGGATTTGTTAATCATATATTAAGTGATACAAAGTGTCCATTAACGTATCGTCTTGGATTACCATTATCATTACGGTTAAGTTTGCGCCCTTTTCCGGCTCAACTGAGTAGAATATCCCAGGTAATAAATCAGAGATTTCCAATTATTTTCTCAATAGATGCAGCGGAGGCTCACGTTTACATAGAAGTATTTTTGTTTCTGAAAAATGGAAAATTCCAAAGGTCGAACCTGATTAATTCCTGGATCAGAAGCTATCCCGAGTTTGCTTACATCAATGGAAAAATATTCTGTACAGTCTGTAATGGAATGGCAAGTTTTTTAAGATTTGTTTTTTTACCGTTTTGGTAAATATTTTGTTGGTTTTCGAATATTCAAAGTTCAGACAGAACCCAACGGAAATTTTCGGTGACACAATATGTTGAGACAGAGCTAAATAAGTCAAAATATAAGAAGAAACGGTGAAGGTATGCTGGCCACCACCCGATCCCTATATAACTGTCTTGTCATGTTTCCATTCAGTACAATCAACTTATTATGAAAATCAAACCAAATTTCAGTTCAGACCATAATTATACTTTCTAGAAATTGGTGAATTTATTGGACAGGTTGACGCAAGGACGTCAATGGAATTATCCATATTCGTCCGAGTCCACTGTCTGAAAAGAATCCATAACGATACTCATCTATGAAGTTAGCGTGCCTCTATTCATTATAAAAGTGCTGGTGTCCCAATTCTAAAGCTAATCTTTGATGCCTATGCGCAAGTATCAATGGTACTGCCTGGATCTTAACTTATTACGCATTCTTTTTCTAATTGTGAACTTCGATACCTACACAAGATTTTTACGAGCTGTAAACCCCGAGTGAATGACTATTGCCATTCTGGATCTTCCAATCTTTCAGCAACATTTTCAATTTTCGTAAAATGACGTTTGGGGAAACCAATACGCCTAGAAGACTCTTCGATAGTTAATTTCCTTTTTAGACCACACAATCTGAAAGTTGTTCGATCTGTATTTATTTACATACCGAAAGTGTTCCATGTAGTGAAAGTGACAGTTCCGTATTGCAAAACACTTACAGGACACTCTGGAGTAGACAACTGTAACTTACTAAATGTGACTCTAGCCACTTCATTGTTGACAGTTGACAGTTTCACTCGATGATTTTACATAACCTTAAATTTTTAATTTTCTAAAATTATTTGTTTTATCCGATGTTTTGTCTAAATTAATGAATAACAATGAATGATGATGAAAAAGAAAACATCAGCGATGAAGAGTTACTCGAATCCAGGCCACCTAATCTCACCGAAGAAAGCAACGCGGCCGTTCTTAATTCGTTGCCGGATAAATCTCGTGCAAGGTACGAAAAACGCTTATTTTTCATAAAAATCTAAAATCTGAAAAAAGTTTTACTTTATGGTCTACATTCTTCTCTAGCAGTAAAACAAGATGTCATCAACAAATATCCAAAACTAATCAATTTCATGAAGAAACAAAACAAAGGATACACTGCAAAAAATCATGTCTTTAAGATTTGTCTAATAATAGCTGTGGGAGGTGGATTACGACGGGAAGAATAAAGAAAATTAAAATTGAATGATATTCAAGATAAAAATGATATTTTAATTATAACAGTACCAGAAACCAAAACTGGCAAACAACGTATCTTTACTGTAACAAACAAAATTAGTCTTGGTATAAATCCTATCGAATTGTTTCGTAAATACTTAGCATTGAGACCTCCACACACAAATCATTCTAATTTCTTTCTCAGCTATTATAAAGGCAAGTGTTCAACCAAAGTTGTGGGAATTCATACCTTTAGTAAGATCCAGAAGATTATACTGGCCACTGTTTTAGACGCACCTCAACTTCCCTTTTAACTGATACTGGCGCAGACTTTCTGATGTTAAAAAGGCATGGTAGGTGGGCTTCTTCCAACGTAGCGGAAGCCCATATGGATGACTCAATAAGAAACAAGATTGAAATTGCTAACAGAATACTTTCTTCCACCACAAATACGAATCAATCAACAAATTTTATCGAAATCACAAACATATCTACAGAGATTCCATCAACATCTAGTAGAGATATACATATTCCATCTGCATCCAAACAAATAAATATTAATAATTGTCCTGGAGGTACAATCAACATTACTTTTTGCAAATAATTAATATTGACATTGGAAATATCATCAAGTATATTATATTGTTCAATAAATAAAATGTTGATAATTCTCTATGATTTATTTTCTTTCCTCAGCGGAATTGAAAAAGTTTTGGATCTTATGCGTCGTCTAAAAAATGTTGTGTACTCGTCTAACAAAGTAGAACTTTCAGTCCTTGGCATACAAATAACTATTTAAGCATCATTGCGGGTGTTCCACCTGTATGTTCATCTTTACACGACTGTCTTAACAGTTGAAATCCTGGGACCACCTTTTCACTATGTCGAATCATAATGCAGGCTTTTCTAATGTATCTACCAAGTTGTGAATTTGCTTTAGGTTCAATTCTTTTAAATCCAAGAATTTAATAAACGCACTCTACTCAATACTATCCATTTTGATACTAAGACATGACTCTCTCTTGTAATACAGCCACGCTTCAACAGGTTCAAACTGTCATATTCTAGAGCGAGTCTCTATATAATGTGTTACAATGTAACTTGATTACAAATAATTGTTTGTAAATAATTTATAAATACGAAAGAGGTAGAACGAACGGGTCAGCTTTAGTATATTTAAAGCGAGATATGTCTTTCCCACAACTTAATTTGAAACATGTTTCAACTGCCAGATTAATAGCTGGAATAGACGCTTTAAAATTTAATTATTAATAACCGAATGTCTCAACAACTTTGTATGAAAGTTGTTTTCCGTTAAAACTTACAATGTATTTCGATTTGACAGTTTAAGGAATATGAGACCGTAAATCGCAGCTATAAAAGTCTAAACGCTTTTCATTGTTCGGAATATAAAATATATAATTTATGACAAAAAAGGGTAGAGAAATAAAATAAAATCCATTATAATTTTTTGTTTACTTTATGTTGGTTCAGCGTAGGACGGAGGTCTAGATTGGTTTTTGCATATGAAACGAGAATCTTCAAGGTAGATTTTTAATTACCTCGACTACGATTTGAGTTAAAAGATAAAACCAAGATGATAAAATAATATAGAGCTTCAATATACAAGACCTAAAATAAATATAACAAACAAAATTTGTTTCCATTTTCACTCAATTTAAAATCAGTGGCGTGCTTTTATACATTCTTTCATATTTTCTGTACAAATTTACTGAAATATGTTGACCCTGACGTTGATTATTCACATTTTGGATACGGAACTGTCTCCACAACTCAGGTTCAAAAATTTTCATCAGTTACATATTTCTCAATTATGGCGAAACTCAAAACTTGTCATACGACAGATAATTAGAAAGAAATTTTCATATAAATGTTGTATAAATCGTTTTCACAGTTTTTATGATATGCAACAGCAGTGGTTTTAGTGCAAGATGTTCGTAGCCAATATTAAGGCCGGGTCACACCTATCATGCATCCTTCCGATCCGACTACGATCATACAGTCTGGCGAGAAATGGTATCAGAGTTCGAATACCGGAGCTCACACTTTTCCGATACGTGTCCGATGCAACTCCTACTCGACTCTGATCATGCATCCGATCGTGTTCCAATTGTGCAGTCTATTCGTTTAAAGGCTGCAGGACGCGTGTCGGTTGGAATTTTTAATAATAATTCCGAGTTTCTGCAGTATTTTTTTTTTGTTACTAAATTGGCAAAATTGTCTGGTATAAAATCGACGACCAGACAAACGCCGACTACAAAGACATGATCTGGAAAAAGTTGGGAAGAAATTAAATGTCAAAGGTACATTACAGATTAAAATTTTGCGCGCAGAACCTTTCACGATTTTAATTGAATCGAGAGTAGCGAATGTATCGAGCTGGAGCTGGAAATCAGAAAGAGCTCGGAAGGTTACAAGACCTTCCGATCCCGCACCGATCCTTTCTTTGAATCAAAATCGGAACGGAGTCAGATCGGAGTGGTGTATGAAAAGTGTGCCCTTGCCTTTATGTGGAATTTCTGAAAAGTTTTCGTATATATATACACCGTATATATACAAGGAAGACGACAAGTTTATAGTATTCAACCACCTGACACGTCGTATCTATTTTTGAAGTAGAAATTTGCAGTATCTTTCTTTGGCTCTTGAATTGAGCTATTTGAAGACATCCAGTCAGAAGGAATGGAATGTTTTCTAAAATTTAATGAATCGCTTCATCTACCTCATCGTTTGTAGTTAAACGTCGACCACGAGAATGTTTCTTTAGATGAAAGAAAATATTAAGTGACTAAGAGCTACAAGGAAACATTTTTTGGCGTACCAGTTGGCTGTAACTGTACGTTGATTTTCAAGCTTTCACTAATTCTGTACTACGAAAAAAATAAGTACCCAACTTTTGTGAGAGACCCTTACATGTTATTCGATATGAATAAAAAGTTATCAGGTGAATATGGATAATTTTTTGGCAATAACAGTGAACGAATGGACATGCGCATTGTTATGAAAAAACAAATCTAAATGCCGTGGTTTTTTCGGCATCAAAACTTGTCAAAACCCAGATTTAAGAGAGTTTTAATATTCTGGCATTCTCAATTTTGAAACTATGTAAATATATTTTGAAGTTCTAGTAAGTTCTAGTTGCGTTGTCAAAAGCTTTCTTCTATCCACAAGAGCCTGATGCTCCTGATTCAAATTCAAATATATACAGATACTGTTTGCAGACTTATTAAATGTTTCGACATTAGTTAACGTTTCCCACGCGATGTTTACTAGCTCTGGCTTTTGGAACAATTTCCAAGAATTCTCGTTTTTGTATTTCAGGGATTTTTGAATGTTTATAATGAGATGTATGTTTTTTTATATTTTATGGTTTTCTAATGTCGTTTTATTGTTGTTATCGTATTGATATCTTTTAATCCATTTGCTAAATATTGAGATGTCTGTCTTATGTAAACAGTATCACAATTATAACGAAAGATCTACTTTTAATTATTGGATTTTAGACTAGAATCTTTTGATAATGATTCTTATTTCATATTTTATGGAAAGTTTATGTACATATAGTGAGGTTAGGTGTTTTAGATTTGGTTAGGTTAGGTGTCGGTTATAATATTTGTTTATCTTTCTCTCAAATATGTTTCAATAGCGGGGCATCTGAGATTAAGATATGATAGAGTTTACCAATTTAATAATAACTGTTCTTTTCTGAGCAATAGGTCGTCCTAGTCCAGATGAATAATATCGATTAAATTCTAATGACATACAACCGGTAAATACTCTACTGGACCGTTTTCACTTTTACTTTAAAGTCTAAAGTTGAACGATTTCGAAAATAAAAATTTGGTTTTCGATTAACATATCTAGTCAATAAACAATTTGATTTCAACTTGTAACAATGAAAGTTTACATAGTAAAGGTAACAGGAAGCGAGATGGCGTGGTATTTATATTGACCTTTATCAGTCAATCATATGTAGGTAAATACCTACGTTGTATAATTTTTTTTCTTTCACCTACACTCCTTCCTCTATTCCTGTTTTCACAGCGATTCATTCGTAAATTATTACAAAATGACGCACACTAAATATATTGGAAATATTTCCGGGTATGACGAAACATTTTTAATTACTATAATAAAATTAAAAGATATAATTTGCTAATTTTTTCGTATATTTTTTAATCACAGTGTGTGACGAAAAACTAATATGATTAAAGAAATCGAACCAAAAGTGGAACGCACGCGTATTATGATTAAATTTGACCTCCGGAATTTTTGTTTTGTTGAGTGAATTATTTAAGGTTATGATATTGAACTGCAATTAAAATATTTGAATAGAAACTTCCAAAGAAGGTACGCCGACTGAAAACATATAAAGAAAACTTAAATAGAGCCAGCCGATGAAATGAAGATAAGCAAAAGATAAAAATGCTATGAAACAAGAGAAAAGAATAAACACGTGTGATAGATATTCGAAAATTCTGGACAAAAATAAAGATATAGCGAGGGAGTAAAATAATAAAGCTCAAAAAAGAATATGAATAATCACTTAACAAAAAGGAAAACTGAGATAAAGGAAACTTGAGCACTTTGATACGGAATAAAAGAATAAACAAAGAAGATTAAGAACAGCACGAAATAAACAGAGAGAAGGTAGAAAATGTTACATATTAAATAAAAACATGACGAGGGGAGAAACGGAATAGCTCTAGAAATGATATCGAAACAAAAAGTAAAGGAATTGGTTTAGGAGATATGAAAAGAAACATAGAAAAAGACTCTGGAAAGACAGCTTCATATTACCAATATGATACCAAAGGTATCAGACGAAATGTGAAATCCTAGAGCCATACGCTTAGTACAAAATTCTAGAGAAAAAATGAAGAAAATGTGTAGAATATAAATTGGAAAAATAGGCAGATAAACACTACTTGTAAGGAGAGTAGAAGAAGGAGAAGATATGATTTTAACATTTATTGATCTCAAGAACAGTCTTCGATACAATAGAAGAACAAAAAAATTGAGATGTCGGGATCATATGGAACTGTGAAGCCTACAATATAGATATTAGGAATGGCATCAGAAAAAAACTTGATGAAGAAAGGAATAAAGCAGGATAGTTTTTCCATTATCATTTATTTGAGATATAGATAAGAAAAAGGAACGAATGAAACACAAAATTGAACAGTTTAAGTAATAATTGGTGAAAGAAATCGGAAACCAATGAAAGTTAATTCACTACTATATGCAGGTGATGTGTATTGATAGCAAATACAAGAAATAAAATGCAAAAGCTTGTGAATATATGAACGAAAAAAAAAAAAAGAAAACAAAACGTATCAATCATCGAGTTCTTTACTATTGTTGTTTACTGCTTTACTTTTATTGTCTTCAGGACTTGACATTTGCATCTAACTTGCCACGATAATCGAAAGTATAGATTTAATCATGACGACGGAGAGCCAATTCAAATGCCCCGAAAAATTCAATAAATTTTTGACAATTTTCCATTGTGCCTCTTTATATTTAACAAATAAGCAAAATCTAATTGAGCCATGTTATTGAATGATACTAATAACGTTTATTCTATGCGATTATGAAGATTGCTTTTAGGTTTTTGCATGTCATCTTCAAACTTGAGTGCTTTAGATCGTCGACCCCTATTTTCTTCCAAAATTTATCGCCACGAGAAAGTATGCAGGGAAAATAATATAATTTAGTTTGGTTTCAACCACGAATCCATTAATCGTTTTAGGAAATTAAATTTGGTGTACATAGCCTCACTTTATACAGGGACTTCTTCTAAATAATTATACGTATGTGTTTGAGGGAACAAATAATTCTACACTACTATCTATACAATCTAAAGGTAACAAAAATGAGTTTTTCAATCGATACTCTTTGTTTAACTCGGTAAAATTTATGATTTAGGAAATATATAGATTTTTAGTTCGTTGTAAATGTCAAGGAAACCGTTCGCCATAAAGAAACATTCTGAAGAAAATTATCATAAATTATTTATTGAAAGTGCTAAGTGCATGCCATGAAAGTAGAGGATTATTCAGCAAGACTGGCCTGAGCTAGTTGGTTTTTAGATAAACAACAAGTTGATAATACATTTGTTGAAAAAGTACTGTTTACTGATAAAGCTGGTTTCACATAAAACGGTTTTATTAATTCCCATAATTTACATTTATGTGCAGGTGAATGATGTACGATACTTGGAATTTCTCCAACCATGTAATATGATATTCCGTTAAACATTTTCAAAGACAAGTGGTTCATGCACGATAGAGCCACTGCCCTCCATGTAAAAAATCATCCTCCTAACATTTTTCCTAATAGGCGGTTGAGTCGGGGAGGTCAATTTGCATGAGACCACCACGTTCCCCTGAATTGAATACAATGGATATCTTAGAAGATTGTATGGAAATTTGCATCAACTATTTTGCTCTCATTTGATTTCCAGAAGTTAGTTGTGTTGCTGAATCTTGAAATATCAATAGCCATCGATAGGATTAGCAACTAAAAGATTTTTTGAGCTCTAATTTAGCAAAAAACAAATTCTCTAGTTAATTAACACCAAATTTTGATTTACATTGGATTATGGATGACATTGGAGACCTCATAATGAAGGTAACTTGACGGCAGAAGAACTATTGAATGAAGAACACCAAGAAACTCAGCGAAATGTGTTTCCTTCCGAAAAAGGGGAAGACGAAAGAGAAACAGAATGTGTGGGAGAAGTTCGGTTATTTTGATTACAAAAGCAGATAGAAAATAAAGAATGAATTTTCATGTTGACGAACTAAACCTGCAAGGATCAGGTCAAACTGTTTAAACATTTATAAACGGATTTATTCGCGATATTCCCTTTTAAATATATACTTTCCAAATCTAAAAACATACTCAATGAACCTCCACTAAATTTGTTGTAAGAGGTCTTGATACACCAGACTTGATGGATTTTCTGAAGTTAGTAACTCTCTTAGTTATTGAAGAGAAACCGGTACACAAAAGGAACGAATAGAACAGACAGAATATTGGAATGCTTTTCTAAGTTCGTAGAAATAGACTCCGGAAGAGTGTAGAAGTGCAATGTGCCCACTTCGAACATCTATTATAGTTTTTTCTTGTTTTGATTTGATAATTAGGTAGTAACACGATGTTCAACGGTATTCAGCTCAATTAGAAACGTTTGATTGTGTTTCAATTCCTCCTGTAAGTATTTGCAATGAATAATTACAATTTATGCTAATTTTCTTCAGAATGTCTCTTTATGACCAACGGTTTCCTTGGCCTGTACAATGATCTAAGAATCTACTTACTTAATTAAACAAAGAGTACCGTTTTTTTTAGAAAATCAATTGAAAAGCAAGTCTCGTATAATCGAATGAATAAATACCTTACAATTTTCACCTATATTGATGGTATAAGAAAAATACATTTACGATGATTTAATTTACGGCCAATCAAGTTGAAAATCCACATCCCTACTTTGATGACACCATCAGCTTATACATGGGAAATGAACGTATTCGTGGGTTCCCTGTTTTCGCTTACAATTTGTACAAGAACTGTCATCTATCAACTAATTACCTATCACACACACTTCCGTCAACGTAGTATCGGAAACGATATGATTAAGGCTTAATTACAAACATTCCCCTCTTTCATTTTATTCGCTAAAGAAGGCTACGAGTCGGTGAGCTCTTTGCCTAATCTCTATTTCGTTACGAAATGCGATTGAAGGATTTATTATAATGCGGATCCCGAATCACGGGGATTTTCATAATTTCATATGCCTAACATATCAATGTAGGAGAAAATATGGGAAAACTCCTCAGATGTATTGTGTGCCGTTGGAAGATTTATTAGGGGGAATATTAATGTGATACCTTAGGGGTATATCTTTTCGAATTTCCGTCGTTACCGAATATCTCGAGTGTTAATATTAACCAGAATGGTTTCAAAGAAAGAGAAATTATTTTACATCGTTAGAGGAAATCTATTTCCATCATTTATATTTCCAAATGTTTATTATAACGAATTTAAGGTTTTTACAAACATTAGTCCTAATGAGCTCTATAAAACTAGCAGTGGCTACAATTTAACGAAGATTATCGAGATTTGTTGCTAATTAATGCCAAAACAATAGCTAAATACCAGAGAATATATTGATTTTAAGTCTGTTTTCTATGAAAATCAGTTAAAAATATTAAATCACACAATAAATCGTGTGACCGACACACAGATGGCACTGCCATTGTCAAATCCATTTGACGTTTATGACGTACATACCAACTGTCAAAACACTATGTATGATATTTCATGACATTTCGATAAGTCAGAAAAAAGTGACAGCCATTTAAGTCAAGCTACTTTTGTTATTTTCAAAACAATTTCGTGTGTTAATTTATGATTGCTTCTTGATAAAAAAAATACTGTACAAGCTTAGCAAGGGCTTCAAAAAGGTTATCCAGACTCTGCGAAAAGAACCATTTGTTCATGGTTTGCTAAATTCAAAACGTGGTCGTACAGACACCGGTGATGATGAACTTTCTGGTCGTCCAATTGAGGTGGTTTCTCCAGAAAACATCCAAAAAGTCCACAAATTGGTTATATCTAATCGTAAATTGAAATTGCGCGAGGAAGCTGAGGCCGTAAAGACATCAGAAGGATTTGTTTAACAGTGTAACATGGATCCATCACTTCACTCAGGAATCAAAACGATCATCATCTGAGTTGGCTCGAGCCGGTGCTTCAGTATTTTGGGATAGATATCTTAGAGTTGATGGATCGTTTGAATGCAAAAATCAAGGAAAACGGTGCCATATGTCGAATAAAAAAGCCACTGTTTCACCAATACACAAGTCGATGGCAACGATGCTTAAATTGAACGAATTACACTTCGAATTGCTCCCTCATCCACCGTATAGTCCAGATCTGGCCCCCGGTGACTGAAGAGCAAGCAAATGGTTGAAACTGAAACCTATTTTGAGGCAGAAGACAAATCCTTCTACAAAAACGGCATCTAGAAGTTAAAGAAGCGTTGGAATGATTGTATTGCTCTTGAAAGATGAATTGATGACATAAATGTGTTTTTCTTAAATTGTAGAAATTATCGGTTGGATCTACTTCGGTCATTATCAAAATATGACTTGGCACTGGGGTTTAAGAAGTAAAAAGTTAAAGATAATTATCGGAGAATATAAACTGAAATTAAATTAAAATTTATTGCTGAAAGGCCCTATTTAAAAATCTAAAAGTAACAACTGAAGATGTTTCTTGTTTCCTTGTAAAAGGCTGCCGTTTTGTCTAGATGCCGGAAGTTTCTCCCCCCTGACTGAATCTCAAATCCAAAATATATGATGTTTCTCATGAACTCTCCGAGCTTTTGTCCGTCTATCTAATATTTATCATATGACAAAAATGATGAATGTCCTTTGATATTTTATCTGTTTCTAAAAAGAATTTGGAGAAGTTAGGATTGGAAAATAGTGTAGCGACAATTGGTTTGGAGTTACTCAGACGTGACTAGTATGGAAATTTGCATCAACTATTTCATCCACTTATGGAAAATTCACGACTTATGCTAACTCTCATTTGATTTCCAGAAGTTAGTTACAAAGTTACAGATAGATAATAAACAATGAATTTTCAAGTTGTTTTTACCTAATATTACAAATTATTTCGACGAACTAAACCTGCAGGGATCAAGTTAAAGTGTTTCGCGATATTACCACCCAAATATGTAGTTTCCAAATCTAAAAACATACTCATTGAACCCCCACTGAATGAAGAAGTTGTTGTAAGAGGTCTTGATACACCAGACTTAATGGATTTTCTGAAGGAGCTCCCTTAGTTAGTCATTGGAGAGAAAATAGACTCTCATATGTAAACAGAATTTGCTTAAGTATTATAGATGTTCTGTGAGCTTTTAATTCGGCCTCTTTCAGTATTTTTCTGATCATACCTGTCATCCCTAGTCATACGAACTTCATCTCTCTTTCTTAAGAAGTTTCCAACGAACCACGTTGCGGTGGATTGTTGTTATCAAAAAATGAGGTAGCATCTGAATGTTTGTACTCCACAGGATGTTTCGTTCGTCCTTGTATATAATAATAAACGAAGTAAATGAGGACGACATTAAAACAATTATCTTCCAGAGGAATAAAGCTACAATTCAAAATAAAAACTGTTGAAATCGGCCAAATGGGTCAAGAGAAAATAAATCATAAAGCTTTTCTTGGGATTTTGTCTTATGACTTAACTTCCCTTGCCAAGGTTACGAAAACGGGTTATAAATTTTAAACTATATATAGCGTTTGAGGTAAATACAATACTATTCACTAGCGAGATCGTAGAGATACATTTTTAGCTAAATGGGAGTTTGAAAGAGAAAGTAGACGCTATTAAATATATTTTTAAACTCTTACGAATCTATTATTAAACTCCGAAATGTGAAAATACTTGCATCAAGATTTGTCGACCTAAAAATGAGTATTTGGTTTATAGTCCGGGAGCCAGCAACAGAAATAGACAACCAAGTCCTCTTAAGAGATAATTAGTAGAATGCATCAGAAATTTCGTAATTTCCTCTCAATTATAAAAATAAAACTGTAACTATCCCAATATCTCGAGGCAACAAAATAATCAGCTGATTATACTATAGTGTATTACGAGGTCTGGCTAAGACTTGTTAAGAAAAAGTCTTCTTTGGTTAGGAGGGCATTTAGGAGTTCTGCCGTTTTTGCTTTACCGCTTCCATCGACTCAAATCGGATCCCTTTCAAACCAGATCTTTTTATAACCTTTCCCGAGCAGTCCCTTTGACGCAATAGCTTTTGGTCAGATTTTTTGGCACAGACTTTCGTCATGTGTAATTCTTCGTATAAAATTTTTCTAACCGTTTCTTTATCGGCACAATTTGGTTGATTTTGGTCACTGTTTCCGGAGTTAAAATAGTCACAGGACAACCTAGGCGCTGGTCATCTTCAGTGTTCTCTCGGCTCTCACTAAAGCGCTTACACGAGATAGAGAATTGTCCCCTTAAGCCTCTTGCAATAATTTGCAGAGCTCAGTCGGAGTTTTTTCAATTTAACGAGAAATTTGAGATTGATACGTTCCTCTAAAATAAAAATTTTATTGATGATGGCTTATATGTAAGATGTAAGCTTGTGGTGGATAACAAAATAATACACCAGGAAATGAAATTTAAATATCTGGACACGGAGACGTGGAGACGGAAGTAAGAAACCAAGCTACAAGAGCCCCAAGAGCAGCAGCATACCTAAATGACCGCAATCAGACCTATATTATCCTATGCAGCAGAGACCCGACCTGAGACCTCTAAAACGAAACGGATATTGGAGACTACAGAAATGAAAATAGTTCGAAGAATAGCGGGAAGAACACTAATGGATAGAGAAAGGAGTGAAAACGTAAGACTGGGTACTGGATAGAAAGATAAAACGGAATAAGCACATTGACCGCATGACGGAAGAACGAATTGTGAAAATATCAAGGAACAAATCACCAGCAGGACAAAGAAGCCTTGGAAGACCTAGGAAAAGATAGAGTGACAACCTGCCAGGTGACTGAGCAGAGGCAATGACATGAAGAAAAACAGGCAATGATGCCTATACACAGCAGGAAGAAGAAGAAACTTATATGTAGATGTGAATAAATATATAAGGCAGCTGGCTATATCTCGGTGGAATAACCGTCAGCTGATACTTTGGAAGTTATTACGTAGGAATTAAGCATCAGCTGACCAGGTTTTCCTCGCCTCACTGATATCTGAATTTTTTATATGTCATAGCGGTATATTAACAATCAGTTCTGGGATGAGATGACTGAATTTGTTTTTTTTCTCGTGCGTGGGAGGCTACTGCCACTTATCCCACCCACCGAGCCGCAGCTGATGTTCACTAGGGTTTATTACATAGCTTTCTGATACATATCACCAATTATCTTTCGAAAGGAAATAATTAACCAAATTTTCACCTGGCTCCCGGCCTATTACTCCTTTCCGCGGGAGCTGAATAAACATATTTTTTCAATTAAGCTTAATCTCTTTATTACGAAAATAGATATTGCAATTGTTAAAGTGTAAAATTACTATCTTAAACATTAAAAAGCAAACTCGGACATATTTGAAGCTTTCTGGGGGAGCCGAATAGACCCGGCTATGTATCTGCCATCTTTTTTAAAATCACATTATTTAAAATGCACTAAAAAATACAATTTTTGAATAAATAACAGCAATTTTCAAAAATTTTATATTTTATTACATTGTATGTCAGTATATATGTCAATGAATCTAAACTTTACTCAATAGCGAATATTTTTATTAATTATTAAAAATTATACATTATTTTAATCATTTTTAAAACAATTGTACATAGATTTGCATCCAAAATTTGATTTTTCAAAGTATAAATTTACGTTTCTTGAAGACAAATTACCTTTTTTTATTCGCGTTCCTAATCAAAATCGATCTGTCGCGTTTAATAATCATTTATAGCTACCGAAGCTATTTTACATATTAAACCTTATTTGCCCAGGGCTCACGTAAATGAATTATTTTGAAAAAAATTGTTTTGAAATTGGTAAATTGGAATTATTTGATTACTACCATTACATAATGATTAAAGACCGGAAACTTCCATGTCAGACTTGACCATTTGACTGCAATGTTTACAAATATAGTGATGCCAGTTAGAAATGTTGAGGGGTTAGTACATGATAGTTGTATATTTGTTAGACCCCTACGATTAAATCAAGCTTCATCAGTAAAAATCATTTTCTTTTGGAAGCGGACATCCTGATGTAAAATAAATCGACAGAAATTTTTTCGCTGAACCAAGTTTTGAGGTATGAACTCTTGCAGTTCTTGGACATGATATGAATAGAGTCTCCGTCTAGATGAAGTTCTAGTACTAATATACCGTTGATCGTCAATATTCTCCAAAATAAATTCTTCATCTCGCACACTCATTTGAACAGTACGTTCGTGATTAACACTATAAAACTAAAAAAACTAAAAAGTCCGTCTTTATATATTAGAAAATAGGAAACCTTCTCAGAAATTCTTTCACTCTTCTTCACAAAAATCAAACAAACTAACAGACCTACTTGTTTGCTAAATAAGAATTTTCCTCTCATTTACAAAAAAAATCATAAGAATTTACTCACTAGAAGAAATTGATTGCAAATTTGATTTACAAATTCAAAGCTAATTCTTGACTAAATTAAATTGTTGAAAGCATGTCTTTGTTTATTCGACTTCGACTACGGTGAAATTTTAAGGTTAGGTGACCCAAAATTAATCCCCCAGAATGGTTCGGTCGCCATATACAGAGGTCGGCATAAGTTGGACAACGTTCTCGAAAAATCAGCAGCCGAACCATGCGGGAAGTCTCGTGGGTCTGAACTTTTTTGAGGGTCACGTGACGGGGAAATGCTCGAACATTTACGTGGACAAATGGACAACGATCATGCAAAATGGGGCGTCACCGCACTACGCATTTTGGAGAATGAATAGACAAACGAGCCTGCGGGTCAAGTGACCTGCCACTCTGTGATTTCTTCCACTGCAATTGAAGAAGATCTTGAAACTCTTCGCGGACAGCTTGTCTTGCCTCGTCGGACCTGTCTCTTCGTTGCCGTCAACATGGGCATCAATTTGAACACTTACAGTAACCTATTTTAGAATCCCTTTCGTAATTTCATTTAATAAATTCATTTTGACGCCCCATTTTTTCTCTTAATGCAAATTTGTTGCCTGGCTTGTGCCCACCTCTGTATTTACCTTGTAACAGTCTTATGCAGTGTACCAAATTTAGTATTTTTAAGTGTTGCGAAGAAATTACTTTTTCACGAAATTTTCGGCCCTGCTTTGAGGCCATATAACTCTTCAAGGATATAACTTGGTGTAGAGATAAATTGCCCCGATATTAGTAACAAAATTAACTTAGCTCAGAAGATTTTGAGTTCATAGTGTTCATGTATATTAGTTGTTCAATTGAATTTTCAATTTACACCAATGGAAGAAATTGCAATAAATAATTTCGCTTAAATAATATGACAATTAAATTGTCTAAATACTTAAATCATAATCGACTTCTATTATAACCTAAGATAATATGAAAAACTGTTCCTAGATATTAAAAGTGGGACCGTAAGAAAAATTTTGTGTTCCTTGAGCATAGTGTAAAATTGTCGCTTTCAAAAGTTGGCCACATTTTTTCTTTACGCTCTAAATACCAATCAACTATTTGATTGTTTCAGTTGGTTGGACATGGTACTATCATTTGTTATGCAAATGAATTCATTTTATGTTAAGAAACCTTTAGAGATCACATGGAAGTTATTTAGCCAGTCATATTGGCTACGAAAATTATCTAACGATTCCGTGGGAGTTTCTAATTTGATTATTAGAAAAATATTCAATGTAATTCTTGAAGTCAACGAAAAAAAAATAATTGGTAATTACTACCTTACGTTGTTTGATTCAGGATATGAAAGCGACTTAATTAGAGCAAAACCAATGAGATTCATCGATAGTTGTTTTGAAATTGCACGCACAGTTTTAAATGGCAAAAACAGGATCGTAAAGCGGAGAAAAGTAAATATAATTACATATACGATTAAACTATCTGGCTCCATCTCCTGACGAGATATGAAACTATTATTTTTACTTTATTGCGCTTTCTATACAAAAAAAATTATCAGTCTGCTTCGTTATTGATGTCTACCGAACGGATTAGTACCTCCAATGTTGGTTGTACAAGTGCTCCGCGCTTGCAGGAAGAAATCTTCGGATTATTCTGGTTATTGTTTACTGGAAACTAAGCGAAAGCTCGTATGAATATTTAGAGCTTGATATCCGCATAGGGAGAGACAACCAGAAACGTGAATAAAACGTTTGATCGGTTTGAGATGCGGTACATTTGGAAAACTAAAGCATATCTTCCAATTAGGTATCCCAATATGCCCGAAGAGAAAGGTTATGAATCAATGCGTATTGCCAGTACGTATTTATATTACGGAGCCGAAACCTCTGGGTGGTGGTTGCTGGACCTTTTTTCTTAGAGACAACAAAACACCGGTAAATGTCAGGTATGATGCAATGGAGCAAATTACAAAGTTAAAATGAAACTGGGCCACGTAGCTAAATTTCCTGATGGACGCTGGATTGGATTTTGGAGTGGAGACCATGACGAACATGCACACATAGGGATGTTAACCAACGAGATGGTCCGATAAGAGAATGCTACACGAATGGATTCAATTACGGAAACCTCATATCCAGCAGTGGACTCAAATGAACTGGTGACAAACTGAACATTTTTTTGTTACGAAGAATTTACATTGTATGCTATTATGCGTTGTTAACTATTTTTTTCGTAGTCAAAAGAATGTTAATTTAGTCGAAAAAAAATTATTTTAGTAAACGTAATTCTGCACATATAATATATATATATTGAATGCCAAATGTAGGAGGCTTAATATCAAGCCTGAAAAGTATGTATTTGTGCCAAAAATATTCATTTTCACGTGGATGTTATAGTGCTTATTTAAATTAATTATTGTAGCTGGAGTGAGCAGAATTTAAATTAATTATTGTGGCTGGAGTGAGCAGAATTTAAATTAATTATTGTAGCTGGAGTGAGCAGAATTTAAATTAATTATTGTGGCTGGAGTGAGCAGAATTTAAATTAATTACTGTGGCTGGAGTGAGCAGAATTTAAATTAATTATTGTGGCTGGAGTGAGCAGAATTTAAATTAATTATTGTGGCTGGAGTGAGCTGAATTTAAATTAATTATTGTGGCTGGAGTGAGTAGAATTTAAATTAATTATTGTGGCCGGAGTGAGCAGAATTTAAATTAATTATTGTGGCTGGAGTGAGCAGAATTCAAATCCAAATATTACCGCGAGATTGCGGATTCACTCACAAACAAACAACGAAGCAAATTGAAGAAGAGAATGTTAAAACAAATGTTAATGCTCTCAATTTTATTTTATGAAATACTCGTTTTATATTTTGAAACATTTCTAAAAAAATTAGAAAAAGTCAGGCACTTAGACAGGCTTATTATTTATCCAAAGTACCTTTTGAAATCAAATAATTATAAGAAATAAAAATATCAACAACATAGTAGATATATAGTAATAATAATTTTCTTCTTTTGAATTCTGTTTGCCGCTGATCTGATCTAACATGTGGTGTTGATCAGATGATCAAATTATTATATAGAAATTTATTATAATTTGTGTGTTTTTTTAAATAAACATTAGCTTCGTTCGCGTTAGATAATTTGGACACATTCCGAATGTATTCTGATTATTTTCTGGACGTTGTTCAGAATATGTTCTGAACAACCATTCATCTACGAACGATTTATCTACATCTAAAATTATATTTTGAATTCACAACTAGCTAGGAGACTAAATTATATATATAATTAACTGGACGAAGATTTATTTTTGATATTTGTAAATATGAAGTTAAGTATCACGTACAAGTACGTAGAAAACAACATAGATTAGAGGTTGTTTCGTGGTAAATATCACAAAAAGAATGAATACACATGTCCGGGGATACATTGGACGTATTGAGAACACGTTCGGAATTAGAAATCTGTGCTCCACGAACACAGGATTTTAACCCTCTAACGGTAAGGTGGAGTGTATCATCATAAATAATAAGATGGGGTCAGTTGCGACCCATCTAGGGTCGCAACCGCATTCATATTCATTTTTCACCACCTATCTGATAACTCAAAAAATCAGGAACACAGTTTGTGATAACAGTTTTTATTCTATATATGAACAATCACATTTAGTTTCATAATCTATACGGGACACTGCTCATAAAATAAAACGACTCAGCGCCTACTGTAGGCGTGAAAACTAACTCCATTTAGTGAAATATTACTTAGCGGAACGGTGTATCTAGTTCCGAGCGTCCCTCGAGGCCGACTGATAGGGTTCCTTGGGCTCTCTACAAATCTACAAATAGTTGGTGGGAGGATTAGACACTCAATATGGAAGGAAGTGGGTCGGATATGACCCCCACCTTACAGTTAGAGGGTTAAATCCTGAACATTATTTATTAGCACCGCGAACTACGCATGAATCTGGTGACAGAACATGTTCTGTTCACTCATTATGAGTTCATTTGAACTTTGTTCTTCCGATGAGAAGATAATTGAATCAAAAATGTTTTCTATCTCATCAGTTGGCGCCAAAAATTCTAGAATTTCCGGCGATAATACTTTCCTTCGTTTTTGTTAGAATTTCGTTGAACTGGATCGGATGATACTAGTAAAATATTAAAAAGTTCTGAGTTAGTAAATTCTTGACGATATGATTTGAAATATTTATTCTTCGGATAGTTGCCCTAGAGGAAAAACTGCAAAATTTAGTTTTTCTTATTTGAGTTCCCTCGCTAATGATTTCAAAAGTTACTTCGGGCCGTCCCATTCGAAAAGTTGATTGCGTTTCATTAGACAAGTAGATAATGAAAACAGTTCATTAAGCCAAGGAGCTATTTGTTCCCGAATTCTTGTTTCCTGATCCTGTTATTGTTCTACCTGAAGATAGTCGAATCTTACAATCTCATGATTATCCCAAAAAACGGTTGCATCACTTTTCTGGTCGATGAAACCGTTTTCGAATTTTTCATAGCAGATTTATCCGTTGAAATCTACTATATTGACTGTTTTCTTAATTTCAAGAATATAATAGTGTATCCAGGTTTTAATTATAGTTAAGAATCGATGCAAAATACCAGACTTGTGCTTAAACCACACCGATAAGGTCTGGAAAATGTCCAAAGTGAGCAAACGAGGAACCCAACGTACGGATAGTTTAACAATGGTAATTCTTCAGTCAGTTCAGTTATATTTGTTGAACTTTTCCGATGATTTCGCTGGTTATCGCAGTTTTTGACCGTCCCAAACTCTCAACGTCATTCAAGCTGATACTTTTTCTCTTAAAATCAGCTCATCATTCCCTTCATTTCTTGCCAAACATTAAATTATTATTTTAAAAAGATGTGTAGCTAATTTTTTTCCAGCAGATTCTTTATAGTCCCTTATTTAAACAAAAAATTCAAACATGACTAATTTTGATAACTAGATTATATCCGAAACAGAAATGAATAGTTCAAAATTTTCTTCAGATTTACACACTTAGACACTGCACGGATAAACGTCTGGTGCGTACATTTAAGTGACCAAAAAGGATAAAAGTCGACGGATTTTTTTATTGCGCCCCTTTACAGACCCAATATCCCTTTTGCATAATTAGTTTTGCGGCTTTGAACCACTGTGGTGGTTCAAAAAGTTTGTGTGCGATGTTTCCTGCACATGCTTTACAATAGGAAACCACATCAAACGAAAATTATTAGTTGTAGTAACTTTTATTTATACCCCACATTATGTTTTCACTATCTGATTGGCAGCATTGTCAATATTAGGAAAATAACAAAAAATGAAATGGTATCTGAATGATAAAGCAAATTTATATGTTATCTTCTAATATTTGATCGTCATTAGAGTGAAGCGTCACAAAAATATTTGATATCTCAGGACCGGTTTCGTTTTAAACACGATATAAACATCGAAGAAAAACTGTGTTAGTAAATATTGAAATGATTATTTCAACAAGTAGTTTTTGGTTCGTTACAATTGTACACCCCACAAAAATTATAGCATCACTCATTATTTTCCAAATATTTTAAATGTGTTGCCTGTTTTTCAAATTTTATTACTAT
This sequence comes from Diorhabda carinulata, assembly GCF_026250575.1. Classification (NCBI taxonomy): domain Eukaryota; kingdom Metazoa; phylum Arthropoda; class Insecta; order Coleoptera; family Chrysomelidae; genus Diorhabda; species Diorhabda carinulata. The sequence goes on from NC_079471.1 coordinate 5,684,526, forward strand.
TACGAATTAAAACACCAATAGATACGCCTTTTGCAACATTTATTTTATATCCGTTTAATCTACAGAAGACAAAAAGTTTGATTTATCAAAACATAGAAAATATCAAAAAAATCGTACAAAACATTTATACAAAAAAATGAACGGTGCTTAAACTAAAACCAGCCAATGAATTTCTAATAGCGTGTGTTGCCGCCCCTCGCTCTAATTGCAGCTTCCATTCGTCTTGGAAGGCTTCTAAACAGGTTCTGGACGTATCCTTGCGGCATGTATTTCCAGAAGTTGAAAAGAACATTTTGAAGATCATCTAGTGCTCTTATTGGTGCCGGATGTTACTAAAATTGCCATCCTAGATGGTCCCAGACATGTTCTATTGGGTTAAGGTCCGGGCTACGTGCAGGCCAATTCAGGGTGGGTATCTCGACCTCTTCTAAGTACTGCCGAACCACTGTAGCAGCGTGTAGTCGAGCACAGATTTGTCACCGATATGAGGCATATAGGGCACTACATGGGGTTCTAAGATATTGGTTATGTACCTGTCAGCATTCAGACGTCCATCATTGACTGGTACTAACTCCGTGCGACCCTCGAGAGAAATTCCTCCCCAAACCATGATAGAGCCACCACCAAAGCTTTCAGTTTGACAAAAATTAACCTGATCTTGCCGTTCACCACGTCGCCTATATACTGGTACACGCCTATCTGATGAATACAGACAAAATCTTGATTCATCCGTGAATAAAATATTGGACCAATCTTAAATATTCCAATTTGCGTGTTCTCTAGCAAATTCCAATCTTGCTACTCGATATTCTCTGGTAAGACGTGGACCTCTGGCTCGTATACCTGCCTATTTCGAACTGTTTGTAGGCTTATTCGGACATAACGAGCAGCCAACAGATCTGTGTGCAGCCTTTGAGCGGTGGTATGCCGTTAACCTCAAATAACGATCATCTACTACCGAAGTTACCCTTCCGTGGCCTTGTTCGAGTCTTCTGGTTAGCTGCCCTGTGTCTTGGTAGTGAATAACAACTCTGGATATGGTGCTTTGTTGAACTCCAATTACCCCGGCGACGTATCTTTGACTGCGGTCATCTTGTATGAGCGCGATTATTCTAGCGGCTTCTTCATTCGTCACATGTCTTGTTAAACGTTGAGGCACATCCATTATTAATAAAATAAATTTTCAAATAGCACAATTTGCTTAGAAAGTTCTCGATCTCAATGCATTCTCCAAGACAGAAATAATTTTCTCAAGCATTTTTGCTTCCAAAAAAATTTGTAAGAAATTGTGATATTTTTTGCCCATGATAAGAAACCAGAAATATCTATTAAGTTGATACATATACAGATTGTCCCAAAAAACTAAAATTAAGTATTAAGAATATCCTAAAATACCAGTGATGCCATAATTTTTGTGCGATGTTTATGTTTGTAATTATGAACACACACCAAACATCAAAATAAAGCAGAAACAATAAAACAAAAAAATATATATTCTTGAAAATAAAGTTCTTCTGCTTATGATATTTTCTGCAAATTTCAGATAATTAGAAAGTATACGAGCTTTGCGAATTGCCCTCAATGGAGGGCAGTCACATCTGGACACAATATTTGTCGCAGCTTTTCTTCAGATCATTTATAGTAGACTAGACAGATATATTATCTTATATTCTCATTCTTTTCCAAACATCATTAACTTTTATGGTCTTTTTGTTTAGTCATCCAAATGACCGGTTCATTTAATAAAAATCAAGAATAGCAATGAAAAAAAAAACGTCTGTGCAGATGAATAATTCCGGTAAAAGCCAGTTATTTGTGCATTTCGTCAGAATACAAGTATAGACAAGTATGTACTTGGCAAGTGTACGAATAATCGTGATCACTTTGGGTCTGGTTAATTTTTACCGACCACAAATCGAAAACTAACGAGTGGAAAATGATTGTACAAGTGACCCACTCACACGGCTTGCAAGTATAAGCAAGTAAAGCCCGCAAGTGAACCCAACCCACGCACAGCACACGCGTTGATTATTTTGTAGAACGTAGACCCAACCTGGTTCGCGTGGTACCGAGTTGTACTTCCATTACCAAACAGGTTTTCTTTTGACTCAAAAATGGGAAAATTTCACCAGATATTTGTTTTACTTCTTTCTCTTTTTTTGTTGGTAGTTGCAACATGGTAAATCTTTTGTCATCCTCAGATTCAGACTCCAGATCGAGAAGAAGCTGCCAGCTCGTTGTCATCTTGGATACTAATGGGGATTTGGGTACAAATCGTGGGCGTGGGCTGTGTTCAATATGCGTTACTATTCAAAAACGTGGACATGAGCTGGGTCTGGCCCTCGCGCGTGCTGTCCGTGTGCTGAGTTGAATTTGCGGCGGGCCTAACGATTATTCGGCTAGGACACGAGTCGTTTGAACCCAGCTTCTTATTCAAATTATTCTTAAAGACCGATAATACCAAGATTCAAGCCGAAAACTCATATTTGGTTTATACTTTTCTTTTGAATATTTTTTATTCTTCAAGATGAACTACAGTCTACTAAAAGTTATTCAATCCACTCTAATACACCGTTTCATCTCCGATTTACCTTTGATTTTCTTTCATCCATTTCTTTGCTTTTATATCATATACGAGGAAGGTCTTAGAAGTATTCTGGTCCAATAAAGAAAATTTTTCAGTTAATAACACCGTGGCGTCTTAAAACTTGAAATATGTGCTGTATAGATTGTGTACTTTCTTTATAAGCAACTACCGCCGTCTCTAGGTCAGGCCAGGTACTTCTGGGACCATCCTCGTAAGCCCTGAATATTTTATAAGTTTTATAAGCATATTTTAAAACCTCATTCTTCCTGGTATAGTTTCTTGAATACATATTTTAATATTCTATGAGGCTCAACAACTTCAAGTTCCGATACTTCATATACGACATACTTTATTATTCTTTCTGGTCTCCCTTACATTGGATAACAAGTTTCCAGAGTTGTTTTAACTTCTTGGAGCATTCCTCAAAGTTAATTTTCGGAATTGCCTGCATAACATTCGTTAAACGTCTATCATCAAAACGATACCTTTTAAATTTGGTCGAATAGTAAAAAATGAAATCTTCGCTTGTTCGAAATTATTGATGTTTTCTTTTGATTGCTTTACTTCGACGTAGTGACTTTCGGATTTAATTTGTGGTACAAAACAATTGGCGGTTCAGAAAGCTGTTTTTTAGATCAGAGTCGAATAATAAATTTGTTGATACAATTTTTCCTTCATTGTTCGTAATTAGAAAATACTGCTTTCATAGCATAAGTTCCACTACACGCTTTTTAATTCCAGTTTTTGTTTAGTTGATTGCCAAATTTTGTGAAAGTAATATTACTATATATATGTATTATTATCAACTTAAACCATGACATGTGTTATTTATAAAAAAATAATGTTTGGTTAAATTAATTCATTTATTTTGCTGATACTCAAAAGCTGACAAACAAGTTAGAAATAATTCATTTAAAAATACAGACAGACAAATAAAACAGTCTATATTCTTCACTAGCTCACTATATCTAAATGAAACTCGTGGAAGGTATTCAAATAGATCACTATAAATAATTTGTTTAGTGACATTGTATACATAGATGGAATTTGAAATAATTCAAACGATATTTTAGATATTGACGACACAGTTAATACTTTGAGAAATAAAAATCCAATTATCAGATAATATACAGATAATGCACCTGAGAAAAAATAATGTTTAAATAGTCAGTTTGAGACAAATAATTTATTCTACTGATGCTATAAAAAGTACCACTTTACTCATCGCTTTTAAACAGATAATCTCTTACTGTTATTGTGATAAACCAAAACAACCATGAATTGTTACATGTCAATTCCAAGTTGACCACGCAATGGATAGGATTAACGCACAATATTTGCTTGGGCCGCGAAAGCATTTGCCGATGATTTAATAACAACACGTCCAGAAGTTTTGTGAGAAAATTGTATAAATGAATTAATTTTCACAATTCCCCGATAATTATTTATCATATATTATCGAGTATTAACTTATTGAAAAAATACAGATAGAAATCGTCTTAAAGTTATAACAGGATTGTATAAAATGGAAATGTCATATTTCGACTATTCTGGGCACAAATAAATTAAGTATACGCTTTTTTAATAACCTCGGTGGATAATTTTAAAGCATATATGCATTTTTAGTAGATTTATGTGCATAGAATAAATTATTTATCTCCAGATATGCGCCGGACGCCACTCAAATGGTTTTGTAAGGAAATCCAAGTCTATTTTTAGAAATTATTGAACAGGTATCAATCAAGATTGATTTTAGACATTTGGCAACCAAAATATAAATCAGTTTTCTAAAAAAAAAAAATAAAATTTCTTTGACAAAAGGTATTGTATAGTTTTTTTCAATAACCTTCATAAATGATCGATTTTTAATCGTTTTATCATTCAATCCTCTAACCTCGTCCGTTTTCGTAAGAAACTTCCAAATAAATATATTTCTGTTTATTTTGATTAAAGTTTTAGGTATATATCATTAAGTATATCGATTTTTTGATAGCATACGATTATCATTGCTTATGCTTATAGTTTTTGTACGACAATCTCGAGATTTCGATAATTCTAAGGTTCTAGAAATGATTTTAATATATAAAGCGGTGCTCTAGCAGCCGTAGTTAGTCAACAACTCATTGAAAAAGTTAATTATTAATCAGATATTATCGAATATTAACGTATTGAAAAAATACAGCTATAAATCATCATCTGAAAGTTATAACAGGATTGTATAAAATGGAAATGTCATATTTCGACTATTCTGTGCCCAAATAAATTTTACGCTTTTTTAATAGCCTCGGTAGATAATTTTAAAGCATATATGCATTTTTAGTAGATTTATGTGCATATAAGAAATTATTTAACTCCTGATATGCACCGGACGCCACTCAAAATAGTTTTATAAGGATATCCAAGTCTATTTTTTGAAATTATGAACAGGTATCAATGAAGTTTGATTTTTAGACAGTATATAGCCATTTGGCAACCAAGATATAAATCAGTCTTCAAAAAAAATTATCTATTTTCTTTAACAAAAACATTTTTAATCGTTTTATCATTCAATCCTCTAACCTCGTCCATTTTCGTAAGAAACTTCCAAATAAATATATTTCTATTTATTTTAATTAAATTTTTAGGTATTTATCATTGAGTATATCGATTTTTTGATAGCATACGATTATCATTGTTTTCAGTTTTCAATTCCTAAGAAGGTCTTATAGTTTTTGTACGAAAATCTCGAGATTTCGATAATTCTAAGGTTCTAGAAATGATTTTAATATATAAAGCGGTGCTCTAGCAACCCTAGTTAGTTAACGACTCATTAAAATAGTGAAAATACATCGGGACAGAGAAATGTGGAATAAAAAATAAATTTCGATAAATTAGATGTTGAGCATGTAAATAAATATTAATGAAGAGTTAAGCATGTAAATGGGGGTAGAAATAGTTAGTATATAACTAAGTTACGTGTGTATAAATTCATCCCATCGTTTGGTTAGAGACAGAAAAAGACGAGTAGAGCGAGTAGAGCAAGATGCTGCATTGAATTGCTTATGGCGGTGGTTCTCCATGATCCGTAGACATAATCCTGGTCTCGGGATAAGAGATTGAACAGGCGCTAGGTACATCGAGGAGATTTTCTCGGTTCGTGTGATACCTTTCATCGAATACTTTGGAGGAATCAAGTGTTAATGTAAATAAATTTTGACTTGAGGTAAACAACCAGCAATTTATCTTTTCTTTATCCATTTTTTGACGCCAGGAATAGTTTTTAAAAAATTGACAAGTTGACAGTGATTTCTATACACGCAAAACGCAGATTTTTTACTTTTGGATTATTTAAAACAAAATTTTATCAACATGGCTTTGAAATAATTACAAATTTCACTAAATTCGATACAGTTTAGTGAAAATGATCTCACCTACCTCGTGATACCGAAATATAGATTCAACTATATACTCGTAAAATTTGCAGCTCATAATTTATGACACCTGCAATGTAGCCAAAGTAAATATTTTGTTACATTTTTACTGGCTTTTTCAAGGTACGTGAATTTGATAACGTCATTACGCAAACAAAAACAAATCGATACAGATTAGGAATGATAAATTTTCTTCGAAACTAGAAAATTATGTATCAAGATAAAACAGAACACTTGAAAAACACGTACCTCACTGTAGCTGGTTCCAGTGGTGTCGTTTAGGAGGTCTTATGCCTCCCGAAACTATCTACCAATAATTTTGCGTGTCTGTAACAGAGTAGAAGTTTATGTAGTAGTTATACGATGCGGTCCATATACAGGGTGTCCCACGACGAGATAAAACTATCTGTATATGGTAAAATACTTATAGTAAAATCATGAAAATTTCTACGTTTTTCAGACCCTTAAAAATTATTTTTTTATAAGGATAACCTTAAAGATATGAAAATGGTTTCTGTACGGTTGCTTTAAGCAAGATCAGTAGTATTTGAATCTATGTTGAAGAATTTTTCATTTTATACAGGGTGTGTATAATAAGTGTTCAAAGTTTAACTTCATAAATATCAAATTTCTTTATTATTTTAAATAGAACCACCCGGATTTTACAAGACCTAAAAAATAAAGTATTTTTCTTTATATATTGTCAAAGTCTGTAAAAAAATCAAATCAAATTGTATTTACTAATCCTATTTCAACTTTTAGTCGCTTTCGAGATATTGGAGGTTTTAAATTATATTATTGTTTTTTTTTTAACAAGTTTTAATATTTTATGTATACTTTTAGTAGGCTTTGTAATAAATGACAGGTATTTAACTGTCATTAGTCAATTATTGTTGATACTTTCGAAAATCGTTAATAGACATTTTAATTATGATTCATTTTTTATTATAAAGCAAGAACTCAAACGAGTTTTGTGAAATTTTCAATAATAAATATACTGGTCAACACGTTTCGCAGTCTACAGTCAGCAAAATTGAAAAAAAGTTTCATGAAGCTGGACATGTAAAAAAATATTGAAAAACCAAGTAGAAATATTCAAGTTACTGATGAAGAAAAGTTCGATGTACTTCTAGAGATTGAGGAAAATTCGCATAAGTCAATTCGAGAACTTACATCCGACAATGATTTAAGTAAATCATATTTTTTGAGAGTTTAGTTGGTTCAGGAGTTAAATGAAGATGATCCTGATAGAAGGCAAGAATTCTGTGAATTGAAGAATGAACGCAGATTTGCAGTTCATAAACAAGATAGTTTTTTTCGATGACGTGACGTTTCATTTAAACGAAACGATTAACAAACAGAACCGTAGATATTGGAGCAGAGAAAGTCATCACTGGATGTGTGAGGCTCACACTCAATATGCCAAAAAAGTGGACGTTTGGGCAGTTATCATTAACAGTAAAATTATTGGCCCTCATTTTTTTGAGGGTTCTATCTAGATTTTTTGTTCAACTTCTTAGTGTCTACATTACAAAGACTTTTTCCTGGTGTTAATCATCCAAACGAGATAGATCGATCTATTTACTACCAACACGGAGCTCCGCCGGATTTTGCATGTACAGTTAGAAATTATTTGAACGAAGTTTTTCCCAATACGTGGATTGGAAGACGTGGAACGATCGAATGACCGGCTAGATCCCCCGATATGACTCCACTCGATTACTTCTATGGGGTTATTTAAAATTTTAAGTATATTTTGATAGACCAGACAATATTGCTGATTTGAAAGTTAGAATAACGAGAGAAAGTACCAAAATAACTTTTGAGGTGATACAAAATGTACGAGAATTCTTAAATCGCATCGGTTATTGTCAAGAATTGTGGAAATTCTGAACATTTAATTTAATTGTAAAGTACATTAAAAAATACATTTTAAATATTATGTGACATTATTTTCGTTCTACGTAAACTTTTGTGATAGAGACATTATCAAAATTTTACATCTTAAAAATGAATTTTCTCAGTTATTATTGCACCAAATTTAAAAAACTAAAATCCTTTTCCAAATCAGAGGGGATTCTAGAGGGGGATAATATTTTTATACTATAAATTGTCAATTTAAGAACAGAAATCTACGCTAAAATTGAATTTATTCCATTCATATGGGCCGCATTGTATTTTTACTTACTGTAAAAATAATACACAGACTAAATATTTCATGTAGTTCTACGCAAAAGTAATCAGATCTGTCATTTTTCTAATCAAATACACTCAACCATGATTCCTACAAAGTTTTTTTTCAGATGAAATTTTGTTATTTGGCATACAAATACTAATTTTTCAGGAAAAATTAATTGATTAAAAAATATTGAACTGTTAATATTTTCTTAACAAATATGGAATAGAAAACGTAAAATATTGTGAAAGCAAAACCACGTAGCATCGTTCAGGGGGCTCATGCAAAAGGCTAAATTAGGCTACGTGTAGGGAGGTAGGGGTCCCAAAAGAACGTGGTTTATAGACTTTTCCGGCAAATGAAAGATTTACCTTATTAACTGAGTGGATGGACTTAGATATTAAGTTACAGCAGGAAGAAAGAAAGATCCTCGTTTTCCAAATTTCGCTCAGCCATTAAGAAGTTTCTCAATCTTACCTGCCTCTGTGGCTTCTGGCGCAAAAATTTTTAGTAAATTGGAGAGAATGTGACACAAGAAAGGCTCACGGATTTGACCGTGACCCTATCGATTTCGACGGAAAAATTTATAATGTTATTAGAATATATTTTCAAGGTGATAACTGTTGTCTTGATAGAGCATGAAAACGACTTTTGAGCAGATATTAAATAGAGATGATCGGAAAAATTGCGTACAAAACTGTGGGCGGAATAAAAAAGTTCTAAGCCAGAGGTGTCAAACTCAATTTTGCAGAGGGCCATATATTAAATTTTGAATTTGTAGGTGGGCCAAAGCTCTAAAAAACATGATTCTTCTTTCTGTAACACATTGCGATCAAGGGCCGTATCTTTGACATGACTGTTCTAAGCTCTAAGTGGATGAGGAAATTAAAAACTACGATTTTTGGCTTTAATTTTGAAGATTTAAAAAAAAGTTTCAGATAAAAGTTGTAGAGCTTTCAATTTTAGGTATATCTAATCAAGTTTATTTTTCCCTTAAAATGCACCCTTCCGCCCCTAGGACGGTTCCTAGTATGTACTACAAAAATGAATATAAGAATGGAGAACAATTTTTTCATTCCTTCTATTGAAATGAAGGGTTGAAAATAGATTTGAATCGATATTTCAGTTGAAACGAATATAATTTCAACATCAAAATTCAATAAAATAATTATCCATAAAAATTGTTTTTCAAATAACTTGTTTTAACTGAAATATCGAGTAAAATCCGTTTCTTTTTCAATAGAATGGATAAAAAAAATTTCTCTACGATTATTCTTTATTACTTTTTTACAGAAAATTGTAAAGTCCAATTTTTCATTGAATTTTCATGCTTTTAGTACTCTTAATCGTCCTAGGGGTATGTTTTAGAGGAAAAGTAGCCTAGATGGGGTAGTATTTTACGCTTCACAACTTTTTTTGATATTTTCGAAATCGAAATCAAACATCGCATTTCAGAGCAGTTTTTAATTTTTTTATCCCTTTTTTGTAGCTTAAGAACTTTTCCGAATATTTCCATTTAATTCCAATCATACCTACCGACTTCACAGTCTTTCTGACTGTACTATTTATTTTCAGGTATTTTGTTTTTTTTCACTATTACCCGACTAGCTAAAAAATAAACTACTAGTTTTCAAATTACATTTTTTTAACGTTGCATTTTTTTATTAGACGGTTAGATGAGTTTATATCATCGTAGTAATAAAAATATGAAACATTCAAGAAGGCAGAACATGATTATGGGTATAGTATTGCTGTGCATAAGTTGAAATGGGTCCGTAGGCCGGCCCTGTCCAGCTGCAATGGAATTTTAACATTTGGTGGAGGCGCATATGGCGGGATTTGTTTGATATTTGAGTGTAAACAATTTTTTATAGCAAGCGGTTTATTTACAGTTTTTCTTTTAAATAATTTCTAGGAAAGTCAATTTCTTTCGATTCTTTTTGTTCTAGAACTTTGTATAATTTTATTTAGGTACATAAATGATTTGTGTAAACGCATTTAGTTCAGTTTTAAATAAATATTCGTAGTGAAAAGAACGGAATACTTAGCAAATTATTAAGTTAAGAGTATTGTATAGTGCGTGAATAAATTAACAACGTAATTCGCCCCACGAATTGAAGGAGTATAAATAAATACGAAAAAACGTTGCAGTATAATTTTTTTTCAACGTCAATGTCAATTTCAGAAAAATGTTTGTGGCGTATTAGTTATTTGATTTATCATTATGATGTAACAGTTTTAATCGGACTTAAAAAAAACCACGACACTGCCGTTATCATGATATTGCTTCTACATTTTGTAGAAATTGTAAATACATTTTGAATCATGCTGTAATCGAATGATAATTCCTTTTATGTTTTCGGTAATCAACGAATCAGAGAGACTAGATTTTCGAAACTTTGTTTGTTGGGAATTTTAATCAGTTTTCATTATTCTTTTTTTTTTTTTTTATTTGGTAGATCTTATTTTTTAAAAGTGATGCCATGTAAATTTTATCGAATTTTAGTGGAGAAAATCTATATAGGGTGTTTCTAAATTCATACGACAAAATTCAGGAGGTTCAAGCCCATCAAGCTAGACGGGAATCGAGCGGTAAACAGAGTAGAAATATCTGGGACTCGCACTAAACTTCTCTGGAAGAAACTTGGAAAAAAAAATAACCACCAAAGCCATAAAATGGTGTAAAAAAACTTTGCAGGGAGGAACTAGGGCTGTAACCCAAAGTTCCTAAGATGGATGTACATGGCAATCATCACATATGAGCAGCGGTTTGGGGTACTAGAACTAGTCTGAATACCACGAGGAACCATCTATCAAAGGTATAAAGACTGGCTTGCTTATGTGCAACTGCGGTCATAAAATCTACCTCAACAGCTGCATTAGAAGTGATTCTAAATTTCCCACCTCTCCACATAGTACTTGAAAGCGTGGCAGAGCATCACTTAGAATGTTTAGAGACGGAATCATCAAAGAAAACCCGTTCCTGGAACCCTGGAACATGCCTCGGGACGTTGCATTGAAAAAAATTTGCTTTGAAAAAAACTTCACCTCAATAATAAACTGTAAAAGCAAATGGGATGAAAACGCCACACAAAAAATGAACAGAAATTCCACTAAATGGTATACGGATGGATTAAAAACAGCAGACGAAACTGGAATAGGATTGTACGGGCCCAGAACCAAACACTCTGAATATCTGGGCAGCGCACCAAACATTTTCAAGCAGATATTTATGCAATTGAAAAATGTGTTCAGGTCAATCTATGTACACAATTTCTTCGAAATATTCCTGCCAGAGAGCTTTGGAAAAACTATGTTGAACATGTTATCATAGATGATACTTTGGGATTGAAATTTTTTCTTTTGTTTTATTTGCAAAGAATTTAAAATTTCGTTTTCCGGAAAAAAAGTATGGGGTACAAAATGAGCACAGTTCACGTTTGGTATCCTGTTTAAACCAAACTCCCTTACAAACAGGTAGATTTTACTCGTCTATTTACGTTTTATAATTTATTATTCAGTGGTAGCAAGTTAACGAGGCGTAATAATGATTTTTTTGCCAAGTTCCAAGTAGGACTACGATTAAGTGTATCTGTCTAAATAACGACGTTTAATTCGTCCAATTAATAATGATTCGATTGCTTTTTAACGAATACCTTCTCGTATAATATATACACATTTTTAAAAGTATTTATAAAAATAATAAATTTATAAAATGAGGTATCTACGCCTATGGTAGATCAAACAAAATTCTCGGCAAGGGTCTTTATATCCTTTTTTATATTCTTTTTTTGTAATAAATTTAGAAGAATAAACCGAAATTTCAAGGATGTACGATAAGCCCGTACTCCATTGAAAAAATTGTAACTGTCTCTAGCAACACCGCAACAGCAAATTTTGTATGAATAGAACTTTCATTCATATTAGTTTTCGTTATCTTTATGTCTTGGAAATATGGCGCCATCGCCAAGAATAACTCGAACATATAATCCGGAAGTGAGCAGAATGCCATTCGATTACTAATTTGTAGGCAGACAACATCGCAGTGAATGGTAACAGGTAGAAATGAAATATATGAATTAAACGCGCAAACTGTAAAACGTACAAACGGCTTACAATCTGTGACCCAAAAGTACGTACCTTGATTGTCGAATATAAATACGAGTATATCGTGCACACACGACGTGAGTCGTAGTCTGGCCCTATCGATTTTTCCCTAGACTGAAACTCCTTCCTCTCCTCCTCTAATACTCAACTACCGTTCAGTCCTTCTCACCCCCGAAAATCTCTATCTCTAACGGCAGCTTTATAGCGCGCCAGACGTGAACTTACAACCATTGAATCTTTCTCTCTTCCTGAGACTGTCCTAAGGTACGTAACTCTGGTACAGCGTTGCCAGCCTCATATCCACGTTGAACTTTTAAAGAGATGTATTTTACGTAACGTATAATATGTTTTTTACTTGCTTTTTCAGAAAATACAACGAAAAACGTAACGTATATGTTTTACTAGCTTTTTTAGAAAATATAACGAAAAACATTTGTTGTTTAATAAAAAGTTAATAGTTAAAGAGTCTTGTAGTAAATTGTAGTGCTAAAGCTACAAACCGTAACAGTTTTAACGTTCATTTAGACATTTAGACAGAAATATTCTGTGGTGTACAAATGAAGTAACAAATAGATGATAGATGACGCTTGATTACAGAAGACAGTTGCATCAAAGTTAAATTTTAAATAATCAATTCTCGGCTATAATTTTGTAAATCGTTACAAATTATTCCATTTCTATAACTTCTATATTATTATTGTTTCATTTTAAGAGTTGTTCTAGACTAATACTTGGCAACATTGGTCTGCTGGGTTTTGCCGCGCAAACTACGTAGTAGACGATGACGTTTCCGGTTAGTTTTTCTTTTTCTTTTTTATATAATGAAACAAAGGGCGAAGACCAACTTCAGGTTATCAACTGTATTAATTCGAATTGTTTTCATGGCCATATTAAGAAGGTAATAGATTCGGGTAAAAACATTCAAGTTCTTCATAATAATTTAATAGTTTAGATTGAGAAATACGTTACGGGAATTATAATTGCGTTTTTGACAGCGCTGATTGTACTTGTATTATAAAATCTGAATTGTAAGAAATTGCTTGTTTCGACGTAAAATTAATTGCTACCACGCTATGATTAAAGCTGGTCTGGCCGATATTTTATGTGTGTAGAGGGCATCACGCAGTCGCAAGCAGTGTCATCTTATGTGACGTCGAGCTATCACGATAACGAGTCTTAGTTGGAACGATAGAGATGGCGTTGAAAGCGTTAAGTGGAACTTTGACATACTGATTACCAAAAAATGTATTCATATTTTTAAGAATTTCTAAAAATTAATAAAACTTAAGGTAACATTAAATATGGTATTCATCATTTGTTAAATTGTTTGTCGAAACAATTTAAAGACAATAATCTGTACTTAAACATACAGGGACCACTAATTCGATCAAACTGAAAATAATGCATTAGGGTTAATATTCCATTGCAATACTCTCTATCAAAACTTCAGGTTGGCCAACCTAATCTAATGAACTCCACTATTTGATCTGGAGGAGGTTAGATTTTTGCTTCTTCTGGTTTCTTTTCCGAAGAATACCTAACATATAATTGTAATACTAGGTATATTGGTGCTTCATCCTCCTTACCACAGAATCTACATTCGTTAGTTTCAGCTGAATCGATATTTCCCTATAAGGAGAAGGAGCAGCCGGAAGGACCTCTGGAGTAGTTTTTTTCTCATAGGAGCATTACCTAAGCTATAGGCTTCGTTGTATACCGAAAAGGTGGAAGAAATTTGTATGTGATATACACTCCGCCAAAAAAACACTAAGCCAGTCTAAAACTACAATATTTACCTACTGAATGTACTTGTTTACTATTCTAGTGATATGGAGACGTGCCTTATTATATATTAACATATCATCAATGCCTATGAAAGGGGTATAAGGTAATTTAGCTCTAGAATCTCTATAATGTACCTATAGGTACAGGAGTTGGGGCAATGACCGGTTAAAGCCAAGGTCAACGACCGGTCAAGGCAAAGGTCAACGTCTGATCAAAGTCAACAACCGGTCAAGGTCAATTCAATGATCATCTATCTAAAACTGTCAATTCTGTGTGAGCCCTTGAAGATATTGTACCAAACAACATGATAGACCCTCCTCCAAAATTTGTTGGAGGTGTTATGCTGCAACGTAGATACTCCTCACCATCTCATACACCAAAAAACGTAAACATAAACAAAATTTGGACTCGTCCGTGAAAAGTACATTACCCAAAGCTCGTATACTTGCCAAATACGCAAATCATCAATAAAATTCCACTAACGCTAATTTTGTAAGCAATGTTGCCATTTTTATGGGCGATTCGTCCTTTTTTTTATCGAATTACATTTTATAAAATATTGTGCTAAACATTTGAATGAGAAATTATAAAAATATCGTATGCGTGATGATTAAGGAATACAAATAGACTTCAATTATGTTTTTCGGAGGTTAATCCTCTCGACACGACATTAATTGGCGCCGGCACTGGCGTCATTGTTTAAATCTCGACGATTTTACGTCAATACTTAAGCCGTAAAATATTGTTTAAACGTACGCATCTATTTAAACAATGTTTATTATCAAAAATGATAAATTTAAAATGTTTATTAGTTTTGAAAACTTCGTATGTATTTACGAAAATATATAATCAAAATAATAGGAAAATTCCTCCCTAAAAAAAGGAACGGTCAAACATTTAATATACATATTTTATTATTGACCAGGATGAAGTCCATTCTTTCAGACATAACCCAGTTATTATTAAATATTACATGATTATTGTGCTTATACAATAATATCGTGTCAGCTCTATCTTATTTAACAATAAAATCTGTTATCATCACCAAATAATAATTAGAACGAAGACACAGCGAAATCACAACATTTATTCATTTGACACGCATTTAAGAACAGACTTGTGTGCCAACAAACCTCTATTTATTTATTATATATTCATTATTTCACGTGGAGTCTAATTGACAGTGGACTGCACTCGAAATCGTGAAAATACGCAAAAATCGGCATCAATTTGAAGAAAAAAATCGCCTCGTTTGAAGTAGAAGGAAATGTTGTTGTGAATCATGTCACAAATCAAAGAAAACGCAAAATTGCATAAATTGGCCCTCAGCGACTTTACTATTCTCAGACCTTAAGAGGATACTCCCTGGATGGAAATTTTTCGCAAATGGACAGGATATTACGGAACCTGAAGCCTATTTGATGGCTAAAGATAAATGGTATTATCAAAACGATATCAAAAAATTGTATAATCGTCATATTCATTATATGTTTTCGAAAGCAATTATAGGTTCGTTCAAACCCATCAAAAAACCGTCCTTGATACAGTGACATTTCTCCGCATTAGAGATTAGATGTTCCAGCAGGGCATTTATAGTTATGCGAACGATTCATTTCGATACTTGGTTGATATCAAATACTGTTACAAGAAGCGTGCTTAGCCGGAGATTTGGCGGAATTATTTAAACTCTTCCAATAACCGCCCCATGGACGGCTCAGATTAACAAGTTGGAACAAATCTTATATTGAATGATAAAATCAAATTTTATAAAAAAAATTTTGTTGTATGCTACTAGCGTACGAGTTTTTCAGTCTGCCTCTTATATTATATACACAAGGATGGTTCCAGAAGTACCTGGCCTGATCTAGAGATGGCGGTAGCTGCTTGAAAAAATAATTTGTTAACATTGAAGAAATTGGTCATCGTTTGGGATACAGTACATTTATTTGAAAGGCGTTAGATCAACCAATAAAAAAAGTGAACTAGATTCTAATTTGGGTGAGACTGCTTATTCCTAATCAACAGTAAAATATTGGATAGCAAAGTTTAAACGAGGCAATACGACCTGGTAAAACCAGCATCGTAGTGGCCGACCAAATTAGGTGACGACTCCAGAAACATTGAGGAGAATCTACAAAGTGAAAATGTTTCCATTCCATTCCATGCGAACTTGTATTTTCTTTGTTAGGTCAGATAGTTCTGGGATCATCCTCGTATATTTGTTTTTTCCATTTTGTGAAATATTTGTGTGATAAGTGATAAGACATCATTATCCAAGGTATTACTAATATTTGTTTTTGTTATGAAAACAATCTTTGCACTATGTGTTGATTAGATTGTTTTGAAACATTTCGAAACGATAAAAGTTTTTTATAAATACCATAACAGGATATTAATACAATGACACAACTACTTATAGAAACTTTGAAATACATAAATTATTATCTACAACGCGATGTCAATTAGGAGGCCCCTCATTCATTCGCTATTTATTTTACAGTGTGTCACATTTAAAATGAACAAACTTTTCGTTATTTGGAATTTCTCACAATTATAATGGGTATAGGACTCATTTTTGAAAGTACTAAACTCAAATTTTTCAATTCCCGTCTGGCTCATTTTATTTTTTATACTTTTTTCTCGTTAGAAAAAAATAATTTATGACAATAATGAAATGCTAATATGGAAAATAGTACTTTCCGCACTGTAAATAATATTTTCTTTCATAATACGTCTAACGTCTGCTCTTTGTTCGATATCTTTCTTGATCCTGACTCTAGGTATCACTCCATCTCTTTCGTGGGCGACCTCTACTTCGTGTTCCAATTGGAGATGAAGCCCTTGCTATGTTTACCATTCTATCGTTTGTTATTTGACTTATATGTTGTTTTCATTGCTTCTTACGATGTGACACTCATTCATGATTGTTATAAAACACCCAAGTAGTGTATTTTCATCACAATCTGATCATGAAGATCTATAAGCAATTTTTTCTAACCTAACGTGGAATCACAATGTCCTACTCATTTGTATACCTTACCGTTTACGCGATCTTCGCACACCATCATTTAAATTAGCTCGCTAACTCAAACGTCTTGATCCTATTAAGCCTCCTCACTAAATTGTCATTGTCGAAGCATTGAATAACCTCAACGTTCCCATGTTGTAGTATCCGTTGATCATGGCCACTGGCCAATTTGGCTATAGTCTGATCATCAGTTTCTACATTGGGGTCCCTATTTATACTCTATTTTGGAAACGTTGTATCACTTGAATGTTACTTTTACTGGCACAACCCCAAAGCTGTACGTAATATGTTTGTTCAAAAACAGTTTGTTGTGTGTATACATTTGGAGTTCCTAATCTGACGTTCCCAAATACTTTGCATTGTTAGTATAAGGAATTTATTATTTCTACTAGAATATTTTGATTTAGTTTGTTCGTAAAATTAATCTGATTTGTTTTCGTTCAACTTGATACGCCATCTATTAGTTCAGGTGTTAATGGAGCTTCTTTGTAGTCTTTTCCGGCCGCTAAAATGGTTATATCATCAGCAAACGTTGCCATTGTATTATATTTTGGTATATCCCTGGTATATAGTAATTAAAATAAAGAAACTAGGAACATTGAGATATTTTTTCCTCAATTTCTGTTAGATGACAGTACGCAGCTACGTACTACTATATAAGCTTGTCAAATATCCGATTAACCTGATCATGTAATTGTAAAATTAAAACACACGTTTCGGTTTTTAAACATAGAGTAACTTTTCTAATCTTCATTGTAAATACATAAATGCTTAAAGCAGCTTCTAACAAGCTATTATCAAAATTCGAAAATCGGTATGTTGGGCAACTAACCAGGATCACGTTCATTTTTATTCGGAGTTATTCTGGTCGTAGTTATAAATGATTCGATCCTTTTTACCCTGGTAGGCCAGTGCGAATAGCGGATTGTTTTCGTTTTCTGTGGTTTTTTGAACCTTAAATATTATTTATTCCTTTTAAATGAGTGTCTACTATTAATTTCCATAAGCGGCAGTTACTGAGGTTTATAGTTTCAACATAAAAATATCTTGATATTAATCTTTAATCAGTCGTTAGAGCTCTTAACACTTTTGGGTTACTCTAGGTTTTTTTAATTTTAAAATAGCACCCTAAAAGCTGAGTTGGCCACACCAAAAGGTCATCTACCTGCTTTTTAAACGAGTTTACTACTGCTTGATGTATATGTCACCGTATGATTGTGAACATCGTTAGTTTATAATCACTCTCGCGATATTATAAATTGACGAATAATTATTGTAAACTGCAACCAACCATTTACAATTTTACGTAATTATTTCTCGATAGTTTACAATCTGTCAATGTCGAATCGTCAAATTGCGAAATAACATGCGGGGTTCATAATATATCCGGTTTTATCATCCGTCAAATTATGAACCGGCCCCGATTGGTGGATTCAGACACAGATTACATAGCAATTGTGAGCCATAGCTCTCATTTTTTTCTAACACAACTCCATGTGCTCCAGAAGCTTCTTTATTGCAAATGAACACACCATATTCTTGGTTTGAACGTTCTATACTTCATTGGCTTTGAGGATATCTAGGTCTCCCATGGACAATCTCACAAGCAGGCCACAAACTAATGATTTCTTTTGATACGTATGCAGTAAACTCACGTCCATTACCACTTTGAAGAATATGTAGACAGCCAGCTTCTAAAAATATCTTAAGAATCTCGTCTGCCACTTATTTTGCCTTTTTGCTTTTTAATGGTCGCAAAAAGCAAAATTTTGTCAAGTGATCCTGATACTGCTGTAACCATTTGTACTCTCCATCTGGAGATGTTTGAAAGTCCACAAGATCTATCTCACCTCATCGATTAAACCATTTACAATTTTACGTATTATTTCTCGATAGATGAACCGGCCCCGATTGGTGGGTCTTGGCGGTAGCCATGGAGTTGAGAAACAAACTTGAGAGGCAAGAAAAAAAAATTCACAATTAATTGTGTGATATCAGGGCTATGTATGTCCCGTGTAGTGGCAAAATAAAAAAATCAGCAGTAAAAAACGTTCATTTATTGCAACATGTGTCAAACTTGTTATAAATGATGGATTCATTATTGACTTGATATAAGGATTCTGTGGTGAGGATTTCCTTAGAGAGCAAGTCGACTTATAGGCCCTCAAGGGTCGACCATAAACTTGGACAGCTTTGAACATAGAAGGAAGGTCGTCGACCTGACTATGCTCTTCGAACAGTCAAACATAATCCCATCTAGAGCAGTTTTTGCAACACCTATTTGACAGGCAGAATTTTCTCATGCACACCGAGGAGATGCCCAGGCGACAGACACCACTCGAGTGTTAAAGGGTTATCCTCCTGTGCTTGCTTTTAAATTCTTATTGTGTGTATGGTAGAATCATTCCAGATGTTCGAGCAATATAACCAGAGAATAATAAGTTCAAAGAACTTTATTGAACTTCTACCACATCCAGCATTTAGTCCAGACCTTGCACCGTCAGATTAATATTGCGTGGAGGAGATGTTGAAAATGCTGCGTGGCATGTTTTGCATCAAATAAAAAAGTCCCAAAGGTCTAAACGTTAAAATAATAGAATACGATGGGCATTACTTGGAATATTTTTGTATTATAAATTAATTTAATAATGTGGTAATTATACACTTTCACGGTCACCTGGTTTTTTGGCTCTAGAAAATCGAAAAATGGATGGATTTTAATGATCTTGGTCTCAAAATGTTCCATTTTACGGTGGATTTATAAAAAAAATTAGTAGAAATAGCTGGAATGAAAATTTCTCATAGTTTTAAATCGTAAAAAAACGGTTTTGCAAAATAATCCTTTACAAAAAATTATCTCATTATCAGATAAAGTTCTTATATTTTTTTTGTATTCTACATAAATTAATAAACAATTTAAAAAAAAATCCAAAAAGAATGATTTTTTCAGTTATAGCTTAAAATGAAATCGATGAAAAACAATCAATTTTCGTGAATAGTTTCGTACTATATTCTTCAATGTTAATAGTTTGCATTTAAAGTCATGAAACTGTAAAAAATATTTATTTTTTTTAATCTTCGAATTTTTTTTATAAATCCGCGTTAAAATGGAACATTTTGAGACCAAGATCATTAAAATCCATCCATTTTTCGATTTTCTAGAGCCAACCTAACCTAACCTAACCTAACCAAAAAACCAGGTGACCGCGAAAGTGTATAATTACCAATAATGTTATTTTTTTTATATTGTAATCTATAGAATAAAAATAAAAAATACAAATAAGGGTAAAAAGAATTTTATTCAACTTTAACACCGAATGCAATGTATTATTTAATGTGACAAAGTAAGTGAATAGCCCCACACGACGTTGACTTCCAGCAACATAATAGATTCAGCTACGCATTGGAATTTGGGTTAAGAGATAGGTGGTGAACAAACATAAAAAGTAAGGTAATATTAGAATATATAACTACTATTCTTGTTGGGAAAATATGTTGAAAAAACTTCTACAAAGCTACGAATGCCAATAAAACTTTCATGAACCGACTTCCAAGGAGGTCATCCGTGTATGAAGTATATTCATAAAAGATACTTTGATCTAATAGACATTGAATCGAAAAATGATTAGTCCGCAGGAATAAAGCAATTCAAAAAACAACAGTTTCATAGCATTAAATTCTTAATAAACAAGTAAAAACAAATAACTAAATGTATAGCAACTATTTGATGTGATAATGGCATTTAAACAACATTCCACTACCTCAAAATATGGAAACTTGTTAAACCAGATTTATATTTTTTGCAATACTAATTATTTGTACAAAAATTTCAAATTCTTCAGCAATAAAAGCGGATTGTGACTGACCTTTTGAATATAAATGAGCTGTATTAATCCAAGAATGTTAATATTCGAAAAAGCACTGCCTCAGTATCACATTTCTAATTAAAATTCGAATAAAACGATAACAAAACACGTAACCACATCGAAAAGTACACACTCAAACACTATAAACGATCAAAATTCTCAGGCACTTGAATATTAATTTTATTTTCTTTGTATTCATTCACAACAATGATGTTTAAATGTCAGATAAACGTAAATGTGCTTCAACGCGAAATTTCAACTCTGCCCATATCACATCTATCGATAAACTGTCTATGTAACGCTTTCTAGTGACTGCTAAACTGGTGCTCAAGTCACATGCTGGCCAATCACACAGCGTCGAGAAAAAAACAAACAATGCGCAGTTGCCAGGCGTTGGAATATATCAGGTGCACTCCAAATACTATTTAATGAAAGTAATAACGTGTTTAATGAATGAATGTGTTGATTTGATACAACATGCAACGTCAATATTTTATTGTACGACACGGAACAATGAAAGACAAGAAAATAGTTTCTGCACTGATGATACGTGATGCAACTCATAAATACAATACTACAAAAAGTGTTTAAAATTTAATGACCCAAAATATTTTATGTGCTTGGTGAAATCGTTACGAAATAAAAGCTCATCTACCACATCTATGCGGAGGTTATCTTTTGTAGTTAATATCAATAATATACAGTGCGAATAAAATGTTTTATTTGATTACATTAATTCGCACTTGGGGCTATTTTCATATATAAATAAAAAATTATCGAAGCTAATTAATATATCCATCATAGAAATTAAATTTAATTTAGTAATAAAAACTTCATTAATTAAATTATTAGAAAAAAATTTGTAGGTATATACTACAAACTAATACTTGCTTTATAGTCTAGGGAAACTAGAAAAAACTAGAAAAAAAGAGAAACATTATTTTCATATATCCTTATTAAGAACATACAGGGTGTTTCTATATTCGACCGACCACAGAGAAATCTCAAGAAATTATTCATTTTGATAATATAGGAGCCTAGTTGCTGAGATATAGGGTGTTCAAAATTTTAAATAAAAATTTGCCATAAATCGAGAGTGGCTTTAAATTTTTTTTTAAATTTGGTGACCAATAAGCTCCTTAATAAAGTGATCTTTTAACATAAACAAACTTTGGAAAAATTTAACCAGTGGCGCACTGTCAGGGTTAGTTGTCACTTTTATCCCCTTATTTTTTACGCCACTGGAGCAAATTCTTTTTTTTTATTTTGTTTTAAATTGCCTGATTATTTTTAGTTAAAAAACTAATAACCTTTTATAGAGCTAAAATAAACGGTGTTTGCCTCTATTTGCCTCTAAACAAAAGTCAGGATGAGGAATATTTATCAAAGTTGATCTTGAGAAGTTCATTGTATGGATATGATCAGGAAAACACGATAAAAAATTAACCTATTTTGAATAGGGTTATCCTGGTATGAACCTCGTCAGGATTACCCTAATAAGGTTAACCTTGTTTTAACCTGATAAGGATCTTATGAAGAATCTAGTCTTTTTTGCTCATTAACTTTTCCATTTGTGCTCGAAACAATTGTAGACATCAGAATTTTGGAAAATCTTATACCCCATAACCAGCGGCGTAGCCACGCAAGTGTTTACCGGGCTACAGCCCGCTATGGCCACGCGTTCGTAAAAAAGGTCCTAAAATCGAGTAAGATTAAGGGGATTACATACGAGAAGACAAAATAATTGCTAAAAAACCTTTAATTGAATCTTTACTATAATCATATTTTACTATTTAACCCGTACGATAAACATAATAGAAAAGTGGGTGCATGAGATGTCTTGTAGTGGCTCCCGTTCATCCGTCGTTTCGACGAGACAGGACTACGGTGTGCACGTGCATGACTCTCTCCCGTAGAAATTGATAGGGTGTCATCAATACCTAAAAGTAACAAGGTAGTATGCCCTACAAGATTGAGATTGACCGTCATGACTGTGTCTCTGTTTTTATGGAGTTGTATGAGGCAATAATTGACAGTTTTCTTTAAATCTATTAGATGGGCTGATAATGAAGTTAGCTCTGAAGCTAATCTACTGCTATACTCAATTCAGAGTTTATATTTAGTATCAGCTTTTGTAGTCAGAACATTTGGACTTGCAAATGCAGTTGAAGATAAACTATTGACACTGAAAGACAAGTCAAACAAATATTTGAACAAGTACAGGCAAATGCTGATCTACAAACATTGAAGTGTAATGTGCAAACCTGAAACCCAGAAGTTTATTACAGAACAGCTGTATTCATACCATTCTTGGATGGAATTATCCAACAACTAAAATCTCGTTCTATTGAAATTTGTAATCTTTTCCATACGTATTGCCAACAAAAGATGAATTGACGGGACGAGAAGGAAGTGAAATCAAGTATGCACAGATGTCGATTACATTTAGATTGCTGTATCATGTGTAATTTCATATACACCAGTCCACCAGCAGTCAACTAATTATTCAAACTATTTGCCACGCAGCCAGTAACGGCTGCTACAAGGGAAAGGTTTTTTTCGACATTGAGAATACTTAAATTCTACCCTAGAAACACAAATGAGAGACGTTTGGCTTTGCTCAATGTCCATCGTGAGTTTTTTAACACATTAACTCATATGCTGGATGAGTATTCTTTGAAGCAACATAAAATGGATTTTGTTTTGTAGCAGGAAAGCTGAAGGTGGTTTTAAGGTTTAAAAATTTACTATGTAATTTATTCTGTAATAAAAATCTCTAGTAAACCTTTGATATTTCAAAATCCTGGCTTAGCTACGGACGAAATGGATTATAAACATATAAAAATATGAAGAAAATATTTGTGAGGATGTTGGTGTTTTCTAATTTTGAAAATTCAAAATGGCGGCCGCGTAAAATGACATACATATTACGTGGTGTAAAGACATGAAAAAGATTAATCTACAAATTGGATTTAATCAATCACGAACTCAAAATTCCTCACAGTATTCTGTCACTACCTTCTTCGACTTTAGATTATGTGGTATCTTTTTATAATGAAAACTAACATTTTTCAAAGGAAAATATCGAGTGTGTGAGTTGATTTTTTGATCTTACTTCTCAGGACTATTAGAAATAGTAAACTCTCACTCTCTCTATAAACGTATCTATCGATACAGCGTTGCCGGATTTGCTTTCGAAAGTCCTGGTTATTTAGTTGAACGGGAGAACCGTCTGGTACACATAAAAACTTATGAATAATCAGTATAATAAGGTACTTGCTACAAATAAGGCATACATAATTTCAAATACTTATATTTCAATAATGGAAAAAGATAAACAACTGAAATATTGTGTTATTTGGTATCCTTTATTTATCGAAATAAGAAACCTAAGAAAAAAGTAATATTCTCATACAAATTTTAAGAAAAGTAACCGTTTTTTAACTCCGAATTAGGCCTTAATAAATCACGTCCACTTTTTAGAGCTAAACTTTGGGTAATTTTATACTTTTTTGGCACTAGAAAATCGAAAAATCATCCGATTTCGATGAATTTTTTTTATAATCTTTGTTTTTACGACGGATTTACGAAAAAAATTATGGGAGTAGAAAAAAATTAAAACTTATATTGGTTTTCAGGGCTTTAAATGTTCATGAAAATGCACTCATTCACGTATAATTGTTAATAACTTTTTTCAAAATAATCAAATGTAGTTCTTATATTTTTTTCCATAATCTACAGAAAAAACGAACAATTTGAAAACAAATTTTATACAAAAATGTTGATTTATCATGTTTTTACAATTAAAAATAATGTAAATTTCTCGTGAAATTGACCGTTTCTCACATATAATCGTTTGTACGTTTTTTATTTAGTAATCATAATATGATCAAAAACATTCTTGAATGTTTGAAAAATTAGGAATTTTCACCATTAAAAAGATGGTATCTTACTAAGGTTGATTGTTACAGATTAAATATTATGTACCATTATTAACGTTGATTTTGTAAAAAATAATTCAATAAACATGATCATGTGATTTTTATTTTTCAAAATATTTGTTTTTGTAGATTTTGTAGATTAACAAAAAAAACCTATGAACTTCGTTTGATGCACAAAAGTTATAAACAATTATATCTCAAGAAATGCATTTATGACCACATTTAAAGTCATAAAACCATATAAAATCGAAAATGTTCACGATTTAATTCCATTTTTTGACCGAGATGAATGTTTCAAGTATTCAAGACACTTTAAAAAATGTCAAACTTTATAATGACCATGTCATATATGACATATGACATATGACATATCAGTGTTGTCATATCTCTCAAACCGAGTAGCGACGACGACAGTTAATGAAATACCAACACCCACACACAAACCGAAGCTTGGACCTACTAGATATTTAATTTCACGTATTTTACGAAGATAGTAAAGTTTAATGTAGGTAATTAATATTTAAATAAATATATCATGCCAACAATGATTTAAATACTTTCCATCCTTCACCACTGTGACGTTAACGCAATAACGCTGAACCCGATGGACCCAAATAATTGATAAATATTCCAAATTTCCCGACGTTCTATTCACATCCTCCATCTACCCCGTACTCGACCTGTCAATTTCATTATAATACCAAAAAATCAATACCCTATTCCTTTCCCACAATTAAGTCATGATATAGCGATTAATAATATTCCAATAGCCTGGCTCTTATTCGTGCTTCATGAATATGTAAAATCCCTTTTAAATGTATAACATGAACGTTGAAAACGGGCGGGTCAAATTTCGCATAAATATAAATCAGATTTTAATGAAAATATTGATTTGTTGTTAGGGTCATTCAAAGCTTGTCTAAAGTCGGAAGCGAATCAAGCCAATAGAAAATTTTACAATTATTTCTTTGATGTTACTATTTTTAGGTACTTATAGAACCTTTTTTAGTAAACGATTTAAAATATAAACATTTCATTCATTCAATAAAAACCAATATAGTGCAGGCATTCAAGCTCAAAATCGTGTCAAAGCTCCGAATTCTTTAATGCAGCTCCGATTTTCCTGAAAATTTAGAATTAAGCTCATCTTACCCTCCATATCAAGATCTACATGGTCGCAAGGTATGCAAATTGTTTTTAAGGAGTGAAAACCACCCCTTATCAAAAAACACCAATATTTTAGTTTTTCCTACTTTTTTTTCAATTCAAATGTTTTTCGTTTATGCAGCTTAAATATCTTAACATATTGTATAATAGAAAATTTATATATTTTGAAGTATTGACCCTTAAAAATCTTTGAAAATTACCCTTCTGATGAAAATAATATAGAAAAAAATCGGTTTAAAACGATTTGAAACATTGCAATTTCATTTTTACTGTGAAAACTTCATAGGATTTCAATAAAATTTAATTGATTATTAATTTTTATTATTCAACCATTAAAAACTACCCCTTTGCAGGGAATGACTGAATAAAAGTAAATGTAATGACTGCCAACTTTTAGATTTTCCATTCTTTTTGGTATCAAAGTTTCTTGTCTCTACTTGAGGTAATTTTTAATTGTCTATACCCTGTATATATTATAAGTATAAAATCTCTTGGTACACTACAGGCAACTTAGCATTACCAGAAAAAATCCGGGCGCCAAAATTTGAAAATTTTTCATATTCTATAATTCACAAAAAAAATTTCAAATTCTTATTTTTTATGTCACTCCATTAATTTTGAAGCTATCACATCCTAGAAAAAACCATTTTAAAGGTAATTTTTAGAGCTACAAGCTTATGTATGTTAGAAGGGCTTGAGACTCTCCATGTTTTATTAATAAAGGGTCAAAGGGCTGTGGATAAGCAATGCTCGTACTACACCGACAGATTAATTTGGTTATAACTCCGTTAATTTTTATGCTAAAAAAAGAAAAAAAAAAGCAAAATAATCGTCATAAAAAATGCTTTAATTTGATTGTTTATTTGTTTTTGTATCTCTTATAGTTATGGAGAAAAAACGGGCAAAAAAAATCTTTTTTTGAAAAATTAAAAAAAAAGTATTATTTAATGCTCATTTTTTTCAAAATTATGCATTTCTAATCAGCCAAACTTCCAGATGTCGTAACTAACATTCAAATAAAGTATTTGGTACAAGTAATAAGTTTAATTTTGATTTTCAATCAAATGGCATTAGTTTTAGTGCAATTTTTTTTAGCTTTAATTATTTTACATCACATCTCACTATAATTTCAGTGGAAACGACTTTAATCAGTGGTCATTTGGAAGGTCTTTTTAAGCTATTTAAAAAGTACTCTATGACTTTTTTTCTAAAAATTTACCCTTTTCCAGTTATTTGAGGTTAAATTACGTAAAACAAAAACTATTCAAGTATCTATAACTTGCTTTAGGTAGAACATTAAGATCTTAAGATATAGTTTAATTTCTTTGTTTTTTTATAAGCTTCATTTTTGTTCATTACACTTTTTTCCATAAAATGCATCATTACAGAGTTATACGTAAAAAACTATTGAAAAATGCGGTTTTTTTTTGACGAAAAATCGTACTTTACAATTGCGAATAACTCAAAAACTATTGATCGGGCGAAAAAACTTTTATAGATATTTCGCAGCGCTGCTGATTTCCGTGTCACACTTAATTATGTTTCGGTTTCGAGAGTGAAAGTAATTTCAGTTTTGTTTCTACTTACTATTGGACCAAATTGAAAATAAATGAGAATTTAAACAATGGGGCTTCTTCGAAGAAAGAGAATAATAAATCAACTTGTTCTTATTAAATTTATTGTTTTCAAAATGAAGGTAGGGCATTACCGAGAAAGGTCATGAGCTTAACGGTATGGTTATTTTATAGGGTCAAGGGCCTTGCTTTTTTATACCGTGAGTTTTGAAACTAGAACACAACAGTTGATATACTTTGGATTATAATTTTTTAAGAAATAACAAAAAATATCCCCCTTCATTTGTGAATGCGTATTATACACGTGGAAAGAATTAATTCTTTGTACCCTTTTACCCTTCAGTTATTTTTGAGACTAATTAAACCACAAAGGCTGCAGTAAAACATTTATTTCAAATAGATAGTCTATCAGTTTTTCGACATTCAACAACTTCACAAATTTTTCTTAATCTCTCTCATTGTTCGCTTCCTCAGGCATATTTTCAATCTTCATCCAGGGAGAGTGAAAGAGGGAGATTTGTTGGATAGAAATTGGATAAGGAAAATTTTTATAGAAGGAGGGTTTGTTGGAGTGGGCCCTGATATAGCGATAATCGCTTTTCTGCAGAGCTGTGGTTGTGGTGGTTGAGTGGGGATGTGGTTACATGGGGTTGAGTTTGTTTTCTGTAGGAAGAAAAGATTCAAGATTTTTGGCTAGAACAAAACGAAAAGAGAGAGCTTGCAAGTAAAAACGGTTCTTCTCGGTCTGGGTTTTTTTTTTGATTTTTTGAAAAATTTCATTTATTTTTGATTTTGAAAAATCAACAATCTTTTTTGTTTGAATTTAAAGGGGGACGGCTGCGTTATTCCCTATCGTCGGCCATTTGGCTGGGGAACCGGTTCACAGAAAACCCGACGATCTAGGGTGTAACGATACGTGAAGGGGTTGATCTGTGACTTGTGTCACACCATCTCATAAGTAATCTATTGCTCAGTATAAGCTTGTCTATATTGTCATTTCGTCTCCTAGCTACGTGACCAAAAATATTTCTAATAATGATAGTCTGGTGGTTACACTTAACTCTTCCAGAATCTATTGATTAGTTCTCTTCGCGGTCCAGGAACCCCTAAACATTTTTCTGCAGTATCTGTGTGTCTTCGTAACAAATCAGTCTAACATCCAGTGTGACCACTTTAATAACATTAAATTTATGCGGTTTGTATTTGAATCACTGAATAAGTAATATTTCTTTTATTTGGCTTTTCCACACTGTACATCAATAAATGGTAATCAAAATAATCGATACAATAATCATCAAGGCTTGTGGTTATTATATTTTATAGGTAATAATATGGACAAATGGTTATTAGATATTCTAATGATGATACAAAAGTAGAAATATTTTTTTATTGGGGTTCGTTTATAAACGTTTGTAGACCAATTCTAAACTAACGAAATGATTACTTTCAAATCTTATTGTATGTTTGGTATATTAATCGGACAAATTCCACAAAAATCGAGATTTTATGGTATACTCCAAGTGTTAATAATCTTTCCCATCAATCTAAGGGCAATGCATTCTTTATTTCATAAACTAATGTTTGAAATAGAAGATGTACTAAAACCTGGAGGCTTCGTATTTTACATCACATGCTATTCATTTTATTTTACCATAGTTTATTCGTTGTTAATGAGAAGAAGAAAATGGCTGCATATTGTCGAGAGATTCGAGTTTATTGAACAACAATTCGGACCAATACCTAGATCTAAAACAACTATTATTATCCGTATACTTAGTTTACCTTTGAACTTTTTATTTGGAGCAATAGTTACGTTCCTTTTAATTAAAATTTTCAATGGGAATTGGTGGGATGCTGTATGTGTATTCCAGATAGCATCTAATATAATGTTTGTAAATCAAATTTCCCTTGAAATTTCATACAAAATCAAAATAAGATTGGATCAGCTGTATAAAATGGTGGAAACCAATTCAACACTTGTGGAGCATGCTGGAAATAAATCATTTAACGCTAAAAATATAAGAATACTTTACACAAACATTCATTTTCTGATAGATAATGTCAACAGTTATTTAGGTTTGCTGTTGTTAGTAAAAACGGCCGTATGGTTTGTCGATACAATGATCAGATATTACTTCATTTTGTGTATGTATTTTGGATACTTGGATCAAAATATTTATTTCTATTTCCTCAATATCATACATATACCAATACACACTGTAAGTATAGAATAATAACCGTAGATTATTTAAAACATGCGTACGTATCGTTTGCCTGTACATTCATGCGTTATCTGTTTCAATCTTGGTAGTTAGTGAGGTCGTTAATACATAAAAAAGTGTGTTTACGATTTTGCAAGAACTTTTGACCATAAGAAAGCTTTTTTCAAAGTAGGTGCTGCGTTTACTTACAGTCGATCAATAACAACAACGTGTTGATGATGCAGAGCAGTATTTTGCCATGTTTACACGTAATAAATAAGATTTTTGCTTCGATATGTGACAATGAATCAAGCGTTGATCTATCACTTCAATCCTGAATCAAAGCGATCATCATCTAAGTGGATTGCAGCCGGTAAACCACGTCTGAAGTATCCAAAGTCAGCTGAGAAGGTTATGGCTTCAGTATATTGGGATGCGCTTGGAATATTGTTCATCGACTATCTCCAAAAGGAAAAAACAAACAATGCGAATACTACATATAGTTATTGGATCGTTTGAATGCAAAAATCAAAGAAAAACGGCCTCATGTGACGAAGAAAAAAACCAATGTTTCACGTCGATGGCAACAATGGTTAAATTAAACGAAATAAATTGCTTCTTCGTCCACCGTATAGTCCAGATCTGGCCCCCAATAACCACTGGCTATTCGTTGATCTCAAAAAAATACTCGCCGGTAAGAAATTCATCTCAAATGAAGAAGCAACTGCTGAAACTGAAGCCTATTTTGAGGTAAACGACAAATCCTTCTACAAGAATGGCATCGAGAAGTTAGAGAAGTGTTGGAATGATTATTTGGAATTTTGTCGATAAATTTGATCAACTAAAAGGAAGTTATGCGGATGACAGAAAATCTCACCAAGTGATGGCATGGAATTTTTTTCCAGTTTCTTGATTGTTGTGTTGTAAATGCCTTTTTGATTTATAAGAAACTGCAGTCTTCTTTACGCCCTGATCTAAGGACACTGATTCTAAAAGAATTTCCGTAGAAGTGTATGCTATTGTATATTAGCGCCTGCATATGTTAGATAGAAGCCTGAACCGGCAATTATCAGCAACCGTAGTTCCGCGGCTTCTTCTACAGGCCCTGCAACTTTTAAACGTCACAAACCGACAGTCTAAAATGCAATCGCCATCAACCTGAGAGGACCTGATCTCAAAAAAATGCTCCCCCTAAGAAATTTAGCTCATATGAAGAAGCAACTGCTGAAACTGAATCCTAATATAAGGCAAAAGGCAAATCCATCTACAAGCAAGGCATCGAGAAGTTAGAGAAGTGTTGGAATGATTATATTGGTCTAGAAGGAGATTATATTGATGAATAAAATCAATTTTTGGCAAAAACATGTGTTCGTCACAAGACTTATTGAGTGATATCTGCTTCACACAACTGATCTCGCTACAACAGGCGTTACCACATCATACAGCGCTTTAAGCTTAACACAACAACTTTGTCACTACCTCCAGATGTCTACAGTACCACCTAGATAAAGTCGTAAATTCGTAAATTGATCAAGACCTGTCGTATCGGAGAAAATTCCTCTATGTGGTGACATTCACCCTTAAGAGAGATAATTATCTTTTGGTCACGATGAACAGCTCTCTATTACATTGAAAAGAAGATGTGAAATAACCTGGAGTGAGCAAATTACAACTAAGCCTGACTTATAGAAGAATTTATTTGTTAAAGGCCGTTCATCTCAATCATTTATCACGAACAAGGTGATTGTATCAAAAAAACTATTATAAATGTTATATGATCATATGCAATACAAATCTGGAGTTCGGCAAGCAACACGAACATCTTAAAGAAACAGAGTTCTCAATCAAAAGTACATAGATCGCTGGCTAAAGTTCCATGGTATATTTCCAACCACGTACTTTACATATATCTCAAATTTCAAATAATTATATTGAAGAATGCCAAATTAGCGGAGAGTTACCAGAACAGGTTGAAAGTCTATCCTAATGAATTAGTTGCAGATCTCCTTACTTATCAGCCAATCAAGTCACTGAAAAGATATGACCTATTGGACCTACCTCCAAACATTAGTGTTGTGTATGTTACACGTCAATGCAAACTACATCGCTGTAGACAATTAATAACGATGTCTTCTTCTACCTCTTTCAATAGGACCAGGTCCTGTTCAATCCTGTACGTTTGGCCATCTTCTTGGATCTTCCTGAGAAGCTGAACTCCAGCTCTCGTATCACCTCTTTGGTGGTCTGCCTACAGGTCTGCGTGTTTTCGGTCTCTGAGCTTTAGCCCACTTTGCACATCTGTCTTCTGGCATTCTTTCTACGTGATCTCTCCAGAATCTTTTTCGTGCCCTGATCCATCTCACCACATCCTGTACGCCCATTTCTTCTCTAATCTCATCACTCCTTATTCGGTCCCTGAGGGAGACTCCCTTGATGGTTCGCAGTATTTTCATCCCTGTGGTTCTCATTATTCTCACACACGTTTTATAGATTCTGGTCTTGCTTTGTGAGCTCATCGTTTTGTTTCTCCACACTATATTTCTCAGACTGCCGCTGACTTTTGATGCTTTCATCGCTTGTGTTCGTGCCTCCTTTGTCAGGTTTCTTCCACTATATATATTCACTCCTAGGTAATTGAATCTTGATACCTGCTTTATTATTCCGCTATCGACTGCCAATTTGCTTCTAATAGGATTTTTTTATATTACCATTTATTGTGTCTTGTTGACTGAGATGCTCATATTAAATTTTTCGGCAGAAATTTTCATCTTATATAGTAGACGTTGTAAATCTTCTTCATTTTCTGCTACGGCAATACCATCGTCTGCATAAAACAATACCTTTAGGGAGCGGTGACTCAATCTGTATCCTGCTTTGATTTTGTTGACTTCCTCGATAATTTGATCTAATATGATGTTGAATAGGGTTGGGCTAAGACTGTTTTCCTGCCGAACACCAGTTTAATTTGGACTTCTTCAGAGAGTCCTACCCTAGTTTTAATTCTTGTTCTGGTTCCGGTATAAAGTTGATGACTCGTTGGTACTTCCTTGGTACATCTCCCAGGCGTATTCTATCAAATGCTTTGGTGCAGTCAACAAAACAGACAAACATGGGTTTATTGAATTCTATCGACTTTTCAACCAACTGACGAACTATGAATATTGCGTCCACTGTTGATCATGAACAATGTTATTATGTTAATACTTAGAAGTGGCATCAGGGAATACCTTCTAAGTATTATTTAACATAAGCTATACCAAATTCTCATTATCTCAAAAAAAAATAGATTGTATTTATTAGGGATGTTTCGTTTTTCTTTATTTGATGACCAAAGTGGAGTTGTGGATTAAAAATTTAACAAATAGATGCTATATGCTATAAAAAATGTAGCTACTATACAAAAACATTCAGTTTATAGTTTTTTAGTGAATATTTATGAAATTTAACGCAATTTTAATAACAATTGATCATCGATAATTATTTTAATAATGTGAAAGATGATTTCAACTTATTTGACTAACACATTCAAAGAAAAGAATGTATATAAATTCGTTTGTACCGGGTGCAGTACTCGAAGTAGTGAATTTATTGTAGTTGACTTTATTACACTGTATAATAATAAATTTTAATCAAAATAATCGATCAAATAATCATCAAAGCTTGTGGTGATTATATTTAACGGTTAATAGCGTGGTTATTATCCATTCGAATTATATATAATCGAAATAATTTTTTCTTTATTGTAGTTTGTTTATACACGTATGTAGACCAATTCTAAACCAACAAGATGATTACTCTTAAATTTTATTATTTATTTGGTGTATTAATGGGGCATCTCCCACAAAAATCTAAATATTATTATATATTGCAACTGTTGGTAATTTTTATATTTGTAAATACAACGGCAATGCACTCTATTTTACATAAATTAATGTTTGAAATAGAAGATGTAATAAAACCAGGAGGCTTCTTATTTTACATTATAAATTTTTTATTCCATTTCACCACTGTTTATTCAATGTTAATGAGAAGAAGAAAATGGTTGAATATTGTCGAGAGATTCGAGTTTATTGAACAACAATTCGGACCAATACCTAGATCTAAAACAACTATCATTATCGATATACTTAGTTTACCTTTGAACTTTTTATTGGGAGCAACAGTTGCGTCTGTTTTAGTTAAAGTGTTGAATGGGAATTGGTGTGAGGGTTTATGTGCCTTCCAGATAGCATCAAATATAATGTTTGTGGGTCAACTTTCAGTTGCAATCTCAACCAATATCAAAATAAGATTGGATCAGCTGTATAAAATGGTGGAAACCAATTCAAAACTTGTGGAGTATACTGAAAACACATCATTAAATACTAAAAATATAAGAATACTTTACACAAACATTCATTTTCTGATAGATAACGTCAACAGTTATTTAGGTTTGCCGTTGTTAGTAAAAACGGCTGTATGGTTTGTGGACACAATGATCAGATATTACTTCATTTTGTGTATGTATTTTGGATACTTGGATCAAAATATTTATTTCTATTTCCTCAATATCATACATATACCAATACACACTGTAAGTATAGAATAATAACCGTAGATTATTTAAAACATGCGTACGTATCGTTTGCCTGTACATTCATGCGTTATCTGTTTCAATCTTGGTAGTTAGTGAGGTCGTTAATACATAAAAAAGTGTGTTTACGATTTTGCAAGAACTTTTGACCATAAGAAAGCTTTTTTCAAAGTAGGTGCTGCGTTTACTTACAGTCGATCAATAACAACAACGTGTTGATGATGCAGAGCAGTATTTTGCCATGTTTACACGTAATAAATAAGATTTTTGCTTCGATATGTGACAATGAATCAAGCGTTGATCCATCACTTCAATCCTGAATCAAAGCGATCATCATCTAAGTGGATTGCAGCCGGTAAACCACGTCTGAAGTGTCCAAAGTCAGCTGAGAACGTTATGGCTTCAGTATTTTGGGATGCGCATGGAATATTGTTCATCGACTATCTCCAAAAGGAGAAAACAAACAATGCGAATACTACATACAGTTATTGGATCGTTTGAATGGAAAAATCAAAGAAAACCGGCCTCTTATGACATGAAACCAATGTTTCACCAAGACAAGATTCACAAGTCGATGGTTCAATTAAATATACGTCCTATTTTGAGGTAAACGCCAAATTATTCTATTCCACTTATTTCTGATTTTTTATAACGAAATCTACGCCATCTAACGCCAAACAGTTGAATTATCATGAACGTTCTGACTACGCTTGACAAGCTACGAACGA
Organism: Diorhabda carinulata; assembly: GCF_026250575.1. NCBI lineage: Eukaryota > Metazoa > Arthropoda > Insecta > Coleoptera > Chrysomelidae > Diorhabda > Diorhabda carinulata. The sequence continues at coordinate 5,719,669 of NC_079471.1, forward strand.
TTGATAGTTCAATCTTATAGGTTTATTAATACTGTATACCCTGTAAGTATAAAATAGTATCCACAGTATAAATCATAATAATATCCGATGCAAAAATCGGAATATACATTTGCTTGCTCCATCTTAATAATACTCATTAACAAATCCATTAGTCACTTCTGTCTGTGTAAAGTCTATTCATCAATGAAGAGTAGTAAACAAAAACAATGATCAGAACGTGATCAGCACGCGAACATCCAGGGCGAAACGAAACGCTGCGCGGCATCGTTATCGTTCCAAATCAGTGGTACCATAATATACCACAAATAAAAAGTCGCATCGCTGAAGAAGTTTTAGATAAGGCGCAGTACAGGGACGGTATCGTATTATCGATTGCACTGAGATTGTTCATATTTGTCTGCTGCGTAATTTTCTTAAATGTGTCTGATACGGAGACAGATGATGAAGACATTAGCTTTACCCCACCCCGACTAAGCAGAGAACTAAAAAGATTCTTTTTAACGATAGCGAAAAACAAATAATTTTGAATATTTCCAAAATGGCAAATATTTCGGGAGTATCTTCTTTAAGTGCTCAAGGTTTAAAGCAAAATGCTGAACATAGACATTGTCATTGATTTGCAACTCGAGCCTCTTATTGAGTGAAAGCTCAATGTCATCTGATGGGGAATAAGAAAATGTGTTTATTGAGGTAAGACATAAAGATTTTATTCGATGTTAGCAATGTTAAATGAATATGATCCTTATTTTGGACATGAGAAAGCTGTGCTTAAAATGCCGCGTTTGCTCACAATAGAACAAAAACAGCGTCGTGAAGATGTTTCCATCGAGTGTTTGGCAATGTTACACAGAAATAAAGCCATGGAAGCAACGTGGGTCCATCACTTCACATCCGAAACACGATCGAACAAATAAAAACAATGGATCGAAAAGGTACGAACTGGCTCCAGAGAAGGCAAAGACCGTTCTATCTGTAGGCAATGTCATGACGTTGGTTTTTTGAGATGCGCGTGGGATAATCGAGATCTTGAAAAAGGAAAAACTATCAACGGCGAATATTATGTGAACATAGACGAAAATGCGCCAGCTCACACATTTACATATTTGAATTGCCAAAATTAACGAATTGAAATTTGAATTGATACTTCATGCACTCCATTCGCCAGATTTAGCTCTTTCGGATTATTTTTTGTTCCCAGACTAGAAAAAATGGGTCGGTGGTCAAATATTTTCCAGCAATGAAAGGGTGATATCGGCAGTTTACGGCTATTTTGAGGAGCTTGACTATTCTTATTATAAAAACGGTATCGAACTTATTGGGCATCGCTGGGAAAAGCGTTTGTAGCTAAAAGGAGGAAAATAAATATATTTTTGTGTTTCCTTTATCGGACCAGGTACTTCTGGGACCATCCTCGTAAAATTATTGGTGTTTTTCACTACTTGTTAATATTTAGAATTAATTGCTAACACATTTTAATTAATTTTGATATTACCGCTCGGGTCAGTATCGTTTCAGATCATTTCATTGTTTAAAACCTTCTGCTTTAATTTCAATTTTCTGTTTATCACTATGTGAAATGTTTTACAATCCAACTTAAATGTGATATTAATGGAAATAGTGTCTAATATTTCGAATCATCCTTCTACAATATGTGAAAAAAAAAGGGAAACTATCTACAACATATTTTTTGTAAGCGAGGACTCGTATGCTATTTCTTGAACTTTTCAATTATGTTAAATAATTTAAAAGGTTTTTGTTAGATTAAGCGAAGTCCGAGGCAACATAAAGATGAACCATATATACCTTATCTAAAAAATTTGTTTGTACTTTATAATAATGTCCGCGAATTTGCGTCAAATGAAAATCATCAGATTATTGGAAGAGTTTTTTCAATTAAAACCCTCTTAGATAATATGACGCGCTTAAAAATGGGAAAAATGCTTCAAACGCCTACAAAAATGTATAAATATTTTGAAAAATACCTAGAACAATGATACCATCAACATCTGGTGCGCTATTTGAAAATCTATAGCCGCCCCCCCTTAAATGGTGATTTATTTCCGAAAAAAAAACCATTTTTTTCGGTGCTTAAGCAAAATATTAATCTACAAATAGAAAAAAAAATTCTCACAAAGTTTGAGCTCTTAATATCAATTTGAAGTACTTCCAATTTAAATATAAAGTTTTACCATTTAAAATGCACGTAGAAACAGTTTTTTTCAAATTTCTAATAGTTACTCACTTTTTACAATAATTCAAAACAGCTTGATGGACATTGGGAGACAAATTTTTTTTCAAAAACTGTGTTTTAACGACTTTTCTTTTTCGGAATTGAATCACACTACTCCCCCATCAATGAAACATTAAATGATTTTTTTCTTCCTATCATCTAAGGCTTGTAACCAGGGCCGGATTAAGCTAGGGGCTTGGGGGGGGGCTATAGCCCCGGGCCCCAGGTCCATCATTTGGAAATCATTCTGTATTTTTTGATGTGTTGATACCACATATCTAACGTATTGATATTATTTTGTGAATTTTTCCGGGTTTTCGAATTCCTTAAGGGGCCCCCGTCATTATTTTAGTCCCGGGCCTTATAAATCTTAATCCGGCCCTACTTGCAACCCAATAAATCCCAATTTAGCATCGTGGACTCCCCTAACATTATATCAGAAGCTTTAAAACTGAACATTGAATGTCTTTTTACAATATGTCATGGACATATATAGAAATACTTGAATAAGACTTAACTCTACGTTTCAAGTGTTTGTTCCTTTCTTATTCACTTCCATGATTCAATCAAATTCTTAGGAGTTTTTGTACCTTTGAATGCCCAAATTCACCGAACTAATAATTAATGCCTAAAGTTTGTTTGGGAACAACACTCGTTCTTTTAGATGTAGATAACACAGAATTTGGTTTTTCTCGTTTGCTTATTTAGTCCATCGATCTTCCGTCATTCGAAGTGGTCTCTCCAATATCTCGATATCAATATCCTTCCAGTTCCAAATAAAAGGTTTAATTGGCTTTTTCCTTGGCATCCAAAAATAAAATCGACAGTATTTTGATATACGATTTGACTTGATGACTTTTTTAGTCGGGGCGACCAAGGGGTCTTCAATTGACATGATTATGTACATTTAGCATCGTCGACACTCCTACCATTATATTAAAAGCTCTAAAGCTGAACACTTAACCATTTTTAAGCTAAAAAATGGACTTTAAATATCTAATTATAAAATGTGATAAATATTACCATAAGTTTCAAGTTCTTGTACTTTTCTTTTTTACGTCCATGATTAATACAAATTTTCGCGAATTTTTCTACCCTTGTTTGCCTATATTGACCGGACTAATAATTAATTTTAAGATGTAGATAGCACGGACTGAATTCCAATAAGTTAATCAACATAATTAATCAAATAATCATAACATATTTTACTTATCGTAGTTAAATTATGATTACTTACAGATTTTATTGTATATTTGGTGTTTTAATGGGACATCTTCCACAAAAAACGAAATTTTGTGGTATATTACGAGCTTTCATAATGCTTCATATAAATTTAGTGGCAATGCATTCGTTTTTGATGAAATTTTTGTTTGAAACAGAAGAAGTATTAAAACCAGGCTTCTTCATACTTTACACCATTTGCTACTTGTTTTATTTCGTTACAAATTATACTTTGTTGAAAAAAAGGAGAAAATGGTTGAATATTATCAAGAGATTTAAGTTTATTGAACAACATTTGGGACCTATACCAATGTCTAAAACAATTTTAATCTACCATTTACTCAATTTAACTTTGAATGGATCAACATAAATACTTTTATTTCTTTAATCTTATACATCTACCATTCCACACTGTAAGTATGAGATAATAATTCAATTAAAAACCACTAAATCCCACAAAAATATTTCCGCACATTTCTGAAATACAAGGGTTGCCACTTTAGTTTTGAGATATGGCAATACTGACGTGAATCTGTCAAATTTGACATTGCCATCTTGAAGTTTGACATTTTTAATGTTGAACGTACTCAGAACGTGTTGTCATACTTTCAACCAATAGAAATGTGCCGATCAACTGAAAGTCATCCAAAATTGTCCTGTTGTATCAGAAAACATCGACGCTGCGCGGAAACTAATATTGCAAAATCATAAAGCAAAATCATAAAGCGAAATACATTTAATATTGCATGACATTTGGCTGTCAAACTGGTTCAAAATAAGCTCTTGCCGATTGATGCAAATAACTGTTGAAAAAATTCAATCGCTATGCTTAAATAATACCAAACCTCGACGATGACATATAAATCACTTATACAAACTACGCACTGCCCCAATGATTTCTTCTTATTCTCGAAGATCAAAAATAAATTTCGAGGTTAACTCTTTTTCACACCTGAAGAAGCGGTTGATGCGGTCAAATCACATGGTTTGAAGGTACCTCGATCGAAATGGAAAAAATGCTTCCACAAATGCTTCAAACGGATACAAAAGTGGAGAATATTTCGAAAAATAATGAAGCCATATCCAATTATTTCACTGCCTTAAGGAGAAAATTCTTTCTAATAAAGCTAAAACAATAAAAAATAGTCCTACTGGTGGTTACGTTTTTAGAAATGCCTACATCGTTTTTTTGGCCTCTTCAATGTTAAATGAAATTACACAAAAAACTGTTAAACGGAAATGGTTCTGTCTGTAAATGAATTGTCATGGAGAAAGAACCAGTCCCTGATTTACTACAATGTGTTTTTTGACGACCACTGTTGCATCCAAAATCAAATCAACATTATTTTGATATACGATTTGACTTGATGACATTTTTTACTCGGGACGATGATGGCGTCTTCAATTTACTTAATTGTTGCTTCGATTCTAGTAGGATCAATAATTTTGAGAACAAAAGAAATTGGTAGTAGGATTAAATCCATTGGAAAAGAAAGAGATTATAATAAAGATAAAAGGAAAAATAATTGACGGGCTCTGAGGTAGGGATGTGGAAGAGGGTGAGTTTATGAGGGTTAATCTCGATTTGCTGAATTACTACAAGTCCTATAGGTAAAAGTTAAATAGCAAAACTGTGATATCAAGACCCAAATTGTTATGTTTCTATATTTTTTTCGCATAACCTCAAAATTTATGTGAAAAATTTTTGGTTTTCTGTTTATATTTGAAGAAATATATGAAGTTTTAGCAATGGACAAAAATACTTTTGGCAAAACGCCATCTATTATAGCAAAGTACATTAATTCACCAGATCTAGCTATGTATACAGGACATTGTTTTAGAAGGTCATCGGCAAAAATGTTAACGAACTCTGGTGAAAAGTTTTTGTACTGCACTCATCAAGCTAATACCTCGATAATTTTGTGGATCGTTCTTTTCACCGTTTTTGAAAATCGGAATCCATATACTTTCTTTCCATTTTGATGGTATACTCTTGGTGATATTTCGTCAATACCTAGAGCTTTTCTGTTTTTCAGTTTAGTCACCATTTGTTGTATTTTCTTCAAAGATATGGTAGGTACATCTCTCAATTTGTTCCTCATCTTGATTTAATTTCTGTGTTGATTTAATTGTTGTTGTTGAGTCGTAGAGTTCTCTAAAATACCTCTCCCATTTTTCCATAGTGATTTTTGTGTTCTGTATGTACAAATTTATTAGCTTCTTTCTATTCTTGAGTAGGCCCCCGTAGAGATCCATATCACTCGAAAAGCTAAAATAATTAAAATTTAATAATTGTACAAATTGCATCTTTAATATTTGTCTGTTGTTTAGTTAATTTGTTCTAATTTTTTCATTGTTCAAAATATTAATCAATATTTAATATAAGGGGTTTTCCAATAAGAGTTGTTATTTTGATATTCAAAGAAAAATGCCATTTTTTGAGATAAATGATCGGATGTTTATTTCATTATAAAGAGGAAGGTATGCCTATAATAATGTAACACAACATCAGCCAAATGGCCGCCACGACTGCGCTTACAGGACCATATCCTTTTCATGAAATTTTCCATAACCAAATTGCAAAGCGGCTGCCCTATGTCCTCGATAGCCTCACGAATTCCATCTTTGAGGTCTTGAATCGATGCTGGACTGTTGGCGTAGACCTTATCTTTCTTTGTTGGCCCCAAAGGAAAAAGTCGCAAGGTGTTAAATCACAAGATCTCGGTGGCCAATTGTGATGACCTCTTCGAGAGATAACACGGTCCGGAAATTTTTCCCGTGAAAGATCGATGGTTTCGTTGCTTGTGTCGCACGCAGCGCAGTCTTGTTGAAAGTAAACGTTGTCCAAATCAATACCATCCAATACCGGCCATAAAAATCATTAATCAACTCTCGATAGCGCTATCCATTTACCGTAATTGTTGCTCCAGCCTCATTTTCGAAAAAGAAAGGTCCAATGACACCGCCAGACCATAAACCGCACCAAACAGTCACGCGTTGAGGATGGAGAGGATTTTCAACAATAACTCTTATGTTTTCCGAGCCCCAGATTCGACAATTTTGTTTATTGACGTAACCACCAAGGTGGAAATGGGCCTCATCATTTAAGATGATTTTTCGATGAAATTCCGGATCATTTTCATGCATTTCAAGGACCCAATCAGCAAAGACACGACGTTGTTGATGATCGGCCGGCTTGAGTTGTTATGTTAACTGAACTTTATAGGCCTTAAGATCCAAGTCTTTATGCAAAATACGGTGCAATGACGTTTGTGGAATGGCTAATTCCAAAGAACGACGAGGAATGGACAAACCTGGGTTTTATCAACATTTTTAGCTACAGCAGCAATATTCTCAGTTGTTCTTGAGCGACGTGCACGGGTTTTATTCTTCACATCACTAACTTGTTCCAACACCTCAAATTTTTCCACCAATTTCTGTATTGCGGTCCGAGAAGGTGCTTCACAAAAATGTTTTAGTTTTACGAACCGTCTCTGTCAAACTTTCACCATTTTTATAGTGAATTTTAATAATTTCAATGCCTTGTTGAAACGTGTATCGTTCCATTTTCATTAACGGCGTAGTTTCTACTTGTCAAATGTCAAAAAATGACAGCTTCAAAAGTGACATTTACCGAAATAGCGGGCTGTTCAAAATAACACCTCTTATTGGAAAACCCTTTATTAAGAATCAATAAAAGCGATATAAATATATAAAGAAAATTACTATTAAATTTCTGAGTTTTGATTAAATTTTCGGTAGTAGAAAAATTATTGTATGCAATTCGTGATTTTTCGACTCTATGATTGTTGCAATTTGTTTAAAAAAGGCTACTTTATACAATTTATATATAAATACCTATTTTAATGACATAATCTCTCGTTTTCATTAAAACTAATCTTTGGGAATCTGAAAAATTTTTAAAAGAAACTCCGGTATTTTCACGTGAAAATTTTCGATTCAAAATTAGGATGCTTATTCGGTATTAAGACAAAATAAAAAATACATATTTTGAATAAAAAAATTACAATGTGTTGGGGGACATAAGAACGAGAAAAACAAAAAACCAAAAACTATTTTTTAACATAAATGTTGAGGTTATGTTATAAATGTGCGAATACACTCGTTGTAGAATACTTTATTACCTACAACTTTTTACCCTTAAAAATTCTCCCCCTTCCAACCTCTGACCCCAGATGGACCGTAATTTTTCTTCAGTTTGTGTTATATTTTCTTTCTTTCCAAATAGTTTTCATTTTGGTATTAATTTTGACCATTTTCAAAGAGTAATTATGCTTGTTTATTACGAAAGCAATATCAATATCATTTATTGACGTTTGTACAATAAAATTTCTGATGATTTTTTAGCATATGATACTGAAAACGATCGTCTATGCTGACGATGCCGAGAAGGCTGGAAAACGCCTACAAACTCTTTGTACCATTCTATATACCAAAAGTTCAAACAAGCGATTGAAAGAAGACCTAAAGAATCTTCTGTACTTCATGAAAGGTTTACCTTTGAAGTTTTCCCTCGATGGATACATTTACCTAAACAAAGATATGGTTATGAATCTAATGAGCGAAGCGACATCCTATTTTATAATTCTGTTACAGTTTGTTATAAGTATGGATCACTAATATTTATAATTTGTATTTATATTAAGGAATGTACACTGCTAAGCAAATGAAGTAAATATTTTAAATAAATAAGTCAAATATGTTAAAAACACACTTCATTCATTGACCTTATGTGACAGTATCAAACGGAAGATATTCATTTGTAATAAAAATTTAATGTCCACAACAAATCTTTAGCAGCAGTGTCATCTTTCTTTGTAAATACAGCATCCCGAATCTTTGTTGCATCAAACTCAATCAGATTGCTTCCATCCTACTCCAGATGTTTCCAGGATCAGTTTTGATACTGGTGATCTATTGCTGTCTACGGATTTAGCAGAAAAATTATTTAGAAAGTTAGCATGTGAAAAACTACAAAGGCTTTCAGTGCGATTTTTCTGGATTCCCCATATTTATTTATAGCTTCAGTCCATACGTTGTTGACTTTGGCCAGAAGATCTTCGATATTTACGAAAACAGTATTGATGGTCGTTGATGATGTTAGTAAACTCAAGATATCTCCAGATTCGCTGCTACGACTTTCTCCATGACATGGTGGCAATGGCTGAGACTGAAGTATTCGGACGGTAGTAGCTGGAAATTGTCTTTTTTCCTTTTTTCGATATTGGTTGAGTCCGAGCAAATTTCCAATCTCCAGGGAAGAAACCTCTTGTATATCATAGGAAAAAGAGTTTGCATAGCGGATTTGTTAGTTCAGCTACGCATTTCTTCAACACGATTGGTGGAATTCCATTAGGGCCAGTGGCTTCATTGATGTCCAAGACTTTGGGAAGTTTTGACACACAAAGGAGTTACCCAATAAGTCCGGTTTATCTTTTGCGATCAATACAATTGACCCATATTCTCCAGATAATGGTGGAATATTCGATTTACTAAAGCCTTGGCTTCTTTTGTTACAAATCAAAAGACATTAATGCTTTCGTTTTGTTTGTAAGAGTTATTATTAAATGCATGACAAAGTGTTGGGGTACTGCGTCTCAAATTGCTTCCAATTTACTTATCAGCTCCAAAAAATTTTGGAGAGGCTGAAGAAATAGGTTCAACCGATAGACATTTCAGCGCAAACGTGTTTAATGCAATTTATGTCTGATGAACACGTTCCAGTGAACAACTAAAAGTTTGTTTAGAATTCTCATCATCAATTGAAACAAATCTGTCACCTACCGTACCACAAAACGGCTCTAAAACTCTGTCACAATATCTTACAGACTTCATTGTGTCATTAATTAAAATAACTAAGTGCGATTATTTTAGCAAATTCATCGCCAGAGACACAAATTGAGTCGCCTCCAAAAAGAATAATTGAGGCCAATCAATGTTTATTATATCGTTTCTCTCTAATCTTTGAATGTCTTCAATTGCCCAACGATATCCGTGGCTCTTAATGACACGGAAATTTTTATAGAAACGGATCAGAATGGACCTTTTTTTCTTACCATATGATCCAAAATCACCACCTTCCACGGAAAAAACCATTGATCTAATTTTAATCTTAGAAAAACGGAATTTTTGAAACTAAACTAACCTAACCTAACATTTTTTTGCCCAAAGGTGGGGTGGAAGCTAATGACTTCCTCACAACGGGCGGGTGCAAATGCTGTGAGTTTGTTTGGGACTCTCACCCACTAAACCACCCTCCTCAATCCTCGGGAGTGTCGTACGCCGGGAGGACAACAAATTGTCATTGCATCAGCGTACAACACTTAATTCTTTGGATTTTTGAGCTGTTTCCTAGCCTCACTCCTCTCCACCAGTCCGTCAAGACGGAACAAGAAGAGGGAAAGTTACTGAGCCACTCCACCAACTTCAAGGTCTTAGAGCTCCCAGGAGTGGTGCCTAACCTAACCTAACTTAACCTAACCTAACCTAACCTAACTTAACTTAACCCAACCTAACCAAATCATCCGTATCCAATTGCCACGGATATTAGTCACTGTTGTAACGTTGTGCATTATCACCAGCTTAGAATAAGAGTCAGAGAATAAATTACGAGATATTATCTTCAATTCATTATTACTACGGTTATTATTACAATCAAAGTATTTATTAATAAATTTTTTGTATAATTCGTTCTAAATAAATGGAAAAAATATCTGTAGGTCGCATTTATCCGTGGATGATATTTGTCCGAGGACAGAGACACGGATGAAGGTTCATTCGGCTCAATTCTTTAAAAATGCCCGTGCCTCTATGGTTGAAATTAGCACAACGCCGACTGACGCCCGAATGCCCGCGTAGCGTTTGCACGGAGTGATCGGAGGTTGAAAATAAACGGCCCTCGTAGTAGAAGCTCCTAAACTGAACACTTAACCATTTTTAAACTAAAAACTGAACGTTGCATATCTATTTATAAAATGTGATAAATATTACCATAAGTGTTAATTCTTTACTTTTTTAAGTCCATGATTCATTCAAATTTTCGCGAATTTTTCTACCCTTGATTGCCTAAATTGACCGGACTAATAATTAATTTTAAGATGTAGATAGCACGGACTGGATTCCAATAAGTTAATCAACATAATTAATCAAATAATCATAAAATAGTATATATTTCTGGTACTTAATAGTATGACCAAATGATTTATCTATTCTAATGATCGTCCAAGGGTAGGAATATTTTACTTATCGTAGCTCGTATTGTATCATTTGATTAAAAATTGTAGTTAAATTATGATTACATACAGATTTTATTGTATATTTGGTATTTTAATGGGGCATCTTCCACATAAAACGAAATTTTGTGGTGTACTACGGGTTTTCATAATGCTTCATATAAATATAGTGGCAATGCATTCGTTTTTGATGAAATTATTGTTTGAAACAGAAGAAGTATTAAAACCAGGCTTCTTCATACTTTACACCATTTGCTACTTGTTTTATTTCATTACAATTTATACATTGTTAAAGAAAAGACGAAAATGGCTGAATATTGTTAAGAGATTCAAGTTTATTGAACAACATTTGGGACCGATACCAACATCTAAAACAATTTTAATCTTTCATTTACTCAATTTAACTTTGAATGGTTCCATGGGAATAATAGTTGCAGCTGTTTTAGTTAAAGCGTTAAATGGGAATTGGTGTGAGGCTATATGTGCATTTCACATAGTATCAAATATTATTTTTATTGGTCAAATATTTGTTGAAACCATACATAATATAAAAATAAGATTGGATCAGCTATACGAAATAATGAAAACAAATATAAAACTTGCGGAACATGTTCCAAATCAATCATTTAATATTAAGGAAATAAAAATACTTTATACCAACATTTATTTTCTGGTGGATGATGTTAACAATTACTTAGGTTTGCTGTTGTTGGGAAAATGGTCCATATGGTTTGTTGATACAATGATCAGATATTATTTTATACTTTGTATGTATTTCGGGCAACTGGATAAACCCAAATCTTTTTATTTCTTGATTCTCATACATCTACCAATCCACACTGTAAGTATAAGATGATAATCATACAGTTTCCGAAACATAACTTTTGTATATCACCGCATACATATTGATATGATGAGATCTTGCATTATTATTATATTATTAAGGTATAAATCTATTTGGTATTCGTTAAAAAAATATTTTTCTTCGTCCACGCACATATGTATATATATGTTTCTAAATCTTCTTGATTTTAGGTTATTTCAAGGTTTCAAAATTAGGTTTTTCGATAATTTTTTAAAGATAAAATTAACGTTTCGACTTTTCTTTAAGTCTTTATCAAAATATGACATTGACTCTGAAAATTTGCTTATTTATATTGATCTTTATCATGAATATCAAAATAAGGATAAAATCAACTTAGAACTTTGTTCTAATAAGAAAAATTAGTTTTTCCCTAGTCCTTACGTCTCAAATATATAACAGTAGTCAATTAAATTATTCGTAGTTTTATTAGAATTTACAAAATAGATCAATTTTATTTAAAAAGACCTAAATAATTTAAGTAAAATTTATAGTTCTATTTTGATTGAGTTTTGATTAAATTTTCGGTAGTAGAAAAATTATTGTATGCAATTCGTGTGATTTTTCGACTCTGTGATTGTAGCAATTTGTTGAAAAAAGGCTACTTTATACAATTTATATATAAATAACTGTTTTAATCACGTAATGTCTCGTTTTAATTAAAACTAATCTTTGGGAGTCTGAAAAATTTTTAAAAGAAACTCTGGTATTTCCACGTGAAAATTTTCGATTCTAAATTAGGATGCTTATTCGGTATTAAGACAAAATAAAAAAACATATTTGAACACCGTAATTGTTGTTCCAGCCTCATTTTCGAAAAAATAAGGTCCAATGACACCGCCAGACCATAAACCGCACCAAACAGTCACGCGTTGAGGATGGAGAGGATTTTCAACTCCAACTCTTGGGTTTTCCGAGCCCCAGATTCGACAATTTTGTTTATTGACGTAACCACCAAGGTGGAAACGGGCCTCATAAGTTAAGATGATTTTTCGATGAAATTCCGGATCATTTTCATGCATTTCAAAGACCCAATCAGCAAAGACACGACGTTGTTGATGATCGGCCGGCTTGAGTTCTTGTGTTAACTGAACTTTATAGGCCTTAAGATCCAAGTCTTTATGCAAAATATGGTGTAATGACGTTTGTGGAATGGCTAATTCCAAAGAACGACGAGGAATGGACAAATCTGGGTTTTATCAACACTTTGGGCTACAGCAGCAATATTCTCAGTTGTTCTTGAGCGACGTGCAGGGGTTTTATTCTTCACATCACTAACTTGTCCCAACAGTTCAAAGTTTTCCACCAATTTCTGTATTGCGGTCCGAGAAGGTGCTTCACGTCGACCCAAAAATGTTTTAGTTTTACGAACAGTCTCTGCCAAACTTTCACCATTTTTATAGTGAATTTTAATAATTTCAGTGCGTTGTTGAAGCGTGTATCGTTCCATTTTCATTAACGACGTAGTTTCTACTTGTCAAATGTCAGAAATGACAGCTTCAAAAGTGACATTTACCGAAATAGCGGGCTGTTCAAAATAACACCTCTTATTGGAAAACCCTTTATTAAAAATCAATAAAAGCGTGTTTTGATTAAATTTTCGGTAGTAGAAAAATTATTGTATGCAATTCGTGTGATTTTTTGACTCTACGATTGTCGCAATTTGTTTAAAAAAGTCTACTTTATACAATTTATATATGAATAACTATTTTAATCACGTAATGTCTCGTTTTGACTAAAACTAATCTTTCGGAATCTGAAAAATTTTTAAAAGAAACTCCGGTATTTTCACATGAAAATTTTCGATTCAAAATTAGGATGCTTATTCGGTATTAAGACAAAATAAAAAAACATTGTGTTGGGGGACATAAGAACAAGAAAAACCAAAAACTATTTTTTAACATAAATGTTGAGGTTATGTTATAAATGTGCGAATACACAAGTTGTAGAATACTTTATTACCTACAACTTTTTACCCTTAAAAATTCTCTCCCTTCCAACTTCTGACCCCAGATGGACCGTAATTTTTCTTCAGTTTTTGTTATATTTTCTTTCTTTCCCAATAGTTTTCATTCTAGTATTATTTTTGACCATTTTCAAAGAGCAATTATGCTTATGCAATATCAGTATTATTTATTGATGCTTTTGCAATAAAATTTCTGATGATTTTTTAGCATGTGATCCTGAAAACTATCGTCTATGCTGACGATGCCGAGAAGGCTGGAAAACGACTACAAACTCTTTGTACCATTCTATATACCAAAAGTTCAAACAAGCGATCGAAAGAAGACCTAAAGAATCTTCTGTACTTCATGAAAGGTTTACCTTTGAAGTTTTCCCTCGATGGATACATTAGTCTAAACAAAGATATACTAATCAGCTTAATGAGCGAAGCGACATCCTATTTTATAATTCTGTTACAATTTGTTATAAGTATGGATCACTAATATTTATAATTTGTATAAATGAAACGAATATTCTAAATAAATAAAAGTCAGATATGAATAATTTATCAAAACTAGAAATTCCATGAAAGTAATAATAACATTTTTTATCACTACGTTCTCAGTATATAAACAATTTAACACTTTGTAGAACCGCCTCTGTCTCGTCTTAATGCTGGCGTTCTGTATGGAAAACTTATTTTTAAATTAAAATTATTGCTAAAGTCTTTAGGTATAGCGTCTCAAATTGATTGCAGCTTACTAACAAGTTAAGTTTGAGGAAACGTAAACATCGTTTCAACTGCCTAAACATTTTAGCCCAAACGTGCTAAATGCAATTTATGGCCGGTAAATACGGTGGCCATTCTTGTAATCCCGTGATAATCTACAAGTTCGCTTGCAATTCTCGCACATTGGGGTCTAGCATTATCATCACTTAAAACATATTCGTTAATTACCGCACCACAAAATTTCTGAATCAGTCCATTATAGCAAATCCATTTACTGACACAAATTGAGTCGCCTCCAAAAAGAATGATTGAGGCCAATCAATGTTCATTATGTCGTTGAATGTGTTCGATTGCTCAACGATATCTACATGCACGCTCTTTTGATTATTTGACTAGAAATCACCCTTTCAGTAGCTAATAGTCCTTGACGCGTGTACCTTCGTTTTCTTCTTTCAGTCAGAACTATTAAACTTGAGTGTGTGTGCAATTGTAGAATAATTTTAATTTTAAAAAACACCAGTATAAGTAGAGCTAGTCCTTAAAAGGTAACCTGTCGCAATCAATATTTACAATGGATTATTTTATCACTAACATTTTCTTCTTCTTCGATTATATTATCTACTGCTACCTATCGGTTATCTAATTACCGTCATTTCACGATTTTCTGCAATTTCATCTATTTAATATTCTTTGGATTTCTGTTTAAGAAGGGAATACAAAGAATACAGTTCATTTTTCACAGAACCGGGATGGGTCTTCATATTCTTTGAATTCAGTCAGAACTGTAAATATTTTTTCAACCACGCAATTTTCCTTAAATTCTGGAGTGATAACTTGCATTATCCATTACTATTATTATTCAAACCATTCTTTAAAGACATCAGAATTCATGTCCTTATGGTAGTCGCCGTTACGAGTAGATCTAAAGTCAATAACCACCTTTAGCCAAACCGTTTGAACCGACGATTTGTACTATTCCCAGTCTGCGCCCCTTTCTTGATGGTGTCTCTCGTTGATTCATTTTTCATCTTAATAAAACATATTTCTTGTTTGGTTTCTCATTTTGCTCATAGTCCTTAGGTAATTTCTTCTCCATACAGCAATTTTTCCATTTAAAACCTCTTTCTTTTCAAAAATTCCCAAGTGTACTTCGACTCATTTCAAAGTAATCCTTATCATCTCGAACTTTAACAAAAACTTTGTGTATAGAAGGAAATTTTTCTTATGGTTATAGATTAGCTCAGTTACCTTTATGAAAATCTTATCAAAATTATTTTGTAATAAAATTAAAATGGCCGTTTTGGATTAGTAAATAGGTTCTCTTACTCTCTCGTACATAAAAAGATTATAACCAAAATTATTTTTCAGTTTTCTACCTATCCTAAAAATGGCGGCTCGTTTTTCTAAACACCCTGTATAACTTCCTACAGGCTGAAAGCATCATTTTAATGAAAGTCTTCTAAATAATTCATATCGATTAATCGATTTTTCTAATAATAATTAATAATATCATCGTTCCATGTATCAATTTATTTTTCTTGATCTTCAATTTCACAAAAAAACACAATTAAACCTTAATTTTGTGGTACTCTTTCCAAGTGCTACGTAACCAATATAAAAGAGTCTTATAAATGAAAAATAAGAATTGTACCTTATCATTTCTGAAACGTTTTTCCTTTGACAAATGACAGCTTCAACTGAAATAAGAGTACACAATATAATTATCGAAAAATAACAGAATCTGTCTGCCATATCGGTACTATTCCTATATAAAAAGCAATAACAAAGCAACTAAAATAAATATGTAAAAAAAGAGAATAAAAATTAAATATAGAGCATTGAAACGAGCTCAAAGAAGCCATTTTGACCCTCCACGAACCAGATAAAAGCATTAACGCTTTTACTATACGTAAATGCATTTTGAAAGAGTAAAATGCTTTGTGTCTTGTAAACATAACCACAAACATTTGCCTCAACACAAAATCTTGATTATTAAAGCTTACTTGTGAAATGTTATTCTTCAAAATATTATAGTCAGTAAAAGAGATCGTTTGGCATGTTCGACGTAAAAACGAAATGTTGGTGGAATTTATAAATATCAATTTTAATTAGTTTGAAACTTTACAAGGCCAATTCAATGGTTAGTCTGTTCTAATTACTTATATTTATCATAAGTTATCTCTATGACCACCATTTTGTATAAGCCTATGACCATCTGCACGTGTTAGCTTGTTACTTCAATATAAGTTACAAAAAAAGATTGATTCAATTCATTCATTCAAATTTGTAGACCCCATGCCGAAAAATATTTCTTGGTACTAATATATTTCAAACTACAACGTTTTTGCATCTCTGTTGAACACAATTTTAGTATAAACGAATATTGATAGATGTCATTTGTCAAAGTAGCTCTTTTTTTAGTAATTGTTAACACGTTGAGTGCCGTTTATAGACGATTTTATACACTGATAAGTTAATAAGTTCTGATACACACGGTAGTTGACGTGTTAAATCAATATTTGTATTATTGACATAAATCCAAGTGACAAACTCTTGATAAAGAGATATATTAGATAAAAATATTTATAATACGATCCCTGATTTCTAAACTTCAAGTTTGGTTGTATAGAATTAAAATGTAAGTAAATTTTTTCTTTTTGGATATTCAATATTAGGTATCATAGATTAATTTTATGTTTGGTTTCTTATAAATGACTGTCCAACGGGACAAATAAAATTTTAGCCAAATTTTTGAACATCCCTGTATATTGGTTTATTAATCTCGAACTAAGAACTTATCTAATTCGTAAATTCAAGTAAAAAACAATGATTCATTGTTAAAACGACGAAAATTTATCAATATAGGAATTTATACAAACGAAAGCACATTTTAAAATATACAGGGTCATTCTTAAATTTTTACACTCTTATCGTTTCTATAATATACACTGTTATTTAGGATAATTCAAAAGATATGAGCAGTTTAATAATAATTTTGCATTAACCTAGTTTCTGTAGAAAAAGTATGCAAATGCATTATTTTCACGAAAAATCAATAGATAAAATGAAAATTTAATCATTTTTGTAAAGTTAGGTTAGGTTTTTTGATAAAAATGTTTTTTTCTTCACATTTCCGCGCATGCGTCAATCATCTTTTACACTTTTACTTTTTACACACTTTGATGAGATCCATCGAACAAAGTTATGCATGGTTCGATATCTGTTAGCCTTCCTGAGATAATGGCCACTTCCGGTATCTCTATAATATCAATGGTCTATGTATAGAGTTTTAGGATGATCCTCGTGGGGTGGATTATCATACTTTTACCGGTCTTATTAACATTTCTTCATAAATTTTTCATTCGAAAAATTCATTCCTACTACAAGCATATGAAACCTTGAATTCCTTCGAATTACCCTGTATAACTTACAAAATCTTATTCAATAACAACAGAAAAGTCGAAAAAATGTAGAAATATAAGATTTGTTACACGTGTATATACCTGTATTTAAAAAAATATATATTTTTTAGCATGAAACATTCCACTATTTTATTTTTATTAGCAAATGGTAAGAACCCAAAAAATGGGATACAATTAATAATTATTTTTCGAAAATCTACTTATTACAGATTCCGATTTCTATGTAGATTGAGACAAAGCGATTTATTCGCCGAACAACACAACATCATCATGTCATGTGTCCCCTGATTTATAAACGCATTGTCTGTGAGACACTTTGATAAATTAAGCAAATTTCATATTTTATAGATTTTTTTTATTTGGCAAGCAGTGTGCAATCAAATTGTCGTATTATTTTCTATCAACTGCTAGCGAAACATGAATAATGATGTCAAACAGTGGCGCGCGTACAAAATTTAATTTTCATTTAATCTAGAGATTTAAGTATAACTTTGTAACCTCATTTCTCCGGATTATTGAAGCATATGAATAACTGGAACTCAGATGGGGTAAATAATCAATATTAAATTGGACGCCACCAGCTTTTCAACGAGTGAATAAAATAAGGTGAAAAAGCTGGCAAGACCTTCCGGATTAAATTGAGCAAACTAAAATTATCCCAGGACACGGTTATCCAAATTACTATTTATTACTGTGAACAATAAAAAAAGATTCAACAAAAACAACAAAAAAGTTTTCAACAAATAAATTTATTGAAAAAATCTAATCTAAAAGAGCACAACGAATAAAAAGCAGTTATAAATTAAAAACAACTCAGATTTATACACATTGAACATAAGACTTATAAAAGGTTGCAGCCCTCAACTGAAATCCCAGATATTCGAGTTGTATTCTTTTGGAGCAGCGATTGAACCCTTTGTTGAACTCCCAACCTGGCAGCTGTAGAACTGCGGGGCAAAAATAAAATGATAAAGAAAACGGGAACACAGATGGAAATACATAAGTATTCGAAAGCTCGGGAATATATTAGAGTTAGTACACTTCGTTGTTTCATTGCCACATTCCCAATAAGAAAACGCCTCCCTCTTCGAATCCATTATGAAGAGAGGGATTAAAATAGGGTGGTTTTGATATTTTTTTCCCCAGCTTTCCATTTCCTCGGTGAAATTTCAAGGAGTAGGCAGATTGAAGCCTTGGAATCGGATCACTTCATACCAATGAACGATTAACCACCCTATCCCCATCCCTCTCTTTATGTATATATATGAATTTTTCAATTGATTGTAACAGATATGTAACAGATCGTTGTACATGCCAAAGAAACCGTTCGCCATAAAGAGACATTCTCAGGAAAATTATCATAAATTGTAAATCACTGATAAAGCTGGTTTCACGCGAGACGGTTTTATTAATTCCCATAATTTAGATTTATGGGCAGATGAAAATCTTGACGGTACAATTCAAACAAAGAATCAACATCAATTTTGTGTTAATGTATGTGCAGGTATAGTGGGTAATAATTTAGTAGGTCCCTTTTTTTGATAATAACCTGAACGGTAAGCGATACTTTGATTTCCCACCAATGTTATGTGATTTTCCTCTAAACATTCGTAGATACATGTGGTTCGTGCACGATGGAGCTCTCCCCATGGCCTAAATGAGGTAAAAAATCATCTTAATAACATTTTCCCTATTAGGTGGATTGATCGGGGAGTCCATTTGCATGAGACTACCTCGTTCCCCTGAATTAACTACAATGGACTCATTTTTTTGGGGATATCTTAAAAGCTTTATTCTGAAAAGATTTATTCTGGAATTTTGGAATGCTCTTTAGCAGTTCAAAGAAATATCCTCTGCAGACTTCGGAAGTGTGTAGAAGTGCAAGGTACTCACTTCGAACGTTTTTTTTTGTTTCGATAAGTTGTAAACTAACCAACAAAATTTTTCTACATTTCAATTTTTTCCTTATGTAAGTAACACGAAGTTCGATAGTATGTAGTTCAATTAGAAATATTTGATATTTGGAGTATTTTCAATGAATAATTACAATTTGTGATATTTTTTTTCGGAATGTCTCTTTATGACGAACGGTTTCCTTGGCATGTACAACGATCTAAAAATCTTTATATCTGCCCTGTATAGTATATACACACTTTCTGACTATATATAAAAGGAAATTCACATTAAATGATATCTATTCAGAGCCGGATTAAGCTAGAGGCTTGGGGGGGCTATAGCCCCGGGCCCCAGGTCCAAGAGGGCCCCATCATTTGGAAATCATTCTGTATTTTTTGATGTGTTGATACCACAAATCTAACGTATTGATATTATTTTGTGAATTTTTCCGGGTTTCTGAATTCCTTAAGGGGGCCCCGTCATTATTTTAGCCCCGGGCCTTATAAATCTTAATCCGGCCCTATATCTATTGTTTTCATAAAGTTTTTTTTGTCTTTATATATGCTGCTAACAAGTGTCATATCATTTTCTCAATGGAATTTATATTTTTCAAACAATATTATCTGTTATGAATCAAGAAATTTTCTGCTCAAGATAAAATATTTAATATTTAACCAGTTGTTATTTCAAGATAGATTTATTTAAAAAGGTTATCTGTACGTGCGAGTTCAATCACAGTCAATAAAGAAAAAATAGTTCATTTGACCTGTTTGTCTGAAACATTCCTTTTAACAGATCCGACTTCGATTTATTGTAACATATGTTCAAATACGAAAAGACAAACATGTATAGTTCTTCCGATATCAATTGAAGATTATAAAAACCCTTGCCGACGATTTTTTTTAATCTACCATAGGCGTAGATACCTCATTTTATAAATTTTTATAAATACTTTGAAAAATATGTATGCGAGAATTATTTATATTTATTTAAAGAAAGTTATGAATTTAATTAATCTCACCAAGCCACGCCAATGCTTATCGCAGACTGCATGTCAAGAATATTTTGTTGAAATTGTGTCCATACGGATTCGGCCAATAGAAATGCATTTATGTTTGCGATTCGATGTTTTCATTGGTAAAAAGTGGAAGAACTATAAACGACATTTTGGTGATGCAAGGTGAATCACCGCATATTTCTATACGAGGAATGTTAGACTTCAGTCTAAGTATAAAAACTGCGGTGATTCTTCGTGTGCTTGTTGATCAAGATTGAAAAAAAACTCAATGAACCTTATTTCATCTTTCTTTAGCAAAAATAAAGAACATGGTTCCAGTTGGAGCAGCTTCACACTCATCCAATAGATCTCTGCCACGAATTCGTGAACTTTTTCCTGGTAAATTAATCTTCTGGAGACATAAGTTGTTCTCCACGCAGTCCCGATTTTACACCTATGGACTTTTTCTTGTGAGGTTATGTCAGATCTATAGTTTTCTTACCTGGCACAGTTAAAAGAAAATTTCCATCACGAAATGGCAGCCATCACGGAGAATAGTAGTACATTTGGACGATGATATTTTTAAGAAAATAGTTTATGGATTAGTGCAAAATCGAGACAAAAAATAACTTATGAGAAAAGTTATTATAACTGTCTATATTGCACCGCTACTCATCGGTCGTTTTAAAAATATACTCGATACTGTCCTGTTTTTTAAAATGTGATTTAACTATAAAATTGAACTTCTAGCCTTTCGTGGGAAGTGTATAATTATGATAAATGCTATTAATTCACGATGCAGTCACTATTTCTATCGAATATATAATTCTATATATTAGTTTAAAAAAATTGAGGGTAAATCTCAAGTATATATGACAAAACAGTCAACAAGTTTAATCCAAATAATAATAAATATGAGGTTGACAAATATAAAACCAATTACCGTATTTCAGAAGTGTATTTATTCAAATTTTGGATACATATTTGATAGTATGCGGCAGTATTCACAAAGACAAACAAAAATATGTTTGTTATTGGATTACTGGATTCATTTATGGGATTCCATCGACCCACACATTTAAAATTTTAATGTTGTTTACAATAAAATATTTCAGGAAGATCATTGACCTGACCGAAGTGAATCATTTTCACATATAAACTTGTCATTTTCAGTCACATCAAATTACAGCGTAAATTTCAATATGATTTACTAATAATAAAATAGACTTTTATTTATTTGTTCGTATAAATTTTGTTAACATTTTGAGACTTGAAAGAAATTTTGTAGAAGATCTACCGAAAAATAATTACAAAACATACAATTAATCCATCTCAACAACGGTGTATTCGTTTTCAACCATAGACATAGTATTACTACGTCTATCAACATTAAATCAAATTAACTTTCACAAATCACTTTTAATCAGTCCCTTTTTAATTATAATATATTCCAACGTCAATCTTACAATTCCTGAATTATTTATAATTATGAAAAAATATTTCTTTACACAATTAAAGTTTTCTTATATAATAATATATCAAATGTTTAGATTAGAGTTCTATGAGAGGAAGCTGATAGTTGACATTTAGATTCATAAGCACTGATGCCAACTTACGAAATTTTCCCCTGAGTTTAGGAAAAATTATTTAAATATCTTATGTTAAAGATAAAATAGAAAGGAAAGTTTATTATAATGACTATTTCGTACATATTGAAATCTTCATAATATCTTACGAATGACAAACCCTAGATGGTCGGGAAAGAAACAATGATCTTTAAATTGTTTGATATATAACTAAAGTGTGGTTTAAGAAAAAATTCCACTACTATTATGGAGTAATCTTATGAATGATTTTTAAAATACTAAACTATAATTTAGATTCCATAATTGTTATTAAGCACATTATCCATTTATTGTTAGTGCGTATATTTTATGTAAACAGGAAGTACACTGGTTGACAAACAAGATTGTTCAAATATTTCCTGTTGCTGTTTCACGCCGGTATTTTTTCGAGTTGTAATGCGACAATCGATTAAAAACGCATTTTCATGCTTTTTATCATCTAATTTAATGTCACCTAGAGAAAAGAATCAAAGAAATTATCAACAGGATATACGGTCACTAGTTATTTAATACACGTATGCTTCAGTGTTACAAAAAAGTACTTAGAATCATTAATGGAACACCAAATATATATTATCTATACTTAATAATTTCATTGCCTCCAAAATAGGAAGCTTCCGAAATAATTTCATCACATTAATGAATAATCCTAATGTTATAACATAGTATATTTCCATAACTATAGCTCTGAAGTTTTCAAATATATTTTATTGTTTTTGAAGAAAATGTTTTATTATTTAAAGTATATGAAATTAAAATACACCGCTTATAAAATACTAAGAAACGATTCACATCATTTATTTTAGAAAAAAAAATTGAAATGAATCGTATATAACTATAGCGCCTGCGCGGCGACACAAGATGACACTAGGACACTGCTAGGAATACGTCTTAGTTTAATACTATTTTGAAACCACTTTTCTTTCTTATGATTGAACTCAATAAGTAAATTTTGCCGGCATTCTTTTATTTTTCCTTGTATGAATGGAAAGAAACACTGTAGTAAATAGCGGCTTATAATTATTGTGTCAAATGAATGTCACTCTTCTGTCTGTTTTCGCGATGTTGCCGCAATTGTAAATTATATTTCGGCAATAACATTGGAAAATAAACTTTTTGTTAACACTGTTAGAAGTACGTTTTCGTTTGTTGCTACCTTTAAATCATTTTTTTTGAACTCGTCAAATTCCTTGTTCACAGGATTCCTTTATTTTTCTTTCTAAATGTATCTTTTATATACTTTATATCATAATTTTGCGAGCAAAGTGAATGATGAAATCTTAATGGCATATTGTAGATTGTAACCCATGCAAGTTCTTAATTAAAAACTCTTAGAACCAAATAATAATTATAAAACGGAAATTTTCTCACGACCTACATACTAATAAGCTACCATTCAAGCGTGGGTAGCGGGCATACAACGTTGAGTTTGTCATGCTGTAAACATTTCTATTATTAAGGAAGTGACTATTTAACCGGTAGACAAAAGTAAAGGAAAACAAAATAATTTGTCTATTGTAGATAACATAAAATCGACATATTTATGAAAGTATTCCAATTTTATTCTCTCTTTTTCTGCAACTATTTTCATAAACTATGTTAACAACCAATTCGTTAAATTAATTATTACTATTCATGTAACCCTTGTATAAATACATTTAATAAGTCCGAATATTGACAAAGAAATTTCTACTTCATAAAATTTATTATTCTGTGGCTGAATTCTACAATTTATCATAGACTCAATAGACTGGTATAATTCAATTTAGTATGAAGTAAGATATTACATGTTTTGTAATTATTAATATTAAGCCAAATTATTATTTTATATTATCTAATATAAAATTGTTTCTCTTTGTCCATAAAATTGTGAAATTTTTTATATGTACCCAGCTTATATGTAATACTCCTATATGGACTTCGAGACACTTTATGTCTCATTCTCAAGCGCATGCTTGAGAATGCGCAGAACCGAGCTGAAATCTGTCTTCCTTAGTCGGAACAGCTTCCACTTATAGAATCTGTACATATAGAAGAAGTATTACATATATGGTACCCAATATTTATATTAATTGATCAGCTGAGCATGACAAATTTAGGCTAAAGTTTAATTATATGTATATGGAAAATGTTATGTAAAAATTAAATATCTATTCTTTTTTTTTTGTTCATTAAAGGAACTAGATTATTTTTCAGCAATATTCACTCAAAATCAACACAATCTTACTTTGTTTCCTTTCTCATTACATTCTATAAATAGCTCAAAGTGTTTTGTTTGTCAAAATAATTAAAGCCACGTCTTCAGTGCATGCAGACGTCTAAGCTTTTCATCGATGTTTATTAGCAATATACATGAAGGTATAATAAAAACCGTCGCTGGTATACTCTCCACACTTAATCTGACACTTATCAAATGTATCTGTCTATCTACTTTGAATTTTTTACATTTACATACAGTCAAATGCTTGTATAAAGTCAACAGAAAATATTTAAATCCACTTTTCAATAGTTTGGCTCCTGATACCTCGGCAGTTGATTCGTTTCCCGCGCCTATATTTATATTTTCTTTATCCCCGTATCAAAACTTTTTAATTTCATAATCCCATGAATATTTATCGTGGATAATACAACTTATCACATTTATGTAGTCACTACTATTTATGACTGCTGTACTGTATTACTATAAGGTTGCTCGACCTTGTAGTCCTTGATAGTATTTTTGCGAAGACAGATTTAATTGTTGACTATTCGTCACGCGATTGGTGAGTGGGAGGAAGCTGATTGACATAAATTTATCTGTTTTCGTTTATAATTGAAGACAAAAACAATTGCCTGTTGATATTTTTTATATACTCTCATTCAAGGACAAAAATTATCCTCTTTACATTCTTTCCTTATCGAAGTCTTGAATAAAATGCATTAGATAAATATATTTATTTGTATAAAGGTTCACTAATTTATTATATTTCATTGAGAATTGAAATCATTTTTTTGTAAAAGAATAGCAACGTCTTCATTTGTTGACCTACATCACGGTCTTATATACACCCTGTTACTCATACTAGTACATAACACCGTGACCCACATTTAGGCAGACAGAATTTCCAGGGTTGCCAGGTTACAAACAATACATAACAGACGGTACGTAATGGATAATCATTTATTATAATTTAGAATCATTAATAGTTTGATGTTTAAACGAATTGGATTCTAAATTAAAGATTGCAAAAAAGAAGTTGTCACTTTTTAACCTGCAGCTAAAAAATCAATGTAGTAACGTTACACTTTCGTATTTTTAAGTTAGTTCACTAGTTCAACGTTTCATTAACATAGATCATGTAGAAGCCCGTATTGTTTTGAATTAAAAAAAATCCCACGATGAGTCAATTTCTCACTAAATTCCCTCAAAAAAGCCATACTTCATGAAACTCGCATTAACAACATGGTCGACGCCTTGTTGTCATGACTGTTCAATAGATGGCGCTCGCGTCTCGTGGCTTGCCGGGGCCGGGAACCCAAGCGTAGAAAAATAAGATTTTGGGGTTATCCAATTTCCCCAACTTGTGAAAATGGTTAGGTTATGTTATATTATATTGATTAGTAATATAGAGAAAAGAATGATAAGAGAAAGATGATTGGATAAACTGAAAATTTCTATTTTAGTTTTATTTGCAAAGAATGTGTAGAAAACTTTTTTCAATGTTTTCTAAATATTTTGGACGCCAACAGATTCTCGTCTCTCTTTTTTTAATAATTCTCTGGTTTAAACCTCACACACTGTAATAAAAATCAGTCTGTTCGCCATATTTTTTAAATCGATGTTTGAGTATTATTATTCTAACATTATTTCAGACAATAAAAAATCACAGCTATTATACATAAATTTTTCTTTAAATATTATACACAACTCAACATTTATCGTGTATGTATTAATACTTCTGTTGTTCTGCTTGAAGATCTATGAACAGTTGGGTATAAGAAATCATACCTCAACCTACCGGGTAGGCAAAAATAATGCAGCCGCGAACCACATCAAAATATGCCCCACTAGAAACATATATGTAATATCACATATTTGGCTAGAATATGCACGGTCTACCATCCACTCTTAAATAACTGTAGAGGTGAGAGCTTTCTACCCGTCTAGATTTATATTGTTGTATGGTAGTCAACACAAAACAAACCCAAGGGTATGTTCTGTGGTACTTGATAACATTTTGAATAATACATATGAACTGAACCCAAAATCAGATGAAAGGTTTTTTTACAGAAAACATAATTAAAAAAAAGTAAAACAATGCTAAGATATCCCCACGATGTTCCATTTCACATAATCATCTAAATTTTCAAAACAAACTGAAACGGTGTATTTTAAAAGAAATAATTAAAGAAACAGAAATTTTCTCTTTTTGATTTTACTGAATTATTATCTTTGCGAATATTTCATATTATTTTCAATATTGATTACCGGTAAAATAGGAACGCATAATGTACAGTACTTACGCCGCCTCTGACTCTAACAACCAATGAAAATAAATGTTACGTTCAAAAATGAACATAGTTAATAATTACGTCATTAAATAACTGAATGTTGATAAATATTTTTAAAACCAACAGCTGATTGAAGTATTGAGTCAGATAAACTGTTGTTGCCAAAATGACACGTAATGTAACGCAAACATTCACAATACGCTGGTATAATATGAAATTTATTTTCTGCGTGAGTATCTCATGATCTCGACATGTGATTTATTCAGTCACATTGAATTGCAGTGATGAAATATATTTTCCGCGGAATTCACTTTATTGTTACTACCTCTTCCTTTTTGACAAATAAATAGCTGGATGAAAACCTACTCCAATAATAAAAATTAGTATTCATTATATCACTTATAAATTTACAAAATATACATGTGTTTTTAAAATATTGTATATAAACTTGTTAAACATTTGTAGTTTCTTTCATATTTTTCTCCAAAGTTAGTTGGAAATTTGATATTTAAATAATTACAAATTAGATACTTTACTTTCGACGTGAAATTCATCATTATTCTTTCCCAAATTTAATTATATTTGTAAAGCGATGCTTTACAAATTCTTCAAATGGTTGAAAAATACACACGTGAGCTATTCATTGCTTAGAATTCGCGACAAACGATTACATGATGCCCTACCTTTAGATGTACCCACGGAATATTACATATATGTAATTCTGTGACTCTGACACTTCATTGAAGAATAAAAATATAACCTAAAAAAATACAAGTGTGAATAGTAAAGTGCTTGTTTGTTATGGTTATTATTAATAATTATAAAGCATGTGCCAAACCAAACATCCTCAAGATCAAGAAAGTTCAGAAGAAGAAGAAGCAGTACCCATGATGAGTAACACAGATGAAAGCGATGTTAGCATGAGTGATTCCAGTTCAGATAATGAAGATGTGAACGTAAATGAAAGTTGTATTTTAGATAACAGTGAATCAGATATAGAAGAATCTCAAGAAATTGAAGACGAAGAGGAGGATGAAACTATAAAAGCTATAAGAAATGAAAACCAGCGAGAAAGAGATCGTCCTCCAAATATACAATGCGAAGATTTTATTACAGATATATCATTTCATCCTCACAATAATTTATTAGCGGTTGCTAATATTGTGGGTGATGTTTTACTATACCAGTATTCTAACAACGAGAATAAATTGATAAATACTTTGGAACTACATACAAAAGCCTGTAGGGATATTGAATTCAGCCTTGATGGTAATTTATTATTATCAACATCAAAAGATAAATCTGTAATGATCAGTGATGCAGAATCTGGAAAATTGGTTAAATTCTATGAAAATGCTCATGAAGTTCCTATATATTGTTTGAGTGTTATTGATGAAAATATCCTTGCCACAGGTATGTTACAGTAGATAATTATTATCTCAATATGTATTAACATTTTTATTTATAAAAAAAGTTGATTTTCTTTCAACCCATATTTCAAAGTGTCAAACAGTTCAAACTGTTAACTTTTTCTAGTTGTACAGATGTTATAATTGACATATTGATTTATTATTAATTTCTTATTTGACCATGTTTGATCACATCTATAGTGTAAATATTTGTCATTATTTACGTGTTTAACATATCATTATTCCTAAGAGGACTTAACTAACAATTAGTACATTTACAGAAGAACAAATAAACTTGTTAATTAATGTATGTTTATTATTTTTAGTAATTATTGAATTATGAACAAATTATTAATGATACAGTATATTCAAATCTCATTATTTTAATATATTCAAATTTTTTTGTTGGTTAAGTACGACCTATTGGTATTTGAAATGCTTCTAATTTGTACATTAGAACATCCAAGAAATTACTCATCTTGTAAAGGATAGTACAGTAGTGGTATTCATATTTGGATAAAAATATTCATTGCAATTCTGCTATTACATGTTTAAAGCAATTTATTTACTTTTAAACGAAAATAATTCTTCATTCTTATCATATTCCTTTGAATCTTGGTATTGATTAAATCATGAAAATAATATGTATCTTTAAGGTTAAGTTTCTTGATGTTTCTGTCTTTCAAAAATTAAAAAAAAAACAATTTAAAATATAAATTACCGAAATCAAGAAGATTTAGAAACATTCTTCTACTTATATATTGAATATTGCTATTGCTAGGAGATGATGATGGTACAATAAAATTGTGGGACTTGAGAGAAAAAAGTGATAAACAAATATATAAAACGAAAAAAAATGAGGACTATATTAGTGATATGGTCACAAATGAACCTAAGAAGTATCTTGTGTGCTCTAGTGGAGATGGATCTATTATAAGTATTGATTTACAAAACAGGTTTGTTAGTTTTTAAGAAATTTCAATATATCACATTAAACATCTTATTGTTCAGCTAACTTTTGTACACCATGCAAGTATACTTTTTCAGAAAAGTACATATGCAGTCCGAAGAATATGAGGAAGAATTAACATGTTTAGGAGTATTTCGATCAGAAACTAAATTAATATCGGGATCATCTAAAGGGAAACTGTTTGTATATAATTGGGAAGAATTTGGACTCCATAGTGATATTTTCCCCGGGCCGAAAACATCGATCAATGCTCTAATACCGATAACAGAAAATATAGTAGTGACT
This sequence comes from Diorhabda carinulata, assembly GCF_026250575.1. Lineage (NCBI taxonomy): Eukaryota > Metazoa > Arthropoda > Insecta > Coleoptera > Chrysomelidae > Diorhabda > Diorhabda carinulata. The sequence continues at coordinate 5,749,004 of NC_079471.1, forward strand.
GCTTGTGAAGATGGAAATCTCAGAGCTACACATTTATTTCCACACAGACATTTAGGTGTAGTTGGACAACACGATTTATCAATTGAGAATGTTGATATTTGTAACACTGGACAATTTATAGCTTCCAGTAGTCATAATAATGATATTAAATTCTGGAATATACAGTATTTTGAAGATTTCGAAAAAGTGAATCATAAAAAACATAACAAAAAGAAGGAATTAAAAAATAATCTTCCATCATCAAACATCAAAAATGCCTCAGAATTTTTCAGTGGCTTGTGCTAATTCATTTTAATATATAAATTATATTCATATGGCATTATGTTTGGTAATAAAACAGTTTTATTTAATTATACTTTTTTTTATTTTCTTGAAGGTGTTTGACAACTGAATCACATCTGAATATCCTTAATATTTGTCAAATATACTCATACCTAAAATGGTCTATTTAGATCACGATCTGTGATCCTAATAAATGATCGCGATTCAGCTTGTCAATATAGGATGTTGTTTGACAATTTGATGTAAATGATCACAAAACATCCAGAAATTTTGAAATCTTGATTGCAATCCTGTGGTCACAATCAAGTTTGAAGATGTAAGTACAGGATTGCGTTAGTCTCATAGAGAAAATATTAAAGGTAGAGAGTGGTATATAAGTGATATTATATCATTGGACGATAAAGAAAGAGCATTAGTTTACTCGTAGATGAACCACATCCTATAGATAGTCTACTCGAATTCTCGTATCAGCGATATCTTTTGGTTCATAAGCACGATCGTGATTTTTAGTTACCACTCTCTATCTCCCTCTACTCGTCAATAAATTTAAAGCTTGTTACTTTTTTGCCATTCCTACCACTTGAAACTTCGACGTCATATCGATCCAATCAGAATATAGTAGAGAGAAATAGAGAGCGGTATATCGATGTTCTTTGTTTCCCATTCCTCGCCCTCTACTTGTTCCATATCTTCTCTGTGTTTAGTTTGACACCAATCGTCACGAAACATATCCAATAAGAAGATCAAATTGCATGTAAATTTCCCAAACACAAATTTATTTATGCCATCGTGGCGCTGGCTGGAATTGTGGGAATATGAATAACATGGAATATATTAGGTGTTCTGTATTGTAGATTTATATGAACCGCGAAAATAGATTAGTTCTGCCTCCTGCCGTCGTGGGCACTGGCATCGAAAATCCGCCATGTTGTTTATAATAAATAACAAATAAAGAGATTTTACCTCTATGATAACAACAAAGTTTGTATTTCTCTTGAGATATGTTCTATGCTAATAGATAATATATAATAGAATAATACTATTACTGTACGATTCCTTCTGATACTTTTTATACAGAGAAGTTGTGCCAAATTTAGAAAGAAACAACCACTGGTATAAGGTAGAGCTATTTTTGTTCCACAGTACGGTGATTGGTTAAATCAGATAAGGGAACAAGTGAAATTAGAATGAATACATGTTTTAGCCTTTGACAGAGATAACTATACCGTAAGTATCTATCTCCTTTTAACATTAGGAAAGAATTTCATCGAATGCGCAATCTAGTATTACTATATCTATGCACGAACCTAGATAAGAGCTCGACTCGTAACCTTTATTTCTTAACAGGAGACATTATTGCAGGGTATTTTGATTCTTCAATATTTCCACCTGTAACAAGTAATCATTTGTAACAACGTAACTTTAACTACATTTTATATGTAGGGGTTACTTAGATAACTCAGAATCTTAGTCCGATAATATGATAAAAATGAAGAAGAATACCAGTGACATTTGTTGATTAATTTTTTTGTTTTTAGAAATGTTTTTTATCTTTAATCTTATCTTTGGTCATTTAGTTCAATAGAGTAAGTTGAATATAAGATAACAGGTAAATTGACAACAATCCCAGAAAATATGACAATGGGAGATGAAACTCCTGTGACAACATTAATACTGCCTGTATTAATACGCCCTATTCTATCAGAGGTATGTGTGTGTAAATTTAACAAAAACAATGTAACTAATCATTCATTTGTAGCTAGAAAAACAGGATGTTTCAGCGTCGCAGACCTTACGGTCAGCTCTAACTAAAGCAGAGGCATCACATCCAGGGCTCACATATGACCTTGTTATTGGTATTTTACGGAAAGGGGATCTAACAGTCAATATGAATGAAAGTATTTTACGCTTACAAGGGGCAGTATCCGACTCTGATGGTAATTATATGTCTTATATCTCATATTATTGTATCAATTATTAACATTAGTTAATAAGTAATAGTTCCGATTCCACAATTATTGTACATTCACTTAGCATAGAATTGAATGATCATTTGGAAACAAGAACTTACTTAAAAGTTATATCATTAATTAGCAGTTAAACAAGCATACAATCATACACTTTTTTACTGCACTTATATAGTTATGTAGTTGATGAATAAGGTTTTTTCAAATTTTAAATTGGAAATATATTTTAAATAAAATAATTTGTTGGATGAATGGGATTTTATATAAAAAATTGTCATGAAGGTTCTAGGAATATTTGATAACATAAAATTCTAATTTTTTATCTAATATTACTATTCTTGAAATTTAATGAAATATTTTGGAATAAAGAGGATAAGAATTTGTTTATTATAATTGAAATTATAATTTTAATACATATTTAATATTATTTGGTAAATCTGCAAGCTATACCTCTTATATCCATAGAGATAACCTATTTATTACAACTTGAACATAAAGTAATAAGATTCCAAAAAAGTGGTGAAACCAGCAAATCTATGCTCAGCAATTATTAAATCATAATTTAGCGTAAGTTGGAAATCAGATAGAAATATCTTGCAGTTTTTTATTGTTTAAATAAATACCACTTTTAAATTTGGCACTGATGTACAGTGAGGTTCGAATATAACTTTGTTTGAGAACTAATGCATAATCATCTGGGTTTAAAAGCTTTTTCTAAATACGGGAATGATTTTTAAAGGGGTATAATTATCCCTGAAAGCCACTAGTAACTACTACTTTAAGACATTGTCAACTTGTTTCTTTTTTTAACATTCTGGTATACTCAATATTTCTTTTGATTGAACTACTTTACTAGGAAATAATTTATATTTATATTACAATTTTCATGCGCCAATTTTGACCACTATGTTTCAAGATCTGGAGCTATAACCATTAAATTCTGTCTATTTTCTCAATAAATAAGGTGAATGGAAAGGATTTTTTACTATTTTCAGTTGTAGAATATCGTCTCAATCGTTCAGAAGATGCATTCCAAGAGCTAAACAGAAAATCAGCTGCGTTAAAAAGAATCCTCAGCAGAATTCCAGATGAAATCACAGATAGAAAAACGTTTTTGGAAACTATAAAGTTAGTATTATATTGAAGTTCAGTAAAAATATAAATTTTACATCTGCCCCTTGAAAGTATTTAACGTATTTGTTTTTCTGTGTATTTTCTCTGAGTACATAATTGGAAGAATAGTAATTATAACCTCATAGTAGACTAGACATCCATGGTCTCAGATTGAGCTAAAATTTTGCATGCATGCAAACTTATACTAATAAGATTCATAATATGTCAACAAAATATCAATTCTTTCTTATGAAATTGAGGTATTTTTTAGGGAAATTGCTAGTGCTATAAAAAAATTATTGGATGCTGTAAATGCAGTGAATGGATTTATACCTGGTACAGCAGGAAAGCAGTCTTTAGAACAAAGAAAGAGGGAGTTTGTGAAGTATTCTAAAAGATTTAGTAATACATTAAAAGAATATTTTAAGGAAGGACAGTAAGTACAACTTTTTGATCATGTGTCATTTTATTTCTTACGTTCCACCTCTAACTTTCCAAATTTAATAACAATTCAACTAATACAGTTCTTAAACATATCCAATTTAAAGATAAAATGTATACGTGCTATCTATTTTGTAATTATTTTCTTGAACCAATTATGCTAACAAAAAAAACTTGATACCTTCGAAATAAAAATGATAGGTATGGGCCAAAAAAGTTAGGTGAATATTAAATCCTTATGAACGCTGAAATTAAAGGAAGGGACCATCATCAGATTTATGAAATTGCAGCTAATACGATGGCTAGAACATAAAACTAATAAAAAATAATAGCGAAGTAAAAAAATTAGCAGAATGAACCAAAAAGTTAATGTGACCAATGATCTGAACAAAATAGGAGTCTGCAGATGTTGGGAGTAATACCCAGGATAGGAAAAAATGGAGAAAAATAGCGGATAAAGCCAAAACATGCAAGAAACTTTAGTTTTAAAAAAGAATAATGGTTAGAAGTGGATTGCCTCACAATAAGAAATGAGTCAAACAGCTATTGTTCGAGCGGTTTTTATTCCTATTGGAATGTACAATTGATTATATATAATTGTTGAGGTATACAGAGTGATGAATAGTAACAAAATAGAAGAGTATGAACAGAAAACTATATAGTGTATAAACATGTAAAAAAGAAAAAGTATATTTATCGAATGGCTTGTCTATGGATTTTTAAACCTAAACTAATCATACCTCTTTAATCAGGACTGGTTGAAACTAAATAAAAGGAAATTAAAAAACCAGAGCTGGACTTGACTTATTCTTTATCTGTTTCATTCTCTAAAACAAATTAGATTGCAATAGTAATTGATTATTAACTTATGTAAATGTAATATTTGATATTAAAAAAAAAGTTATTTAAATAGATACTTTTGTTGACACAAAGCACAACTTAGAAAGGCCTCTGATCCTATTTTTTTTCTTTTTTAGTGCCAATTCAGTATTTGTTAGTGCATTATATTTAATTCATCAGACGAATATGATCATAACCACAGTGAAGAGCAAGTGCGAGTAATAAGAAGTATAAAATTACAGAAAATACGCGCCTTGTTGACGATGGTCGACTAAATGACTAAATAAATCAATAAAACGAAATTTGAATCATATCTATTTATTTTTTTCTTACTTTCTTTTTAAAAACAATATTAAAATAATTGATAAAGTTCACAAACAGGATTTACATATTTTATTGTCTCATTTTAACATTTCTAACAAATATATATTTATTGCTTTAGACCTTTATGCTAATGGGCATAATTCAATTTTTTATATGGAAAGTAAATTCGAAATTTTTCAATTCCACTGTTATACAGGGTCAGCAAAAATACACTGCGCCACAAATAACACATAATTTTAAAAATGAATAAAAATTGCCTTCAAGTTTTATTCAAATCTGATGACACTGAAATAAAATAATAATATGGGCATATACAAATTTTTATTAATGAATTTTAGAGAAATATATCATTGATTATTGAGTATTATTTTTTTATTACTACTCACGTCATTTCAGACGTAGTTAAAATCAGCCAACAAACCATATAATCCCACTAGTGTTTAACGGACTTATAATAAGCACCTGTTATAGATCAAGCTAAAATTGCAATTTTTAGTTTTCTGGGGGTAATTTTGTAACCATAGCCACTTTTGATTGTGCAATGTTGTTAATTGATAAATTTTTCTCTCTTTTATATGGTACATATGCAGTTTTAGATTCTGTTATTTATCTAGTAGTGTCTCCTTGAATTACAACCATATCCATGATGGTCCCTTAACATAATTTTTCCTCCAAATTTATTGTCCTATCAACATTGTTTTTGTTTTCTTGTGCATATAAAAGATGCTACATGTGATGATTTAAGGTTAAAAAAGAACCATCACTTCTATAGGAATGAAATTAGATTTCTTTGCACATTATCTTCACTAATTTGATAGTTATAACTACAGTATATTTTTTATGCAATACAGTGTTTGCAACAAAGTTAATGCTTTTGCAAAAATCATGCCACTTGAAATTATGGCAAGTAGTACATTCTCCAGTCGATATATTTTTATTCTCACAAACGTTTTGGAGGAGTTTTGCTTGGAGGTGGCTTTTACGAATATTTTAAAGCAAATTGATAACAGAATCCATACAATTTACTTTTTGCTGATTTTTTTAATATTCTGATAAATAAAAAACATTTACAACGTTGAAAATATATATGTTTAATTGATCGGCCGCAGTTTTTAAATTTTAAAAAATATAATTTTGCAACGCAGTGTATTTTAAACAGGAGAAATTATCAGTACCCTTTTTTTATTGTGGAATTAGTCATCCTCAAATGGTAGAAAAATTCCTATTTCTTCTAATAGAAAAAAAGTATAATGCAAATGTAATGTTCATCTCTAGTACCTTTCACCATTAAACCATAGTGACAAAAACTATTTTAGGCACTTCCGAGCATCTTTTAATCGACCATTGTACCAATAGTCACACTCTTCAAACAATACTAGATTTATTATTTTATATTACTTACTATTTGTTTTAATAAATTAAAATGTACTCCCGCATACTTGTTAACAACTTTTTCCCTCTTGGTTAAGGTTTAGAGTATTAAAAATTATTATTAAAAAGAATATGTAATATATGTTATAAAATATATAATGTTGTTATGACACATGTTTGTGTTGATTGTATAGACGTATAAATAAGCGTATTAAAATGATTTCAATTAGTAGTACTATTTTTCAATTTTATTCCCACCTCACAATTTTACATTGATAACACCTAATCTTAGAGATTAATGTTGTTACTAATTGACATAGACCGTGACGCCAGCTCTTCTGTAATATTTTAATCGAATCTAAAGCTAGGCGGAAGCACCGGTTACTTTTTTTGTATTTCTTTGAGTGACTAATTATTTGTTTTTGTGATTTTTTATAGGGACACTTTTTAAGAAGGCCTTTTTGTTTGTTTATCTAAAATTCTGGAAAATGAAAAAAATACATGAAACGAGTCTCTTACAGCCGAATTTTATGTCATAGTGAACACATCGGGATAGTAAAAAGAAAACTAGATGGTAAATAAATTAGAAGTTTTAGGGTGTTTAGCTATTGTTGCTTCATTGTTAAATGCTGTTTCTTTGACACGTTGGTCTGCTTTTTTGTTTCTTGGGATGAAACCCAAATAATTATCTTATGAGGAGCAGCTTATTTTCAATGTTTAATCATGATTTTCTGCCAATGAACCAGTACATTTCTCTGAATTTAATACCCAGTTTTTTGTTAAGATCTGCTTTGACCATGTTAATCCCCTATCTAGGTACATACCCAGGTGTTTTGTCTCATTTTCTTGTTTTAACTAAATGTTGTTAAGTGTCACTGGTGGGTATGTCTTCGTGTAAAGTAAATGTTCCCTAATTTGACTTATTCATGTTAGACTTGTTTATCCAGATTTGAATTTTATTTAAACTCACTTGTAAATTATTGTTCGTTGCGGTTTGAGGATTTGAATGTCTTACATGTGTCATCAGCAATCATATTGCTATTTCTGTTTTCATGGTGATTGGCGGATCAGAAGTATAAATTAGATAGAGTACAGAATACTTTCTTATGGTACCCTACGGTTATCTTGTATGTTGACATTTCACACAAAAATGTTCATCCTCCAAATATAATAATAATAGGTAAAAGTTACGTGGAAGTTTATTTTTGATTTTATATAACAACTCTGTGTGAAACCTTATCAAAAGCTAAGCTGCTATTTTGAAACGCTGCTGAGACAAAAAAATTTTTTTTTAAAGCCTTTGTTAATGATTTCTACCACTCTATGGATTGCTCTATCATACGATGTTGCTTACAAAAGTTAAATTGATAATTAAAGGACCGTTACTGGACGATATGACGTTGAAGTAACAAAATTGTTAAAAAAAAACGATGAAAAAAAAAATAGAGCATAAACTGTTAAGTAACAAGAAGGCGATCGAAGAGGACCACAATTGTTGTGGTACAGATCATTAAGAAGCAATTGAAAACTAAATAATGTAAAAAGGTAAATGGTATAGATAAATAAATAAATTCAAAATAGTATTGTAAGTAGAAGTTTATAGGTATAGATAAACTATAAATTGATGTTTAAACGAACTATGTACTCTACTATGTACTATGTACTATGAACTACAAATGAGAAAGAATATTAATATAAATAAAATATACAAATTTCAGAATAATATAAAAGTTACTTTTTTAGTTCGAGGTTCCCGTATAATTGATTGTAAGTCTGGCAATATGAACGTTTCCAAAAATGATATATAATTCATTTTATGGAACAAAAAATAAGAGAGCTGTACTATTTTTTCACAATTGTTTCTATTGTAACTTTCTGAGGTTTATTTAGAATAAAATAAAATACCATCGTCGAAAAACTTAAGATAAGACAAGAAATGATAACATAAAAAACGTATCTGAACCAAAAATCATTCTCGATAGAATCAACTCTTAACAAGTACCATAACAAACACATTATAATATTTTCTATAAAAACCACTACGAAGAATCCATAGAAAATTAACGTAGCTTTTTTAAACTTAATCTTGAATTCAATTATACAAAAAATATATACAAGACCTATAAATAGAAAAAATACGGATTTAGATCTTTTAACTGCGTCTGATTTGACATCATAAACGAGAATAACTACAATCAATATAAAATGGATGGTTAATACGTAGATAGTTTCTTTCATATAAAAGTATGCGAAAATAGATATCGTCAAAACTCTGGCTAATAAAAATGTGAACCACCAAACAATAGCTATCAACTTTCCGGCAAGATCATCATCCTCTAAACCTTTTACGTTTATAACTCTAGAAATGTTGAAGTCTGGTTCTGTATAATCAGAGACAAGGCTTTGGCTAGATACAATTCTGTTCGAATCATCAATTATTGGCACTGCGTATGACCCAGATGTATCTGTAAAATAACTATTAGTTAATGCACCATAAATTGTAATTACATGTATTCAATGGTGGATTTACCAGCAGGCTTAGTAGTTTGTAGCCTACAGCTTCAAATTTTTTCAATTTATTTACAAAATTTAAACAAAAAATATTATTACTGAATACACTGTTTACACCACCACTTACGATTACACTGTCTGATGCGCGTTTCGGTAACCACGTTATCGTCTTCAGAGACTGAAGGTAAACTATTTACTTTTTTACTTTCAGTCTCTGAAGACGCAAACTTGGATATCGAAATGCGCGTCAGACAATGTAATCATGAGTGTTGGTGTAAACAGTGTATTCAGTATGAGTATCGCCAACGGTTCCAGAAATTCCAACTTAGTTAAAAAATAGTATCGACAAGAAGAAGATGAGAATCTAATTGGAGAGGTGTGTAGAAGCTGCAGAAGACGGGTAGCCAACAGGTATAAAAACGGTAAATCCGCCACTGCAGTATTGTTTAACATTACTGAAATCTATTTCCGGTGCTTTTCATGTTCTGAATATATAGAACGGAATATATGGACACCGGATACTTCTTAAGTAAGGTTAACAATATCCTTTATATGTATAATGAATGAAACTATTTTTATCAGAATTTTAGAGTCGACTCATTAGAATACTTACATTGTGGTGGTCCATCTACTTCGTCTAGTCCTTCATCTAAAATTTTAATTTTTGTTTGTACATTCTCATCAAAGTCGGTTTCTAAAAGTGTATGTCTGTGATATAGTCCAGAGGTTGTTGGTTCTAAATAAAAATCACTACTTCTTCTCCTACTTAATCTAGAATATCTTGGAGGATCTGAATCATGTTCATTAACCAGTTGACTGTTCGTTAGCCTCTCTTCTTCATTTCTGTGAAATAAATATGAAAGGATACTTGATATGTAAAATTTGGTGCTCTTTACACTTCGACAACAGATAAAAACGTCGAAACAGTTATAAAAATAAATAATAAATCAACGAACAATTTTGATATATTGAATATACAATACATTAAGATATCTATAATAATATTATAAAGATTAATACATAGTTTGTTTGTTTGTATGAACGCGCTAATCTCAGGAACTGCCGGTTCGAATTGGAAAATTCTTTTTGTGTTCGATAGTTTATTTATCGAGGAAGGCTTTAGGCTATATAACATCACACTGCGACCATTAGGAGCGAAGCATCAGTGAAAGATGTTGCAAAAACGAGGGAAATTATTCATATTTGAGGGCTTCCCTAACGTGCGTTGGGTAAACATTTAAGTGACCAAAAAAATATGTATGCAAGAATTAACTTTAGTAGTAGCGTCGTCAGGAATCGCTGCAACTTTATTAGCAGGTGGACGCACAACTTATTCCACTGTTTCTTTACAGAAAGATAGCAAAAAGTTTTACAAGACGTCATAAATAATCTGGGACGAATGTGCCATGATCCATAGAGCTCATGTAGAGGCTCTAGATAGTACTCTTAGAGATATTAGATGTGATAACATCATGGATGCGATGCTGGTGATTTTCGACAAACTAGAGCAGACATTGTAAAGTCTTGTCTAAAGGTTCCCCATTAAGGAAGTTTTTTCATACCTTTAAAGTATCTACCAATATGAGTGCACATTTGGGGGAGGGAGTACAAACTTGCCTTCAAAGTTACTTTTAATAGGAGACGGGAAAGTACCTCATTTTGATAATAAAATTGATCGCGATTTAAGAGAAAGTTTTAATAGAGTACCCTGATATCATCAAAATAGAAAATAAAGATTATGAATGGATGTGTCAAATGGCAATATTAACGGCGAAACAGTAGCGTTGACGAAATTAACAACCTAATTTTAACTAAACTTCCATCGGATATAGTTACATAATGATAATGTAATGAATCAAGAAGGTGCGGTCCATTACCCACAGGAGTTTCTTAATTCTTTAAAACCGAGTTGCTTCTTCCTCCATGCACCAACGGTACTCCGGATCTTCCGTGATGCCCATGGTGTGGAGATGGCAGTGTCTGGTCACTAGATCAAACTACTATTCTTAGAATAAAAATCAGGCGCGTTTAAGCCTATCGCTAGATCTTCGGCCATATTCGATCTGAAGACGTAGCAGCGCGGAAAAGTTATAAATTCGAATTAACTCAAAATATTAAAGTGTTTTTAACAATGTTCTTCTGTCAGAAGTCTTATATGCAGACCATTTAGTCTATAGCCTTGTAATTACTCTCCACTTCATTTGTTTCTTCGCTTTTTCTCTCCAGCTCTGGATGCTTTTCTCTCTAGGATCTTCTTCCACTGTTTCCCTCTTTTCCTCTGGTATCTTCCATGCAAATCAACCACAAATACTTAAAAATTATTTTCTTTTAAAAGCTTCTTAATCGAAGTGCTTTAATAAAATTGGTCAATTTCAGAGTATGATTTATAGTTACCTGCTTTGGGGAACAAAATGTCTTCTCAGTACCACATTGGAAGCTTGAACATTAGCCACGTGTTGTTTGTACCATGGATATTGTTTCCCTGTTAATTTTTGGGATTTAAATCGTTGATAATAAGTAGTTGTTACGGAAACTTTTACTAAATTCAGTACAAGACTAAGTATTTGGGCTTTTTCTAAAAAAATACAATCCAAAATTTCAATTATGTAAGTCTGTTCTTAGTTTTTGAACAAATACAAAAAAAAACAATATTCATCTTGGTAATTTGCAAAAATATCCTAAGTTTCAAAAAACAAACACACATACTAATAACTCTATGCTATTAAAAGTGTTCCTGACTCAAGAAAACTAATCACTTGACTTAGATCTCCTTCAATTTGAACATAATAGTTGATTCTAAAATTAATATTTCTTAAATCATCTCACCTGTTTGGCGATTTAGATCATTGTTATGTCGTATAAGAATATAGAGTTGTAATAAAACTTGTGGTAAAGCATGTAAATAAGATTGTAAGAATATGTACAACTCTATAGACCGAGGAGATGTAATGACAGATACAGCATCTTTAGTTGATCTCTCATCCGCAGCTCTTACGGCTTCTATAGACCAAAATATTCTTTCTGCAAATCTAAGAAACGAAATAAATATATAGTTAATGATTATAGGATAACTTGCAGTACGATTTGAATGTAAGCAAAAATGTATAAAACATTATACACTATTTTTAACTTAATTTTAAGAGTTCAACAGGTCTTATAAGCCCAAGACTTAAGAGGCGGTCTACTGCTTTCTTCCATTTATTTTTGTTCATGTCTGTTTCACGCCAGTTGTCTATCCCTATTCATGAATCTTCTCTTCATGTTTCTATCCATTTTTTTCGTGGACGTCATTTTTTACTTTTAGCTCCTACTCTTAATAAGGACTTTTCACTCAACAATCTATGTTAGCCATTCAACGGAGTCTTTTTGCTTTCCCATCTCAACTTTGATCTCTACATTCGTTCTTCTCCTCCACTTGTTTTTACTGCTGCACTCCTCCTAAATGTTCATTTTGTTTTCTTTTTTTTTTGATCATGGCCAAATACTCACTGCCATACAGCTTTGTCGGTTTTATAACTGCGTAGTCCCCCTAGGGCTCCAAACGTTTTGTTCCCACTCGTCAGTATTTTGTCGATTTTTTTGGTTCCACCTTCTCTGTCACTGTCACTCCCAGTTATTCGAGTTCCTGGACTTCATCAAATTTATGAGTCTCTTTAGTCACTTTTAATTTGTTGAAGTTATTCAAATCCCTTTCTTTTTCCATATATTTGGTCTTTTGTTTGATTATCGTATTCCATAATCTTTCACTTTCTTTTCAAAGAGTAGTAACATTTTTCCTAATCCTTTTTCGTTCTACTTATATCTGCATCATCTGCTTAGGCACGGATTTATGTTTTGTTGTTGTAAATCATCCCTCGGGTTTTGATACCACTAATACTCAGAATCATTTTTAATAAAAAGTTGAAGAGTACTGTTTATAGTTGGTCTCCTTGCTTTAAACATCTTTTTGCTTTAAAAATTTTCCTTCAACAACTACTTCATTTTTGGTGTTATTCAACATAAGGCATAAAATATTTTGCAATAACTGTCTAAAAATGTATTTAGACTTTCCAAAAAATGTATAGAGATAGTAAAAGGTAATGTAGATTAAATACTCTTCAATATTGGTTCACCGTTTAAAACTAGTAAGTTATTATTTTTATGATTAATGAATTTCATTCGATTAAGGTTTTTCTTGTACAGTTTGAAAATAAAAAAAAAAACATTTACATACCTCCACATACTCCAAACTGGAAAAAGTAAATGTTCCAACACTTTCGTCCAAAACCATATTAAATTCACTTTTGAGCAAGACTCAAATTCAGGCCACAACTCCCAATTAGAAATAATTATAATGAAACTTGCCAATACTGGTATATATAAAATAAATAAAGTTAGAGAAGCCCAAATAGGATCTCCATTTTTATAATGACTAAAAATTACCGCAATATCCGCTGCTATTAAAAACATATAAAGAATACATGCACAAACTGAAGGTACTAAATAATTTACTAAAGCATCTTGCTTGGAATTAAGTTCATATGTTAACAAAACTTTTTTATTTGGTACATTTTTTACTGTACCCATTATTCATATTAATATATTATTGTACACTTATTTGTAGTTTTTTGTGACACATTATTGGAAAATATTTGTTGATGTATCTTATCTCTTACAGATAAACTAGATAAGGCAATTCCTATTTATGACTCTTTATCAGGTTACTCACTCTAGTTAAACTACACCATAATATAGGATATTGCTAAAAGGTAATATTATGCAGCCCCAAAAAAATATATTATCCTCTAGTGTTGACCATTTTCACATAAAAGGATTATTTATATGTTTTCATTCTATATTTTTTAGAAATGAATATAAAAATTGTCACATACATATTAATTTGCAAATAATTGTTACAACCAAGTATATTGTGGACCAATGAAATGAAGTGAATTTATGGAAAAAAATTATAAAAACCTTAATAATTGAGAAATTTTTTTAATACATATATATACTCAACATGTATCTAACTATTATGCAGGATCTTTCCCAAACCAAAAATATCTATTCATTGATGTACACTATACCTAATATACCCAATCATAGTTTTTGTTAATGAAGTCTAACAAGTCCACCACTGAACAGAGAAGAACTATCAAACTTTCTCAGCAACTATGGTTTGTAGCATATCAAACTCACACCTTAATGGTCAAAAGTCAACGGAATATCATAAGAAGTTATTCAAAATTGTGACAAAGATACTTTTGAGTTCATATTTAAAAACAGACAGTATCGAATGTATGAAAAAAAATTCCTTATAAAGTACACCACACACTCAACAAATGAAGTCTTCATTTCAATTGTGTTTTGGAAGGCGATAGCATTGTATAAATCCAGCGACAAAAATAAACTACTTCAGATTAATAAGAAAAACACAAGCCAATAGAAAACTACTCTACTACTACCACAAACATGTCCAAAACTTTTACGAATATACAAAATGAAGAAATACTACTCTTAAACTCTAACAATTCCTAGTTTACTTTGGCTGTATGGATACTAGATTCTCAAGAAAAAGATTGATGACTGCAAATGACTAAGTGTATTTGAAGATTTAATAAACCCAATTGAAATCATTACATCATCAGAAGAGAGTGAAATAGATCCTAAAATCAGTCCAAATAAATTTTTAGATTCCATATCAAAGACCCTAGAAGTTTCAGAGGAAACAAAAATATTTTTATTGTGTGTATATACTTTCTATTCCAACATAAAATAAAAATTGTAATAAAGTATATAGATACAAAATTGAATTGATTTTGAATATATATAAAAAAATAAGAATGGTAGGATTTTGGAAGATTTCCTATTTTATGTATTCATAGAATTGACTATATGAGAAATTTGGAGCATTAGAAATTTGATTAATCACTTTATATCTTGAGATCTTGATAACTAACAATTTCACCTTTAAGTATTTTTTTGATCCAATGAGGAAATTACTTTAGTTTTGTTTTTGATTTGAAGAGTGTCATAGTTCAAGATCTATACTGACAGGTATCTCTACACGGCAGGCACCACTCTAACTACTCGGCAGGCACCACTCTAACTACTAGAGTGTAATAGGGTTTAGCCTCTTGCTTTTTACATAGATGAAAAATAGTAAAACACAGTGACATCGATAGGAATGAGGTAGTCCTCATCAACCATCAATTACAGGCATATTTTTAAAACAAGAAATCCATTAATGGATGAAGAAGTGTAGACATTACACTTTGTAATTTGTAATATCCTCCTGGGAAAGCTTTTATTGATTCTTTTTACCATAGTAATATAAGTCAATACTTTCAACTGCAGCTCCCTTTTTTGAACATATTAGACTTGGAAAAAAAAATTTTGCCTAAAGTAGTTTTCTGTCACAATTAAACTCAAAACAGTCATTTTCTGATCAAAATATACTGATAAAAACAAATTTTGAACAGGGTTAAAGAGAAAAGCTATTGTTTAAGCAAATTAAACTCATGCAATTTTTAAATAATAAGACTGAGAAAAGTCAAATTTTTTGTTGTTTTATGTTAACAAAAATCATATTGAGACAAAAAAAATGAAGAGTATAGTGATAGAATAAGAACAGTAGTTTCTAACTTTAATATTTTCTACCAATTCTTCAAAAAAATTGTTTAAAAATAACAACTATTATATTTACATTAAACTTAATTTGTTCATATCCTTCAATCACGAAGCAGGTTCTAATCCTTTTAGATAAATAGTTTGTTTTTCCAACATATCAGACACCGGCTCTGGCTTATTATATTCTTCATCAAATTCACTGCCTAAGCTCCAAAGGGATTCCAAGTCATATAGTTCTCTTGCCTTTTCAGAAAATATATGTAATGCTATATTACCTAGCAAATATTTATACAATATGAATCAATATTTTCAAGTAATGTTTAACATTGACAAAATATAGTTACCTAAATCCAATGCCATCCAATCTTTGGAACGTTCACCCTCTATTTTTGGTAATAGATCATTCGATTTTCGTTTGTGTTTGTAAAGTCTCCTCACAAATTGTGCTATAGATTGCATGTGTCTTACAGATTTACCGCTTACAATACAAATGTATTCTACATAAACTACTTCATTTGGTACTGCAGCAACAAATATATTCTGTGCCTGTTCGCGTTTTAATACTTCTACCAAGTCCTCTATATCATATACTCCTTTTATACCACCTAATAAAAAAATAAATACATCCTTCTTCATTATTTCAAAATTTAACTATGGCAAAGATTCTAAACAAATTCATAGTATCATACATCCAAAATCAACTTACGCTCTAAGTTAAGCCCTTGATAACGGTCTTCTTCAACTTCTTCATCTTCCAAAAGCTGTGAATATTTTAAACGCTCTTCATACACATCTAATATAATTTCTGAATCTTTGTCATGATATACTTGATACTTAGAGCTCATATTTCCTAACGGTTTTGATACATTTTCATCTGATACAGATTCTCTATTAGATTTTTTTCTTATCAAATAAATACTAGGTTTTATAGATTTAGAGGCAATAAATCTTGATATATGTCTGAAATTCGAAAGCATCGTTCCAAAATAACATTTACAGTAACGATATAACCTATTTTCTCTATTCTTCTTTTTCGCTTTGATCTTCTTTTTTATACTTGAAAACTAATATTTTATTCAGACATTCCCAGACATTATTTTAGGACTTCAAGAAACTATGAATTTTCGATAAGTAATCCAGAAGACGTTCACTAGCGTTCGGAAAATAAACAGATGATAGCCTTAAACTTTTTTCCTTGTCTAAATAGTCATTTGATAGAAGATACTTTCTACCCCAAAACAGCAGTGTGTAAATGTGAACGTCTGTTGATTTATTTTTGTTTTTTTTAAAGACGTTGTTTAGGGATTTATATTTTCTGGCTTTTTGACATAAAAATATCTTGGTTGAAATTTGTAAAATCCATGTGAGCGGATAAATCGCTGTTAACAGATTTCCTGACCTATGTCTCCCAACTTATGAACTGAAGCTATAGAGAAATTGGGGAATTCCGAGCAATCGCACTGGACATGGCAAGGCTTTTGACAGGATTCGGCATGCCAGCCTTCTAAATAACGGTTCGTTATCTTCACTTATCTACTGGCTCAGTAGCTTCTTTGAAGATCGATCCATTCAGGTCGCTGTCGATGGCCGCACCTCAGAAAGGTTTGAGGTGAACGATGGTATTCCCCAGGGATGCATGTTATCATCGACGTTCTTTCTTCTGTACATCATCAATGCTCTATTCGGCAAAACTGCTTTGCTGACGAAAGCACACTGGTGGCGCCCCAATAAACTCGATCAACACCCAAATTCGTAGGTAGCAATAGATCATCGCTATCTATACCGATTTTAAAAACATTCTGGAGTGGGGTGAAAGCAATCTGATTGAGTTTACCGTAGCAAAGACCCAGGCTGTTGTTTTTACAAAGAATGTAAATACCGTGAAGTTGCCTTATTTCACCGGGAGTATTGCCACGTTTACGAACCCATTGAGTTGGTGTGAGAAAAGTTAACACCACCCAACAATGCTGAACAACAGTGAAACGATATCGTGTCCAGAAGTTCAAATTTGAGATTATTCCACCAGAATAATATGTGGGAGTGGGAAGAGTAGCAGAACGAAAAATAGGATAGTAGCGAGAAACCAATGAAACAAATTAAGTGTTTCTATTTTTTAATTTATTTATGACTCCACTACACGTACATTGAAAAAAAAGGAAAAATAAAAAAACACTAGATTTTATTTACACTCTTCACACACCGTATTTAAAAAAAATGATTTCGTTATTATGCCTAACATATTTATATATATACAAATTGCGAATTGTTGAACGTAATATTAAAAAAAAGATCTTTCTAGTTAACAAAACTATAGCACTCTCAAATAATAAAAAAATGTTTTTATTAATAAAAAAATTTTTCTTTTCCTGTCGTAATAAATGAAAAAAGTTGGCCTTACGTAAAAAAACATTCGATATTCATGAAATTATTCAACTTCATTGATACGGATTACAGTAGAACATATAATTTTCTATGGGGTGGATTTTCCATATCAGAATGTCAGAGGTTCGTGCATGAATACTGAATATTATGAGATTTTGGAAAAATCTAAATTTTTAAATAATAATTCATACTGAGTAAAGTAAAAACATTAAAAAATCATTTTCTTAAACGACATAGCAGTGTAATTGTATTGAAGATAGTGATCACTTTAATGAAGATTAGTTATCTACCAACATGGCAACTAAGCCTCTCAAATGGAAAATTTTGATGAAATGGACAAAAACGGAAACTGATATAAAATGTGATCATAAAGTAGATTATAAATTCCATTTCAAAATAATTTCATCAATATTTTGGATAACAGATTGGATTTCATCAAATTCATCTGGTTTAGATCAAAAAATGAAGAGTTAAAAGTTATTTCAGATAAAAATTTGGCTTTTTTACTTTAGGATATTCACTACTCAATGTACGTTAATATATCTTGTATAAATATGAAACTTCCATTATATTGTAGTTAATCTAAATGTAAAAAATGGTTTGGATTATCCGCATTATATGAAGTTCTTGGGCCGAACTGACCTAAATACTTTAGTTTCTACTGTAGTTTGTGCAATATTCTGTTTTAGTCACATTTAAATATATAATTTGGTTAAAACTAGAAAGAAGTATTAATGTTATAAAAAGTATATATATACACCTCTAAATATCAGACTAAATATCAGAATTGAAATGGAAAATACATACTCTGAATAACTATCTAATTCATCTTACATTTGATATACTGGAAATAGTGTTTATAGGATTCTTAATTTATATTTACTCTGCAGAGGAATTATAGGAAAGTTTGATGAAAAATTAATAACCATTTTGTCTTTACACATATTTCTTTATTAAAAATGAGATTATTAAACTTTGTAGTGCTACAGTTGAGCTATTATGGACTTTTAGCAAGGAGAGAACGCTTCACTACTGTAAGAGAAATCAAAAAAACTAACTAGAAACTTCTGAATGCAACCATACAAAACTAAAATCATTAGTTCTTTTCAAAAACAGACAATATTCTACAATTTGAATTTAATTTCATTTGTTGTAATTTAGTAAAATACGCATTTTCAATTCATTCCGTAGAAGCGTCTTCTCGATACATTCGAGTCGCGAGAACTTTCAGATTTTTTCTTTTTTGGAAAAAAAGAAATGCCCCAATGACTGAGTTTTGTGCTAATAATATCCTATATTGATAAGAAATTTTCAAATCTAGATATTTTTCTTCATTATGAGTAGATAAGTATATAAAGCAATAAGTTTATAAATTAAGCAAAAAGAAAATATGTAAAAAGTACAATTGAATCGTTTTAATACAATTACGGAAGACAAAAAACTGTTTAGTAGAGGTATAAAGTAATTTATTGTTAAATATTTATACACATTCTGCTCAATGATAAATAAAGAGAAATATATTAATAATTGAAGAACTTTGTTTCAGTTCATCTATATATATATATATAATAACACATTATTGGAGTGAGGTGTCCATATATCGCTCAATCTAAAATAATTATACACCACATTAGTTGATAATAAATTAATGATTACATAACTCAACCTACTAGAGGCTGCTTGTCAAAATAGTACAGGTATTTCTATTAAATGTAGACTTATAAGTATCTGATTATCAATAATGATTATGTAACAATAGTTTCAAATCTGCACAAACTTAATTATTCATTTTAGAAAAAACAAGAAACCATCAGTTTAATTATTATTATTGATCAATTTCACTTCATTGTTACTAGAGATGACTCAATCGAGAATCATACCTGTTTGTGAGATAAAATTTATTGTAAATATATCAGTTCTATGAATTATACTTGTTTTCCAAGTAAGGAGTCACATTATTCCACACATCGACTAACATATGTGAAGTGGCGTCAGAACTTCGTCTTTTTTTCCGTCTCTTCATACGATATCTTAAAGGACTGACAATAAATTTAAAATAATAGTAATTTAATACTTATATTGTCATATCATATTGTTATTTTATTGAAAGATATTGATACCTCCTTTTTCGCATCAGTCGATTTAAAGAATGGTTGATGTTGCGGTAGACATATTTTTTTATGTAAGTGCAGTAACAACACTATTAACATTTGTATTTGAACATGTCAATACCCTAGAGCACTTTTGGAAATTTCGAAGTAATAAAACTTTCTTTTGATATCCAGTAATTTTGTAATCTTCGTAAATATATTACAAAAAATCTTTTTCCATTCTGGAACCAATTTTTGATTTATTCATTACTTGAACATGGCAAATTTGTGCTCTAAGGTATCGATGTATAAGAGAATGTAAATTATCAATCAAAATCTCATGTTTTGAAGAAAAATATCCTTGTTGTTAGAATAAACTTGTCTATAATAAGTAAAATCAAATGGTCTCATTTCTTAGGTTAGATATCGACCATTTTGTGCATCCTCAATTGTAATACAGCCATTGCAGTCTTTTTATTCCAAATACAACACTTTAAATTATTTATAAACACCAAATAAACATGAAACATAACCACAAAGTAATTTTAAATAATAAAAATTGGGCTATGAAAATACTGTTCACTAAGAAAACTGTGTGCTACCTCTACACCAACACTCTCACATTTATACTGTCTGGTCTTTTGATCCGGATATGAACCAACGACTACGGAAGGTTCGAAAGACCAGATAATGTAGGTGCTAGTGTTGGTTTAGTGGTAGTAAGCGTTATATTAAGTAATATCACAACGGCTCAAGAAATTATAACTTAGTTAAGGTACTGGGATTTTGAAGACTTGAAATAAATTAATGAATTAGAAATTCACATTATCTGGATTTTTTAAATTCTTGTATTTGAATCTTGAAGATTTTTTTAGTGCCGTTAAACTATCATCAGGCCTAATAAGTTTTTTATATTAAATATAGTAAAACTGAAATGCGAAAATTCTTAATGAAAAAAAGGCAACAAAATTCTCATCTAGGCAATTATAATTAAGTTCAAATAAGGGTTACCTCTTACTGAGTTTAAAAAATAATCACTTCTTCGTGATGTAAAAGTGACACTTAAGAAAATATAGAACAAGTTGTGATGAGTTATGTTTTGATAAGAAAAGACAAAAATCAAAGCAGTGACATGACATTTTAGAGACCTCATTCTACATCACCGCCTCGAGTGGCCAATTCAAACGCGATTACCCTCAATAATACTAACTCCATAACTCCATACAAACTCTGAAAACTGTATAAGAGCTTTGTTTAAAGATTATCTTTAAAAAATTAAAAAAGAAAACAATATATTATATAATGATTCTGGTTATGTCCCATATATTTGGCGTTATTAAACCATTTCCTGTTTTAGATAGTTGTATAACAATACTAGTTGTCATTTGTTAAGCCTACTAGATTTTTCAGTAATTATATCCTAAATATTGTTAATCATTAAAAATGGGGAATACATATTATATTTTTCTCAAGCGTAATTGTAACAATCATCAGTTTTAATGACAAATATACACCACAAAATCACTTTAAAAAGTGTTCTATAACGTTGTATCACAGTTCACCCAATACCCACACGACTGTACAACAAATCGACGATTAAGTAAGTATAAGTCAGATCCTAGATTAGATATATTATTCAAAAAGTGGTTAATATTTTTTATAACTTCAAAGTATATCAATAATTAAACTGTTGTCGAAGTAATTAGGCAGGAGCATTAATTGTGTAATTTCACATCCTCTATTCAAAGATTAATAAGTGAAATTTTCAGTACGCAAAATGTGAAATTTGAAAATTCCACTTTCAATAAAAGGATCCAACTTATAAACGCGTCGTTAAGTTCCGAGCACTAACCAATCCGCAAAAATAAACAATAAACAGAAATAATAAATTATGAATTGTTCTCACTCTCCCGTTGCGCGTTTTCAGCTTCCATTTTTTGTCTGGCTGCCGCAGCGGCTGCAGATCGACTAGCACTTGAACGTAAATTCTTCTTCGCTATCACTGATTCGTGATCGATGGGAACTTCACCCGATTTGCGTTTGCCTCGGGTACGTTTCGCGTTTTTCTTAGGGGGCGTTTCCGATTCCTCGGATGTTTCGGCCTTCGACTGTTCGTCTTCTTTACTGGGAATATCAGGAGATTCTAGTGGTGAAACCTGAAATACGTTTTTGTTAGACAATCGTATTTATTGTAATCAAAAACTTTGAAATTGTTACATATCGATAAATTTTACTCATTTATTGAAACAAATGGAGGTTAACAGAGATGAAGGTTTTTAACTATTTGATAAAATTTCGAGGATTTTTCTAGATTGGTATTCAACTTCCTTTCCGTCTCTGAAGTATACCGTTTTTATACAAAGCCAGTTTATATTTCTCGTATATTGTCGAATGTTCTTCACTATAGTCTAGAATATTCCAGAATATTGTAATATGTACTCAAATTAAGGCAATTTATTTTATGTCCATATAGTTTATACAATTCAAATTATTTTTATAATTTTGTTCTATTAGCAATCAAAACTTTACAATAGTTCTAATTGGTTGGCTTGTGAGCTGTTGAGCTTCTGTTGAGTTATCTTTCAGGTCATTGCGCCAGTTTCTTTTGATTCTTCTGTCTGGTTGAGGTAGGGGATTCATGTGCAGTTTTAGTCTGTGTTTTGTACTTTGATCTACGATTACTTCTAGTATGTAATGGATTTTCAAGTCTTTTTGAAAAGTGTGGTTTTTGAAACGTACCACGAGGCGTACCAAACATCCAAATTGTCTTTATAATAGTTTTGTAAATTGCGAGTTTGTTTTCCACGGCCAGTTTTGATTTTTACTTCCTCTCCAGTTCTGATACTTAGTTAGTTTTGTGATTGGGAGCCTTGGTACTGGCTTTTTGTATACTATAAAAGGTATTAAATAACTAAAATTAGACAATCTAGTGCGTTAAGGCCGTGAATCTACTTCGCTAACACTTTGATCTATAGCAACGAGCTACCTGTTTGGAGGCTATGCGGCTTACCTCTTCTAGGTTTAAAAAGCTCAAATGAAACTGTCGGGAGGTTCTCCCATGTTCTTGAGATAGTAATTCATTGGACAGTGTCCAGTGAGTATACCAGTAACTCTTCTTGGCTCGTCTTTGTTCAATGAAGGGGCGTTTTGAAACAAGTTGGTAGATCTGTTTTTTAGGACTATGTCTTGGCCATATATTCCTGCCCCTATTTGTCAATTTTTTATTTTCGACCCATCAGTGTAGACACTAATGAACCTCGTTGGAACGCAATTTCTGTATTTGTCCATAGCTGTCGATTTGTTATTATAATTTTATAGTTTTTGATGAAGCATAGTTTGGAAAAACTTTTATGGATGTTATTGTAATATATAAAGTTTCAGAGTCAACTTATTTTGAAAGTTTTTGGCCTAAAAATACATTGAAATCCTTAAGTACGTACTTTAGACCCAGACAGTTCTGGTTCTTGTGGAGTAACAGATCTTCCAGAATCCGGTGATTTATCCGGCTTTTCTGTCTTTTGTGGACTCGCAGACGCCTTCACAACCGTTGAGGGTGGTAACAACGCTTCTATATCTACACCTTCCTGATCATTAGACATCGTCGAAGGAATGGAAACTGGTGGTGGGACTACTGGTGTTGGTATTGCCATTGTTGGGGTGACACTGGGCGTTGAGGAGGGAGTTGGTGTCGAAGTTGGGGTAGGCGGAGTCGGAAGAGGCGTGGGTGTTCTTGATTTGTCGGAGGCATCTCGTATTCTTTTTACTGGAGGATGCTCTACCTATTAACAGAAAGTAAATATGTTAAGAATAAAAACTTACTATTCTAATATGGTCAAACACTGAAATTCACATGATTAAATTAATGTAAATTGTTCATACTAACCTCAGTTTCTATTGAATGAGCTCTATCAGAAGATTCTGAAGATACTCTAGGCCTTTTATGTGACACTGATGATGCAGTTGCCATATATTTGTTCTGTTCCTCGCTCATAGCTTTTGCTACCAACTCGATATTTGTCCTACTAAAATGCTCTAACGCCTCTTTCATCTGTTGCTCCTGAGATTTTTTGGAGTTCTGACTTACTTGAGCCTCTAATAGTTTCGTGAAGTCAGATAAATTTGGTAATGCAGTCTTTTTCTCTTTCATTGAACTAGAGAAATCAGTTGGCAGCATACCTCGTAGATTTTCTAGAGCTTTTCTTTTGTCTTCTTTTTTGTCAGATTTGCCTTGTTTCAAAGTGATGTCTAGGTTTGCAGCTTTAGAAATACTTTCAAGGATTTGAGTATCAGGTGGTAAGAGTAACTGTTGAAGGTGCACGTCTCTACTAGATGATCTAGGTCGACCTTGTCCTGAAAAATAAAAAATTAAGTTCGTTAGTATATAATTAAACTGTTTCTAAAGTGGATGATGTTTGTTAGCTTCTTCTAATATCGTCCTCCAAAAGTGGCAAGTAACAATTGAATAAATGCTGTATTCTATAAGAACAGACGATGTATGTTCTTGTTAACTACATACATTTCTTACCATCACTCTAACAAGGTTTACTGAACATTTATTTGAACCAATGGTACACAACTTAGATTTGCTTTCTTGTATGTGTTAAGTGCCAGTGAAACAAGAACAAACTTAAGAAAAATTTTACTGTTTTATTTAGTCAAATCTAATGTGCAAAAAACAAACTGCTTTATATTAAACTTGTCCAATTTTCCTCCACCAAGAGGTGCAAGTATTAATTAACAGAATGATGACAAAAAAAAATAGTAAAAAAGTTACATTATACCACAAAGAAATATAAATATTTAAATTTGGATATATTTAGAATATATTATTTCAGGTCCTCCATCTTTACATAAACAGTAATCTTACCTGAACTACCTGAAGAAGTTGTTGTTGTGGCAGAAGGCGGCCTTGAAGTGGGTAGTTTATTCATTTTCGAGCTGCTATTAGGTGAAGCTGCGGGGTTCAAATTGCCATTCAGTAATCCGCATTGTTGTGCTAACGTATCGTATGCTGCAGACATGCCTGGTTGTAGAGTAAATGGATTCAATCCGCCCAATCCCAAAGGAGTATACAACAAACTTGGATTTGGAAAGAAAAATGGAAATGGATTAGTTGTCGGTAAACTAGAACTAGACTGAGATTTACTGGAACTGTGAGCCTCTTGAGGTTTACTCGATTTGCTAGTACTAGTACTAGATTTTGAGATATTTTTCGATGTATCAGTTGCAGCACCAGCTAAAGCCGATGGATCCATACTACCTAAGCCAGGTAAACCCAAACCGGCTAGATTCGCAAATAAATTCATATTAGTAAGGTTACTTAGACCACCCATTGATCCCAAAGCATTCATATTAGGCAATCCTGCAAATGGCATCAACAGAGGATTGGTCTTCGGGTCAAATTGTCCTAATCCTGACAGACCGGTAAGTAGATTGGAATTAAGGCCGGCTAAAGTTGAAGTACCCAACGATGGGAAGGACATGCTTGATGGTAGAGAAGTTGTTAAGTTGGCAGAACTAACACTAGAAGTTGAACCAGTTGGACTTGATAACAAAGGTGGACGACCTGGTACATTTCCTTTACTTTTGCTTGAACTGGTACTGCTACTGCCACTTGGTTGACCTGAAATTTTATTTTATTTCAATAAACTAATGATAAATAATGACTTTATGATTTTGACTCGTATAATTTTTTATATATTTATACATGATTTTTGATTCTAATGAAAATACGTATTTTCTATTGAATATATTTTACCTGGCAACCTCTTCTGTAAATCATGACTCAAATTCCCTCTCTCTTTCACTAATTCTGACCACTTTGGATCAATATCGTACATTGGATTTTCCATCAGCCATTGTCCTAATCTCTTCAGAGTTGGAGCTTTTGGTCCGGTTAATTTTTTGCCAGTTACTCTATGTATAACTGAAACATTTTCGTCTCCTGTTAATTTTTTCCAGTCTAATAGAGTTGGATCTACCCTTGGACGTCTTCTTCTTGCTGCTAGATAATCAGCAGATAAGGGTTGTTCAGCTAAGGCAGCATTTTGTTCTGCTAACCATTTATTCACCTTTGCCTCGTGTGAGTAAGAGTTTACTTTGGAACTGAAATCTGATACTTTGCCTGTTAAAAATAAAATATATAAGAAGTTTGCAAATACTTTTCCATAGGATGTTAAGAAGCATTACAAATATGAAAAATGTCGATGACTCATGCACATTAAAGCGACATGCAGCTATAAAAAATATTACAAAAATTAAGTGTTTGCATTTTAGATGGATGAAAAATATCAAAATCTTTGAATGAGGAAATATTCACATGTGAGTAATCTCCAAAATTATAACGAAAAATTACAATTAATCATCAATGTTTATAAATAAGTAAGAAATTGCCAATACAAACAACAACAAAGATACTGGGGAACCTTAGATTCCCAGTAAGAAAATTGAAAATAGAGCACTAAATAAACAGAAGAAAAATAATGATTTTTAACTAAGTATAAATTTCATTCCTAGATACGAAAAACTTATTTACCGATATCGGCAATCATTGCTTCGTAACTTTTCCTCTGCTGTTGTTGATGTTGTTCTTGCTGTTTCTTGAGCAACATATTTTGTTCTTCAGCTTGTGCCAAGAAACTCGAAAAGGAATCTTTACCTGCTATCGATTTTCAAATTATTTGTTGATTTTTGCGTAAGCATTATAAGCATTTAGAATGAGTTCAAAAAATAGTACTTGTTACAACAAACAACAAATACACAACAAGTATTAATTACATTTAGCAGTAGTAACATGATTTTTCCAACTGAAAGTTTTTGATTGCTTTGAATGTTTGTTTTAGCAAGCTTCAATGATTTCATTAAAATATGGATACTGTGAAATGGTCTAGACTTTATAATTTATAATTTGATTACAATGATATATAGATAATGTAATTTTGAAAAAAAAAATATTAATTTGCATAATCTTACCAATATCAGCTATCATAGCTTCGTAACTTTTTCTCTGTTGTTGCTGTTGCTGCTGCTGTTGCTTCTTTAATAACATGTTTTGTTGTTCAGCCTGTGCCAGGAAAGTAGAGAAACTGTCTTTACCACCGGTAGGTAACGAAGGTAGAATATTTTGAGAAAGAGAACTGCTACGACTAGAGGGAGCTGTGGAAGGAACGGAAGTAACGGTTATGGTGAATGGTTTTTGATTAGGATTATGTGAGGTGCTTACGGGGGCTGAGGTAGGAGTAACAGTTACGCTTGGAGTAACCTGTTGCTTTTTAGAAGACTCTGGCGTAAACAAGGATTGTTCTTTAGCAGCAGAAAGACCTAGTACAATTTCATCAAGTTTCTTGCGTTTCTTTTCCTTGCCAACTAGTGGTTCGGGTTCCGGCTAGAAAATAAGAATTTGATGACAACTATTTTGTGAAAGAAAAAAAATTAAATTGATTGAATGATTATCAATGTCTAATCTGAAATATACTTACACAATTCTTGCGTTTCATCAATTTTGAAAGGGTATCGTCCAATTTGTTGCCTGTTTTGGACGTACTTATAGGCGTGGATGACTTTTTAACAGAAAAATCTTGAACTTCACTTTGCAAATCTACATTAGATGTCTTTTCAGGTGGTTTTGGAATGCTGAAAAAGAATATACATTTTGTTTATTACTGCATTATCACAAACTCACAAATATACATATACTTATTTAAAGCTTTAGTGCACTACTAAAAATCCAAAGTGTCAAATTATAGTACATAAAAGTTGAAGAAAACATCACTGCGAAAGTGTGCAGTTGTTTTAAAACCCTCTTTTATCTTTCACTTTTTCAGGCGTCGGATTTTTCAAGCTTCCCTGTTTCTAGCAAGTACTTTTCATCTTAGATCTTTTGATATGTTTATGTTTCTAAATCTTCTCAATTTTAGGTCTCATCTGTTTCAAAATTAGTTTTTTTAATAATTTTTGAAAGATAAATAAATTTGACGTCAGTTTTATCTATCTTTATAACGGTGATACTTCGGAGCACACGAGTGCCTCTAATGACAAATTCATTTGTGGTAGCCAATATTGGAAATCTGTCAAATTTATCTATTTTTTTGTTACTCAAAGATATAAACTAAAACCTTCCATAAAAAAAATTACTAGATTTCAATTAGATGGTATTAGAAAATTAAGAGAATTTATCTTACCTTGAGCTCAAGTCAATGGGGGTAAGAGTACTACTAGTTCCTGGAATAACCGTGGTCTGCCCAATGGTCTTAGCTACAGGAGGATGATACTGAAGATCATATGGCATTTTTAATGTAGATAAATTCATCCTTGACGTCTGTTGATGGGCAGGAGGAGGTTGTAAATTACTTTGAGGAACAGGTGTGGATCTTCTAGATTCTTCAGAGTCTTCATTTTCCCATGTCAATTGATGTTTAGAGGGTAATGGGTTAGTCACATGACTACTATTTAACAAGGCATGTAATTTTGCTCTCTCTGTTTCCACATCTATGGCTATATGCCTTTTACGCTTTTTATTGACACCAAATCTATCGGCTGCATTAACTGATATAATTTCGGTTTCACCAATAGACAATGGAGTAGAAGTTTCTCTTTTGACGGGCTCACTAGGTATTTCATGGATTGGAATGTCAAATTCATTGCCAATGCCAGTGGCATATGCAGAAAAGCTTTTTGTAACAGGCCACTCTTTAGTTTCTACAGCGTAGATAATATGCTGTAATCTTACTTGTATGGCATATTCTTTGGGCCATTTCACAGCGTTATTGAAAAGTTGCGCAACCGTAGTTTCACTAAAATCTAAAGCTCCTGCTGCCGGTTTATCTCTTAACACAAAAGTGTCAACTTGGGAGAGCCTCGAAAGAGGTTGAATAACCTCCAAGTCTGGAAACATGGCTTTAAGCTCAGCTGCTTGTTTTGAACATAAATCTGCTTCAGCTTCTGCCAATTTCTTCAACTCTTCATTGTTGTCTTTCTTTTCTTCTTTTGCTTTTGAAAGATCTTCTGACTCTGGTTCTTTCTCCGCCTTCTCACTAACAGTTTCGGCTTCTACTTTTTTTTCAGTATCTTCAATTTCCGCATTTGCTTCTTCAGCTTTTACCTCAGGTTCCTTCAATTCCTCTTTTACTTCACACTTAGTTTCTTCTTCCTCCTCTTTATCTTCTTCTTCCTTAAGCGTTTCTTTTTCAATCACCTCGCTCTTAACTATTGTTAAATTAACTTTATTGTCTTCTTCCATTTTCTTTTCTGCGGGCTCTTTTTTATGTGCCACTTTTTCGATTTTCAGTGTTCCTTCGCCCTTTTCTAGTTTCACTAATATCTCATCCTTATCAAATTTCAAAATATCCTCGTGACTTTCTAATTTAATAGCATCTTTAGTGTCTGTCGTATCAGTACGAACTTTTTTCCGAAGAACTGCATGAAAAGATAGATCTGGGTCATTTAACAAGTAGTAGTCAGTCCTTCCTAGGCCGTGTCTGAAAGTAACAAAAAATTTAGTATGTATTTTCTTCAAATTTTTAAAGAAAATTAATATAAATATGAAAGTAAGTTCATCAAATATAAAAAATTTACTCACTTTGCTACACCTAATAACAAGTCCCTGTCATGTTTACCAGCAATCCACCATTCTGGCATATCTGCTGAAGTAAGACATACTCTCAACCTTTCGTCTAGTTTTGGATGTGTCAAAATTTCTTCTCTAATTCGGGACAATAATTCTAATCTCTCCAAGGTTCTTCTTGCCTTTTCTTCAGATATATGTTCTATGGTATTGTCATAATTGCTTTCTTCTATATTCATACCCGTTTGTTTTTTACACATCATTACAAAATGTTTATAATATTCAGTTAATTCCTCCTCGCTCTTTTTTTCTAATTTAGCCAGTTGTTTGAATTTGATCCAATCGTAAGATTTCTTTTTCCTGTGTAGAAATAGAGAAAAATTTGTGGTTAAAAGGATAAGAAATAAAATCAGAAATAATAAAAATGTAGATTTATAAAATTACATATAATGATTTACTCAACAGAAGCTTTGAAACTAAGAAAGAAAAATTCACGAAACGGAGATAAGTAAAATCAATGAATATTAGATACCAGCAAGATATGACATTATTGGTTTACAAGCAAAGTACTGTTACGAACAAGTCCGCTATATGGACCTTGGAGCCGGTTCTGCCTGGATGTAATGGAATTCTAAAATTCGACAAAAGCGCGGTGCTTTTGATGTAAGTTATAAATACCCGGAATCCGTTCGATGTTTGTTTTATAAAAGTTTTTATTATAGCTGGCGGTTTATTTATATTGTTTCTTTTGAAATATTTCAAGGTCTATTTATTTATTTGTTTTGTTTCTTTGTTTTCCAGAAGTTTATAATAAATAGTCGTAGTGAACAGACCAAAATAGAAAGTAATCGAAGAATTTAAATAAATTATTTAAGTTAGTTAAGTGATAGTGATAAGTGAAGTTAATGTAGTGTTGAAATAAATACAGAATGTAAGAGACAGTGTTTATTAATTAACCCCACGATTAGAAATTATATATATATATATATATATATATATATATATATATATATATATATATATATATATATATATATATATATATATATATAAGAAAAACATTACAGTACAGCAAAGAATCGATAAGACAAATCATTGATTAATATTGACAGGGCTTAGGGTGGGCAATCGTTTTGACTTTTCAGTCCCTCTGCACTTATACCTAAAAATTTATTTTGTACATGACTCTACATCTCATTGTTCTACCCCCAAAATTTGTGGACTCCTCTCAAAGTACAAGTCTTTTATACAACTGCTCCAAGTGTCCTTAGAGGTACTTATGCCTTTTGATCGCAGTATTTGTAGTTGTCGACATTTGTCATGCTTATCGTTTTAAGATGGTATTTGAAGGGGTAGTGGACCTTTCGGAAGACTGACTATCAATTTTATGTCATTTCTTCTTCTCAACTGATATGGTTATGAATTATTTGGATTTTCTTAGACTCAGAGTGTTCCTTCAGTAAGACTCCATCTGATCCTTCAGTTACTGATTCAATTGTTTGAGTGATATCTCATGATCAACAGTAGGGCTTTGGTCCATAATATGGAGTATTTGCTCATTTTTCGCAAGGTTCTCGCAAGTTGGCTTGGACATGCAAGCAATAGCCTTCGGGGTTTCAATTCAAACACCTCTGAGCATAAAGGTTTATATTGGTAGCAGCTCTGCCTGAAGCACATAATAGGGATCTAGTTTACCACCAAACTAAATGAAAAATTTTGCTATTCATTTTTGATTACACATTTTTGAACATCTAATGAAATATTTGTATACCTGTAATATATGACACCATACGAAGATGCGACCCTAAAGAAATCTGCTTCTTCACGTTTCGACCATCGTTTTCCAATCGTTAATTTTTCTTTTTCCTTGACTGGATCGCGCAATGCTTCTAAAGATTGTTTACCTTGTCTTTCCATCTTCTGAAATTATGAGTATCAATTCTTGGTATATATTTTATTTCAGTTAGTAAACATGCAATAAGTTAGTAAAAGGAAGAAAATTGAAATTTTTACCACATTATCATTTTGTGCAATATACAACAAATTCGCAATTTACTCATTTTATAGATTTGCAATTAGAATAGTTATAATAATAATGGGTGTTCCAAAATTAAAGCAGGGTATGAATTTATCACAATAAATTCTTGGTAATCTTGAAAAAAGAATAATGTGACAATTGAGAGTTGAGGGTAGCAAAAATAGAGAATTATTTTCTACAGTGTGTAATTTTCTTTATTGAACAATCTCTTGTTAATAATGAAAGTTTGTATTTTCAACTAGTAAGAGGGAAGATTATTCAGAAAACGCAAGAAGACTGAATCAGTCAGAGAAGCTAAGAACACACACATACAAGTCACTCTCTACAAGCATATACTCACAAAACATTTGTACCTCGATGCTTACAAAATTCTATCAACACTGAACAACAACTGAAGCCTAACGATCAAGTATCGAATGGAGTCACAAAATCCAAGCCACCAAGTAGGTGAGTAACCACCTGAGTATTACAGGAAGATATTAAATTCAGCCTTAATTATAGTTATGTCGATAGAAGAGTGAGTATATGGCAACAAGTTATTGGAAGTAGTTTTCACAATGTGTTTTAGTCAATACATAATTTTATTCTATGTATATCATCATTAACTAAAAAAATAATGCGGAGAACAAAATCTGTTTCCTTTGTAATTCAAAATTTGCTTTAATTTTGGGTCACCTTTTATTTGTGATAATTATAAGTCCAACTATATAAAAAAAAACTTTTTGATTCTTTTTCAATGTTTAAATTGCTGATGATGTTCACACAAATATATTGAATTATCGATATAAATAATTATAAAAAAAAACAAACATAAATAATAATTGAGGAAAATAAATATGATAAAAAATTACTAAAATGATATTAATGAACTACTAATATCAATAATTTATCTAAGTTGGAATTTTTGTAATTGTTAATGATATTCATACTGAACAAACTGTTTAGACTACCACTACACCAAAACTCACAATTACAATGTCTGACGCGCGTTTCGATAACCAAGTTATCGTCTTCAGACACTGAAAGTAAACTGCACTGCTGTAAATAGTTTACCTTCAGTCTCTGAAGATGATTATTTGGTTATCGAAACGCGCGTCAGACATTGTAATTGTGAGTGTTGGTGTAGTGCTAGTCTAAGCATCGTGTTCAGTAATAACTTATTTGACATTTGAGAAGATTCATCATTAATTTAGACCCAAACAAGTGTATGATTGAAAATACAAGCGTATGAATGCGAGTAAATGAGTTATTTAATATTAGAATTATTATATAATAAACGTTGAAATAGAAATATTAGTGGAAAATATAAAATTGATATCGCAAAAGGTGATAATGCAGTAATAAAATAATAGCTTAGAGGAAGGATGATATTTTAAATAAATATTTAAGACAATATTAGAATAATAACAACGACTATACCTAAGATACAAAATTATTTCTGTCAATGATAATTATTAGAATTGGTTATCAACATTAGGAAATACGAAAATATAAATGATATTATTTCATATTAATAATTCTTTCGAATTATACTTAATTTTAGCAGATTGAAAAATTTAAGGGCTCGTAAACAATCCCAACGAAAAAAATATCGATGCTACAACTAAAAACGAAAAATTTTACGTAATAATTAGGCATCATTCAGAAATATTTAAATTTTTCATTCTTACCTCAATATACCGCCCATTTAGATCAGACCCCATAGAGTCAACAGGCTACAAAAAGGAAAGAAAATTTGATACCGGATACCCAATACTTGAATTATAAATTATGATTAACTATTATTCTGAATTATATATTAAATAAAAAATTAGTAAGTTTATTATTTGTAAAAGAAGCCAAGTAGTACAAAAAACTGTATACAGGTCATCAATGACTCCTATTAGTCATAAATTCCCTCAATGAACTGTAGGCAATGTTAGTCGTTTTAAGAAATTATTTCATTCGACACCTGTGTCAGGTTAAAGTTGTGGCACTCAAACATGATATCGATTTGATTCCAATTGGCAAGTGATTGTGCATTTTTTGCATTGTAAAATATTGAGTCCTTAACTAATTCTGAACGTGGAGAGTGAATTTTTAATATTTTAAAGAATTCCCTGCAGTGAGCCTTGCTGTTTAGTCCGAGTAAATATGTAACAGCTCTCTTTTGTAGTTTGAAGATTCGCTCAAATTGAGTCGCACCAGAAGGGAAGGGCATATTGGAGATGCGACTCAATAAGGACATAATAAACTGTTAAGGAGGTGGATAAGTTTAGTTCTTTGGAAATTAATCTCAGCGCCCTGGAGCGGGCGGGATGTATGTAGCCAGTATATAAGTTTTTAGATGAAGACTTTATAAAATTAATTACAAAACAAAGGAATTTGTATGCCACCCAATAATCCGGAATTGAAGCCACATTCGAAAATGGAAGATTACAAAGAAGTTAAGAGGAAAATATTGTTGGGGTCCCTTATTTTACAAGCGATAATTGGGAAACCAACTTTTGAGTTATGTTTGTCTAGAAGAACAATTGAAACATCCTTTTTATGAAACTAAAGGCGAAGGTTTTTACGCTTTGCAGACAATTCAAGTTTTGATCCTCGAGTATCTCATAGAAAAACGTACAAAATCGATACACACAAATATTTTGTCATAGGGTTGATATAACTGGGATAAATACTTAAATGAAAAAAATAAATCCCACCAGAAGAGAAGCTTGTAGTTACTTCAAGGTTACTCATATAAAGAACGTTAATATTATGTTTTACGTGGAAAAACGATTAAAGAAACCGATGAAAAGTTACGTAAATGTAACCCTGAAAATGGAATTTTTTTATAAAAACCATGAAAAAGGTAATGATGGCTAAAAGTTATTTTAACATGCATTAAAATGAATTGGATGTGGGAAATTCTTTTAAGAAACATTTTTGAAATGCGCAGATTTGTTTTGCGAAAAAATCTATTATGTTAAGAAGTAAAATATTTTTGAGTTAGATGGCAGAAAACTATACCAATTTTTAATTCTGAAACTAATTATTTCTCACTATAAATATTGAAAAAACAAAATAGTTGTGAAGCGAGTAAAATCGATTGAAAGTTTGTCAAAAAATCGATAGTGTATTGAAATACGACATGATTGAATTGATTGTGCTAAAATCTGATCACATTTTTCAAAACTGGCCTGAAAAAACGGAAGAAGAAATTAAATAACCTTCGATTT
This sequence comes from Diorhabda carinulata, assembly GCF_026250575.1. Taxonomy (NCBI): domain Eukaryota; kingdom Metazoa; phylum Arthropoda; class Insecta; order Coleoptera; family Chrysomelidae; genus Diorhabda; species Diorhabda carinulata. Next base: position 5,783,737 of record NC_079471.1, read on the forward strand.
AAATACAGTTGAAGTACAGAAATTTTTAAAACGAGTACAGAATTTTTAATACAAAATTAAAAACAAATTGGAAAATTATTTTATGTGATGCTGAACGTCTGGAGTATGCAACATTTTCCATAAAAGGTTACTTGTGCTGTCTGCAAAGCGGGTGTCGCGATTCATTAATGCTGATCAAAAGCTCGCTCGCATTAAAAATTCAAACGATACGTCGATATGTTATAGTTGATGAAACATAGGTACACCATTACACCCTATAAATAAAAAGAAAGTTGAAACAATGGATTCCAAGAAAGCAAAAAAAGTTTTATCTTTCCAAAAGGTCAACAAACATAGTATTTTAGGATTCAAAAGTTGTAATATTTATTGATTAGGAATGTATGTATGTGATCCCAAGGTTCTATTGTGTGCATGTGGCATTGGGGGGTGCGCAGTGTTTACAGCTGATCTATCAATCCCATTTTGTCCAGAAAGTTCACAATGTGGGATGGCTCTAACGAAGTATCCACACTTAGATTGACCCATTTAATCGTTCTTCTTTGGTTATGGAAGTTTATTGATTATTTAAAAGGTTTGGTTGGGATAATGCAGGCAACCTCCATCTAAATTGGTCTTGGGTCACTCGTGGTTATTTAAAAACAAAGGATTAACATGAATACCTCTTACTATGCTGATATGGTGAATGTATCGGTGCCTAATTTAAAGAAAAACTATTGCATTTGTTAAAGAGAAGTTTTATTCTATCAAAACAACGTATCTTCCAAAATATTTTTTTATGGTTGGAAAACGTTGAATAATAATAATAATATTTTCGAAATTTTACTTTTGTTGGAATTTTTTCAATTGTGATGTTTGTGTAAATGAAGAGTTTTTTCTATAACATAAATTCCCAAGTATGTACACTCATTGCGATCATTTTTGTCTATTGCAAATTATTCGGTTTTTATTGATCAAAAATCAGCACAAACAAGTAAAAATTAATAAGTGTGCTACAATGAAACCAAAATTTGGAATAGGAAAATTGCTAGCATGCTACTTGCGTGTTACAGAACATTGATAAAAAAAGTGCTCATCGTTATTACAGGCTAATTGACAATAAGTGCTACAGTTTTTACGACCACCAATTGGCGAGACCGGTGAGTGAGGTCTTGAAGTATAGCTGTCGAAATTTGTTACAACGATATCAGTTCAAAAAACATTTCAATACCTCACTCTACATCAGCTCCTCTAGTGGAATATTCAATAGCCCTCATTGAGAACGACCAACAGTTTACGGTTATCTGCCTAATTCATATTATTCGTATAACTGAAAGCTCAGAATAAATTTATTAACAAAATAAAACTAAGGAATATGTAGTTGTTTTAAAAAAAAATTGTTCTTTTCCTTTTTGAACTTGTTGAAGGCCTGACCTAAAGACGGCTGCACTCTTCGTACTTACCAGTAAATAAAGGGCCAGTTGCTGTAGGTCCCATCCTTGGAGGCCAAGGGCAGCCGCATCTCTCGGATCGAATTGCTGCGATACTTGCGCCAGAGCGGCCAGGGGAGAGGAGAGAGCAGTATCTATCTGGGGGGTCTGTACAAGTGCAATACTTTCACTACTAACTACCCGACACAGCCATGACGCTCATGCGTGTGCACAAGAGATGGATGGGTACAGGGTAGATAGAATTGATGATGAATGAATTCAGAAATATATAGCGAGTAAAAATGTTTCGAAATGAGAGTTATTTCACTTAGTTTTAAAAAAATATATATTCAAAATAATCGAAAGTACCTTTCAACTTCTAACATTGTTACTCACCACAACACATACATTTTATAAATAGATAATAACAAATATAAACAATGTAGGTTTAGATGATAAGTAAAAATCTACATTTAAAAGAGTTTACAATCAAGCGCTAAGCACATTTACTGTCAGGTATGAGATCTAAAAAAGTTCGTATACGAAGTTGCCACCATTAGTAAAACTATTCCCGGCCCTTGTTTTCATAGTACCAAATTTTATAATAAACTTTCTTATATTAATAATTGAAATTTCTTCAGTTTCATACAATTTGATGTAAAATTAACAAAATTTTAAAGCACCAAATGTTTCAAAAACATTTTTTCTATATTTTCACACATTTCCATCAAAATTTTTTGAAAATCTAGTTCGATTTTGTTATAGAACCTGAGATATCAGCGTAAAAGACTCGAATTTCGATGTATATAGAGTATTCAGGTCGAAAGTTTGAGCTGCCCTAATCACTTGCCACATTAGTAAAAGTATTCCCGGTCCTTGTTTGGATATATTAGATGCACCTCGTATATCCCCATATTGACTTCATATAATCGCCAACTACGCTTTAATTTACTGATGGTTCGGAATGTTTAACTACAGGAACCAAATAATAGCAACGCTTGCCGATTCTGCCTTCAGTTCGAGTCTCAAGCCTGAGCGAGAGTTGTTATACCACTCTGGTGAGACGTAATAACGTCGAAACTAGCAAGTGATCATAAACCTCTTGTGATTGCGAGCCATCGGTGATGTTAATATCGACAAAAAGGTCGATAGACATTACATTCTTCATAGGAGATGTAATTCAATATTCGTCGCAGCATTAGCCAGGAAGGTAGTTGTTTTCTCCGGCAAACAATAGTTTCGAACTATTAAAATTCGAAATAATATAAGAGTTGGCAAGTAGATTCTCTAAAACATGAAAGATAGATAAAATTTTTGACGTTTCGACTACTTTCAGTCTTTATCAAAATATATTGAAATCCAGGGGATTCTAAGAAGCGTCAATTTGAATATTGAATTGATTCCCAAACGATGAATATATACGTATATTCGAAAGCTCGGAATATATTAGAATTAGTCCACTATATAATTTTCGAAAAATTAAGAGTCGGAAAACTTTATTTTTGGAAATCTAGTTTCATCTTGTTACAGAACTTACAATTTCCTACAATTTGATGTCAAATTTTCAAATTTTGAAAGCACCTAATGTTTTAGGATCATTTACTCTATATTTTCAAATTTTAGTTCAATTTTCGAAAAATTAAGAGTCGAACAAAATTGTCTTAGAAAATCTAGTTCGATTTTGTTATAGAATTTACAATTTCCTTCAATTTGATGTCAAATTTTTTTTTGTACAAACAAAAATCAAGAGATATAACAGCTTAAAAGACTCTGAAGATGCACTTGCAAACTTCAGTGGAATTTATTCAGAGTATTCTACATTAGAATCATATTTATAATATATTTAACGTGCTTCAAGTTTTAAAAGATTTTTTTTTACAATCCAAACCACGTTTCTCACTAGTAAATTTCCTTGATTGAAAGTGAGAGGCCTCCAATCCGTGGGAAAGTAATAGAACCACTTCTTTAAAATCACTTACTGTTTGGATATATATACAAAATATAATGAATCTTTGCATTACTTGATCGAATGTTATAGGTACAAAGTTATTTATTAGAGTCGCTTTTCTAGCGGAACGTGACTTTTAATTGACTCGAATTACACGTTTTTGATTAACCGTGGCTTACAATTTACTTTACTAGTTTTGAACGACCTCATGGTTCAACAGTAAATTCTAGTAAAAAATGTGGAAAAGAACTAGTTTCAACTTCTATGAATTTAGTCAACACTAGTTTTGATTAGTAAAAACTAGTTTTAACAGAAGGGGTTCGTGTAAAGTTAAATGATTGCGTTTTTGTCGATCCACAAATTCAGAACTCTTCTGCGTTTGACTTGATTTAAAAACGGAAAGAAAGGTGACTTCAAAGGGGTTATTTATATGTTTATAAAAAAGTGGACTGGTGAATATAAAAATGACAAATAAAGATAAACCAAAGTGTTATTGACATTCTTTACAAGTGGCAACCCCGTTCTAGAATAAAACAACAAATATAACGTAATAACAATTAGAAACAATTAGATGATTGTTTTTAAAATATTATCAAGATAAAATGTATATTTACCTTAGCCTTTGAAGCTGCTAATTTCTGTTCTTCCTTCCGACAATTTCTTTGATACGATGTAATAACTCTTCTTAATCTTGTATTAAGATCCGTTATTGTTGGCCAATTTTTATCGTCACCTTCTTCCACGCCTCTATCTTCGCTATCGAGAGGTTGCGTTTCCGAAGATGCCGAAGGACCAGGGGACGGTTCGGCGATTTCCGAGTTTGCTTCGGAAGGATCTCTATTTTTAAATTTAACACTCGATTCTTCATTAGTATCGTCGTCTTCAACGTCATCCTCATTGCTGTGAAAAGGGATACATTTAAGAAAAAAAGTTCCGTTTATTAAATGCAATCTGGTGATCATATGAAAATTATAATCAAATTTTATCGAGTAACTACTAATTTGGAGTGGAATGGCCAGCCAAAAACCAGAAGAGCATATCCAAGTTTCGCAACCAAAAAAAAAAAAAATCCGATATTCATCCAAGTGCATTAGATGTTCGTAGGTTCAGATCCGGTAATAATGATCCTTTGGATCGCAATATGCATCACCCTAATCACAAAACACATAGAAAACGACATGCTAATAACAGAAGTGGAAGCAAATCCATGCCAATTAATCGAGGAAATCTTATACACCCTTAACCAACCTTGGTCGACGATCCAAGAATATTTATAGCAAGTTAGGGAATAAATAAAGTAGGTGTTTGGGTCTCCTATAATTTGTTCGAACATAAAAATATCAACCGATGCATTTTGCTCAATGCATTTATGGCAACGTTTCTCAACGGAGAAGCAGACCCGGCGAAGCATGTCAAGAAGGGTCCTTGGGAAGACCTATCATGTCAGGTTACATGAGCGTGCGGGCCTCTCACTGAATCCTCGTCTGCCCATCCATTCTCAAAAAAAGAGCATTAAAGTACTGCCGCACACATAACTTGTAGTGCAGCTAAACTCCATCCTGCATGAAACTCGAATATTCGAGTGTTTTGGATTGTTGCACGCATAAATCTTCGAGCATTTCCAGATAACTTTGCCCGTCACGTGACCATCGACGGACCCCCGAATGGATACCTGCCCTCCACAAACACACACCCCAGGCAAGTTCAATTCTTCTTTAAGGAAGACGTAAAGATTCTGGTCGTTCCAGTAGACGCAGTCATGTCGATTGTTCAGATTTAGGTCTGCTTCAACCGACCACAAAATGGAATGCTGGAACTGCGGATCATCCCGGCTGCATCCGAGGTATCACTCGCAAAATTCCAATCTGCGATCGATATCATCCTCGTGAAGTGTGCGGTAATGACGCGGACGGTATAATCGATAGTGCAAACGTTTCAGCATTCGTCGTAAAGGACGACCGTATATTTGTTACCGCACTGCAGATTGGGTCGGCTGCTTAACTAACGCTAGCGCTAATGTTTCCATATTTTCGTTAGTAGTTACAGATATCGGTCGTCCAGAACGCGGCGCGTCCACACCAGAGCCCGTTTTTAAGAATTTCTGGTACGTGTTCACACTGAACGATTTGGTAGCGGCGAGTTCGGAAATTGTTGTTGAAATTTCGTAATCTGTGTTCGTAGGCATATATAACAAAAAAGCTCTTTCTTGAAGCGTGACTTTGTATCGGTTATTCATAATGGAAACGCATCTACTCGACTAGCACGTGTAATCATGACACAGATACACTGTCTGAACCACGAACATGCTTCGTTTTAATATTTTTCGACAGTGTTGCCAGGCTTATAAACGTAGTCGGACTTTGTCGATTTTTCAAGAGCGTTGGGGAGGAGATTTAAGAATGGTATCCTTGAAGCTTCTAAACAGAAATGTGGAGTATGGAAAATATCCAATAAAAACATAAAGAGGACAGAGTGGTGTTTTATAACAATTCTAGATCGCACCTTTTAAGGTTAACCTTGGAAAATATCAATAAATTAGGATGGCTGGTCAGTTTTTCATAGGTTTCGAACGCTACATTTTCTTAGCGACAAAAATTAGGATTAAGTCCAAAATGGCATCTTGATAATATTTACCCGAAGAATAATAGATTTTTATCGGTCCAGCATGAAAAGTTTGCACATTAGACAGCAAAATGTTGTTGGTGACGAAGATGATTACATGGTTGATTTCGGTCTCTATTTTCAGTTTACGTATTCAACAACCAAAATTGAATGAGTCGAATTGTGAACAAAAAATAATAAACTAGATGTTAATGATGAAAATTTTACGAATACGTCAACTTAATTTTTTTCAAATCTTCCTTAAACATGTTGAATAAGTTATTGAAATTCAGTTCGTAAAAAATAACAAAACACTCAATTATTTTTATTTCTATAATTTTAATAATACCGTTACATTACCTTACATTTAATAATCGTCATTGAATATTTTCAAATTTCTTAATTCTTACCAGTTTCTCTTAATCAATCTCTGAAGACGATAATTTGGTTATCGAAACACACGTTAGACAGTGTAATTGTGAGTGTTGGTGTAGTGGTAGTGTAACCACTATTCTCTCAATCAGGCAATAAAAAATTATTTAAAAAAAAATTATCAACATTATAAACATCATTTTAGGAATGGCAAATAATTAGCTGCAGATTTATGTTCTTCTGGCAACACTGGGCTTAATACGTTTGCGTTAGTTATATGCATGAAAAGTGATTCTAATAGATCCACTACACTACTCGCTTCGACCAGTGCAACCTCGCAAAGAACTCAAACTTCGTTTCACTTCGAGCCCTCGAGGCGAAACTCGGACGCAGTTGAGTGAGGCGAAGTTGCACGAAAGATTTTCTCTACAATCGGTTAAACTCGATGGACTTGGCGAGTAATGTAGTTGATACTAAAAAACTGAAACTCGAAATGTAAATGATAAACGCACACCAAATTTGTAATTTTATGAGATTAAGCAACAACAGCGAACATCAAAAGTGATATCCAAAAAATTGTTTAACGCAATACCCATTCTATAATGTCTATATCTACCATTACCAAAAATCCTCAAAGCAACTCGTACTAGTTTCGGTTAGTAAGGGAGATTAAAATATAAATGATTAAAATAAATAGTAAGACTAAACAGCGATATACTAATAAAAAATAAAATAGCGACACCTCAAGCAGATCACAGAAATCAGATTTTTTTACATCGTAGTATATAAACAGTCGATTTGAAAGTAGCTTTGGAATTTGAACTCCTTTGGTAAGTTTTCGAATCACATATCTTTGTAGAATTGTTTTAAAAAATATGATCTACGTTTATTTATATACTTTCAACTATAGTTTCGATCAAAACTATTTTCTGGTCCCGTAAAACTTAGTAGTAGGCAACATCTGCCTAGCAAAGAGTCTTTCTATTTCCGTTTTAGTCTAAGCTCCAAGTCGATAGCATGTTTATTTTGTGTTTTGTACATGTTTTCTAAAAAATGTCGTGTGATTCAATGTTTAACGAAAAACCGAAATCCTTAACAAATTATACTTATTGTATGTCAAAAATATGATTATTTAAATAGACGTAGTGGTTTGAAGAGGATCCTGAATCAGAAAAAAAGATCTTCGCGAAAGAGCGCAGTTGCCACTCACATCGACGCGAACATCAACAATTTTAGCAAATAATATTAACAGTTTGCGCACGCTATAGGCATCAAACTGTCTTCAACCATTCGTATGTTTATTGATAATTTGAATATCAACTGTTAGCGCACGCTATTAACATCCGTTTAACCATTCGTGAGTTAACTAATAGTTGAATATTTAACAGTTTGCGCACGCTATTAGTATCGAACTAGCGTTAACCATTCTTGTGTTAACTAATAAGTTGAATATTAACCTTTAACGCACGCTATAGGCATCAAACTGTCTTCAACCATTCGTATGTTTATTGATAATTTGAATATCAACTGTTTGCGCACGCTATTAACATCCGTTTAACCATTCGTGTGTTAACTAATAGTTGAATATTTAACAGTTTGCGCACGCTATTAGTATCAAACTAGCGTTAACCATTCTTGTGTTAACTAATAAGTTGAATATTAACCTTTAACGCACGCTATTGGCATCAAACTGACTTTAAAAATTCCTATGTTTATTGATAAATTGAATATCAACCGTTTGCGCACGTTATTCGCATCAAACTGTCGTTTAAACATTCGTGTGTTAACTAATAAGTTGAATATTAACAGTTTGCGCACGCTATAGGCATCAAACTGTCTTCAACCATTCGTATATTTATTGATAAATTGAATATCAACAGTTTGCGCACGTTATTCGCATCAAACTGTCGTTTAACCATTCGTGTGTTAACTAATAAGTTGAATATTTAACAGTTTGCGCACGTTATTCGCATCAAACTGTCGTTTAAACATTCGTGTGTTAACTAATAAGTTGAATATTTAACAGTTTGCGCACGATATTAGTATCAAACTAGCGTTAACCATTCTTGTGTTAACTAATAAGTTGAATATCAACCGTTTGCGCACGTTATTCGCATCAAACTGGCGATTAACCATTCGTGTGTTAATTAATAAGTTGAATATTAACAGTTTGCGCACGCTATAGGCATCAAACTGTCTTCAACCATTCGTATATTTATTGATAAATTGAATATCAACCGTTTGCGCACGCTATTAATATCCGTTTAACCATTCGTGTGTTAACTAATAAGTTGAATATCAACAAAGAACTTGTCCGCGAAATGTCAAGAATGTTCAAGACCGAAAATCCGAAAGATTCGCGCAAAGATGATGCCATGAATGAACAAAGAGAAATTCCGAGAGCGATATACGAGGATTTATAGTGTAGAAGGAGCTGGATGAGTCAGGTGAATACTGGAAATAAGATCTGAATATTTGAGTATGGATCCGAGCACTTGTAAACAAAGTCAGCAATGTGTACAAAGAGAAACAAAAGCGAAGGTGGGCAAGAGAATCCGTTTTTCTTATTACCCACAACATCATCCATATATTTTTACTAACCAACAACATAATGTACAATATTATGTTACATGGATATTGCATAACAAAAATGCGCGGTGATTAAATACTTGCGTTCATAAGACTCCAATGCAAATTTACGAAAAGTGACGAAAGATACGAATAGTGCCAAATCCGGTAATGGCTATGTTGCAAAATTTCTGAAACTTTGCTGTAATTATTGTCAATAAGAATGCTGCTTTTTTAAATAGGAAAAATTACTCTCTGGATATAATTCGTTTTTCAATAATCAAGTTATTTGGTGAAAGGGTCCAGCTTTTATTATGAAAGTGATGACGCGGTGTAGTTTTCAGTGACATTTTCTTTGAAGGAGGAAATATCCATCCACTTACGTACTGAATATAAGGCACTACATAATATAGATTTAGGAGGATCCCGGATAGAAAGAAGAATTGCTCAAACTGATGTTGTACCAAGAAAAAACAATCATTAGTTTCAGAAACATAATAAATCTTCTAGGTCTACAGCAAGCACATACCTACAACCCGAAACATGTTCTAGTCGTTATTTGATGTGCGCATACAAACAGAAAAGCCACTCCGACGCCCTGCTCTATATGAAGAGGCCGTCACCGATGTGTGGGAGGGAAATCTATGTGTATACTCGCGAATCTCAAGCGCGATCGGGTCTTAACGAAGCTACGCGTATGATATCGAATAATTTCGAAAAAATTTAGATTTACTGATAAGTAAGTACCCCAAGGACGTCTAATACGGAATTTTTGTCTAATCCCATAATCTAATAGCAGTGAAATGTCTAGTTTATTTAGTATGCAATCTGAATACTTAATTAACAATTTTAATATAATTTTTCAAAGAAAAAGTTAAGAAAACGACATAATTTTTATCGAAGATACGATGGGTGTACTGGAAACATAATTTCTGTGATCTGCCTCTCGGTAGAATAAAAAAATAGGTTTTTCTGAGTGGAGAGAGAGACAGAAGAGGACTACTTACAGTGCGGGCGTTGGGGGTTGCGCGTTATTCGTAGCCATCTGAAGGTCACGGTCGGAAGGCGGTCCGCAACGAGACAGGAAGCATAAGGTGGGGTCAGCACGCATCTCCGTATAATTTTCATAGCCGTGCTTCCAAGTGCCAATGAGCAGAGACTTGTCGCATTCAGCATCCCACCACACGCAAGGTAATTGCTCCGTTACAGGAGGATATATCGGCAGGGCACTGTGGATTACGTCATATGCCAATTGTAAATTTTGATTGTTTTTTTTTGTTCTAGTTGAAAATTTTGTGCGCCAGTCAACTCAGATCGGATTGAAAAAAGTTTCTCGTCGATAAATTTTGATATTTTGAATTTTTCGTTTCGATGATTTACGGTATTCACTTAATTCTAATTAAATAAAAATCGTCACTAGCTCTAGTTTACTAAATTTTCAATTAAAGTGAGATCAGAAACAACAAAAAAATTATTTTTCTAACATTTGAAATTATTCGAATAAATTGTATGTAGTATTTCTCTAGAAAGCGTTAATTTTTTATCACGAAAATATGGAACGCCTTTTCCCTTTTGGGAATCAGTTTCCTTCAAAGTTTATAAAACAACAGCATTATTTTTATGAAGAATTAAGTGGAATATAGTAAAGTATAGTAAAATTTCAATTATTCAATAAAAAAGGAACCAACCAGTTCATTGCTTGAAGTTATCTTAAAATTTTTGTTTGAAATTATCCCTTGAATTTTATTCATAAATTTTACACCGTGTATTGAAGCAAATTATATTTCTAATGGAAGATACTTTTGTATGAGAAAAATAAGATTTGCTAAACAATCTTTCGGCCGAACTGTACGTTGAATTAGAAAAAAATTATGGTATCTCAAGCATATTAGAAAATTTGATTTAATGGTTTTCAGTTTGGTGGGTCTCAGAGGAGATTCCGTTACCCACCAAATCTTGTTGATAAAATTTGCAACAGAACCCTAACCACCAAAATAATGAAAAAAAATTGCTATTTTCACAAACGGTGATTTTTAAAGCCGCTTTATTTCAATTCAGATTATCCCTTGTACAAATTTCTCTCCCTTAATTAATTTCCAGGATTCAAACCATTTCAGGTAATCATCTGAAGTTCATAGTTACATAGTAGGCGGTCAAAGGGGGCTGTTTAGCACATAGGCCTTCAGATAGGGCCGCCGTCTCTCACTTTGTCCTTTGAGAAGCCGATCAGGCGCTTTGGCTAGAAACCTTTGATATTATTAAGCAAGCTATGAGGCCTGCTACAGTGTTTAAGCCACACTCGTGCAGGGCACTCACAGTTGGCGTCTTAGATGGCAGTGTCCGGTTACTAGTCAGATTTCGCGACTGTTTAGTTGGAGCAGTTATAGTAGTGTGACACGCACAAGGTCCATCAATATGTGCCTTTACTTGTCTCATGCCAGGTGTCTCTGCCGAGCCCGCCTTTAGATTAGACCTTTCAGAGAAGCGATAGCAACACTTTTAGCTACACCAATGATGGGCTCCGGGCCCATCAGTGAGTTAGTCGATCCCAGTCTGGCGAGTGAGTCCGTCTCGTCGTTTGCTTTGTTGCCCGAGTGACCGGACACCTAGTCGAGCTGAATCTTCCTTTTAGCCATCATTCACTGAGCAGATTGAGAAAAGATTCGCTTATTTTGGGGTTTCTTCCGCAGAAGACTGCTCTGTCCAAGCCACTCCTCCTGGAATCGTCTTTGTACCAGATGGCGATAACAAACTGACTAATAATAAGGAAATATCCGCCACGAAATGGCAACCATAACGGCGAATACCTACCGAGATGTAATTAATTCCTGACGTTTCTTAAAATTGTTTTTTCAAATGTAAACTTTCTTTTTAGACACCTTATATTATTTTTTTTTCTGTACTTCTCTCTAATTAATCTGACATTTTATCACGGTTTTTACAGTTCAATAGAATCGGCCCGAGACATTATTTAGCAAATTACATATTTTTCAAAACTCGGAAATGATCTGGTTGAAGAAAAGTTCATGTAATAAACGTTGATGTACACATTTTGGATTATACTGATTTCATAATAAATTGGTAAATAGAAGTTGGATTTTTGAAAAGTTATTATAGCTTTTCAGCCAGTCTACACCTATTCCTAGAATATATTTTGTGCTTTTAAATAAAATTTGCGTTCGTTTCAAAGATTTTTAAAAATATAATTTACTGAAGGAACTTGCGTGCTTAGAATTCGGCCTACTGTAAACTTTTCACTTTGACTACTTTAACAAAAATAACCCATCAGATTAAAAAAAAAATAAATACTGTAAATAGCAATTTAGTACACTTCAAGATGAGTTTAAATTTGTTTAAATTCATTGTAGGACTTGTGGTCAAACTTAATTCAATGCATGATACAAATTTTCTTGTTTTCATATTGAGGTTTATTAACCCTTATCTAAATAAATACTTAATTTTTAATTATGAGTATGCCTCATACGATTAGGCATGAATCTAGGTTCGATCTATTTTCTGGTAGGATATTAAGCTCCTCTCCTTCAACTGCGAGAATAAGCGTGGATGAGGTACGAAACGAATTCTTCTTTTCAGCTCACCCCATAAAATTTGTCCATCGTATTTAGGTCTGAACTGTGTGCTGGCCGCTCCATAAACCGATAACCGACTTCTGCAATGTAATATTGCAGTGCGCGACCTCACATTGGCATGAGTACAGAGTACAACAGTTATAAACAATCATGTCTACAATGCAGCATGCTGCAAATCATTCTCATCGTATTTTCTTTATGTCTATAGCTACTATAGAAGCTATATTTTTTGATATCATTTGAGAATACATGAGGGCATATTTTGATCTATATGGAACAGACCAGACTCCTATTTTTCCATTATCCCATTTGCAAAACGACCATAAGCTGCTCAAACAGCATTCCAAATTTTTACAAAAAATTCAAACCAAATCAACACGGCAACGGCTAATTTTTTTTGCTGTTTTGCAAAAAGACGTTGAGCTACGGTACGTTCTGGACCATTCGCAGATAATTTCATGGTTAGCTGCTCAAACGTCCAATTCAATGATCCTGTACAAAGCGATGATGTGCTGGGGTAAATTCTGGACCATTCGTATTATTTTAGTGGTTAGATGGTCAATTCAGATGAATCTGTGCAAAAAGACGTTGAGCTACGGTACGTTCTGGACCATTCGCAGATAATTTTATGGTTAGTTGCTCAAACGTCCAATTCACATGATCCTGGACAAAACGATGATGTGTTGGGGTAAATTTTGGACCATTCGTAAGTATTTTAGTGGTTAGATGGTCAATTCAGATGAATCTGTGCAAAAAGACGTTGAGCTACGGTACGTTCTGGACCATTCGCAGATAATTTTATGGTTAGTTGCTCAAACGTCCAATTCACATGATCCTGTACAAAGCGATGATGTGCTGGGGTAAATTCTGGACCATTTTTAGCTATTTTAGTGGTTAGTTGTTCAATTAAGATGAATCTGTAGAAAAAGACGTTGAGCTAGGGTACGTTCTGGACCATTCGCAGATAATTTTGTGGTTAGCTGCTCAAATGTCCAATTCACATGATCCTGTACAAAACGATGATGAGCTGGGGTATATTTTGGACCATTCGTAGGTATTTTAGTGGTTACATGTTCAATTCAGATGAATCTGTGCAAAAAGACGAAGAACTGGTATAAATTCTGGAACATTCGCAACAACATTCAGTGGTCGGGTTACTTTTCTGATGTCATCGTCTTACTATCTACTGACTTATAGGTTCTAACTCATATTTCTCAAAGGTATTGTTGTACTTGAGCTGCGTTTAGATGACGATTTTTTTCATGTTGTCAATTGATATAATAAAGCGACCATCATGATCAGTTGCATATCGCTTTGTAGATTTTCCACGCACATTTGCATACTTCATATTTGTTGTCGAGCAACAGCTCTGTGACTATGTCGATTTTTGCTTAAGCTAACAGAAATTAAATCCAATTATATGAAAATTTCTATTGACAAAGGCAATGAGTTCAATCTGTCATAAGTTTGTTATTCTAGTTTACGGGTATACGTATAAAATTTCCAAAATGATGAACCCCCAGGCGTTCACTATTTTGAAAATAGTCTACAAAGAAAAGTTACAATTTTGACAAACTCATATAGAAGAACATTAAATTGTCTTTCAAGCAGCATTGATTTCTTTTCTTCAACTGATGATTAGAGCTTAAGTGAAAAGTTGTTAGAGGTTTGATTTCTATTTATATTAACAAATAAATAAATGTTCCAGAATTAAGAATTTCTAGAGATGAGTATTTTCAAAAATAAGAGTATCTCGTCTATATAACTTTTTTTCAATTGAATTATGCACAAAAATCTGCCGAATGGTTTCAATTGAAGGGTAATTATAAGATATTGTGATCAATTTATTTCATGTCAAAGTATCCCCATACCATATGAATATTGGTCAGAATCAGAATATGAACCATACAACATTTTTAATTACAAGAAAAGCCTTTTTGTAAGGAAAAGTATAAGTAATCAATTTTCAAGAGAAATTTTTTCAATAATTGAAAATTATACAAGTTCAAAAGTACAATTCATCCCCAACGTACTATGAGCTTTAGAAACTAATGAACATGATTGTATAGGATTCTTTCTGATTCATAGTAGATTCTTAAATTGTTTATTATTCAATTTTTTGAAAAGTCTGTACTATATGGAAAATTCTTTTTTATCATCGCGGAAAACTGGCATTTGGGTTCTTAAAATTCTAAAGTTTAAAACTCGGTACACGGAAAACCAAAATAAAAAGAGTAACACACCCTTATTTTCGATATTAAAAAAACTGATGATTGAGAAAAACTGTCAAGACCTCATTGGAGAAAATGAAGAAATTAATTAATTAATAGTGAGCAACTGATTAATAGCAATTAGCAGGTCTTTTTATGTAATATGTACTTAATATACAGAGTGACCTTCCTTAATATGTTTAATTGTTTAACAATAATTAGTTAATTAATTATTGTGACCACGCCATTCAATCTTTGAAGATTGAGGCGAATTATTCCTATTTTTTTATAAAGCCCTATGGGTTTGGCTATTCTCATTATTTTTTTTCCACTCTACTCTATTTTTACACGCTTTAAAGTAACTTCGTCTGCATGTATGAGCCCTGTCTCAGTGAAGTTAATAAAAGGTTGTCCAACTATAATGCACGATGTTAATTGTGAGCCGCTTTTTAACGTCAAGTTTTTTGCCCAACTTAATTTGACATTTCTTTGTTTCAGTGTTTGACAACTTTAACCATGGAGAGCTACACAATTGAGCAGCGCGTTAAAATTGTTGAAGCCTTTTCGTGCGCAAATTTCAGCAAAGCGGGTCTGTAGGAAATGTGAAAACACCTGTGTATACTCGCCCCGTTCGTTCTGCGGAAAACATTACTGTTGTTCGCGATAGTGAGGCAGAAAAGCCGTCAACCTCGACTCGTCGTCGTGCCCAACAATTAAATATCTCACGAACATCACTGATGCGAATTTTGAATAAAGATTTGAATTTGCACGCTTACAAGGTTCAATTTACTCAAGAGCTGAAGTCCGCTGACCATTTCAAGCGTCGTCAATACGCCGAATGGTTGGTTGAACAGACAGAAGTGAACGGTGACTTTACAAAGAAAATCATCTTCGGCGACGAGGCACACTTTCACCTCAGTGGATTCGTTAACAAGCAGAATTGCCGCATTTGGACAAATGAGAATCCACGAGTGATTGTTTGGTGCGGTTCATGTGCTGGCGGCGTCATCGGGCCGTACTTCTTCTTCTTCGGTCAAGCAGTTACTGTGAATGGTGTTCGCTATCGCGAGATGATAACGGACTTCATTGTGGCCAGAAACTGAGGATATGGACCCGGACGATATGTGTTTCCAACAGGATGGTGCCACTTGTCACGCAGCCAACGAAACAATGGCTCTTTCAATGGTCGTGTTGTCTCACGTCGTGGCGATGTAAATTGGCCGCCACGATCATATGTGATTTGGCACCGTTGGATTTTTTTCTTTGGGGATATTTTAAAGAAAAAGTGTACGACAATAAGCCAAGAACAATTCAAGAGCTAAATGATGAGATAATTCGGCACATTAACGACATTGAACCTCAATTATGTCTCAGAGTCATTGAAAATATGGAAAATCTGATAGAGGTATGCCACCGAAGCCGTGACGAGCATTTGGCCGATATTTTGTTTCACACATAATTGTCATAGATCCTTCTATCATTATAAAAAATATTAAGATAATTCTCTGAAAACTTTTTGTTTTATTTACAATTAACATCGTGCATAAACATCGTGGTTGGACCACCCTTTACAACTCCCCAAAACATATTTATGAATTTATTTCAAAAAGGATTGGAATTTTGATCGTAACGTAACACATCACTTAATTCGTGTGACTGATTTTTTCTCAAAAAATTGATTTTATTCATCAATGTAATCTCCTTTAAAAGCAATACAATCATTCCAACGCTTCTCTAATTTCTCGATGCCGTGCTTGTATCAGGATTTGTCTTTTGCCTCAAAGTAGGCTTCAGTTTCAGCATCTTCTTCATTTGAGCTGAATTTCTTAGCAGCGAACATTTTTTTTTTAGATTAGTAAATAGTCGGTAGTCACATGGTGCCAGATATGGACTATACGGTGGCCGAGGAAGCAATTCGAAGCATAATTCGTTTAATTTTACCATCGTTGTCATCGACTTGTGAATCTGTGCAATGTCTCGGTTAAAAAGTGGTTTTTTCTTTGATATACGAGGCCGTTTTTCCTTGATTTTGATAGAGTTCAGATAACACTGCTATTGCTCAGCTAGTACAATATTTGTTTTCATCGAGAAGCAATGATAAATTAACACACGAAATTGTTTTGAATCCATTGTTTAGAAAATAACAAAAGTAGCTTCACTTAAATGGCTGTCACTTTTTTCAGACTAAACGAAATTTCATGAAATATGAAAATAGAAAACGAGAAAAAGGATTTTAAAGCGCTATAAGCGATAGCCATAATCCAAAAAAGGATAAAAACTTGAAGTAAAAAATTAGACCAAATTATGATTAAAATATTAATATAGTAATATGAATCAGTCGCCTAAGTTATATACGAGATTATATATGGGGCTAAAACTATGAAACGTGGTGTTGAGCATTTATTTTTGTTACATTATATGATTTTGATTTCAAATTTAAATATTTTACTCTCGATTAAAATTCCTATTTTTTGTTCTTCCCTGTACGCTGATCGAAAATTTAAAATTTTGACAACTGAAATACCAGTTTTTTATCATGATTTCAATTTCCTTCATTTTTTGAAACTTTATTATCAATAACACAAAATTATTGGAAAAAAATACCATTTTTTAAATTACATAAAAAGTGACGTTTTTAGAAAAGAAATTTTAAATTAATTGGCAATACCGAACGCAAACACAGTTTTAAAAAATGACAACTAGACATGTACAAAATTTTGAAGTGGGAATGGCACAACTGAATACACTGAGAAAAGTTTTCTATACGTGCACTTCCAATATATATTAGAAAATACCAAATTTATTGACATTATTACAATCGACGAATATTTGGTCTTATAACTAAGATAAGAAAGTATTTGAGCTCATTCTTTCAGTGTATTCTATTGTACTTTACAACATAGCTTGTCGAAGAAAGATCTCGCTTCTGTGTATGGTTTTTCTGGTAAAAACTCATAATATATATAATGAAAAACCACTGGGATCTAAATTTATTGAACGTTTGGGGTTGTATATCCAGTTTCTCGTTTAACTTAGATCGTGTAGAGGCACGTGTTGTTTTGAATCAAAAAAAAAATGCCCAGTGTTTTTTTCATCAAAAAGGGCGACGCAAAAAATTTAATTTTTAATGACCACCCTAATATAGCCGCTAGAAAGGCTCTGGATATTTTCAAGGAACATCTGTACCCATCCGATTTCTATATTCTAATTTTTTTGAAGCCCTAGGATAATATCTGTTATCAATATTTCGCTGGCAACTTTTGTGTTCGATATCGCAACCATGTAACAGTGATAATTAAAATCGAATTACTTGTTTCGAACAGAGTTTTCAAAACTTAATCTAAAATGTGTACGTAATCTTTATACATTTTCAAAATATCAACAAAACGAAAATTCGAACTTCAACTGACAAGAAAATATTTCAATACGTGATTCTCAGGTGACTGGAGTTTTTTAGGGACTCCCCATGACCTTGGCATCTTATATCACACAATTAATACATATTCATGAGATAATTATAATGCGTCACTTTTTATTTGAAAAAAAAATAGAGCCAAAAGTAGAATTTCAAGTAAAATAATTATGATAGTCCGATTTCATAAACATTTTACTCAATAACATCTTTATAACATAATAATTTATTAGTTTCTCGTTAAAACTAATATCTATAAAGGCGTTACGTTTCTAAACATAAAACTACTAATTTCAAGCTAAAACAAAACTAAAAATGCATCAATCTGCTTCGAAAGCTATTTATTTAAAGCGAACCCATGGCCTCTTAAAGGAACTGAATCTGTGTGATTTTTAAATCGACACTTCTAGTTTTCGTCATGCGAGACCGATAAGCAAAGGGTTTGGAACATTGTTCTCGATCATTAATTATAGAGAGCAATATTTCAAAATTTTGGGAAAATCAACTATCGGTTCAATTAAAGTGATAAATAATGCCGAAAAAAAATTTTCCACTGCCAAATTTACATATTCACACATTTATTTGATAATAAAGATAAATTCAACAATAGTTACTGTATCATTTATCTGGGGCAATTAGACCACCGATGTATGTATCTGAATTCTAGTAAGATTTACTTGAATTTTTTGTGTTTCATTTCTTAAACAGGAGTTTTCGTAAATCCAGTAAAAAACAACTCGTTTCTTATATTCTAACCCAAGAAATAATTTGCAAGAATCATCAACCGGGCAGATGGAAAGCGACAATTTCGAATGAAGATTCATGTCGTTGTTGAAGGAGATCAATATGCACCTATCAAAGTTTCCACAGCGAAAGTAATCTGCATAAAAAAGACCGATTCTCAAGCTAATATAGAAGTAGAAGTAGAAGTGCCAATTGGGTAACTTAATTCTTCGTTATGTGTTTTGTCAGTTCGATCCAACGTTAACAATCACCATTGAAAAGGTTTTACAACCCTTGCTACATGCATTTTCACCCTTCCACCTAATATTTTAACATCTATAACCAGCTGCAGGACTCGATAATAACTTCACTCGCCACCAGACAAAACAGCTTATACTTGATTACTTTCCAACAGTTATTGGCTGTTTTTAGCACTTCTTTTTGTGTGCTATCCAAGAGAGTTTGATCATTCGTCTATGTAACCGCATTTCCAATGCTTCAATGTGGTTAATTGATGACAGTTTTAAGTTCTAAGCTTCCACTCCATACAAAAGTACCGAATAAACATAGTACTGTCATATTTCTAAATTAAGGTGATCTCGGTACAGAGAAATATTTTCATTTATCCAAAATATCCTCTGGATTAATCAAAATTTGAATTAATTTTGATTTGAAACGTTATGGTACAAAAGCAGTCGAATAAATAGATGAACAAGATGTTGCTTCGTATGAACATTGGCGGGTCTATCGTAATCTGGTGAGAATAGATGGTAGAGCAGTTCCTTCTGTTACCAATTTAACCTTCCGCCAGGCGCTTAGACCACCAGGGGATAGCTAGTTGAAAAAACAATATCAATCAACAAAAAATTTAATGAATTCATTTCAAATAGGATCATATTTTTATTGCACAATATATTACGAACGATTACACCTGAACTTTTTTAACACGGTATTATTGTTCTTTGATTTTCAAAGAACCGCTGATAACGAAGACTTAGAAAAGCTTGAACGTCAATGGAGAGGTTTTTATGTCTGGCCCAACATACAACTGTTCTTTCATCAAATGTTGTGCCAGATTTTTTAAGAAAATACCACTTGGCGTTTCGGACGACAGTTGCCAACTTTCACTCATTATTCATTGAACGACTGAGATTTACTTTTGCCCTTTTGGTGCAGGAGATGCATAGCAGGTAGAAGAACTAGAGCACAAAAAGTCAGCCGAAATTTCCTATTTTCTAATAATAACGAAAACACGACGAAAGGTTCATTGATCCAGCAAAACAAAGAGAGCAGGGCTCAAAACTTGTGCCCGATAGATAAGAACTAGATAAAGACGCATATAAAGAAAAATTGAGGTGAAAACTGTATAAAATGAATTAATAATAATTATATTAATCGTAGCTATAGTAGATAACCTCACAAAAAACCGGCCTTTCCGATTAAGAATCCTTGTTTATATGTAATTAGAGGTTTATTTTATTTAGGCAATAATTAGGTACGTTCCTGCAGTATGATATGAACAACTTTGGTGCACTAGGCAGGACTTCACTATAATTTATTATGAAAACGTAACCAACAATAGCTGCTTGAACACCATAGGGAGGAAAAAAAAGAAAATCAACATTTTAAATAGTTTCACTTTCATTTCAACCACCAACTAAATACTGTATCATTATTTTTAAAATATTTTTCAACCTGATAAAACATGATGCACGATCTAAAATATGTGTTGATATGCGCACATGTTCCAAAATTTATTCAAAAATTCTCTTTTGTTATGTTACACTTTCAGAACCTCCTATAGAATAGCAAAAGATTATAGTTTTGATATATATACATATCTCCACCGTAGATTCTTTAATTTTGGAAAACTATTCAGAAAGTAATCCTACATAAGTTATGTGAAGAAATTTTACATATTACCACCAGCACTGTAGATTCATAAATTTTGAAAATATTTTCAGAAAGAAACCCTAAATTAGTTATGTGAAGAAACTCCACATATCACCACCGTAGATTTTTTAATTTTGGAAAACTATTCAGAAATAAATCCTCCATAAGTTATGTGAAGAAATTCTACATATTACCACCAGCACCGTAGATTCATAAATTTTGAAAATATTTTCAGAAAGAAACCCTAAATTAGTTATGTAAAGAAACTCTACATATCACCACCGTAGATTCTTTAATTTTGGAGAACTATTCAGAAAGAAATCCTCCATAAGTTATGTGAAGAAATTCTACATATTACCACCAGCACCGTAGATTCATAAATTTTGGAAATATTTTCAGAAAGAAATCCTCCATAAGTTATGTGAAGAAATTCTACATATTACCACCAGCACTGTAGATTCATAAATTTTGAAAATATTTTCAGAAAGAAACCCTAAATTAGTTATGTGAAGAAACTCCACATATCACCACCGTAGATTTTTTAATTTTGGAAAACTATTCAGAAATAAATCCTCCATAAGTTATGTGAAGAAATTCTACATATTACCACCAGCACCGTAGATTCATAAATTTTGAAAATATTTTCAGAAAGAAACCCTAAATTAGTTATGTAAAGAAACTCTACATATCACCACCGTAGATTCTTTAATTTTGGAGAACTATTCAGAAAGAAATCCTCCATAAGTTATGTGAAGAAATTCTACATATTA
Source organism: Diorhabda carinulata (assembly GCF_026250575.1). Classification (NCBI taxonomy): domain Eukaryota; kingdom Metazoa; phylum Arthropoda; class Insecta; order Coleoptera; family Chrysomelidae; genus Diorhabda; species Diorhabda carinulata. The sequence continues at coordinate 5,805,230 of NC_079471.1, forward strand.
CCACCAGCACCGTAGATTCATAAATTTTGGAAATATTTTCAGAAAGAAATCCTCCATAAGTTATGTGAAGCAACTCTACATATCACCACCGTAGATTTTTTAATTTTGGAAAACTATTCAGAAATAAATCCTCCATAAGTTATGTGAAGAAATTTTACATATTACCACCAGCACTGTAGAATCATAAATTTTGGAAATATTTTCAGAAAGAAACCCTAAATTAGTTATGTGAAGAAACTCTTTATATCATCACCGTAGATTCTTTAATTTTGGAAAACTATTCAGAAATAAATCCTCCATAAGTTATGTGAAGAAATTCTACATATTACCACCAGCACCGTAGATTCATAAATTTTGGAAATATTTTCAGAAAGAAACCCAAAATTAGTTTTGTCAAAAAATTCTACATATTACCACTTTAGATTCTTTAATTTTGGAAATACTTTTAGGAAGAAACCTAAAGTAGTTATGTGAAGAAACTCTACATATTACCACCGCAGATTCTTTAATTTTGGAAATTTTTTCAAGATAATGTAATAAATACAATAGGAAATTAGAAAATATCAAAAAGAAAAGAATCAAATTGATAGTACGAGTATATGCTGTAACAAAATGATTGGGTAAGATTCACCGATATCTTCTTCTAAGCAGAAGGATAAAAAAATATAATATGAAAACAAACTATAAAGAAATAATAAAAATGTTCAAGAAAGCACATGTTACAAAAAATAAGCTCCAAATAGACAGTAAAGAAATTGCTTAAAATTGGAAATCTACAAAAAAATATTGAATAATCTAAAATGTAACAAAACTAAATTGAATCTTAAGAAAACTCTAGGTAAAGATAATATCTATGAAACTGGCGATTTCCGAACTAACTGAATTAAATCCACTTTTTTATCTTCCCGGAAGAAGCTTAGTCTTAGACTTAGTGAATATATATTATATATGCTTCATAAAGTCTTTTGGCAGTCGAATGTTAATCGGCATACGGGTTATTTTTTACTTGGTCTTCCAACCCTTCACTTTACCTGTATTTTCTTCATTTGTAATAAGTAAAATTTTGTCTTTTCATATGTATTATATGGGAAATTCCCAACTTAAAACTACAGAAGAATTATTTTGAATATAATTGCAAAAATGTATTTCTTAATTCCAGTTATTCAGAGATAATTTTTTTGGTGTAGATAAACAGTAAAAAAAGATCTAAACTAATTGTCTCATGTCAAAATCCGTTAGTTGAATTTTCCCAAAATTAAAAAAATAATATCAGAAATCAAAACGATTTCGGTATATATTTCTAAAAATTAATTATATAATTAATAACGATATACATCAGTAGAATAAAAAAATGTTCCAATATTCAATAATTGAGCCGATCTTTACAAATTACCTGTAGATTAACCAAATCCTAAACGTATTTTGTATTAAATAGGAAGTGAATATTCCAAAGATGCGAAGATCATTTCGAAGTCCTTATAGAATAAAAATAATGCTTTGATTTTTTTTGTAGCAGTATTTTTTCAATGTTATTTTATCTAAAAGAGAATTTGGTATCAAGTGCCATACCGTCACTTCTCAGTGTTTTGGGGTTGGGAACCAATTTATTGGATGTTTTTTATTATTAGTGTTAATAACAAAATGTATGGTTAAAAAAAAGCAATGAAGCTGTGACATGTGATATGTAAAAAGGTACAAACACAACCTTACTCGTTTTGACATCCAAACAATCGGTGGTTAAGAAAAAACAATTTAAACAGCAATACGTGCATTTAAACTAGACCAAGCAAAATAAAATATATAAAATTTAACAAGCAAAACACTAGTGAAAACATTTATAGAAAAATGTGATATTTAAACACACAAAAAAATTAAGTTCATTTAAAAGGAACATCAAACATTCGACATTATAAATGGAAATACGTATACATAAAAAATATAGTATGGTAGTAGATTTGAACATATATATTTTTTTCAATATTTGTACATTTATAATTTTCGTATTTCTATTGCTTATAACGCTACAAATTGCACCCTGTTTACATGTAATTTTAATAAATTTGAAATGCATAATTAATAACCGCCCCATATGCAACCGTTTTGAAACAAAGGTTGCAAATCAGTTGGTTTTGCAACGTATAACAGCAGGGAGCCGCACACGAAGTGACTCGAACGAAACTAGTTTGCAATCGGTTGTGCTGGTGACCCAGGGTTCCCAACTTAAGGGTCTTTCCCTCAAATTAAGGGAGAACAGATGTAGGATGAGATGTTTTTAGGGATTTCTATTGTAAATAATAATTAACTAAGACTGTTTTAATGGATTTAAGGAGTTATTTGATATTTTTTTTTCAAGTCTAAACCCCAAGGTTGACAGCCCTAGTTACACCTACGGCGTCGGCGTTTGTGTACCGTTCTAACTATCCTTGTTTTAGACGTTTCCATCTGGGTTCCCAACTCAGGGGTTTCCCCTCTAAGTTTAGGGGGATAAATGTGGGATGGGATGTTTTAGGGGCAATATATCTTTAGTGATTTTTAAAATTTCAAATATCAATATATAACATTGTAAAGAATAAGTTGCGTAACATAATATCGATGGAAATGTTACAAAATATGATTATGGTTCGATCCACTCTACAACTGAATGGTGGATAATGAACAACATTTAAACCATCCGCAAAAATGTTAAAATTATTTTAAAAAATCAGAATATTAAGAAAATAATTTGTTACTTTAAGTTTTTGATAATTTATGAATAAAGAATTTAAAAAAATAATGTCGAATTAAATTATTTATTGATTGATTTTATTTGTTTAATAATATTTAATTATCTTCAATTATTTATTTTACAAATGATATAATTTTTTAGGGAGAATCTCTAATATTTGTGGGGATTTTAGGAGGTTTTGATAGTGGCTTTAGGGAGATGAATTTTTGAGAGTTGGGTGTACTGAGGTGACCATGATTCCACGTTGCATGTGTTGTTTTATTTGATTATCCCATGTTTATTATGTTTGTTCAATAAGAGTTATCAAGAACTAAACCTCAAAATTGTGCTGCTACCAACAGTCTACAGTTCACATTTTGAGTTAGATTTGGATGGATCCAAAATTCTTTCTGAATTCCCTCTATATTCTGCGGTATTGATAATAATAATCAATAACGCCTTCCTCATTCTGATTACATAGAAAAATTAAGTTCAGCTGCTGCACCAACTGTTGCAAGATCAACTGGTTTGCTACTTTTTTTCGACACAGTTACTTCGTCGTGGGCGGTCGGCCTTAAAATACCAAAAACAGTTTATAGTTATCACTGTACTTCACAAATGTCTATTTCTACCCTTATATTTTAATTAATTACTACCACTTAAATGAAATTCATTGTGGTACAAGTTTATGATCAGCTTTTGATAATATTTGGACATGACCACTTGACGTATCTGAAATTTATCAATTTTGACAAATTGTAGCAAAAGTTTACCGATTCAAATTCAATTTGTACTTTTTTTAGAAACAAATCTGTGAAAATACCCGATAGTGAAACCAAACAACAAAAGCCGTTAATAATTTGTAAATATTCATTCATTTTGGAAACAAATGTTACATAACTATGGTCAACTTTAAACTAAAAAAACAACAGTTTAAAAAAAATTACACAGCTTTTTATTCAAGTTTCATTAAAGAATTTTTGACTAATACATGTGTATTCCATCAACATTTAATTAATCTAAAAGTTTTAACTAGTGTATTGCATATTTTATTCAATAAGTTATTTAAATAATTCTCACTTGGTCTAAGTTGTGTTAAAAAGACACTCACTTGTCCGGTTGCAAAAGAGTCAGGATATATTTGTTGAAACAGTAACCAATGTAAAAAATTTTAATCGGTAAATCGGCAATTCAACTAAGCAACTAGCATGACTTCGAAGCAGAATCATGCATGTAACTGTTAAAAAAAGTCAAAAAGCGGAGGGCTCCCAACGATTTAAAAAAAAAACGATAAATGCCAATATTACAGGAAACCTTTATTATTTAATTTAGTATATTAATACATATATAAGCGGTTCGTTAGAATAAGAAAATTTCAAAAATAAACCAAGTACATAAATCTGGTTGGAAATTTTTATAAATAAATTTAATGTCAAATAGTTATTGGTTTACTAGACCAGGGTAAAAGCCTATAAAGATAATAAAATAGTGAAAAAAAAATGATAATAGTAGGATGAAATCTATTGGAAAAGGAGGAGAATATGATAAAAATTAAAGGAAAAATAATTTACGGGTGATCTGAGGTCGGGAAGGGGTTAGGTTTTTAAGGGTAAGTGAAAAAAAATGTTTTTTGTAAAAGAAATAAGAAATCAAAAACTCGGTTCATTTAATTTTCCACATAAATTTTGAGGTTATGTGTGAAAAGTGTGATTACAAAAGTTGTAGATCTTCTTATAACCTACAACTTTGCTATTCGACTTTTTTCCATAGGACTTGTAGTTTTGTCGGAAATCGAGATAAATCGTTTTTTACCCTTAAAAACTTCCCTTCCAGACCTCAGACCCCATAAATTATTTTTCTTCAATTATTATTGTATTCTCCTCCTTTTCCAATAAGTTTCATCCTACTTTACTTATTATCTTTTTTTCACTATTTATTATTTTTTAAGGCTTTCAAAGGCTTGTAACGTGACCACTTGTAAATATTTACCATTTAATTAAAAAAAAACAAGAAACCAAAAATTGATTCTTCTTTATCATTATCAAAGGTCCAATTGTTAGTAGACTACTTTTCATGATAAAATTCAACCTATCACCAAGTGTTCCAAAAATTATACAGCGGATTTAAAATTATATAATTAAATAAAGGAAATGGGTTCTTTTGAAAAAATTTTTGATCGCCAAAATAAATACAGTACCCAGCAAAATTAACGCAAGTAATTGACTAAAATTTTGTTGTAGCATCATAAGTCTACCTAAGATAAATACTTTCTGCTTCTGCGCAAAAAATTAAGTTTGATAAATGCAAGAAATTGTTTAATTTGACATAATCTAACGTTATAACTCAAATAAAACTTTAAAATGAACCCCAACGTTCGTCAAAATCATAATATTACCCCAGAAATATGTGTTGCAACTGTGCTTAAGAAGGCTTTTCACAAATTGTATGTAGTGCAATTGAGAATTTTTTAAGAGATGACAAGAAACCAAGGGGGCAATAGGTGTGTAACTAATGCAAATCAGGACCCATTTTTGTTACAACTACTTCACTTCACTAAGGCGAAACGCGAATTGGGCACGTATAGCACGTGTGAGGTGACGCTGCACAGCACGTAATTTTGTAATTTACAATATTAAATACATTGCCGCAAATTGAAGACGCAGCGCGACCTGACACGACACGCGCGAACTCAAAGACGTGTCCCGCTGTAGTTCAGACACACACAGTTTGCTGTGCCACACTTGTGGGCGACTAGCAAGTTTTCCTTATTTTTTTATGAAAAAATGACTGAAGAAAATATAATAGAGACTACATTTGGAATTTGAAAACTTCCATTGGTCGAATGTAAGGATGAGTAGATATTTTGCTTATTTGATCAGTTTCAGAATCCAGAAAAGAGAGCTAAATATTTGTGAAAAGCTGCATACAATCAAGGTATGCATTTGGTGGTGGTTGAATACTAATAAACAAGGGAGGAATTAATACTGAAAGCTACATTGTCATCGAACAAAGTTATCTGAACGATCACAGTAGCACAAGTCGTACCTTTTACTGTTTTAGTAGAAGAAAAATTTTTCATGCATGTCGATGCTCTGCCATATATAGTAAGAATCGTCTAAAATTACCTCAAAGAGGGTGAAATCCAAACAATATGACCAACCCGGAACCTCTTTGGAAATTAATTAATAATATAATACAAGCTTTATGGAATCTACATGAACTAACTAATTGAAATATATTATACTTTTAACAAAAATGAAAACGACAATGAGATTTGAAACATGGTATTTTCCAAACTCTTTTTTGTACATTTTTTATTGACAATATTCATTTTTTTACAATAGTATCATTAAATTTTTAATTCCATCTCCATATATAATAAATATATAAAATAAGAATCAAACTTATGCATTAATTTTGCTGGGGAATATAAAATTGTTATCAAAAAGACATCAAAAGAAATCTAACATACAAACTAGCAGATTTCAATTAATAATTTCAAATATTTCGTAATACACAGGATGTCACAAGTATAAAGTGACAAAAGTCATTAATTTTAACAATTATTCTCTACTGATTTCATTTACCGAATAATAAGATTTAATAATGCTTTTATAATTAAATTTTTTTTTTTAAATTCATAATTATATTTACAAAATTTTCGTTTTCTTTTCATGCGATTATAAAATAATTATTTTAAAGTGAATATTTCAAATTATAATAAACCATATATTTAATACTATATTAGTTGAAACTTGACAAAATTTCTCTTCAATCAACTGATTTATTCAAAACTAATAAAGATTCCAATATTAGTTAAAACACTTTAAACACATGTATTGTTTATTAGCTGAGAGGTTAGTAATTTTCTTAAATTGACGAACCGTGTTAATACACAAAAATATTTGAACAGGGGTTCCTGGAAATTGACTTATATGTTATCTTACAAAAATCTTACCTTTTGGTGATAAATAAAACAAGAAAAACAGCTTCGATAAAACGGAATTGGGGAGTTTCAAAAACAGTTAATAAGAAACATTTATGAAACAAAAAATGTTGAACTTACCTTGCATGCACACCATCTGCAATATGCTGAACTAAATCGCCAATTATTTCGTGTTTGATATAATACAACATCCTTACACGAAGCAGCACTCTACAAGTAAAACAAGAGACAGTTAACATCTTCAATGTAAATCAAATGATAAACTAAACAATATTGTTAAATTCAGTATTGTTTGAGAATAGTTTTGTTTTCATCAAATACCTACGTATTCTCTAAATTAGCATGATATTCATCATTGAGTGTTTTATTATTCAAACAAATGTCAATAAACAAAAATAGATGGCAATAAAAGAATGCAATGAACATCTAGGATCCATTATTATTATAATCGAACCACTAAGGGCACTTTCACTGAAGACACAGTCATATTAGGAAGCAACGAAAGTCCAGCTTCAAGGATTCTGCATATACGTTTAAATGACATCCAAACGTGGCTGAGCAAAAGGAAAATCCGCCCAAATGACTTTCAATCTAAGAAAAGACCAGTGCCCACCTTATTATATGCACAATGTACAAATACCACAAGATGCTGACATGAAATACTTTGGCAGCACCTAGGCACAAAGATCATATGGAAAGACCATATCATTAAAAAACGCAAACAAATTGACCTGAAAGTAAAATTGTTAACTGGCTAATTGGTAAAAAAATCAAATTAACACACAAAAACTCCTAGTCTAAAACTACAATAAGTCTATATGGAATCGAGCTCTGGGGTTGTGCAAATAAATCAAATATAGGCTCCTACAGAAAATATTTCCAAAATATTTTGGATGATAGCTAATGTACCCTACATAAAGACATTAACATCAATTTTATCAAAGATGTCATAAAGGAACGAAGCACGAATTATCATGAACAATTGGCTAACCATGAAAAGACGTTACTCCATCCACTTATCCACAAGACAGTAGAAGAGTAAAAGTAAACCGGCCAGCAGACCTACAAAAACGTAAGGGTAAAAAGGATTTGTCGATGGAGAATACCTCATCGCACCATATTAGAGCTCATATACTCTGAAACCATCCCATTAGCTTAAATAACTGAATATGTTTTGATGGTTTATAAAGTAAAAAATAGATGGAAAGATTAATAATTGAAATTAACTTCTTAAACTATTCAAATCTACAATTATACTATTAAACGTGGTGTAAATAATTGATAGACTTACTTGTTAGCATGCCTGCCTAAATGCTTCTTATAATTGCTCTCCAAAAATATGTCACCATCATACTTTTCATGTTTACTCCAATGATTAGGATCAGTAATAGCGGGATGTCTAAGATCTTTGGTTAAAATTCCCTTATCCTTCTTTTTATGCTTGTTTCTGATACCTCTAGGCACAGGATCTTTTAGGCCGTGATGATTCTTAGATATTTTCTGTTCGCCATTTTCAGATGGCGCTATCAAATCCCAAATAAAACTACGAATTTTCTCATCGCCTCGGTAAAATCGCAGACAATACAATAACTAAAAGTAGATTAATGTTTGTAATTATGAATATGATAAACTATTTAAGTAGCATAAAATGTTTATTAACAGATAAAGTAGAAAATAAAATACAGGGAACAAAATAAAATATTTACATGCTGATCAGACAAGATCTGAAGTGAGTACAAATTTAACGTATGGGCAATTGATAATGTAAATCTATACAAACGGTCTATTTAAAGGAATGAAACATGTAAATTCGAGTCTTACATTCAATGAAATATTCTGTATAGAATCTATGTGTAATTATCGAAGTTTCTAATAAACTTATAAATGAAGAATCGAATTATAAAAATTATCCTTATAAATCGTTTTAATTTTAGGTCTCTTTTGATAGAAAATGGAAATTGAAAACATAAATCAAAAAGCAATTCTTATAAAAAACTTTGATTCACAATCGAAATCAAATAAAATAATAAAATTAATTTTTTTGATGTCACATTATACAAAATTAGCAATGACAATCATAAAAACAAAAAATATCAGTGATTATAATTTTATCTGATAGTTATCCAACTATCAGATCATGAATTTAGATGCTTAGCTATTCAATAAAAAAAACTGCATTAAAAAAATAATTATCCTGGAAAATGATAAATAATATCTTCAAGAAAAGTACGAACATATACTATAATCAATTAAGAAACAAAACAGAAAGTAAACATCAAAACATAAAACATTATTCCTTAGCATATGTATAAGGAGTTTCCCAACAATTATTTCAATAAATATGATATTAGTATAAATCATAAAGGAGATAAGACATTATCAAAATTTTGTAAGTGTATCATAAATGTAAAGTCGCATTTTGGTTAAGAGCGATACATCAATTTTTACCTGTTGTTCAACATAATTTTCTATCAAAAGAGACCTAAAATCAAGACGATTTATCAAGAAAAACATAATGTTAATCGACATGGTTTTGAAAAACCCCAAAAAAAAACGAATTAAAAGCAATAATAATCTGATTTTTTGGTAAATTACCTGAAAGAGGTGAATTATTGGAATTAATTTTTTTCAAACTGTATTTGACATTTGTTTTTTCAAATAAATATTTCAATTCGATAAATTATCGTTTTATCATTTCTAAAAAAATGAAGTAGAAATTCAATGGATCAGTTGAGGTTCTACAGTGGAACAGTTGACTTTCTATTGAAGTATGTACTGGTATATCGGAATCAAAATATAATTCATTGATATTCCTATGTTCCTTACATGATTTATTTTAATATACATATAAAAACTTTCGGTGAAATATTTTACTTGGGTCCACACATTATTGTATTATCACTAAATATAAATTAATAGTGCAAGTTAATAAATTGGTATATCTATAAATAAATGAGTTTGAATAATACGTACAATTACTCTAGCGCAGTCTTCAATGTCTGTTTCCTTCCATCCCTTTCGTAACTGAGAATGTACTAAAATTTCAGTCCATCTACCCCATCCGAACGTAAGCAAACCTCTCTCTACCATAAAACATTCTCTTCTCGCCCAACTTCCGTATACAATATCTCCTCTTGGTTCTCCTTCCCTAGGAATGTAATCGTCTGGACGATACTTTCTTTTCCTCAATTTCTTTTTGGTTCTCAATCCACCTAGACCTTCGTTTTCGGGATCCGAATCTGATGAACTTTCCAATTCAGACATATCTATGGCACTTTCGTCATGTCCATATCGTTTAATTTGAGTCCTTCTTCGAGGTTCCGATATTACTAAATCTTCATTTTCGTCTTTTTCCGTTGTATCAATTTCTGCTTTTTTGGCCCATTTATTCCAGAAATCTGGATCGTCTATAGCTATATCTGACCTATTAGCACTAGATGCAAAACTAGCTTTAGAAAAAGTGGATCCCTTTTCAGACTCCATTGTAATAACTTGGGTTCTTCTAGCAAGAATAACATCAATATCTTCTTCACAAAATTTATCTCCATCGTCTTCGTCGAGTAATGCACCATAAGCACCTTTCTTCAATAAATCTTCTATTTCTTTTTTACTCAATTGTCTATTACCGGCATCTTTACCTCCTTGGGAAGTATTCATGCTTTGTAGAATGGCTTTATCGAGTCCTAATTTTAGGGAAGCCTTGTCAAACATTTCTCTTTCATAGGTGTTTCTACATAACAACCTATATATCTTTACCATTTTCTGTTGACCAATACGGTGACATCTAGCTTGGGCCTGTAAATCATTTTGCGGATTCCAATCACTATCATAAATAATAACAGTGTCCGCTGCTGTTAGATTAATACCTAAGCCACCAGCTTTTGTACATAAAAGAAATACAAATCTGTCTGAATCTGGCCTGGAGAATCTATCAATAGCTGCCTGACGTAAGTTGCCTCTAATTCTACCGTCAATTCGTTCGAATGGATATTTTTTGTACATCAAATAGTCTTCCAATATATCAAGACATTTAACCATTTGACTGAAAATAAGGACTCTGTGCCCGTTAGCTTTAAGTTTCGGTAATAATTTATCAATAAGCACCATTTTACCACTAGATTGTATTAGTGCTTTATAGTATGCATCCGAATCTTCTCCACATTGATTTTTATAGTCATACTGAATCTGTTCTTCTGCTCCATTCAATAAATACGGGTGTATACAGCATTTTCTCAGTTCCATCATAGTATTCATAAGATTTGGAATGTTTGCATGGGTAGTACCTTTGGATAAAAATGAAAAATTTCTTTCCAATATCCCTCTATAATATTTCTTCTGAATATTGGTCAGTTCTACTTCAACAACAGTTTCTTCTTTCGGAGCCAACGACTTTTCTACATCTTCCTTCAACCGTCTAAGCATCATGGGTTTTAGTAGAATTTGTAATTTTTGTACTTCTTGTTCAGTTTTCAATTGTCCAAATTCGCTAATAAAAGTCTCGTTATTACTGAACTGTGTTGGTTCCAAGAAGTTTAATAACGAAAATAACTCGTTCACGTTGTTTTGTAGTGGTGTACCAGAAAGTAAAACTCTATGTTCCAATGTCAACTGTCGTAAACCTTCTAATAATTTGCAATTCCTATTTTTTAACCTATGAGCTTCGTCAATGACACATATTCTCCAATTGAAACCTTTTAAATCAGCAAAATCCGTAACGATGATTTCAAAAGTAGTTATTAAAATATTAAATTTAGTTATTTCTTTAATAAACTGCCCCTTTTCATTTTTGTGGTACATTTCGTATTCTTGTAACATGTTTCTACTTGTTGCCGATCCATGGTAAACTATAACATTCATATCCGTCCAGCTTTCAATCTCTCTTTGCCAATTGGGTATAGTGGATAAAGGTGCGATAACCAAAAAAGGTCCTCTCACTCCCCAATCGCCAACTGCATGTAAAAATGTCAAGCTTTGAATTGTTTTACCCAGACCCATTTCATCTGCAAGTATACAATTTCTTCCGTTAAACCAAGAAAAGAGGAGCCAATTAAGACCTTCCAATTGATATTCACGTAAACTATTTCCACCTTTATAAATGGGAGATTTTTCTAGTTTTGTCCATTGGTCTGGGGTAGGTCGTTTTTTAACTTTCCAAGTATCTTTTGGAGGAATTTTATTGAATCTCTCATATTGTTGAATTTTAATTGGATCGACATCTTCTTCAAGTTCCCAGGTACAGTCTTCGTATTGTAAAGCTCGCCATTTAACCAAATAATGTTTCACAACTTCACCAGTTGTTGAGTCAGTGTGCTCAGAAAGATCTAATACTCTATCAACTTCAACATAATCAGGATTAAATGGTTCTTCTTCTAAATTTTCGAATATATTCATTTGTTGCGCTTGCTTTTGTCGGAACCTTTTAATCTTATTGGCAATCCTTCTATCACCTTTATAAAGTTCATCTTCTGTTTTCCATTCACAATGTAAATATGAAAAATTTCTGTATTTGACAAAATATTCCTCAACATCTTCCATTTCATCATCATCATTATCATCATTAGATACTTTCGTTTCAGGTTTGTGATTTTCTAGTGATGCAGTTTGCTGATCCTCCTCATCATCAGAGAATTCTTTTTTCTCTTCATCAGTATTACCTACTTTTACCTCTTTCTTTGATTCGTCTATTGGAGATTCCTTTTTCTTCTTTCTTCTAGTCATTCTAGCACTTAAAACATACTGCACAACCATAGAATCCTCCTCTGTTGGATTAACATATACATAATTCATTTGATTTTTGGCGTCTGTGTTGGAATTGCCGTCTTCGGCTACTAAAGGTGGCGGTGGCGTTTCGACGGGAGGTGGCGGTGCAGTGACAATTGGAGGAGTGGCAGGTACTGGAGGTTTCCTACTTCGAGTTGGGGTTGGAGGCGCATCGTCATCAGAAAATCTAAGCATCACGTCATCAATATATTTTTTACGCTGAGTGTTTCTGGCAGATCTTCGTTTAGAAGAGCTCTCACCGTCGTCAGGCGGTGACGGCGGAGGAGTTGAGATCATATCCTCATTTTCTCCATCAGATTCGGGAACAATAGTACCCCTACGTTTGCGGCCTGTACCTGTGCCGCGTTTAGATCTTTTACTTACTACTGATTTTGTTCGCGGTTGTTGCGATTTTGCTTTTTTACTTCGTTTGGGTAATTCGACTAATTCTGGACTTGGCTCATCATCAAAATTATATTCATCTTTTTTGTCATCATTTTCAATTGACGTACTACCTTCGGCGGGTGTTTGTGAATCAGCCTGCATTTCTTCAGGTTTTTCAATAGTTGTAGTATCTGAAGGTACCGAACTCTCTGGAAGTGTTTGGGAATCTGGATCGTCTGATTTAGATTCAAAAGGAACAGCAGCTTCTGCTTCTGCTTCAGATGTTTTTGAGGGAGATATTTCTTCGATACTTTCAGATGATTTATTGAAAGATTCGTCAGTGGCACTTTCCTCTGAATCACCTGTTTTTTTCTTTCTTACATATTTGCGTTTTAGTCTAGGCTCTTTAGGATCTTTTGATTCCCTTTTCTTTCTTTCCTTTGGTATCTTCGGTTCCTTTGGAGATTTCGGTGGTTTAGGTTCCTTGGGATCTTTCATATCTTTCGGTTTATTGGATGATCGTGGTTTTCTCCCTTTTTTTTTCTTTTCGGGTTCAATTTCTGTTCCAAAATCCGTAAATTCAGACATTTCGTTGGAAGGAATGCTTAAACCTGCACCAGGTGTGACAAAGTCTTCAGATACAGGTAATTGCTGAGGAGACTGTGTTATTATGGGCATTACTGTATTTACAGGGGGAACAACCACTTGATTTTGTTCAAGAAGTTTTTCTCCCTTTTTAACTCGAGGTTTTCTTGGTTTTGGTGGACCCTTTCCTCTGCCTCTGCCTGTTGTACTCGATACCTGAGGGCTATCTATCATTTGTGAATTGAACATAGGACTTTGAAGAATGCATTGCGAACCACCATTACATTGATCACTTGCTTCGTGTTGACTAAGAAGATTCAATCTCTCTTGAAGAAAAGTAATTTTTTCTTGATGTTCTGGTCCAGGTGGCATACAGTACATTTCTTGCAACTGCTGTTGTAGCGCTGCCCGTTCTTGATGATGACTGATTGGCGTTTGATAACCGGGAATGTCTTGTCCAGGCATCATACCTCCCATACTACTCATCATTCCTGTCATTCCCATAGGCATTCCGGAATGAGACATTGGCATACCATGTGGCGTAATTCTCGGAGGTATACCTCGGTTTGCCGCACCAATTGGCACACCATTTGGATTCATCATTTGATTGGTTTGATCAAACATACCAGGTTTATTATTTGATGGTATATTAGCCACATTCGCATGCTGAGGTATATTTGCATTTGCCATTTGATGAGGTATCTGAGGATGTTGTGACATAGGCGTAGACGGCGGTGTCTGAATTCTTTGTGAACCTACCATCATAGGCATATTCGACTGCACTGGCGAAGGAGACTGGATACATTGAACAGTATTTTGATTAGCGACACTGGTCGGTGCAGACATATTTTGATTCGATAATTGATTTGTGTTATTCTGTAGTTGCATGGTATTTTGACCTGGTGCTGTTGGTAAATTGCCAGGTATTGAAATTGATATGGGGTTACTTTGAACACTAATCGGTGGATTCTGATTCGATATAGGAATATTAGGTTGATTTCCTATATTAGGTATACTTTGACTCAACATAACTGGAGTATTCGACGGATTTTGGCTTGGTGCACTTGAAGGTGTATTAACAGCAATATTATTCTCAGTTTCAGGTGGAATTTGTTGTCCGACATTTTGTAAAGATCCGTTTTGTGCTGGAATAGGACTATCTGTACGAATCATGCTATTTGAAGTAAAAATACTAGGTAAGTTATTTTGATTGTTTTGGATCGAACCACTAACTGGGGGTGGACTAGATAAACTATTATTGTTACTAGAAACACTCTGTTCAGTTATATTCACTTGATTCTGTGTGTTGTTACTAGGAGATTGTTGTTGATTCTGATTTTGTATGCTACTAAGATGCTGAGAAATTTTCGGTAGTACCTGCGAAGTAATCATTTGATTTGAATGGACACTTGGCATGGTGGTGGATGATTCTTTGTTAGTAGTCTGTATTGAAGAATGCGATTGTGTTGGCGAAGGGGTTGAAACATTATAATTAACACTATACATTGGTGTCCGACTATCTCTTTGATTACATACGGCACTAGATGGCAGAGGCATTGAACTCTGACTATTTGAGATAGGCGATTGCAGTCTTGGAGAATGAATCGAACTATGATCAGACTTATTAGATTCTGGTAAAGATTCTTGAGATACTGAGTTATCTTGACTAAATATAGATGCATTCGATTGTACCAAGTCATCCATTTTATTACTTTTTGGAGTACCAGGTTGACTAGGATAACCCGTCATACTCGAGACGCAGTTAAAATCTGTAAAATTATTCTGACTACTTTGACTTGGAGTTTGTTGCTGTGAAGTTGAACTGGTATTACTCGATTCATCAATTTGTTTAACAGATTCGCTATTAGAGGGAAGACTAGTATCTTGAGTGTTGGTTATATTGTCATCTGTAGTTGATGTAGGAGTAGGTGTTGGCGGATGAGACGGAACAGAAGGTACTGATGTAGGTACATTAACTTCAGTGTTTGTCGTACTACTGGGCATTTTGTCAGGTATACTTGTAGTAGGTGATTGTACGGAGGTAAATTCATTTTGACTACTAACAGGAATGCTTTGTGATACTGATGATTCCTTTTCTCTAATTGTCATTTCCATTAAATTCGTACTATTACTATTATTAATATCACTCCTAATTTCATCATTGCCAAAACTTACATTGATATTGGGTGCTGGTGGCATTTGGGTATTTGGCAAACTAGAAGGCGGTAAAGACTGAGAAGGAGGAATTGATTGGCTGGTCGGTACTGGATTTTGATCCATCATATTTAACGAACCATTTAAACTAGATAAATGTGTAACTTGTCGAGACTGTACTGGAGGCCACTGCTGTTCACTTAAGGGATTTCTCATTCCCATTGCAGGGCTTAGAGGGTTTTGAGAACTTTGGGGAGGTCCTAACGAAGCTCTCGATTGATAAGTAGGATATTCAGATGAATTTGTACTAGAAGGTGGCATGACCATCTGTTCGAGAGCTTGTAGAGTACTTTGTTGTGAATATGCTGGTATTGGCGCAGGAGATGGTGCTGAAACCTTTGGTGCTATGTTAGCTGCAGGCCTAGGACTCAGAGTAGTTTGTTGCATTGGAGTTGGATGTGGAGACATATTCGGTTTCGCCGGAGACATACTTGGTCGCGGCGACATTTGAGATGTGGGCGTAGGTCTTGGTGACATTTGTGACCTAGGTGACATCTGAGGAGACAATTGAGGAAATGGTGCTCGATACTGAGGACTTACATTACCCATCGGACCAGCAGAATGCTTTGATTGGAATTGTTGTTGGCTAGGTGGTACTTCCATTGCTCTCTGCATGGATTGCATACTTTGGTGGCTTTGATTGTATCCTATATTAGGAGGATGCGCCATAGGATTAGATGGCTGTGATTGTTGTGGTGAAGGATGAGTCTGTGCTGGTGAATGACCTACTGAATGAGGTGTCTGTCCCATATGGCCCGCAGTTGGTGTTGCATGCGACAAACTTTGATTATGACTCATCTGAGCATATTGCTGAGTTTGCGAAACAGACGTCATATCCATTTGGTGGTGTGGTTGTGGGTATTGGTGATGATGTGGTAATCGCTGGTGCATATATCCGGCATAGCTTTGACTTGCTGCTGATGTAGGATATCCTGATGCAGCTTGCGGATAATGTGGCGTGTGTCTTTGTTGCATTTGATACGAGGTTTGATGTGGTTGTTGCATCATTGGATGTTGGCCGCCAGTAGGAAATTGCTGTTTCGGTTCTTGTTGGTGAGGGTAACCTGTCATTGACTGCTGCCTATACTGACTCATCTGACTATACCTATGCATGCTTGGATAACCAGCAGCGGCCGCTGCTGCGTTATGACTCCAACCCGCGGCCGCAGCTGCTTGCATATTGCTAGTGTCACCCATAGCGCCTACCTAGACGGAAGGTAATTCAAAAATCAGATATTTAAAAATAGTCTAATAATCTGTAAACAAATAGTTTCGAACGAAATGAGTCAGACAAAGTAATGTTTTTTTTTTTATTTCTAGAAATAAATATCTTGACGATTTTTCTACAACTTTTAAACAGAAGGAATTTTGAAAGAAAATTCAAATTTCTATATTGTTCTGTGATTACTGTCTTAAATCTGAACTCCATATTGCAAATAAAATTAATCATTGTCCTATTGTCTAAAGCTTTCAATTTCTATGGAAGCTTGAAATTATTTTTTTCCAATTTAGAACCAATATAGAAATAAGGTAATTAGAAGGAGAATAAAACCAATATTGAAACCACCATTGAGGCATTAGGTCCTTATAATTATCAAAATTTTGAAGAAATGTAATGGAAATATAAAACTAAGCAGAAATATTCCAATATGCACTGGCCACTATAATGATATGTAAAATAGAGATTTATTATTAAAAAACATAAATATTTTTTTAAAATCCGTCTTAATGATCGAATATTTAATAAAAAAAAAAACAATAGTATATTAGACTAAAATCAATTTAATGCATATTACTGTTGATTATCAATGTAATAAGAATATTTTGTTTACCTGCACATCTGGCATAGAGTACATATTGTCAGTCTGATAGGGATACTGAGCAGATGATGCTCCACTAGGCGGCCTTACTGCCATTTGACGTTGGTGTTGATATGCCGCTCCCGGAGGCGGTCCCATAGGTCTATCAGTACCATATCCTTGAGCATACATGCTCTGGGCGTTTGGATCCATATGATTGAAATCCGGTCCACCGAAAGTCGCCAATTTCTGTAGGGGTGTCTCTTGTGAGTATATCGGCTGTTGCTGTTGAGCTAAAAAAAGTTAATAAAGGGACTATAATCCACCATCTCTTATTTTCAAGTTTAGGAATGGAGAAGAGGTGATAAAACCATGTTTCACTTCCAAATTAATTATTAAGTTTCTTATATTATTAACCATGATTATGAAGTGCAATACACTTTGGTTTATTTGATACATTAATAAATTTTTTTTTCAAATTTACCTGTAGGATAGGGGTTGGTAGCATTCCTTGGTGCGCCAGTCACCGGCGCCGGATCAAAACCACTACCCCCAGCACCTCCTCCCCCAGTACCACCACCGAGTTCTGGCAGGCCTTCCAACATTCCGGTACCATCTTCCCCGAACAAGTCGTAAGAGTCCATCGCTTTAAGCGGCACATATCTTCGCTTCGTCTTTATTGCTCATCTCACTACAGCATCTCTGAAACATTAATAAACAATTAATAAAACCTGTACTTTGTAAAAAATTTGAACATGTCAGTCAAAATCTCAAGTTTATCTGGTCTATTAACCAAAAATTTTGTAGTCAAAGGTGACAAATATATTTGCAAAAGTAAGTTATTAAAATGCTACAATCATTTTTTCACCTAGTACAAATCTTAATAAGCTTCTGATCCTTTGTTAACGCCTTTCGATACATTAGAAACAAGATACTACACCATGAGATCAGATTACATCAGAAATATTACTTCCTTCGACTGATTATAAAAGTAGTATATCTATCTTCTTATACTAACCTATTTTATATCACTATAAATGTGTATAACGAATCGCCAATGCAAGACAGCACTTTTTACAAACAATATTTTACAATGTAGGGTATAGCTCTACAGGGGTCCCGGCTCTCATTGTGTTTATGTCTACCTCCCCGATGCCTAGACAGCAAATAATTTATAGAACACGTGTACCATAATTTTCGAAGTATACAGTTTATTTACCATAAATTTAAATAGTATTTAAACGTTCGTCACTCTAATTTACTCTGGAAGTCAAAATTTTATAATAAGATACAAAACTTTGATTCAAAAGATTCACCTTATATTTGATACCAAAGTGAAACATGTTGTAATCTCTTATGTTTTATTACAATGATTTTATTATATTTAGATATGCCAATTAAAAATAATTCCGATAATAAACATTCAATTACATTTAACAGGAAATATTTTCAGTTAAACACAAATTTCTTAATCATTTTGTGTATACAAGGAATGCTCAATAAATTCCTTGTTTATTTTATTTTCCTTGTCACCTTTCCTGTCATTTATCACCTAATTCTTTATATTGCTGTTCCAATAGATATTAGTATACTTTATACGTTAAAAATTAATTTTTTCTAAAGAAATATATTCAATAAAGTCTGGATTATTTGAATGTTTGTTATGTAATTTAGTCTCTCGCATCCTTTAGTAACTAGTCCAATATGAAATTTTGATCACAATATTATACTTGTATATACACTTTTTACGCATTACCTTTACTATTGAAAAACTAATTAAGACAGATTTGTAAAATATTTAATCAGTGATACATATATAAATCCGACAATTTCTATTAGTTCCGATGCCAATTTGAAAAGAAGCTTTTTCAGACCATATTTTGACAAATATTTATTATAGGAAAACAACTGGCTATATGCCACGACGAATATTGAATTACGCCCGGGAAATGTAGCAAAGGAATTGTCACAGTTCTCTTTCTATGGTCTATTTTTATGTAATAATACCGAAGTTCTAATCCAAAACTGATTATTACAGAATTATCCAAAAATTTCCGAACATTTTATAAAATGTAATACAAGTTTTCAGTCTTTTATAATCATAAGCTGTACTAAACAATAGAAGATTGCAAACCCGCATCATAAGATCTATAAAAATCTATTTGCAAATAAAAGTTAGAAATTGTGTTTCTTCTTAATTACAAGATTTTCTTCCAGACAAATTTCACTGAAAATGCGATTGTAGCTTTTAAATCGTTTACAGACAAAAATTTATGTTAAGTGATGAGTCTATAGAAGAAGTGGTACGCCTATGGATTACAAACGCTTCATCATTTTATAACTCTCTCATTCATAAAAATAGACTATAGGAGCACTATGAGTTGAGTATACAAACTAATAAAAATAATGTTATATTTAAGTTTATCCAAGGGCAAGAGCCAATATATATTTATAAAATCGTTTGAATTGTTGAAATATTTGACAACAATAATATTTGTTAAACATATATCCATACATATTTTGAAAAACAATAACAAAAACAATTCAGACACCAACAAAAGTAAACATACCAAGGTAGATTCACAAACATTCTATGAATTTTTCCCACTTACTCGAGACAATAAAATATGATTAACTTTAAGCAATTATATAAATCACAAGTCGATGTTTTTGGTTATGTTAGTATGTAATAATGTATCAAGTGAAATTAATAGTCAACTTTAATGAGTATTTATTTAAAATAAGTATTACGATAGGTATATATACATTTCTAATATTTCCTACTGATGTAATCCGACATTTTGAAAATTATATTTTTGATATATTTTAGTAAATATATATTATGAAGGGTGTTTTCTTTAATACGGAGACTTTAAATTGGATTTATAATAAATTTGAAGACGTTGCTCTATTCATGGTAATTTGCAAGACCAAACTAACTTAAAAATAACCAAGAACTGTGAAATTGGTTGTAGAGTCAAATTGCAGTTGTCCCAAAGGGGAAACTTGTTATGCTCTCCAAATTCCATATTTCCAAGAGGATCAGTCCCATTATAAAGGCTCTGCACCCTAAATAGGGAACTTTTAATGCTCTCCAGGTCCCATATTTTCTATTTCTTCCTTTAGTTATAGTTACAGAGTTTTCGTGTCTTGCTTAAGTCTTCTTCCACATTCTGTACCCATTTTGGTCTTGATTTGTGTCGTCTCTTTGTTCTGTTTGGGTTCCATTGCAGTATTGAATGTATGTCCTTTTTTCACTTCCTCACTTCCTTTCCTCTCCCCAAAATCTCCTATAACCACTTAGCTCTGTATTGTTTTATCAACCTCATTAAATTTTCTTCTCATTTTTGTCCAATTTCCAAATTTGTTCTAGTTCTTATGATATTTATGTCCTCATAATATCACTTCTAAATACCCACAGGTCTTCTTCATATTGTTTCATCTACTCAGATGTATACTATTGGTTCAATCGCAGTATTATAAATATTTATTTTGGATTTTTTTCACTTTTGAATATTTTTTTTAATTGCAAAGAAAGTTCTATTTGCATTCAATAGTTTTTGGATATTGTAACACGAAGATATCCAAACTCTTTTACTTCTTTGAGTTTTCTTTTACATATTTTGATATTCCCAACTATGTTTTCATTTTCTAATGATAGTATTTTTAGTTTATTGTGAGTCCAATCCTTTCCTTTTGTCTTAAAAATTCCATCAGCATCTTATTCATTACTTTTGTTCTTGTCTTGATAACAACTACTATATCATCAATGTATGCAATGACTTGACTTCATCATTTTATAAGATTTATTTTAATTAGTTTGTTAATTACAAAGGTTGAGGTAAGGTTAAATTAAATTGTTGATTATGTTCAACTTCTTTGTTAACTGTAAAATCATCAGTTTGTGTTTAAGTGTATGCATAGTTTGTAACCAATTTTCTTGGTATTTTTGCAATTCTATTTTTTCTGTTTATTACCGAAACCCATCTCAAAATCAATAAAGAGTTATTTCTATCTAGTTTATATTCAAATTATTTTAATATTTGATTATCATAATGGTAACGTCTCATTAGATGGAACCTGAAGTTCTTGGTTGATTCACCAAGTTGTCCTAGATTTGTGTTAATTTTATTAATCACAACTTGTTAATTATTTAAAAACAGATTTGATTTGAGCTACTTAATTAAAATAAAACATACTAAATAATTTATTTTCTCTTCACACTTGCATGTAAACTAAATATTGATTTATAACTGTAAATATTAATAGAATAGATGCAATTAGGCACTTGAAGGCTAATTGAAGCATCTGTTTTATGTGGCACTTATGTACCTACCCAGCATATATCCTATATTTTAAATAATTTTCATGATAAAAATTGTACTATTTAAAAATACACTCAATGTTACAACAGCACAACACTCACAAAATAATAAAAGACTACTAAAGTTGGTTATTTGAAGCTTGTAATGATACGAGGTCCAGGTAGGTATGGGGACCTATCAACTGTTATGCATTGACATAGGGTACTATTAATAAAATGTAACTAATCTCAAAGGTATAGTCATTTTGCACCTTAACCAAAATCAGGTAATAAAATGTTTAGACAAGGTTTCCCTCCAAACAAACAAATGTTCAACTGAAAGTACTGAATAATATTTAATGCTATACACTAAGGGCGAAATATTTTCTATTATTTAATTTTTTAATATAGATTCCAGTAAATGAATATTTAACCTCACTTTCTCAACACGTACTAAGTGAAATACATTGTATTCAATTTTCGTCCAAAAATAATTATATTAAACATAACAACTCTGTACAAGTGAACATACAAAAAAAGTTCCAGTGTCACTTTGAAGACAAGTAGAAATTTTTCCAATATTTGTAAGAAAATTGTTTTTTTCTTGACAATGAGGAAAGAATATATATATTCGATGTATAAAGTAGAGGATTTCTTACACACAAGATATATCAGTTTGATCTTCTCAGAACCAAATCCATTCTACTCTATTCTACTAGAACATTTTTTTAGGATACAAGCATATAGATTGAACATTAACCTTTTCAAGTCAATGATATTCCACTGTCATACAAGCTCCTTTCTTGGCACATCTACCAAAATTTTACTCAAAATATGTTTAAAAGGCAGCTATTTTTTTAATTGGGAAATAAAAGGGATGAAAAGAAATTTCACCAAAACTTAAATTATTGTTATTTTATATTATAGGTAGTAAATATTATTGGTATACTCTGTATCTTTAATAATTTAATGAATTAAATTATAAAACAATAAAATATAATTTTGGAAATTGGAAAATTGTTGGACATATCAAAAATTAGATGAACATTCACAAAAAAAATTCATTGTCCACAAAGTTCATAATACAAAAAAAAACTCATTGATAACAGAAGCAAATTAGAGTTGTCAACTATGACCAGTTGAGTGTATTATGTAAGAAGAAATGTTTCAAGATCCACAAGTCACCGAGAAGCTAAGAAACTTGGAATTTTGTTGTACAAGAAATGAGACATTTCATTCAGATTTTCTGATACGAAAAATTAAATTTCTGGCATCAAATATGGTATGTCTGGCAGTTATACTTTATTTATAGTATTGTCAATACTCATTAATATTTAATGTTTGTTACCTAAAATGGAACTAGAAGGACGATTGTTTATTACCAGATAAAGTTGTCTGTAATACGTCAAAAACAGTATTTAATTAATTTAAAGACAACAATATTAGACAAAGTCTCAAGCAACCCTAACTTATAGTTTGAAATTAGAAGAAGACATTCATCTATCTCCTGCAAAATCAGTCAGATAGCTATAATTTAAGAAGTATGACATGGATTCATCTCACAAGATTGCCAAGGACTTGTAAATAGAAGGCACAAGATGATTTCTATTGCTATCAAAGCTAAAGAAGATGCAATAGCAAAGTTTCGTTAATGTTTATAAAAGTTTGTATTTTTTATAGCTATTATTTTTGATTTTTCTTTCAAAGTTGTAAACTAGAATTTTATTAAAATGCTTGATGAAAGGTATAAAACCTTGCAATTAATCTTTTCATCGAAAATGTTACTGCCTACACATTTCACAATAAATTTTCTTTATAAAAGACTATTATACAGAAAAATAAGTTTCTTGAAAACTTTTCAATTCATAGCTGATTTTGCAAAGCTGTTAAATGTTAGAAATTAGCCTATTTTTGAAAGAGCTATACCTCAAAAAATTAAAGTTCAAATCTATACTTTACATATTACAAGAGTCATTCCATCTATCTAGGAGCACATTGTATTCAGGGTGAAAGTTAACAAGCTTAATATCAAACCTCAAAAGTATGTATTTATGCAAAAAATATTGATTTTCATATGAAAATTATGATGCTCCATTTAATTAAATATTATCTCTAAAGGGAGATTCTTCAAACAAAATAGAGAATTAGGAATATGTGTGCCAATTAAAATAAGGCACATTTCATAAGAAATGATTGTTGTATATTACAGATAGATGAGGTAGCAGTAATTTGCTCACAAATTTTAAGATTCGCTATAATAATAATAATTTTGGAATTATATGTTTGTGCATTAAAATTAATATTTTGTGCTTTAGTAGTGTCAAAAATGGAATAAATTTCTTCAATTTCTTACTCCTTAGAGCTTTTTATATGCTTTTGTTGATAAATCCTGTGATATTTATTTCGGTCTTTATCAAAGTGGAATAAACGCATCTATTATTTGGTCTCCTCAAAACGAATGCATTCTACTACCTTGGTAAGAAGTAATTGGATCAATCAAGAGCATTAGGTTTTTTCCCCATTAGTTGATCTGAAGAAGTTGCACAAATGAATGATCTAAGATACAAATATATGTATTTTATGATTGTGTTTAAATTCACATACTGTTCAATTTGTTGTTTGGCTCTTCTACAAAGCATAAACGGATTATGGAACATATATTTACTTTGGTGATGGCATACACACCCCTATCAATCTAATCCATACCAGATAATTTTATAGTTTTATTTTTTTCTTGTTAGATAATCTGAAGGAAGTGGAACAAAGGAAAGACTTAAGTAGAAGTAACAGTGATAATAAAGGATATGAATATAGACATAATAGATGTTTTCATGACATATAAGAGTTTATTAGGGAGTTGTTGATTTGTATCTGTCTAAGCCTATTATATTGTTTTTATATAATATGGATTTTAATTCAGTACGTACTATTTTGTATACTTATACTATATACATTTATAAGTATGACACATCCTTATATAAATTAATAGAATTTATTATGTAAAAATTAAATGTTAATACTTAAGTTCGTCTTAAACAATACATCATCTTCTATCTTATTGAGTTTCCTCTAAGTGTAATCTTAATCTTAACATGACAAAAATAAAGAATATTTCGCACAATTTGATTCCAGTAATACAAACTTCATAAAGTTAATGTGATCTAGTACTAAATAAAGGTGTGTCTTGTTCATTTCCAATAAAACAAAAGACATAAAAAAACATGGTAATATTTTAAATTACAGCATGCCAAATGTCTTCCAATATTCTTATTTTACTAATGTATTTCTACAATTTCTATATTAATTGCCATAACGCATGCAACATACCTACCAAATATATTAGTGTATTCAAATTGTCTCAAAATCGCAGGGAAGTCGTAGAGATACGATTAAAACCAAAGGGGAAAAGCTATACGCTTATGTCTACTAAAAAACCATGAGCTGTACAACTTTTCACCCCCCGGGCCCAATCACCGATGAGCGAGCACAATGAAAGACAGAGACAGACAGAAATCGAAACGAATTAATTAAAAAAAAATTATCATAATATCCGCAGCTCAGCAGCAGTACCAACAAACACAACTAATTAAAATCAATATATGCGACCTAAAAATAAATGTATATTCACGAAATCCGAAAACGTATCGTATCTTAGGTGTACGTTAATTTCATACTCCTATGCGATAATTGCAACAGAAGATGCAAGACAATTATAAAAATTGATTTGTATAACTACTCATACCGAGGATTACAAGACTGCAGGGGAAAATTCGATACGTTATAATAGTACGATAAAGATGTTCTTTGTTTTTTTTTTCATGGCGCGAGACTACGATTGATATGAAATCGCTACAACCGACAGCGAGTTATCAATCTAGCCGGCATAGAGAACAATGAACCTTTCCGAAGTTACGACCGCCATTTAGAGATGTCCACCGCTTGGGTTCGAAATTAGCGACATTGCGGTATCTATCAAAGCAAAGGTCAACATTGAGACTATTGTTATTACCGAAAACTATTCTCCATGTAAAATACACACTCACCTGAGAGTTTTACAATTCCTTTTATTTTTGATCAGAATTTAGAACAGACATACATGCACTTACACTAGCCATAATGAGTGAAAAGAGACTACTTAATTGGTTAGAATAATACGATTCGGTATTTAGTTGTCGAAACACAACCAATCAGGTGATATCTTGTAAAGAAATGTTGATTTTCCAAGAACCAATAGCGATTTAGGATTGACACAATTCACGCAAAACAACTCGATTTTCCAACAATATGTTTTCACTAATCCACATTCGCATTCAGATTTATAAAAATACTCACATGCTTTAAATTTATAATCACGTTGTAACGACAAACAACTTACCATGAACACCGTTGATTATGTGTATCAGTTCAGGCACTACTGCAACTACCAATATTCGATTTACACCTTTTTTCACTGTTTCTACACTTTTCCGAACTATTTAATGGCGTTAATTACATTTGATTCGACTTCGCGTTACTTATCGTTATATTTAATACTGCTTATATACAAGAAACTAATTAGATTTTGTGTACAAACTGCTCACAGAAATGAGACTCCATTTTATCATTACGCTTGTGATGTTGATTGATTGTCTGGTGCGCCCTCTGTCGCGTGTCATTACCCGCGAATATTTGAATATCGGATCGCCCATTGTTCCAGATAATTCTGTCGATTTTCACATAGGAAATTTTTATCATTTTTGTCGATATACCGACTTGTACTAAAACTGATAATGACATAATGTTTTTTAAAAGTAAAATATACGAATAAGAGTGGCGTACAGTTGATATTTTTAAAAGGGCCATATTACACTCAATAAATTGTGTTAGCCTGCGCTAAAGCTCAAGTTACGGTTATTTGATCGACACAATATATTTATTAAATTTAATAAGATTACCTTAAAAAATAGTATTTTATGTCTCGAAAATTGTTATATAACGAACATATGTGAATAATTTTTCCTCCTAACCTGATTTCTGACATACGGTACTGACTTGTTGGAACCAAATTTGTAAACGTCTGTAACGGTCGTTTGTTAATAAAGTCGCCAATTTTGAATGTGTCCAAAGAAATTAAAATAATTTATATGGACATTTATGTTAAAACGAATATTGGTTACATTTTGTTTCATAGTTTGAATTAATGTAAGTAAGTAAGAAAAGTAGGCTTCATCGGATAATTTATACAGTATGTATAGTATAGTTTATTATTAGGTATAATTCATGATATTTTAGGTTTTTCTACTATTGATACTACTTCATATTCGGTAAATTCATTAAATATCAATTCTTAATAAATTTTTAATGAAAATCAATATCAATATTTATATTAATATTGTATTTATTCACTTATTTTATAACTGTTGATTATCTAATTTGTATTTCTATATAGATGCCTATTATTAAAAACCCAATTTACTATGTTTATTAAATTATATTTGTTCAAGATTTTATTCGGGATTTTTAATTACTTTCAATTCTAATAAACATATGTACAGATGAAATTATTATATCTCACATTTTCCAAAAAGTTGTATTTCAAAATTATTGGGTGCTTTATTTTAATAGCTATCTACCTCTCCATTACCTGGTAATTGCTGATTTGGTCTCTTTTCATATATTTTGTTTTTTCATCTAATAAAGAAATAAGGTAAAAGATATAAAAATAAAATTTAATAAATACATTCAAATATCTAGATAAATAACTAACAAGAGAAATCAATTGATAAAAATGTAACATGCAATTAATATAACAATATCAGTTATAACTATATAGTATTACGAACTCGTCCACGACATGGACCGTGCAACCGATCCTGTTAGTTTATGTTAATAACATCTAAAATTTGGTGTACAAATTTCCAAGAACGACAAATCTTTTTATAACTTATTCGCAGTTTGTTAATGCCGTTTTCGTAGAATGAATTCCCGGAAAGGCATTTTTACATTCATCAAAAAACTTCCTCAAAATTTAAAAACGTAACAATATCAGTTTTCAAAACATTTTTTATTAAACATACATTTGATACCTAATAATACAAAAAATCCAAAAACTATATAATGTAATTTTTGTTTCAAGTTTTAGTTTTTTTCTGTTTCGGTTCCTCAGTATCTATTTCTTCTTCTTCATCATCGTTACTGCTAATTTCAACCACTTCCATTGTACTAGTTACATGTTCTACAAACATTACAGATTTACCAAGTCTTCTGCCCACTAAAAACAAAAAAATATTCCAACAATGAGAGAATCACTTTTTGAATATTTCATCAATTCTCAAGAATAATTTAGAACAGATACGTGTACCCATGAAATCAATAATTATAGAGGTAGAGTCATATATAAATAATTCTAAACCCGTATAAACCCACTGTGGGTGTTTTTATTTTTCATTCAAGGGCCAACTTCTGTTGTGACATATATCCATGTTATCCTTTTATCTGAAATTGTGTTTTCCCTGATTTCTTTGAGCTTCCTCTTACCTAAATCAAAAACTTGTTAAATCTTTTTTGCTGGTCAATTGCAATATATTCTAGAAAGGTGTCAAAGCCATCTAAGTTTTTGTTTCTGAATTGTATCTAGTAGTCCAGGTCACATCTTCCGCTAAATTTTCATTTTGTATTAAATCTTTTTGATGAATAAATTTATTTTGCTTTATTTTCGAAGAAATTTGTAGTTGTACCCAATTTTCACTACCCAAAAGTAAAATTTAGGTATCTCGATAATCAAAACCTTGTGCTACCTTTTTATGACTGTTATTTCAGTACAGATCAACTTGTTCATACAAATGTAGAGTACCATTTGAGTTCTAACCTCACATCAAAAAGAAAAGAATTCACCGTTCGAGTATAAGTCGTTTCCTTGTTTCTACTCAGAAAAAGCTCAGGAAATCTGAGGATAGAGATAAAGCCAATAGGTTAAAAGAGTTTTTTTCTCTATGAAGAGTTAAAATAAATTACAGTCCCTTTCAAAATAACCTTCATCGGGATATTAAAATACCCGTTGATTCATAAAAGTGCAAGAGAAAAAAAGTTAAAATATCCTCATTACAATGAGAAATTTACAAATCAATTTTTCTTGTTCTTAAAGTTATATAACTAAAATTACTATTTTGCCAGAATAGTTAACAGAATAGAAAAAATATTAGACGATAAACAAATCAATTGGCATAAGAAAAATCCTAAAAAATATATAAAATTGACGTGGGGATATTTGGTTAAAACTTTTGAATAATTTTCGTTGTTGAACATTTGAAATGTACAATTTAAAAAAAAAATTGTACTTACCAGAATTTAAAATTACTTTACTAGGACAATGGGAAACTGCCGTTTTGCATTGTAACTCACTTAAACCAAATAAAAAGCCCCTGTGATGTTTACACGCTAAGGAAAATGATCGTTTAAACAATTTTTTTAACTACACAAAATATTTTCCAATAGGTTACTCCCAAAGTCTTATATCGAACATATTTGACATGGACTCTGAGCGGTTGTTGTAGTGACCAAAAAAGTCTTAAAGATACATGGGATAAAATTGTAAGAGAAATAGGAAAAAGAGGATTGAAATAAGACCAGAAAAATACAAAATATATAGAAACTGAAAGAAACAAGGAAGTTCACAAATAAGAAACAATAAAGATGAATGACCTCAACTTCGATCACATTCAAATACTTGGAAACAATAATGAGACAAGACATAGAATCCATGCAAGATAAAGGGGATATAATATATGCAAAATCATAATGCATAATGTGTCCAAAGAACAACTAAGCATATTTGAGAGGAAAATAATTAGGAAAATTCATGGACCAGTGAAAGTTGGAAATAATGAGTATAGAGAACTTATGAAACATAAAATTAAGAATACAACAGTATGACACATTAATAGAATGGAAAAACGGCGGGGTATAGGGAAAATTACAGAATCTAGAATGAACGGAAAAAGACTGCACAAGATATGGAAAGTCCAGGAGTACGTACCAAACTGATGCAGAAATGAGAGAAATGGAGAACAATAGACAATGCTGGTAAAACATGTATCAAACCGTAACTAGGTAATGATAAAATGTGGGTTGACTACCCACATAAATACAGGGTCAAAAAATTTCAATCTACGCAGCTACAATTCTAATGTATGTATAAGTATTTGACATATATTAAAACCAGTTATGGTTGTAAACACACTGTTTACACTACCACTACACCAACACTCACAAATTTATTAGTGGGAGAATTCAGTATAAAACAGGTGAGTTATCAGGTTTCAGTTTATCTTCAGTCTCTGAAGACTATAACTTGGTTATCGAAATGTGTATCCAACAGAGTAATTGTGAGTATTGGTGTAGTGGTAATGTAAACAGTGTGTTCAGCATGAATATTACCAACTGTTCCAACAATTTCAACTTTGTTATGGTTCTGACAAGCGAAGGGGATACATTTTTGTTTCCAAAATAGTTGTAAAATAAATTGCTTTGTTTTTAATAGCTAAACACAAAATAAAGCATATGATATTAAGAAAATTAAATATCATTACAAAGACATTAAAAAAAATTAATACTGATAATACAAATATTCAAAAATGAAGAAGACATAAAAACAATAATTAAAAAAAGAAAAAGCTGAAGAATATGACCAGAAATGGGAATAACATATAAATATGCAGTTGTATCTTTTTACATTCTCTGAAACTATTTGTTATTTGTGCTGTCCAGCGTAGAAAATAACAAATAATCTTCACTCAATCTGTATAGAGATATTATACAATTATAATTTTAAAAGGATACATATTAATAACATCATATGGGTTTCTTATCAGCGCAGGTCGATTAGCTCCACTTGAAAAAATTATGTTTTTCGATTTTCCATATGAATGATAAAGATGGGAAGCATGTATTAAATGTTTCCGCTGTGAGCTATCTTCAATAGCTGGACTATATAATAATTCAAAGTAATAACTCCTTTCCATTAACTGAGTGTACAATTTTCTGTTCAAACGTAGATCAAATTTGATTTCAGGATTATACGCAAAGATGTCCGCTTCAAGAGTGCTGCAAGTATACTGAAAACATAAAAACAACTGTTTAATAATAGAATAAGATTTTTATCAACATATATTTGAA
This sequence comes from Diorhabda carinulata, assembly GCF_026250575.1. NCBI lineage: Eukaryota > Metazoa > Arthropoda > Insecta > Coleoptera > Chrysomelidae > Diorhabda > Diorhabda carinulata. The sequence goes on from NC_079471.1 coordinate 5,836,078, forward strand.
ATTTCTAGAACAGTTAGTTGATTTTCAGACTAAACACATTGTTTACCACCCCTACATCCACACCCACAATTACATTGTCTTCATTCGAGCCGGACACGAGCCTAAGGAGGACCTAAAGGACCAGAAAATGAATTGTGTAACTGTGTTTGTATAGTAATAGTAAACAGTGTGTTTATATATTAGTGTCAGTAAAAAGTATTAGGCTATAAAGTAACTATTTTAATCATTTGTCCAGTTTATTTTGGCACAATTTCCTTTATTTTCTTATTTCTTACCAATTACTGGAACAGCCCACGGGGGGCTGAGACCCTCTTAAGAAACTATAATATAATTATTTGTCACTTATTATTTTATTCATAGGTTCATAGGTTTACATAATTTAAAAGATTAAGTTATTTATTCGAAAAAAATAAAAATGAAGGTGGGGTTCAGCATTTTCTCAAATCATGAGTGCATTTGTTCTTTTTAGCATCCATTTCCTAACTAGTTTCTGAAAACAAAATGAATGATTTGTTCACAAAATAATGGACTGGTTTTGTTTCAATATTTTAAATTAAATCAGTATTGGTAAGTAAGTCATCATTTTCTTTTTTGTTTTCAAAAACGTAGGATAAAAGATTGCAATATTGTAAATAATATTATATATAAGATTCAAACACCAGGTGTTTGCTACTTTATCTCAACTGGATAATATATGTACAAAGTAACATGATTTTTTTGTACTTTCAGAATTTGCATTAATCTGGCTAGTAGAATGTGTAAAATCTGATTTTCAGTATAACATTTGTTGACTTACCAGAAGTGCCTGATTAGTAGTAGGTGAAACTGCAAAGATGTGGTACTTTTTGAAATTTGATGACTTTGTCTGAAAGTATATTAAACATTATTGAGTATGACCATATTAAATTATTTCAATTTCAAAATATGGTAAACAAACAATTGTACATAAATTGAATTAAATATTACAATTTATCCAATCTTCAAAGTATACTGAAGCATATCTTTTATCATTATTCTTCATCTAGATCAATCTGGATATAACTGATATCAAATATAATGTGTTTAAAATCATTTGCAATGTTATTGAATGGTTAACAATGTCTTAAAACAGTAACTAAAATGTCAACAATGTTGAATTTTTTTTTGGGACATTGTAAGAATCTTTATGTCATACATTCTTTTTATCAGAGGAGAATAGGAAGTTTAATTTTGGTCTAAAGAATATCATTTTAAAAATTTAGAGGCCCTATTACAATATGGGAAGAGTTCAAGTAATTCAACATCATCAATTATACTTTTTTACAAATAATAACAAATTTTAAATATTTAAGTGTCTTTGAAAGAAGATATAATGAGAACAAAGGATACAATCAGCATATAGAGCTGTCTATAAATACCAACAATACTTACAAAATAAAAAAATAGTCCTAACACAAAAATAAATTATGAAATTGTAAGGAAAAAAATACAGACGATATAGTTCATAGAAGCACCCAGACTAAGATGGTATGGATACATTTACAGTAGTGAGTAAACACTGAGGAAAATAACTGAATGGAAACCAGTGATAGACAGAGCAAGGGAAAGACTAAAACTAAAAAAAGTAGATGTAACTAAATCATATGGCAACATTCAGTTGAACAAGAATGGATCGATAAAACTTCCCCTTATGATGTCACTAAAATTCCAATGGGAATGTGCAGTCACATATATGGACACGTATTTAGATACATAGATAGAATACAAGTACTAGAAATTTTGGCCAAAACTATAAGCCGAAGAGTGCCAAGAGTCAAATGTCGACCCATGAGAACGCAGAGATATTAACATATAACAATCTAATATGTGAACATGTATCATCTTTTGTATCTTTATTTTTTGTTTATTATTTATTATTTGTTGTTTTATTAGAATTGAAATTCAAAATGAGAGTGATCAGTACCATTACAGTCTACTTACACGAAAGCACTTTTGTATTTGAATTGATTAACAGCTCACATTTAAATTTTCAATGTATTTTGAGTTTTACAGTTAAACATTTTCAGAAAATATATTTAATAACCATATTTGTTTCAATTAGAAATCATCAGGAAAATATTCTGGAGATTATATATTTTCAACCAAATAACAACTAGAATGTGATAAAAATATATGTTGGAATAATATATTATTATAAATATTTAATACTACTGCAATTATAGTTTTTATAAGTATTATAAGTGAGTTTCTTGTAGTATAACTACCTGTATTTTTATACAGAAAGTGTACAATATTCGTTATTAAACAATTATAAATATTACATAATGCATATATAGATAGCATTTATTTTCATTTGTGATTTTAATCTACTTTTTCTTATTCACTGCCATATCTTAGAATTATCTCAATGGTCATTAAGAATATAAAAACATTTTTTAAATCAGAATACTAACGTGTATTTATGACATCAATGAATGTATGTTTTGGCATCAGTATTTTGTTGTTATTTTCTCAAAAAAAAGTGATTAAAAAATATCCATATGTACATAATACACACAAGAAATAGAAGAACTGGGAGTAGAAACTAAAATAACAAATATGAAAACACAAATATTAAATTGGGCAGAAAACATCATGAGAAGTTAATCTACAGAAATGGTGAGGAGTATAACAATGGATAACTCTATGACCAAGAGGTAAAGGAAAACCAAGAAATACTTGGAGAAATCAAATTAAAGATACCAGGATCCTAGAAATAGTAGACTGGAAAGCAAAGCACAGAAAAAGAATGTAACTTACAATTTTATGAAGACCATCTTGATTCGCGAATATCACTGTTAATCGATTAAAAACATGAAAATTGTCAATATCTAGTTTCTTAATCACATCTTGTATGGCACTCAAATTGTAAGGTACAGGAACAATATCTTGGTTTTCCTTAGATCCGCCTTTTTTCTTTTTCTTCTTAGATTGCTCAATATTTATATCTTCAATAGTCTGATTTACGGCAATAGTGCGGTATCCCACTAAAAAATATTTAAAATTTATTTACTGAAACACTCAAAGTGAATACAAACTTACATTGATAAAGGGATTTTATGGATTTTTCTAAATTGTCTTGAGAGAAAAATGATTGCTGTATACATAAATCATAAAATGCAGAAGTTTTAATCATCTTTCAATTTGATTTTGTTAATTATATTACATTATTTCACACACAATAAACACTTCTCTATCTTATACCTAACCTCAGATTCCGATTCTTCTATTTTAACCAGTTCTCTGTTTATCTCCTCGTTTTTCATTTAGTCTATTAGCCCTCACCACAATATTATTTGGTCCCTTTCACACTTTATATTCTCCCTAAAATTCTATTTTCTTATGATTTTTGAAAAAATTAAACTATCACATGGGAGAATCAAGATTTGATAGTGTAGATTGATTATGCAAACATATTTGTAATCTAGTAAATATTTTTAATGATGATTTATCTTTATTTTCGGTGAATTTCAGAATTATTTTAGAAATATGTTTTTTATTTTATTAATTTCTACACCTTCAGGAATGAAAGAATTTGGTCAAAATTACAAATTTGATTATAAAATTATTTACAGATATTAATGAATCCGTGATGGTGGTTGCATATATCAGGGATAATAATAAACAGCTTTTGTTGATGAATGTACTGTATATTTTCTGCGCTGATGATTACAGTTTTTGTTTATAGTAATCTTAAACTCTGGTATTGGGTTCACGATTTATAAGAGTAGGAGCATTGCAGTGTAACATGTGTTTTATAAATTCGTGATTTAAATTACACATTTAGTGGTATGGTTTGATGCACGTAGGTTTTACGTCGCGCTTATATTCAGAAGATAAATTGCTTCTGGAATAATCGAAGACTGATAATAATTGGTGATAGTTGTAAAATAATTTTAAACATGAATCTGTGCCATCATACAGTTCCTTTTTTGGTTTATTTGTGTATTGTTAACGTATCCTGCGAAGTTTTTACCGCGTTGGCGGATTTAGAAGAATTATTGGACACAGAAAAACTAGTTATTGATACCCTACAAAATTATATAAAAGCCGAAGAGCAAAAACTTGAATTATTGAAGAGATATGCAGACTTTTATCAGCAACAACATAATAGAGCCACCGAAGATGTTCAATTATATATTTCTAATCCTATTAACGCATACACATTAGTTAAACGATTAACCACAGATTTGACTGAATTAGAAAACCTAATGGGTTCACAGATTAGTAGAGACTTCCTCAATAATATAACACATTTCAAACAGACGAGATTATTTCCTACAGATGAAGATCTTAATGGTGCAGCCGTTGCATTGACTAGATTACAAGATACCTACAGGTAATAGATTTATTGTTCAATAAAGTGTTTTTTTGTTAAACTTCACTTTTAAAATACTTTGGAGATAGTTATAATGATATAAATAAATGAAAATTGTATAAAATATTACCAGCAATATTTAGTTCTAGAAAAACGTTTCTATATAATCTGCTGTATGACAATTTGAACTGTTATCTTCATTATATGTGTTATATGTTGATCTAGTTCAAGCTAGTTGTCAGTAATTTTGATTCAGATTAAACCATTCATTCATTTCTTGAAATGTTTGTATTGTAATGTACAATTTGTCAAATAAGTTCTAACACCACTAAGTTCAAAAAATGCTTTTTTTGATTTTTGTCATTCGATAGAGAATCGAAAGATGCACCTCCAAACAACTGATACAAAGATCTTAAAATCGATCTATGTTTATTACTTAAAAAAATATATATGTATTTTGATTTATATTCAAAGAAGCACAGTTTTTTGCTATTTTGAAAAGTTCATTTTTGACTTTCAGTGATGAATTATCATGTGAGCATTATAGGACCATTTTCATATTTTTTTTTATAATACCTGAGATTGCATAATTTAAAGTACTAAATGAATTACCACTTTTAACATGGAATTTTACTTATAGTAAGTAATATTTGGTTAGTAATTGAACCTTCCAAATTTAATAAACAATTATTTTGTAATTTGTAATTTCGCATATTAGCGCAAATCTCTTTGATATTACTGATTGCATAATTTCAACTCTCCTTTCTCTCATAGGTACATCTTTCATTGTTTAAGCATTCAAGGTTGATTTACAACATCTTTATGACATTTATTCTCTTCTGCTGCACGATTTTGAGTCACCACACATTAACATTCTATTTTTATCAATTTACTATCTGCAATATCTTTTCTTCCTGGCTTTCTATTCTTAACAAATCTAACTAAATGAAAATATTATAGTCTTAAAATAACTATAATTGTAAATAATTGAAAAAAAAAAACTATTTCTTGCTTAATTAAAAACACCAGTGGCAGACACTTTACTGAGGATATTTCTTTACAAAAACAATTTCAAATAAAAAAAAAAAATGAAGTAAAACTTCAATTTTTAATGCTATTAAGTAGTTAGGTAGGAGATCTGAAGATTTTTATTTCTTTTGATATAAATTTGTTTATTTAAAAGTGTGAATGGTCCTATACTAGAGGTGACATGAAGAAAGTCGGACATCACTGGGTACCAGTGGAGACAATCTGTTAATATTGCTAAAAATAACAAAGGTGAAATAAATAAAATGTTGAAAAATGAAATAGTATAATTCTAATTATTTAAATAAGGATACAAAAAAAATCATCATTATCAGTATCTGAAAAATACAGATTTTACGAAGGTATTTTTCATAAACTTTAAGTTAAATTTTGGCTAATACACTGGGATAAATTTGGATGGCAACACATGATACTATTTACATCCGATCTTATAGTTTTTGCATCAAAATAAATTTTCTTCAACTCAGCTGCTAGTTTCCTAGCACACGATATTATATTAATAATAATTTTATTAGAAACTTCCCCTTTACCATAAATTTAACAATTTTTCGTTGTTGCTTTGGAGAAAACATTGGGGAAGGTCCCATTTTTTTCCATTCAGGATATTTTCCATGAAATTTTCCCGAAAGAGTAGTTCTTGGTACATTAAACTTTTTTATAGCAGGCAGACAGAGCTGAAGATATCTGCTCTTTGCTCCATGCCAATATTTTCGTAGACATGTTAAATTGAAAATAAAACTTTTCCTATTTTTGCCCAAATTTATTTTTGTTTACTTATTGATACATCATATTCTTCATTTTACCTATAGTAGACTTAACCTAACCTAACCTAACCGCTGATACGAATAAAAAAAAATCTACCCAAAATCGACACACCCCTCATTTAAAATAAAACAAAGTAACTTCAATTCCAACCCTTGCAGAATCACCCTTAAGTCACAGAAAACTAACAATATTAAGTATATACTATTAATTTGAAATGTACTTACCGTAACATGTCTCCATTAAATGGCGGAAAGTCAGTTTTTTAACCTAAAGGGCATCCTATTTTTAATCTACCTATTAACAGATAAATGGAAACGATGATAGTTTTCTTAATTTTGAGTATCAAAGTAGAAAGTGTTGTATATAGATACGATGTCTGGCTAAAGTTTTCTGAACTTTTTAAGTAGTTCAATTATTAAATAATTACATAACCTTCAAAAGATTTCGTGCAAATTTTTTTTTATCTTTTGCTAATGTGTAAAATTGGTATGAATAATATAACATACACATTATATAATAACGAAGATAAGTTGTTGCTTAATAAAATTAATGATAAAATATTGATAAATATGAAATATTCATATATTTAATGATACAATAAAAAAGAAACAACTAGAAATATTTGCTTTATTACTGGAATTTTAGGAATTAAATACTAACAAATAAATAAACAGTCTCTATTTTGGCCTATCTGGTGCTCGCTTTGAGATCTTTCACTATATCATTTCATTTTTTCCCTTATTTTTGCTTCATTTTGTCAGTTCCACTCTCAAATCTCTACTAAACTCCTCCAACCATTTTTTCCTTGATCTTTCTCTTTTTTACCTACCTTTTAGTAGTTGTTTTACCCATTCGTCATTCTGCCTACACTACAAGTCAAAAGTTTTTGCCCACACTATAGTTTTCATGACACACAACAAATAAAAACGATCGATTTTGATATTCATATTTCAAAGAACATATATAGATAATAATTGGAGAACACCCCAAAATAAGCGAATTTTTTTCGCTTGGGAAGCACGTTACCGTCTTTAAAGCCGAGTTAATCGCTGTGATTGAATGCAGACGCCCGATACTCAATCAACGCCACATGAACACAATAATCTCAATCTGCTCAGACAGCAGAGCTGCCTAACAAGCCATAACAGCTAAAAAGGTGTGGGGTGCAAGAAAGTCCTACAAAATCTGGTGAATAATGGCTGCAAGATCCAGCTCGTTTGGGTGCCCGTTCACTCAGGCAACCACGAGGCGGACTTACTCGCCCGACTGGGATCGCCGAACTCACCGATGGACCCAAAGCCCATCCTTGGAATAACTATCGCATCTTTCAACGGTCTACTCGCAAAGCGGGCTCGGCAGGGATGGATGGAGATACCTGGCATGTGACAAGCAAAGGCAAACGTTGTGCGTTTCACACCGAACAACTGCTCCAACTAAACAGGCGTGAAATCCGACTAATGACCGTCATCTAACACGCCATCTCTACAACATTGGCATCACGGACGATCCGGAGTGCCGTTTGTGCGTGGTTGAAGATGAAACCGCAGACTACAACATCTGGGAGTGCCCTGTACTCACACGAGCGCGGCTTAAACACTTGGCAAGTCTCATAGCTTGCTTTATGACATCAAAGGGATCAAGCTAAAGCGCTTGACCGACTTCTCAAAGGACATCGGCCTTCGGTAACTTAACAGGTTGAGCACGGCAGGAATAACGGTCAAATTTTCAATTGTTTCAAATACTCCTTGCATAGATTCGAGGAATGCTTGGGATCGTTGTGATGCTGGAAGATGAATTAATTTCCTTTAATATTTTTTTATAGCCTTCTTTCTTCAAAATCTCTAACCTAACCAAAACATCCCCAAATCATCACCGAACCTCCGCCGTGTTTTACATTCAGAATTACACATGGACCTAAATGTGTTCTTCCTTTGAACTGCGCACAAACAAACACTCTTAAACCCAAAAAACTTTGAGTCATCACTTAATAAAACTCTTTTCCATTTTTCCACAACAAAACATATTCGTTGTATTCTTTGGGGACTCGCGGTACATGAAGTTGTGTATAATTTCAGATTAGACACGTCGTCTTTAGCAAGAGGTGAATTGAACGGTATCAAATATAGTTCTGAGTTAACAGCAGCAGACTGTTTCGAATTGGGTCGTCAGAGTTATAATAACGGGGATTACTATCATACTTTATTGTGGATGACCGAAGCTGAAGAAAGGTTACGCGATGAAGCTAACCACACGATAAGTCAAAGCGATATTTTAGAATATTTGGCATTTTCTACTTACAAGCAAGGTATTTATCTATTTTGTTATTTATTTGTGTTAATTTCCTTTCGTAGCGCGCTTGTTAACACAATAGAATATGCAGTTATACCATCATTTACATATTTTTTACGCCATTACTTCGTTGGTTGTATATTGAACAGTGGAAGTGGAAGTTTTTATTTTATTCATACACTCGTAAGCAAAAAAATCGACTCGATCAAAAGACTGTTGCAAAAAGTCTCCATTCTTTTTATAATAATTTATTTGAAATTGACCTATTAGTATTTAGTATTCATTTCCCTAGAAAGGAGAGCAAAGAAAAACGAAGAAATAGAGAGAGAACTGAGGAAGGAGAAAATAGTGAGATACATAAAAGCATAAAGGCTCAACTGGGCCGGGTACATAATGAGAAGAAAACCAATTGAAATGATCAAAAGAATAACGCATTGGATCCCATTGTGGCCAAGGAAAACTTGGAGAAACGAAATAGAGGAGGACATAAGAGCACTCGATATAGAAAACTGGCGAGCAAACTATAAAGAAAATAAAAATTAGAAAACGAGGAGTAATCCATCTCAAAAAACAGGATTTAAAGCACCAAAAGCGATAGCCATAATCCACATGGGATTGAAAGGCTTGATGATGATGATGATGATGATTTATTCCCCAATCGCTTTTTCATAGATCTTGTTCGATACTATCCCATACTTCAGTAAGCGCCGTTTTGGGGTCCGATTTCATACCTGGTACATGATTTCTAGCCCAAACTTTTCTCTTATCGCATAAATGCTCGATAGGATTCAAGTCGGGATACGCGATGGTCAATCCGTAACGGCAATTTAGACATTCTGTAAATATTTCTGTACGGATCCTGCAGTATGTGAACGGGCATTGTCCTGCATCAGGGTGAAGTTTTCAATAAAAACCAACTCGGTTTTTTCTTCCATTCAAATGCCCGCCCAAACTATCCAAGAACTTTGTATAAAAACCAAGTTTTCTTTTATGCAACGCTGCGCGGAATTTTTTTCCAGGTCTTCTGTAGACTCGCCCTCTCTATCGCTACCGCGCAGGCACGCTCCGCCCCTTTGTTCATCAGTCCAATTAACGTGTTCTCTGGCAAATCGTCGACGGGCAGCTCGGTGGTCTGGGGTTAATTTGGAGCCGGTAGCTGGTCATTTTGGGTCAATGTCACCTACCTTAAATCTTCTTCTGGCTCTCTCGCAACCACTCATCGCGTTTATCTGAGCTTTTGTTGGACTTGAACACCAGTGACGGTTCGATTTCTTAGCGATTAATCGGTCATCAATTTCGGGTGTGCATCTTTTTCTTCCGGAACCGCGTCTTCGATTAAAGTAACCAGTCTCTTGGTAACGACGGTAAACTCTGGAAACATCAAATTGACTTATGATCAGCGAACTGGTCACTTCCCGCTGATTTTGGCCTTGTCGGTGACTTGAGCAGCTAACTGATAGTGATGGGTCTAGTAGATAACCTTTTATAAGGATTAGCGGTACTGTAAACAAGCATAACAAGGGTTGTTACCTATCATAACATACTGTTGAACTGTGACAGCGCTAAAAAAATACAATTTCGTTCTCAGTTTTTTGCCAGTAACTTGCGATTGCGGGGGTGACGCCTGAGTCGATTTTTTTGCTCACGAGTGTAGTTTATTGTTTATTTTTCACCAATATTTTCACAAGAACGTAACTGTAATTATATATTTACCGCGTTCTCTTTTATTTTTTTCCACCTTTTCTTAAAAACTAATATCACAACAAACTTTTTAATCGGAACGAAACTAACAATGAAACTTATTAAGTAATTAAATTATTATTAAATTTCAAGTCGAATGAATTTTTTTTATAAACAATGTTATTATAAATTTGCATGTTTGGCGTAGTTTAGAAATTAACCCAACGGAAACATCGTGATCGTGTCCCGATAACAAGTGATTATATTTTTAGTCGTGCGTGCACTGGGATGTTGTATAATGTGTACATACGTTTTAAATCCAGATTCACTCATTTCCACATAACTTGATAATACAGGGTGTTACTCAATTATTATCAAGGTTTTGACGCTTCGTCATATATTAGGAACTATCAATGTTGTTAGTTTGAAGAAAAAAAAAATGAAAATGTTTGAAATGTTCGTGAAATATTGAAAAATTAATATTTTTTTTACATTTTGTCTATTTCTCCAGTGCTTTTTAAATAGAAATGAAAGTTTGGAAACCAAAATATCAACTTTCCCCGATTTGGCTCCGAAAAACTGTATTTTTTTCAAAAACAATTGAATTTCATGGTTTGATCACTTTTTATTATTTATTAAGTATTTTTAAAAAGTTAAAATTTTTAAATTCACGTAACTACCAAAAAAAAACATGAAAAAATGAAATTTTAACCTAAAAAATGTTTAATAATTTGTAAAAATTCTTTAAATTGTGAAGTTTTTTTTCAATTTATTTGTTTTTGTATGTACTTTTTGAAAAAAAATACATTTTTTGAAAAAAGTATAGTTTTAGCAGATAATTCGAGGAATTTGTGGTTTTTTGACTTTTTATTGGCCAAATCAGCATTGAAATTTTGCTTTTCAAAATTAGTTCTTATTATTAGCCTAAAGTAGCGAAAAAACAAACAAACTTATTGACAATCTTTGACCACCGAGCCATTTTTTCAAGTCTGAGAACAGAAAATAATCGGAGGAGGCTAAATCTGGCGAATAATGTGCATGAGGTAGCAATTCAAACTTTAATTCATTAATTTTGGCGATTGCAAGAACGGATTTGTGAGCTGGTGCATTCTAGTGATGAAACAACACTTTCTTCACTTTCTTCTTAGCCAAATGCGGCCGTTTTTGCTTGATTCCTTTGCTCAAATCTTGCAATAAGTTCGCAGAATATTCGCAGTTGATAGTTTTTCCTTTTTCAAGATAGTCAATCTTAAAATCGTCCCAAATAAACCGACGCTATGACCTTGCCTTCAGATGAAACGCTCCTTGTCTTCTTTGGAGCCAAACACTGGATGGAAACACGGCACCCATCTTACGCTTAGCTTTCTCATGTCAAAATTTTCAGTTAACATACGATGTTCCGCACTTTTTGAAATGACTACTTTGTCTGCTAGCTCACCCACTCTCAGTCGACGATCATCCAGTACCACTTCGTGGATTTTCTTCAATATTTCTGGAATCGTTACCTCATTAGGTCAACCACTGCGATGCTGGTCTTCGCAGGTCGTAAGGCCTCGTTTAAACTCCGCTACCAAAGATTTTACCATAGATAAAGAAGGAGCAGTCTCAACCAGAGTAGAATCTAGTTCAGCTTTTATATATTTACAAATTCCCTGGAAACGTTCACTATTGGTAATTGCCAAACAAAAACTAAACAACGTGCCGTCTTCATTTCTTAAAACATGTGTGTAGATTGTTCTAATACAGTGGTATTTTTGAACTACCGCCATCTCTATGTCAGTCCAGGTACTCATCCTCGTATATGGTAGATACAGATGATTTCATCCGAGTGCCATATTGAAATTATTGAATATTTAATACCAATCAACCTTATTTTCCAAGTATTATGACTTCTGCCTTTTAATTAGGAAAAGTAATAAAGATTTTATATCGAATTACATTTGAACAGCTGAAGTATATGAAACTATCTCTGTATAGTTTTGTTTGTTACAAATAATTATCATACTTCCAGTAATTGTTGAAAATAAATGATTTTATGGACTCTATGTATAACTCCTTCCTCTTGTTTACCGAATAATTTAGAGGTCAGTAAAATTACAAAAAAATAGGATCCAATGTCTGCAAAATATTTTCTAACATCATATATTCATTGTACTTTTAACTTAATAAGTTTGGAAACCAAACAAGTAGTAAGAAATATAATTTTCTATTCTTTCCTTATAACTTTTAATATATTTTTGCGGTGATTGGCTTGATTTTAGGTCTCTTTTTTCATAAAAAATCAGTTTAAAAACAACAGGTAAAATATTTACCGCAAAAACACAAAAGTACTTTTGGGATACATCCAGAAATTCCTTTCTTAATACATACTTATCCCCTAAATTTAGAAAATTCATGTTGAACAATTTTTGTGCAGGTAATGTACATCTAGCTTTAGATCTAACGAACAAGCTTTTGGAGATTATTCCAACGCACACAAGAGCATTAGGTAATAAAGTTTACTACGAAGACGAATTACAGAAAACGACAGATACTCCAAAAAAGAAAGGTGATGACGAATCTGAAGAGATACAACAAGATGAAGAAGTCCATACAGCTGAAGCTGACCCCTATGGAAAACAACACTACGAATCACTTTGCAGAGGAGAAATCCAACTTCCCCCCAAAATGGTGGCGCAATTAAAATGCAGGTATGAGTAGAAAAATATTAAAATGATAACCTTGTGTAACCATTCACCATAAATCAGAGGTTTCCATACTTTTTTTTTACATAAATAAACGTTCTTAATTTATTCAAACACTTTACACTACACTTAACTAACTTATAATAATTCACTTATCACTAACACTTAACTAATACACATATTTGTTTAAATTCTTAGATTACTTTCTATCTCGTTCTGTTTACTATGACTCTTTATTATGAACTAAACTAAACTGCACTCATCAAACTGGTTTATATATCCCAAAGGAAATTCTCAAAAGTTCTAGAAAATAAAGAAATAAAACACATAAAAAAATAGACTTTCCTAGAAATTAATTCAAAAGAAACAATGTGACCAAACATCAAACTAATAAAGTGTATTTAAACGTGCCACGCCTTAACCGAATTTTAGAATTCCATTATATCCGGACAGGACATGCTTTGTAACTCTAAACAAGCGTTGCAGACGGGACGGCGACGCCAAGTCTCGACACGTTGTACTTAATATGAAATATGCAAGTTTTTACAAGTTGATAAGTAAAGTCATATCAACTTTTTAGTTATTTGCTATTAAAACCAAATAATTCTGATAATATTCATACTGAACACACTGTTTACACTCAAGACTATAATTTGGTTATCGAAATGTATGCCAGACAGTGTAATTGTGAGTGTTGATGTAGTGGTAGTGTAAACAGTGTGTTTGGTACCCAATTTTTTTGTCACGCCAACGTAGACCCCCATCGAGTCTCTCATAAAACCCCTGGGGGTCCACCTGAATCACTATGGGAATCACTGACTTTAGAAAAATACGTGAAAACTGATGTTTATTCATACGTTTTGTATGCTTATTTTTCCATTTTTAAAATAGAAAGTTTCCATTATCAAAGTGCATTAACTTTTTATAGTGTTATTGGCATTAACGGACAGTCGACAATTTTTTATAATGTAAATTAATTTCACGGTAAAAAAAGTTCACTTTAAATAAAAGTGCTCATCCATTACTTAATTAGCAGTATATAATTATATATTGATGCATAATTGGATATAATTATACAAATTGATATTATTAACCTTTCCACTGATAACTTGTGTGTAATTTTGAAATTTTTATTTTAAAATTAGTATTTGCTGAATATTTCGTCACAAAACAGTTATCATATAATATATTAAATCTCCTCAAGTCATAGTATAAAAAAGTACTTTTCCTCTTGTCTCAATACAAATGTATTAGTTTTTTCCATACTGCCTTTAAAATAATAAATTCTCTATCATAATTAAAATCAATTTGAAACAGATCTTCACTATTATACAGATTTTTAAATCACTAGAATACAGTTACTTTTTACTTATGTGATAAGTATCGAACCTAACCTAAATAAAAATGTACATACCTCCTAAACCATAAACCTACTTCGAAAAGTTAAACCTAAGACAGACACCTCAAGATGAATACCGAAAGAGCCATGAGGCCTAACCTAACCTAACTAAAAATGTATATACATCCTAAACCATAAACCTACTTCGAAAAGTTAAACCTAAGACAGACACCTCAAGATGAATACCGAAAGAGCCATGAGGCCTAACCTAACCTAACTAAAAATGTACATACATCCTAAACCATAAACCTACTTCGAAAAGTTAAACCTAAGACAGACACCTCAAGATGAATACCGAAAGAGCCATGAGGCCTAACCTAACCTAACTAAAAATGTATATACATCCTAAACCATAAACCTACTTCGAAAACTTAAAACTAAGACACACACCTCAAGATGAATACCGAAAGAGCCATGAGGCCTAACCTAACCTAACTAAAAATGTACATACATCCTAAACCATAAACCTACTTCGAAAAGTTAAACCTAAGACAGACACCTCAAGATGAATACCGAAAGAGCCATGAGGCCTAACCTAACCTAACTAAAAATGTATATACATCCTAAACCATAAACCTACTTCGAAAAGTTAAACCTAAGACAGACACCTCAAGATGAATACCGAAAGAGCCATGAGGCCTAACCTAACCTAACTAAAAATGTACATACATCCTAAACCATAAACCTACTTCGAAAAGTTAAACCTAAGACAGACACCTCAAGATGAATACCGAAAGAGCCATGAGGCCTAACCTAACCTAACTAAAAATGTATATACATCCTAAACCATAAACCTACTTCGAAAAGTTAAACCTAAGACAGACACCTCAAGATGAATACCGAAAGAGCCATGAGGCCTAACCTAACCTAACTAAAAATGTATATACATCCTAAACCATAAACCTACTTCGAAAAGTTAAACCTAAGACACACACCTCAAGATGAATACCGAAAGAGCCATGAGGCCTAACCTAACCTAACTAAAAATGTACATACATCCTAAACCATAAACCTACTTCGAAAGGTGATTAAATCGAAGACATGCCTTAAGATAAATATCGAAAGAACTATGAGACAAAATTTACCTCAAAACTAAGATGTAAAAGTAAATATAAAAGGTATTAAAACACCATATTAGGACTAAACAGAACCACCATAAAATTGTACACATATGCAAAATGTGTCCTTACATAGGAATTATCTATCTAAAGAGATTATCATCTAGTCAAATAGCCAAGCAATCGTTAGAGCTCTAAATTACAAAGTCATAAGATCCAAGCTTGTTTGGAAATTCCTGGACAAGTTAAATGAGTTATGCAAAAAGAATAGTTATCCTCCGCAACATAATGGAGTGAACCCTTCTGTGGAATCAGCCACAAAATATAGAGAAAACACTACAAAAGGATGAACATAAAAAACAATCAGTACTGAAACAATCTACTGGGGTTGAGACAGGTAAAGGAACCAATAATCGAGTAGGATCTATTGAATGTACCAACATAAGTAAAAATAATATGAATACTACCAAGACTCAATGGACACCTGAATACGGTAGATTTTCCAGGGATAAATATTTTTGGAAGCTAGAGCTATCCCATAAACAGAACTTGCTGAAACAAGTTAGATTAATGGATCAGCTATGAATACTGAACCTCCCTAGTACAACAGCAAGAAAAAAGGATACATTTAGTTGAAAATAATTTATAACAACCAAGAAAACTTGAGATAAATATTAAAAACAGTTTATGTATTAGAAAATAACAAAAAAAAAACACATTTTTAGAACGTTTTTTTTGTTAAATAAAAATATAATATTATCAAGGTAAAACTAATGTTGATTTTGTGTCATATATTGTCTTATTGCAGTTTTTTTTCTTTCATCATACTGTTTTTTAAATTTTCATCTAGAGGAACAATTTTTTGTATTGGACTAATAATTGCAGGGTATTTAATAAACCGTATGTCTCTGTTAATTGTTTTTAGATGGTTTTATCTTTATAGGTGACAAGGTCATTGTGGTTAACAATTTCAAACTGAAACATTTAGATAGTGACCTGATTGAAATTTCTTCAATGATATTAATTAATGTTTTTGTTGATGGCAGTTTCGATGATTTGATTCAGTCAGTAATTAAAAATTCAATATCTAATTGCCTCATTCATCTACTGACCTATTTAAAAAAATATATTGTCAGTTTTGGTGATGTAAACCTTTGATTAAACCCCTACCATAAAATTTAGGTACATATACCATTAGATTACCAATTCAAATAACGTCTCTTTACGAATACATCTAATTATGGTTCTTATAATAATTTCCAACCTATTACTCTTTCAGTTGATATACAGGGTGTTCCAGAACTTGATGCAAAAACTTCGGTAGTACATGACGTGAAAATTATGCTGTGACGACCCCTCATTTCTGAGTTATAGGCATTGAAAGTTGAAATATCAGAACTTATATTTAAGAATGTTTTCTAAATTATACATTCGAACATTATGAGTTTTTAATGGATGATTATGTATGTCTATATACTATCTGAACACCAGATCGTTGTACATGCCAAGGAAACTGTTCTCCGTAAAGAGACATTCTGAAAATAATTATCATAATTATTTGTTGAAAATACTTACAGGAGGTATTAAACCATAATCAAATATTTTATATGGAAAGAATTTAAATGTAGAAAAATTTACTTGGTTAGCCTACCACTTATCAAATAAAAAAAACTATAATAAATGTTCAAAGTGGGCACTTCTACACACTTCCAGGGTGGGTCTTCGGAGGATATTTAAATGTTTACCGATGAAGTATTTATTTATTCATTAAGTCTCCATGAAATGTTTGATTGTGTATTAGAAACTCCTGTAAGTATTTTCAATAAATAATTACAGTTTATGATAATTGTTTTCAGAATGTCTCTTTATGACAAACAAAGAGTACCTTTTTGTTGAAAAATCGATTGAAAATGTCTTTTTGCTATCTTTAGATTGTATATTTCTTGCATCAAGTCCCGGAACACGCTGTATATCAACTGAAAGAGTATTAGACTGGAAATTATATGAAAATTGTTTTTCAATTGATAAATTTGGTTTGGTTGCCCAACATTAATTTTTTAAAAAAGAAATAATTGATTCAATTTATTTTCTATAGAGTTCAGATAATTGTGAAGAATCCGAATCAAATTGATGATTATTGTATCTTTTTTTATTTCGAAACGCTTATGGAATAGTTCGTGTAATGATTAATGAAGTGTTAATAATCACCAAAGAATTCATCTATTAATAGACTTTGGTCATTGTCCTACCATCTTATAAAGTAGTTCAATATTATTTAATGCATTAAATGTTCATTATATTGAGGGTTAATTTAAATATTGTCAAAACATATGTATATGTATAATCTTATATACCAGATTCAGATGAAAAGTAATGCCTTTGATGAAAATAAATAAGATACAAATTTTATTTTTGTACCATCTTTTTTCATAATTGCAAATTATGAGAAACGTGACTCCAAGTCAAGCAGCTATCAAGGCACTGAGCACTGTTACCGACTCAAAGTATGGAAGCACTGAAGGGAACTTGATGAAATAAGTCAGAATAATCTGGGTCCCTGAAGTACGGCAAGGCATCTAGATCCCAAAAGGATTTGGATCTCAGTGCAATCAACGAGGCACTGGCACTAGAAATTGACAAATGAGATTCTGGACTGAGGAGAAAGAAACTCCAATTCTACAAGTCCTAGAATACAACAAGATTTCAACCGTACGCAAAAAATGTATTGGACCACAAACGTTTAAGACCAAGGATCAAACCAACACAGATACTGGAGTCATTGGAACTCTAGAACTTTGAGGGATGTGGGGATGAGGTAGAAGTTCGTTATGTTATTTTATTGAGGGAAAAAGGGACATTTTTATTTGGTATTTTACGGATGGCGTTGATGTAGGAAAAATGTATCTCTGCAGGGCTGGAATTGTGTGTTGCTCTGCATTGGATTACATTTGGAATCAAAAACAAATGTGTCTATCGATTATATGGTGTGGGTAGAGCAGGGATGACTGTGGCTGTATTATCGTCGGCTGGTAAACCTGTAACACTGACGAGTGGTGAGGTGGGATGTAGGAATGGGTTTCACCTTATAGTAATAGGGGAATTATGGAGGAAGGTTAGGTAATTTTCAGGTAACTAAAAGTCTAACGAAAGAATAGGAAAGTTTCCTTTTGGGTTTTGAGGAAAGAGGCCGTCCAATTCTTATCCAGAAGGTGAGAAGAGTATTTAAATCAGCCACGTATCGAGCTTATAGATCATTTAGAGGGCTCGGACTTGGAGTTATGTCTTTGGTGACATAGAAGGTATTGCTGGGGCTGAATCAGTACTTGTATTGGTAGTACCTGAGAATTGATTGCTCGTAATACAAGAAGATTGTTATGTTGGCTGTATTGGGCGTTTGCTCTATATTTAATTATGAGCTGGGTGTAGATTTTATACATATGTAGAAGGATCAAGGGGTAGGTTCGTCTGAATGTTCCTCCGAGTGTCTTGGTGAGACAGACTTTACTCCATACTCTATCCAAGGGGCAATAGGGGCACAATAAACCTTAAGACTGTAGTGGACTACATCTACGTGCATACATTCAGCCTTCTGTAAACTTTTTCCTAAATCGATTGAAAGGTTTGAGATAGTTATATGTATGAACACTTCTGTACTCTAACAACGTTAATTTGAGAGCGAATAATTGCAAAAAAATTCACTTTTATATGTTATAAAAAACAATTTTCTTGCCTATTCTGTTGTAACAATTTAAAAGATATTATCAATCGCTCCCCGTAGTGGTGAATACTTGTTTAAATAATTAACATCATGTTTCCTTATATTATAATAGAAAAAAAAATTAAAAATAGTTGTTACAGTTTGATAATTTTATGTCGCATTCAAGGTTATTGCACTATGCATCATTTTACATGGTATTTGATTTCTTAATAAAATTTCAAAATATTTACTTGGACATTTTTCTTTTGCAAACCGCAAACCAACATTAATTTTCCTTATTTTAGAAAATTATTGTTACCAAGAATTGTATAAGACAGTATTCGCACTAAAAGCAACTGGTGATTTAGTATTGAATTGACATTTTCTAATAAGTATTAACTAAAATAGTTATTCAAGAAATAATAATTAGCCATTAGGAAACATAACCTTAAAAAGTCCTTGTAATGTAAACTAACGTAACTAAAAGCAACTAATGACGTAATTTAGTCTTTAATTGACATTTTCTAAGCAGTATTAACTGAAATTGTTATTCCAGATAATAATAATTGGCTATTCCACAACATAACCTTGAAATGTCCTTGTAAGTGAAGTAACGTCACTAAAAGCAATTAGTGATGCTATTTATTATAGAACATTTACTAAACAGTATTGATTGAAATTGTTATTCCAGATAATAATATTTGGCTATTCCAGAAGATAACCTTAAAAAGTCCTTGTAAACTAACGTCACTTAAAGCAACTGATGATGCAATTTATTATTCAATTGACATTTATGAATCAGAAATCACTGAAATAGTTAGTTCGGATTATAATAGTTAGCTATTCCAAAACATAACCTTAAAAAGTATCTGTAATGTAAACTAACGTCACCAAAAGCAACTGAAGACGCCATTTATTAATGGATTGACTTTTTTTAACCAGTATTAACAGAAATAGTTATTCCAGATTTTGAAATATCCTATACTATATATACGAGAATCATTTATTATTCTTATCTTCTCAGTTGGCCTTTTTCTATTTTTTATCCAATATTTTGGACTGATCAAATGTTCTAGATTATTTTGAGTTTTAAGAGCTTGAGAAAATATTCGATAGGAAATCGGTATGGCTATAAAAGAAAAAGGGAGACAAATGAGATTTTGGAAAAACGTCAATTTTTAAGTAGTCATTGATTTCTGTTAATCTTTACTTATTGTAAATAAATAAATTTAGAACTCTAGAGTGTTACGACACATTTAAATGTTCTGAGACACTGAAACATTGAGATTTTGTTAGATAGTCCGGTCAATTTAGACAACGAAATTACATAAATTACCATCAAGATGAAAGTCAGTAAAATTGCTTGAAATGGAATCAAAAATATCCCCGTGTATGGAAATATTCAAGGTCGAAGGTCAAAAAATGATTTTTTTTCTTCCATTTTCAGCAAAACTGTGAGTTTTATCATAAAAAACACCTTAGATAAAACTTGTAGATCATAAAATTGTCTACAAAAAACCTATCAACAAGTTTTTTGGTACGAGCCACTGTTTCTGAGATATAATGATTCAAAAAGTTGTAAATGTTGTAGTCGTCATAGCCAATCACGTTTCCCCAGTAGGGTTATCCAACGGGTCTGTTGTGATCATGTTTAATCTGAAACTATTTCAAAATAATGGAAATTAGCAGAGATTGAAACGATTCAAATTAATAAAAAAGTTGTGGAATTTGATCGTCCAAGTCGTAACTTTCAGATTCTTCTTCAGCTTCTACTGTAGCATCGTCTCGAGTTCGAGCTACTTCCAGCATTGAATCTCTAAATTGAAGTGTACTTACTTGGCTAATTCGACGGCTAAAATCTGAGGATTTTCTTTACTAATACTCTTCATTCAATTCCTGGTCACAAAAGAAGCATAGTTTTTTAAAACAATTCACTGAAACATAATCTAGTACGAGGAGGACTTACAATGAATGTGCTGGCTTCTTGTTGTTCACGTTGTTTTTTATTAGCTGCAGTAATAGACTTTCGAGTATAATTTTTACGACAATTTTCATGTATTCTCACAGATTTCCGATTTTTAAGATAGTCCGAAAATTCATCTGCTCTCTCGATACTTGGTTTAATTAATGTCTTCATACCACGTTTAACAGTAACAACTTCACTTTCAGTCGAAAGTTTAGCATAAATAAAACAATATTTTGACATATATTCTTAAAGTTTTAATCGTTATATAACAGAAACGGTGGCTCGTAGGAAAAAAACTATTTTGTATATAATTTTATGATCAACAATTTTTGTCTAAGGATTTTTATAAAACTTACCGTTTTGCTGAAAACCCATTTTTTACCTTTAACCTTGAATAACATATTTTCTGTACATGGAAACTTTCCAATTTTATTTTTAATATAACAATTTTACTAATTCTTAGTTTGGTGAGAATTTATGTAGCTTTACTCTTGTTTTATGGTTTAATTTGACTGGACTATAATATAGTAATAAAAGTACTGTCCAAAATACTAAATTAGTGGATTCCTTTGATCTTAAACTAGACCATATTTACAATTTATAAGTACCGTATGAACATTTTATAAATAATAAAATTTTTTTTGCAGATATGTGACTCACAACAATCCTTTTCTGCTCATAGCTCCTTTTAAAGTGGAAGAAGCCCATATCAATCCGAATCTTTACATATTCCACGACGTCATGTCAGATCAAGAGATAGAAACAGTTAAACGTTTAGCGAGACCGAAATTTCAAAGAGCTACAGTACAGAATTCAGTAACAGGAGATTTAGAAGTAGCCCATTACAGAATAAGTAAATCGGCCTGGTTAAAAGAACACGAACACAAACACATCGCTGACATTGCTAGGAGAGTTGAAGATATGACTGGACTGTCAATGTCAACGGCCGAAGAACTACAAGTTGTTAATTACGGTATCGGTGGTCATTACGAGCCCCATTTTGATTTCGCTAGAAAAGAAGAGAAAAACGCTTTCAAAAGCTTAGGCACTGGAAATAGGATAGCCACAGTTCTGTTTTACATGAGCGACGTGTCGCAAGGTGGAGCTACAGTTTTCCCCGTTATCGGTGCTGCTCTTTGGCCTAAAAAAGGTACTGCGGCGTTTTGGTACAACCTTCATCCCAGCGGCGACGGTGACATGTTAACTAGACACGCAGCTTGCCCTGTTTTAGCCGGATCGAAATGGGTATCGAATAAATGGATTCATGAAAGAGGACAGGAGTTTAGAAGACCGTGCACGTTAGAACGACCACCAGAAAATCTAATAGTATAATGGGACAATTATTAGTAAAAAAAAAATGGGCTTCACGTTTCAATCGAAGAGTACGGATAATAATATATTGATGAGTTTTGAAGGAAAATCCTTTCTAATTCCTTTTTAAATATCATTATGTGGCGGATCAAGATACATAAAAGTACATTCGATTTGGGAAAGCCACAGAGTGATTAAAAAATGAAAAAATTATAAGTGGGGAAATATTGCCGGAAACGAGTTCAATGTTACTATATAGAGGTCACTAAACACTAATATTACGACAGAAAAAATCTACGAGGTACCTAGTCTCCAGGTGAACGACATCTACGTCTAAAATCCGTGGTAATTCGTTATGGCGGCTCCACATTAGCGCCGTTAAACTCCGTAAACAGACGTGGACGGTTTCCATGGGGTTAACGCCTGTTCTCCATGGAGAGTATGAAATGAATTACCAATAAATTGAAAAATTCACAAAGAAACACATTGATCGGCTCGATGTATTTCAGTCATCCACCACCATCTAAATAGTGATATGTTGCCACAGCAAATAAAATTATTGCAGCAGCAGCTTTCATATCCATTTCGCTGCGGGTTTCAAGGACGATTGAGAACATACCGTGAATATGGAGGGCACACTTGTGCCGTAGATTCATGGCGGGAATTCACGGTACTAATGTGGAGCCACCATACGAAATCGGCCGATTATATACATCCTGGTGGCTTTCGAAGTCGCTGAACACGGATATCACGATGGCGATGACGTACGAAGCACCTGGTGCTTGGGATTGCTTATTTATACGTAGTCTCCTGCAGCCACGTTGACATTCGTTGTGAAATTGGCCGTATATAAACATCCTGGAGGTTTTTGAGGTCGTTGTACACGAATATCACGACTGCGAAGACCTACGAGGTACTTGGTGCTCGGGATTGCTTATTTATACGTAGTCTCCTAGAGCCCCGTTGACATTCATTGTGAAATTTACCGATTATATACATCCTGGGGGTTTTCGAGGTCACTGAACACGAATATCACGATGACGATGATCTGTGAGGTACCTGGTGCTCGGGATTGCTTATTTATACGTAGTCTTCTGAAGCCCCGCTTACATTCGTTTTGAAATTGTCCGAATATAAACGTCCTGGGGGTTTTTCGAGGTAGCTGAACGGGAATATCACTATCAATATAAGGAGTCTACGAGGTTCTCATTATTGAGAATTGTAGGTAAACTCAGAGTAACTAGTTCATTTTCTTTTTTTCATTTAAAATTATTCGGGTCATTAATTCTCGTTTTTTAAGCATTTGAGATGAACTTTTCCAAATGCTTTTTCATTTTTCCTCTTGATGAATGCAAGTTTCATTTCTTATTCATAATTTTTGTTCACAAAGTTTCTTGAGGCACTTTGTTGGGTCTTGATCCGTCTTACTGTTAATAAATTTCTAAATTTCGTGTTTTATATCCTTGACTTTGATTTCGACATGGCACAAGCCATGGAGTTGTCCCCAAGCAACAAATTTTCTACATTCAATGTCATCAAGTGATCAATATCTTGGCGGTGGAATTATACCATAAACAATTAATTTTATTTTGTTTATAAAACGAAGTTTGTTAGACATATGCAAATGTACATGAATTAACTGTAGCGATTACTTCTTTGGCTACTGCTGGTCAAGTTTCCTCGTTCACCTCTTTTTGAAAATATTCTGCCAGTTTAAAAATACATTAGCAAGGATTTTCCCCAGTATCTAATAATTTCTATTTAATTTTTGTTTATATTATTGTTGTAACATGATTTCAAAATATTTCAGCATACACAGCTTGAATGTATCTTTGCTGGAGCTTTTAACTATTGTTTATGATTTTGTTGATAAATTATCTTGATTTTGGGTACCTTTTAATTAAAATTTCGTTTAAAAACAAGATAATTCGTCAACTAAACTATATATTAAACACAATAGATACACACTGGCGACATCGGGTAGTTGGTGCGGTGCTTTGATGGTAAAATACCTTAGACGAGCGGTAAAAGTGTCTTTTCGACAGAATCTCTACACCTGGATCGGTATTCTCAGGTCCTCAATGTCGTTGAATGCGAGGAAATCGAAAGAGAAGTGCTTTATTTTATTCGCATGTAAATAGACAATTCTAACCTATCATTTTTATTGATTCAGGAATTGTTTTGGAAAATAATACCTCAATAATTTTGTAAATGTATCCACTCACTGATGATTGGGAGATATCGAAACAATAATTATTACCTACATCTTGCTGGCAACTACCAGTACCAAAAAACTTCAATGCTGCCAATAACTAAATGAAATAATTTCATTTTAAAATTTAGAGGGCATTAACAACTTTTAATAGTATATAAATATTATAATAAATACCTAGAAGCTAAATTTTTGTGATAATTTTATATAAATCAAAACCAAATAAACAGTGAAACAGTTCAAACTACTGTAGTTTTTACAGGTTCGTCCTAATTGTGTCTAAAGATATCCGAAAGTTTTTTTGTTTAACCGAAATATTTTTTTAAATTGATAATCACCGAGTTGTATTAGAGGGTATCTTAAGACAACTTCTTCTAGTTCTTCCAGCATTGGCCGCCCACTCTGAATCAGACGCCGTTTGCAACCGCCCAATCTGGGAACGGACAGCTGGTCAATAAGATAGGAGAATACAATGGGCCTAAACTTCAATACCAAAAAACAAAATTTATGATTATTTCGAGAAACATAAATGTTTGAAAACGCCACCATAACACCGTAGAATCCTTGGAAGGCTAGATTGAAAAACGAAGAAATTCTGATCGAAGGTAAAATTGAAAAAAAGAGGGATCTGAAAGAAGAAAATATCTTGACTGCGAAACATCAAGCAGTGGAGAGGACTATACCATATACAATCCTCAATACACACCGCAAGAAATAGAGAAGCGATGGAAAATGTTATCGCGAACATCCATTAGTGGATATGCATTGAAATAAATATAATGATAGGTTAGAATTGTCTATTTACATGCGAATGTGAAATGAGCACTCGTCTTTGGCGGGAACGTTCCTATTGCTAGGAGAAGGCATGAGAATCGAGACAACAATGAATTTCGATCCCCTCGCATTCAACGACATCGATATCGCTCCAAGGAAGGACCTGAGAATACCGACTCTGGTCGCTTCTTTTGAGTAATTTCGTATATATTCGATTTTTATATCTACTACCACTTATCGATTTTCTTTCAAACTAATTACCAAAAAATAAATCTAATTCAATATTTGTAGATTAGATTTTTGTAATAAATTTTGTATAATACTTTATATATTTTAAAGTTTTATATAAGTGTATATAAATATACTGTAATATATTTTTTTAAAGTATACATGGTATTTTGATATAACGTTCGAATAAAATATTATGTAACCGATGTAATATTTTCAATAAAACTTTCTAATAACGGTCTCCTCTTAATCGGACAACACCAGTTGTTAAATTGTAACACTATAGAATAAACTTCTGTTCATTGAAAAAGCACACACTTACATTTTGCCTACGTAAATCACTGTCACCCGACAGTGACAGATAATTCAATAATTAATTTGAGTTCAATTCAAGTAAAAGTGTACTCTAAATACTTCCTCACTTAACTAAAATTCAGAAAGCTGTCATTATCGCCAAATTGGAAGATAACTGGTCTATCAGAATACTGGCAACTAATCAAGGTCCTAATGCGAGTACCGTAACCAGAATGAAGGAGCGATGGGAACAAGAACGGACCTTGCACCGAAAGGTTGGGTCTGGAGGAACGGAAATTTCAAATGTCGCACAAGATGTTGCGTTTATTAATTTTTGAAGATAACATGCTTTTGAATCGGTTGCATATTCATCAAACTTTCCAAGATAACGTCCTATGCTAGGAAAGCATTACTTTCAAATGACTGGAAGAATTAATATTATTTTGGGCCTCTTTATCTTACGATTTTGGGTGTACCAGACAATGGGGAATCAGATAACCTTGCCACAAATAGCATAAAAGAAATCTTCGCTGACCTGACTCTGTTTTACTGTTTTACCGATACTATCATGGCAGATACTCTTCCGACCTGCATAACATATTCCCACCTAAAACAGTGTAAGACCTACTCGACAAGCAGACGTAGCTCATGAACACCAAATTCGCCTGTACACACCCAGAACGTCAATTTATCGGTACTCCTTCTTTTGGAGAAATGCAAACCTGTAGAATAAGCTACCAAGGCCGTCTTTCCCGAACATTACAACCTACAGAAGATCAATATCTACAGGGATCTCCAGGGCAGGCACCACTCGAATTACTCGAGTGTAATAAGGTTACCGTCTTATGCTTGCTTTCCACGTAAAAAACGGCTCAATATTTTGGACCAGAGCAGTACTGTTACCTCATGATATTTCACATCCAACTAATTCTATACACTCATGAACTGGCCTGTACTGGTCCAGTTCCAATGCAGCTACCAAGAACAAACCTAACCTCTTCCCTGTCATTGAAACTTTAAGGTTATGACACAAAAACAAACGCTGGGATCCATGGTGGGTGGTCAACCAATTCGAAGTGTAAGTTAAGAATTTTAGTCTGGATGATAGTCGGAATGTGAAAAGATGCATGGTCTTGATAGAAAAGCACATACTTTTCTGTTTTATTGTTTTACCTCTTTGAAAATAAATGATCATCACAATCTCATGACTGTCTCAAAAAATGATCACCATGACTTCTCTGACCAATGAAACCGTCTTAGAGCCACAGCTGCACCACATAGGCAACACAAATTACTATACAATAAAAATATATATTGTGATCTAAATCCGTTTGAAGCTTGTTTGGGTAGAAATCAAAAATTATGTTGCTTCTAAAAATTTTTTAATATAAGTTTACAAAATTTCGAGTTTATATCTATAGTTAAATTTGAGGACAATAAGAGCAGAGGAAATTTTGTCATAGAAAATACCCGTAATCATTTTATTGAACTAATCACCTCCGTAATTTCAATATTCAATTAATATACTTTTACTCAAGTTACTTTACTACATTTCAGGAAAACATAAACGTCTTTTGCAGTATTTTCTGTTGAAAATTATTTAATATCATTCAAATAAAACATGATTATAAATTCGAGTAATTTCCAGAACTATTTTTAATAACAGAATATCAAGTTTACATTAAAAATTTCTATTTTATCATATATCTTTGTATAAACTTTGAACTTTGCAACCCATTTCGATAATGTCATTAAGTAAATGTGAATTATCATAATATAGACTATTTTTCATTTTCATAGCTTTAATAATATCAATTTATTTTCTAACATTACAAAACGATTCCAAAAATAAGACTTGAAAAATATATATACTTTTTTGGGTCCGTTATTTACACATTACAATATGTATTGTTTAAATAAATAAAATAGCTTGTGGTGCCATCTCTACATTAATAGTCAAAGTAAACATTCCATGTGGTGGTGTCATCTTTTATAGGATAGTTGAACACCTCGGGCTTACCAACACAAAAATTTATCGACTATGGAAAACGTGTAAAATGTAGTCGATCAATTTTTCATTCAAAGTTCATACAGTTATAACATCGCTAGCGAGTTAGCTGGACAACAATACCAAACTGATTTATGAACATGGAGGGAATATAACAAATGTATACTACTTTTACTGTGTAGTATTGTGCATGGACTAGCCCATAATACCATCAGATCGTTTATGGGTTTAAAACACTCTGGTTAAAAGTTGAGTGAACGCGGTACGGCTTTCGCGTTTTACAGGTGTTCGTAAATGAAACTAGATGTAATAAAATGATTTAAAGTGTTTATGTGACTATGTCTTTTGTGTGTTTTCAATCTCTCAATCAAACTGGAAGAGGTACATAATTTCCTTTTTCTATTCTATTCATTTATTTTTAACTTCAATATCTAGTTGCTTAATCCGGCAACCTGTTTTTGTTTTGTTCAAATTGTCAATAATTATCAACTGATTTATTGGAATTTATTACCATGTGAATGATTTGTGAAATATCTGCGGAAATAGCGCTTGTTTTTATCATACTTTTTTAACTAAATAAGAACATGAACCTGGATTGTTTAAAACAAATACATTGTGTTATTTATCTTGATCTGTCAAATTACTTTATTTAATCTTAATGTCAAGGTTGAATATCTCATTTTGATATTGTTGTATGTTTTAAATATAAAAGGTAGTAGTTCATTTTTAATGATTTACTTAAATTATACTTAAACATTAATACCCCCGTTCCGAAATTTTATGAAAAATATTTATACGTCGTCTTCTAGAAAGCATCTAGTTGTGAGTGCTTATCATCTAAAAATAGTCCAAAAAATTTGTATAGAAAAGGCGCTGTATGATGAGTTGAACTTTAATTTTGATATACTTAGAATATCTAATTTTAATGGAAATACAGGTGACAGAATTTTATGTAAAAATAAATTGAAACGTTGTCAGCAAGATAACATTACTTTTTGAAGTATTAATAAACATGAATATGGCAAGAGCCATTTAATGAAGACTCTATCAACTCAAAATACATTTTGAAACTATATTCATGCCTTTTGAGCTATTAATAAAGTATTATATATAGCCTGTTGACATTGTTTCATCATAATGCAAGGACATTATTTATTCTGTTGCTTAATTTATAAATGAAACAACTGAAATGCCTATAGTACATTATTCACATTGCCAATATCAATAATATGAAAACATAAAATTATATTCAAGACACAGATATTGTACTACAATATGTTTTTATTATGCCCCCCTATCAAAGCTATTTTTAACATGTATGGCTCACTATCCAGTTCCAGAGTTTTAATTGCACATCATTGAAAAAGGTTGGATCTGCACACCCCATTTAGTTCTTGTGTATGTTTGTAATAGCAAAGCATTCTAGAAATAGGTGAAGTGGAATTTTAATCAAGAACAAGAGGTGAATAAAAGAAACAGTGCAACAATCAGACTTTATTATGCTTTGAACAGAAATTTTCTGGGAAGAAAAAACACCAATATGAATGTGTAAGAACCAATATTTCGAATTGTCCTTTTGCTAGCGAAAACTCACTCAAAAGCAAAATTCGAGTAGCTGAAATCAAGTACTTATGTAGAGTCGAAGGTGTCATCAGAAAATATTAAATAAGAAACATAATGATAAGAGAAGACGTCAATGTAGAATCTATGATAGTAACAATTGGAAAATTTAGATGGTTTGGACACTTTTATCGAATGAAAAGCAATAGACCAGCAAAAAGTATTTAGCAGTATTTACCAGCAAAATCTTGGGAAAACACAATTGTCACTATTTTACGAGAGAAAGAAAAGACACACACACACCCACAAAAGGTACACAAGGGTCTATGATTATATATTTTTTTCTTCAATTTTTTACTTCTTACACCTTCTTATATATAATTTATGATGAGTTGTCTTGATTTCAGATTGATTTTCTTTTAAATTGATTCTTTGGTTGATTTTTTTAAATGGATAAAATCTGATGTTCAGACCTATTTTGATCTTTATTAGAATATTATATTTTGATGAAGACCCAATCGAGTCGAAACGTCAAGATTTTATCCATTAAAAAAATTTCATCCAAGAAGACATAAAATCAAGACAAATGAGGTCACTAGAATCAAAAACCGCCAAGTCCATATTTTTTCGAAGTTCAGTTCGATATTGTTTCTTATAGATTGTTCCAAGCCGAATTCAGTACAACTGTTATTTTGTAGCAAATCCCGCCGCACCGTAGTGTATTTTGAGGCCAGAGTTGAGGTTTAGTCGCCAAGTCTATTTGCAGTTACACCATTTTCAGTTTCAAAATCCTCCTATTCCAAATCGGCCAATAGGAGGAGCGCCTAGTTCCGTCACATTGTTGTTTACCCTAAATGCTTCATTTTCTACAGGGTGTTTGGATTGATTGAAAAAGATTTGAAAAAGAAGGACACTATTCTTAAGCCAGAAAAGTATGAAGAAGTTCTGGGGATTATGCTAAAAAAGAACAAGAAGAAAAATAACATTCTGTTTCAGGGTGTGGTCTTTTATAGAACTGAAACTTGTCAAGCAAAATTTGTCCCAAACCAAAGTTTAATATGTCTCAAATAAATCCAAAAGCCATCGACAAGGAGGTTAGCTTTATTCTGCAAAATGAAGGATGTTGCGAAACTCCTAACAAAGCACTTTGGACAAAGGTGGAGAAACCAAGAGACGCTGAAATTTTATAGAGATTTGGAAAAGCAAGAAGCCAAAGGTCTTAACAATGAAGCTGAAGATCTCAACTATGCAGAAGATAAAAACATTATTGTCGATGAGGAAATTGATACAGATATAGTGTGATCTAATTTAACAATAAAGACATTGTTTAATTTTTAAAAAACATTAAATTTAATTTTATGATACTTTGTAATTTTTGTAATAATTGAAGTTTTTGCAGCCTAAGTTTATTTTTTTTTCAAATCCCCCAAATCCAAATCTTAGTATCAAAATCCCACAAGTCCAAACATTTTTTTCTAAATATTTATGAAAATATTTTGGGAATCTCGATCATACATTGTCTTTGTTATAAAGTAAAAATTATTGATATTTTGGTAAAAAAATTAATTTCCTACGATTGGTTTGTGTTTGTGGCAGTTTTTTCCACTTTTCTGAAAATTTCTTGAGATTTACTTGGCGGATTTTGATTCTAAGCGCCTCAAATAATCACAAAATTATTATATACGGTAATGGCAAAGCATTTTAGAATTTGGTGAAGTGAAATTCCATCCTTCTGTTCCTAAAGGATATACACTCATGTGTTTCTGCTCGACCTAATCCTATCAGGTGTTATTTGAGAAAGCAAATACTTATTGGATATAGTACTACTTAAAAGACTTTTTAGAGTGATCTTCAGTGACAAAACACCCACCGGGTACTCTCTTTCAGTTTCTTCCTTCTTTGAAAACTCTTCTCTATTTAAACATTTTCTTACATTGCAACAAGATTCTAGGCAAATATTTGGAGATTCTTGGATAATTTAATATAAATTATAATATTTCGCTTATGGTTCTAAAGTTTTAGTTTTTGAAGTATATTTTTATTTGCAGTTGACCATTCACCCCGATTTCTATACAAACATAAAACTTTTTAGTGACGAAATTAAAAGTAAAAAACTAGATTATTATGGTAAGTTATGGGGTGCTAACTACAAGTCCATAGTATCTAACCTTTTAATTGATTATATTTCATTAAATATTTTTTGTGTTGTAATGTTTACTAATATTGTTTTTATATAAAACAAAGTAATAACTAATAACTGTACCAAATTAAATTATTAATCGGGGTTAATGTTAACTACTCACTAAAATATTATTGCGTGCTATTCACAAAATGTAGTCATTGTGTTGTCGTCATTCATAACTGTTTTTACTTTTTCTTAGAACACTGTTATAATCATTCTCCTACATTTTTATTTCATCATGTTTAATTGACAGGATATAAGCCAAATTTTTATCTACGTACCATTGAGGTTAACTAAATTTATGAAGTTGTATACAATGGAAAACGAAATTTAGTATATTCAATGCACCAGTTACTACTATGCAAGGTATTTCATTGCTATCCTGAAGTTGAAAGAGAATAGCCCAGATATATAACGTAATGACTAGTGACGGGTAAATTCCCGGAAACTATTTTGTGGGTTTTTTCCCAGAAAAAAATCTTTGTGTTCTGATTGAAAATTGTTTTTCCATTGTTTTAGAAGATTCATTTTATTTGAAGTAAAACTGATGAAAAATATGGACTGGAGGAACTTATTACTTCATGAAAAAGTTATGTATTTTTTTGAAACAACATTGGCTATCATTCAATTTCTTCTTCTGTTTCTAACTCGTCCGGGTATCCTATATCCATAGTAGTAGAGGCGCCGGCATTGGGTCCTGATGTTGTCACAAAACTTTCATCTTCATCTTCATTTGGTGTTGCTTCTTCTCCCTGTTTTGTAAAAGCTTCCATTTATGGGAAAGAAAGGTTATTTTACCGGCCTTTTCGTTTGTTAAATGGGATCTTCTCTGTATGTATTTCTTTAAAACAACATTGACTATGAAAAAATCTGTCATCTTCCTAATCAGAAGCAGAAAAAGACGTTGCATCCATTAATGCAGTACCAATTTTCATTTCACTTTCTTCTTCTGTTTTTAACTCTTCCGAGTATCCTACATCCTTAGTAGTAGAGGCACCGGAATTGAGTTCTGGTGTTGTCACACAACTTTTATCTTCATCTTCATTTGGTGCTTCTTGTTATTCCTTATTTTGTAGAAGCTTCCAGTTATGGGAAATAAAGGTTATTTTACCGACCCTTTCATTTATTAAAAGGTATTTTCTTTTATTGTGAATCCACCTATACGTACTAAAGGATCTCTATGTCGCCTTGTAACTTACAGGAATTGATAAAATGCAAAGTGCAACTTCTAAATCTGCATATTTCGTAGGATAACTTTCCACTGTCCTATTGGTGACACAGAGGCCACAGAAGCCTAGATATATTTTCTACCACATATACCATATTTTGCTCGCTCGAAACTGAAACATTAATATTCATATCTTCAGCAAGTTTCCAAGGCATACACATGCTTTTCCGCAGTTAAATGAATGCCTTAATTTAAGGGATCTAACGGTGAAGCAGCTAAATGTATTGGTCCCAAAACCATGGACTTCCGTTCTTCAATTTTCTGTACAATTAGATTCTCCTCTGCTTTTGAGAGTGGGGATTCATGTAACAGAAGCTTCAATGCTTTCTCCAGAGTATTGAAGGCACAATGCACTTGGTGAAGTAGGCAGTCGTTAACCTCAAATTTTTTAATCAAATCTACTATGAGTTGTATAATCAAGATAAGTTTCTCAGCACGAAGAGATGGATGTCACGAAAACCAACGAGTTTTGACTGACATTTTCAAAGTAATGTTTATATTTTTTTGTGTGTTTACCTTACTGAATAAGGCATTCCGTACATGAACAAGGGGTACTGGATGATCGTCGACGAAAGTGCACGAGCTAGCAGACATTGTAGGCATTTCAAAAAGTGCGGTACATCGCATATTAACTGAAAATTTTGACATGAGAAAGCTGTGCGCGAGATGGTTGCCGCGTTGCTCACAATGGAACAAAACAGCGGCGTGAAGATGTTTCCATCGAGTGTTTGGCAATGTTTCACAGAAATAAAGTCGAATTTTTGCGATGGTTATAACCATGAACGACACGTGGGTCCATCACTTCACACCCAAAACAAAAAAACAATGGACTGAAAGGGCAAAGGTCGTTCCATCTGCAGGCAAGGTCATGGTGTCGGTTTTTTGCGATAATCAGCATGTGATGATGTTGATTTCAAATTTTAGCATTTTTTCATTTCACTTAGAGACTTGAAACACTTTTCCTCATAAGACAAGTCATTTTACTCGATTTGAAAAATAGTGTTTTTCGTAACATCTACTTAAGACAGATTTGTCCTCATTTACCTTCCACCAATTCCAAATATTTGCTTTTTTGCGTTGCGTTATATTTTTTTAACAGTCCTAACACCAAAAAGACCATAATGATTACGCCTAACCTCAATTTCAAGTAATGGTAAACATCCTATGTCCGATGTGGTTAGGGCAACCAGAGGGTCCGCCCAGACCATTTAGATTACACAAAGTATTATTTTGACAAAACTATTTTAGGGGGGGAAAATATTTTTAAGAATTTTCCGGGGAAAACGGGTTTTTTATATATTTTCCTTTCAGGTAAAAACCACGCAACATATCACAGCTAATATTCATTATTCTTGATATTTAGAGTGTGTCTAAAGTCATTCAATAGAGATTTTTTGTTTTGATTGATTACACATTAAGGGGTGGTATTTTAATATAATAGATTTGAAATTAACTAAATATTTTTGTAGTTTTTAAAGCTCAATTTAGTATTTTTGAATATATTTTCATAATTTTTTCTAAAACTTATGCATTAAACTATAGTTGAAGTAATTTATATTATATTTATATAATAGGTACCTACAAGAACATTTTTTTCCTTTCTCCAATGCTCTCCAATACAAATTAAATAAATTCTTGATCTTTCGAATATAAATTCCTAACATTCAGGCGTTGTGTTATTGGCAATTCTGTGTACCATAAATGTTATAGCTTTAAAATTTACATTCTCTTCTTAATAGGAGTACCAACGTTATTAAAACCGACATGAACAATATCTCTAACTTTTACACCTACAAGTACTTACAACGATTTATGTCGTGAAAGTAAATGATTTTTGTACTTTAAGTGACAGGTACCTGCTTTAAAACTTTTATTATATTGTAGAGTAGGTTAATCCTTTTCAAAGCGTCTTTATTTATTTGACATGCTGAAGCCCATCATTTTTATTCTGGTACACATATTCTATATAATACAGGGTATTCCGAGACTTGAAGAACAAAATTCAGGAGTGAGTAGTAAAAATTCTCGTAAGACCCCTCGTTTCTAAGTTTTAAAGCATTTAAATTTAGATCTCCTAAACCCTTAAAAAATCGATAGAAAAATTCATTTTCGCTATCTCTAGATTGTACAGGTTGTCCCTGTAAAAGTTACGGATTGATAACCATTGGGCATGAGTCGCCCCTGGTATTAAGATAGTAGTGTAGAATTATTTATTCCGTCAAACACAACATGGACATTCGTAATAAAAATTCATGATGTTCGAATGTATAATTTAGAAAATATACTTAGATATAAGTTCTGATTTCGCAACTTTAAATGCCTAGAACTCGGAAACGAGGGGTCGTATGAGAATTTTTTTGTATCACAGCATTATTTTCATGTCATCTACTCACTCCCGAATGTTCCGGTTGTTTGTAAGACCTATTTTGTTATGTTACAATAGATATTATTTATTTCGTTAATTTCTTATTTCTTGGACCTTTTGATATATTAATGCTTCTAAATGTTTTTGATTTTAAGTCTCTTCTGTTTTAAAACTATTTTTTTTTAAATAATTTTTAAAAGAAAAATAAAATTGACGTTTCGACTTTTAAGTTTTTATCAAAATATTTTTTAGACGACGTCATCTGAAAGTTGTTCGTCCCGTATTCATTTACATAACGAATGTTGCGTTTTGACTGTTCCATGTAGTGACAGTTGACAGTTCCGTACTGCGCAACACTTTCGGGACGCTCTGGAGTAGACAACTTTAACTTCCTTAAATGTGACTCTAGCCACTTTAATGTTGACAGTTGACAGTTTCACTTCGATGATTACAATCAACATTACTTTTTGCAAATAATTAATAAATTAATATTGACATTGCAAATATCATTAAGTACAAATATATTGTTCAATAAATAAAATGTTTATATTCTCTATTATTTATTTTCTTTCCTCAGTGTAATTGAAAAAGTTATGGATCTTATGCGTCTTATGAAAAATGTTGGGTACGCCGCGGCTGAAATACTACTCGTCTGCTTCAGACTCGTCCAACAAAGTAGCACTTTCAGTCCTTGGCATACAAATAACTATTGAAAAAGACTGAAATAAGTCGATACGTCAATTTTATCTTTCTTTCAAAAATTATTAAAAAAAAGTTAATTTTTAAAGACCTAAAATCAAGAACATTTAGAAGCATTGATATAATTTATTTCATCTACATATTTTTGGTGTTAATTTAATTTTTTTTGTGTACAGATTCTCAATTTTCATTTGGGCGTTCGATTTTGTTGTACGAAACAACAAAATCATTGTGAGTATTATTTGATTTATTTTGCATCGGTTGCGGGTTTCAACATCATTTTTCTCTACTATTTTACTTGGTTATGGGAGCACATTTTTCATTAGCTTAAGCCGGGTCTACGCCTCATGGTAATTTGGTTCCACTGTTGTGTACACAGGACGTTCATAGTTATCCATCTCAATTGGGATTGTCACATTTTGCGTAGTATAAATAAATTATATATTTTATTTAATAGTTTTATACTGATTAAATTAGACGTACTGAAAACACTCTTTACACCACCACTACACCAACACTCTCAAATACACTGGAGCGCGTTTCGATAACCAAGTTATCGTCGTCAGAGACTGAAGATAAACTAGTAGTATGAATATCAGGTACCTTCATACAGTTCAATCAAGGTCTGTTTTAACGTTACTCACATTTTGAAATTATTATTTTAGTTAAGCTAAACAATGAATCAACCACCCTCCGACACGGTAAATTCGACACTTCATAAGCAAGTGCCGAGTTATACCTCGGGGACAGTTGTAAAGAAGGCGAAGGACCACTCGGATTAGACCTTTTCTTGCCGAAGAAGGCTGGAAATGGTTC
Organism: Diorhabda carinulata; assembly: GCF_026250575.1. Lineage (NCBI taxonomy): Eukaryota > Metazoa > Arthropoda > Insecta > Coleoptera > Chrysomelidae > Diorhabda > Diorhabda carinulata. The sequence goes on from NC_079471.1 coordinate 5,872,676, forward strand.
ACCCGAGACAGCGAAAAAACACAAACACACATTAAGACCTCTTAATAAAAAGATAACACCTCCCAGAATCGCCCATAGAATTCAAACGAGAGGAAGGAGTCTACTCGCGAAACTGTGACGCAAACGAGGATGAGGACCTGTCAAAATGACAGGGGGTGGTGGAATATCCTTCTTCGCACCCATCCGAGGATTTATCCGGGCTTAGAGGGACGGGATTCATCACGCGCGAGCGTGTATGTGTGTGTGTTTGTTGTTTCTGATAATGAACACGATTATATTCCTTTGGTTGAAGAGGGTGGATTGGAAATTTCGGATGTTGAGCCAAACGCTATAGTAGAAAATGAGATTGATTCCGATGCGAATTTTGAATGGGAATCGTTTGAAAATATTCTTTTTGAAAAAGATGGAACGCGGTGGCAGTCTGATCCAGAACACAAACTAGTAGTTGAAACTTTATTCGTTAACGGTTGGGCGGGGGTAGGGGCATCGTTCAGTAAAATGATCTTGAGGTAAACTAATCGCAAAGGGACCAAGACCACGCTAGTAGGATGCCAAAAAGTATAAAAATCACAAATCTATCTCAGTAACTTTATCGTCGGTGTTGCAGGTTTTCTGCGGTTTCTTTGTAACCTGATTCACCAGTCAAATGACCTACAATAGGGAATAATGCCCGCCTCCAATTACATTAAAGAGAACAAAAAAGCAAATAACAATAAAAAATTACAAAATATATCCCCAAACTGGGAAGAACCGTTTTTTTAGACTGAAGCTTTCCTTTCTTCTTCGAGCCACGTTTGGTCCGTTTTTTTCTCTTTTTTTGGCCTGGAATAGCACGATTACAAACCTATCACCACAACTCAGGCCCTGAAGAGAAACAACTCCTCTATCAGGGCCAATTCCAATATACCCAACGAATCTCTCTCTTACTCTCAATAACTTTATCGATCGAGTTAACCCGATCATAATTTCCGAAAAGTCCTAATATTTCTCATGATAATCATATAACACTTTAGTTCTTGGCTGCTTGAGTTCGGTGGTGGATTTGGGAAACCATTTCCTTATTATTTGTTCCTATAATAAGATTTTTTAATATACATTTTCTGTTTTGAAGGAAAAATATCGGGCGAGCTCCATACGTCCGATGGGGCAATGTATGTCTCGTAAGGCCGCTGGGGCCCTCGCAGCGTCAGCAGCGGTATCTCAAAATAGACCGACAAAAATGCAGAAACATCAGAAAATACAGGTGAGTTGATGAAATATTTATGTGTTACATATCCCGAAACCCAAATTTTTTTTATTTTATATTCCATTTAAATAACACAAAATCGCCAAGAACTGGCCAAGTAAGCGCAACAATGCTGAAAGAACCCTTTAAAACAATATCGTAATACCCACCTACTTATTTAATGCTTTATGGCTCAAACAACTAAAAGTAACTTTCAAGAGATATAATGGTTACTAGGAAGAAAATCTAAATTGACTATCTTTGGGGTTGTCCCAGTAAAGATCTTTGCATTCTGTACATCACAGAACAAATCCAAAAGCATAGCAGCAAATATCATGAACGACTAGAGGGACATGACAATCCTCTAATACAACCATTACTATGACCACAATGGGAAAGACGACTCCCTATCGATCTTAAATGAAATATAAAGGCTCCTTGTTTAGCAGCAGTTGCAGCTACGGGTATATAATTCTGTCATTGTAATAGAGCACCTACTCAAAGAGAAAACATGGTTGAATGAAGAGGTGGCCTGAAAGAACTCATGCTGAAAGGTATATATAAAGGCAATCAAGAAGAAATTTGATGTACTTAATGATTTATTTGAAATGAAATCAATTATTTTTCAACCTATCTCCTGCTAAGCCTCTTGTAGTTTTCTTTGATCACGATCATTCTTACTGCGAATGTTGGTATTTTCGTACTTCTACAATTAATTGCTCTTCCATTTTCTGCTGGAGCTCTTCGCCTCATATAGAAAATGCGTCAGTGACAAATCTCAAGAAGATTTAAGTTTCAAGTTGCTGCTTCGATCCATTTTATTATCGTAGCGCTCGAACGACCACTTAGACAATTGTTTTTAAAAATGTCCATCATTTTCATCCATATAAATTGGTCTAAGCTGTTTCGTTGGGGAGGAGAATCATTAGAAGATGACCCATATGCGGAAGATCCGGGGACGATGACTAGAAATGGTTCTAAGTGCGCGGCAAAAGACTGGCATCTCCAAAACAAGTGTTTCAAGGATGCTACAAGAGCATTTAAATACGAAAAATTAGCGCAGGATGGGTGCCTCTAACTCTGAGCGCAGTGCAAAAGCAGCGCCGAGTAGAATACTGTGAGCGATTTTTAGAGCTTTACCGCGAGGATCAAGAATGAATGACCAGGCGATAAAATTATGGTTTTTTACTACGATCCGACATCTATGAAGTGGCATCGGAAAGGAGAGTCCGTGCCAAAAAAGCAAAGATCACGAATAGCACCAAAAAAGTTAGCGCTGTAATATTTTGGGACTGCGAGTATAACCTTTTTATTGATTTTCGGGTATCAAATACAAACTTAATTGCGCCCTATGACTCTCGACTTACTAAGGCAGTTGCGTCAAAAAATTATCAAAAAAAGGCGCGGCAAAATCAGTCAACGTGGGCGCTTGCTTCATGACAATGTTCCAGTCCACGCTGCTTAGCTTTCCAAGGCTGTACACGAATGTGGAGACACCCACCATACAGCTCTGATCATGCTCCGTCCGACTATTTTTTGTTTGCAAAGTTGAGGGGTGAAAGATTTAACAGCAACAATAAAATAAACGTACGCATCATAAAAGCTTCAGTCAGACGTTCTGAAAAGTGTGTGGAAATAAAGGGAGAATATATTGAAAAATATTCAAAGTTTCCCTTTTTTTTATGACTTTTCTTTTTCTATTAGGCTAAGAGCTCAGGATCTGCAGTACCTATGAGCTGAAGCAATAACATTTTGATGATAATCTTGCGACTCTTGATATTCAAACACGAGTTTTGACTTGTGTAAGCGTGTTTTCGGCATCTGATGACAAAAACATAAAAATATTGTTAAACAATCATAGAAAAATCGTTTTATTATTATCATTGTATCTCCCACATAAGCGAAAGTGGCGAAACTAAAAATTTCGTTAACTAAACCAGTACTAGTTACGGTTTCTCATTATTGAAATAGATAAAATATACATCTGATAATTTTGATTGATGTATCTTTTTTACATCTCACATACACGTTTGATCAGAAGAGTGATTGTTTTCTCTTTCTGGGCGAAACTCCATTGCATATGAATGCGATGAAAGCGGTTTTGTTTTTAATATAAATAAATGAACGGATTCGCTTCCTTTTTTGATAGATGCTTTGTTTTTATACCGTCGAATAAATTACCTAGTTTCAGCATGTCGTTCATTAAGTTACTCATCTTTTATAAAAGTAAAAGTATTATCAGAGTGGATCGGTAAGGAATACATTAATATTCCATCTTTTAGAATAGCTATTACCAGAATGACGTTCATTTTTTTTTAATAATAATCTACTGGCTTTCGAAATATCAAAATACGAGTGTTGTCTGAAAAGTTTCCGACCTATGAAACAAAAATAATTTATATAATTAAGTAGTGCAGTACATGAGTTGTTGGCCTCATATAGAGTCGCAAAAATCTTTTTGTACAACTGTCATTTAAAGTGACACGTTTAATGACAGCCAACAATGTTAAAAGCCATCGTATAGCGCGTTAAAAATATTTTTAACAGTGTTAGAATATTAAAATGCATTTTGATACCATTACAAATTCCATATAGACGTCAGAAGACATCAATTAATATAAAGTGACAATCCACCTCAATCGGTTTCAATAGATGTTGATAGACAATATCTGACAAAAGTAGATGCCAATTCACCTGAATTTATGTGAGTCGACCTCAATCGACGTCAATAGTCATCAGAAGATATCAATTAACAGAAGTGATAATCGACCTCAATTGTCTGCAATAGATTATAAATCGACATTATCTGACAAAAGTAGACGCCAATTGACTCAAAACGGTACGAATTGAAGTAAATCGACATTAATAGTCATCAGAAATCGTCAATCAACATCAAGTGACAATCGACATAAATGGATTGTTAATCGACAATATCTGACAAAAGTAGACGCCGAGTGACTTGAAATGACGTGAATTGAAGAGGATCGACGTCAATAGTCATCAGAAGATATCAATTAACACTAACAATCGACCTCAATAGATGTTAATCGACCAGATATGACAAAAGTAGATGCCAATTCACCTAAATTTATGTGAGTCGACCTCAATCGACGTCAATAGTCATCAGAAGATATCAATTAACACTAACAATCGACCTCAATTGATTGTTAATCGACAATATATGATAAAAGTAGACGCCGAGTGACCTGAAATGGCATGAATTGATGTGAATCGACATCAATAATCATCAGAAGACATCGATTAACAGAAGTGATAATCGACCTCAATCGGCTGCAATGGATTATAAATCGACATTATCTGACAAAAGTAGACGCCAATTGACCCAAAACGGTATGAATTGAAGTGAATCGACATGAATAGTCATCAGAAGTCGTCAATCGACCTCAATGGATTGTTAATCGACAATATCTGACAAAAGTAGACGCCGAGTGACCTGAAATGACGTGAATTGAAGAGGATCGACGTCAATAGTCATCAGAAGATATCAATTAACATTACCAATCGACCTCAATAGATGTTAATCGACCAGATATGACAAAAGTAGACGCCGAGTGACCTGAAATGGCATGAATTGAAGAGGATCGACGTCAATAGTCATCAGAAGTCGTCAATCAACATCAAGTGACAATCGACCTCAATGGATTGTTAATCGACAATATCTGACAAAAGTAGACGCCGAGTGACCTGAAATGACGTGAATTGAAGAGGATCGATGTCAATAGTCATCAGAAGATATCAATTAACATTACCAATCGACCTCAATAGATGTTAATCGACCAGATATGACAAAAGTAGACGCCGAGTGACCTGAAATGGCATGAATTGAAGAGGATCGACGTCAATAGTCATCAGAAGTCGTCAATCAACATCAAGTGACAATCGTCCTCAATGGATTGTTAATCGACAATATCTGACAAAAGTAGACGCCGAGTGACCTGAAATGGCATGAATTGAAGTGGATCGACGTCAATAGTCATCAGAAGAAAACAATTAACATTAACAATTGTGTTGAAAGTGATTACATTTTCTTCGTGAAACAGGTTCTACACTCTTACAAGTTTGAACTTGCTGCTTCGATTTATTTTATTATAGTAGACAACTCAGTCGTTTTGAAAAATATATCGGATTGAGTTTTGCGTCGCAATAAAATTATTAATTTTATGAAATATTTCAAATTTTTTCCCATGGAATATTAACTGTTCATTCACTGAGAAATGTTGAATAAACAGTACAGGTGTTAATAGTTTTTATGTTGATTGATATTTTCTTTCTCTTATTGTTGTCTACAGAATTCACACAATAAAACATGGGATAACATAACAATGGGTGCATAATAATTGGCCATTCAACTTAATTAAATAAAACTGCAAAGAGTATAAAAATCGCACGATGTTTCAAGGTGTGTGTGAAAAAATTAACCTTTTTTCGCTTCTAAAAATCTTTAATGAATCACTTTTCCAAAATGTTAAATATAACTATTAATTTTGAAGTTTTTCAATCATATATAATTTCACAAAATGATCCAATCAATGAGCTACCAAGATTGTGTGGGTGGTTTAAACCCTTTGGATTATTTCATTTGGGATTCTGTAAAGTCTCTTGTCTACCTGGAAATGAATATTCGAAGAGATATTGCCGAAATCCTGAATGATCGAAGAGGAGGCATCGGTTTCAAACTGAATTAAAGCGAGTGTGGGAGAAAAGTATTGCTTTCTATCCACTTATCGTAAAGCTTAGGAAATAAATCGCCGAATCGTGTTTGTTTTCCGTTTATTAGACCTCGGAATAATCTCTTTGAGCAGGTTTTTTTTTTGAATAATGGACATTTGAAGCCAGATGACGGCCACAATATATTACGCTTATGTAGAAAATATGCGATACGCGATGAACTCAGTTTACGATATGATTCTGAAGAAAACAATAGCAAAGGAGAAGAAAGGAAAAGTGGAAAAATAGAGGGTTTTCAATGTTTACAATAACTGATGGATAGAATGTTTCATTAGCCCTCGTATATATTTTTACGAAGCGAATATACACCTACAATTTACGCACGAGTGATCAATTCGATCAACCGTTCAAATTATACAGAAAATTAGTTCAACACGATTTTTTTTCTCCGTGGATTTATTAACAATAAACCTGATCGTAAAACGTGTAGAAAATGCAAATTATTTAATATTTAATTGGAAAGGTAGACAATCAGGTTGATTTAGAAGAGGTCAATGGCATGTAATTCCATCAAGCGATTTTACACTGTTTATATTTGATTATCTAAATTTGTAACAGCTCACATTGTTGTTAATCCATTGTTTATATACCAAATCACAAACACTATAAAATACAAACTTGATCTAATCTAAAATAACCGTAATATAAATATTGGAACAAGGAAAATATACCAAATTGATGATGACGGGATTAGGATTAGATGGATTATATGCAGACGCATTCACCCGAATCCCTCGACCCCCGACTGACCAATGCTCTTCTTAGAAAATTCCTTCTTTTGGAAATTACGTCGCATTTCTTTTATAACGTTAACGGCATGCAGTTAACTTAATCCTCTCCGATTTACCTGGTAGCACCTTTAAGAAAAACCAATATACCTACATCCCTTTACTTTCCATATTGCATATGCTATATCGTCACAAGGAGGTTGGATGGTAATAGTGGATGGTGGAGGGTGATTCGTGGACGCAGTGAAATGAAGCCAGTATCCAACTAACTGCAAAATGGCCCCTCGTTTAATGAATAAACTAATCGCGCTCTCCTCTATTCTCGCTAGGCTACCTGGATATTAAACACGACCGATATGGGTGGATTGCCACCTGTCGGTTTCTTAAGATGGTTTCATGGTTTAGATGCTAGTGAGGATCCGCTGGGACTACCGTCGTTATGTTACTCACAGGTACCTACCGTCCACCATCCTATCAACCTTCTTGCTAGGCTACCAGGATATTAAACACGACCGATATGGGTGGGTTGCCACCTGTCGGTTTCTTAAGATGGTTTCATGGTTTAGATGCTAGTGAGGATCCGCTGGGGCTACCGTCGTTATGTTACTCACAGGTACCTACCGTCCACCATCCTATCAACCTTCTTGCTAGGCTACCAGGATATTAAACACGACCGATATGGGTGGATTGCCACCTGTCGGTTTCTTAAGATGGTTTCATGGTTTAGATGCTAGTGAGGATCCGCTGGGGCTACCGTCGTTATGTTACTCACAGGTACCTACCGTCCACCATCCTATCAACCTTCTTGCTAGGCTACCAGGATATTAAACACGACCGATATGGGTGGATTGCCACCTGTCGGTTTCTTAAGATGGTTTCATGGTTTAAATGCTAGTGAGGATCCACTGGGTCATCATGTTACTCACAGGTACCTACCGTCCACCATCCTATCAAACTTCTTGCCTTGGGTTTAGATATTAGGCACGCGAAACTAAATTTAATTTTACGTTTTGATTATATGTTTCTGTATATTGTTTTGTTGGTTTAATATTTATCCACAGGATCCACAATTTTTCACGTTTTATTCTTACTTGAAGAAGGGAAATATTTCGTGACAAAGGATTCTGCCGCCTCCATCAGCGAACCACTCCTAACATAATCATCCAAGTAAACAACCGAAAAATGATCGTTTTATTAGACTCAATCTTACTTGCGATGGAAAATGAATTTATCCGAACAACTCAAACATGGAAAACCACTTATTAGACGAAGGACATGTATACCAGAACCCGTCGCAAAGATAGGTCGATTCGAAAGGAAAGTCTTGTTGAGTGTCTATAAATACCGAGGTATATAGTGGACACATGAAGCGAATGTATGAGGTTTCATCGAAGAACTTATCCAGGTTTAGTTAACCAAAAGCTGTTCCAACAAGACTTGGTAGTATCTACCACATCCATTATTTAGTTCGGATCTAGCACCGTGAGATTACCATTTATCCAGATCCATGGCGAAATTTTTGCGTGAGAAATTTTTTTTGCATTTTAGCCAAAATAGTGGTTTCACCAAGATTTCAAAGAGCTGGCTGAATGTTTTATTGAAACCATAGGATACGTCATTATTTTTGATACATCCTCTATAAAATACAACAATCAACGTAATCCGCAATGCACTGCAAAAAGTAATTGGCGGTTAGCCATGGCTCAAAAAAAGTTCATCGGATTAATATTTTCCTTTGGGTCATGAAGGCGCATGGCGATCGACGAAGGACGTCAGAACGGCGCTCTGGCGCCGTTTCTTCGCGTCTACGATCAATTACAAAGGTTCAAACGCCGACGCCGATGCGTCTCTTTTACGTCGTTAGTTTTTGCCAAAATTTTGAGCATGATTCACAATTCGCCTCGATCAATTGAGTGTGAAATTTAAAAAGTGATACTATTTGTGATATGTAGTGTGAAATTATCAAAAGTATGGAAGTTAATTTAAGTAATCTGCTCATGGACGAATGTCCTCCTGACCTAAGGGTAAGTATTTTACCTTCGGAAAGGCTTTTAACTACCCACATTTCATAGATGTTATACTGCGGTTGTTAATATGATTCACACATTTCATAATGGATTATTACATAAATTAGGAGTTAATAGAAAACGATTATTTTTGAAAACGACAAGTCATTCGTTCTTTTTATATTTTGGTCTGTTCTTAAAACGCAATTTAAAATAAATTTAATATAATTAGGTTCCTATTATTATAACGAGCCTGAATATGGCATTTTATATTTATATTGAACACATTTTTTATAATATAATGGAAAATTCATCCCTCAGTTATACGGATTCACGATTAACCTGACTAGCAACCCTGATCTAATGATTTTACATCTTTATTTTAAATAAATTAAACTACATAATACATACAAGGTGAGTGAATGAGAACGGTCGATAACTCCATTATCATGGAAAGTATCCAAAAAAGTTTTGAACAAAAATTGTAGGCGACATGCTCGTTGTTTGGAAAATTTTAAATATGACACTATGTAGACCGTCCACCTGTGTGGAATATTGAGATTACAAGGGAAGCAGCAGTACCAGCACTCGACAATTATCTGACTACCTTGGACCTTCTAAAGATACCATACATCATAAAAACATTAGGTAAAATTTATAAAAGTTGTCACATAAACAACTCCTTGGGGGAGAGTACGATTTCCATGGCGCCGCGGATTTGGCTTAATTAGGCCAAAATAAATCGAAAATGAGGAATGAAATTTTTTGATATCTCGCTTCGTTTTCGAGATATCGATACTTAAAGTTATAATCAAACGTTAGTTCAAAATTCGCTTTATTGAACAGATGGCGTTCAATACTTCGTTTCAAATGAATATTTTATCACTTCAAATTCAATATAAATCTTGTAATTCAATAAACAAAAGATTTTTTATTTAATTTTTATATTATTTACCCTGATACTGAGCAAAATGAATATATAACTTAACATACGATAAATACATGAATAATTTGATGTTATTCATAAAGAATTGTCGGCGAAGTCCCCCATAAGAAAAAAAATAATAAAATAAAACTAAAATAATCCTCACGAACTTTTTACATTCGACGTGCACCACGAGAAGGTATTGTCTAATAGCACATCGTTCCAACAAGAAGAGGACCCCTCGGCTCGTCACTTCCAAACCTCTTCTGTTGGGTAAGATTCTTGTGAATCTTTAAAGACATCCTCACCTCTGTAATCAGGATCGGTTGTGTCTTCTTCAATGGCTGTTCCTATATCATCATCTTCATCATCCTAATCTTCTAATCGCGGCTTTTTTACCGGTGAAAGATATTTTTTCTCTTGAGATGATGTAAATGAAGGAGGATAAATTTCTTTAAGTGTTAAACCTTCTATCAAGTTTCCTTCCACTACTCCCGGATATACTAATTTAATATCAAAAAGTAACTGCATGATTTGGGAACCCAGATCATCCTTGTACATGTCCAAACACACTTTTCTATAAAAATAGACAGCCATGCATTGGTGAAATAACTTTGGACATTTTATTGATTTTTTCAATAATTTATTTTGATTCTCTAAATCATTAATGCTGTTCAATGAATTTGATTAATAACAGTACCATGTCCAAACATTCATTCAACTCCTTCGTACTGTTTTGCGCTATCAGTATACAAGGGAAATATTGAAGAATCAATGTAAGGCCAAAATTTCGTCTTGCATTTTGAATTGACTTTGGAAAACAAGCCAATTTTATCATCCTTGCAATATAAACCCAGGACGGTTGTTGTCATCTGCTCGGTAACCCGGCCCCGATGATATTTTCTCTTCGTTAAAAACGTTTAATCAATCTGGACCGTTTTACCTGCGCCACCCAGTACAAAATCAGTTTGCGAAGTGATTACTTCAGCTATAACTCCATACCCATTTCTCCAAAATTCTCAACGCGCATTGGAAGATCACAACAGGTTGGTGGTTGTGAAGAACGCGAAGGAATCAATCCAACTTCTTCAAGAAATCGAATTGCATCTTTATTCGTTTTTAACAATTCACCAAACGAATATTAAATCGAAAAATTAACTAATTTTTTATGCAAATCAAGATTCTGTCAATAGAGATCGTCAATTGAATTTCAATTGTATTTTCTTGGCAAAAGCGCTAACAAGTAACAGTAAATAACGCGAGATGACGTAACTTCACCGTTCTCATCTTTAAAAACAAGTAAAAATAATTTTAAAAAACACAATTACAATAAAATAATTAACAAATTTGTTACAATTTATTATTTACTAAATATTTTACTTGATCTATACAAATATTAAATAAAAATAAATTTTTCCAACTTCAAGTATCGATATCTCGAAAACGAAGCGATATTTCGAAAAATTTTATTCTTCATTTTCGACTTATTTTGGGTCGATTTACAAAATAGTCAAATCCAGGCGCCACAAAGATCGAAGAACTTGGTGGTATTGAACTCTTACCACATCCAGCATTTAGTCCGGACTTTGCATCATCAGATTACTATTTATTCAGATCCATGGCGAAAGGAGGTGTTGAAAGTGCGGTGCATATTTCGAATATGAAGGTTTCCTCTTTTCATTTAACCCATATCAGTCTGTAGAAAGGGTTAGTTTAACAGTTTTTCCGCTAGGCAGCGTGAATATCTGGTGGAAAGCTCCATCTTCTAGCTACGCTTCAGTAGATCCATCACCTTGATTGTATTTGTTACCTTTTACGAATCATTGTCATCTACTATTTTCATTTGTGTTGTTGATATTGTGATCTTTAATGACATTATTTCCATATTTTACTTGATAGAGTTTTAAAAAAATAAAATTTGAACAAGAATCTTTTACTGCACTTCCATACCCTAAATACCGAGAAAAGAAAACTTTGACGGATGTTACTGGGAGTGTGAGTTGAAGGGATTTTACTGGGTTAATAAACCTTCGTCAACAATTTTTATGGATAATTTCCATGACCACGAAGGTTGTCTAGCTAAAAAATCACTATGTAGGTAATGTTGAGTGTTATTTCTCAAATTAGTACCCGTTTGATTGTAGAACATGTTGATAATTGTATTTTTACTACTTGAAACATTTCGGGAATTGGAATTGCTTTCGGTATAGTCGTCCCATAAGCATTAAATTCCAACCAGATAATTAAATTAAAATTATAGGTTAATACCATAAAATTGAATAGACATTTTGAAACGAAATAATTCTATACTAGTAAAACTGATTTTTATTTTTTTGATGCGTCATATTCAATTCGATTATCCTTTCATCTTCCTTAACTTTGTTATATTCCATGTTAAATTGGAATCGTGCTTGCGAACGTCGGCACATTATTAAACTTTTAGTTATGCTCGTGTTCTTAACATCGATTTAGATGGCGATACACGATGCAAAATGGAGCAGGTCCAATTTAAGCGACTTTCACGTGAAATAAATAATGACAGTAACTATTTTTTGAATACTAATGAAACGAATTATATTAAAAATTAGATAATACAGAAGATGTTTTATCAATAACGTTTCCAACGTTCATTTTGTTTATTAAATAATGATACAAATAGAAAGCCTTTATATTCGACGTTGGCCCATCATATTTGTATACTTTTGCATAAAGGGCGAGATTGCACTCCCAATACCCATCAATTTTCCTCCTAAATAATGTTTACTCCAACCTAAACAACCATCAACACACTCCAACAATTGCAGGGCTACAGTTTCAGAGGTACATCTCTAGCATGGCTTAAGTCAAACCTTACCAACAGAAATCAGCTTGTAAGGGTTGATACAACGATGTCTTCTTGCAAACCAATATAATGTGGAGTACCCCAAGGTTCAGTACTAAGCCCTATTTTATTTCTTATGTTTATCAACGACATTGCCTAGACACCAGCGGTAAAATATATCTTTTGCAGATGATACTAGTTTCTCTTGGAGCAACTCTGACGTCACGGTACTTCATTGGACCATATCTAGTGACCTAATCACCCTTACATCATAGTGCGATGCCCGTGTTACATATTGTCGCTTTATCTAAAAAAATAAGTTGAGCCTATTTTGAGCTAATATTAGTTTCCAAGGAACTAAACTTATCACCCTAATCGCAGTTTATTATGCCCTGTTTGAGTCGCATCTCCAATATGCTCTTCCCTTCTGGTGCGACTCAATTTGAGAGAATCTTCAAAACTACAAAAGAGAGCTGTTAGATATTTACTCGGACCAAACAGCAGGGCTCACCGCATGGACTTTTTTAAAAGATTCAAAATTCTGACTCTTTCTTATTCATCTTTGAATCCGTTTGTCTAATTAGTAAGCACGCTTCTCCAATTTCAGAAAGATCGTAGTTAAGGGCTCAATATTTTACAATGCAAAAAATGCACAATCACTTGCCAATCGAAATCAAATCGATATAATCTTTTCCCGCATAACAATTTTTTGACAATAAAGCATTTCTCTCTTTATATATATTTTCTGACGTTGCATACAATGTGAGACAGTAATTTAAAATCAATTGGATAATTCAAATAATAATTTTCATTGGTTCTGGGATTTTTTACCAAAAGTTATACTGTACTAATACTAATATAGAAATATTTCAATTGATATTATAATATGGTTTAGAAGATTCCAAATATTGATTTTTACTTCTTTATTCATTTTTGAATCCGTTTGCTTAATCCATAAGCATGTTGCTCCTATTTTAGAAAGGCCATTGCACAGCTATCCACTTAGGAACGCGATGCACGACTTTTAACTACCTACTTCACGTTCAGAATTAGTTGAGGGCTCAAAATTGTACAATGCGAAAACAATGCACAATCATTTGCCAATTGAAATCAAATCTACAACATTTTTTCCCGGAAGTGGTTTCTACGCTGTAAAAGACTTGTATTATAGTACTAATATTCAATTCTGAGCATTCTATACACACTGGTTTAATATTAATACTGATTTTTAATACAAATTATTACATATTGTAGGATTGTCGCCTGGAAGCAAAAAGGTATTTAAAAAACATATTGAAACCAGAATTATTAGTCTAATCATTTTCCTGTTGAATTTACAGAAGTTCATTTTCTTTGTAACGCCCATTAAATGGTGGAATTTTAAAGATTGATTTAAAACTTCTGTAACTTTCTGCTTCATATAAAAATTGAGTTAATTAATTCAATTGATATATCAAATATTTTGCCAATTTTTTTATTTTATTGTCATCAAGAACGAGAAAAGTGCGAAATATCGTCAAAAGGTTGTGGAAATTTAATTAGAAAATTTCATCTAAATAGAAAAACCAACAAACCGATAAACTAACAGAGTAAATTGAAAGAAGTGTGGTAATAATTAAATTTTTTCCGCTTTATTTTATTTACATCACCGAATTTTTTTTAATGGAACTCGATTTTAATGGTACTAAAAAATTTGAATAGGAATCCCGTTAGTTTATTATATTTAATTGCGACATTTTATTGGCGTTCCTCTTCATTTTTTACGGTTTCTCCCTTTCAAGTATGTCTATTGAAATTTTCAATTATTGCTTAATAATATGTTACATTATTATATCTTAATTTTAAAGAATAAGACTGTGACGGAATCGAAAGTATGCATGAAATTCCACCTGTGCGTTTTCTATGCAGACCACTTAGTTATTTACTGACTAATGTAATCAGGCCCGGTACCGTTAAGCGGCCTATAGCTTCTTAATAGACTTTTTTGAATGTCTGCGGCTCATTATCGACGTTTTTTACGCTATATTAGATACCGTAAGTAGTTAATGTACAACAATCACATACCACCTACTGAATAAGAGAAATTCCGTTTAGTAGAATCTACCGTTCCATTAGAATTAGAAATACAAGTTCTCACACATCAGTTGAAACAAAAACGTTTTTGAACATCCAAAACCTGATATGATGACATTTTGTTTACTCTTCTTCTGTGACTGTTTGGCTCCCTTTCTGGCTATCGTATTTACTCATTGCTCAATTTACTTCTACGTGGAATAGTTACTTCCAAGACACCGATCAGATGTAAGCTTGTGGTGGATAACGAAATAATACACCAGGAAATGAAATTTAAATATCTGGGAATCGAAATATCTGGACACGGGGACGTGGAGACGGAAGTAAGAAACCAAGCTACAAGAGCCTCAAGAGCAGCAGCATACCTAAATGACCGCAATCAGACCTATATTATCCTATGCAGCAGAGACCCGACCTGAGACCTCTAAAACGAAACGGATATTGGAGACTACAGAAATGAAAATAGTTCGAAGAATAGCGGGAAGAACACTAATGGATAGAGAAAGGAGTGAAAACGTAAGACTGGGTACTGGATAGAAAGATAAAATGGAATGAGCACATTGACCGCATGACGGAAGAACGAATTGTGAAAATATCAAGGGACAAATCACCAGCAGGACAAAGAAGCATTGGAAGACCTAGGAAAAGATGGAGTGACAACCTCCCAGGTGACTGAACAGAGGCAATGATGCCTATACACAGCAGGAAGAAGAAGAAGTGGAATAGTAGTTATTACCCACCTCGTAATCCATTCAATAAATTTCAAAATAATACAAATCAAAAAGAATAGTTTCCGTTATTTGTTTACTTACTTCGGTGTTTATGATTGTAGTTTAGTTCCAGTTAATCCTGGGAGAAGAGAGAAGTGCTGTGATTCATACTTTAAGGACCTTTATAGATTTTTTTGTGAAGTTCGTCTACGAATTGGTTTCGTTCTCGCAGATTCAGACTTTTATGTTTTGATATGAGTAAAACCAAGGAACTATATTTTGTAATTCCTGCATTAATCGCAAGTCGTCAAAGTTTAGGCGAAATTAACCGTACCATCTGTGTTTAGGCTTGATGCAGCCCTAGGGCCTGCACATCGTCCTTAAGGTCTCTTAATATGATGCAATATAACGTGCAATGTAATGCAAGATGCAATTCTAGCGAGAAATTGGCTAAACAACCAACCAAACGTCAGTCTTAAATCAGCTGAAAATCGGAAAACTAATAATTTCGACCTCGAGGTGAATTTAACCTTATTTCGATTTTGTTTTTGCTCATATTTGGTAACAAGATCGAAATGATTAGTTTTATGAAAGTCAGCTGATCTAAGACGACATTTGGTTGGTTGTTGAGCCAAAAGTAAAGGCTGCTTGACAAGATGCGATACAACGCGCAATGCAATGCAAGATGCAATATTTCTTGATCAAAAGCATGCGCAGATGAAGTTCAGCTGATTGTTTCATGTAAGATCTTAATATTATCGGTTTTGCGCCATTTTGATTGCGTGCAAGTTGCAACCTAATTATTTTTGGCTTAATAGATCAGGTCATAACTTTCGTAAAACTTGCATGCAATTTCTTGCACGTTGTATTGCATTATGTCCAGCGGCCTTTAATGTAGGAATAAATTCCATTCCTTTTATTAGAGATACATCATAATTAACGTTAGACAAATGAATAAATATGTCTTTTTAATATAAATCAATTTGAAAATTTCTTTTTCTTGGCTTTGGTCCTCGCAAAAACGTCGATTATATCATCATAATTAATTTCTTGGACAAGTTGAGCTTCAATAGACAGTAATGCAAAGCTTCAAGTCTTATCTCGACCAATACTTGAACGTAAATAGATTTCAAAGTAGAAAAAGATCTTTCTCTTGAACAATTTGTAGCCTATCAACGTTTGGGTAAACATCTCGAAGACTACGTGAATGTAATACATTGCATATTTTTGTGCCTACAACTTTGCTGAAGAATCTTTGAGTAAATGTAAACGAATACATTCATTTCCAAATGTTTCTTTTAAATCGCGAGGATTCTTGTGGACTAGTTTATTGGCAATTCTTTTCAATTCGTTTGTATCTATTTAAGATAAGTTATTGAAGAAATTAAAATTTCTGTAAAGCTTTTTATATGCACTTTTACTCAATCAATTGCACACTCAGACTATCTAAAATAAGATACTAAACATTTGTGCGGAAATTTTCTTGACCAGAAAAAAGAAACTCATCTGGCTGAATGTTTCTAGTTTCATAACGAGCTTTATCTTCATATTTAGAAAATTATCTGTCTCTCATGCCCTGAAGGAATAGAGCCAGAGAACTATAGATCTGCACAACGGATGATAAATCAGCTTGAGACTCTTGCAGTTAGGCACCATTGAATCGGTCTAAAATTACATTCCAAACAAAGATTAGAATTGCTGTTTCTAAATGCTGCAACTTTCGCCGCAATAATAATAAATTCCACTGCGTCAATTATTGCAAACCATTTTTTTGTCGAAGGCATAAAAGGCATCATGTCGAGCAGACCAACTAGTTTGAGAAAGCCTCTTAACTTTGTGCGCTGCACCAAGATTTCTGGATTGATTTTACTTTTTTCCGTCTCTGAAATTTTGGCATTTCAAAAATTTTGTCGCCCTTAAAATCATGACCCCTTAGACCCAGACCTTTGATTGAATTATGATGGGTTGTCAAGAGGATGATACCACATAATCATCTTCTTTGAAAAAATGTTCAACACATAAATCTGTCTATTAAAACTTCGCTAATCTTTTATCTGACGCAAATAATCTTGTCGCCATCCGTTTCCTGTTCTCCTTATATAAACTATAAATTGTCCTACGTAAAAAATCTTGAGTGGCTTGGTCAACTGATTTCATTTTTTCTTTATATGTTTTTTGGTACAATTTCATCGTTTTCATTCGCCCATTGTCTATTGAACGTCATATTTCTATTTATTCAACGAAATTTATGAATTGAATAAATTTTACTAATCGACGCTAATATCTAGCAGGAATATTTTGAAGAAATTCTGTACATATGCCTTACGACAGCTTCGGCTAATAAAAATGCATTTATGTTTACGATTCGATTGGTAAACAGTGAAGATGATGAGTCCACGAGGACTGACGGTTTTAGATCTATACCGAATTTCTTAATTTGGTATGAGTGCCGTGCGTATTCATGAAATATTGATTGTTCCTCGCATAATTGTCTTCTGCATTTGATATTGGAAGAACTATAATTCTATCGAACCATAATATCTTTAAAACACGACGATAAACCCACATCTCAAAAGCTTCCGAACGTTTGAGCAATATCCATGACTCTGTACCGTTTAAGAGCACAAGAAACACATAACATCGTGCAATTCTCATTCGCAGTTCAAGGTTTTCATAAAATTTGTTTTCATCACGTTAATTTTTCTACCAGATCTTTGTATGTGTTATTAACAGCGATGTCTGTTTCTAGTACATTAGTTTATTAAGCTTTAGTCTGTAATTCTGGCAGAATATGAGGAGCCTCTGTCGATGAAATAATCTCGGCAATTCGATATTTTTGTTACTATTGTACTACATTTCCCATATTTCCATACTACTTTGAAGTTTTGGCAACGCTGCTCAAATAAATGAACCTGCATGTAGACAAGTACAAAAAATAAAGTAGGGCGCCAAGTCGTGACTGTACTTGTATACATTCTAATGCTGAAGAACATGAATGAGGATGGGAGTTTCAACTTGTCAGTTAATCATTTATTTCACCATCGACTAAAAGGCGATCAACTGGGAACAATCGACATTTAACCTTTTCTTTTACTAATGAAGAAATTCGTGAGAAAATAAAGAGAAATTCGTTTCGAACAGATTCAAAAGATATCGGTTAATGAAATGTGCGAAAATAAGGATCGGTTATCCTAGAATCAATAACGGGTTTCAATAAAGAAAGAAAACATTGTTCTGTTCGGTTAAATGTACGAGGGCGGCTTGATGCAAAAATGATTTTTCAGATGTTGATTTCGATTCCACTATTGTATTGTTTCCTTTGTTTGGTAAATATCTAGGTGTGGTCAATTAAACATTACTTTTACTTGAGAAACCAAGGAAAAGTTACGTTAATATTATCATGAAAATCTCTTCAAATAATTTCTAAGCGGTTCTGTGCTTTGAAAATAGATCTTATGAACATGGATGATGTACTTTACAATCGTGCAATAAAAGTACGTGGGATGTAGCTAATGAAGTCAATATTTCAAGTGTAAAGCTTGCCATAAAAAGGTTATATTCTAGACCTAAAAGGAAACTTCCATTGTTCCCTATTCAGCTACTAGCAACGGCCTAAGAAAATGATATATCTGTAAAGTAAGACTTCTGGTACCACACAAAAATAGTTCCTATCCCTATGCTGTGGTGTTTTGACCTCTGGGGATCTATACTTTTTAAACAGACTGATGCTCCAAAAGGGCCCATTTTCGAGGCATCAGAATGAGAAGTGGAAAATCTGATGTGTGATAGAGGGCTGCCAAAGTGCCGTCGAGTGCCACCAGTCACTACAGATGCCGTACCTTCTGTTTGTGATGTAGTGAAAGTGGTGGCACTCGACGTCACTCTGACAGCACTCTGCGCCACACCAAGTGAACCATGGAACTTGCAGTTCCCGAGGGAATTCGCACATGACTTGGCATGGATTCACGAAAAACGGAAAATTGAAATCGCGGCGAGGCAATGAGTTTTTGGTGTGAAACTGGTAGCAATCGACGATACTCTGGCACTAGTCTACCACAGACCAGAATTGATCACTTCCCGTCATAGTCTTCAGAACTATCATTCCCGCATCCTCACCATAAAATGTGATTTTCTACTTCCCCTTCTGAGGCTTCGAAAATGAGTCCTTATAACGCTGCAATCTGCTTGAAAAGTACAGAGCACTTCTTTTCGAGGTGAAAACATTACAACAAAAGGGGTGTGAATTATTTTTGTGCGATCCCGGAACTCTTACTTACTAAATTAGTGAAATGGCCAACGAAAGCTGTAGCTGTACCCACCTTCCCATCTCACGCCTTGTCGAATGCTTCCCAAAAGCTGTTTAATTCGTCAAGCCGTTTGGTTATAATTCCAAACCCCTAAATTTAATTTTATGCACTGAGTAGGCGCGCACCACCCCTATCTGTAATGCCGAGGAAATGTTTTCCTCGGGATTGTTCCCAAGAAACCATCACTATCTCTCCCAATAAAATTGACACATTTTTCTCTCGCTCTTTCAAAACTTTGTGCATGAAACATGCTGTGATTGCTTAATACTGATTAAAAGTTCGGTTTTATTAAAAATTTGAACGAATTTTCCGTACACATTCCAAACTTTATTGCACCGTTACATGTCTGAAATAATGAATTAACAATCTTTTGTTATTTTTTCTTTTCGACTTATTTTTAGCTTTTTTAAGTAAGAATACATTTGGTATATAGGATATTCCACTTACAGAATATTTAATTAACAACAATAGTAAAGATAAATCTACCATATGTTATTTTTTTTCAATAATTACCAGAATGTCGCATAGTTGACTTGCTAACATATTTAGCTTTAAAGACACCTATTATATATCTACCTTATGCAATAATTACATACTCGTTCTGCTGATAAGATAGATAATTGTGTAGGTACATATAATTACGGTAAATTATGAAGTCATAAACTAGCACAATATATATACAATGGAGATTGAAAGACTGGAAACTTAAGATTAACCATGTCAAGATTACTTATAACAAACTATGTGCTCATAACTGCATATTATGACAGAAATATACGCGAAAATAATATTTCATCACACTCTATTTAACTTAAGTTTATACATGGCAGGTTAAAATCGAAATGAACGTCAACACGTCAAAAATAATGGAGCCGTTTATGCAGGAAGTATCAGAACGCGCGCAGCTTTTTCTTTCACAGCTTCAACAGACTCAAATAGTGGTCTTTTTAATGCAGATTTGATTCTTCACATGTTATTACCTCTGCTAGTAAGTTTAAATCGCATTTTTGCAAGCTTCTTTCTGTTAAATTTTGACGTCAATTCCTATAGATTCAGCAATCGCACGAATACTTAGCCTAAGGTCAGATTGAACAAAATTCCCTACTATTTCAATATTTTCATCCATTTTGACGTGAAGGGCGACCCGACCGTAATCATCTTCAACATATCAGCATTAAAAGGAACAGGATTTGAGGCTGTGAAAGAAAAAGCTGCGCGCGTCCTGAAGGAACTGATACAAAAAAACTTCCTGCATTGGAAGTTTCGCATGGAGCGATGTAAGTGTATATATTGAAGATTCTAATAAATAAATAAATATACATAATATGACCATAAAACGTTTTATGTCACCATTTAATAGCCACGCCTCGTAAACCGTCAGTTTTCACACGCAACCGTTAATAACTTAAACTGATCTAAATGTTTCTTCTATCGCTTTTAATATCATATCGGTATCACCTATAAAAGTAGAAAATTGATTATATCATCTTTCGACGTCATTTTTTACAAACTGTTATTCATAAATTATACATTTCATTTAAAATTCAAGGACGCAACTCAAACCACATTTTATAATGCGTAGCCTCTCACTTTTTTCTTGTGTATATGGCGTGACTTTGTATATATTAAATTTATTTAAAATACATACTTCCATAGTAAAATAATTGTTTGTTTTTCTTATGTTATAAATGAAAATAATCACTGAGTTTATTGATTTTCACAAGTGCTTTGTTTTAAAATAACGCTTAGATATTAGAGGATAAATCGAGAGTGTGGATAGCTTACACTCCTGTCGCATCCACTCGCCAATGTTCGAGTCGAATTCGTTGCGAATATGGATTGGACAATACACGCGAGGTTCTCATTATACGTGTATAAAATGGTCATGCAAGCTTGAAATGAACTGGCCCAAATTGTCCTAAAATGCACAAAGTGTATTTCGACAAGGGCTTTGTTCATATTCAATCCCTTGTTAAAAAGAGGATAAAGTTCCGAGATGTCAACCCCCTGATTTAACTGAAATTTTCACCATGTTTGATTAGAGGAGACAATCCCTTACAGGATATTTCCGACAAACCCTCGATTACCCCCTAGGTCCCTTCAAAGTTGGAGAAGAATCTTGATTCCCAGCAATTAAAAGTTCTTTGATTTGGCTGCGCAATTACCATGTTATTTCCTCAATTTAATAAAATCTACGAACACCGAAGCCAAACCAAAATTACGCTTCCGATTATTTTGAAATGTTCTCCAGAGCTTATCCTTGATTAGAGAAGATAATCCCCAAAAAGATTTTAACCGATAAAACTTCAATTGCATTACTTACCCCTTCCCAAACCCCTCAGAAGTTGTTATAATTTTACTAAATATCTCCGAAAATATTAATTTTAGAAAAAAGAAAAAATCAAATTGAGAAACTTGATCTAATCTCCTCCAAGTGTGTTAGCGGGCCTTAACTACCTTCCCTGTAACTGGTGAGCGGCTAGTAGGTTTACGTAAAAACTGTATATAACCTTTTTTGTAGAGTTTTTTATCAGCTTCATTTTTTGTTTGAAACTTTTTTCTCTAAAATCAATATTTTGGAGATATTTAGAAAAATTATGACAACTTTTGAGGGTTTTGGGAAGGGGTGGTAAGTAAGGCAATTGAAGTTTTATCGGTAAACATCCTTTAAGGGATTATATTTTCTAATCAAGGATAAGCTCTGGCAAAAATTCCAATATAATCGGACGCGTAATTTTGGTTTGACTTCGGTGTTCGTAGATTTTATTAAATTGAGAAAATAACATGGAAATTGCGCAGCGAAATCGAAGAACTTTTAATTGCTGTGAATCACGACTCTTCCTCATCGATGGCAATCGCCAAATATTGGTTTGACGAGTTTCAAAGTGGTTTTTGATCAGCCACGTCCAGTTGGGCTTTCGGAAAGGGTTACCTCGGAGTGGATTGAAAGGGCGCGAGATAGCTATGAGAGTAGGTTATAACCTGAACCTGAAATTTTGTGCATGAGAAAGTTGTCGCCGCAATGGGTACCGCGTTTAATCAATCCAGACAAAGAGAGAAATCAGAGCTGTCTGAGCGCAATCCTAAGGAGTTTCTGGATCCACTTATATACACCAGAGATAAAGTAACAGTCGAAAAAGTGAATTTTATACGGCGAATATAGGACACGAAGATTGTTTTATCATAATGGAATAGTCTAATAAGATGGCCAAGACATTGGTCGGAAAGGTGATGGCAAACGTTTTCTGGAATCCACTGTCAATAACCTGGTGAAAGACGAAATAGTCATAAGGCTGTATTATACTGAATTATTGGGTCGATTCGAAGCCAAATAGAAGAAAAAACGTCCCGATTTGGCGAAGAACAATGTGGTCCACCACCATGAAAACGCACTGGCTCATATATTCGCCCTTACCACGGCCATATGGTATCAAGACTGTTGCCTGCTTCACCGTATTTTCCAGATCTAGTTTTCTTGTTGTTTCCAATTTTGAAAGTGGCAGAAATTTGATTAAAATGAGAAAACCATCGCCAACACGGAGACCTACTTTACAAACCTCAAGAAAACGTATTTTTTAGACAAGTTAAAGAAGAGCATCATTGAGTTAAATGTATAGATCTAAAAGAAGACTATATTGACAAATGAATCGCCACTTTTACAAAATTTTCGTTTTCCTTTTGTTGACTAAGTATTTATGGAGCCACCCTCGTATATATGTTAATATACTATTTATAACCGTTACGTATATATGGTTAATAGCTTGAAATAGAAAATTCAATTGCGACATTTTCAATAATTATAGGTAACAACGCCAGTAAACTGATCTGGTCTAGACCAATTAATTCCATACGATAACAACTCCAATAAAAAAAAAACTTTCTACGTTTATCGCAACTCTCTCCTGCCGTTAGTACAACGATCTATTCGCCAAAATTCGTTTAAATACCATCGGTAAACAGAAAGTGATTTTAATAGGGTTGAAAACTGCTATCTCATGTATGGTAATACGATTAAGATATTTTTCCATGGCTTACACTAAATTATACTTCACAATTCATTAAAGTATTCCTAAAACTTAACTATTCACTTAATACTAAACACTTATATAATTTATTTAAATGTATCGTTTGGTTTGATCCTGATCTGTTCGGGATGACAACAGATTATTCATTAACTGCTACGGCTGTTAGTCACTCGTTTATATACACTTTAATCATATTCAGAATGTTTGAAATCTCTAATTTACAGTAAACAAATGAAAAAGTCTTTTTAGAAATTGATTCTATAAAAACGGCCTCAACATATTGTAACTAAGTTATAAAAACAATATAAAGAAATTGACGCTGTCTTTGAAAAACTTTATGTATATATTCCTTCTAGGAATTGCACTCGCCTTATCCGTCAAACTTGCAATTCTATTAATATAATAGAACAGAACCGACTTCGCGGTCTTCGTCTTCGTAACATTATCCCATCCATACAAAGGATCTTATGAAAATAACAAACCACAGTCTTCATTAAGTGCTGCTGACGGGGCATATAGCTGCAAAAATATGTGGATCTAATGTCCTAGATTACCTCTACGATGTTCCTGACGATTCGCCAATTCAACTGGGTACTCGCTGGTTTGGTCATAACCAGTTTCTTTACGTTGGATTTCAACTCATGGTCGCGAAAGCTTTGAAGTGTTTCCCACACATTATGTTTGAGTCTCTACGTCTCGAAAGACGACTACCAACTCTCGTGCGTTCTTTATACTGACAGGAATGTTGCAGGACTGCGGCAAAGTTAACAAATCTCGTTGTTAGGCTGTAGTGACTCATTTCTGTTGTTGGTGTCTTTTACCGAGCCCCGAATCTCCGTAAACAGGGGTGAACGTGAATACAGACGGTTTTCGCGGGTTTCCGTTTGTTGCTCGATCAGAGCTGGTGTTTTATCTCGCGGCAAAGGGTTCGCACCTCGTTCGCGGAGCGCTCACGCGTACGCACCACATTTACGGTTTCTGGCTACAAAGGCGGGTTTCATTACCGATTAAGAGCATACTGGGAACGTGGAGGGCACGACTTTTACCGTGGATTCATTGCGGTTGCAATATTTACTATTGTCGGCCATTTGGCTGGTGATCTGGCTCATCAGATTACAGGAAACCCCGGAAAACCTGCAACACCGACGATCACTCATCGTCAGATCATTTATTTTGTCGAGATGACGTTGTTTTACAACTTTCTAGCCATCCCTATCCTTCATGGTCATTGCCAAATTGTTAGAATAGTGGAATACACTTTTTAGCATGTAATTAATTCATCCTACCTCAATCTGACACGTTCGAGATTATCTCATGATCAATTTTTTTTACTAATTCGATTTTTTATCCCCCCAAAGGCGCCCTCTGTATATTAATTCCCGCTAGGGCTCATTTATTATTTGAAGAAACTCTCTTTCATTCAGCATCAACATACAGGGTCGCACAACAAACTTACAAAGTGTCCATAATCTATTTTACTTACAAATGGAGATAATGAAATAAAAACAAAATCTAATTAAATTCGTTCATATCACAACTTTCATCTTCAAATAAATACGTGGTTGGTTATTCACCGTAAAGTTTTAGTTAATTCATTATAATCTGCTGCAATCACAGATCGAAATTGAAAGTTATATAATCACATATCATTAAATTTAATATAAATCTATTCGAATTATTGTTTCGGATACCGCTGGAAATACCACGATATTACTTGGAATATTCAGAATAAATACATCGGGTTTGTACGTAAATGAACAAGTAGAATGTTATCGAAGGCAATTTATACATTCGTAGTAACTGTAGTTTATTCAATAAATATGTATAAGGCGAAGTGGTATATTGCATATTTTTAAATAACAAACGTACGTACATGATGCAATCTTAGAGGTATCCGTACTTAAATCTCACAATTTGTAAAAATGATTTATATTGTAGAGCGATTTTATAAGGCTAACTAAATAGTAATTAAATACGGTTGACCAAAAAGTTGTTTTTAATTATTGTCGACTCTATAAATGGTGTCGATACCGGCCAGGTTGGTGTTTGGCGAGGTACAATGCCTGACCCTTGAGGCAGCGAAATGTGACAAACACCACCAAAAACCCCGCCTAGCTGTTGACCAGAAACATTTAACTTTAACGTACCGGCCAAGTTGATGTTTGGCGAGGCACAATTCTTGACCCTTGAGGCAGCGAAATGTGACAAACACCACCAAGAACTCCGCCTAGCTGTTGAACCAGGTACATTTAACTTTAACGTACCGGCCAAGTTGATGTTTGGCGAGGCACAATACCTGACCCATGAGGCAGCGAAATGTGACAAACACCACCAAGAACTCCGCCTAGCTGTTGACTAGAGACGTTTTACTTGAAGAACAAATCATTTATTACGGACTACATATAACTTACTAACTATAACTATCAATTTGTTAAATACCTAACAAATGATTATATTCTCTCTACAAAATAATGTTTACTCCAGCTTACACACACAACTATCACTTCACCACAACAACTTCCTGCGATTTTTTTTAAGGTTTCGATTGTGTGAATTATTATACTGGGTTTTCCAATAAGAGGTGTTATTTTGAACAGCCCGCTATTTCGGTAAATGTCACTTTTGAAGCTGTCATTTTTTGACATTTGACAAGTAGAAACTACGCCGTTAATGAAAATGGAACGATACACGCTTCAACAACGCATTGAAATTATTAAAATTCACTATAAAAATAGTGAAAGTTTAGCAGAGACGGTTCGTAAAACTAAAACATTTTTGGGTCGACACGTGAAGCTCCTTCTTGGGGCAAGTTAGTGATGTGAAGAATAAAACCCGTGCACGTCGCTCAAGAACAACTGAGAATATTGCTGCTGTAGCCCAAAGTGTTGAAGAAAACCCAGGTTTGTCCATTCCTCGTCGTTCTTTGGAATTAGCCATTCCACAAACGTCATTACACCGTATTTTGCATAAAGTCTTGGGTCTTAAGGCCTATAAAGTTCAGTTAACACAAGAACTCATGCCGGCCGATCATCAACAACGTCGTGTCTTTGCTGATTGAGTCCTTGAAATGCATGAAAATGATCCGGGATTTCATCGAAAAATCATCTTAACTGATGTGGCCCATTTCCACCTTGGTGGTTACGTCAATAAACAAAATTGTCGAATCTGGGGCTCGGAAAACCCAAGATTTATTGTTGAAAATCCTCTCCATCCTCAACGCGTGACTGTTTGGTGCGGTTTATGGTCTGGCGGTGTCATTTGACCTTACTTTTTCGAAAATGAGGCTGGAGCAACAGTTACGGTGAATGGATTGCGCTATCGAGAAATGATTAATGATTTTGTATGACCGGAATTGGATGGTATTGATTTGGACAACGTTTACTTGCAACAAGACGGCGCTACGTGCCACACAAGCAACGCAACCATCGATCTTTTACGGGAAAAATTTCCGGACCGTGTTATCTCTCGAAGAGGTGATCACAACTGGCCACCGAGATCTTGTGATTTAACACCTTGCGACTTTTTCCTTTGGGGCCACGTGAAAGATAAGGTCTACGCCAACAGTCCAGCATCGATTCAAGACCTCAAAGATGGAATTCGTGAGGCTATCGAGGACATAGGGCAGCCGCTTTGCAATTTGGTTACGGAAAATTTCATGAAAAGGATATGGTCCTGTAAGCGCAGTCGTGGCGGCCATTTGGCTGATGTTGTTATCCATTATTAACGGCATACCTTCCTCTTTATAATGAAATAAACATCCGATCATTTATCTCAAAAAATGGCATTTTTCTTTGAATATCAAAATAACATCTCTTATTGGAAAACCCCTTATTTTGATCAACAAATTGCAGTACTACGGTTTCAAGAGAATACCTCTCGCAAGGTTCAAGTCATACCTTACCAACAGAAGTCACGGTTTCATACAACGATGTCTTCTTGAAAGCCAACAGAATATTGAGTGCCTACAAGTTCAATACTAAGACCTATTTTGTTTTTTCTGTTTATCAACGACATTCCCCATGTCTTTTTGCGAAGGATATTAGATTCTCTTGGATGTCACGGCACTTGGTGATATGATAACCATTGACTCTGTAAATTATATATCATATTTCTTTGCTTTTTAACCCTCCTGCCAGGGGATAAGGAAGACACAAAAATAAAGAGGTGACCAAGGGAGGTCCACTACAGAAAATAAAGATGTGATCCTACGAAAAAGCTGCTTGAAGACACGTTTCCGACATTGTAATTGTGATTTTTATTGTAATGGTAGTGTAAATACTATGCTCGATAAGATTTGATTCGACATTTTACATTGATAATCAAGTGTTCAAATTTTTCAATTGTTTCAGAGTCCAGATGATGAAAACAACAAACCCCGCTCCCCCTTAATCGAAACCGATAGTAACAAACAGCACCATCAGCAACGTTTGGTACAAACAACAAACGTCGTCGCGACAGCGCCAACTACTAAAGGTGTTGCGATGTCATTTGGTTTTAGACGTCGCCAAACAGCTCCGTCGATTGCTGCTAATGCTACAGCTGCGCGTCGATTGGCAAATAACGCTGTTGAAACGACTAATGCTATTTCGGATTCTTTTGATAAAAACGGCAACGACTCCAGAGATACTGACGCTTTAACTGAAAATGCTGCTCCGACCGGACGATCCACGCCGAGACTTGCGCCTCCAAAAAAAGAAGCTAATGCTACCAAAATATCTAGATTTGGATTCAGGTGTGTTAAACTTCAAGATTAATGTTTAGCTTTACGGGCGGTAGAATAGAATTGTAATTTTCTTTCTTTATTACGTGCTCAAAACAATTTTTCTATAGTATTAACCCATAATAATATTGAGGCAATTTGGATAAGGTAGTGTGACGCAATAGATCTTGCATATTTAAAAAATAAATACAAAAGACATAGTTCAAATAAAATAAGGAAATTGTTAAGTAATAACTGAAGTTTATTTTTTCAAAATAAGACCATCTAAATGATAACCTTCTGTACGACGGTATTTCTCTAACCGCGAAAGGAAATTATTGAAACTTTCTTTAGTAATGATGATGTAGTTGGTGCAATTTCGCTACTGATATACTCCTGGAGTTGATCGAAGTATCTCGGATTATTACTGTAGACTTTATTTTTGAGGTATCCTTACAAACAAAGTCAATAGGAGTCAAATTTGGACTACGTGGGCGTCAAGGAATATCACCTCTTTTCGAAATCAGTCTGGCTGGAAACATCTGTTTCTAAATCACCATGAGGTCATTTGACATGTGACTGATAGCTCCGTCATGTTAAAACCAAGTCCTGGAATTCGCTTTTCTTGAAAGTTTCAAGTTATGGAGCCAAAAAATCTTCCAAGATCACAACAACAGTAACGACGATATGAAATTGGGCCTGTTCAGAGAAAGGATATTTTCAAAATTGGAAAATCGATCAAGCATTTTATTAGCAAATGCAAGCCTTTATCTGAAGTCGTGGTCTTTCAATTCTTGTGTTATTTGTTGCTTGTATGGATGCAGTTTAATATTCAAGTTGGAAATTCGTTGAAACTTTGTCTTGATAATTGTAAAACAGACGATCTCTTGCGTGTATGGATCTTCTCGTACAGATTTACAATATTGTCTTCGATTCTAGATACTCTAGGACGACCTTTAGCTTGTGGTTTGAACTTTGAACCATTCTCTTTAAAACACTACCCATATTTTAATTAAAATAGCGTTAGAAGCTTCACTAATTCGTTGTAGTCTATATTCAAAACAGTATAATCGTCTGGTAACAATGTATGACCGACAGTTCTTGTAAAATAAGCAACGCTTCTCGTCGAAACGACTCGTTATGACTAAAACTTCATAAAAGTGGCTTCCCAATGGTAGTAAGCTACTCCTCTCCCCACCGCGCGATTTCTACCAAAATAGATGATGCAGTATGCACACTTCGTATATCCATGAATCATAAAATACGAGGATATATTGAAAAATTCTTAGCATACTATAGAACCAAACAAAATTTCAATGTCAAAATATTTTATTACTCAACATATTCTACTCTTAATTGGATACATTCATTACAGCGAACCTGCAACGTCTCTAGACATTTCAAAAAAAATTTTTCTTCTTGCTCTGCAAACTCTCCACAGGCCTCCACAGTTTTTATTACCTCCTCGTTGGAAGAAAATTTACGGCCTTTTAAACTTTTTTTCAGTTGAGGAAAGAGATGATAGTGGGACGGAGCCAAAACTGGTGAATAAGGGGGGTGTTCTAGTAATTCAAACCCTAAATCACGAATTTTTTACATGGGAACATGAGAGTGGTCAGTAATGTCGAATAATAATAAATCTCCAGCTATTGTTCTACCCTTATCCAAAAAATCAATTATGATTACTCCATGGCAATCCCAAAAAACTGAAGCAAGAACTTTTCCAGCAGATTTTTGGACACGAAACTTCTTAGGTGTTGGAGAACCAGAGTGTCGCCATTCCATCGATTGTTGCTTTGTTTCTGGATCTTAGAAATGTACCCAAGTCTCATCCATAGTAACAATTCAGTTTAAAAAGTCTACATCGTTTTCAAATCGAGCACAGATCGAACGCGATGCTTCTACCTTTGCACGCTTTTGGTCAACATTCAAACATTTGGAGATCCATTTTGCAGCAATTTTTCTCATGTCCATGAACTATATGATGAACGCGTTCGTATGAAATATTCAGTGCTTTAGATATTTAGTCCAATTCGACGGTCTGATAAAATCATGTCATGAACTGCATCAATTTTTTCGGGGACTCACACAGAAACTGGCCTTCCCGATCGGTCATCATCTTCAACGGAAAATTTGCCCAAACTTTTACAGTTGCATACGAAGAACATTGATCACCAAGGGTATTAAGCATATCTTCATAAATCTGCTTACCTCTTAACCCTTTCAAATACAGGTACTTGATGATGGCTCGATACTCCAATTTTCCGATTTTCAAAATTTCGGTGGACATCTTTTTTCTTTTAATTAATGGCGTAACTCTGGTTAACTTTTTCGACGTCAAACTTTACACTTACACTTCTAATAATTTATTGTTCGTTGCTATGGTAACGCAATATTTTGTTTATGCATGGAACTGGTCTAGGCTAACTAGATATCAACACATCCTCGTAAAACAAATTCACTTTAATTGAATAGTCTGTTATATCAACATGTATACCAGTGACAGTTCGATCAACATTTTCACTTGAATGTCCTGATTGTTGTGTGGTTTCTTTTTCTTTGTTCCAAAAGTACTTCTGGGAACTGCTTATTTTTTTCAATACACTTTTGTTTTTTATGGACATTTCGTAAAATTCATCACAATAATGATTGAAATTCACTCGGAGCATCAACATGGAACTTACCGTTTCGATCTCTTGACGAGATTTTTTAGATGACCAAATGTTATTCACCAGGAAAAATACACGTTCAACTGGAGGGAAATGACCTTGGCGCCATCCCACTGCCCAAAAATTACGCGTATCCTGACGCCAACGCTACTCATACGTACATTTTTTCTAAAGCTACATGAGGATTGATTTCATTATTAATATTCTAGAAGTGAATCTAAATCTTCACCGAATGTGCAATAAGAAATTACCAAGTAACAGTTTTTACTTATTTTATAAAACAGACGGAACCCCAAAAGTCTAAAATAACGGCACGTATGGCCAGCCTAATCATAATTGAATTTGCTTTAAGGAAGATTTTTTTCTGTCTGAAATTACATTATTTATGAATTAAATTAATCTCACAGAGCCACGCCACTGCTTATCGCAGACTTCTAGCAGGAATATTTCAGAAAAATTGTGTACACATGCCTTCCAACAGCTTCGGCCAATAAAAATGCATTTATGTTTACGATTCGATGTTTTCATTGGTTAACAGCGGAGATGATGAGTCCACGTGGACTGACGGTTTGTTAGATATTTTATACGAGGAGTAAACATTTTTCATTTCTTAATTTGGTATTTATGAAATATTGATTGTTCCTTGCATAACTGTCTTCTGCAATTGATATTGGAATAACTATACATGTTGTTGTAAAGATTTTCACATTTTGCCCAAACTTTTTGATGTACGCAGCTGCATCTGGTACAATGATCAAAAAATTATCTCCAGGAACAGGTGTAGGAAGAAAATATGTTGAAAGAGTCTCTTGTACACATCAGGCCACTGTCAGTACATTTGCTTTTTTTTTCAATTTCTTACAAGCAATGTATTGATGACGTTCTGCCAAAATATTTTGTTTTTGTAATTTCTTAAAAAATAACACGACCCGTAGTTCTTTGTACGACTTAATCCATACTTTCGCAGAACGACTTATTTTGAATTTCAGACTGGGAATAGCGGACTTATTGTTTTAATTTTGAAATGCCTGCCAAAACATCTTTCAAAATTTGTAAAATATGCGCTTTGCTTATTTATAATGAAGATTTTGCACAAATCAATACAAATATTTAATGTGAAATTATCGCTTCCAAACAATCTATAACTAAACCATATTAATAATAAGTTCGCAATAATTGGGGAGGCGTTCATTTTACTGAAATTTGATGTTTTTTTAAAAAAAATGATCTCATTATATCTCTAATTACTAATTGTAAAAAATAGAACGCCTCTACTCAGCTGTTTAAGAATGTAAACTCGTAACCACTCAATGAACTCTCCAAACTACTTAACTACTTGGTTTTAAAAATATTTTTATCTGTCCAGATGCATGTCGTTTATTTTTGTGTCGTTGCCTTTCAGTTAAAATTATTTTCCAAGGTGTAAATATAGTAATAGATACAGTTATAACATAATGTAGTTTTTTTTTCGAATTGAGAAGGAAGTGGATCTTTTTTTGAAGAAATTGTGGGAAATTAGAAAAGTAAAAATAAATGTGTTAGTGATTGTAATTAAGTAGAAATTCCTTGAAAAAAATTCATGTGATGTTTGAAAAAGTGTCCTTTCTCTTAGTCTACGTATCTTCGATTGGATAAATAAAGTGCCTTGGTGTTAAATAAAGAAAATATTCCAATATTGTAATTAATAAAATTTTAAATTACAATATTTTAATCGGTAAAAGTAAGAGGTGAATTAATTGACACTAAAACACTGGTAAATATTGTTAGTTTCTGGCTATAGAACAACTATCGATTTCTTGTTTGAAAATATCGCAATTTGACCGGTTCTATTTAATCTACGTCTTCATATAGTATACGGTACATTTACGATGAATTTCTGAAAAAAAAACGCGAAGGAAATCAGCAATTTAAAAACAACAAAATAAAATTGTAAATACCCTAACCTCACTTTCGATAAAAAAATTAAACGAGAATATGTTGCAATATCAACAAGTATTAAACTAATAAACTAAATTACTAGTTGAAAGACACTGAAATGGTACTTGTAGTTCATTTAAATTATAATTAAACTAAGAGTTCGCCAACTTTCAACTTCTTAGTTTAATTCCCATAAATGTAATACT
This sequence comes from Diorhabda carinulata, assembly GCF_026250575.1. Taxonomy (NCBI): domain Eukaryota; kingdom Metazoa; phylum Arthropoda; class Insecta; order Coleoptera; family Chrysomelidae; genus Diorhabda; species Diorhabda carinulata. The sequence continues at coordinate 5,905,736 of NC_079471.1, forward strand.
TCTATATGGACAGTTTCTATAAGTGGAAGGCGATCGTAGGGACGTTTTTTCCCATACCAAATGTCCATATAGGAGTATTACATATGTTAATTCCTTAATTTTGTGAGGTTATGAACACATAATACTTCAGGTCAGTTTGTATTGTTTTTTGGTTATGGAAATATTCTTCGCGTTATTGCACTGATATGACAAAATAAAAAAAGCATTGTCTGAAAGTCAGCAATGTCCTTTAGACGATGGATCACTGATAGAAAGTATCAGGAGCTTTCCACATTTGTAGGACAAAAAGACCCAAACAGGGAATTTCTATTGGTTTAGCGGTAATTTATAATTTACTGCATCAACCAAAAAATTACCACCAAGTACGTTTAGTTTAATATTAGTTTTAATTTTGGCTGCACAAACCTAGGTTAAGACAACGAATTTTTTTCTAAATTATTAATTAAAATAGGGAATATTTTGTAACAAAATATAATAAAGTAACAGTAAATTTAATATTGAAATGAAATTTAATTATTATCGAAATTACCGAAACATGTAACTTGTAATTTCTATAATAAATAATATCATTTAAATACCATAAACCAAAACTTATATTGAAATAACTGTTTAGCAAAACATTCTAAACTGAAATAATAATTAAATGTGAACATATGGAAGAGATTTAATCTATGTTCATCAAAAAAATTAATAATAATATTTAAGCTACATTATGAGCCCAAAGTATTTCATTCTTTCCGGGCAAAATGTTAAAACATATTAATTAAAAAACTAAATAAATTTTAATAATACGAAATTCTTTTGCGAAATATCAAAAGTGTTAAATTAATTACCGGAAAGATTGCACTTTGGAATTTTAGGTTAAATTTAAACTTATTTGAAAAGTTGTTAGCCTTCTTTTAATCCTTGGATATTTCAAATTTTCATGTACGGTTATGTACCCACATTCAAATGTGCATTTTTCAACTGAAAACCAAAAATCATCGTAAAACACTTCACTTCTTATTTTTATATTCGTATTATTTTCAATATTGATGAATAAAGACTCATTTTGTAAGTAAAAGAACATCGATAATATTTTATTAGCGTACATAATGGAACATTATTATTATTATTATTATTATTATAAATTCACCTTCTATATAAATATTTTGATTAATTATACTGTTTTCTATTATTTTCTATGCAAGAATTTAGTCTATAAATTTCCAAGTTTACTATCTACCATCTGTATCATTATAATTAATGTCAACTGTTTAAAGATATTTAGTTAGTTATCTAGTTCTTCTTGGATCCATTCTTCATTTATCATTCTTTTATCAAATGATGTAGATCTAGTTGTTACTGTACTCCGTATTGAAAAAGCCAATTTATTTACCATCACAAAATTATTTTTCAGGCATACCCAATCGTCGAGATTGAACAAAGTAGGAGATGTAAATAGTACTGGTGAAGTAACAAATCAAAATAAGAACAATAACTTCGTTAAGAAACCGATAGCTCTTACTCGAACAGTACTACCTACTGACAATAATAACAGGAATAGAATGTACAAAGTAGAACCTCCACCATCGCAGGTAAGAATTAACTCTACAATAATTGGATAGGTAACTTGGTTACAAGGGAAGACATTAAAAATGTGGGACCCAGAGTCATAGCTAAATATTTATTAATAGTGACTGTTATTTCTAGTAGTTTATGCATTTATTCCAGCAAAACAGTAATTTGTAGTGTTTTTCTTTTTTTAAAAACTATTATTTGTTGTGTATTTATTATTTTATTTTTTAAAAACTCTAACTATAAATAGTTTCATTATTGCTTCAATCGTGTCAAAAAGGAAAGAAATTTTGAGTTTCCCAAACATGTACATCATATTAAACAATTTTCAGCCTCACATTTGAATTATATAACTTGTAGTAACTAACTTATATTTTTCCAGATCGGTAGATTTACCTTACAGTCAAACCAATTGCCAAGACCTGAACCCATTAGATTAATAGAAACTAAAACAGCGAAAACAGTAGCAAACAACAACAAACGTGTAGCAGGGATGTATCAGCATCATCCCGAAGAAACGTCTTCCAAAGACGGCTCTCTTACCGAAGATTCTGGTGTTGGAAGCCATTTTAGTAGTAAGTAATCGTTTCTAATTTGTGAAAATATGATTCTTGAATTTAGTTATAAAATTTTCATCAGCATCTAACAACCCATTCGATTATGATTCACACTTCTAGCATTTGAAAATTTCTACCTTTGAGGTCTTTATTTGCTTAGATTCTTCAGGGTATTTTCCAAACAATTATTCATATTGTTATTACTTGCAGCATTGTATATTTTGTTATAATATACAAAATCATCATAAACTATATAAAATAAATAAATAAAAACTGCATTAATTTATCTTACGAAATATTTTAATCAAGGTTATGTAGGAGAAAACGATGTCGTATTGAGAGGATTGGACCACTTGGATGCATCTCCTACTTTTGGGGTTAGAAGAAGGCGAAATAGTCATCACAAACCTCGAACATTAGAAGTAGTTCCTACTGGTACAAACAGATTCGATGTACGAGATTTGGAGGATTCAAACGATAGCTGCGACAGTGCTTCTGCTCCTCCGTTACCTCAGTTGCCAAGTGCTTTCCATTCCACACCTGAATGTAAAAAGAAGTATGTATCTATTGAGTTTAATATCTTCATTTCTTTCCAATTTTCTTCTTCATTTGTTGATGGAATATCCTGTTTCCATTATTTTTCTTAATCTATATATGTTATGATATATCTATACCAATCCAACCTGTTTCTTGTTTTTTTTTCTATTATTGATTCCTATTTTGTTATTTTTCTTATGTCTTCATTTTTTATCGTGTACGACTTAGCTTTTATCGTTATTCATCTTAGATATTTCATTTTTATTGTGTGTATTTTTGCCTCTAATTGTACCCTTTATTTTCATGCTTTTTCTAGCCTGTATAGTTATTTTGATATTCTTTAATATTGTACATATTTCTCTTCTAACGACTGTGTCGAAGGCTGATTTCACATCAGTGAATAGTATGAATAATTCTTCTTCTTCTTTCTATACATACAAATATATAACATCGATGTTGCCCATTCTTCTTCTAGTGTCTGTTTTAACTAGTATCTCACTTTTCTTCCAAAATCGTTTTGTTTGTTTTTTTGAGCCAAATGTATTTGAAAGTTATAAATAAATACTTGTAAAAGGACGACAAAAATAAGTAGTGTTCAATTTAATTTTAAAGAGTCTAAATATTTCGAAAAATTTTGAATTCCTTAAAGCTATATTTTTATAATTATATTCTAGCTCATATCATACATCAGGGATGGTTAGAGAACGTACTGTAGAATACCAACGCTACTTAGAAAGAAATAGTCGTGTAAGGAAAATATCAAAAACTTCATCAGAAGGATTTAGTGATGATTATGGAGAGGAAGAAAAGACTTATCGAGATTTATTTAGGAGTGAGAAAACGTTTGTAAAACCTTCAGGACTGCAGCCTAGTTTCTTAAAATCTAGAGCCAATAAGTTAAAAGATGATTCCAGTCCTCCTAGCTCAGATGAACAAGAATGGGTAAGAGTTATTAATATTATATTCACTATTCGTTACTATAAGGATAAATCTACATTTCTTTGGTGTGCAATGTTACTTCAATGTATTTCACCTGATGTTTACAGTAATAGTTAGAAATTTTGTTCATTTTCAGGCACATGGAGGTGAAGCAATGGCTGATGATGTTAGTTTTTCACTTAGTTCGAGCGATGAGAGCAAAGATAAGAATTATGAAGATCCACCTGTACAACAAATACCAATATCTACAGCAGTAATTGGATCAGCATTACAGAGTCTTATGACTAGTGCTTTGTCCAAATCATTTACGGCAACTGCTTCTAAAGAAGTTAAAAACGTTATGTTAACTATTGAAGATCCCAAGTTTGCTGCTGTTGCTAGCAATACTGGTAATAATAATTTATATAATAATCTATTGGTCTTCCTTTCTTTCTTGTTGCTTCTTTTGTACTACTTGAAAATTGGAAAAAAATGTATATATATATATATATATATATATATATATATATATATATATATATATATATATATATAAAGTGATTACTCAAACAGGTATTAAATTATTGAGTAATCACTTTATATGACCGTTGATTAGTTGAAGCGATTGTCTCATCAAGAGTAAATATTTCAATTCCATCTGAAAAAAATCCTCGCTGCGAGTAAATGTCTTTTAAATTACATAAAAATAGATATAATTATTATTTTTAAGTTTAACTTTTGATTTAAAAACTTGGATAAATCATTAATTTTTCAATAACTAATAAAATTTATTTTATATATTTTTTCTTTAATTCTTTTTTAGGATCTTTGTTGGATGATGAAACTTTGTTGTCTCCTCTGGATAGTGTATTGAGCTGTTCAGAATCCGAAGAAATTAGAAGGAAATTGAATCGCAGTTCATCTAACTCCAAAGATATTAATGAAAAACCAACACCTCCTACTCCTGGTACTCCAACAAATGCTTCAAATTCTCTGTCAATATCGGATGACAACGATAATTTGAACCATAGTAAGATTTTCATTGGTTTTAATGATTATAAATGCCATTGTCAATGACTCATTAAGTGTTAATAGTTTTATGTCAATAATATTGGACGATGCAATACAAATTCACTATTCCTATATTATTTTATTAGATTAAGTTAGTAGGGCAACCTCCATGGTTCAATCAGAAGTCTGAGACCATTGTGTCACCCTGTATTTTCCTGGAAACTTAGTTAACTAGCTAATCACACTCCCATCTTTTTCTCTTTTATAGCTTCATAGTTCATTGGGCAACCAAGGTCACATAGGCCCGTCGTGCCCCACCAAGGGCCGATATTCTTTGAAACGGTCATCAGGTGTATGTAACTTTCAATGAATTAGGATATTATTCCTAACCAGGCGAAGAAGGTGGATTGGTTTCGCTACAAGATGGAGACCACAGTCACTTCGGCAATGAAGTCTAGTAGCTTTTCATCTGTGATGTGGGTATCAAGTTATCCCGCTCGTCTCACAGCCAGCTGTAGATTCGATCGTCCCTCTTATTTTTCGTAATTAGCACCTACTGTGGGTGCAGTTTCACAGCTTTTGGAGGTCGAAGTAAACCTAGGATTCGGGTCTGTTAAACCCTGAGTCATCTGGACAGCCTTAACTTTCCTTCTCATTTTTCATCTCCGCACCACTGATACTGCGGCGTTTGAGCCGATTCAAAAACACAGGTCAGACTTCGACATCGATGCTTTGGGGGTAGTGGGTTCTTTCGTCCCAGTTTTATCAGAGCCTTAGAGGAAAGAGGATGATTTGTCATTGTCTCTGCTCTTGTAGGCACTTGGAATTTCGCCAGGTTTCTCGCAAGGAATTGTTGGTGACACGTGGTTAGAGAGCTCAGGTACCATTCATCCACGCGTTGGAATTAGCCCATAAAAATGAATCGTTCTTTGCACCTCCATGACCACGTAGGCGTGCACGGGGAGGGCGGCTGCTGGATCTCATCACCAACATTAAGGAGCCACGGCTCCTAGAGGGAACCTTTTATAACTTATTTTTAAGCATTTTGAACTCAAAATATTTTTTTTTACTTTCTATATTTCTGCTTCTGCCATTTTTTCGAGGCAATATATTGTGACGTCCCTCAGTATTTGATGTTGTTTCTCAATCAAGACAAGGGACTGACAGAAAAGATGCTCGATTGTCTCTTTTTCTTCGTTATACACTTGGCAATAGTTGTCCCCATTTCTGGAGTCCTTTTCCAACAGTACAATGTCCAGTAGTCACTCCAATGTTCTGGATTGAGTCTTCATTTATATTTGGTCAAATCGCTCTGGATAATGGGCAATCACTTTGGTTTAACCATATATCCCGATGCTTTACTTTTTTGCCAATAACATTTTTTAACAAATCCGTAGGTAGTAACACTGTTACTGTCTCTTCGGCATTCTCTCCTCTCATCCCATATACCTGTCTTAGAGTTCCAGGTACCCAGCAGAGGTTCAGTGTCACTATTTTATTTGCTTTTGATATTAATGTTTTTAAGGCTGCCTGGTTTTTTGCATAGATTGTTGTGTTTCTGTTTAATTCACCACTTTCCTTAATCAGTATTGCACTATTAATGTTATTTTTATTTGCAGGTGGTAAAGACGACTTCCTTATTGATGATGAAATAGCTGATCAACCTGCTCTGATATTCGAAGATTGCACTAATCCCGTAACTAATGACAATAGTTCAGAAACTATGATGGAAAGTACTCCCAAACCTAGAAGAAGGATTTCCTCTGGTGTAGAAAGCAGTCCAATGAGCACAAGAAACAAAAAATTTTCATACAACCGAACTGGGTCTCTTGATACACTAAGTCCTTGTGAAAGTATTGCTAGCGATGATTTGATGATGGATTTTTGTTACAGCCAAAGTAGTGGATTGGATGATTGTGAACTGTAAGCAAAATATTAGTAGATTTGAACAGTAAATTTATAATTTCTATAATTAATCACTGTAATTTATACATATAAAATACCACATGCTCATTTTCTTATATCTATATACTTTTACAAAACTTTAAAATTGTCTCATATTTTTTTTTATCCCAAAGATAATATTGCAAACAACAAAATATACAGAAAATGTAAAATGTACAAAACAAACAAACATATGAAAAAATGCGTTTAATAATAATAAAGCAATCATTTTATAATTCTGATTTCAAAAAATGTAATTTCCTTACCTTTTTCCCAAATACTAGTCATCGACCTATCATAATAATAATAGGTATACATAAATGTCTTTAGGAGTAATGTTAAGCATAACTAACCATATTCGAGACTGGTTTAGAAGGCAGAAAATACTCTCTTATAAATGAAGCATGATCTGGAAACACTGTGATTTACCTTTGATTGTAGTGAATGAAGAAGAACTGTGATTTTTCATGTTTCCAAGAGCTTTTTACTATATAAAAAATGGGCCTATTGCGGAAGATGGATACCAACATGAATGATTGGGATATGATATTAGGCATCAATTCTAAAATCAGTAAATTAGAGTTTCTGTCAATTTAATTTTAAACCAAACAATATGATGAATCCTACATTGATGTCTCTACTTACTATAAATAAAAGAAATAATTTGATTTAATTTTTAAATAATAGATTCCGATAAACAATTTATATGTCTACTTCATAATCATATATATGCATTTTTTCTTGAAATTTAGTTAATAGTTGATGAGTTGATTTGGCAATTATTTTTATTCTACCCTATATAAAGAGAAAATAAAGAAATTGAATTTTTCCGGGAAATTGAGGAACCTACTTATATAAATATGAAAACTTCTTCACATAATAACAATTATTTGTAATAAGTAACAAACCTTCTGAGTTGAACATTGAAAATTATTATTCTTCTTAATAAAATGTCAATCCTGTTTGATTATTTTAAACTTTGTTCTAGACAAAATAGCGGATATCCATCATTAAATGACACTCTAACGCAACAACATCAAGATACAACAGAAATTCAAAAGGAAAACAGGGATTGGAATTCCATCTCGGAAAGTTATACATTACATAGGGGATCAGAAAAGCACAATAAGGGGTAAGTCATAATATTATTTTTATTTATTTGAAAGGTGTTGAGAATTGAATCCATTTCGTTTGAAATACAATATTGCATCTTGATGAAGAAAAATTAAACGAAGAATTCGTTTATTTGTAACAAAATTTGACTATGGTAATTTTTTCAAAAAATATGGATTTACATCTGATTTACTGCTTATATTTTTGATTAGTATGAGTTGATTGGAATATTTATACGTATAATTGTATTTACATCTGATCTAGTGATTATATGAGAATGGATTAAAATAGTTATAATTATATTTTCATTGAAAAACATTCATACGAATCCTTTGGAACCAATCTCTGTACATTTTCCTATATTATAAACTCAAAATTTTGATTTGTTATTTGAATTAATAAAATATTTGATTCTAAACATACTGTACAATTGATTTAATTTTTTTTCAAATATTTTACATCTCTTTTTCCAATTTTATTTTTGGATTTCACTATTATAGCTATGTCATTAATTAAAATTATACATTAGCATTTTTTTATCACGGATTGACTCATCTTTGTTTTATTTGGAGTATTCAAATTGTAACAAATATCACGTATGTCGAAACAAAACTATTTCAAATGTTATAACATATGAATGCATATTTTGCAAAAATAGATTGATATAAATATGGAATATTTAATAAATCGTGATATGGCAACACAGATATTTAGTTGGAACCTTTAACTGTATAAGTGATTGAAAGATAAAATAAATCCAAGACATCTAATGTTTTCTTCTTCTCAGTTCTGGTGAGTTTTGGTTGCTTTCATCTTGATCACCATACCAGTACTTTCGGTACATTGCTTTATATATCTTATAATGTTGATTTGATTACTAGCTTTAGTATTAACTGTAATTAACAATATAGGATAACCATAGCAAAAAAACTAGAAGGAAGTTATAGTTTAGAGATAGAAATGATAAATAGAATTATGAATGGGACTCATCTGATATCAACAGTAGGTAAAACATACTGATATTAACATTTTAATAATAACAAATTATTTTGAAACAATGATGATAAACAGAATTAAACTAGTACAGTACAAAATAAGGGAGAGAGGTATTTTACAGGCATTAGTTTATATTGGGGAATTTAAAAGCAGCCTTTGATACAGTCCGAGGGCAAAAATTGTGCAACCGATACAAGTATTAAGGACATAAAGCAATATAATAAGAAGAAGGACATAATACTTTTTTATCGAATAACGTATATATGGAATTTTACCACCAATATTCAACCAAATTTCATTTAATATATTGACTTGGAAGTCTTCAAAGAATTAGTTTGTATTAGAGAATTTAAAAACAGTCTTTGATACAGTCCGGGGGCAAAAGTTGTAACAATGCATTTAGTAATATAATTTAAAGATTATTGGTAAAAATTTTTGATAAGGGACAAAGTGAAAACAAAATACTTGATTGCACCAATTGGAGTAACAACAATTAAATTTCTTCTCAAGTATTAACTAATAGACAAGGAATAGTATCGATATCTGGTTTTTCACTAGATAACTAAATGAGAATTACCTAACATTTAGGTTAGGGACAAAGTGAAAGCAAATTATTTTCAAATATGAACAGATCTAGAGAATTGTGACAGCTAATTTTTAAAATTAAAAAGCAAAAAATGCAACCAATCAAAGTATTAAGAAGAAGAAGAACTCTCTAAAGTATTAGTTTATATTAGGGAATTTGATACAGTTCGAAGACAAAAAATGTGACAATGCATTTAGTAATATAATTAAAAGACATGTGGTGAAAAATATTGATGAGGGACAAAGTAAAAATAAATGATTTTAAAATGTGAACAGGCCTAAATAATTGTGACAGCTAATTTTTAAGATGAATTATTCAATCAACTTTCATTTAATACATTGGCTTGAAAGTTTCAAAAAAATTAGTTTATATTGGGGAATTTGAAAGCAGCCTTTAATACCGTTCGATGGCAAAAAATATGACACAAGAATACTCTTTTGATTCCTATAACTCAAGGTTATTGAATTATGTACGTATCTATTAAGAGGATAATATTTTCCTAAAATTTCTATTCATAAATTCTTTTTATACACATCACCAAAATTATTGACATTCACAGTTGATCTAAGTTCAAGTTTGCAAACTTTCACTTTGAATTAAAAATATTTTATGTGAACTGTCCATTTTCTAGTGAAGTCAAATAATTTTTATTTTCTTGTTATTTTATCCTTTCAAATGGTTACAAGGATATTTCAACACATCGTAGTTATGAAATCTGTTATAAAATTACAATCACTTTGTTATGTGTGAGGTTGAAAGATTTTACTAATTGTTTGAGAAATATTTTATGAAAAAATTGATATACAATGATGCATGAAATAGAAATCGTTTCTTATTTCATTGAACACTAATATGAAAATAATATAAATAACTGCAATAAACCACAACATAAATAAATTACAAGAAATCTAGTTTATGAAACCTTGTTTACTTAAGTGGATGAATAAAAATTTTATAATATACGAGATGTTTTATATTTTGAAAGGTATTCCACCGTTCTGAAGAGGTACGAAAAGATTGAAACCTGTCAGTAGTTATCTGTCATGATTTTATAGTAGAAACACATTATTTATTAAATATGAGTATTGTGAATTTTAAACATTAAGATATGTAACCACCCTTTTACATATTAATAACAGGCTGAAACAGCAATAAATAACGGATGGTTGGCTTATGTTTTCCAAGTTTATAGAAAAATTAAAAGTTCAAGAATACTTGATTGCACCAACTGGAGTAGAACAATTAATTTTCTTCTCAAGTATTAACTAATAGACAAGGAATAGTATCGATATCTGGTTTTTCACTAGATAACTAAATGAGAATTACCTAACATTTAGGTTTTTGTGATGGTTTTTTGAATATATAATATATTTAGATGAGAGTTTCGGAGCTACAGTTTTTTGCTTAGGTACTGGAGCGAATATTTCGGCCAATTCAATCATTGGATTAAATAATTAACCATAGCTCTTTTTTGTTGTTATTTTCATTGGTTATTTTTAAGCTATATAAATTGAGAAAATATTTTAATTTTTTTCCGGATAGAGATATTTGGAAATAGTTTGACATATTTTTGGAAATTTCATGTTTTGATTCTTATATAACTAACAATTCAGATATTTGATTAAATAAAAAGATAATATTGCTGTGGGTTTTAATGACGATAAATGACAGTTTATTTTTTAAAGAGTCTCTAAAGACAAATGACAGTTCGTTTTTTAAAGAGTCTGTAAAAACAAAAGACAGTTCGTTTTTGAAAAAGACAATCTCTGAAAACAAATGATGATGAAACGGTCTATAAAAACAAATGACAGTTCGTTTTTTGAAGACAGTCTCTAAAGACAAATGACAGTTCGTTTTTTAAAGAGTCTGTAAAAACAAAAGACAGTTCGTTTTTGAAAAGACAATCTCTGAAAACAAATGATGATGAAACGGTCTATAAAAACAAATGACAGTTCGTTTTTTGAAGACAGTCTCTAAAGACAAATGACAGTTCGTTTTTTAAAGAGTCTCTAAAAACAAAAGACAGTTCGTTTTTGAAAAAGACAATCTCTGAAAACAAATGATGATGAAACGGTCTATAAAAACAAATGTCAGTTCGTTTTTTAAAGACAGTCTCTAAAGACAAATGACAGTTCGTTTTTTAAAGAGTCTGTAAAAACAAAAGACAGTTCGTTTTTGAAAAAGACAATCTCTGAAAACAAATGATGATGAAACGGTCTATAAAAACAAATGACAGTTCGTTTTTTGAAGACAGTCTCTAAAGACAAATGACAGTTCGTTTTTTAAAGAGTCTCTAAAAACAAAAAAAAGTTCGTTTTTGAAAAAGACAATCTCTAAAAACAAATGATGATGAAACGGTATATAAAAACAAATGTCAGTTCGTTTTTTAAAGACAGTCTCTAAAGACAAATGACAGTTCGTTTTTTAAAGAGTCTGTAAAAACAAAAGACAGTTCGTTTTTGAAAAAGACAATCTCTGAAAACAAATGATGATGAAACGGTCTATAAAAACAAATGACAGTTCGTTTTTTGAAGACAGTCTCTAAAGACAAATGACAGTTCGTTTTTTAAAGAGTCTGTAAAAACAAAAGACAGTTCGTTTTTGAAAAAGACAATCTCTAAAAACAAATGATGATGAAACGGTCTATAAAAACAAATGTCAGTTCGTTTTTTAAAGACAGTCTCTAAATACAAATGACAGTTCGTTTTTTAAAGAGTCTGTAAAAACAAAAGACAGTTCGTTTTTGAAAAAGACAATCTCTGAAAACAAATGATGATGAAACGGTATATAAAAACAAATGTCAGTTCGTTTTTTGAAGACAGTCTCTAAAGACAAATGACAGTTCGTTTTTTAAAGAGTCTCTAAAAACAAAAAAAAGTTCGTTTTTGAAAAAGACAATCTCTAAAAACAAATGATGATGAAACGGTATATAAAAACAAATGTCAGTTCGTTTTTTAAAGACAGTCTCTAAAGACAAATGACAGTTCGTTTTTTAAAGAGTCTGTAAAAACAAAAGACAGTTCGTTTTTGAAAAAGACAATCTCTGAAAACAAATGATGATGAAACGGTCTATAAAAACAAATGACAGTTCGTTTTTTGAAGACAGTCTCTAAAGACAAATGACAGTTCGTTTTTTAAAGAGTCTGTAAAAACAAAAGACAGTTCGTTTTTGAAAAAGACAATCTCTAAAAACAAATGATGATGAAACGGTCTATAAAAACAAATGTCAGTTCGTTTTTTAAAGACAGTCTCTAAAGACAAATGACAGTTCGTTTTTTAAAGAGTCTGTAAAAACAAAAGACAGTTCGTTTTTGAAAAAGACAATCTCTGAAAACAAATGATGATGAAACGGTCTATAAAAACAAATGACAGTTCGTTTTTTGAAGACAGTCTCTAAAGACAAATGACAGTTCGTTTTTTAAAGAGTCTGTAAAAACAAAAGACAGTTCGTTTTTGAAAAAGACAATCTCTGAAAACAAATGATGATGAAATGGTCTATAAAAACAAATATTTTGTAAAGACATAAAAGTTTGTTTAAAAAAAATTTCGTGGGAAATGCGATTCAATAAGGGCATAATAGACTGTTAAAGAGATGGATAAGTTCAGTTCTTTGGAAACTGAATTTTACAGATTCAACGACGTCAATCGTGTTTATCATTTGTTGTTGATCCTATATAATAATATATATATTTTATTTAATGGAATCATTTTGAAAAAAAAAATATTGAATTCGGATGATGATGAATTTTTTTTTTCGTCACGTAAAATCAAGATCATCATTAAGATTCATCACGAAAAACATCTAAAACGGTCTAAGAAGTAAAAAGTTGAAGATTTGCCTCTACTTGTTATAAATTTATAGAAATGATAAATTCACAATGAAACACCAGATCTACACTTTCATATCTACAATTATCGAGTTTAATAGACAATCTAGAAACCACGGCAACGTCGAAAAACAACTGTAGCATAAACTACCTTTGTAATTACAACTGAAACAAAACAAGTATTGCCAGTCGGTATGTCGAATGGAACGTTGGGTTTATAGTTTTCTTTTTTTTTTTTTTAATTCCTATTACTTTGGGTGGCTAAAATATAAAATTCGATAACTAATAATAAAAAATGTTTAATTCGTGGATTACGTAAATAAATTGATAGTTATGTGTTCATTTTGTTGATAAGATAACAATATATTTTCATCTTTATCGACAATGAGTAATACTTCTACAAAAAGTATAAAGGATAGTGTTAATAATATGAAAAGTGTTAATGGATATATCCCTGTGAAAATCGGATATCAGAATGGGTAAGAAGATGAATTTTGTCTATATATTCTATAGAAATATTTTTGAATCGTTTAAAAATGTTTGAGTTTGTCCAAATGTGCAAATTACGATTTTCTAGACATTTCTCAAGGTTATTTTCACCATAAACACCCCCCGAAACAATTTTCTTTGTATAACATGAAATTTTCATCCAAACTAAGTTGATAGCTATTCCGTTAATAATACAAAAATAACCTACAAAAGTCTATAGAATTAAAATCTCCTTACGTGGGGGACCAAGTGTATAGGACCCTTTTTTTAGGTAGATTCATAAACTTGCCTTTCCGTTTGCAGTTGCCGTTTGCTGTTACAAAATTAAAAACATTGAAATGCATAAAACCATTCATAGTTGCCGTTTGACGATCGGCATGCCGTTGTGGACTTTGTCGGCCGTTCGTAGAAATAGAAAAGAGCCAATCGCATTAGTTTGCGTTTGTCACGTGATTTTGCCTAATGCTGCCAATAAAAAAAACACAAAAATATAACTAAAACAAAAAGCAGTGAGTACGTCAAAAAGTATAACAAAAATTTTAGGTTAACGACAGCAACGTCAAGTTTATGAATAGGGTCAATAAATGTCAAACGGCAAACGTCATTCGCGAACGGTAGCGGCAAACGGAAAGTCAGTTTATGAATCTAGTCGCGTCAACGAAGCCTTTGCTTCGGAAGTCCTCAAGAACAGCTCCGATTTTGATAAATTTTTTTTTAAATTTTTTATATTATTTAAAATCAGAAACGGAACTATTTATATTGTTTAAACAATATCAACGACATTTATATAAAAAATTCAGTTTGGTCTCTATTTTTTTGTAAAAAAATCTCCATATATTAATCTTATTGTAACAAATAGTTGTTACAAAAAAGTTTTTAACAATAATTTAATATTAAAATAAAAAAAACATTTATGTGTTACCTGCATACGCTACAAATACTTCTTTTGCTTACACATATGTGGATGAGGATCTCTTTAGTATATTTTTCTTAATATTATTTTCGATGTCCCTTTTTTTTCCACTAATATATATGTCAAGTCATGTCGAGGCGATTTTCTTTACCAATTTTCTAAATAGAATTATTTAGGTAAAGAACCAGCGCATTCTTTGTTGATCATGAGCAGTGAAATCAAAGTTAATAATACTGCAGTCGCTATAGATCCAAATTTAATTTTCCAACGTTTATGCTTTTTAAGAAAAAGTAACGATGAACTTCGCCAATATTTTGGCTACGAGCTGGCTCCCTATCCTCTTTCACTGTTGGATAACGCTGGAATGAGGAAAATGACCAAATCAACATTATATGATGCCTTTGTACAATGCCAAACGGATGTTAGTGATGTTCATAGATTAAAATGGAAAAAAAATTAAAAATTTGCAACAGTACTAATGTTAAAGTTGTATTTGATGGATATAGTAATGATGGAACTAAAGTGTCTGAAGGAAATCGTAGATATATCGGCAATACTTCCATTGATTATTTATTTGAAGAAGACATGCCTTTAAACACAACGAAAGAGAAACTTTTAGGTAATAGCAAAAATAAAAATAGGTTTATTAATCTTCTCTGCAAAAAACTAGGCGAAAATAATATTGAGTGGAGTCAAGACGAAAGTGATGCTGAACAATTTGAAAAAGCTAGGTCGGAACTGTCAGTTTCAGATTAAACTAAAGCTTAAACCACCCTCAGGCGGCCGATGATGTTGAAACCGAAGTTTCAATCAATTTTTACTAGAGAGAAATACGAATTCAAATTTCAGAATATTCATTTACTTTCACTATATGATGTCATAAAATATAGAAATTGTCATTGGCATCAATAATATTTGTTATTTATATTCAGTGGCGTGGCGTGGAGTAAAACAAATGCGAGCAAAGTGCTTCTTTACTGCATACCTACTCATGATAATGAAAAAATATAAATTAGTAGTGAAACAATTATTCTTCGACTTTTTTCTTTACTGAAGTCTAATAAGGATATGTAATTATTTTTCGCTGCTAAAGCTGCTTTGATTGAGAGTATTGCTAAACCAGTTAATCGGTACTGCTTCAATATGTTTAATAATTTTTAACTTCTTTTGGTGGAAGTTATACTTACAGGCATATATTCCAGTTCATTGGTAATTATGTATTGATCATCTGACTGGCGTCTTTAAAGGATCTTGGTATATTAGGTACTAAAAATTGTAATTTTTTGTAAAGCTCGTAAGATTCTACGTCTTTGCTTTCTCCATCTTGAAGTAGTAGACTTAAATCATTTCAGTACTTTAAAACCTCGATATTTGGCAAAGATTTTGCCGTACAAGAATCCAAAATAGTTAATGTCAATCATTATAATAAATAAAATCTATCTATTTCCAGCGGAATCAATAGGCTCATCTACAGCTTCATAATTAAACATTTTCTTTTTCTTTTGTGAAGCGTTTTCTCTATAAAAGTCAATGGAATCTCACAAATTCGTAGGCTTGTGCAGTAGATTCATTACAGCCTGTTTCTCGAAATTTGTGACATTTTACCAGATCTTAGATATGTTATTGACGCGGTTTAATATTTCGTACCGTACGTGTATCGGGATAATAAATTCCAGAGTTAGCATTTCACGTTTTTTTTAGTACCGCTCGTTAGTTGCTATACTCTTTTGGGTCTTAAACCATTTTCCTTTAGGTCTGTCTCTACTTCCGACGCGCGGGTGTTTACTGCCAGTCTTTTTATGACTAGCTTCCTTTCTTTTTCTTCGTTGAGTAGGTACGTATACCACTAAATCTCCTTATACTCAGGAGCTCAGGAGCATTTTCAATCTGTTGAGATCCTCTTTTATCGCCGTCGCTATTTTCCCTGTGTGTATTCCCATTTTACACTGAGCATCGATTTTCCTCTGCCCTATCTGCTTAATTCTTCTCTTCTTATCTTTTCTAATTCTTCTTGAACTTGTTTGTCCGTTGTGTCTTCTTTTTCGGAGGATTGCCTCTCTGGTTTCTTCCTCTTTTTCTTGTTCTTGACTTATGTGTATCCTCCTTCCATGGGGCAGTTTTCTATTTGATTTTCCTCGGAAACTCTGGCTTCCGTTGCTTGTTTTTGAGGGCTCTCATTCTTATTTGTTTCCTTCTCCTTTTCCATTCTCTTTGCCTGCTTTTCGATGAGTGTTGTCATTTATTCTAGTTGTCTTATTGTGGCGTCATTGCTTTTCCTCACTCTTTCGACAGACGATCTTAGCTGTTTAGTATGAAGTATGCGTGTAAAGAAACGTTTCACAAAATTATGTTGCCAATATGTGATGAGTGTGGCCAATATTTTTTAGGTTTTTATTTAATTTGATAATAAACGGATATTTTCGCGAGTCCCCTTTAAAAGCGGGGTCGTGGGCGAAAGCCCACTTCGCCCACGCCTAGCTACGCCACTGTTTATATTTTATTGCTAAGCAGTTTCAATATAAAAACTATTAATAACAAACTTTCACTTCCTCCATTTCAAATCGGTGCACCAGATCATATTATGGAACATCGCTTCCTTTTTTTATACAAAAATATATTGGTAATAATTAAATAATTCAATTAATATGCTCGATTTATTGAAATTTTTATCAGTACTTAGTTGGCATTTGTGGTAACAAATTCTAAATGTTCTGTAATGTTTCCGAAAAAACTTGTACTTAGAAGTTTTGTCTTTTTGCACACATAATCGATTTAATGGTCTCCGTGCTGAAATTGTTGGAACGGTTGACATACAATAAAAATATTTGCTACTTCCAGAGTATTTCGTATTTTTGCTAGTTGCGCTAGAAAGACGTAGGCACCGATGTTTTGAGATGGTCTGAAAACTTCAAAGACGTACGGTTTCCAGAAAAGACGACATTAAGACGTCAAAATAGCGGACTGCTTCGGAAACTTAGATAGACAACATGAACTAAATTAAAAACTTCAAAATTCCAATAAAACAACTTCTATATTAACGATTATATTATAATAAGTGTACGCAATGAAATGGATATAGTCTACCTTTCGTTACTAATTCCATCTTTTCTGGCCATGAATATTTACTTCCATACTTCACAAAGTTACACAAACTCTATTATAGTATATTGTTATTCAATTCAACTCGTTCCTAAAGAAGTAGGGTTCAGAAGTCGCAAAAAAGCTATTTACTCGGTACTGTATTGAATGCAGCGAACTTCTCCAGTTAATTCAAACCACCGCCGTTTTTTTTTTCAACCTCCAATAGGCTATAAATAAAAGACAAGTTCATATAAAACAATAATTTTATTACCAAAAGATTGATATAGCTATGGTTACTTTTCGACATAATCACCGAAGATATTGAGACATTTGTCATATCTGTCAACTCGTTGAACCAGGTCATCTGAAACGACAGATTTGCGTCTTTTGTCCTCTTTTTAATGCACTTCATTACGGCCATCTTTAAACTTTCGACACCATTCACGCACAACACTATCACTCATGAAGTTTTCCCCATACATACGACTCATTCGCCCATGGATTTCTGCAGCACTATTGCCTTCAGCCTGTAGAAAACGAATCAAACTTCGCAATTCACATTTGGCGGGAGTATCAATAATGGCGGACATGTTTATGTGGCTGTAGCACAACGCCGACTGACGCCTGAATGTCAACAACGCGCAACACGGACCGATCGGAGGTTGAAAAAAAATGGCCCTCGTATAACTTGGGTATCGTAGGTCATGGAAAGATCGAGAAAAATACATTCGCTAATATTCTCTCAAGATAATCTGAAGACGATAAATTGATTGTCGGAATATGCGTTAGACAATGTAATTATTTGGTGTAATGGTAGTATTAACGGCGTGTTCAGTATTTTTGTCAGCAGCAAATACTTAATATTATATAATGAAAAAATTGGTGATTTTATCGTATTTTCCACATTACTTACCTCTTACTTTCTCCTCTAAATAACAATTTATGAAACGGAAGAGAGGATAGCAAATTGAGCTGCAATGTTTACAAAGAAACTGAGAATTAAGTTTTGCTCTGGTGATCGTTGAAATATGAAATACATTGTTGTTTCAGTTATTTTGCTGTTACAACGAAATTTATGAAATTTAAATATCATTTTCCATTATTCTTTTGAAGACTTTTGAAGATTTACGTTGGTTTATACAGAATAGGAAAAAAATTACTGTCTTAGGAATTTTTACAATTACAATTGGTACATAGTTTTTATCTTTCGAATACAAGAAAGATAAAAAAAATATTTACAAAGAATATACAATAAAACATCGTAAATCCGAAATCGCTGGGAAAGGATTAGTTCCGGATTTTAGAACCAATCCTTTCCCAGCGATTCCGGATTTTAGACGTTTCCGTATTTTAGATTTAGATTGAATGCATTTATGTTGGCGCCATCTATCGCATTAGTTAATAATGTAAAAAGAGGGAGAGGTACACATAAAATATAATAAAATCGCGTTTAATACTGCACAAGAAACATATTTATAAAATAATAATAAGGAGAAGATTAAATACTTTATAAACATATTCTTCATTCTATAGTTATGTATGGTGTCGCAATCTAGTGTCAAATACAGAAGCTAAAAATTACGATACGAACTAATCAGTCCGGATTTTAGATATTCGGCATTTTAGAAGTCCGGATTTAAGATGTTCAACTGTATATTTACGAATTCGTCCATTGATATAGACCGAAAAGCCAGTCCTGTTCTAATTTGTTTGGTTTGGTAGGGGCATCGAGTATTTCTTTTAAAGTCTGTTTATTTTTTGTTACTATAATAATTTCTAACAAGGCAATATATAAATTTTAAGCATCCGAAAGTTCGAGAAGGTGGTTTTAATTTATAAACCTAGAGTCTAGTGACAGTAAGTCAGTTAAAAGTTTGATTGCAATGGCGAGTGGATACAATGCTCTATCCGACGAAGTTTATTTGCTTTTATTACATATCCTATCTCGACTTGTCTATACAGTACTTTGATCTCTGTGTCCGTCATTTTCGTCCACTCGTTTTGCTATTGCAAGTCTCCGAAAATAATCCTAAGTACCTTCCTCTCCCTATTTTAATCTTAATAGTCCTCCCAGGGGTTCCAAATGTTTTGTTCCCTTACAGCTTTTTGTCGCTTCTGTCACTTCCAAGTAATCGAACTCTTGGACTTTATCAAATATATACTTCTTGTTTTGCTCTGTCGTCACTTTAAATGGGTTGAGGTTATTCAGATTCATCCCCATCTCCAAATATTTGGTTTTTTATTCGTTTATGCGCAATACATATTCTTTGATTTCTTTTCAAATATTAGGAACATTTTTCGTTGTACTGATGAGTACCATATCATCTGCGTGAACAAGGATTGTGTTTTGTTATTGTAAATCATTCTTTAAGGTATTTTGAGAGTTGTAAGTACTTGAAACAGATTTTTTTTTTTATTAACTCGCTTGCTTGAAATACCAAAGAGGGGCTTCAGGTTTAATCCTTGGCCATAGCTATTGTTCTGTATTACCTTCAGTATAAAAATTTGTTCACTAGTTGACTCTTGGTACTCGCCCAAAAACATTCTTTATGCAATTCCAATTTAGGTTTCTTGGAATTATTTTAAATTAACTTTTGTCAGGGAAATATAAAACACTAATTAAACTGTTGAGTCATGAGTCATTTGGCTTAAATATGACTGTTTACAAACCCCAAGGTCTGTTTCCAACTTTGACATTTAAAAATATTAATAACAACTTTGGATGGTCATAGGAAGAAAAACTGAAAACTTAAAACTTTATTAACATAGTTCATTATCTAAAATTCATATGTTGAAACCAATTACTTACCTAATTTCATCTTTGGGGCAACGAAATAAATATTTTTGTCCCTTTTTTGGTAGAACATCCATCCAAATAGCAAATTCGTGACATTTAATTGCAGCAGTAAACCTAAAACACTGAATACTTAGTTCAATTTAAAAAAGAATTGCTCGGCAAATGAGGACAATCGGTATATTTATGTACAACTCGAGGTGGAGGACAACCGGTTTAAGTATTTTGTCCGGCGGCGACTTCAAATGATCCAAAAGAGTAGCAGCCGATATATAATGGTGATAGGCATCACAAGGGGGGGGTCTAAAGTGAATCTTCTTGTCTTGTTAACTAAAATCACTTGGTTTTATAAATGGCTTCGTTTTGCCGGTTACTCTAAAATCGCGATCTTTCCCAACGCTATTTTTTCCTATGGCCGTGCAATAAAAAAAAGGTATTAAATTAGTTTTTTTTTAACTTAAGGAACAGTTCGTCCCTACAATTATTGGTTTATTATTTTCTCCGCCGAACAGTTGCTCCGACGATCCTTCGTGGTTAACTTACTGTAACAGAGTCATTGATCTTCATTGTTGAATCTCTCTTTCTGCAACATTGCCGTTTGTAATTTTAAACTGTATCACCTACAATGTTGTTTAATAGTTTTTGTCTACACTAATATAAATTTTGGTGGAATGACATGCGCTACGTCGCGCTTAGTCATCGTTTTGATAGCAAAAATAAAAGTTGTTGGTGTACCGGTATTTGGAGCATGGAATCGATCTCACGTGGGTCGCAGTCGATTGAAAAAATACGGTACCCATGGTGGGTATCGCGTTTGGTGGTTCTTAAAACGGTAAAATGAAACAAGTTTATTTATATATATATATATACCTAAAAGTCAATTTGGATGGTACATCGACCTTTTCCTGTTTTAGGAAGTCGATAATCCCCAATAATGAATATCGAATATTTACATAAGATCAGTGGAGAAAACGGTATCTTATAAATATAAAAATATAGACTCCATATCATACTACTCAAGAAACTCTTAAAATTATTACGCTTTTCGTTTGATAGACCAAAGAAGTGTCTTTACATGCATAATCTATCTAAAGTAAAGTGAAGACAGTTATTTTTAATCCCATTGATGGTAAATACAGCTAAATGTCGTGTATATGTTACAGGAAAAGTGGATTCTCCAGTAAGAGTTGACTCTTCCTAGGTAAAGTCGACTCTTACTGGACTTTTTAGAAAAATGAAATTAAAAGGGAAAAGTGATAAATTTTGAACAACATTTACTAGACAGAGTTGACTAGACCTAGGGAAAGTATACTCTTTCTGCCTTGAGTTAGTAAAAGTTGACTTATTGCAAGGGGAAAACCGATTTAGCCTTGGTAAAGTCGATTCTTACTGGACTTCTTAGTAAAAGTTGATTAAAAGGGAAAAGTGATAAATTTTGAACAACATTTACTAGACAGAGTTGACTAGACCTAGGGAAAGTATACTCTTTCTGCCTTGAGTTAGTAAAAGTTGACTTTTTGCAAGGGGAAAACCGATTTAGCCTTGGTAAAGTCGACTCTTACTGGACTTTTTAGTAAAAGTTGATTAAAAAGGAAAAGTGATAAATTTTGAACAACATTTACTAGACAGAGTTGACTAGACCTAGGGAAAGTATACTCTTTCTGCCTTGAGTTAGTAAAAGTTGACTTTTTGCAAGGGGAAAACCGATTTGGCCTTGGTAAAGTCGATTCTTACTGGACTTTTTAGTAAAAGTTGATTAAAAGGGAAAAGTGATAAATTTTGAACAACATTTACTAGACAGAGTTGACTAGACCTAGGGAAAGTATACTCTTTCTGCCTTGAGTTAGTAAAAGTTGACTTTTTGCAAGGGGAAAACCGATTTGGCCTTGGTAAAGTCGATTCTTACTGGACTTTTTAGTAAAAGTTGATTAAAAGGGAAAAGTGATAAATTTTGAACAACATTTACTAGACAGAGTTGACTAGACCTAGGGAAAGTATACTCTTTCTGCCTTGAGTTAGTAAAAGTTGACTTTTTGCAAGGGGAAAACCGATTTGACCTTGGTAAAGTCGATTCTTACTGGACTTTTTAGTAAAAGTTGATTAAAAGGGAAAAGTGATAAATATTGAACAACATTTACTAGACAGAGTTGACTAGACCTAGGGAAAGTATACTCTTACTGCCTTGAGTTAGTAAAAGTTGACTTTTTGCAAGGGGAAAACCGATTTGGCCTTGGTAAAGTCGATTCTTACTGGACTTTTTAGTAAAAGTTGATTAAAAGGGAAAAGTGATAAATTTTGAACAACATTTACTAGACAGAGTTGACTAGACCTAAGGAAAGTATACTCTTACTGCCTTGAGTTAGTAAAAGTTGACTTTTTGCAAGGGGAAAACCGATTTGACCTTGGTAAAGTCGATTCTTACTGGACTTTTTAGTAAAAGTTGATTAAAAGGGAAAAGTGATAAATTTTGAACAACATTTACTAGACAGAGTTGACTAGACCTAGGGAAAGTATACTCTTACTGCCTTGAGTTAGTAAAAGTTGACTTTCCGTAAGGAAAAACAGTCTTCCTAATAAATATGCTAGCATCCCGGATGCCAGCAAAAATGTATGTAAATATTAGTGAAAAATTATCATACAATTATTTTTAAATAACCAGACATATTCAAAGGGTTAAACGTCCCCTTAGACTGGATAAAGCCTACCTAGAATTATATATGAGAGAGCATAACAATACGGAAAAAATTATTTATTCTGTTTTAGATTTTCTCTCTTCTTTTCCACTTTTCATTCGTCCAAATCTTATGTCTTATGATCTTTAGTCCTCTACAACCTCTTAATTTTATTTTGTCATCTTGAAAAGAGGTTTTTTCACTGCCACCCTTTCGAAAAGACCAGCTTTTCTCAATTTCCTCTCAAGGCAGATCGCCAGATTCATTGATCTGATTTGATTCATCACTCCATAAAACATAGATTCATTGATCGGAGCTGCTATCTCTGGGCCCGTGAGTCGTCGATCACGTTTACTGATTA
The DNA here is from genome assembly GCF_026250575.1 of Diorhabda carinulata. Taxonomy (NCBI): domain Eukaryota; kingdom Metazoa; phylum Arthropoda; class Insecta; order Coleoptera; family Chrysomelidae; genus Diorhabda; species Diorhabda carinulata. Next base: position 5,929,092 of record NC_079471.1, read on the forward strand.
ATACGATTAATACGATACGATATTCAGCGGTGGTGGTTTTTCGAGGCTGCTCTGAATTTTTTTCCATCGTCGTAGTCCATGGTACGACGAGCTATTTTTAATTCGGCGACAATGGTGCGGTTACTTGCGCATAGACTATGAAGACTTGCGATTAATGCACTAGTTTCTTGTTTTTATCCATTTTAAAACTTTCAAAAACAGCACAAAAACATGTATTGGTCCAAAAAGTACAAATCACAGCACGTTCTTGCGTCTCACAGGGCTAACTGGGACTAAACTACAATCATGAACTCCAAAGAAATAATTCACAGTTGCATAATAATAAGCAAATCAGTCGATACTTGCAAATTTTAACTTGTCACAGTCGCCGACGTATAAAGTAAACAAATAACGGACACTATTATTTTTTGTTTGACACCCTTTCGACTTTCGCTTGATAAACTTTGACCGGTTTTACATGTTTAATCCCTCATCGTTTTGATGCGCCCACAGTACAGTACGGAAATTACACCATCTGATTATTATTTTTATCGATCTTTGCAAAACTTTCTTGATGGGAAAAAGCATTCAAACAGACGTTTATAAATAATTTCCATTCAAAAATGGTAAATACTTTTTAGATTACCGTATATTTCTCTGATGGCAAAAAAGAATATTCAATTATAAAATGATATACAATATATTTTGGTATGTCTTATATAATGACCTTTTGTCGTTTACCATGAAATAAAGTGCCGATCGATAGTGTTGCTCTACTTGTGTTGGAATGAAACGTCTATCCATCCCGAAAAACGATTTCCCTTCAGTTTCCTTATAAATGCGAGATAGGAGCGATGTCGCCGAAAACTATCAATAATTTTTGCCGGTCTAAAAATGTTTTGTGATTATTGTGCCTCGTTTTCAAACAATAACAGACTTGTATATTTTTATATTTTGAAAATGTATAGGGTGAGTCAGACTTTTATAAGAAATTAACTAGAACATAAATAGTAAATTTGTGATCTCATAATAATGAAATTTTTTAAAAAGCTTGAAAGTTTGCTATTTCTGCTTGTGATTAAAATATTATCAACCCTCCCATAATACAATCCGTTCCAAAATTTCCAATTTTTTACATTTTATGTATCACAACTCGCTCTTAAATTATATGCCTCAAAACATTACAATAATTACTTGTTTTTTAAAATTTTCTCAATTTTATTCTGATTTCCAGCTCCACTGATCTTCCCATACATCTTTCCCAAACTCACTCAGTTTTTTGCCTCTTTGTGGATTCAAATTTGGATAATTAATCTTCTGCCATTGTTTTTTATAATGTCCGTCATTTGTCTCCAAAATCTCATCTTAGACATCGAATGTTTTAATTTTATGTACCAAATATTAGATCTAACCCAAATCACTATATACAAAAATTGGAATAATCCTCACACATTATTTTTAATTTGATAAAACCCATCTGACTCGCCCTTCTAAAAAACAGACTCGTTTTATTCAGGTATTAAATAACAAGATAAAAATTTTATTTTTACACGAGAGTAATTCGTAACTAAACCATGAAGAATGGAACTATAATTAGAACAAACAGGACTACAGAATTGAGATATAAAAGATCTCCATCCATTGTTCGAAAACAAGAAAATGCAACTAATGGTATATCTACATCTGTCAAGCCTGGAAGTTCATCTACGTAGGTTATATTTTACTTATCAGTCTTTGTGTTACTGAGTAAATATATAAATTAGGTCGAATTTATTTGAAAATACGTAATTTTCGATGTATTCAAAATAGTTTTCAAAATTTCCGCTAAGATATTCCAACACACATTGAATAAAGTTGAGTATAACTAGTCTGAAGAGGCCCAAGTAGACCTCAACTGGTCTGATTATGATTTTCTCTTGTTGTATCGATATCAAAAAAGTTTTCGAAGTAAATTTAGATCAATACAAAACTTTTGTTATATAGTTGCATTGTTATTAATTTTTCCTGTAGATAAAACTGTTCCTTTTATTTTCAGCAGTACCACTACCTCAAGATCTCGCCTTCTGTCATCAAGAGTAAGTACTCCCAATTCCATTGTAGATTCCCCGAAGTCCATAGCTCGTGTAACACGTCCATCAACAACTAGTAGCCCAGTTCGCTACAATAGAGTTGCTAATCTTTCATCAACATGCGGTTATGATTCAGATGAGAGTATCCGTCTGGATCGTGCCAGTCGTACAGCAGTCAAACAGGATATCGTCGTGATTAAGACTTTGTTGTTAAAACTAAGGAGAGCTCTAAACGAGGTTAGTAATCAAGCAATAAATGTCTTTAAATGTTTTTGAGTTTATTTGTTGCACACTATGTATTATATTGTAGATTTTTTTTTTGAGTTAATTTTTTGGGATATTAATTGCAACATTCTACATATTTTTGGTAAAAACAAAAAAATTACAATACACTCTTAATATGCCAATGAGTTGGTAGTAAAAAAACATGGTTTCTATAAGAAATGAAAATTTCAATTTTCTTTCAACACCTCACTGGTGCATCAACCAGAGGATTATCCCTGAAGTACCTGGCTTGTCCTAGAGATGACGGTAGAGGCTTGAAAAATACCACTGCAGCTATCAATAGTGACCGTCTTCAATGAAACATGGAACAAATTGGTCATCGTTATGAGATACAATACTTTTATTTGGAAGGCGTTAGCCCAAACCAAAATCAAAGTTGTTATCAACAGTAGAAGACCAGCATCGCAGTGGTCTACCAACCAATCAACCAACAAGTAACGACTCCTAACCAATGGAATAAAAACAGCGTCGTGAAGATGTTTCCATCGAGTGTTTGGTAATGTTTCACAGAAATAGCCGACCCTTTGGGACGTTTCATAACCATGGATGAAATGTGAATCCATCACTTCACACCCAAAGGAAAAGAACAATCAAATCAATGTACCAAAAAGGGAGAAACGGTCCCAAAGAAGGCAAAGACTATTCCTTCTGAAAGCGTCGGTTTTTTGGAATGCACAGGGGATAATTTTTTATTAACTATCTTGTGAAAGGAAAAACTATCGACGGCGAATTTATTGCAGCGTTTGAGCGAAGAAATCAAGCAAAACGGCCGCATTTGGCTAAGAAGAAAGTATTGTTTCATCAAGACAATGCACCAGCTCACACATCCGTTATTCTAATGGCCAAAATTAATGAATTAAAGTTTGAATTGCTATCTCATGCACCTTATTCGCTAGATTTAACCCCCTCGGATAAATTTCTATTTCCAGACTTGAAAAAAATGGTTCGATGTTCGTCTCGGTGGTCGAAGATTTTCCAACAAAATTTTGGTGTATTCTTTGTTGGGCCAGGTACTTCTGGGACCATCCTCGTACTACCATGTTTCAATTTAACACGTCCATTTCAGGTTCATTATATAAAATTGATTGTTTGTTTTATTTCTTTGTACTACTGTACTATACTACCTCTGAATCCTAAATACGAAGTCTTTAAGTAATAATTTAACCATGGGGATAACAGTAATACTAACATTTTGGCTTCTCATATATATATTTACCTATTTTGTTTGTTTTTTTTTGCATGTTTTGTGATTTTGTTGCCCTTCAGACAGTAGAAGAGGAATTGTTGAGGGTAAGTAACCAAAATTGCCATTTTTGGTGTTTCATAATGAATGAAAAAAAGAAAAATTTATGTAAACTATAGGAATTTAATTCTCTAATGTAGTAACCAAATTATTTCGTTCCACCAGATAATTAAATACTGAATTTAATTTTAATATTTCAGTCAGAAACTCACAACCCATTCGAAAGTCAGCACTTGACGAATGGGATCTTCAATAGTCTGTGTGCGGACAACGACGCAAGCGGAAGCGATGATGGTGGTCACAATGACTCCAAACAGGTGATGTCAGAACTAGCGGAATTGCGGAGACAAGTACTGTTTCTTCAAGGACAACTAGAAGATAGAGAAAAAACTGTACAAAATCTTCAGCAACAGATGTTGCGGCTCGCAGAAGATAATTACCATGCTAATTCGGCACCAGCTTCTACAACATGTGAAAGTCAAACATGTAACGCAGCTACACAAACAGAAAGGGTGAGTTTTAAACAAACTTACTAATAATTATTTATCTAAAAGTTTCACATCGCCTTAAATCCAGCTACTTAATATGAAAAGCTTGCTGGAACAAGTTAGTCTAATAAGCTTTTTCCAGGAAAATTCCATCAGCATTTTGCAGTATCGTGTAATGTTCTTTTCCTCTTGAAATTATTTTCTACCTTGTCTAATAGAGTGATTTTCCTTTGGAATGTATTTTTTCAGTACGATTTGTATCGAGCTTATGAAATACTCAATATATTAAGTTTTTTGTATTTAAGATTCGACCAATTTCGGCGGGTCCTTCGCTTCTTAATGGTTCACCAGTCGATGGTAGCGCTGGGTCCTTAGTCAGGTAAAAATAATAAACTTTTTATAGCACATTTAGCACAATTCATTTACATCTCATCTTCATCACTCGCATTTACACTTTTTTTCCATCATCAACTTTTAATCTCATTAGTTTAAGTATAATTCATGTATGCACAAATTTTTTAATTAATTACTTTAAGATCAAAATGGTTAGACCTTTTTGGTTCTAATCTAAATAATGTCAATCAATCCAGAGCAGCTCTTCTGGCTCATCGAATGTTTTGTAGTCTTATAGAATCAACTTTGATTCTGTGGTCATACTTTGCACTGCCATTAGTCCACTGCACTATATATGAAAATAGTATTAAATGGATTTGAATATTGGTCATAATAATGCTGGTTAGATTATGTCGAAAAACTAAACGATTAAAAGCTCTGTCTTTCATGGTTTGTTCAATTCCAGCTCTTTGAGGGTTTTTTTCGTCTCCTTCTATTGTGCGTTTTAATACATCAATGCTTTCTTCGACCACCTGTTCTGCTCCATCCTCTTCACATGTCCGTACCAGAGCAGTTGCTAAGTTCTCTCTGAAGTCGTGTATACTCGACCAGTTCTTCGTCGTATATCTTTATTCTGTATATGCTCTGTTATGGATATCTTGTACGATCTTCTTAAGTAGTCCATTTCCACAGCCTCTATATTTTTTTTTGTCTATCTGTTAGTTGCCAGCACTCTAATCCATACGTTAAAATAGGTTCCACTAAGATTTTGTATATTGTCATTTTTGTGTTTAAGTTAATTTTTTCAGACCTCACCAATGAGTTCAGAATTTGTGTAGATTTTGCACTCTACTCCTTATATTGTCTTTTGATGTTCCATCTTCTAAGTTATTTGAATTGTCTAACCCTATTTATTTGCAGTTCGGGGTCTCCTTCTGTGCTTCTTAATCAAACCCCAGCATATAATCTGAATCGTCCTCGTCGCCAGCTATAATAACTTGGTCATCTGCGAAAAATAGAGTTGTTAAGCACTTATCCTCTATCTTAATTCCCATTTCCCAACTATGTACTCAGAGCTTCCTGAATGTATATTTTAAATAATGTTGGTGATATACTGCACCTTTGTCTCAAACCTTTCGAATGCGAAAATTGTTTTGATAGGGTTTTTCCCAACTTGTCTACACCTTTTGACTTTTTGAATAGCTCGAACACAAACATTTCTGAAGTTAGATTTCATCATTATATCAAAAAGCGTTTTCAACGGTACCGTATCGTAGACCTTTTCGACATCAACAAATCTGATCTGGAATTTAACCACAGATACTGTCTAATATAATAATTTACCTCTTTTCTATCATAGTATAAGACCCCTTCTTTTCCAGCAATTTGATTACAATATAATATTGACCTTAAAGTCTTCATCAAGTCCTGACGTTCAATACCCAAAATCTCTTGTAACTTCTAAATATCAAAGTCCAAATAATAACACCAAGTTTTGTTAACTAATTTGTTAAAAATAAATTATTGCATTGATTTTGTATTATTTTTTGTTTATGCTGCTCTTGATTCTTGCATTCCTCGGCTGGGATAACAGCTTCAGAATCGGGAAGGTAGTATTAGCTGATATGATTCTCGGCATTATAATTTTGTGTAGTTTTAATTTGTTCTGTTTGTTACATCTGTTATATTCGTGTACGGCAGTGTAAATATATTGCGGTTATAAGTGGTACATGAAAGTTTTTTGAAAAATCAATTTCAATTAAAATCGAAAAGAGTATTATTTGTATTGTATATATGTTACTAATGTCCAACCATGAAAAATATAATGAGATATTGAACACACTATTCACTATCACTTCACCGATACTCAAAATTTCGATAACCAAGTTATCATTTCCAGAGTAAAACTGTGTAGTGTGTACATTTTCAAATTGCAAAAATTTCACGTTAAAATATTCCATTTGAAAAATAGTTGGTGCCCAATCTTAAAAACAGTACTCTAAATAAAAATTTTTTATATACGTCACTGACTTCTATGTAAAAATATCTATTATAACTAGCTTTCATTTTTTTTCCTATTTTATATGGGACCTGAAAATTAATTACATCTCCAAAAGTGAACATTTTTATTTTTGCCTTGTATTTCAGGAACAAAAGTAGTTGGAATATTTCTGTTTGTGGCTTTAATAGTTTAAAAAAAAAGAGATACAGGGTCGAAAAAACAGCATGTTTATATCTTTAATAACAGCTGAGATACAGTGCAGTCTCAATCAAAGTGGGACACAGCGTACATCTTATTTTTGGGGTGTCATATACACTGCCACCCAAAGGATCCATTGTGTCTCCTTTTCTTGCTGTGGTACTGGAGAGGCTCATTATTCACAGCTGATCTTTCAGAAATTTCAGTATTTGGGATCTTCATATTTTATTTAATACAATCCAGGGTGTAATGATATGGTCTGTGTATGCCAGTAGTTGTGTTCTCCTTGTTTTTAGCCTCCCTTATTCTGGTCAAACCAATTTTACGTACTATCCATATTGAACAGCTTACTGCTTAACGGATCTCTCTGTTTTAATCCTGTGTTTATCTAGAAACATTTTGATATTGTTTGGTTTGCCTTTATCTTTGTTTCTATATGTTCGATTTTCATTTTGTTTAGTATACAACTTGAAAATAGTGAATACTAAGCCTCAAAGAGAATGTAGATAAAGGTTTTGACATCTACATAGCAGAATTTGCACTTTGTACCTTTTGCTAAATCTTCTCCAAGTGTCCATTGAGGCGGTATTACCCCTACAAAATTCGTAGTGTTCGTACGTTCAATAAATCTTTGGTTATAGGTTCCCAATAATATCTTTGCCTGTCTCCCCCTGTTAATTGTTGTTTAACTGATTTTTTTCCTATCTTCCATTTCTGGTGTCTGCTCTATTGCCTTGTAGCCGATTCCACAGAAAGGTTCAGTTTCTGTGATGGGTTTATCCTCCCCTACTTTAGCTTGTGTTTTCCTTATTCCATTTCCTTCCACTCCAGAAGAAAGATAGAGCCAAAAATGAGTTAACGCTAGACAAATAATATTCTTCGTGTTACTGTTTTAATATCTAATGTATGTTTTTTGGTAGAGATTTTACAAACAAGTTTTTTTAATTTATATGAATATAGTTTTTTTAAGTAAAATATTGAATTTTTGTATTAAATCACTTAGAACCTGTTTTTATTTTTGTCTGTCGTCACAGTACTTTAAGAAACTCCAGGTACTCTACGATAGGTCAAATAAATTAAAATTATAGTCCTGACATATTTGAACGTCTTCCTAATTGTAGGTAACTACTTCTTGGTACTGTATGTTCCAATATGCCTTGAATTCATTCATTTGGGAATTAAATCATTCAAACATATTTACTTTTCATTTTTATTAAAATTATTTTTCCTAAAGTAATATTTTTCATGTTTAAAAGATGATTATTATTTCTCAAAACAATTATTTTGTGCCATTTGACCTACTTTTTTCAGAATTCATAACCCCTGGAGAGAGATAGCGAAAATCACAGAATAATATGGTATTTATAACACAAGATCTCTTTATTTTCCTCCAAATTATTTAATTAAATTTTTTTACTTTAAATTTTTTGTTAAACTGTTTTTCAATTGAGTAACAATAGTTTTTTTATCACAGAAAGAATAATATGGTATTAATATCACAAGATCTCTTTAGTTTTCTCCAAATTAATCATAAACTTTCTTACTTTTCATTTTTTGTTAAATTTACTTTATTTTGTGAAAAAATGAGAAATATCTAGACAAATAACTAATATACTGTGAAATTGTTGATAATTAGTGCAGCACAGATTCATTTTTAATATATTTCCACTTCAATAATATTGGAAATTTGTTGTGTGTATCAAAGAGAAATATAAATCCTCATGAATTTTAATTAAGAGAAAATAACGAGCAAAGTTAAGAGTATAATCAAAGATATAGCATGTGCAATGAACGTTTTTGGATACATATCACTTAAGTAAAAAGAAATATTAGGAAGAAAAACATTATTTTAGTAAAATTGTCCAAAAAATTCTTTGCATTATTGACAACCTGTCTAGTATTAACATATTTTACCCTAATGAGGTTGTTGTGGGAAAGTATTAATTTTCCATTAAGTGAAGAGCAAAATGGTTGGGTGATATCGCACATACAAAAACAGAATTTTATTATATTCAATTTCTTTTAAATCTATTTATGAGTGTAATGAATAAACCATTGTTCCTTCTGAGTATACAGTGCCTTAAGATATTGTTTTCTGGTCACTTTTGTTGCAAATGCTATTTTCTTACATAAAATTTTATGTTGATTATCTGTGATTATATATAAATGTTTTTCATTGCTATAAATTTTTTTACTCATATATTTAGTGTTGATACTTTCTACAATTTTATTAAAAACTTTATCTTCGTATATAAAAATGTCAATTTATTATCTTTATATACATTAAAATACATGTTAATATGAAATAAAGTGGCCTTATGTATAAATATGATATGCTTAGTTGCAAATATTTGTTTTTCCAGTACTTGTAATAGTTTTTTTATATTTTACATGCTGCTCTACAGCAATTCCAGGTAAGAATAACCATTCCATTACTTATTGGACTAGAAGGACCAATAAGTCATTTCATGCCCACTTGAAAGCTTCGTTCTAATTAGAATTCTTGTTGTAATGTTACTATCTAACTTAACAATACGATTTTTTTTGTTTCAGTGTGACTGAATCCTCATCACCACCGTCACCGAATGCCAGAAGGTCGCGACCTCCAACAGCGACATTATCAACTCCTGTTGACTTGACGCCATCGAAAAGATCTGCTTCGAGGCTTTGGAGGCAACCAGGGGAACCTCCTTCACCTCAGCGTTACGTCCCAAATTCTACTTCTTCTATACCGAGGCGGGCCCATAGTCGTACTAGAACGCCTGCTTCTACAACGTGATATTATATACTTTTGTCTTAAATTTTTGTTGTGAGGTTTTAGATTGAATTTTAGACGCATTGTAGTAGCAGTTGAAAATGCAGTAATTTTTTTTGTCGGGACACAAGTGTCATTCGATAAAATAAACGACGAAATTTTAGTGTCTGAAACTTGTATCCTGTTGGGATCAGATTTTGGTAGAACTATATCAGTCGGATCTGCAACATAATTAGATTGCAAGTTTACCTATTATTTATTAAATGCATCCCTATATAAATGATAATATGCTTCAGTAATTCAGCCAAATAAAATTGATAGTGTACTTTGACATTTCTGACTTTATATACCAGCAAAATCTTAATCGGAAATGTAATTTATAAAATGTTCAGTTCAATTCTTGAATGTGTTAAATGCAATATTAAATGATCCGCTTAAATATTTCCTGTAGTTAGTCGGAAAATTTGGAAAAACTTGTTGAACATGTCAGTAAAAGTGCCAAAATGTAATATATTATTAATTGCCATGTAATAACCTTGGTTTTTAGTTATTAAACAACCTTATCACTGTATTTGTTGTTACCTATACTTAACTACATTATGTAAAGTATAAATTGTGCAGTCTGTAGTATGGGTATTTATTATTGTGGCTGTGAAAAATAAATTTTTTTCTACTACTGCCAATAAAAAATATTTTGCTAAACATCTTCAAAAACATTTTTACCAAATATGTTCATTTAATTTCATAGGTCCACTATAATACAGTTTTCTAATTTTTCCTCAGTCCAACAGAAAATAAAAACATTATAACTCATTATTAATTTGTCATCAGTGTCGACGCTAACAACAGGTTATAATTTGCAAACCCTCCCTACAAAAATTTAGTTGCTAGATTAAAGTTATGCTAGAATACTTTTTGTTGGCATGTTACATAATTTTGTATGTCATACTGAACACACTGTTTACACCAACACTGACGGAAGTTCACTTTCAGTCTCTGAAGACGATAACTTTGTAATCGAAACGCGCGTTAGACAGTGTAATTGTGAGTGTTAGTGTAAACAGTGTGTTCAGTATGAATTTCATTACTATATGTATCAATTGTTTGTTTGGCTTTTTTATAAATGTTGTCATTTGTATCTATCAAGATTTGGTAGAAATCAAATTTAAAAGGTTGTTTTCTTTTGAAGGAATTGGTACTATGACATTCTCGGGGAAAAATTTACAGGTTAAAAAACTTTCTTATGAAATATTTTTTTTATTCAGACATTATAAATGAAAAATAAATATTCTTGAATGACAAATCAGTTGATGAGATTGATTCTCACCATAACTGTCATTATAGTATTCGACCACTTCAGCTAATTGCACTGGAATGTTATCATTAATCAAGGGGCGCACGGAATGAACGCGAACATGATGCTGGTTCGCTAGGAAACATAACCTTAAAAGTTCATTTATTTGAATAAATTTGAACTTACTTTTACTGGATGAAATATCTACAGTTATTTTTCTATAACATATTTCAAAATGAATGAAATAGATCCAGTCGAATTTTTTAAACGTATATGAATGAATCGGGGTTTATATGATCAACTTTTTAACTTATTGAGTAGATGGTTTACAAAACATTTAATAAGAAACCCTGATTGTCAATTAGACCATAAAGTTAATCATCAGTTCTTGTCATGGTGTTTACAAATGAGAAATTGATTCCATATATTATGCTAAATTGAAGTTTTCTTATATCCAGCTGACTGTTTGTTATATAAACAGTCATAAACATATTATATCAATAAGTAATATTTCAGGGTACCTGCAACGACAAACTACACTAGAAAAGTGAGGTTATGTTTTTGACAATCAACGCGTAAAAAGTTGGATAACTTCGACGTGTCATGAGCGCGTTCAAGTGCGATCATTGTGTGCGTTATCGCAGTTTCTCTACAAGTTGAACTATCTTTGACTTTTAAGAACGTGTAGAGCGTGTCATGTTCGCGTTCATTCTGTGTATCGCTTAACCTTGCATTGTATTAATGCTACACTCAAATAATTTGTAACCAAAATGGGTATAAAAACATGGTAAAATTGAATTGTCCCATATAATGTTCAAATTATTATAATTTACGACCATAATGATCTAAACGATCTCGATATGATGCTCAAATAGACTATTTCATTAAGGAAACTATTCGTTATTGTAATAATTACCTTATATTGATAGTTCCGGAAATTACTTGTATTTGAAATAAAAATCAATAGTTCCAATACAGTACAAGATCGTAAATCCGGAATTGCTGGGAAACGATTGGTTCCGGATTTTAGATCATACGAACATTTGAATGCATTTATGGTGGCGCTATCTATCGCGGTAACAAGAAATCATATCACATTTAATACTGCACAAACACACTATAAAATAATAATAAAAAGTGTAAATACTTTATAAACAGAAGTTAAAATAACATCAATAAAAGTAATAGTGAAAAAACAATAAATAAAAAAATTATAACTGGAAAGGCAAAAAAATTCTGATTCTACATGCTATCTTTATGTAAGATGTCGCCTTTTAGTATCAAATATATAAGCTAAAAATTACGATACGAACTAATCAGTTCGGATTTTAGAAGTCCGGATTTACGATGTTCAACTGTATACAAAACAGGGCCGAGAACAATATGTCTATAAAAGCGTCAATTACGTGAAACATGTAACGTCAAATATCATTTTTCTTTAAATTTATCACATGGAATGTTGTGTAGTGCCACAGTGCACTAACAAAACTGAAAAATTTAAGTCGTCGTTATGAAATCTTTCATTCGGGGTCGCTGATTTCGAATTCGACGCCAAATTTACGGAAACTTACCCCCTTTTCTTGCACAGAGTTGCCACATACAAAAATTTTAAATTTTATGTTGTGAATGTTCAAAAAATATACATAACTTAATTAAATGAAAATAAAATACCATTATCTGCCAGAATGACCACAATTTGTAATAAATTTCAAGATAAAGTATATTTTCATAGTTTCTAAATAGACTATTGAGTTTTATTTCTACTTTAATGCTGGTCTAAATGCAGTAGCAAATATCATTATGGTCTCTTCATGTATAAAAACGGTTTAACTAAGTTGGAATTTCTGGAACTGTTGGTGATATTTATACTGAACACACTGTTTACACCAACACTGTCTGACGTCTATTGTAAACAGTATTTAATAGACTATGGAGAAAAAAATTACTGCATTTTTGTTATAAGTCACAAATAATTATTCATGGGAAAATGGATTAGTTCATTTTGAACAATAATTTACATTAACATCACATTCCAATTAAGTTGGAATTTTTGGAACCGTTGGTGATATTCATACTGAGCACACTGTTTACACTAACACTCGCAATTACACTGTCTGAGGCGCGTTTCGATAACTAATTTTTATTCTTCTTTTCTGAAGATGATAACTTGGTTATCGAAACGCGCCTCAGTCAGTCTAATTTTGAATGTTGGTGTAGTGGTAGTGTAAACAGTGTGTTTATTATCACATTCCAATAGTTAGTTTCATTTTTATAATATATTATTTTATTACAAATAAAATCTAATTAAAATAAAGATTTTTCAAATTGTTTTCAATTTACAATATTATTTTTATTCCCATGAGTATATATTAACATTCCTAAATATTTTTATAGCAAATGTAAAAGATATATACATGAATACTTTTGACTGTGATTTATTTTTTTTAATGTAATTATTATTCCCCTGTATATCAAAACTCAAAAATATTTGTGTAACCTATAAAATTTAAGCCATAAATATTCTTTTTAGAAGGAAAAGAAGTATCAATTTCAAAATTTCGAAAAAATCATAATATTGTTTGAAAAATGTATTCTTCATGTGTAAATTCAACTGAAACGTACAATGTTCATTTAAAATATTTTGTTAATATTTATTTAATTGTGCAATATGTTATTGTTGCTCTTAACGAGTATTACTAGCAGTAATTAGATCGTATTTATTATTTATTGAATGAAAATATAGACAAGTCTTACATTCTATTGTCTTTTTATTCCCTGAACGAGAGTCGACAGACATATCTCTGAAACCTTTTTAGTAAAATTTTCGATGAATAAACTAAAACACATTGGAGAAAATATTATAACAAGACTAGGTATACAATATAAACTCCTAGCTTACAAACTCGCCTTCAAGCCAATATGGACCTATAGGTCCAGTTATGAGGGACGACAGCCAAATTTCATCTAAAGATTATAGAGGTTTCAGTCTAAAGTATTAAGCTTATTTAAACAGACTTTAAAACCACCGAACGAGCTAGCAGTGAATCTACTTGACACAGGGCCGGATTAAGCTAGGGGCTTGGGGGGCTATAGCCCCGGGCCCCATCATTTGGAAATCATTCTGTATTTTTTGATGTGTTGATACCACAAATCTAACGTATTGATATTATGATGATGAAAATAAATATTTATATTTGACTATACATACTGATTGCATGTAGTAATAACCAGGACAAAAAAAGTTTTCTATATATAATTAGGGTAAAACAATGATTCCGTTTTAAATTTTACTTTGTAAATATTACAATATTTTGGAAACTTGTAAAGCTAAATACTTGAGATGAATTTCTAGATTCCAAAACACGGGTCTAACAAATATAAGTTCATTGAAATAAATTGGAATTTATTCATTTTATTATTCGTTTAATATACTATTGATTTGTTAAGTTGTTTGAAAGTTTTTTTGTAGATAAAATATTTTTTAAAAAGTTATATTTCTATATTTTCAGAAAAATAAGTAGTTTGGAGATCTACTCTACTACAATCAACATTTTTTAAATTCAGTACATTATATTTCTGGTCACTCCGTATAAATAGAAATTAGTTAAAATGTCCAGTCCTCCCAATGGAATAGGATATTTTGAAATGTAAACCAACTATCAAAAGTTAGACATTTTAATAAATAGTTATAAAAAAATACAAACAAAAAAAAATCACAACTCAATCCTTAAACTTGCAAAATTCCAATATTTTTCATAATGGTCAGAATTCACCTATTATACAATATTATTTTATAGGAATAGCACATTCAAAAAATAACAATTAAATTGTTTCCAATTTCAGGAACTGGGCACACATTCAATTTTCAATTTCTTTCTGATATCAGGAAACAAGCTTCAATCAAATTATGTCCACATACCAGCAACTCAACATTGAAACCTTGAAGCAATGAAAAAAATTTTGTAGGTCTTTTCAATGACCAAAAGCTGTAGCACCCAAACGGTTTCATAGACTTGTTAAATGGGTTTTATCTTGCATAGATAGAAAGTTGAAAGATACCCACTTGGGAAATGGTGAACATAAACATTTTCTTACAAAATCATTTGAATGCCAAATGTTTAGTTTGAAACGTTGAAATTTGTTTTATATACAAAAATCTTCTAAAAACATGGATTTAATTCCAACTAGGAATTATTAATAGACTTTGGGGATCATTGAAATTACCTAAATGAATATGGTCATGTCATTAAAGCTCAATCATTCCAATAAAAATGTATCATCAGGATCGAAAGGGTGAAGATCAATATCATACCAAAAAGCATGTATCAGAATAACTTTAGAGGATTGGAAAAGGTGCTTGAAAGTGTTTTATATTGATCAACAAATATTCGAGAAAAATAGTTGCATTATATGATTTTTTTTATTTCAGTCAGTGTTAATAGTCAAATTAGACATAATTAAGTATCAGATAAACTACAAGTGGATTTTATGTTAGATATCTAATAATATTTTTTGAAACTTTTATTGGGTAATACTTTTAATGGCAAAAATTAAAAGCCGTGCTAGTAACAAAACAGTAATTGATATTAGTTACTGAACAAAACTTTTTAGATTGGTTGTTGTGAATATAACATAAAATATACCAATCTACAGAAACAGTAAATTACTAAAGTTTCTAAATCAATGTAGCGTCAATTTTCGATAGGCATTTGAAATACCAGTTCATCAAAAATCCTTATAAATACTATCGTAAAGACATCAAACCATGTATAACGACTGATTAACGTTGTACATCAGTTTGTAAAATACTTTTAATGTAGCCATTGTGTATGTATTTTGAAACATATTTTAGAAAAAACTATTAGTAAATATATACATGTATTTACTTCATTAACCATTTCTTAACTTCGATTCATTCTGTTACCCCAACCTCTTCTGTGTTCATCTTTAAATTCATCTCTGCTCCTCATTCTTGCGATATGTTCATCACTATCTTCTTCAATTAATTTTTCAGTTTCTTCTTTTTCTTTCTCCTCTTGATTTAAAGATAAACCAGCGGCGGCGGCTTGTTGTAAAGTCGTTGGACCTTTCTTCGGTTTAGTTGGATCAGGAAAAATACCGTCCTCTACTCTTTTGTGATAAAATTCTTCCACCTGAAATTAGTTTCGCTGTTAAAATAAATAAAACGTTTTTTATATTAGTCAATATATGCAGATTGTTGACTATTACCATACTATAGTGTATTCATTTCAAAAACGATGTTAAATTTTCAAAATATTTTTTAATGAACCACCACAAAGAATTACAGCAGAAAAGTAGGTGAATACATTCAACATTTTAATAATTAGGTTGAGACCAACATGTGACAGTAGTTGTTTACCTACTGATCAAAAATATTGGCAACCTTAATGTACAAAACGAGATGATTGTAAGCAAACTGTATTGCTGAGCATTCGTACAACATTTTTAATCGTGGTGTCTAAATAGAAGTTATATAAAAATAAATATGCCAAAATATTACAATAGTCTTTCTCTTACTAAAACTTACAATAAACAAAAATTTAGCATTGAAGAATGAAGATAAACTAACTTTTTACAAAATATTGGTAATTGGAGGTGATCCACGCAATTGGGTATCACAGTCATCTGAATCAAGACTCGATGATTTGGGAATAAAATCTAGCGCGTTTGAGTCGATCGGAAGAAGCAACTGGGCGAAAAATACCACAAATGTGATTTTATCAAAGCATGGATACTACAATTTCGACACCATACAATTATCATGTGTAGAAGGGTAATTGTGTTTACTTGTTGTCTATTTGTAAAATAAGCGCACTTTTGAAAAAGAAGCTGGTCTTAAATAACTGATATATTTATAAATGCAATGATATAGCTAATCATTTTCTAAATATGTTTTGATAAGAAGAAAATTTAAAGATTTCTCTATCATGTATATTCTAAAACTAATTGAAAGATTATTAATACATACAGTCATTATTGGCAATGATGGATAACCAGCTCCAAAAACAGCTTTCTGTATGTCATCTTTTGTTATCACAATTGGCTTCAGTGGAGGAGGGGGTCTTTTGGGTTGAGGTTTTTCTTCATTTTTCATATTAGCCATGTGTTCTAAGATCGGTTTTTCCATATCAATACTGTTTAATTCGTCTATTGCTTCATGCATAAACAGTTTTATCATAGTTAGAAAGTATTCTCTTTTTATTTCTTCATCGGCATGTTCGTTTTCCATATTTTTCTTTAAATCTTCTAATTTGGACTTTAGTTCTTTTTGTTCTTTAAATCTGTCATATGAAAAATATAAAATGTTAGTTTTGAATTCCTTAGTATATCCAAATGTCTTCTATATTAATTGGAATTTTGTTTTTTTAAGCAATATTATTTAAATTGAAAAATTGGAAGTTTTTATTACAAAAAACAATTAAATTTTATATGTAGCTTCCATAATAAAATAAACACATATACTACAGGTGAAAAGTTTTCGCTCACCCTATAGTTTGAGTGATATACAAATAAAAACAATACTATCAATTTTAATATAGTTATAAGAAAACCACAGTCTGCAATTATCACATATTTTAATTTTTATTCATCAATGTAGCCCCCTTTTATTATTTTGGCATTCTGTGTAGCAATTTCGACAAATAACCGACGATTATTTGGTTTCTTTCGTTTTTAAGGATATTCTAAAGGTGTGAAGTGGAAGTACAACACTGCTTTTTGATTTCCCTGTCCAATTTGTCCCACAACAACCCAATCGAGTTGAGGTTGAGCGACTGTATCAGTAAAATCATTACATTATTTCTCTCCAATTATTTCAAATACTCTTTGTACCGATTCGAGGAATGCTCCACCAGTCGCCCTTCCTTCAAAATATCCCCACACATGGATATAGAATCCGTTTTTCGTTTGACCTGAGCACAACAGTCTTAGATCCAAAAATCTCAAACTTTGACTCATTACTTCAAAATGTTCTTTAGCCCACTGTAACCACTCTAACACTGTAATTTTCTTTCGACACCTTAAAAGAGATTTCTTCACTGTCACCCTTCCAAAACTTCCTAGCTTCTCACAAATCTACTTTTCACTAGAAGTACTCAAAGGTATATCCCTAGATTCATTGATCTGAACTGCTATCTCTGGGCCTATGAGTCGTCGTTCATTTTTACTAATCAATGTAATATGTTTATCTTCAGGGGTTGTTGTTTATCAAGGCCACCTTAAACGTTTTCTGTCACAAAAGCTCCTAGTGGATGCATATTTCTTCACATTGTAGTCCATATTAATATGTAGAGGTATATTTAATTGGACAGTAATGATAGTTACTTTTGCCTAGACTATGGAAACAATTTCAACCATTAGTTTCTTGGTTTTACCCATTTTAAACCTTACAAAAAAATTCCTAGGTATACAAACTTGCATCTTACTGAGCTAACTGGGACTAAACTATAATCATAAACACCAAAGAAATAATATGAGCTCAAATAAAGTAAGCAAAATAGTAGCCACTGTTATTTTTGGTTTTGTTAGACATTAATTTTGCTTGAAAATGTGGATTATGGGGTAGGGAAAAACTTTTGAACGCATTTACTCAGAAATAATTACCTCTGAATTTTATTTGCTCTAGTATTAACAGAATATTCTAATTTCTCAAATTCTGTTTTTTCTTTTTTCTCCTTCTCCTCACTTTTATCTTTGAATTGATTACTGCCCATTCCATAATCATTACATCTTTTTAAAAAATCTTTAAAGTAAATTTCAGCTACATCAACTATATCTTTTCTTTCTTTTGAAGTTAATTTTAGAGTAAGGGATCCTAAAAACGCTGGCAACAGAAAATACTGTAAATCATTGGTGCTAATTTCTTCAATTCCTTCATTTGTGCTAAATATACTGGATATAGACACAAGCCTAGTTGCTTGTTCAAAGGTTTTCATGGTTTTCTTTATTTTTGTCTAAAAATGAAACATTCAAAAATATATATTTAAAAAACGCATAATTATTAATATTATCAAATGTTAATCTCCACCAATTCTGTTATAAATTTATTGTTTAAAGAATGTTTCAGCTTTTTTTATATACTAGTCTCCTCAAATGATATAGTAACAATGTATGAATTTCGTTTTAATTTAGTGAGTGAGAACTGTATTTGTATTTTTACAAAAAATATCACCAAAATTATATTTATATATAGAAATATTCCTATTGCACACCTGCAACTCATTGCTGTTTGTAGGTTGGTCACTGCTTATGATCGAATTATAATTCTCCAAACCTTCTTTGAACATCGAATCTAAAGTCTGAATATCAGTTTCATCGGTATCTTTCGTATTTTGAGCCATATTTCAGGAATATTAAAACAACTTTTCAATACCTCTTTTGATCAAGTTTTAAGGTTAAGTTTCAATTTTGGATGTCCAGTTGACATCTGTTAAAATATTAGAAAAAGAGTAGTGTATACTAATAAATTCGTACGTGAAAATTTTAGTGACGATACAACTAATACAAAATCAAATGAAAAAAAGGATATTAGGTAGAAGAAATAAACCACGAATAATATTTCAAGATATATTACATAACTTTTGTTTAAATATCAACAATTTTCTCTCCCAGGTAGTTCTTTCACTTTCTATCAATTTTACCATGTTACAATCGATATTTAACACTTGTTCGATAACACTCTCAACATTTTCTCTATATTTCAGTTTTGAAAACTCGGGAAATACAAATTCTTTTTGTTTCATTCGCTTTACTGCGGTTTTGTAGCATTTCCAAGGTTGTGGTTCAATTACCACTACCTCAGCAATACTACAAATATATTTCAAAAAGTTTTCTAATCCCTCGTCACCATAATTTAAATGTATCCACATTGTTGTTGAAAAACAAAAAGCTACTTTGAACTTTTCAACTTTCATTTGAATCAAATATTTATTGATAGTTTGGTCTCTTTTAGTTACATCCATGATATCTAAACATTGAAATGTAATACCATCAGATGTGTGTTCATTAGCTCTATTTATTAACAGTGGGTCAATATCAACCGCCAATATTGAAGGCTCTAGTGATGAATATGTTTTTAAAAAGTCTTTTAAAGCCATTGTTAGGTTCTAAAAAAGTTAAATGTATGAATTTTCAAATTTTGTGTGCTTGTGAAAGAAAGAAGCAAATCCATCAGCCAAATAATTTTTTAATGATACTTTTTTGATATCTTTGATAAAATTTACTAATAGTTCTAAAGTATGTCGATTATCTATGATTAATCGGTATGTGGTGAGGTTTAGAGGTAGGGAGTAGTTTTGTTTAACAAGTGCATATATGTAATACTCCTATATGGACAGTTGGAGACACTTTATCTATACTGCGCATGCTTGTAGATGCGCAGAACCGAGCTGGAACCTCGAAGGATAGAGAAATCGTTCTGCAATATTCGTCACTTAACTGATGCGCCAGGCGCTCGACTAATTGGAAAATGGGTCGAGAAGTTTTTGAAGATACCGGATTAATATTGGATAAACCAAAATCCGGGCTTCCAAGGTCTTTTGGAACAGTCGAAATCGTAGACAGTGCTACGTGACGAGCCTAAATTGTCTATTCGGGAGCGTGCTGTTGCTTTAAAAGTGCATAAATCATTATTGTTTTGCATTTTACTCAAAAATTTGGGGCTACAACCTTACAAAATTCAGTTGGTGCAAGAATTGAGGCCTCAGGATGCTGGTCAACATCTTACTTACAAATGAAACTCATTTTCACCTAAATGGACACGTAAACAAATAGAAATGCTACTACTGCAATCAATCCAAAGCACAAACCCCCCGCTTTCGCCTAAAATGACCATAAGGGATGCGATGTTAGCACGATGAATTATAAGCGCTTACTTTTTTGCATATGAAAGGGTACACACTGTTACAGTGAATTCAGAGCGTTATGTGCAGATGTTAGACGCCTGAACTGCAAAACTTTAATGGTTATGTCATTCTTGATATTATTGTCCTTACTGGTATGAAATTTCGAATGGTGTTGTGGGTTGAGTCTTTTGGTTTGCATCTATTTTTCATTAATGTATGGGGTTCTAGTATTCTCCTCACTCATCCATTTCACATGTTAGTTATTTTCTTCATTGTTCTTCAGGTTTTTTATTTAATATTTTGTCTGTATTTTTCATTTTTGATACGGTCCAATTGAGTTTAATCAATAAAATTAGTGTTATATATAAAACTCACACACAAATAATAGGTAAGCTAGTACTTACAAATTAAAGTCTGATATTATATTTTTAATACACACTAATGTTATACATGTATGAAATACATGTTTTAGTCGAATTTATAAGTCAAGCACCAGAAAAGTGACTTTGAATTTTTTTCATATTTAGATGGACAAGAAATTTGTGCGATATATAAGAAGAAAAGACATAACTACTCTAAAATAATGTGAAAGGAATGATACAAATATTATATAAGAATTTGTTGTAATGAAAATGCAATGGATTCAATAAGACATGTCAGCGTGAAATAATAATTAACAATAATTAATGAATATTTTTCACTACTTCAATAGGAATATTCCTTATCTATAATGTTCCTTTTGTATGAAATCTCAGAGAATTTGAACCCATTCAAATGTTGCTTATTTCATTATACAGATGACTGAGGCCAGATTTACTTTGCTAAGGTCTCTCCTTTGCTATCATTTCCACAAGCCCACTTTTGTATTGACAAATGAATTTCAAGTTAGAATACTAGTTTGTCACTCGATATGACCCACCACAACAAATTGAGCTGATAACATCAGTTCAATTTGAATTAGATCATTGGCAAAAGGAAAGTTATAATCATTGGAATAATAAACATTTATGACAGGAAACAAACTATGAAGAAATTTGTTTACATTTTTTGTTATATGAATTTGAAGATTGCTTAGATGATTCAACTCTAGTTATATGTCAATATTTCAACTAGATGTGGTACTACAAAGTAATATCATAGATAAAGAACATTTCTTGAGAATTTTATAGGTCAGAAACAATATTCCCAATTCATGACCAGTGAAGTTCCTTGAGGGACATGATATAGGTAAGGCAAAAATGGATTAAATACAATTATATGCGAAATAAGAAAAATGTAAAAATACATACTCCAGCATTACAACCAACGTCCAATGCAACACAAGGATTCATCTGATTCCATATATTTTTTGGTAATAAATTAATACGTTCTTCTGTGGAATGGAATTGGTAATAATTAATAAAATTTCCATATTGAACTGCTCCGGGATTACCGCCCTTAAATTGTAGATTATTTTCATGCATATCACATATAAAATGCACTTTCTGCCTAGTAACATAACCTAAAAATAATTTCTTCTCAAGTTTGACAGAAATAAATATTCAAACATTATTCTGAATTTTAGAGATACATTTTTTTTAAATTAATCGTTGATTTTTCCAAAATTATTGCATAACAAATCTAATATGGATTTATTCCTTGTTGATTATTTCCCCGAATTTGACCAAGAACAGCACAAACTTAGATAATGTAGAGCACAGAATATGTTCTGTGGTGTAGAGTGAATACTAATACGTTCGGTATTGATCAAAGATTACATACTCGATGTATTGAATTAATGACGATACTTATAATATACCTAGGGTGCATTGCACTAAATATTCACGGCCCCTGAAATACTCTTTTGGGCGTACCATATAGCAAATACGATCGTTGTGGTCGCGATGAGAAAGTCATTCATGACGTCATAACTAACTTTGTCACCCTTGTCAAGAGGAGGGTCGAAGTGAGCGTTGAAAAAATTAGCGGAGTTTTCAAAACTTCGCAACGAACATGGTAACCATGAGAACCTATCTCAGTATTTGATGCGATATGGTATATTCTAAGTACTTTTGAATCATTCTTGTGAGGTACCACCAAATAATGTGATTTCACTTAAATGTAAATCAGATAAGCACTCCACTAAAAAATTCAATAACGTACAGCTTTCGCTTTATTTTTTCTGTTCTTCCATTCGTTAATATTTATTTCAACTCTCAAAACGCCTCGTAAGCCATTCCACTTGGGTCTACGATTAAAATGCTTTGGACTAAGTGGAACAGGGAAGATCATGGTCGTGAACGTGATTGTCGTGAGTACTTAGTGGAATGCACCCCTAATCATAAATAAACATGATTTGACATTTAGCAAATTTTCAGACATGAATTTTTAAAAAGCCAAGGTATAGTATTTACAAGTTTTTTTAAATTAATCGCTTGGAAGTAATAAAAATTAAAAAAAACTGTGTATTTGTGAACAGGATAAATTATACTTTAAATTTTTTGTTACGATTCAACAAAGGCACCAAAGTATTTATTTGTGATTTTTATAGTGATAACATATATTTACCTTAATGCACACCAATGCTAAAGTGTCTTTTTTTGTTTTATTTTTATTTATTCTGTGTAAACAAATAAAGTGTGGGGTCTTTGCCCTTAGCACATAATTCGTTATCGACATTTTGTTTCCTATATGAATCGATTGCGGTTATCTTATATTTATCTTTAGTATATAATTATTAAATAGAATGTTTGTAACTGTTTGCATTGTTAGGTATTATTATCATGCAACTATGTATTAGTCTTATACTACACACAGATCAACATGGGTACATACATTAATTAATTAATAATTTATTTTGTTTAACTTCAATCATTAATAAAGTATTTAACAAGTTTATGGGGTGTTTTCATAGTTATCGATAATGAGTAGAATACACAAAAAGTAAATAACTAAAAAAATTTAATAGTTAATCTTGTTTTGGTCAATAAATTTAATTGACTTGAAATGATTATACAGTAAATTTTTTAGTCAACAGTATGTTATCTATCCAAATATAAATAAAATGATATATAACCGAAGCTTCGTAAATTTTGAGCTGATATTATCAAAAGTAGTGCTAAACACAGTCAGCAAAACGTGATCTATTGCCAAGGTCTTATTTTTTTGTGGCTGAATAAAACAAGATACGCATATTTTTTGAAGGCGGGACAAAAACCTGTGGATAAATTGCATTGAATTGAATTAGGCACTAAATCAAAATACAGGGTGCGGAATTCAATCCTAAATTTTTGAAGTAGCTGTGAAAATAATCGGATTCATTTCTCAAAATTTTAATGTAATTGTCCATCACGTCATGGTGTGAGGTCGAATGAACGGTGAGGCGCCAATGAATCGCTCCGTTTCAGGATATCACACGATGTAGGAAAATCTCATTAAAAATATTCATGTTTACACAGGATGTGTGGCTTGTGGCTCCATCTTGTTGGAATAACATTTGATAATTCACTACATACTGACGATGAATGAAGAATGACAACATTTCCGATTTGCGTTCATGATAACTGTTGAGGATTGATCAAATTGATAGCTGACCCGACCTATCCCAACCTTAGCTTATATCCTTACCTCACAGTATTTTGTTTTATATAGAGTCAAAGTTGGTAACCATGTTTATGTTAATTTTCAATTTAGTTAAGTTGGCAGGCGATAATCACTTTTTGATATATGAAAAAGCGACAGGCAGACGTGCTCCATTTTGTACTCTAAAGAATTGTTAAATATTGAGCAACAATTGTTTAGCAAGAGTTTTGTTAATCAAAACAAGTATTGTCAAATTATTCAAAAGGTACCTTTGGAAACATGCTTTTTCATATCATAAAAATTCATCAAATGTTCAACGCATTGAAAACATGCTCAAATGTCTGCATTAAATTGAAAAAATATATTGATATTACAGTTTACCTCACTTATAGTAGTGTAAGAGTGTTTATGAGTAACTTTTCATATCGACAGCAGTTTTATCAAAGATAACGATAACAACTGTTATTAAAGAGAGGAGCTTAGTATTTCGAGACATGACGCATTTCTTCGTCTGGCATAGCCGACTAAGGAGAACGATCGGGTGACTCACGATACATTTATTTAACATTAAATTTGTTCACAGAAGAAGAAACGGAAAAAATATTTTATCCAATTTTAAAGTTAATGGAAAACAAACCATTTATTTGACATTTAAAATTTATTAGATATAGTTTCAAAAGAATTGTGCGAAAATTTATTTGAAAAATCATGTTTATTCAACTGTTTCGAATAGGCATTACCAAACGAGGAGCAAAATATTTTTTATAGAATGAAATTATTATAAAAAAGGCATCATTTATTACTAGAGATGTAACTGTTATTTTATTTTCAATAGTTGACAAGGTTTCTTTTGTAAATATGAGAAAATACTTTTGTTATATATAGTGATAATTTTATTTATTTCGATAATGATACCATATTAATAATTTTATTATTTACTATATTGTAAATGAAGTTCTTATAGATAAAGTCGATAAGAACGACTTTATATGTTACGGTGGTTTCTTCTTCAACTCTAGTTTCTAACTTTAGCTTTGTTATACAAAATGAATTCAAATGCAACAAAAAATGTATTTTGATATATTTACCACTTGTGATTTTTACATTTACGACAATCCGACAAGAAAAAAGAACAATAATATATAATTCGATGATTGCGTTAGGTTAGGTCAAGTATAACTTGGTCAAGTGACGGTACAATTCAATAACAAGGTCTTTTTAGAATAAAATCGGGTCGGGGACAATTCGACATGCAATTTACTATATGAGTTTGTTTCAATATGTCATAAACTAGTTTTATTTGCGACAAAAACTAATATCTCATTGTTTGAAATATGAAATATATTATTATAACTAATAGAAAAATTACTCACGGGCTAGTTCTATACGTAGTAGTTAACTACAGGGTGGGTAATAAATTTTATAGTTTGCAGATTGTAATGGAATGAAAATATGTTATAAATAAAGAGTATTAAATGGAAAATTATTTCTTCAAAATAATCCTCTCTTTTAGATTTTCGTAAATAATTTTTTTCAGTTTCATTTAGACAGAACTATAAGTGTATTAAATATTGGATATCTAAGGATTTTGCAAAATCATTAATAACCTGCTGTCCTGTGCTTTATACTTTTAATTTTACACAAATAGGGAAAATATGTACGAGGGTTGTCTTGAAAGTTTCCTACCTAACAAAGAAACATGTTTTTTTCAGAATTATTTACCTATGAGATTAAACTTTAAGGTTAGTAAAGAGGAAAAAGTTCCCGAGGGCCAGATCTGGAGAATACGTTGGGTGGTCAACCAATGCGAAATGAAATTTTTGAATTGTAACCATGGCGATCATTGAAGAGAAAGTCCGTTATCCTGGTGGAAAAGCACTTTCTTTCCTTCCAAATGCGGTGGCTTTTTTGACATTTCTCCTTTACTTTTTCAAGCAATGATGCGTAGTACTTCCCCTTTAAAGATAGTCGTTGAACATAATCCCATGACTATCTCAAAAAAGGACCAATTTTACAGTCATTTTCGGCGAAAATTCACTACCTTGGCTGTATTTTTCGTTTCAAGAGCGTAGAGTGGATCCAGATTTCATCTGAAATTATGAATCGATTCAAAAATCACTTTTCTTACGACAGTAGTGTATGAGAAATTCAAAGTAATGCTAACGCGGCAATCACGCGCAGATAACTTAAGCATGCGTAATTCTTTAGTCAATATATACGTTATTTTGATATGTCTTTAGCCTCTTCAACATCTCTCTTGGTCGCAGTTTTTGGTGGTTATTCTTCAGTGAAGCTGATACAGTGAATGTTTCATGATCTTAAATGATGGTGCGGAGTCTCCGTACACAATGTATAGCTTCTCTTTTATTTACGTAGGGGAATTGCCATTCCAAAACACATATACAAATAAACGTCCAAAATGGCTGAAACTTGTATTGATAAGTGCCGACATCTTTAGGTTGACGTCGGAAACTTTTCAGACAACCATTGTATATAAATACACAATATTAAAAAATTTGTTTCTATGATATTTTTGTTAATGATTTAAATATTTAAGAATATTCTGGATATTACAATTTTTTCCAAGTACTTCTTCTATATTGTGATTAAGATTTTTATCCAGTCTTGTTTGTTGAAATTTTTTGCAGGCGGCTATTGGGTGTTTTACAGTGTCTTGCGTATGTTACGTTTTGAAGGTTCACTATTAGTAATAAATAATTAAAAGCTTATTGTCGCTTTTTTGACGTAATATAAAATCTTTCAACCAAAAACAAACATTCATTTTAATTGAAGATAGAGATAATGATGAATGATAGGGGGACGCGCGAGAATGCTTTTTATCGTCATTAGACACACTAAGCACGGCCACGTGCTTACAAGACCATAAGCGATTCTTCACTTCCACCGACAGGAAACCACCCAAATGTAGAGGCGGCTGCTCAGACATGGTCAGAAATTATCTAGATTTTATTATCCACTATAGTTTCAAATGTATTTTAAAACACAATGTATTATTGTTTTTTGTTGTGGCGTCAATCGTAATATCATATCTGTACATTATACAAACCTTTGTTGATAAACATCCTTTTATTTGTACTTTGAATGGTAATATGGAATTCCAAAGATTACGTAGTTTACCAGATTAAAAAGTATGGTTGAATGTCTATTGTGCATCATTCTGATATTCTCATCCTTTTTGTCATTCGACAACGCGCTCAAAGTATTATCAATAATGACGCTGACGTTGTTTGCCATTGTTGAGGTATTAATTATTCATAGTCTATAATGCAGGTTGAATAATTGATCTGTTATACAGGTTTTCACCAAAAATTTATAATTTCGAAATATATATACAGTGTAAACTAACAGAAAAAACTTTGAGATACAGAATTATGAGGAGTTCGGCGAAGAATACTTTTTATACGGGGTTAATCATGAAGAACTTTGCTACTTTTATCGTATGTCCCTCAAGGAGTATTTAATTCGAACGATGAACGATCAAATCTTTCCAAAAATAGAACATCTATAATGACTCATCACATAATAAGGTATATTTCTTACAATATCAATGAGAGGAACAATCAATATTTCATAAATACGTAGAATATTGAAAATAATGTTAACTCCCCGTAGAAAAATTCGGTAAACATCTAACAAACCGTCAGTCCACGTGGACTCATCTGTTTACCAATGAAATCATCGAATCTAAGCATAAATACATTTCTATTGGCCGAAGCTGTCGAAAGGCGTATGTACACAATTACTTCGAAATATTCGAGACAATCTGCGATAAGCATTGGCGCCGCTTGGTGAACTTATATATTAAAAAAATTGATGATTTCCATTCCGAGTCCGTTCAGGCGTTCTGCCCAACCGATTTGCTTAATTTTTTTTTTCAATGAAAGGTATTGATGCACAGATCAGCCATCAACCTTCGGATTTCATCTAATTTTCACCATTCTCAAGTTATACTCAAATGCGATTTCCCCCTGTACATTACTTATGGGAGTTTTTCACATACACACGTTCTATCCTCAATATCTCAGGTTCTATTCAAGATAGAGACTTCGTTTTGGTTTAAGAACATTTGCTGAAACACCTTCTTTCTTTTGAGTTTTTGAACACTTAAATCGGTTGAGTTGGAGAGGAGCTAGGCGCGGACATTCAATGTGGAGTTATGGATTTTTGTAGGTTTTTGGCAACTTTTCTACATTCAAATATCTATATCTCAGGTTCTAATATAGCTACAGAGTTCGTTTTGGTTTAAGAACATTCGCTGAAACACCTTCTTTCTTTTGAGTTTTTGAACACTTAAATCGGTTGAATTGGAGAGGAGCTAGGCGCGGACATTCAATGTGGAATTATGGATTTTTGTAGGTTTTTGGCAATTTTTCTACATTCAAAGATCTATATCTCAGATTCTAATATAGCTACAGAGTGCGTTTTGGTTTAAGAACACTCGCTGAAACACCTTCTTTCTTTTGAGTTTTTGAACACTTAAATCGGTTGAGTTGGAGAGGAGCTAGGCGCGGACATTCAATGTGGAATTATGGATTTTTATAGGTTTTTGGCAATTTTTCTACATTCAAAGATCTATATCTCATGTTCTAATATAGCTACAGAGTTCGTTTTGGTTTAAGAACATTCGCTGAAACACCTTCTTTCTTTTGAGTTTTTGAACACTTACATCGGTTGAGTTGGAGAGGAGCTAGGCGCGGACATTCAATGTGGAATTATGGATTTTTATAGGTTTTTGGCAATTTTTCTACATTCAAAGATCTATATCTCATGTTCTAATATAGCTAAAGAGTTCGTTCTTTTCTATTATAATGATTTCTGATACTTTTTTTATTGGATTCGATGCGAGCGAAGCCGCGGGTAAAAGCTAGTATTAATATAATTCATAAATTTCTTTAAATAAATAGAAATATGACGTTCTTTAGACAAAGAAATTGTACGGTGTAGTAAGAATAAAGATAGGTATGAATTTAATTATGAACATTCAGATATACAACCTCAGCAAGTTATTTTAAATATATTCGAAAGTTCGAAAAAGGAAATTATCATCAATCTAATAATGCAATCATAATAAGAATTGCTGAATTAACTAGAGCAAATAAATTTTCTATATATCGAGTAGTCACGAAAGGGGGTGCTGTGGATCATTCACAGAATCGAAAAACATGTAAAGAAAAGCTGAAATCAGTTGACAAAGCATTAGAAGTAATACAGTAAAAGGTATAGCAAATTATCCAGAATACAAATATATCAGTTTAGAAAAATTGCGTCAAGTTTTGTCAGCATGTGGTTTTAAACACAAAAACTGAATAACCGAATCGTCAAGGATAGTTCGATGGGGACAGATGGCATCAGATAAAAGACTACCGAAGTGCTAATAGACCAATGAGGTACAAAAAGGTCCCAGTTCACGTCTGGTACCCAGTTTAAACCAAACTCCCTTATAAGCAGGTACATTTTACGAGGAGAACGACGAGGAATGGACAAACTTGGGTTTTCTTCAACACTATTGCTACAGCAGCAATATTCTCAGTTGTTCTTGAGCGACGTGCACGGGTTTTATTCTTCACATCGCTAACTTGTCGCAACAGCTCAAATTTTTCCACCAATTTCTGTATTGCGGTCCGAGAAGGTGCTTCACGTCGACCTAAAAATGTTTTAGTTTTCCTAACCGTCTCTGCCAAACTTTCACCATTTTTACAGTTAATTTTAATAATTTCAATGCGTTGTTGAAGCGTGTATCGTTCCATTTTCATTAATGGCGTAGTTTCTACTTGTCAAATGTCAAAAAATGACAGCTTCAAAAGTGACATTTACCGAAATAGCGGGCTGTTCAAAATAACACCTCTTATTGGAAAACCCTTTATTTCGAATATTTTAAGTGATTTGATTACCTACAACATAATCAATTGTATTATTTAGTTTGGAATTTTTAGACAAAAATAATACAACTGTACCAAATAAAAATTACGAGAAACATTGAAAAGTTTTAAAATAAAGCGTTGACTTTTTGATGATTTTTTATATTTTACACTCATTGTCATTATTGTCATCATCAACTATTATATTTATGTACAAGAATACATATTTTTTTGTCTGTATCTATGTTACTTATACTATTGTGTTAGCTTTGGTAGAGCTTCTCTTACTTCCATTCAAAATGCCTCATCAGGTTTCGACCACAGAATATGCCGACATAATTTTTGTTTATGGATTTTGTCATGGTGATGGTACAGTTGCTGCTAGAGAATAAATACCACAGTAGATTTCATAATCGTCGAACTCCCACTCATCCAACATTTGGGTCAGTTTTTAATTTTTTGCGAGAAAATAGCACTTTTCAAAGTGGAAGAACAATAAACTTTAGACAAGAGAACTTAATATCATATTCAAATGATGCAGCGACTACATCATGGAGATGAAATCCATAATCCATAAATTGGAATTTGTTGATGGATTAACAACTATAGTTAACCATAGTTGTACAGAACACTGCTTACAGATGAAGCCCAATTTACAAGAAACGTCCAAATGTCCAATTAGTACGAGAATGGTCCCAGAAGGTGTCGGTTTTTTGGTATTTGAGCGGGATAATTTTTATTTATTTTCATGAAAACAATTCATTAGGTCACTCATCTGTTCTTGCGATGGCCAAAATTAATGAATTAAAGTTTGAATTGCTACCTAATGCACCCTATTCGCCAGATTTAGCCCTCTAGGATTACTTTTTGTTCCTAGAATTGAAAAAATGAGGAGGTGGCAGTTATTCTGACTCACTGCCTATTCCAGTTTTTAGGTTTCATATTATTCACAGACATGTTATTGATTGAATTTTAACAAACAATGCATATGTTAACTGCGAGACCTTCAATAAATTGAACAATACAAAATAAGCGTCGAGGATTACTGTCAAAAGCTGTTGTTTTTTTTTACTACAACTCCCGACCTCACACTACGAAGGTGACAAACAACTCCTGCAGGAATTTGACTGGCAAGTGTTTGATGATCCCCCGTACAGCCCAGATATCACTCCTAGCAACTTTCATCTCTTCTTACACCTAAAATCACTTCTTGATGATGACGATGTTACCATATAGTAAAAAACACAATCTTCTACGAATAAGGCATATAAAAATTTGTGCCTACGAAATTTCGGAAACTATGTAGGAAATAAATTTAAATTTTTGTACCATAAAAACTTTTTCTGTACCTGCAAACGTTTTTCTTATATAACCAAAGGGAGCTTACTTTGTGAATATACCTCGTATCATTACAATTAAAACTTTTGAAAACACTGTATATAATATGATATATTGAAATGAAGTTGTTAAATTCAGATTAAATTAAATATTAATGATAATCAATATCTTTGTTTAATTTTATTAACATCAACATGTTAGTATTTGCGTTCACTTTGCGAAATAATCATTGACCATCAACTGAGCACAATATTTCAACAGTATGAATAAAGTGCATGTACTGTCATTGTAGTAATTAATAGTCTGATGTGAAATATTGCATCCATAAAAGGTTATCTATTGGTATTAATGTTGAGCAAGCAGAAATGTAAGTAAGCATCATCCAGGCCACGTCTTTTACAACACAGACATGACACTAAAATGAACAAAGTGTATCAACATGTGGTAATATTCAGATATTTGTCTCATATTTTGTGAGTGGTGATTAGAAAAAAAAAAAAGGCAGCAGCGACACTCAGTGGACGAAATCCGAGATCAACAAATTACGATTTTTCATCTCAAAGTGTTCATTTTTTGTGTGACAACGGTCAATAACTTCGTATTATTTAAATTATTCAAATAATTATCGATAATAGTTAGACAATTACTTATCTAGAAAATATGCTGATATCTACACAGTGGCTAATAGCTACGCGACAAAGCTAATTCACCTTTATCTTATCCTATTTTCACAATAAGCAGTTTTATCGAATTATTAGTCTAGTCTACAAGTTTAAATTGGTGTAAATTCGATATACGAGGATGGTACCTGGCCTGACCTAGAGGCCTGACCTTTGCTTAACCTAACCTAACCTCACTTAACCTAACAACTATATTAGAAAGTACACAGAAGTACACAAGTACAACATGGAAAACATTGGTCATCGCTATGCGATATAATACTTTTATTTGAAAGGCTTAAGCACAACCAATATAAAAGCTGAACTAGATTTTACTCTAGATGAGACAGCTTCTTCGTTATCAACAGTAAAATATTGGGTAGCAGAGCTTAAACGAGGCCGTACAACCTGCGGAGACCAGCTTCGACCAAATGAGGTGACGGCTCCAGAAAAGTCGAATAAAATCCATAAAGCGGTGCTGGTTGATCGTCGACTGAAAGTGCACGAGATAGCAGACATTTCAAAAAGTGAGGTACATTGCATATTAACTGAAAATTTGGATACGAGAAAGCTGTGCGCAAGATGGGTGCCGCGTTTGATCACAATGGAACAAAAACAGCGTCGTGAAGATGTTTGCATCGAGTGTTTGGTAATGTTTCACAAAAATAGCCGTTTTATAACCATGGAGGAAACGTGGATCCATCACTTCACACCCAAAAGAAAAGAAAAATCAAAACAATGGGCCGAAAAGGGAGAACCAGCTCAAAAGAAGGCAACTGCAGGCAAGGTCCTGGCGTCGGTTTTTTGGATGCGCGTGGGATGAGTTTCATTGACTGTCTTGAAAAAGAAAAAACTATCAACCCCGAGTTTTATGCGAAGAAATAGCTCGAACAAAAATTTCAAACATATTGGCAGTTAATGGCTATATCGAGGAGCTTGATGTACGTTAAAAAAATAACTAGTAATAATTTTTGTGGCATTCAAGTTAACTTAAGAAAATTGAAGCTTATAAGATAATACTTCAGGCTTGTCTCTACTCTCCAAGTGCATGTTTCTTCCTTCCATTAGGCCAAATTGGAGAAAAAACGGTTCAATTTGGCGCAGAAAAAAGTGCTCATCCACTTTGATAATGACGAACCAACTCATATATTCGCACTTGTCAAATAGGTCTACGGACTGCTCCCAATTTATCATATTTTCCAAATTTAGTTCTCTTTTGTTCCCACATTTTAACTGGTGGGTATGAGAAAATCATCGCCGACCTACTTTGCAGACTTCTCTGTACGGTTCAAATGATTGTTTCCTCCTTTCACACTACCATGACGCCTTCAATGTCATATACAGTGTTTCTAAAATTATGCCAGTTTCCAATGTTCAATCAAACAAAAAGAAACCTTTATTATTTGAAGTACAGCCCATCATATTCTAAGGGCTTAACCCAACGTTCAGCAAGCTCTTTGAGATCTTGATAAAACCATTTTTTGAGCATATAGAAGCTTAAAATTGTCGTACTGCATTCCTAACATCTCCTCCCCACGAAAAATTTCGCCATGGATCTGATTAAATAATAATAGAAAACTTAACTACACCTGGATATTTATCTGATAAAATCTTGTACATTAGGATCAGCTCATTTCTACCTACCTTCCATTTAGCTCGATCATCTGGAATGACTTTTACGTACACTAAACCTTCATAATCCCACCAGACACATAACAAGACTTTACGCTCGAATCGACATCTTGGGACAAGTTTTGGTGGTAATTGTCCTTTGTCTAACTACTGATGTTCCATGTTCGGGTTGCTTAGATAAATAAAACGACGTAATAGGCAGGTGCTGGGTTGGTTTTTTCCTGCTCCTCTTGTAACCTCAATATCCCAATCAGGTGGTCGAGCTAAGCATGAACGATCTTCAAGCACCAAACCTCCACTATTAAAACGATTAAACCAACCGAGATGCGACATATTTTCCATCCTGCTACGGCTGCTTTAATCTTTTGTTTCCGATAAAGTTTTAACAATACTTGAATTTCAAATTCGTCGCAGTCTATACAATTTATTACAAAAACTCTTCATAGAGACTGGTCTTAACAATATATGACATTTTCGAAATTGGGGGGTACGAAGAAAATCGACAAAGATACTCTAATAAGAGAAAAATAACAATCCTCTTATTAGTTCAGTGGTTTTCTTCATCATTAGTCTACTAAGCTATATTTTCAATCGTTCGTTATTAAATGTTTTATATATGAAAGTTTTTTCTACTTTTTTCTGTGTATACCCTACCAGTAATAAAAATTTCCAATTACATTGAAACAATTTGCGATCAAATATTTAACATTTCATAAGAGTACAACACAGACAATGACATAGCCGATGTTTTTTATTTGATCGTGATTCATGTAACTGATAGTTGTTAATAAAATAAGAGAATGAGTGTTGAAAAGTTTTATTATTGTAGATTTAGATCAAACATATGAATTGCGCGATCGTCGGGGCTAAAAAATATAAACTTGCGATAGAATTACTTTTCTTCAATATCAGGTTAATCGATTGCTATTAGAAATAGGACATAAAACAAAACGAATAATTCTGTGAAGGTATCAATTAGAATTAAATAGTAATAATAAAATAATAAAAAAAAGTTATCGCGTAGTTATTTATACAACGAAGCGTATCAAAGACAAGGTACATTTTTAATGAAATCTCGAGGTCAATAACTTTTAAAGGTTCTGTTTTTTATCGAGCTCTACAAGTATTTTTACCATTGTTATACACTGGCCTTACGAGAAGACAAGAACACAACCGACATTATAAGTTGACCGTGTATGTCTCCAGATTATTGTTTTAGAACCGTAGACATTATTTTTTTATAAAGGGTGGTCCAACCTTAATGTTTTTCACCCAACGTTCTTTGTTTTAGCCTTGGACAAAGTTAAATATGGAGAGGTACACAGTTGAGCAGCGCGTTAAGATTGTTCTGAAAATAGGCGTTCTAATCAAAACGCAAAACGAAGTTCAGCAAAACTGTTGGAGATGGAAAAACACGTGAGCATGCTCGCCCACTTTGTTCTGCAGAAAACATGTTGCTGCTGTTCGCAATTGTGTGGCGGAAGAATCGCTAAACTCACCTCGCTGTCATTGCGAGTTTAACGATAACATTGAATAGTTTATTGTACAGATATAAGTGAAGCAAATTAACTCCATCGAAAAAGCAAATTTTCACCGCATTGGAATCTTTAATAAGCATAATTGCAGCATTTGGGTAAATAAGAATCCATTAGTGATTGTAGAGAAGCCAAAGCATAGAGTGACTGTTTATAGTCGTACTTTTTTGAAAGGTGAACCAAGCAGTTACCAAGTTCTCTATCGTGTGTCGATAACGGATTTTCTGCAGCTAGAAATTGAAGATATTGCGTTGAACAATGTGTGGTTTCAACAGGACGGTACCACTGCCATAATGCCAACGACACAACGGCTTTTTTGCAGCCGTGTTATCTTGCGTTGTGGCGATGTTAATTGGCTGCCATGATCATGTGATTTGATACGATTCAAAATCAAAAGTTCACATCAATAAAAGAGAATAATTCGAGAGTTAAAGGATGAGATAATTCGTTTCATTAAGGACATTGATTCTCAATTATACCTTAGTCTGATTGAAAATATAAACCATCGGAGATAAAGGTGTGCCATCGAAGCTTTGTAGAACTTTTCAGAAGGAAAGAAGAAAAACTTTTTGGTTTATTTAAAACCAATATCGTGTTTTATAGTTGGACTACACTTAATAAAAAATTTAAGTAATAATTTGATTAGAACTTAATCGATATCCTCAAAACTCAAGTTTTTTTCAATGGCTTTGGGATGTTAAATTTCAATCTCTGAATAAAAGTTTTTTAGTCAGCGAATTCTATCACCAAATTTGTATATTTTGTTATAATAAATTATAAAGTCTCTTCATAAAGTAACTTAATTTGCTGATATCTAAATTTCTGCTGATATTTCCTATCTCTGATAGAAGGACTACTAGCCCCTGTCTGCAAAATATGATTTTGTCGCCCCTCAAAGCATTTTGGATAATGTTTTTTTATTTTTTTAGACTTTAGAAGTCAGCTTTAATTGTTGACTAAAATATCAAAATGAAACAAACAGAATAAAATCATAACTAAATAAATTAAAATAAATTTAATGGTATACAGACACATTGTTTATGAATACTAGAATAAAAACCAAAACTAAATATTACTTTTGATAACAAATACTCGTACCAAGGTAACTTCGTTATAAAAAGTATAATAAATAGTAAAATACAGTAGAAAAATAAAAAAAATCTATTGTAGTAGCGATATTTTCCAAGATTTCTGTTGCAATTTCATTAATTACATCGTTAAAATTTTTACCATCAAAAATTTCTTATTCAATTACTAATATTGCTAGCCCAGACAATATTTTTCGAAGCATTGTCTATCTTAAATAATTTTTAATGGGTTTTAACTTTGAAAAGGATGGCTCGCCAGAAGCTACAGGCAATGTCAGAAGAATTCTTAATATATAATAAATAATTTCTCAGGACATCTTTTACTGTTTTCAATTTGTACATTTGCAGTTTTATTTCAGCTAGATCTTCCAGATTACTTTCCATATCAAATTCTTATAATTGACATGGATATTGTCAAATAACGTAAGATAGACAATTTGATTGATTTCCACTAATTGTACGATAGATAAAATTAGAATTATTAGATCTTGACAGCTGTATTTCCGCAAAAAAGTAGTTTTTTTATAATATAATTATTATTATAATTTATGCCATACTGGAATGTCACAAATGCTAAAAACTATTGGTTCATTATATATAGCAAAGAGCCAGACACGAAACATGAAAGAAATTTGTAAAAATTTGTATAAAAAATAAATCACGAGGTTTGCACAAGTATGGATTGATGTCACATTTAGGTCCGGTCATGAAACCATTTGAAATAATGCCAATAGACACAAGTGGAGGATTTGGAGGATCAAGATCAACAAAAAAATATGTACATTTGTTAGTAGATCATTTTACAAGATATGCTTACATTTTAACTTCAAAGACACCATCAGCTGATGATTTCATAAAACTTATGAAGAAAGTAACACAACCAGAAAATGTTGGTATGATTTCAACTGATCAATATCCAGGAATAAATTCAAAGGAAATTAGAGAATTTTTAAAATAAAGAAATACTTCTGATATTTACAACAGTAAATGCACCATTTTCAAATGGCTTAAATGGAAGATTGAATCAAACTTTAGTGAATAAAATTAGATGTACAATAAATGAAGAAGGACAGACAAAAACTTGGACAACAATAGTTCAAGAATGTGTGATTAATATAATGAAAACAATCACTGGATTTGCACCAAGTTATTTACTGTATGGAAAAGATGTAAGGATTTTACCAAATGAATTAAAACTGGAAAAGTTATTCATTAACACTAGTTGGGATACAGACAGAAAAATTGCTATAGAGAATACCATTAAATCACACAATTATAACAAGAAACAATTTGACAAAAATAGAAAATTTTATGAATTTAATGAAGGAGGTATGGCGTTTGTGGAAAATGGAAATAAACTAAATAGAAAGAAATTAGATGAATTAAAAATAGCACCATTCAAAATTATTCAAAAAATTTCAAGTACAATTTATAAAATTGGGTATAGAAAAACAGAATCTAATTTTTTTCATATAACGAAACTTATTCCAGTTTTGACATCAAAAGAAGAATAATAACAAAAGTATAACTGAAGAAAAGTCATAAAGGAAAAGTTGATAACATGTGAAGAGGTGAAGGGGAATTATATTCAAATCTGCCTCACTTGGAGGGGTGGAAGTGTAAAGAAATAGTATTTCTTTAGTTTTAATATGATTTGCTTAATTTATCTGTGGGTTATGATGTCTATGATAGATCTGTCATGGATGTCACAAATGTCACTGTCACAAGTGTCAATTTTGATTGATTAGAATAAGATAATAGAGGTTAGGTCGAGAAATATTGCTTATTTAAGAAGCAGTTGAAGAAATAAACATTAGATGTCGTTTCTTTGTTTTTTAAAGCAAAACGTGTTTATTTCAATTAATATGAAAATCATCTTATAAAACGACATTTTTCGTTTACTTCAGTGAAGAAAGAAGAGAAGGATGGAGAAACTTCGTTTTGAATTCACATTATTGCCTAGAAGTGATGGAAAATCAAATATTTATTGCATAACCTCAATAGCAAAAGTTGATAACATGTGAAGAGGTGAAGGGGAATTATATTCAAATCTGCCTCACTTGGAGGGGTGGAAGTGTAAAGAAATAGTATTTCTTTAGTTTTAATATGATTTGCTTAATTTATCTGTGGGTTATGATGTCTATGACAGATCTGTCATGGATGTCACAAATGTCACTGTCACAAGTGTCAATTTTGATTGATTAGAATAAGATAATAGAGGTTAGGTCGAGAAATATTGCTTATTTAAGAAGCAGTTGAAGAAATAAACATTAGATGTCGTTTCTTTGTTTTTTAAAGCAAAACGTGTTTATTTCAATTAATATGAAAATCATCTTATAAAACGACATTTTTCGTTTACTTCAGTGAAGAAAGAAGAGAAGGATGGAGAAACTTCGTTTTGAATTCACATTATTGCCTAGAAGTGATGGAAAATCAAATATTTATTGCATAACCTCAATAGCAAAAGTTGATAACATGTGAAGAGGTGAAGGGGAATTATATTCAAATCTGCCTCACTTGGAGGGGTGGAAGTGTAAAGAAATAGTATTTCTTTAGTTTTAATATGATTTGCTTAATTTATCTGTGGGTTATGATGTCTATGACAGATCTGTCATGGATGTCACAAATGTCACTGTCACAAGTGTCAATTTTGATTGATTAGAATAAGATAATAGAGGTTAGGTCGAGAAATATTGCTTATTTAAGAAGCAGTTGAAGAAATAAACATTAGATGTCGTTTCTTTGTTTTTTAAAGCAAAACGTGTTTATTTCAATTAATATGAAAATCATCTTATAAAACGACATTTTTCGTTTACTTCAGTGAAGAAAGAAGAGAAGGATGGAGAAACTTCGTTTTGAATTCACATTATTGCCTAGAAGTGATGGAAAATCAAATATTTATTGCATAACCTCAATAGCAAAAGTTGATAACATGTGAAGAGGTGAAGGGGAATTATATTCAAATCTGCCTCACTTGGAGGGGTGGAAGTGTAAAGAAATAGTATTTCTTTAGTTTTAATATGATTTGCTTAATTTATCTGTGGGTTATGATGTCTATGACAGATCTGTCATGGATGTCACAAATGTCACTGTCACAAGTGTCAATTTTGATTGATTAGAATAAGATAATAGAGGTTAGGTCGAGAAATATTGCTTATTTAAGAAAGAGTTGAAGAAATAAACATTAGATGTCGTTTCTTTGTTTTTTAAAGCAAAACGTGTTTATTTCAATTAATATGAAAATCATCTTATAAAACGACATTTTTCGTTTACTTCAGTGAAGAAAGAAGAGAAGGATGGAGAAACTTCGTTTTGAATTCACATTATTGCCTAGAAGTGATGGAAAATCAAATATTTATTGCATAACCTCAATAGCAAAAGTTGATAACATGTGAAGAGGTGAAGGGGAATTATATTCAAATCTGCCTCACTTGGAGGGGTGGAAGTGTAAAGAAATAGTATTTCTTTAGTTTTAATATGATTTGCTTAATTTATCTGTGGGTTATGATGTCTATGACAGATCTGTCATGGATGTCACAAATGTCACTGTCACAAGTGTCAATTTTGATTGATTAGAATAAGATAATAGAGGTTAGGTCGAGAAATATTGCTTATTTAAGAAGCAGTTGAAGAAATAAACATTAGATGTCGTTTCTTTATTTTAGAGCAACACATGTGTTTATTTCAATTAAGTTGAAAATCATCTTTTATATATTTTCGGCAAATTAGCTTTTAATGTTACCTTTTTCTCGTAAAAATTTAGGAAAACAAAAGTTTACAGTGACACTTCCCTGATGCAATAACATTATTAAAAAGTCCCTATTGTTCTAGTTGTTCAAAATAATATACACACCCCGAATCGGTACCAAATTAACGTCTTTCCAATATTAAACAATAGAAAAATAAGTTTATAGAATGAAGGTGTTGTTACAGTAGTGGCAGTTGATCCTATTGTTTCATATCCATCACAACACCATTACTTTCAATTTTTCGAAATCGCTGCACCTGTATATTGCTAAACGGAATTTACAATAATTTTTATTATCTGTATATCTAAGTGGTGTAGCTAAACACACGTAATATCGCGATTTGACAAGTAAAAGGTGTGCAGTACATTATTATTCTTTATTACGCAAATTGTACATACCTTGTCGTTAATAAACATGTATAAAAAGAACTGAAAGTATATACGAGAATGATATCATTTCTGTTGAAATGTATGGAGAAGATGAGAAATTAAATGATGTTTGAATGTTGATTGGCGGGTGGCGGGTACAGCTGTACCATTCCCTATCTTTTTCCACTTGGCTGGTGAGCCGATTCTTCAGATTACAGGAAAACCGCAGAAAAATTACAAGACCGACGAGGTGGGATTTGTAGAGGGTAGCGATAGAGGAATTGTCGAGGATCGCAAGGTAGTTTTCGTATGCCGTTGCTAGGACCCAAAGGGGAGGATAGGATAGTTTCCTTTTAGGCTTTGAGGAAAGGGATCTTCTAGTAGGGATTAGGAGGGTGTTTTTGATTAGATGGTGCGAATAATTATTAGGTTTGCAAGTCAATTATACGTCTTGGAATGGGTGTTATGACAATATCGACATTTTTAGTTCAGATCGTTCAGATCGGCTGTCTAATTGAGGGTATTGGAGAATCTCACTCCCAAATAGATGGTTTCTCTGTGGATCCAAAGCCTTAAGTCGACATTTTGACTTTGAGGTAGTAGTCATACTCTCCCGTATGGGTTTTTTGAGAATTGCAAGTAAATTTCTATTTAATCCGAGAATTGATTCAGAAGATTTTGGGATCGGACGATAAGAGAGTTTATATGTATGGGGCGGAAGCACATACGACGTGGTTCGAGTATTTTCCCCAACACCCCGTCGGCAGCCATAATTTTTTTTATTATGGGTTTGATCAATCCGATCTCTAGTTTATTCAGTGTTTATTACCACTAAAAGTAACCATGCCTGATGCGTATCTTCGAGCTCAAAGATGGCGTGCATTGAATAGAGAAAAAAAAACTAACTCAATTGTAAATGGGCAAAGCTTAAATAATCTGAGTGTGAACATCAGCTCAGTGAATGAGGTTAACCATAGTGATACAGACTTGTGCAATATACAAGCGTTTAATAATCATAATTTGGATAATGATGATAATAATAATAATGATTCTATAAATTCTATTGATAGCGATCTTGACAACAGTACTAATAATAATTTAGAAAGTAATAGCAGTAAAGATAAAGAAGAAAAAGTTATGTAATGAATAGGTCTTGGGATTTAACCTTGGCCAGGTCCTGGCATTTAAGCATGGCCCAATCTTGGTGACCAAGCTTGGCCCATCGTTTTGCCAAGACTGGGCCAATCCTGGCTTACAAGCTTGGCCTAGAGTTCTACATAGTTGGGCCAAGCTTGGGCCATTGCAACATTCCTCTATGGGTGGAAGACAGAGGTACGAAAAGTAATCTAGAATTTATGCAGTAAGCATCGACTTCATCTTCGACATCGTCTACAGTCATTTCAAGTTCGTTCCATCGACAGCTTTCGGCTATTCCGAAAATTAGAACATTTTTTTGCACCAGATAATCCGTAAACCGTAAGTTAGAGATTTAATAAACGTGCTTTCACTTATTAAGCAATATCTTATCTTGTAAAAGAAATATAAATGTCAAAATATCAGCCGATAAAGTCAAATCTCAAAAAATGTGATATAAACAGAAAATTTGGAAATACCGAAAGATCGGAAAAAGTCATAGTAAAGCCACAAATTCGGTGTTCTGTCCATTTTGCCCGACCCTGTATATTAAAACAGGCTTTTTGAATAATATTCTCACCCAACCCACGTATCAAATTCTAATTCAACCTTATCAACCATTGTATCCAATGTTATGACCTTTAAAAGTGTTAAAAAACTAACTTATGGTAGATTAGAAACGAAAACCATTCCAAGATGAATTATGGGAACCGATACTTGTCGTTTTCATGCTTCTTGTAAGGGGAGGTCATAATATCTAATCGAGGCTATCAATTTTCTTCGGATATGTCAACGTACGCCCAGTAACAGATGGCATTTTGTTTTTTTTTTTCGACGGCATCGAATTTACATTTATACAATTTTTTTCCCACTATACCATCTAGTTTTGAGAATTCCTTCGTAAGAAACAAACGTTTTTTTTAACTATTTATA
This sequence comes from Diorhabda carinulata, assembly GCF_026250575.1. NCBI lineage: Eukaryota > Metazoa > Arthropoda > Insecta > Coleoptera > Chrysomelidae > Diorhabda > Diorhabda carinulata. The sequence goes on from NC_079471.1 coordinate 5,971,477, forward strand.
TAATGTATCTGTAAGATATATTTTTAAATCTGTTCAATAAAAGAAAAGACAACAGAATTTGTTTTATTTTATTATCTAAAACAAGATATCGTAGATTCTCGTATCTGCTGCGAGATTCACCAGAAACTATCCTCTTTCGCCACATCTGCGTTGTGTTCTGTAGGATGTATTGATTGAAAAAAGCATCACGAAGATTAAACAAACACCTAACAACTACAAACGACGTATGCATTTTATAGACGTTTCGCACATATGACCCAAGGTAAATCAGTTTTCTGATTTCTAAACTTCAGAGCTTTAGATGGATCTGTCAGCATAATTAGAAATGGCAATTCGACACCAAACTGAATGATTTAGTGTTGATATGCATTGATCAGTTTTTCTTGATGATACATTATTGTTTTGATGTGCTTGCTTACAATGTTGTTCGGAAACTGATTGTGTTAATCGATTCGTAGTCATATGATTGGATCCTTTCTACCTAAGTAGACTAGTTGTTAAATGGTTAAATAATTTTAAATATCTAGAATCTATTATACAATTGAATTAATATTAACGCACGAAAAAAGTGTAGATTTTGGAAATTTCCACCGAAAACACTATCTCGTTCTCGCTTAAGGCGGCTACAGACGTAACTGCAAGCTTGACAAGCATGCATGATCAAGCTTTTTGTGCAAGCAAGCTGGATCATGCATGCTTGTCAAGCTTGCAGTTACGTCTGTAGCCGCCTTTAGGATCCGCGATCAGATGATAGATGACCTATCTAATCCAGGATCATATTTTCCGGAAAGCTCTTGTGTCTTTTTGATTATAGTGTTAGTTATTTTTAAAATATAGATGGCGATTAGAAACATCTCAAGACATCGGAGGACGTTGTAAACCGCCATCTATCCTGCCAGAGGTTTTCTGTTAATTCTCTCTGCTGCATTTCCTTATCCACCATCTTCTTCGTGGTTTGCCTCTTCTCCTATTCCCTTGTGGTTCTAGTTTAGGTGTTCTGTTATCTGACATTCTTTGTACATGAACATACCAGATTAATTGTTGGGTTTTGATGTCATCGATTAATGTGTATCTGATTCGCGCACTACTTCCAATTATTCTGTTATTTATTATCCTGTCTCTACTAGATTTGCCTCTTGGAGAAACATTGTGGTGGTTTCTTCTTGCCTTCCTGATCCCTATGCCTTTGATACTTTGATTACCCGGCTCTAGGACAAGAAGTTGTCCTTATTTGGTGAACCAAGTGTGATTGCTTATACCAGTGCACATTCTGTCCCTGTCTACGTCACCCCCCGCGATGAGGTGTAAATAGGGATTCTTTTTTATCAAGTTTAAGACAATATGGTATTGCTCTCGGCCATTTAGCGAAGTATAAATGTTGATTGATCAATAAATTACATCACCATAGTAACACTAGAACTTTTATCGAACAAATATGTCCTATAAAGTTCCCTCAAACGTAACATTGTCACAAAACTAACATTATGTCAGTTTTGGATGATTTATCCAAAATTCGAGACTATAATATCGATTCTAGCAATAATGTAAAAAGCGAGTCTCTAATATCAAAGTATAACATACCAATCGACCATTTTGAATTTGAATATGTTGAGAAATGTAACGACGGCAGGGAATTGGAAAAAATTCTTCATATTTTGCGTTCGGGCGAAGAAGGATATTACCCAGATTTATTGAAATGTACCGAAAATCGCTTAAGAATCATAAAACCTAAAAGTAAATTTTTAAGAGAGGTACGTGTTAATTATATTGACATATTTCTTAAAGTAATTTTAATTCTATGTTTAGTATTATAAATATTTTCTTATTGTACCAAATAATACCGCAAGTACGAGGAAAACGGAAAAGTTTCCGACCTCTACCTGAAGATGCCAACGAATAAACTAAATCAGCAGCCTGTTGTCCAATACATAGATAGTCATTTAAACATGTCATAACTTGTTAAGACTATTTTCTAATTCTATGAATAGTACAATTGCTTCAATTTCTTTCAATCATTCCCTATTGACGACGCAATACGTTTTTAACATAAATTGTATGAAGTGTAAAGCAACTGTGGTAGCAACGTGAGTAGTGAGTGTAGTACGTGAAATTGAAGGGAAAGTTAATTAGCGAACGACACACAGAGGTGCCAGAAAAAAGCGCGAATTTCGAAAGCGCTTAATTGGTTTAAATAGTACATTTCTACCGTACCGAAAATCATGAATATCAAAGCGATGATCAACCCAGAAAAATTCCAGCTTTTCTCAAAAGAAACAGCAGGGATGGCAATTGAGAAATAACCATGGTATTACATTTCATCCACGTTGCATAAAATTTTATCCCATGATGCTGAAATAGTGCAGAAGTCGATTCTCCCAGTCAAAAGATTAAATAAATAAATACAAGACTATGAGGATCGAAAACTAGCAGAAAATGCCTTGTATTTCTGCCAAAGAAAACGTGTTCCATAAGCTACTGGAGATTTTGGACGAACATGAGACCCGAACCAAAGAAAAAGCACCTGAAAGTCAGTGATGCAGCTGGGGAACTGTTAATCTAATTTCCTTGCATCGTAAGTTTGAACCCCCGGTTTTATTATTTACAACATTCCCAAGTTTTTAAGCTTTTAAGTACACTACAAGTATTTGTTGAACTTGCTTAGTTCACGAAAATATGATGAATTTCAATTTCTCATTAGATCTGTAATCTTCTTCGAAATTCCAAAAAAAACACTTGATGTATTCTTTTGCTCCGAACCGAATGTTAATCTGTTATTAGGCCCAACTGTACGACATCGACAAAGTGTTGGTTTAATCGTTTTAATAGTGAAGATTTGATGCTTCGACCGTTGAAAAGACGTGTATAAATAGCTGATTGCTCTGTATGAGGAATGGATTTAGCTCAACAACCCGAACATGGAGAATCGGTCATTAGACAAAGGACAATTACCAACAAAACTTGTGTGTCTGGTGGAATTATGAAGGTTTAGTGTACAGCGTAATCATTCCAGATGGTCGAGCCATCATACCTAGGTATATATTGGACAGCTGATGCGAATGTATAAGGTTTTATCAGTTAAATATCCAGGTGTAGTTAACCGAAAGCAGGTTCTTTTAAAACAAGGCAATGCTAAACTGCATAATTCGAAAGTTACGCGGAATAAGATCGAAGATCTTGGAGGTACTTAACTCCTACTACATCCAGCATTTAGTCCCGAACTTGCATCATCAAATTACTATTTACTCATGGCGAAATTTTTGGGTGAAAAGAATTCAAAGGAGATATTGAAAATGCACTGCGACAATTTTTTGCATCAAGCCCATAGAATGATTTTACCAACTCTGCATTTAATAAACAAAGTGAACATTGAAAACCGACATTTTTAATGAGATACTCTGTATATATTTGCGCATTTGTTACAATTTAGGTTAATCGTTTTGGAGTTTTTTTGAAAATGAATATGCCACGCAGCTTATATAAATTGTGAATCACATTGTTAAAACTCTGTTGAACTGTTTTTCATACTAATTCATATACTTCTACTAGGTCTGTCCTGTGTTAAATAAGAAAGATCTGGATAAGAGTGATGTTATAGAAATATCTAAAGATTTAGAAAGTTTTGTGGTTATTGCTGATAAAAGAGATAAAGAGCTGGAAAGAAGACGGGTTAAGACAGTTGAACATGATTCAGATATCAGAAAATATGAAAAATTGATCGAGGAATCCAAAATTTCCGAGAAACGTATAAATTCAACAGGTAAGTCTACACACGAGATAATTTTTATTCTTAGAAAAGTTTAAAACTTGCTGGTTTTAAACTATAATTCACTTGAAAAGGAATCATCACAATTGACACAGAAGGTAAACTCAATGTTTCATCATAAATTAGTGACGGAGATAATAGTAGAGACAAAACATTGCCAAACATTAGATGATACGAATTGTGGAGGACTTTGTATGGATTAGACTAGAAATTATTTGTTTTGAAATGTATTTTTTGTTTAGATTAAACTTTGTTAGACCTGGTTATAGGTAAGACAAAAACCTGTAAAAACTTCGCATATAATAGCCAGAAGCTTTGTCTCTTGGTGACACTTGATGCAAAAAATTGCATTTAATTCAGCTTCTTGTGCAAGCGCTTCGAGTCAAAAGCATACTTAGAACTACCTTCATAACAGAGAACTCTTGATTGGACAAGAACATTATATGCAAATGACATGTAGAGTGTCACAAAGATCCATCCTAGGTCCAACCTGGAACCTCTACTATGACAAAATCCTCAGCCTAGAGATGCCATATAACTTCACCCTTATTGGTTATACTAACGATCTTGCAGTCACAGTCACCGATGCATCAGAACAATTAGTGGTGAACCAGACAAATATTGCAATACATAGAATATGGAAAAAATGAATCTAGAACTCGAGGAAGAGAGGACCGAAGCGGTACTCATGCTCGACCGCGGGGCAATTAGGCAGGTGACCATAGAAGTGAAGAACTCACGTGTCACAACTAAACCAGAATTAAAGTACTTCCGAATTTGTATAGACCGATAAAAGACACCGGCAAAAAAGTTGAGACATCTGCGATGTTTTTTAGGCTGCTTAATGCCAAATCTCAATGGCTCTACCTCTGTATAACCAAAACTCTTAAGTACAGCACTTAAGTATGCACCAAAAGACTTACTGATAAGGGAAAGAAGCTCGACGTATAGTAAAGATAATGTAGCCAAAGCAATATTCATAGAAAGGTACCAAAGACGTTGACTTGTCTTCACTGTCATAATATGGAAGATAGTGCAGAGCACACCTTTTTTGTATGTCAAAGATGGCAAGGAGAACGTAGAACAGCTATACAAGAACTTGGAAGCGTACCGTCACCAGAGAATATCGTCCTTGAAATGACAGCTAGCCAGAAAGCCTGGAAAAATATATCTGATATGGTGACAAAGATAGTTACCCAAAAACAAGAAGATCTAGTAGATAGACCAAGAAAAGTCCAAGAAGTATAATGAAGTAATACCTTCCTGGTGGTTCCGTTATACTCTCTGTTGACGAAAGGGGGGGTTAATGGGTAAAAATCCCACATAAAATCGCCGTGATGTCTTTTGAAGATCTCCTCTAAATCTTTGGATTGCTTACAGAGTTATTTGTATTCTAGACAATATTATCCGAGAACGTCTGAGTGTTGTTATGTATACGGAATACCAGAAGAAAATTAAAAAGATCTCATAGCTTGTTGCTACATCTTACTCAATTTTTATTTTTATAATTGCAAATTTATTATGGGGTCTTGAATGTTATGAGCTTGAATCTACCCCGTAATGAAAATATTTATATTTTTTTTTCTACAGATTATAAATCATGGGATAAATATGACCCGGATACGGAAATATTGAAAATGGATATCGAAGAAGAAAAAGCTAAAAAAGAGGCTTTAGAAATGAACGACAAACGTATAGAGAAAGAAATACTGAAAAAATCTAATAAAACCGTAACATTTAATCAATTCGGAACGGAAGCGGAAGCTGCATTTTTTTCCGAAAGGGAACGAGAAACAGGCAACGAGTATTTTAAAATTGGCGATTTTGAACAAGCCTTACAATGCTACTCCTCAAGTATACAGAGTAAAACCACTATAAATAATCTAAATAATAGGGCTGTAACATATCTAAAACTTAAAAGGTATGAAAAAATAACCAATTTATGTATGTAAGGTCATTATTTTGATTCAAAATATAAAACAGGAAAACAAAAAAATAGAAGCATGACGATTCAAAAAAAGTACCATCATACAATTTGTAAAACGATGAAATGACGAAAAGATTTTATTTTCATTAGGTATGAAGAGGCAGTCAAAGATTGTGATAAAGTGTTAGCTATAGAAAAAGATAACGTTAAGGCTCATACACATAAAGCTGAAGCTTTGGAAAAGCTAGGAAAATATGAAGAGGCTTTGGAAAACATAGAATTTGTTATTTATAAAGAACCTAATAACCATTTAGCTCAAGAAATCGCTGGCAAAATCAGAAAAAAAACTAATACTAAACTTAAAAATACCAGAATGAAAATTGTTGAAATAGAATAAATTAAATAACGTATTATTGAAGTTAATTACGTTTTTTATTTAATCATTAAAATTTTGAGTTGATTGCTTTTGCAGTCTTTCAAGTTTTTCTTTACTAGATAATCCCATATGAAATGATCTTAAAAAGAAGACGTATAAGTAACTGAAAATGTGCGATATCATGTCGTAACACACTTGAGGAATGACCATAATCTGTTACCCAAAATATACGAGGGCGGTTGAAATATGATCGAGAAAAACGCTGTAGATGGTGGTCAAGTGCCGACCGCCTTCATCGCGTAGTATTGTCATTGATTTTTGGGTGTAGGAAGGCAATAAAAGCACATAAATTTTCACCATATCAATTCGGTAGTGCGTGCCTGAGTAGGTTTGGTGTTCAAATATAGCCGCGAAACCGTGGAGAATGATCCGCATGAATCTCAATCGCGAACCATCATCACATCAGACAAATTCGCCGCTTAGAACTCATTTTGGAGGATCGTAGGATGAATGTTCGAAAAATTTTAGCTGAATTCTGGAAGAGTATTAGTTGTGTAGAGCCCTTCATCCACGAACACCTTCAATTTTGGAAAGTAATGGCTCGATGGGCTCTCAAACTTATGAACTTCGGGTAAAAATTCAGTTTGTTGCCTCTGGCTGATGCAACACGAGACGGAAGGGGACGGTAATTCAACACGAATCTTCACTTCAGAAGAAGACTTCATCTACACTAAATTTCTGAACGTAAAACCCGCTTCTCGCTCGAAACAGAGAAGCATTCCAGAGCAAGGTGCGATTCTTTTCTAGAATAACGTGCCCTTCACCAGAACTGGGGAGGGATATAATGGAACATCCACCCTACAGTCTAAATTTATCACCCTGCGAGTACCACATGTTTGGACTACTGAAAGAAGCCCTCGGAGGTTAAACATTCACCACTGACGACGAGGTACTGCATACGTGTGCTTACATGGCTATCCGAGTAATACAAGGAATTATTCGGCATCGGCATCAAGAAGCTTCCGAAGAGGTGCCAAAATTTGTAACTAGTGGGGTTAATTTGTGGATATTTTCGATAATATATAAATGTTTGAACCGTTCTCGTATAATCCTACCGAAAAACCAAACTCATTAAGTAGACAACAATCCATACATGCCACCCCATTGAGCCTATAAATTAAATTTTGTTCAATAGTTTCCTTCTCAACGGCCCCCTTAAAACAAAAATGCTTCTGCTCCACTGAATCTCTTCCGTAGTAACTCAAAGTTAGAGGACAGTAACTCAAAGTTAGAGTGCACACAATTTTTTACAATTTATTTTTCGTTGTTTTTGCTCAAATAATGTACTCAATTATTAAAAAATGTTTCGTCTTGACTTCGGATGACATTGATGAGAATAAATACTTGTTTGGAGAATAAGGACTGGTTATATTTTTTTATATACGTGTTTTAAGAATTCGGCGATCAACTACTGTGATTGAGGAACATATTGTTGATTCTAAAAAAAAAATAAGACAGATGCTGCAAATAAAAAATATAGTTCTAGTACAGGGTCCTTCACGACGAGCTGTATCGATATGTATATAGGAAAGTACTACGACTAGTGTTTTGAAAATTTGCTTGTATGAGTTTTCCGAAATGCTCGCTTCAGCTAAAATAATTTTAGTTTTCTGAAACTTCCGGTTATACCGGAAATGGACCCAAATTTCGTTATTTTGAACGGAATGCTATGGTTTTTATTAAATTTTTGGAATCTACGCGAAATTTCAATATAACTTTATATAAGACATAGTATGCCTAAAGTTCACCATTTTTTAATTATTTCACATTTTCGAAATTTTTGGACGCATGCAGCCCTCCACTAAAAAAATTATATTTCTTAGTTTAAGTGAGTCAGGTCTAATATTTTCGGGATTTGGACAAATAACACTTACAGCTTTCAAAATCTGTGAAAACCTTGACAAAAATTTATATAGGGTGTGTATAGAAAATGGTGCCGAATTTCGCTATTTAAAAACTTAATTTTTTCATATGGTAGCCCCCATTTTTCTCTTTACCATTGGATTCTAGTTCGTTAGTAAATTCATATATCTCAAATTGACGGTTTTTGTAGACACTTGAAATAACTGAAATCTTCATGGTTTTTAATTGTCGGTTAACATATCAACAAACAAACAATGAAAACAGCTTGACATTTAAGCGTTACAAAAGTTTTCATCATGTCCCGTTTATGATTTATTGATAAAGATTATTTCATTTTACTGAATGAAAATTTCATTTATATTGAAATTTCGCGTAGATTCCAAAAATTTAATGAAAACCATAGCATTCCGTTTAAAATAACGAAGTTTGGGTCCGGAAGTTTCAGAAAACTGAAAATATTTTAGTTGAAACGAGCATTTCGGAAAACTCACGCAAGCAAATTTTCAGAACACTAGTTTCAGTACTTTCCCGTATGCATATCGATTCAGCTCGTCGTGAAGGACCCTGTACATTAACAACATACGTAAAACAAACACGAAAAGAAACATAATTCATTCCTAAATGTTTAGATAACTGGTTGTTCGAACTTTATATCTAATTTAATTATAATTATATATAAAATGAGTAATTGCAACTAAAAATTTATAGCGTTGTTATAGATAACTATTAAAATTTGTACTTGTTTCTTGGTATTTATTTTTATAGTCGTACTTGATGCATAACAGCACTCGCCCGCGGCTTGTTCTGCAAACTTCATGTGTCTGAATTATGACACGTGTATCACAACTTGTTGCGTACATCTCCGATGTATAAAAATTCTAAATCGTCAACTTTTATAGTGAATAAATTGGGTTTTAATAAACTCGTACGAACAAATATAGTAGAAACTCTACTGTCAGGTCGACTTGGACATTGGAAGTCTTTCATTTCACCCTGATTAGATGCTCGTAGTTTCAGTCACACAGCTACACGTGAAAAATTTCTATAGACAGAATACTATTACAGCAAAGAACGTATTGTAGACAGGTAGAGTGTCCCGATTTCGTAATATTACCTGGCTGCAAAAAGGATCACCCGCACAATTTTCTTCCACATATATCAGGTAGACTGTACCTGATAATCTTAGGGTAAGCCAGACACAAAATTACAGTGAATGCCACGTTTAAACGTATTCGCTTTTAATATTAAGAATAATTGCATGTAATATTGGTAATATAAATAAAATACGAGTAAGATCTACGTCAGATATAATTTAACATCCGTACTTTCTTCTCAGAGAATAATAAAATGATGAAGCATTCCTAATCCATACGCGTATTACTTCTTTTAGTATACAAATTAGAATCGAAAAGATGAACTGTTGCAACCAATACTCACGATGGTGAATATTGGTTGGGTACTATTGTTCAATTTCCTCATTTTTCTTTTCCCAGTTCCCACCATCATTCTAAGATATCCTGTAGTTTCATCAATTTAATATTCTTTGCATTTCTGTTTAAGAAGGTAATACAAAGAATACAGTTCTTTTCTCACAGAACTGGAATGGAATTGATGTTATCTGAATTTAGCTAATTCTGTAAATCTTTTTATAATCATTTGGTTGTGGGCAAATCTATTTTTGTTTGAACCGTTCTTTAAAAGCATCAGCATTCATTTCCTCATTTGTAGTCACCGGATCGAGTAGATTTAAATGTCAACAAATAACCGTTTTACTGTTTGTGGATTCAAACCAGTAGATAAATTTTTTGAAAAAGCCTGTCTCCGACTTGTAACAGTTTCATCTTGCCAAAATTTATTTGATCTATGTCCCTCATTGATCCATGTTTCATCTAAATAAAATATATTTCTTCTTTGGTTTCTAATTTTATTTATGGTAATCCTTATCATCTCGAATCGTGACAAAAATCTTGTCAACTGTCAGAAATTCTTTTCTAAAGAAGAATGCATGTACTTTCCTTCGAAGTCTTTGTTTAAAATGATTTTCTTATTGAAATTTTGGGTTTTCTGGAGCTTTACGAGCTGCTTGGAAATCTTCACATTTCTCTTTTTGAATAACTTTAATAACCCCAAGCGATTTTTCGGCGTTTACGTGGCCCTTACAAATTTTTCATAATCACAATAAAATAGATTGCACACTGCACCTTGCAAGTTCTAACTAAACTAAACTAAATCGTATTTTCTTTCTTGGAATTAAAATAAAATTTGTAACTTTCATTGGAACACAGGTACTTATAGATCTTACTTTACGACTTTGTAATATTTAAAAAACAGAACTTTTGACCAATCCAAACCATTTTCTATTGTTCGTTCCTATGGTGATAAAAGGCCAATAAAAGCCCAAAAACTTGTATTAGTCAGAGACATTTATGAAAATGTTAGAAAATATTTAGATTTTTCTTAATTACGACTGCTTCCAACAAAACCAACCACCTTTGATGGTGGTGTATGTGAAAACTAAACTTATATTTAGTAACTTTGTTTTGTAATTTTATTAGAGGTACGAGGATGGCGCCAGCAGTACTTGGCCTGACCTAGAGATGACTGTAGTTGCTTGAAAACTGTCACTGTATTAAGAAGTAGACAATTTATACGGTATATGTTTCAATTTTGAAGACGCCACGTTGTTTAGTATATCTTTGGCAGCCATCAATAGTGAATTTGTAAACATGAAGCGAATTGATAATCGTTATATAATACAATACTTTTATTTAAAATATATTGAAATATAAAATCTGAACTAGATTCTACTCTGGGTGGGACTGCTCCTTCATTATCAACAGTGAAATATTGTGTAGCAGAGTTTAAACGAGGCCCTACGACCTGCGAAGACCAGCATCGCTGTGGTCGACCAAATGAGGTGACGGCTCCAAAAATGCTGAAGAAAATCCAAAAGTGCGCGAGCTAGCAAATATAGTAGGCATTTTAAAAGAGCGGTACATCGTATATTAACTGAACATTTGGACACGAGAAAGCTGTGCGCAAGTTGAGTGCCGCGTTTGTTCACAATGGAATAAAAACAGTGAAAATGTTTGGCAATGTTTCCCAGAAATAAAGCCGAATTTTTGCACTGTTTGGTAACCATCAATGGAACATGAGTCAATTACTTCACACCCGAAACAAAAGAACAATTAAATCAATGAACTAAAAAAGGAGAAGCGGCTCCAAAGAAGGTAAAGATCGTTCCAACTGCAGGCAAGGTCATGGCGTCGGTTTATGGGAATGCGCGGGGTATTATTTGCATTGACTATGTTGAAAAAGAAAAAACTATCAACGGTGAGTATTATGCGAACTTATTGGAACGTTTGGGCGAAGAAATCAAGCAATAACGGCCGTATTTGGCTGTTGTTTCATCAAAACAATGCACCAGATCACACATTCGTTATTACAATGACCAACATTATTGAATTAAAGTTTGAATTGCTACCTCATCATCCTATTCGTCAGATTTAGCCCCCTCGGATTAATTTCTGTTCCCAGTCTTTAAAAAATGTTGAATGAAGAGGTGATGTTGGCAGTTAATGACTATTTTAAGGAGCTTGACGATTCCTATTATGTATTAGTATCGAACTTATTGAACATCGTGGGGAAAAGTGTATGGAGCTAAAAGGAGATTAAGTTAAAAATATATTTTTTTCCAAAATTTTTATGTTTTCTTTGTTGAGCCAGGCACTTCTGGGACCACCCTCGTAAGCTGAATTTATGTATAATGTAATAAAATGTTGTAATGCCTTTAGTTCCATCCAAAACATCAATAAACAGTGGGTAAGTCTTTAATATTTCACTTAAATTCTGAAGAAATGCAGCAACGAAAATGCACTTTACAATAAATTTACATAACATAACCTAATAACGATTCTGTTTCGATTTCGTTTAGTTTTTTGCATAAGAGGATGATAGAGTAACTCAGATAAATCATATGAAAATAATTGAGTGCTTCTCTGAATATGAACCAAGTGCTTAAATGTACAAACACTCACATTTTCTATATCCACATTTACTATTAGGGTTTCTCATTGTCTTTTTCTTGGAATCAACTCTAGCGCTTTTAGAATAAATTGTTATTAAGAAACACACGTAAAGACTACCAAATCAGGCAATTAAAAATGTTTTTGAAATTATAATTTTCTTAACCAACTGTTACTAGCTTAGTGGCAATGTCCTGAAATGCGATGATAGTTTCTTGTACTGTACAGTACCGGATCTTCTGAATCATGTTTTGTCGAATGAATCATATTACATTAAAAGCAAATTATAATACAGGGTATAATAAGATTAAGATTGATGTTACTTGTAAGTTTTAACTATTTTTTTAAATGTCAAAAACATCTTAGAGGACAAAATTTCAAAAAATCTTATTTATTTTAAGAATAATTAAAAAAAAACATAATTTACATTGATACGGGGGGTGTTTTTGTGACTGTTAGCTTCGGATAATGAGTTATGTAAATTCAAAGTCATAACTCATTATCCATTAATAAATATTTTTTGTAAAATTTTGTTATTTAGAAGCCAATTTAAATAAGTACGTATTTACGAAAATGAAATCTTATTTTGTACTACAATAATTTTATTAAAAGTTTCTTCTTCTTCTTCCTTCTTGTATGGTATATTTAACACGTTGACTGCCAGCTACGAGATAACTCGTAGATTGCTTTCTTTTCTAGGACGCCAACTACGAGTTGTCTCGTCCGGTGTTTACTTGCCATGTTCAAGAACAGAAAATTTATGAAAAAACGAATAAAAAATATAATCATAAAAATTTGTTCAAATTTACAAATTAAAATAATATTTTATTGTTTGTGGAACTTCTTAAAGCAATCTTCCACACAAAGGTCTTGATTTTCTTTACATGCTGGACAGAAATAATGCGTATCTCGACGTTTTTTTGCTTGGGTTTTGTCTCTACGTTTTTTTTGCTTGGGTACATATACGACACGGCTTTGTCGGACGCTGCTTTTTTTCGGTAGGTGGTAGACTCTCTAAATAATGAAGCTCTTTTTTCGAAGCTGGTTGAATCTCTTCTTCAATCAACGCGAAGACGAATTTTTCTCTGAACTTGATCAGTTTTATTTTAGAAGAAGTTACTTTTTGAAAAATTTTGTGAGCATTGTGTATACATATCTCTATAATATGTAATGAAACCCTTTTTAGGCCATCTAATAGTCTTTCTTAGATTTGCGTAGTACTCAATTTCATTTTGAGTCAGTGGTCTTTTCTTATCCATATTGGATACTTGATATTTTAATTGCAATAATAATTATAACACAAAACACTCAGAATTATGTTACAGAAGCCAACTTGTAACACCGTTTTTTATGATAACTATGCACTAGAATTTGAGTTTTTAATAATATAATGTAATTAAATCAAATTGTCATTTTAAACGGAATTCTGAACCTTGCCGTGGCAGTCAACGTGTTGAAAAACCTGGTTCTTATTCAGTTTGAGCCTCTTGGATCCAGATTGTCACACCATCTCGTTATCGGTCGACCAATACCCAATCAGTAAGCCTCAGAGTTGGACTGATCACAAGTTATAGGTTTCGGAAATAGTTATCATCAGAGTACTTGAGAGAGTTATTTCTAATGTATGATTGCAGTTTAGTAGAATGGCGGTTTGATAAAATAGTGACAATAGTTCATTTAGATAGTACGTGGAGTAGTAACTCATAATCGATAGATTGGACGAAAGCTTTTCAACCACTGGATTATTCCACTAACTTCGGCATTTCACATAAACTTTTCTTAAATCTTGTTCATTTTCTTGATTAAAAAAGACCTCAACGGTATAGAAATCCACTAAAATACATACACCGTCCCTGTATGCCATGAAAACAGTATTTGGTACCGAATAATTCATTTTAATGCAGCTCTGTAAATTCAAATTTCAACCCATGTCTCGCATACAAAAGGATGGATTTATTTATTTGTTTATAAATTTAATTACGATGTTGGAATGCAACTAATTATTTTCGTTAGATATATAGTTTCATTTACAGTAAATAGATTGTTTATAATTGCAAAGTTTAAGAGCTACATCGATTCAGCAATATCCATCCACTGTGCAGATTCAGCCTAGTCATACTTGCATTAGCATTTGCTAAAAAGGTTGCCGACGTTCCATATAAATAATGAATGCACCCAAATATTTTTCAATTATTCAGGAAATTTTACAAACGACTTGCACAGAGTACACTGTAAACTACCAGGAGATAAACAATAACCGGCTAACTATAGGGGGATAAATCTGCTGGATACAACAATGAAACTCGTTACAAAAATTATTAACAACAAAGAAGACGCGCAACTAGGATTCAGATCAGGAAGATTCTGCGTAGATGCTGTATTTATCCTAAAATAAACTGGTTGAGAAATCCATAGAATATAACAAACCAGCATTCATATGGTTCATTGACTTCGCGAAAGCGTTTGGCCGTATTAAACTGAACAATGTTATATACACATTTATTGTACAATATAAACATACCAATAAATATAATACAAACCATCGAAAACATATACTCAGACAATAAGTTCAGGCTTGCTTAGTCTCATGTTGTTAAACATAATAATGGATGGAATCATTAATAGGGTGCATCTAGTTAACGGATACGAAATGGGAGACAGAGAGATCAAAATCTTCTCGCCATATGTGCCTAAAATGAAGATGATTTTCGAAGATTATGTAAAACGTTTTTTCAAAGGAAAATAGTATAATGATACGACTATCTAAAAGGTCTAATAAGGGACATTGAAATTGACATAACCAGTCATGGAGACGTAGAAGACGAGGTGCGGAGAAGTAGTCAGATCTTCGGATCGTAGTATGACGAAACAAACACCTAAGACAAGAAACAACGAAGTTACAGAGCAAAAATAAGACTTATAATAACCTAAACATCGGAAACAAGGTCGGATACAACTCTGGGAGACTACAGAAATGGAAATTCCAGGCGGATTTCGGGAAAAACAATACTAGACCGAGAAAGAGAAGCGATAACAACAGACATAATATTAATGAATGGGTATCACAGCTTAAGAAACAATGTAATCAACATATATAAATCGAATGACAAACGATAAGCTGGTAAAAATTGTAAGAGATAAATCTCCAATTGGAAACATGGAGTAGTGGTCGGCCACGAAAGAGGGGAAGTGACATCCTGGAGCCAGAGAAAATATATCGAAGATTGAATAGGTGATAGACCTATTATAGAAGAAAGAAGTTGTAGAGTACAGCACTGGCGCCACCAGAAAACTATACATAAATTAAATAAAAAATTATAAAAAATACGATTTATCAAAAAACATCTTTTTATTTCAGTATTGTTAGAATTTAAAAATAAATGTACTTGTTTTACTTTTTTAACAAATAAAGAAAACTTTGTCAAAAAAACGAAAATATAAAAATTAATTATTCATTAATTCGATGATAATAAAGAAAGAAGTTTAAATAATAAAAGGAGGAATTCCAAAAATAAATTTAAACATTTATTAAGATAATCTTCTCTATTTTGTTTTATTGTGCCTCTGTGTACAGACATAAGGCAAAGGCCGCTTTGTCTATTATTCCCGGTCTGGTTCCGGACCCAAGTTTTCACTCTCCTCATGGTTGGGTGAAAAACAGTAAAATTTTCAAAATTCGATCATAATGTTGATAAAAAAAGTTATACGAGATCAATAATGATTACCTTAAGGATCTTTCAATGGTGCATATTGTTGGTGGCAAGCATAAGGCAATCTGTATTGCTTTGCACACACATTGCATGATTATGAGCAATAAGATCCGTTAAGCACATTTTGCTTAAGCTGTCGAAACATTTTTGCAATATCTTTTGACCAGAGATCGTACCACACTAGACCTTCAACTGTACTCTGAGTACAGCGATGCTGTCTGTAGGTTTAGAGGAATCTGCAGCAATCTGACCATGAAGAAAGATAATCTCTAATAAGTTTTGAACTCTTCGTATTGTCTTCATGAATATGGTGAAGGTAACTTAATATAAGTAGTCACTAATTAATACATTTCCTTTCGATAAGGGCATTATGTTTAAAGAAATTCAATTATTTTCAGTATAAATGGAAGATTTATAAATTTCTATTAACCCTGCAGAGAACTTAGTACATTCTTAGTCAACTCTGACTGGTAAATGTTGATTAAATGGATCGCTATTTATCAACTTTCACTAAAAAGGCCAGTCGATATCACCTACACCGAAAAAATGAAGTTTCTTTCAAGAAATTATCTACTCCAGAAAAATCTACCTACTAGGTGGGTGCAGAGATTGTTTAATGCTTATCAAAGGCTCGGTCGCATTAAAAATTCAAACGAACGTAATCCAAGTGAATAAGATCGTCGCTAATCTGTTTTAGAATTTCAAAGGTGTAATCTTTATTAATTAATTAGAAGAGGAGAAAACGATAACTGTGTTAGTTTGCTGACACGCTTTGATCGCAAAATGAATTAAAAAACTACCACATTTGTTGAAGAAAACAGTTTTGTTCCATCACGACAAGGATACTGCTCTTTCGTCCATCATTGTTACCAACTGCGTTACGATTTATTGGTTCATATTACCATCTAATCTGGTTCCTTCTATTATGTTCTTGCTGGTTTAACGTAACTTTTTCATTGAAAAGTCACTTTTCCGTCTAAGTGCCATCGTATATTAAATGAAAAAAAGGATCTTGGACTATTGGTATAAGGTTATTCAATTATTTCTATTGAGGGGAAATTTACGAGTCTAATTAAGCACCTCTAATTGAAAAAGACGACTTAAGTTGGTATATCAAAATGCTAATGTATATTTTTAACAAATATATATATATATATATGACTGTTTCGGATTTTATCGTTTACTGATTACGCTGGCAAATTATTGCAAATTGGATTTTTTTCATCAAAGAGCTAGTAGCGTATTCAGTGGCAATGAACTCATTTTAGAATTTTCAGTAAATAGAACGTAAAATGTTTCGCGATTGAGCAATTTTTTGTGATCACATCAGCTCTGTTTAGGAGAACTGATTTCTACTTTTTTACAAACAAATTGAATAAAGTCGCGTCTACACGTTTTATGGTTTATTTTATGACAGCGGCTGGAAAACTTTTTTATTGGTGGTATATTGAAAAGTTTAGGTTTATCAAAATCTTAATATCCATGAATTGTTCCATACAACTCAACTACAGGTCAAAAGTTTTTGCGTGATACACAACAAATAAAAGCAATACGATCGATTTTGATATTTTTTTTCCAAAGAACATATATAGATAAGAGTATAGTAATTTAACGTTTTTCGTATCTAATCACACTCTTTCTATTCGTGGGGTGAATTAATAAACACTATCTCTTACGTACTTAATTTATTTAAACACTATACAATACACTTAACTTATAATAATTTACTTATAAATATCATTGAAATAACATCTGCGATCACTTAACTACGAATTAACTTACTGCGCTACATAAACTGATTAATATACCACAAATAGAATTCTACATAGTTCTAGAAGGAAAAGAAATAAATCAATACATTTCACAAGAAATCAAATCAATCAAAAAAATTGATTAATTAACCGCCTTCTGTTATAAAAAGTTCGTCGAAGGCGCGCCCACCATTTATACAAAAACAAATCAAAGGCGTTGCGCGAATTCGCCGAATTTTAAAATTCCATTGTAGCTGGACTAAGGACCCATTTTGCGAGCTTATTCGTAACAGTGATAATAAAACTATAATCTGTAATTGTTACACTAAATATTTAAATTTTTGATTCATCGATATAACTCCCTTTTGCTTTTGTTATTTCGCTGTACAATTTCGGCATTCTCTATAATAATGTCGACAAAATATCCTTTGTCCATTTGGTTGAATTCGGACACTTCTTTCTGTCTAATTTGTTACACAGCAACTCAACCAGGTGACTGTGATGGACAAATTATTACTTTCAGTACATTATTCCTTTCCAATTCTTTCAATTACTCTTTGGACAGGTTCAAGGAATGGTTGGGATCATTATCTTTCTGTTTCAGCCGCCCACTTAAACGTACTAAATTTTCCTAGGAAATTTTTTATAAGCTTTCTTTCTTCAAAATTCCTTCAAATCAGGTCTCCAGTTGCCCTTCCTCCAGAACATTCCTAAACCATAACCGAACTTTGACTAATGTCCAATTTTAATGCTCTTTGTCTTAAAAGAGGTTTCTTCCAAAAAGGCTAATTTCTCTCGTTTTCACTGTAGAAGTACTAAAAGGCAGATCGTTAGATTTATAGATCTGAGCTGCTATCTCTGAGCCCGTGAGTCGTTTAAGGGGACCCCTAGACCCTACAATAACATTGTACAATATATTTTATTGTACAATATAATTGAAAGGCGCTTAGAATCCAAACTATCAATTTAATTGTACAATAAACGCAATGTTTTCGGGTTTAATCAAAGAATAGTGTTGATCCGGTGTGTACTGTGCGTAAAGCTGCTTTAGTTGTGCTGCTTGTGGCTAAACTTAAACGTAAACGAACTACTCGGTGGTCGAAAGATTGGGGTACAAGAAAAGATAGAAATACACTCACGAAAATCTTTCAAAAGATTTGATAATATCTGAGGAAGCAGACTTCAAAAATTTTGTACGACTGAACTTGAAACAGTTTCAAAATCTACTAGAATTGGTAACGCCATTGATTATACAATCATGAGAGAAGCAATATTACCTTTTCAACGGAAGATTTGAAGTTTCATATTGCTATTTACCCACAAAGTTTTTCTTCAATAGTTATGGAAACCTGTGCAGCAATAATACATGTTTTGAAGGAACGTTCGTTTGCCTCTGAGTGATCGGCATCATTTTCATGTTGAAAATTGTTCTTGTTCTGGTGATTATCTTGTTGGAAGTACATGTTCTGCTGGTTATTTGTCAACTGCTCAGGTGGAAATTCAGAATTTTGCTTTTGAGAATAGTTTATAAAATACCGAGGCGATGGTGCTCTGCTGTAATTTGTTGGAGTTGGCGTGGGTCTGGTATAGGTTGGAGATGAAGTTACCGTAACTTTTGGAGTATTTATTTGTAACGTAATTACGATGTAAAAGTCCTGATTGTCCTTCCATGATAATGGCAGCAACAGCATCTTTAAATCTGCAGCTCAAGACAAAGCCCAGGTTTGATATTAATCTGGTTTCTCTCTAAGACGGTTAGATGCCAATTACAAAAGTTCATCATCAAGTTTTCTCTTTAAATACTTGTGTTTAGTCTTCAGAACTGCAAAGGATATAAATAGTGTTTTATCCACTAAAACAGTTGTGGAATCCTCCTAAAAAAGATAAATAATTTGTTTTTATTTCATTTTCAGTTACCGCAAACAGCTGAGGAATGGGAACAAGTTGCAGTAGTACGATTACTTTTCCTAGATTTGTCTGCTCTTGACAAGATAAAAGAGAAATTTGTTAAAGTGTATTATATAGTGTATATATATATAAAGTGTCCAGATTCTATGGAATTTTAAAATTTCGGTGAATTCACGCGGCGCTTTCCGGACGACGTCTTTCACATGTTTGATAAATGGCTGAACTCGTTTGATGTTTATTTGTATATGATTTTTTTAGTAGCAGGCGGTTTAACTACAGTATTTCTTCTAAATAATTTCTAGAAAAGTCTATTTATTTATTTCTTTTGTTTCCTTTTGTTCTAGAAATTTATTTAGGTATATAAATGATTTGTGTAAACGCAGTTAGTTAATTTAAATAAATAGTCGTAGTGAAAAGAACGAATTAGTAAAAGTAATCACAGAAATGATTTATGGGATAATCATGAGTAAATTATCAGAAGTTAAGTGTATTGTATCATTACAGTATCGCTCTTTTCATTTTGAAAGGGACGGACTTTGGAACATCCATGACTGCAACCAAAGTAGTAACATTGTAAGTTGGATATTGGCGAAAAAATCATCGTACAAGTAATTTATTTGAAATATCAGGGTGTAGTGACAAAATATGGAGACGTAAAAGCCGAGGTTCAAAAACGAGACCATACACGACAAATAATAAAAAATTTCAAACACGGCAAAGACGCTAAGGATAATTACTGTAAAGATACTGATGGACAAAGATTGAAGCAAACAAATTATAAGAGCACGAAGGATAAATAGTAATAACATGGAAGATCGAATATATTATACAAGAATTATTGAAGTTAAGGTTTGATACAACGATGCCTTCTTGCAAACCAATAGAATGTGTTAGTGCCTCAAGGCTCAGTACTAGGCCCTATTTTGTTTATTCTGATGATGCGATTCTTACCTTGTGAGTCTCAACGGATTCAAAACTAGAGTTTTGTCATATAAATGCATACTACATAGCACCACCATAGACGTCGTTGAATCTTTAAAATTCTGGGTTTGTCTCTACAATTCTTTGAAATGGGGGTTAAATATTCCCGCTTTATGTAAAAAATAAAGTTTTGTCTGTTAGGGAGATGCTAGATATTTACTTACACTAAATACTACCAGGACTTCTTTAGAAGATTCAAAATATTGATTCACCCCTTCCTTATTCATATTTAAATCCGTTTCTCTTTTTTTAGAGAAGTCATTGGAAAGCTATCCATTTAGGAACGTTGAGCACAATGTTTATTTACTTATTTCACGTTCAGAATTAGTTAAAGGCTCAATACTGTGCAATGCGAATACAATGCACAATCATTCACCAATGGAAATCAAATCTATATCTTTTCCCGCATTTTGCATGAATTTGAAGTCATATTTCCTAGAAAGTTAATGTTAATATTGATTTTAATACAAAATATGTATTATCTACATTTTAAAAGATAATATCGTTATTTTTTTTCTGGTGTGCGCTTTAGATTTGATATAGTTATTTGTGTGTTTGTTTTATAGTTATTTACAAACTCTTGTGTACAAATTGTGACCAATTTTTGACAAACACAGCATTTTTCTTCTTCTTAATTTTATGAAGAAGAAGAAACAACCCAAAACAATCGAAAACTCTTATAAATTGATCTAATTGTGATTTTGTTATTTGAAATTCTTTTGCAATATGGGTAAATCTAAAGAATAGTTTCATTAATTGATGGCATATAATTTTACACACTTATAAGGAACTCGTCTTAACAACGCCAATAAATTCAGTTGGTGAAATATGAATCCGTACTATAATCGCTTTCAATGTAAACATTTGTATTTTTTCTTTCCAGTGTGCGTATCTAAAATTCCCATGCGTTCAGCTTAAGCTTGTTTAAACATAAATCAGTCAGATCACGTTTTAAGAATTCAACTAGTACCGATTACAATGAACGTATGCAGATTATATTCTACAAAATAAGAGAATTCTCAGTAATGTTTATACACACCCATATTTTATACTGCAATAGTCGTTTTTATCAGCTTGCAAGGTTGCTATTTTTCGGTAAAATCACTAAGTACCAGCAGAGAGGAGAAAGAGAAAAGATATCCAAAGATAAATTTCATTGGGGTATTAGATTTTGTTTCCTTGGATGTTGTTGAATGACGTTGGTGATTTGTGTGTGTGGAGATAGATCGTATCCAAATATGTCAGTAAGAGCTGTGGCTGCATTCGATCCTTAACTTCCTTTTGACGCCTTTGTGCCGGACTTAAATAGAAGGGTGTCTAGTAAATTCCTGGACAAAATTAACGTATTATTCATTGATAACTAACAGTTGACAGTGTTTGACAGTTGTTATTTGATTAAGTTGGAATTTCTGGAACCGTTGACGAACCCAAACCACTAACCAACACTCACAATTACACTGTCTGACGTGCGTTTCGATTACAAAGTAATCGTCTTCAGAGACTGAAGGTAAACTAAAATCTAATGACTTGACTTACCTGTTTTATACTAAATTATCCCAACAGTAAACCTTCTCCCATCATTTGAAAGCATTGAAATTGCTAGATGTAAGAGTAGCTTAAATAGAGACAAAGGGCCAATTCCTTACAGCCCACACTAATTTAGTAATCAAGGAATGAATATGAAGATTCCCGCCAAGGAGTTTTTCCTCATGGAATTAATTTTCGCGGGAGAAGGTGGAAAAATTTAGTATAAAACAGGTAAGTCGAATCATTAGATTTTAGTTTACCTTCAGCCTCTGAAGACGATCACTTGGTTATCGAAACGCACTTCAGACAGTGTAATTGTGAGTGTTGGTGTATTGGTGGTGTAAACAGTGTGTTCAGTCTTGATTCGACAATATTTTCGTATTAAAACTCGTTTTATACTAAAACAGTGTTAACATTTTCTTAAAGTGCTGATCATGACAAAGTTTCTGTTTATTATAATTGTTTTCATTACATGCATGTTTGGAAGTTCAAATTTGTTGATGGAGGAGGCAGTATGAGCATCGACTCACCTGAATGAAGGATATGTTGCTGGTTTGTAGGAAGACATCATTCCAGCATCAATTGCATAGTATGGCGACATAATGAAACGAATTCGTACGATTAGTAGGCAGGACAAGGGCGAACATGTTGCACTAATCAAATTGATAATCGTTTTTTGAGACAACGTGCTCTCAGAAACAGAAGAGTCACAAGCAATCTGCTAAAAAATGATTTATCATATGTTCGAAATGTCGATATATCGTCTCGAACGGTTAGAAGACGTTTATATGAAGCAGGGTTAAGCAACAGAAGACCAGCCAAAAACAGTTCAGACGTTAAATTTTTCAAGACTACATCAGAATTCGACCATCAATAATTCGAAACGATTTAATCTCTGAAAAGTGTCGTTTGGTGGTGGCTCTAAAATGTTTTGGGGAGAAAATCGCTTCGATGCTCGTAAGAATGCCCAATTAATTAGAAACATTATTGTCGGCTTCGTTCTTCGATGAAACTTAGTTAGCCTTAAAGCTCCAGATGGATGTAAGCTTGTCTAACGAAGGCAAGGAGAAAGATTTGCCAGCTGTAATATCTCTCCTAATGTGCCTTTTGGTGGTGGCTCTAAAATGTTTTGGGAAGGAATCCGCTTCGATGCTCGTAAGGAATTGGTCCCTATACGTACGAGGTCTATGAATGCCCAATATTACTTAGACAACTTTATTCTCATGTAATGCCTTTTTGCTCTGTTTGTTGAGTATTTTTATTCATGCAGGACATCGCTAGTCCTCACGTGGCTTGACATATTATTGATTACTTACATGATGTTAAGATCCCTTTATTAGAGTGACCACCTAACAGTCCAGATATGAATCCTATAGAACATCTATGGGACTATCTCAAAAAGAAGATTCGAAGTCATAGTCCCTCTGTTTCTAATTACAACCAGCTTTTTTTTAATTTGGAGGTATGATAGCTTATTCATGTATTTCTAACAAAAACAATCTTTGATTGTACTAGCTCCAATTGTTGAAACTAATCCAAATGTTAACACCTCACTTTCAAAATGTTAGAATAAGGTATTGGGCCACTGTAGGTACTTGAAATTGGCGTCATTCTGCTGATAAGAATGTAGTTATTGAAGTCGGCTGACTCCACTAGTTATAACATCCTATAAAAACATCTGGCTGATATTCAAGCCGATGACATCTAGCAGATACGCCAGCGACGCCAACCTTGTCCAGAAGTTAGTCAACAAATTTAGACTTTTCAAGTGAAATATTTTGAATCAAAATTATTATTTCACATCCTCTGCTCTATGGAAAACATAAGGAAGAATGCATAAAGCATTAATGCCCCAAATTTCATTTAAGTTAAGCGTACCCTCAAACAGTGTATTTGACTAGGTAGTCTACAACTCTGTGTTGATGAGAATAGCACCACCGTGGAAGAAATAGAACGTTGTGCCGTAACGAGGAAGAGTGGTGACGAAGAAGAAGTTGGAAGAATTAATGAAGGAGATATTGTTCATAGGTGTGGACGGCCGTTGAAGCCGTTGAGCACCTATGCCTTCAGATAGTCCCATCATGTGCCACTTGACGTTAACAAAGTCCGATATTCTTTGATAAGCCGATCAGGCGTTTTGACTTAAACCCTTTGATGTCGTTAGGCAGGTTGTTGGGTTTGCCCAGGTGTTTAAACCGCGCCTGGGTGAGTGCGGGGCACTCACAGATAACTTGGTCTGCAGTCTCGTCTTCCTCCATGCACCAGCGGCACTCCAGATCATCCGTCATGCTCATGGTGTGAAGGTAACGTCTATGAAGGAGACAGGGTTGTGACTGCGTTGCCTAACAAAAAATTGATGCTGAAGTAACACCACTTCTCCCCTGCAACACAATGAAGACGGTTTTTAAGCAATTGACAACGGAAATTATCTTCTATCGGTCAGCAACGTACAATACAAACTGCCCAAGCTCAGATATTACAAGGGCAATCCCGTTGAAGGCTGTTTCTGTGTCTGTTCCTCTTTAATTTAATTTAATTAGGCAGGTATGCTAAAAGTTCACTTACCTTCTTTTCTGAAAGGTCACATACCTTCTTGAAATATATTTTAACATGTTCTGTCTATTTTGGCCTTGAGTAATAACTTCATGAAAGCGAAGGGTCAATATTTAGCTTGGTGTCAACGTTAGGAACTGCAAATGTCAACATATGGAGTTTTCGCAGACAAATGTGTTAACAAGCGAAAAAATTCATTTGTGTTAATAGAAAAAACTATTTTGGTACGTCCAATACTTGCAAACTGTTCATAAGGAACTCAGAATTAATAATACGAGGTGTGGCTATTAAATAACGAGACTGGTTACAAAAAAGTGTTTTATTATAAAAATTATTCTACATTCTAATACTCCCCTTCAATATACTTCCCTTCCCTCGCCACACATCTTTCCTACGTTTTTTCCATTGATCGAAGCAATGCTTGAAGTCTTCTTTGGTAAGTACCTTTAGCAGCTCTGCCGTTTTTTGCTTGACCGCTTCCATCGACACAAATCGGGTCCCTTTCAAAGCAGATATTCTTCTAAACTTTCGAGGAAATCTGAGCAGACCTGTTGACGCAAGAGCTTTTCGTCAGGAGTCAAATTTTTTGGCACCAGCTTTGTTTTGTCATGCGTCTTGTAAAATTTTTCTAACCGTTTCTTTATCGGTGTTTACAGCCTCGGCAATCATCCGGATGCTCATTTGACGATATGCACGCACAATTTGGTTACTATTTTTGTAGTTGAAACAGTCACAGGGCGATCTGGGCGCTGGTCATCTTCAATGCTCTCTCAGTACTCACTAAAGCGCTTCAACCACTCAAAAATACGCGCACGAGATAGAGAATTGTCTCCATAGGCCTCTTGAAACAATTTATATCACTCAGTCGGACTTTTTTTCAATTTAACGAGAAATTTGAGATTGATACGTTGATTCATTACACAAGGCTTTCGGTAGGAGAAAATAACACGTTCTTTTCAAACCGTTACTGCACAAATACTATAATAGTGACGGAAACGTGTTTTGGGACGTTTATCTAGATACCCAACGCACTACTCGTTTTTTACCCGACCCGTCGAGGGCGCCCTCTAGGCGCGCAGTCTCGTTATTTAATAACCAGACCTCGTAACTACCTAAAAGTTTTATTCTCTTGAACACTTTTGTAGAACGCGGAATTGAATTGAATTTTTCTTCCTTATAGCGTCAACAATTGGTGCTTTTTCCTTATTATTTCAATGGAACTTAGTTTTATTTTGTGTTTGTATTGTAAACATTTAGATTAATTGAATTGGTGCGTTAATTTCGTCCAGGAGTTTATTATTTAAATTGGATTAAATGTAAGTCAGGATGATTGGTGTTCGAAAGGATATAATTGAATAAAACACAAAATAGTAAAAATGATTTTTTTTAATTAATATGGACAACATCATATATACCACCCATGAACTTTTACCTCACAGATGCGAAGCTATGTACACTGATATACAACGAGATATACATATACCAACTAATGTTAAATATAAATTAAAAACGTAATATACAACGAATTTTATGTACAGGTTCAGTTCAAAATATACAGTGAGGCCAATAGTTTTGACCGAGATCACAATACAACACGCATCACGAAGGCGTTTATTTTTTATAAATAAATAATGTTAACAAAACAATTATTGGTATCAATCATAATCTATTGATTCTAGCTCAATAAAGTGACGATTTTTTTATGTTATCAATCAATATATCTTGATTTGATATGTATGTTTTTTTAGTACATAAAAAGTTTGATTTTATAATAAAGAATTTAAATCGATTTCTAAAAAAGGCACATTCTATTTTAAAATTCCAGTACTATTTTGTTATTGTGTTCAAATGAAAAGTTCTGCGTATTTTAAACTCTGAAACACTATCATCAGACATATTTTTTTTTAAATAGTATACGAGGTTTATGTAAAAATATATATTTTTATGTTTCGCAATATCTAAAACTGATAATACAAAATTAGAACTAAATGGTGTTTAAATATTGGAAAAATTATAATTTTTAAGCATCCAAACTCGAAATCCAGCACCTACCACGGTTTTTGAACTTCAAGAGGCAGCGGTAGAAGAATGGGAGATGATTCTCTATGATTATACGATTCAGCTGATATCCTTTAAAAAACTCGTTTCGAAATAATCACTATTCGGTTTTTTTTGGACAAAAAATATCGAAAAATTGATATTTTCAATAATTTTTTTCTCATTTCGTTCATTTTTTCGGCGCATTTTATATAAAATTGATAATTGAAAAATTTTTAGGTTAGATTAGATTCCCCATGCTTTCTTTTTAGCTTTGCGTGAATTTCATAATGATTTAATTAGTTCGTAATTTTATTTTTTTAACAAAAATAAAAATACCATTAAAATATGATTATTATTTTTTTATCAACAAAAAAAGTTTGAAATCTGGGTTTTCAAGCTCTAGTCCCTTTCTGATCTTAAATGCATCAAAAAAATTCGATATTATTATTTAATTCAGCTGATATCCTTCAAAAATAATCGTTTCTAAAGAATCATCAGAGACTTTTAGCTTTTTTATTTAAATTATCAATTTAACTTATCCGATTTTTATTAGTGGAGTCCATCCTATTTTTGATCTTAAAATAACGAAAATTTGATATTTTCAATAATTTATTTTTTCTTTTTATTAATTTTTTAGGCGCCTTTTAGATAAAATTGAGTCCTAAGTTTCAAAACAGTTTTTTATTTTGGCAAATAAAAAATCCAAAAACCATAAATTACCCGATTTGCTTCCGTACAAAAAAATTTTTAAGTTAGGTTTGGTGCCCCATGCTATCTATTTAACGTTTTTTGAATTTTATAATGATAATTTTTGTTGATAATTTGATATCCTTTAAAAAAATCATTTTGAAATAATTATTAGAGACTTTTGGCTTTTTTATTTAAATTATCAATTTAACTTATTCGGATTTTAATTGGGAAATGGAGTCCATCCTATTTTTGATCATAAAAATCGATATTTTCAATAATTTTTTTTCATTTAGTTCATTTTTTCGGCGCATTTTAGATAAAAGTGAATCCTAAGTTTCAAAATAGTTTTTTTTTGGCAAATAAAAATCCAAAACCCATAAATTACAAGATTTGTTTCCGAAAACTGTACGTACAAAAACGAGATTTTGAAAAAAAAAAACATTCGATTGTAATAATTTAAACAATTTTTACAAATAATTGAAAAATTTCATGTTAGGTTAGGTTCCCCATACTTTCTGTATGACGTTGCGTAAAAAATAATTATTTAATTAGTTCGTAATTTTTAAAAATACCATTAAAATATGATTATTATTTTTTATCAACCAAAAAACTGTTGAAATTTTGGTTCTCAAACTCTGGTCTCATTTTAATCTAAAATGCACAGAAAAATGAACGAAATAAAAAAAATATTGTAAATATTAATTTTTCGATATTTTAAGACCAAAAATGAGGTAAACCCCAGTTGTTATTATTCGAAAAAAATTTAAACAAATTGTATTAAAAAACGAAATAATAACGTGGACTAATACTTTGGATATCGAGTTTAGATGTTACTGGGGGGTACTTTTTTAATGTGGCAGTATTAATAGTAATAATTAGAAAACATACTATTCAGTCTTACATATTAAACCTAACGTGATGCTCACGAAAATCAATACAACGTCTTTCAGTTCTCCCAGCTGACCTATATTTGCAAAAACGGAATCATTCATCGACAAATCTACAAACAATTTAATATCAATATTATGCCCGCATCAAAAAAGTTTTTTCAAGTAAAAAGCAAATATTAGATTAGATAACAGAATAAATAAAAAAAATATACTTGAAAGAATTTTTTTGCGTGACACAAATATTCAACAAAGAAATAAAAACAATACCACAATTTATTGAACTTAGAGCTAATAATGGCTTTTGAATTGATAAACGGACTTATAACAAAAGAACTGAAAATGAATTTATCGTTTCGAATACTGGAATTTCATTTATTAAAAGTTGTGGCACTAAAAATTATTTTTTTTTTTTAATTAATTAATACCTACTTATCACGATCGATATCTTCTGTTATAAGTTTGATTACCATTTTATATTATTCTAAAAACACAGCACAACATTTGCACTTTGCACAATTTTTTCACAGAAAAAATTTATGAATTAATCATCATAAAGACTACATTCCGGCACTAATTGATCACAGGCTCTCGAAGACCAATCTTTGTCTTCTTTCGCTAGCCAGGGGTGATAGAGAATATCTTCTGAAGTGATACGTTCAGATGGTTCCCTTCTAAGTAAAGATCTAATTAAACACCTCGCTCTAGCGGATAAGCATTCGGGAATGACGAAATGACCTCTGGAAATTTTGGCGAATAATGACGCATGCTCAGAATCATTGAAAGGATACCTAAAACAAAAGTAAATCGATGTTAGTTGTATAAGTAAACTAATGATAATGTTTGATACGACATTTATGACTATTGTCTATAATTTTCTTCATTTTATCATAAATTGAAGTAGTTCTAGCTTAGACCGTACAGTTGCCCGAGACAAAACATCTAAAAAGACTAACGTCAAAACGATATTTAACGATTCTATTTTTCCTTGGTTGCGTTTAATGATTCTATGGTTCGAAAATGGTTTTAAAATAATCAAAAATTATTTCATTCGATTATTAATTACTAAAAAAAATAAAAAGGATTCTCTTTTGATACTTTAAAAGCAAAAAGAATAGGAATACTTGACAATCAAATCCCTTTTTAAAAAAACGAATCGAAAATCCCCTTCAGTTGACGTTAGTCCTAATAGTCCTAATTGTTTTCCTTTTACTGCAAAGGATAAAAGGAGTAGCAGTCCATGTAACTGTATGGTCAAAGAGTTCCACTTACAATCAGTGTATGTTTGGTATCGGAAAATATTCTTTATACAGGGACATTTTATCGTTTAATTAGAAGAAAATTGTTTTTATCGTTCATACAGTTTTTTGTAATATAAATTGAAAACTCGTTTCCTATTCAGTTTATTCCTGGCTCAATATTTGTGCTGCCTTCGAGACGAGACAAGAAAAAAGTCTCGTCTAAACGTATATGAGTTAACTGTTAACTTATAAGAAATGAACCAAAACATAAAATCATTATTATATAAAAACTAGCTTTTACCCGCGGCTTCGCTCGAATCGAATCCATTAAATAAGTATCAGAAATCATTATAATAGAAAAGAACCAACTCTGTAGCTGTATTAGAACCTGAGATATAGATCTTTGAATGTAGAAAAATTGCCAAAAACCCACATTGAATGTCCGCGCCTAGCTCCTCTTCAACTCAACCAATTTAAGTGTTCAAAAACTCAAAAGAAAGAGGATGTTTCAGCGAGTGTTCTTAAACCAAAACGAAGTCTGTAGCTATATTAGAACCTGAGATATACATCTTTGAATGTAGAAAACTTGCCAAAAACCTACAAAAATCCGTAACTCCACATTGAATGTCCGCGCCTAGCTCCTCTCCAACTCAACCGATTTAAGTGTTCAAAAACTCAAAAGAAAGAAGGTGTTTCAGCGAGTGTTCTTAAACCAAAACGAAGTCTCTATCTTGAATAGAGCCTGAGATATTGAGGATAGAACGTGTGTATGTGAAAAACTCCCGCATTTGAGTATAACTTGAGAATGGTGAAAATTAGATGAAATCCGATGGTTGATGGCTGATCTGTGCATCAATACCTTTCATTGAAAAAAAAAATTAAGCAAATCGGTTGGGCAGAACGCCTGAACGGACTCGGAATGGAAATCATCAATTTTTTTAATATATACAATCAATGTACGTTTTCATTTTCATATGTTTATTTTATCTCTTATTTTGACCTGTTGTTTTAGATTTTCCAGATAACTTTCAAAAAAACTATATACTCGACCTCTTATTCCTAGGCCCTCTAAGGTTTATAGTAAAATGGAATGATGGAGGCTGTCGAAAGACTTTGCCAAATCAAAAAATATCCCTATTACTGGTTTATCTTTATCTATGCATTCGTAAATAGTGTTTGTTAATAAATGTATTGCATCTTGAGTTGACTTATAATTTATTAAGTTTCAACATTCGGGATAATTAGAATAATTAATTGATATTCGCTATTTTTATCTGCGAAACTTCGAGACTTTGTGAGATTCTCGTGCGAGATTTGAGACGTGTCACAAAAAGAATATATTTAATATTATTAAACAAATTGGGCATATTTAATTATTTGCAAAAAGGGGGAACAAGAAACAATTAATAACAATCAGAGACTATCCATTTCAATGGATATCGTGGCGTTAACACGACCAGGTGGAATATCTATAGTGTGGCAATTAAGCATTCTGTTGGAATGCATGATTGTTTGCTGGGGTAGTAGCAAATCAATGATTGATTAAAGCCCAAAAGTCGGTAATTACTAATCCAACAACAAAAAAGAATTAGAGACCTCGCAAAAAACCTAAAATTCTCAGTAGTTTCAAGAAATCTAAGATAAACTTAATATTTCGGCCAATAAATAATGTATTTTGAAATAAATTTGAAGAAACATAATTGAAATACATATTGAAATAAAATCGCATTTCATTCTAACCGTTTACTTTTTCGCAAAATTATTTTTGAGAATAATTTCCCGCCATATGGAGAGCGACTAAAGAACAGAGATACAATCAAGCAACCCCAACATGTATTAAGGAAATAATCAGCTGATACACCTATTAGACAGTGTCGTCCATAAAAAAAACAAATTGTGAAAATACCCGCCGTGGGGGTTTGTGAACGATTTTAGACCTTGTTATTTCCAGTTCTGCGAAAGTGCTTTTCGAAGAGTTGCTACTGAAAAAAGGGCAAAATTTCCTCTCGAAAACGTGGCTTTTTCGTGCAATGTATTATTTAGCGTAGACAAGCGGTAAATAAAGTATATTGGAAACTTGTGGAAATTAAATATGATTCTGACTAAAGCTCTTAACTCCACAAAGCTTTAAGCTTGTCCTTGTATCGTTTAGTTGACACTGGGTTATCACTTTGCAATCTTAAGAAGTTTTCAATCATGTTTGATGAATTTGAATGCAACAGTTGAAACTTATGTTCAAAAAACTCCTTTAATTTAAGGATAAAACAGACATCAGTGTCCTGAATTTTGTAAAATCCTTGAAAGCTTTCTTGCAAAAAACTGAAAAAATACTCAGCTTCAGCTCTGAAACAAATCTAAAAAGTATCTATGGAGTTTGACTAGTTTCTGACTACCGGAAAAACCAAGGAAAACGTTTGTCTAATATATCACCAACAAAAATAATCGTGAAAATAAACATATAAATGGAAAAGTATAAGAAAAATTGTCAGATTAATAATTTCAGATGTCATCGTGATCATTAAAATGATTAACTATATTTTAGGTATTTTATTCATCATAAAATTCGTTGCACATTTTTCGAATCATTATTTTAGCTAATTACCAACGAAATACTATCATTATACATAGATTAGATAACTAGAAAAACTTTATTTTACTGAAGATAATAAGTTGAATTTATCACGTGTGGTATGAATGGACTGAAAATATCGGTATACGCCACTGGTAAGACATTGCACAACAAACGAAACAATAAGAAATTATAAAAGAAAGGTTCACCTGTGAGTCAGGGTTACTAATTTTCTACGACATATGGTGCATCCGTTACGCATCAAAGCTTGGGAAATAAAAAATTGAGGTTATGTATCGAAATTTAACGGACGTTTTCCGTAAAGTAGTCTTTACGAACAGGAAATGTAGATTCTCGTAATATTTATCCATGTTCTTCAAGAGGGGTTAAAAACGCAACGTTTCATAGTCCATTAGATTATTTTGCATTTTAAAATAATTTATGTCTGTGTCTAACTGCGATGGATTTTTATTTTATGATGGTATGTAGAACACTAGGCTGAGCCAAAAAAACGACTATTTCTTTTAACGATACTGTGAAAATATCATTCATCCTCCTACTCTTTCCACTATCCTCCAAATGATGAAGTGACACCATTTATATTTGATTCAGCAGTTGTTTACATGCTTGCCTATCCTGTGCAACCTTTTCGGCATGATGCAGTCTCATATTTATTAAGGGTTAGGTTTGGTCTACCCATCTACCTGAGCGTTTGCCTTCTAATTGTTTCTGTTGTCCCAGGTACTGCAGATACAAGAGGTTTATTCTGATTAGCAGCCTTGTACGTGGATCAATTTCTTATAATACATTTCGAAAGCCTCTATTCGGTTTTTATCTGCTTTGTTTAAAGTATATGTTTCCGCTGGGTACGTTGCAATGAGGAAGATAATAGTATCAACGTTGTTTTCGCGATAGATTTGTCTTTCCATATTTTATTTAACTTGGTAGTCGCTTTCGCATTTTCCAACAAGATAGTTAATATTGTTTACCACTTCGTAGCCTGCAATTTCTGATGTTTGTGGAGAATTGTTGTCTTGTTGTTTCCGTCTTTCATCGGCGAATCGCAGGTTGTTGACCCTTTTGCTGCCAACTGATATTCCGTCTTGCCACTCATCTAGAACCTCTCTCATGACGTATTCGCTATAAACGATAAATAACGTAGGTGAAAGAATGCAACCCTGTCTAACTCCTGCGGTCGTTCTGTAGGTCCCCGAGTAAATCCCGTCGATTCTGACTTTCGCGTGTTTTTCTGTTAATTTTTTTTTAACAAAACATTGAGAATATCATTCATGTTTATAAAAAAATTACGACTATCGCTTTTTTTTGACAATATTTTTATAGGAAATTGAATTTCCTAGAAAAATCGTGGTTTTGGATTTTTGTAACTAACAGAAGTATCAATATTTTTACGGTTGAAAATACTTTAGGGAAATTTAAAACTCTACAAAAAAGCTTTCTTGACATTTTCAATTATTAAATTCACTACTTACAAAGTTATTCGACGTTGAAGTTGAAGCCTATCTATTTAATAGAACATCTTACATAGAACTGGGTCCTGTGAAGGCACGAGTCGTGCGCATGAGCTCTTCTACACATGCAGGAGATCATGCGCTCTCCGCACAAAGATACACGTGCGCACAAATATAAATTTAGTACTTTAAACACTAATTTATCGCTTTTTTTCGCGTTACACATGATTTTTTCCAGTTGTTTGAAAAATTAATGATTTAAATATTGTGAATGAACAAGTTGCTAAGCTGTTACATTAAAAATGTCAATAAAACACTTTTGTACTGTATAAAGTACAATAATTATTAAATAAACTTAAAAATCACATGAGTAATTTTAGTTACATTGGAATATCGAAAAATATTATTATCTAATATTTTTTCAACTTTATGTATTAATTGGATTACCTGTTCAAATTTTACTAAATGAATTAATGATAGAAAAACTATTTTACGTTCTGTAACCTAAAAAATACACGAGGACTACTTAGAAAGTAAAAAGTCAGAAGAAACGCCGTTTAAACCAGATGCAGAAAAAAGTGACAAAACTTTATAGAGCTCATCCACATTTTATCATAGTTAATAATTCATAGTTGTGACTATCGATATTAAAGCCAATCAAACTCCTAGACTTGAACGTCACTAAAAAACTGTAAGGCTTGCCTATGTGTTTGAGCACTCATATTTGTGAGTGTTGGGTACTCATGATTGATGTGACGTGCAGAATTAGCGACATTCCAGTTTGTCTATGACGCCTGTAGCATACAGATGGCATCTAAAGTCATCATGTTGAGTATTTCGAGACTATTTAAACGAAGCCGTTGATTAGTAAGTGAGAGAGAAAGCTGCGTACTTCACTTGTCTTATGTCAAATGTTTCCACCCGTCTCCGTAGGGCAGCGATATCCTAGCTACACTTTTGCCTACACCAAGAATGAGCTTTGGGCCCACTGGTGGTTTTGTTAGCCCCAGTCCAGCAGGAGAATTAGCCTCGTCGTTGACCAAGTGACCTGGCATCTAAACGAGTTAGATCTTGCAGCTACCACTTCTCATTTTTTTTTACACTCCAGTACAAGCCTAGAGCACACCCGTTGTGGCTTTTATAGCACCTCTGCTATCCGAGCAGATTGAAATTGCCGTGTTTTGTCAATTATGTTAACTTCGTAGTCTTCAAACGTCTAATTTGAATATCAAGGAATCGCCTCGAATAAATTTCACATAAAAAAGTTCCCGCTCTTCGACTAACTGATAAAAATTATGAAAATATTATTTCAAATTTCAAATATACAACAATCGCTAGTCAGGATTTCCTTCTTTAGATATATATAAACACACACGCCTAGCAATGCAGCTGATAAAAAGACATCAAACTCACTGGCCCATAACCTTAACTAAAACCATAAAGTAATGCATACACCGTACTTGATATCACAACAACCGCTTCATGGTTCGATACATCTTTTAAAATGCCGTACATTACGGATCGCGATTTTTTTTTTAAATTATGTTACGGTCTAACAGACAAACTAGATTGTGTGTATTTAATTGGGCCTTGAACCTCGTAGGTTGCAATAAATATTCAATATGGTTATAAGCAAATTAAAATGGATGAGTTCATTTCCGCGTTGAATAATACGTCTTCCAAATCGCTTATTTTCAATTGATAAGATTATTAAGAATTTCATTTCTAAATTTTCAATTAGAAAAACAATTGTGACGAAAA
Organism: Diorhabda carinulata; assembly: GCF_026250575.1. Lineage (NCBI taxonomy): Eukaryota > Metazoa > Arthropoda > Insecta > Coleoptera > Chrysomelidae > Diorhabda > Diorhabda carinulata. The sequence continues at coordinate 6,006,578 of NC_079471.1, forward strand.
GTCGCGCGAGACACCTGCCCCAATTAATGTCTTGTTCGAAATTGACGCTGATAAACCCTTAAAAATCTGCACCTGCCCTTTAAAAACCCTTCGCGAGAACTCAGGTATAATTTTTTAATTTTATCAGATATTCCAATAACATGCGCGCGGGTAAAACATCCATTTTAGTAAGAATTTAGGTAGTACAGGATGTTACTACTACAGGGCTATTTAAGAAAAGGGATACGAGGGTTGCTAGTTAAGTTTCGAGATATGTCAAATCTGACATTGCCATCATAAAGTTTGACATTTTTAATGGTCAGAATTTGTTGACTGACGAGTGCAATTTGGGTTCTTTACAGATACTTGAGACATGCATCTTGGTCAAAAAATGGAATTAACATTTTCGTGCCATGATTTTCGACTTAAATTAAACCAACAGCAATGTGAGAATCAACTCGCTTCGACTTTTGGTGATGGAGTACCATCTCGAGCCTCAATCGTGGTCGCACTCTCCAACAGGATGAATTTCGTGAAGAACGTACAAAATCGGTTTTGTATAAGTAAACATCGATACTGTGCGTAAACTAATATTGCAAGATCGTCATGTGACATTCCGAAAGATTGTTCCACTCTTGACGATAGAATAGACAATAGAAACTATGAAAATGGGATTGAATACAGATGATCATAAATTGTAATGAAAATACAATTGAAATAAATGCAAAGACAGGAAGAAAAAACAAATAAGAAAAATAAGATTGTACTATACACACCAAAAAATTCTCAATACAAAATGAAGTTCCACAATACAATATCCATTGGCTATTAAAAAGAAAAATGAAGCCAAAGTAAATACATTTGAGATAAAAAGTTGGTAAAAATGAAGATATAAGACAAACAATACAACAAGAACCAGTAATACGGATAATAAAGTAGTTAAATTTCATGAACACATTTACAAAATGGAAACAGGCATACTTGCAAGAAACGTGATAGATAAAGCAAGTAATTTCAAGCGAAGAAGAGGTAGATTGAGAAAAAGTGGATAGACCAAATGAGGGAAGTATAAAATAAGAAAGGAAAACTCTAGATCAGTGATTGGTGCACCCCCGGGGGTCCACGGTACAGGAGTGTACTTGAATTTCCATAGTATGATCCGATTTTTTGACGAATTGGTAATATGATGTAAATGTAGCAACTAAAATTAGTAATAAGTATTTTGAAAGTGGTTTGCGAGGGAATTTTTGCTCTAGATGAAATCAGAAGATTAACGGGAGACAGAACCGAATCGGTATCATGGTTTATTTGAAGAGGTAAAGGATAAAACTTTCGTTTTGTTTGTATTAGTTTGTTCAGCATTTAACTGTTGGGGAACTGGTACCATAATTCCCAATCGGATTAAAATAATTGAAAAGTGACAACTCTCAATATTTATGAAAAAATTTTCTGAAATTTTGACAAATTAGCGATTTCTTATCTACTTTTCTGAGATCAGAATATTTTTTTACATTCTATAGGTTAATTTGCTCGCGATTGTTAGATAATCTAATGTCTTGGTGATGCAACCTCTTGTACCTCATATTAGGTCTATTGTCCAACTTTTTTTCAGTCTTTTCTCGTTTCGTGGCGTTAACAACTCCTCTAGTAGTGGATTTGGGTGGGTTTCTATAGTTTTGGGGTAATTGATGATCCTCTCTTGGATAACTTCTTGTACAGTGGGCACTCCCAGGTCCACTTGAATGGTTTGATATGTTACATACCAAGGAGCATCTACTAGTTGACGGAGTTAGATTGTATTAGATTTGGAAGCGTAACCCCACAGCTCTATTCCATATGTCCATATACGCTTGATGACAGATTTGTAGATAAGGACTTTGTTTTCAAGTGAGACTTTGGATTTTCTCCCTATCAACCAATGTAGTTCTCTTTCTTTTATATCAAATTGTTTTCTTTTTTTTGTGATGTGTTGTTTCCAGTTAAGTTTTTTGTCTAGGTGGATTCCTAAGTATTTGGCATTTTCTGATATGTAAACGACTCGTATTCTAGTCAGAATTGGTATAGTTCAGTTCTTCTGTTAATTTTCAGACATTTTTTATTCGATTTAATGAGAAAGATGGCAAACCAATCGGAGTTTAATGCGTATTTTCACGTGTTACAAATAACAAAATGTACAAATACAAAATTCATATTATTCATCTCCGAGCAAGTGGTACAGAGTAGGTGTCAGGTTAAACATGTGAATATTATTAGTGTTAGTAGGGCGAATGATAAATTATACAGTACGGTAGTTGCCAACTCTCGTTAACTGACAGTTTAACCAATCTTTTAGCGAGTTATGTCGAGATATCGATTAGCGTCTTAATTTGTTATCGTATTTTTTTTTCTCCTTCCTCGTGATGATACCCACAAATAATTAATCAGTTTTTATGATCAACATTCTATAGTTCGAAGTAAAATTGATCGCTAACTTTCAACATTAAAAGAATGGCCGATTAAGAAAGGAAATTCATAGGATGATTTAAGTCTATGTTAGTTTTTGGAAAAACAAATTTTGTTTCTACTTCTATTCAATTAAGTGACGGTAAATGTACGAGGGTTGTCTGAAGAGTTTCTCAGCTCAATCTGAAGATGTCAGCACTAAAGTTGGGAAATATATTTTGGCTGAGGGATTCTTACTAAAATTTAAGCCATTTTGAATGCTTAGCTTCATTTCGACAATCTTATAAGTGAGTCGTTAGGAAGATTTTTATGAAAATGGAACAAATTGAGAATAGAACTGTCATGTTTTTGTTTTTGAAAGGCAATACACACGAAAGAGGAGTTAAACACTACGCTCGGAGTCTCTTTACCATTATTTATTATCGTGAAATTTCCTCGGCCGACGACGAGAGTTCATGACGGCCAAAAGCTTCAATATAATCAAAAAAAAAAAGGTTCAAATTGTACTGAACAACCTTCGGGTTAAGGTTAGAGAGATAGAAGAGGTTTATCGGCATAAAAACGCATTTGCCATATACTGACAAAAGAATTATCATGAGTGAGGTATCCGCAGATTGAGTGACGCGTTTTCTCACTTCAGTGCATTCGAATGAACATTTCCCAGATTTTTTTGAGGCCAAATGAGACGATCCATAACTATAGATGAAACCTGAATCTAACACTACATTTCTGGAACAAAACAACAGTCAAGACAGTGGATTATGACCACATTCCACCAAATCTAGCCACGAATACATTTTATTTTCTACGCAATTGATTGGTTGACCTCCCACCTACTACGGTACGTCAAATGACGTCGATGCGGCAGGTCGACGCACGTTTTGGTTTGGGCATCAGTTGATTCCGATTCGTCGCGGTGTTTTTTAAGAAAAAAAGGGAAAACTCTAATAAACGCAAAGATGCGTGGAAAGATATGTCACATGAATTAAAACTAAATAAGTATTAAACACACATAATAATCAACAGCCTCCTTTTATAGATTTATCGTTGATTTTCGACAAATTCAGGGTTACAAATATAATAATTTATATAATATATAATAAGACCGAAAAAGTGATTGCGGCCGTTTTTGGGAAAGTCGTGGGATTGTGTTCATCGACATTAAAGTAAAGGGAGAAATTGAAGAAAAAATAACCAGGTGAACGTATCATAATACACCTCGATGTGACCACCAGATCTGCCACCCAGCGCCTTCTTCCTGTTACCTCACATTAAAGTTTCATTTGCTGGAGAGAGACGAGGACACTATATCTCACATATAAACGCATATTTTGAAGAAAGAGACGGTGAGTTTGTTTAAAAATAAGTATGATTATGATTAAAAACGTCTTATTTCTTTGTTAAGTCGGAAACTTGTCAGAGAACCATCGTAAATAGGAAATATTCACATCTGATTGTTGGATCCGATCATCTAATGCAGGGGTCTCCAAACTACGGCTCGCGGGCCAGATCCGGCCCGCCAGTTCCTTCAATCCGGCCCGCGACAGCTTAAGACTAATGTGTTACTATGTACTACTAAATATCTAAACTTAAACATATTTATTAACTAACAAATATGAAATTAATCCCAATTAATGAAACGAAAACAAAAAAACACTAATGAGATTTATGGAATTGTGATTTTTCGCCGACTATTGTTTTGGCCCTCGGGATGTAACGAAAAAAATTATCCTGGCCCGAAGGCTTCAAAGTTTGAAGACACCTAATCTAATGTAATAGAAAGTAATAATTTGAATGAGGAAATGTTGAAACGTGAAGTTCGTATTAGTCGTGACAGGAAACGTTGAAGTTTTTCTCGTCGCCGCAGATCTGTCATATTACGTAACGAAAATGAGCTTGCAATATTGTTTATAAAGAAATTCTATAACCAAAGACAGTAACATGTTCACTTCTTCTTTTTTTTTCATCGTAATATTATGTTAAAATTTATTCACCGATCATGGTAAGATAAAGAACGTCTTTAAACTTTTGTTGATTTCTGTACCACGCCGTTAGACCTGTTACCCTGTCCAGCAACAACCCTGTTTCGATCACATAATGTATACATGTGAAACGAAAGAGTTTCACCTGCCCCACATCTCTTTCATGTCGGTAGCCATAGGGGTATCAAAAAAAAAAACAAAAGAATAACCCATGCCACGAGCACCAGGCAGGTGTAACTCGATAAGTGCCTTTGCGTACTTGCGAACTTCATTGTGGTTGTAAAGAGAGAAAAATAACCTGTTGAATATTATATAATTGGCAAGTGAGACGACGAGGTTTTTAATATGGCAACTTATTGATATACATCCGATCTTAGTCGCTGATGAGTTGTTTTGAGCATTTATTAAAAGTGCTTTGCACTTTGACCTCAGTTTTACATATAATTCTTGTTAACTTTCCTATGCACAGTTTTATTTTACGACTGTAATCATTAAAGTGCTCCAAGTTTCGCGATTTTTTGCGTGTATTATATTAAATAAAATACTTTACTGATAAAACTCGTTTCTGCAGTAGAATGTCCAGGATTCTATTTGGATGGAGCCTAAGAATCCATTCGATAATTGCTATTAATAGACATTAAAGGTATCAATAAAAGTTATGCGTGAAGATATCACTTTTTTACATAATTAAAATCTTCCTTGTATTCTTATACGTTTAGAAACAATGATATCTACAAATGGAAATGAAATATTTATGCCAAGTTGTTTGAACTCGGTGATATAACTTTATTGAGATTCTAGGAGCAAATATGACTGCTGCGGTATACAGTAGAAACTCGATTATCCGGCCCTCAGTTATACGGATTCGCGATTATCCGCACTATCAACTGCGACCAATTAAATAATTAAGTAATATTGAGCCACCTTACAAAATATAAGATATCAAAGAGTGGGTCATTTGTGACAGTAATGATTGAGGCTTTCATATTATGTCGGATGATTAAATCGTAGAAAATATATTGCAAATAAATGAACAGCAGGAAATGCAAGAAGATGAAACAGAAGAAAATCTAGACGCGGAAAATGATGTAGGACCATCTCATGATGAAGCAGCTCTCAAATAGTTTGAAAAACAAATAGAGATTAAAACTGTGAATTTACTACAGCTGAAACGAATTCGTGATATATCAGCGATGAAGAGAAAGAGTAGCTTACGTCAAATGCCAATTACCAAATATTTGAAGCCAAATTAAACTTTTTATTATTTCTTATTAATAATACTATTATTTATTAATAAATATTACTATTATTAAACTTATTTTATTTCCTAAAACCCACTTTTCTTCATACATTCGATTATCCGAATCTCTAACGACAACAATTAGTCCGGTTAATCGAGTTTCCACTGTATTTCCAGATAATTTAGGAAACTATTGTCGAGATCGATAAGATCGTCTTCAACAGACTCTAAAAGAATTGGATGCATATATTTGGGTGGGCAGAGCCGTCACATAACGATGAATATAAGAGGAAAATGTAGGCAAGGATGTTTCGCGGAAATATAACATGAGTTTTAGACATTTTTCTATGTACGTGATTGTTTTTTTTTTCTATAATATTGACTATTTACACTTTTTCTTAGTAATTAATTGAGACGAAATCTCAAATCACTATGGCCGTGAACTTATTGGTTGAAAAATGGTTTTCGCTTTTTTAGGAGCACGTTCTTTGTATGAAATCCATTTTTAGACTGTTTTTTTTGTCTCTAGGATATAATGGTGTATCCAATTTTTATATACTATGACATATTGATGAAAAAATTCAATTGGATTATGATTTTTTCTTTATATTTACCCAACAATGTCATGAATTCCTGGAAAACTTCCTCCGTAATTAGAAATGTAAGTCATATCCTGTCTAAAGTCCTTTCAGGAGTTGTTTATAGTGATCTATATATGGAGTTATGAAAATTCTGATTCCTTCTATTGTTATAAGCCATTGGGTAAGTAACTCTCCTTCAGGTCCGAGCGATCCATTTACTACCTGACTTGTAGCCCCAAAAAACGAGCTAAGAGCTCAAAATGAGGTATTTCAAAAAGTAGAGCGATATCTCTATGATGCTGGATAGCAAATTAACCTCTAAGTCATTTTAAAAACATGTATGAATGCTTTCACATTGTCTTTGTAATATTTTTTCCAGCGGAATTTTTTTATCCATTTTCAACCAATTTTGATAATTGACACATACTTTATTTTTGCAAAAAAGTTGTAAAAAATGACAGAAAATCATATTTTTTTGTTTGAAATCCAGTAAATCCAATTTTTTGTTACCATTTAGGTTCATGTAGAAGAGATATATGCATAAAACAGTGAAAATTAACGTTTTTTGATTTTAGATGGAAATAGCGGCTTCCAGAAAGCACGCAAAATGCTTTAATCTGATTGTGACTTGCAATATGGACTCTCCAATATTTTCTTTAAAAATTTTATAGTATATACTTGAATATATGTATGAAATATTCTGAAAGTTTCAATAGATTATGGTCATTATTTATATTATGAAAAGATTCCTGAAAATAATTGAGAACCTTATTTCCCTCCTTACAGCAACAATATTTTTGGCTAAAATATGTCTTGATTTTACAACAATTGACTAAACGATATTGTGAGTAGAGAAGCTTCACTTTATCAGAAGAATATAGAAAGAAAAATCATGGAACAATGAAAACAAAGTTCGTAGATTTCATTCACTAGTATTCAAGAGGAATTTTATATGGTTCACAAGTGTAAATGATGATGATTCTATTAACAAGATTTCCTTACCTTCCAACTAACATGGTATAAAGTATCACACCGAGACTCCACATATCCGCAGCTTTCCCGGAATAATGAGCACCAGCTTTTAAAATTTCGGGACTAACATAAGCGGGACATCCGCGTTTGTCATGTAACCAATCGCTATCCGGTTCTTCTAACACAACAGCATCTTCTAAAGATTCTAATTTCAATTCGGTTCTGTAACAAAATCAAACGTAATTAGAAAAAACTTGATATTTTCGAAATCAAGAGGCAACTTTGTAACTTTTCGGTCTCAATTTTATCTTACTTTGACCGATCAGATTTATCATCGCAATGATCAGAAATTATAGTACACGATCCTTTTTTATTCATACACTATTCAATTACAAAGACTGTCAGGATCAATAATTCTAATTTTATCTAAGCCACAGTTATTGGAAACCAATCAAATTGTCTTCTAACAAGATCATGGTTTTATTGTTTTTACCTGTTGGTAACAGATTCGATTTTGTTCTGCTTTGGACGATCAAATTTAATTTAAACTTTGCACAATTGTCAAATACTGATTATCCTGATTAGATTTTGCAGGATTCATGAGTTTTTATTTGTATCCTTTGCATGACAATAAAAAAGATAGAACTAATCGGGGATTTACGTAAGCGCGCAGTGCCAGACCTACAAAATCGAGATGCAACCATCAAAACATCTGTACATATTGAAGACGAGTTTAACATCAAGCTAATAAGCAAAAAATTAAATAATAATAATTAAAAACAGCGAGAAATATGATTTTAGCAATAATGAAACTAAAAAGTGAAAAATAATTCTTTGTTTAAGAATAAAATTACTGATGAGAAAAAGCGTGACATACTTTCTAGACATTTTTAAACTAAATCTGTATTTCGAATTGAAACTAGTAAAAAATTATATCTAGTGACATCGAGTCTTGAATTTTTTGAGCAAGTGAATGAGGAAATGAAGAGTGAATAATTTTCAGTAATCAAAAAATCAATCAAACAGTTTCCGCACTGGGAATCTATTAGTATCAAAAATGTCATACAGCTTTCATAACAGAACAGTACCATTAATTTTAACATTAGTAATTTTATTCTTATGCCAATAACTAAATTTACTTTTTAGGTTGATTATTGTTTAGTTTTAGTATAGTTAAACTATAATTTATTCCATACTGTATTAGATAAAGTTTAACTAACACAAGTTAATGTTGAACAATTTACAATGAAGCAACTTATAGCAAAGTTACTTATATTTAAACTGCGATTAATTTAACAAAAAAAGATTGTACCATACATTAAACTACTCGCCTAGAAACTTCCGGACTTGTTCTTTGGATTTCCCAGGTAAATAACTATATTTCAAAGAATTTCCAAAGTATTTGAAGAGTAGTAAACTAATTACGAAGAGAAATAGTAAATTTTATTTATGGTTCACCTTTTTGTTACGTGTCCTGTATTATAATATGTTATGTAACGTTTTAACATTGCGTTAATATTGTTTGGGCTTTGACTATTACGTTTGAAAAATTTCCACGGTTTAATATGTGATTTTTTTTTTAAATATTGCCAAGGACTTGACCTCACCTCAAAAATTTAAGTATTTGCAATTGGTGTAGTTGACCTGACTTGACCAGACAGACGAAAGATGTTACCTACATTGTTAACCATGTGGTACAGACGCTTTTTTAGTGCCACCTTTCAAATTATGGCTTCTCGAATTAGACGGGACACGATAATTATATTTATCAACCACCAGAAAACAGGTTCTCTGTATACAACAACGAAATGGATAATCTCGTATCATATTCATGCTACTTCTTTTTTGGCAATTTAACAGTAAATCGGCTAAGCATTTTTTGTAAAATCGTAGTATTCGATATCATGGATATTCAATCTCTATCTCGTAATTGAAATAAAATGAAAAAAAAATTTCAATTTAGATTTAGGCCCATTCATATTTTAAATCAAATTAGAGAAAAATGTTCGATAAAGATATGAATTCTATTTATAGAAATCAATTATTATTTTATTATATTATTATTAAAAGACATTTCAAAATGGCAGATCCCAATAAAATGGTGATGAGTGTAAATCACATGTAATTACAGGGGACGAAACATTCTTGAAGATCGAACAAGAATAATAATATTGTTTTTTCAATGTTTGAAATTTTCTAAACGGAATCGGTGAGAGCTTATGTCCATTCCTTGTACATACAATTCCGTTAGACAAGTATTAAAAAAAATACATCTTAATTGTTACAGAATAATAACAGCAAAAAACGTATAATACCCATTTGGAGAGTAAAGCATTGTCATTTAAGGTAAAAAAACTGAAGAAGAAACTACAAATTACTTGTTGAAACTTGTATCGACAAGCGCAGACCAAATAGTTATGGTATACGATAACCTCGAAACAGGTGAGCAAGTTTCACTGTATGAAAAAAAAAATTTATTACCTACTATGCTTGATTTATATTTTGGTTTCTTAAATAGATTTTTGTTTCTGTTTGTACTGATTTGGCGAATTCGGGCATTGACCGAAATTTATACCCACGGCGCAATGTGGATTTGTAGTCCGGTCAATTTAGACATAAAAATAGTGGTCGAATAACAAAAATTCCCGGAAAATCATATATTGGTCGAGAGCTGGGGTTTATCACTAGAAATAAAGATTTGAAAATCCCCATCGATCTTACGGTGTGCTACGAAAGTAATTCAAAGGTCAAAATTTGAGGTTTTTTGGATTTTTCTCGAAATCGGTAAGTTTTATTGTAAAAAACCTTCAAACCAAAGTTGTAGATCTTGAAATTCTCTACAAAAATGGTTTCTATGAGTTATTTATACAAATCGGCTCCGCAATCTTAGCACCCCATATGTGGAATTTCGATGGGCCAATTATACCATCTGAAAGGTCAGAAATTGGTTATAAAAGGTCAATTGGTTTTATTACTTGGTCAACGTTAGAACATTTTTTATTAAATGTTGAAATTTTTCAAGGACATTCAGTAATTTCAGCACCCCATTCACTAAAAATTCCACTTATGCGCGATCGAGAAGCATTCGCTGATAATCAGTCAGCTTATATATAAATATTTGGTCAGTTTAATTTAATATTAAAAAAAATTAAATAAGTTGTCGTTGTCTTAACGCGCATGCTTTGGGTTGGTTCATTGTGGCCACAAATTCACCACAACAAGGTTGTGAACCAGACGGAGTCGGGGAAGACGAATAATTTAATAAAGTCGAGAGTATGTATAACAGATTTTGGAATTTTATATCTATAATAAACGTAGAAATTCAAATTTTTGCACAATTGTCAATAACTAATGAAAATACATAAAATTTCATAGATTAACATGATTTTTCAACCATAACTTAATAGTTCAGCTATTTTCAGAGATAATGACTTGACTAAGGGATTCAAAATGCGTTTCTTTCACGACGTTTTCGATTTTGGGATAGACGAAGAAGCGACAGGGTGTTAGATCCGACTAATAGGGTGGCTGGGATAGTACTGGAATCTTTGTGGAGGTTCAAAACTATGTCAAACTCACGCAAAATGTCAGAATCCATAGTCGTGATGCTTTTACAAACTTTTTTTTTGGTCTTGGATCATTAACTGTGTTTCGTTCCAGGATTGTACTAAAAAAATCAATCTTTATCACTGATAATAGTGCAATCTAGCACAGTAGGATCATTTTCTACCTGTTCCAAATTGTCTTCAGCGATTAACATTCGGTGTTGATTTTACTCTTCTAGTTTTTCGGAACAATTTTTTGTATAGAGTCAGACATTTAATTGGTCTGCTATCATTCGGATCGTTTAGCGATTTAGGGCGGGTAAACGTTGCGGGAGGAAGCACCTTGCCCGGATTCCCTGATTGGATTTCGTTTTCTAGGCTTCCACGGTCCACCTTGACATTTCATGCCAACGAAACACTTGCGCAAGGCTCATAATCATCACCAAACAACATTATTTTCACACATTTGTTTAATATTATCTATTTCACACGTGTCCAAATTATTTTTGGACACGTGTACTTATAATTTGGCCAAATAGTTATTAACCACCCTGTATTTTAAGGGTCATGACTAAAAATAAAAACTATATAATATGCAAATATATCGTGCGACTTTTATTCGACATTGCCGCCAATTTTCTTGTGAAACATTCTATTTGCGTAGTTTAAGCAAGCAAATCCCATAAAATCTATATTAGCGAAAATTGTGAAATACGTGTTTGCATGATACCTAAATTTTCTTATCAGTATCATTTTGACGATTACAGAAGTACGCAATAATCACGTTGATACACGTCTATTAGTTACCTAATTACCCTAATCTTTTCCACTTGTCCCAGAAGTATTTGAGATATTTTTTTAAAACTGTTTTATATAGAAATTTCGAATAAACGCTAATACATTTCATAAAACTTAGGTAACCACATTGGAATTGAGTGTGTCTTTTTATTTATGCACAAATTTCCGTTAAACTTTTCTATTTTTTTTTCTTTTCCATAATGTTTGTTCGAAATTTTCATTTCTCTGGAAATTTAGCCGAAACCTCTGTATAAAATAAGTGATAGAGATTTTGTAAAATGCAAAAAATTTAGCCCAAATATTTAATATTTTCAGAAAAACAAATGAATATTTAATACTGACAGATGAACATTTCTATAATAAACTAATTTCGTGTTATTGGTTAATTTCTTAGAGTTTCCTTATTTATATTTTATGATGTACTGTATTATAGGTTCTACTTTACACCTCTATATATACCATAACATACTGTAATGTTTTTCTTCTCGATTAATACGATTTCTATTCTTAGAAATTATTCGAAAGAAACAATGTAAATAAACCGCTTGCTATAAAAACTGATATAAAAAGATCAAATGAATTCCGAGTATATCATAAAAAAGCGGCGCATTCAGCAAACTCTAGAATTCATTCATTTTAAAACTACAAAACCATGAATAGGAAATTTTACGTGGAGTAAATCGTTGAGGTATTGAAATGAAAAGATTATTTATGATATTTTACAAGTAATTTAGCATATAAAAATTGTAAAGGACCCTTTAGACACTTGTAACAAAACATCGAGCATTTACTGTTTTGATTTGTCGAATTGAACAACGAACAGAGCTAAGCGTTGAACCAATCGATAGGAACATTTTGATGATCTGAAGAACAGACAATTTGTTAAACATGAATGTTCCTAAAATAGCTAATCAGGACAAAAAGTTTAGCGCAATCATGATATTTGAAACATTAGCAGTAACGCTCCATTTTTAAGCAACGATTTAATGTATCCAAAGACATTCCTTTGGATACATTATATCGGAATTACACAATTATACTGTCTGAAGCGAGTTTCGATAAGCAAGTTTTCGCCTTCAGAGACGGAGTGAGTACAAACTGTTGATTTTCGTATAAGGAAAAGGCTCAAAGCGACTTTATTTTCAGCCCTACTACGTATTTAGAAATGCATTTACGTCGTCCAATGATTGACTTTTTACATCTAGTGATAAAGTGTTTTACTAGCCAGAGAAGCAGCTGAAAAATAACAGCTAGCCTCTGCTCGACGAAAACTCTAAGCAAATGCAAAGAGGAGCTCTACAGCTCGTGACGATTTTCAATCCGTTGACGGGGATATTTCAGGTAAACGAAAAGGTAGTCCGAGTATATAAGACAACTCGTGAGTATTACCTGGAATTGAAAAGGTAGAATTCAGTACCTAATCCAATTTGTAAAGTTGGAAATTAAAAAAATGGAAACCTAACATTTCTAAATCCTTTAAATTGCATTTTAACCTAACTTAACCTAAAATTAGGCAGGTAATTAGGCCTTGAATCGTGAAATTCCATATAACATAATAATGCACACTGTTGAGCTGCATAATCTTCAATCACGAGTTGTCTAATCTTCATGACCACCACAATCACGAGTTGGTACATTATAAGAGATGAAGTTGAAATTTCATGACGGGCATTAAAATCACAAGTTGAGGCGCGCCCATTCACAATTCTTTAGCTGGAATGCTCATCAGAAAACTCGATGAGATGCTCGCCAGAGCGCTCGATGGAATGCTCGCTAAGACACTCTCGTTTATTCTTTCACAATGTAACTTCCGCGAGAATACTGATTACAAGTAAATAGCTTTACGCTATAATGAGTAAATAAATTGGTAATTTGTATAATTTGTAAAAACTAAAAGCCTCTTCTTCAAATTAAAAATCTTATCACGATTTTAAAATGATTCCAATCAATTATTGTCTATAGGTATGAAACACCCTTTAGATAAAATGCATTCACATCGTGTTCAGTCTTATAATTGAAACTAGAACTTTGTTAAAACTCAATAGATACTTCCAATAAAAACTTTTATTCAATTTCTCTGAAAATTATTTATTTTCCGGTAGTTCAACGAAATTGAATTGTACGTATTGGAAATTGTGTTGGGCAGAATACTAATTCGAGTAGTTCCCAATGTTTGTGTTATTTGCATATAAAATTTGTCAATTCCATGAGGGACTCGCGGTAATTGACCTTCCACCGAACCGTACGGTAAATTTTGTTGTAGCATAACAACAAACGCGGTAATAAAAAAATATATACACGGACAGAGATAATTGTGACAACAGGAAATTAAATGAGTGCAAAATTTATGCAAGTTTGAGCATTTTTTTGGTCGGTTCAAGTATTAATGATGGACCACGTTATTACTTATAACGTAGTACGATTTAACGGTAAATTTATACTTATAAATATTTATTGAAAGCGTGTTAATAGGTAGACTTCAGTTGTAAACAGTTAGCGGTAAATATTGTATAATTTTTAATGTATCTGTCTTTGATTTTCAGATTTACAACTAAATTAAACATGTTTAGACTCGAGATTATTGCGTCTAATTTGTGATTAATACATTTAGTGAACCAATCCGAGCTTGCATGGACTTGTTGATAATGAGTCACCTGCTTTTAGTTCTGATACTTATCGATACAATAGAATAAATGAATAGAGAATGACTAACTGTTAGATGAGTGTGGTTAATGCAAGAAAAAATCACTAATTATTTGCTTATATATGACTTAAACTAGTTTTAGACCGAAATCATAAAGTTATTTTCAAAATTTGACTTTTTTATTCACGTTTCGCTAACCATAGCCGCGTAGATGTACCACTGAGCTGCCGAAACTATTTTACATCTTGCTCATTGCTAATATAATAATTTATTTGAGTTAATTTGATTAAAAATATTATGATAGGATGATAAACAACGAAATTAAAAAAAATTATGTGGCGAAAGTCAGAATTTGCAAAACGTGATAGATTTTTCTAATTAGTGGGTTTTTCAGTAGATCAAAAGTATTAAATAATCATTAATCTACATTTAAATCAATGGTCAATGGTGTAGTGGATTTATAGGATTCAAATTCAGATTTACTTGTGAAATTAGATGAAACGAAAACGAAAAAGCCACAATGTTAATTGTAACGGGAGAATTTTATGAGATATATAAAAAATATGCGGCTCTTCGACCGATTGATTTGCCAGAAAAACGTTTCTTTTTAAATTACCAACAAGGAAAATGTACAAGACTGGTAGTTGGCGTTAACAAATTCGGTAGTATGGCTAAGACAATTGCAATTTTTAGTCTAATTTTTCAAGGAAAAATTAGACGGTAGGCATGACTAGAAGAAAAATGGGGGGCACATAATTTTTCCCATGTTTTGAGACCTCCTGAACACGATTATGATGGTTTTTCGAATGTCTGTAGCTACAATTCTTATTTTCGTCTCTCGAGCAATTGCTATGGGTCCGATTTGGTTGAAAATTAGCATACACGGCTTTTTTGGCGGCGGATTGATGTTATTAGAGTTTGGTTGAAAACGAATGAATATTTCGAGGGGTCGCAGTGCAAAAAAAGTGGTTTTTGACCTTTGCTCACCTCTGCAGGTCAAGCGAAAAGCGACTGAAAAATGAAATTTCACACGTAGGCTCAATTAGTTGCGAGATGATTTCCTGTCTAAGGTCGAAACTTTCCATCTCCACCCCTCTCCATTTTATGGTCATTTTTGTTGTATTTTCTTATTTTTTGGCCAGAAAAAGTTTAACTAGAGGGTCCGAACTTCGCATGCAAGTAGGGGTGATGTTGAAGAATTGTCTTTCTCAAGTTCAAAGTTTTCTTCTAGCACAAAACGCCCGAAATCATTTTGATCGTTGTAATTGTTGAACTGGACCGCCTCCTATTTAATGAATAATACGAGTATGATCGTTGCTAGGGTGATTTTTTTTACTTCCCATTTTCGAAATTTCTTGTCATTATGACAATTTTTTCTTTGTTGTCCATTGGAATTGAACAAAAGGGTTCGAGACCACCGGGTCTATTGAAATTATGAATTTTCATTCGAAAGAGAGAGAAAGTTAACTTGTGAAATGAAAAGTTATTGAGGAATAGCGAATTTTCCATATAAATAAATAAGATTGAGAATTGATATCATTTCCAAGAAATTCATTTTATGTAAAGATTTGTTTGTGTATTAGTTAAATTCTTCATTCGACGAAAAATTCGACTTTCGTGATGGAGTTCTGCTGCTCACGGCTTTTTTTAAAATTAGAAAACCCTCATCCATACAAAGGTCACTGTTTCAGACGTTTTTCGGCAACAATTTTAGTAAATTTACAAAAATGTAGGCAGAAAATACATCTTATTTGAACGATCAACCCTCAACATCTAAAATTAACATAACAGAAAATTTAATAAAAAGAAATGACGTTCCGGGTTTAACTATACAAAATAGTAGAAATTTCACAATCAACTACAATTTCAAATAATATTATTCAGCATTTAAGAGGATACTTTAATATTATTTTGGTTTGACTAATCATAGAAATCAAGTTCCATTACTATTATTATTTCAATTTGTGCAGTTATAGGAAAAGTATAGTGTGCGACATGTGGGAAAAGTACTTTTCTCACTCGTGTGTTTGCGGCACTCGCCTTTCACAATCTTCCAAACTCGTGAGAAAAGTTGAACTTTTTCCAATTGTTGCACTGTTTCCTATTCGGAAAGATGCATTGTTTTCTTCGTGCGCATCGTTCTTATATTGCGCAGTATTTTTCGCAAATAATCATTAGTGTCGTCACACAATTTTAGTAAGATTTTTAATCGCGATTTAACTCGAATCGTATGTTTTTAGAGATAAGCGATAAAGCTCATCGAATTTAGGGTTACGTAAAATCTAATAATTATTGTTGGGAAAATTCCGTTATATCTTTAATACGCCACTGGTTGATTTTTAAAATAACTTTATAATGAGTAATTAATATTAGTTAATATAAAGTTTGCTAACATAGTAAATATGTTACCAAACAGAATACATACAGCGAGATATTACAAAATTGGCTTCGTTTAGACTACAATTTGTTAATATTTGTACACGGTAAGTGTATGAAGTTACTGCAACAGTTTATGGTTTTGGCAATGGTTTCTTTCGCATATTACAACTCAATCAGAAATAATTTAAATATGTATTCTATCTTTATAGATTCCTTATAATTATCGTGCTAAAGTTTAAGTATTTGTCGAAAAGTTTATTACAAATCACGGATATTGAAATTACATTTTGAGGAAATGGTAGAAATGTACAATAATATCGTCCCATAAATAGAAATTGTTTTCACGACTATTATGTTATTTCGCATTCAGATAACATCATTTTATCGATTTAATTCGAATATCCAACAAGAATTTTCGCAAGACTCGCCCAAGTCAATGAATGAGAGTTCATGATCTCTTAAATAACACTTGACATTTCGAAATTAGACGTACGTATTAATTTATAAAAAGATTAGAAGCTAATCAAAAATAAATTGTTATTCAATTTTAGACATTAAAAACTTTCCTCTACAATTTTACATGTTTAGTACTGATAGAGATAAGATGGTTGGCATTATTGCAAGGTTTTCATAAGCTTTCATCCCTTTTTCCAAGTTTCAATTTTCATTATCTTAAAGTTGATTTTATCTAACTACCTTTTACAGGGCGTTCAATTCCTCTTTTTCCTTCTACTCTTTCTCTATAGACCTTAGTTTTTACTTCTCTATTATTCATTCGCTACAGTTGTCCAAACCATTGCACTAGTTTTTCTCAAAGTATTTCCATCCTTTATTGGTATTTTTAAAAATAATAGTCAGTTTTTCTTGATTTCGATTGTCCCAGTCCCATTTTCGTCTGCAAAGGTGACAATAAGTCGAATTGTCATTTCATTTTTTTAGCTCTAATTCTTATAACGGAAAAATAAGTATTGGTTGCCAGTAGCCAGTCTAGCTTCTATATCTGGATTCAATTAATTTCTTCCAGTAATAGTTGAACCAAATTTTGTCACCCTTTCAAAACCAAGTTCAGTATTTATTACATCTGTTTCCTCTGTCCAATATATTTCGTTTTTTCCTAGTTATGTACAGTCCGTGGCTCTGCAACATACTACTTCAAGGCCACACCATCAGAAGATACAAAAATTTGTTCGATTTAGAATTTCTTGTACGGTCGTATGAAAATTCTTATTAAGCTCATACCCTTAAAGTCGTTGCTCAAATATGGGTCAAATAAGAAGGCAAAAGGGCAAGAGCTTACAGAAACTCACTCATAGGAAGTATAACTTACAAACTCATGAAATCGTGAAATTGCTTCGAACTACTTCGAACTAAGATATCTTTTTGTTACAATCGATAACGCTTTCTAAGATGGTATTTTCGTTTCAAATAGTCGAAAAGTTATGGCTACGTGAAATAATATTACAACTAAAGGAGAATTAATTGCAACTGTTAAAAATAGAGCCAATTACGAAACCACGGATTTACAACTGTTTATGTTTTCACCATTAAACAAAACGTAAATTTATAAGGCGTACTTCCATCATAACTTATTCCTGGTCTTCCAGATTTTGAAGCATCCTCGCGTTTCCAATTTCATGAAATCTTGCAAAAATTCGGCTTTCTGTACTTCTAGTAATTGATGGTGTTCCAAAATGTGTTGTCGTTGAATAAAGCTCAAACTTACCATCATTAGAATCTCTCTATCTTTTCCCTTTGGGTTAAAAAAGCCCTAATAATAAAATTGCTATGACGCTAATTGTAAGACAGTTTTTTGGGCATTACTTCATCATTACTCTGTATTATAATAATTGCTTTTATGTACTGATAATATAGCTGACTAATTTTGTTTTTAGTTTATTATACTATAGTTTTATTAACTACGATAATAGTATCTATTGAAACATAAATTGAATTGCCAAAATACTCGGCTTTCTATTTACAAATCATTATTTAGAATAAGCGAAAATAGGTTAATAAATGTTACATCTATTTTTTTTTAAATGTGTTTGTTTATTTCTACATAACCCGTTTTCTTAAGTAAACGTGAAGTTACGTGATGCGGGGATAGTAATGTTAATAAGACCTGTCGTATCGCATTTGCCTAATTATTACCCAATTTGAACCCACCTTAAATGCTTTCAAGTTTCGCTTCGATCTGACAAAATAATGCAACAACAATAACAAGAGATGGTAATGACTAGTGATTTTGCAAGAAACGATTGTGAAGAAATGCATAAACTTTCGTTATAATGATGGAAGACGTATTGCTTTCTCCAACATAACCGCATTTGGGTCGATGAACGGCATATGGTGAAGTCAAAAGCCCCGGAAAAAGTGCCATTGCTCGGTTGTGCAATTTTTGATAGATTCTTGAACTCTTAAAGTTAAGTTCCCGCTCGGTATTATTGTCTTATACAAAACAACGGAAGAAGTTGTTTGGTATTTATATCGGAGATAAGAAAATAGCAGTTTAGTTACATTCAGTTTGTGAAAGTACGGAATAAAATCATAACAAGCTAATTAAGATTAGCTCAAATGCAATTAAATTATTATTTATAATCTCCAATAACTTTTAATGATATTTTGTAGATTATTATACAACACGAACAATGTATTATTAAGAGAAAAAAGTTGGTTATTTAATGAATTTTAATAAAAATTTAGTTGCAATGCATCGTTTCCCAGATCTGGTTTATAAATTGTTTGACACGCACATTCGAAATAGCTGATGCTCTGTTCCTTCCCACTGTGGGTCCCGGGTACGAATCTGGTCCAAGAAAATTCAATTTTCTACAGAACTGAATTGAAAATATTCAATGGTTTACAAGATAAAATTTTAAAAACCGATTTTATGTATGTATTCAAGGAAGCACCTGACAGCAGTGATAAATGGTCACTACAGTGACTAATGGGTATTATTAAGGTCGAGAAAACAGACGTGTAATGGGTACATTATACAACAGTCGGGGATAAAAGTAATGATACGTTTTTCATTTTTTTATCAATCAAAAATGTGTTGAAACTTCGGTATTTAAAGTTAGGTGTAATTTTTATCATGAATGCTCAGAAAGAATGAAAAAAATTATGAATTTTACGATTTTTTATATGACCCCACACTGAACAAAGAACGGCTCAATAATAGTTGAATCAATTCTACATATATATTTGAATTGTTATATATCTACGCTAATGTCGAATAAGTAATTTGCACTCGCCCATTTTGCCTACTCTGCGAGGTAATTGCTCAGGTTTAGGTAACAGTTTACAACCTACAATCTAACAGAGCAGCAATATTACATATTTGTTGATTATGTTATTTGCTGCAATGTTTTTTGCATAATCGCTTTGCACATATATGTGTTACCATAAATTATAATTCGATATTATGCGGTCAGCTTCCTTTTAACTAGAAAATATAAAGCAACATAAATATTTTTCAAAGAGAGATTATCAAATTATAATTTGCAATTTGTCCATAAAAATTCCTCAACACTTTAAAGGTATGTTCCACTAAATGAAACGATGGACCGAATTACGTAATATTGATAATCATACGAAATTGAGACAATGTCGCTGACCGCGTTAATCGATCTAGTTATTATCCTCCCGTGTATGCTTTGTGACGTTAAACAGATACTCCATTCAGCCTTGCCTACTCCTCCCACGATTCTCCTTGTAGATACGCGGCGTACTTTATAAAGACTATTTCCGCATATCAAGTCGATGGATGCCCGATGGCCTGTCTAAACTATCTTATAATAGATTGCGCACGCAGCTTTAGTTCAATGCACTATTTGCGGAATTAGAAATTGTGCTTGCGTCTATCTCGGTTAATGAGCTTCGCGAAATTTAGTTTTATGTTTGGAAAGTCTCCAAACGAACACGAAAACTCGTAATGAAAATAATTTCTATAAGGATTATCTTCCTTGTAATCAATAGAAATTTGCGATTTTTCTTTTTGCCATTTGCTGGTTACATAACAACCATATAGATACAACTAATTTATTATATTAGTTGTTTGTTGTTGTTAATATTTGGCGAGGTTTTGTCTCCATTTCTTCAGATTGTTTCATAGTACCATTTCCAGCTCTGGTCTTATTTTAAACTATACTCCGAATACAACTATAAAAATGTTCATGTGAAATGATGGATATCGCTTTTCATCGTCAATTATTACAAACCGAAAGATCCGAGCATAAAAATTACAGAAATATACATCAAAATAATTTACACACAGCAAAATGCTACAGTTACCATATTTACGCGAATTCGTCCGTTTTCCAAAGATGGTCAGATCTGTTTGAGCAATCAAATTTGATTGTTTCGTTGGACTTATGTTTTAAGTGATTGTGGGAATTGAGTGGTATGATTATTTCAATACAGATAAGTTTGTATATAATAACAACTGTTTGTGATACACTGGGTGTTTCGGAATAGCACTCCAATCATATATACGAAAAAAAGTTGGTGTAATAAAACTTCTAAAAACGCTTCTCAACCGAGTTATAGTGAGCGATATATTTCGCGCGGATTCCTGATCCACCAATAATAAGAAGCCAAATTGAAGGTCTCGAATCTGAAATTGTCATGCAAATTTATTTGATCTATACGTATTTTGACCTGAAAAATTGAATAAAATAGATCTGTAATTGTAATAGTTTTTACTTTAACTGACGTTTAATACAAAAAAACTCAACTCCAAAATACACTTTTTTCACGTTTGGAGTAATAAATGCCTGATAAATGCAATAAACTTTCAAATAAAACTTAATTCTGAAGAGAATGATGTGTACAACTTCAATAAAAAGTAGAAGATGCAAGTTGAAAATATCTTTATTTTACTGAATGAAAATCAAAACAAAAATGAGCAGATTGTGTAAGTAACCTTGCCACCATTCTGTTGAATACAGCATATTTTCAACTTGCATTTACTTCTTATTGAGGTTGTACACATCATTCTCTTCATAATTAAATGTTTAATGCATTTATTTATAAGTTATTTTCCTATTATTGGTGGATCAGGAATCCGGGCGAAATCTATCGCTCAATAAAAAGCGTTTTTATAAGTTTTGTTATAGTATCAACTTTTTTCCTTATATTTCTCGAGAGATTTGAGTGCTATTCCGAAACACCCTGGCAGCGATCACTACGTCTAAAGATCCACGACGTCGTTAGATCTGTTTGAGCAATCAAATTTGATTGTTTCGAAGGACCTTCGGCTGTTTTGGGTAATTTCTGGAGTTGATTTAGAAGTGATTTGATTATTTTGATATAGAAAAGTCTTGTATACGATAACAGGTATCAGAAAATAGCTCTAGCTCGTTTCTAAATGTTTGAAACCCTTTTTTGGCGTTTCTACATAAAAATAATTATCTGTCTTTCTCTTTAACAACAATAATCCGAGCACATTTTGATCCGAAATCGCAAAATTTTGACCTAAGAAAGTTGGAGGTTACTTAAATTGATTTTATTTTATTATTTACTGACCTTATGTTTACCTCCCACCGGTAGATTTTGAATTTTGTTATGGTGATTAAAAAAACCACACATCCCACCCCGTACTAAGGAATAAAAAGTTTTTAGTAGTTACTAAATCACCGGTCAAGAATCTTTCAAAACCCACAAATACCATTTAGCACGTAAGTAGCTTTTATTTTAAAAGCATGACTCATTCGAACCTGTTTCGATTTTGATATTATCCTACGTAAACGAGTATTACTTCTAAAATAAAACATCGGCCGAGTTTGTCTCATGCTAAACCAAATGAAAAATGTCTCGAGTCGCCCACTCAAAAACTCGTTTTCACTTACACTTGACCACTTACAGAAATATTTTTGTGATAAAGTATCGCTAGAAACAAATGATCTGTGAAGATGGTCAGTAATAGAATTGTGAAATAATACATATACTTAATATAAAGTGGAAAAAAATAATTTGAAATACACAGGGTGGGTGACCTGCAAAAGAACTGAGAAGTAGCAGGTCCATATGACGTTGGGAGCAATTACCTCCATACCAAGTT
This sequence comes from Diorhabda carinulata, assembly GCF_026250575.1. Lineage (NCBI taxonomy): Eukaryota > Metazoa > Arthropoda > Insecta > Coleoptera > Chrysomelidae > Diorhabda > Diorhabda carinulata. Next base: position 6,029,201 of record NC_079471.1, read on the forward strand.
ATATCCTTGAGAAGTTCTTCTTCTAACGACGTCGTCTTTCTACGAAGATTGGCGATCCAAATGGCTATTGTCGCACGAGAAACCGCAGCTCTGAAAATTTCTGTAGACGTCTGTCTGAACCATCTGCGTCTTTCAACCACGAATTTTGTCTATGGCCGACCGATCGTTTTCCTTCGATCTTCCGAACAAGAAAGATGTAACAGCGAAGCATTCTGGTCAGGAGTTCCAGGCTGAGATTGCGGTTTGCTAGAAGCGTCATCATGTTGTTCAGAGTTTTCTCGCATTGCTGGTTGAACAACTTGCCCAGCTATCTTAGACATGACACTTGTTCAATGATCTCTACATTGATTCTTAGGGTAGCGTTTCTTTTTATTTTTGAGAATACCAATAGTTTGGTCTTGGACGTATTCAAGACCGAATTGCTCGCTATATTCTACAATAACCTCCATAAGAGACTGAAATTATGGTAGATTGGAAGATTGTTTATAATGTTTCCATTGATCTTTATACCTGCAGTTGTATTCTCGATGGCTTCGCTGAATACTGTCTCAAAGTAGAGGTTAAACAGTAGGGGAGTCAACACACATCCTTGTCGCACGCCTCTTCTTATTGCTAACTCTTCTGATATGGACCTTTCGATTTTGACTGTTGCTGACTTGAGGAGTTATAGGTCCTCAAAGTAGGGCCCAAAATTTCTTAAAAAAATTAATTTTTTTAGAACCTTCAAAATATCAAATTTGGTATACTGTATGATAATAGCATTAAGTAATGGTGACCTAACCTCAAAATTCACAAAAGTTTTTTATCTACGAGTTGATTAAAAACAAAACATTTTCATACCTGGGATAATTTATTTCTAAAATATTTTTCATTAAGTTTGTCATTTTCAAGGAATAAACAAGACATGTTTTCAACAATGTAACTTAAAAAGTTACAGTATAGTCCAGGCTATGAATTTCTACATCAAATTTGACAATTTGCAATTCAATCATAGTAATTTAATTGTTAATACTTCTGGAAAATCGCTTCCAACTTACCATTACTTAATGTCCTCAACAATCTACTACAGTTTAGTAAATTTGACATTTTTAAGTTGAGAGTTTGAAAAGAAACTAACTTTATTCGAAATTTTGGGTCCTACTGTAGAATCTCATCTCAGGTATGCTACTTAATATAGAGGTAAAATCATATTTTGGGCTTCTCTATACGGCTCTGTTCTGTGCCGTTTCTAATGCGGGACATCCTGTATATGAAACATCTTGATCTGGTTAAATGTATAAAACTACACCCAAATATTGTGATGGTAGTCGAGCAGCGGGAGTGGGAAATTTGTGGGCCCGTCGCCCGACAATTTACGTATTTGGGCGTGAATTCATTATGCACCGTTGCTGCCTTACTTGCACAGTTAAATTAGTCCTTGCTATTTACATAATATATTCAGAATGAAAAAATACAAAATAACTTACTAAATAATTATTTTTCATACAATTTGCGGTAAAACTACATGCCCTATGGAAAAAAGTTAAACAGCAAAATTATAAACAATGAAAAGATCTACAATTTTTATCTTTTTCACATATTTCCAAAATTTATGTGAAAAAATGAAAATACAAAACCAAAAACTTGGTCAGTTCAATTTTGTTCAAGTTATGGGTCTTTATTACCTCTAACTTTTTATATGATTTTTTTCAAAATAAACCGTTTTTTACTCTTAAAAACCTACCTCTTACCATTTCCCGGTCTCAGATCGAGCCTGGTCAAAAAAATACTCCAATCGAATGAAATGAATTATCAATTTATTCTATTTCTGATTCCCCCTGATTCGATGAACGTGCTATAAACATGTAGTAAATCACTTTACCTATTGGTGGCATCGAACTACGTGAGTTAATGATAAATTTACGATTTTGACCCAGAAAATTAAATGTAAAGCGTTCAAAACATTTTACCATTATTGGAAACAATTTTAATTTTTTCCTTCAATTGTGTTTATTGATGATTTTAGGTCAAACATAATTACGTTTCATAATAAAGCGGTGATAAATTACTGAGCTTAGCATATTGTTTTGCATAATATTCAAACGTAACGATATAGGCAAACTAATTATTTACAAAGTTATAAAATAATTTTATTGATCACTAAAATACGCGGTTACTGTAGTGAACTAAACCTAAAACAATTTTTCATGAACATCCATCGAATTAGGAGCAGCTACTCGTCGATCTAGAAACATACGGTATTGGAAATATTTTTTCAATAGGACTATGCGATGAATTATAATAATAACTTATAATAAAATTTTCACCGGCTACAAACTGCACTGTTTTATCACCTATTATAATTGAAATCGATCGATATCAAAACAAGAGGGAGGTGAAAGTCGATAATTGTTCGGATTAGAATGATATAAAGCCATTGCTTCAAAGTACAAACAATATTTCCCGATGATAAAATCAAAATAGATGTAATTTTTTAAGAACGGCAAACCCTAGGTAGATAAAACCTAACTTTCCATGTAAAATTCAAAAATTTTAACAAATATAGAGCGTTCTATTCAACACAATCATATGTCTTGTTTGTCAGTGAATGTCTGAAAATAATTGATGATCTGTGAGAAAAAATAATGGAAAATGTCTCCATTTTCTCACTAGAAACCTCGTCTTGTACATGTATAACATCACTCAATAACTCGTGTGACTGACACACAGATGGCGCAACCATTGTCAAATCCATATGAAGTTTATGAAGTACCGACTTTCAAAAGACTATGTGTAAAATTTCATGACATTTCGAGTAGTCACAAAAAAGTGACAGGCATTTAAGTCAAGCTACTTTTGTTATTTTCAAAACAATTTCGTGTGTTAATTTATAATAATGCTTCTTGATGAAAAATAAATACTGTACAAGCTCAGCAATGGCTTCAAAAGTGTTTATCCGGACTCTGCTCCGTGGAAAAGAACCATTTATTATTGGTTCGCTGAATTCCAACGTTGTCGTACAGTCACCGATGATGGTGAACGTTCTGGTCGTTCAATTGAGATGGTTACTATAAAAAACATCAAAAAAGTCCACAAATTGGATATATCTAATCCTAAATTGAAATTGCGTGAGATAGCTGAGGCCGTAATGATATCAGAAGGCAATGTTTTTACAATTATGAATGAACAGTTCACCACGAGAAAGCTTTTTTCAAAGTGGGTGCCGCGATCAAAAACAACAACTTGATGATGATTCAGAGCAGTGTTTGGTCATGTTTACACGTAATAACTCAGATTTCGTGCGTCAATATATGACAATGAATGAAACACGAATTCATTCACGCCCGAAGCGACAAAAAGCACAACAATCAGCTGAGAAGGTTAAGGCTTCAATATTTTGGGATGCGCGTGGAATATTGTTCATCGATTATTTCCAAAAGGGAGAGACAATCAATAGCGAATTCTACATATAGTTGTTGGATCGTTTGAATGCAAACATTAAGGAAAAACGGCCTCATATGACGAAGAAAAAACCAAGACAATGTACCATAAGTCAATGCCAACGATGGTTAAATTACACTTCGAATTACTTTCTCTTCCACCGTATAGTCCAGATCTTGCCCTCGGTGACTATTGGCTATTCGCTGATCTCAAAAAATGGTCCCCGATAAGAAAGTCAGCTCAAATGAAGAAGCAACTGCTGAAACTGAAGCCTACTTTGAGGCAAAAGAAAAATCCTTCTACAAGCACGGCATCGAGAAGTTAGAGGGACGTTGGAATGATTGTATTGCTCTGAAAGATTAAGATCGCTGCTGTCCAGTGTTCTTTGTAATGTTTGTATATGATGTCAGCCTCAATTGAAAACACCGCCGCTTGTAAAATCCGATCTGAGACGTAAAGAAATTCAAATATGCGAAATATCGGCAAATCTGCGAGGTTTCCGGACAAACTTCAATCCCGATTACTGTCAGAAAAAGTTGCCTGACTTCATACTGTAAAAAAGAACGCCTACCGGAATTTGGCTGGGACGTGTTTGATTATCGGACTCTCTTACACCTAAAATCTTTCTTTCGTGGTTAACACTTCGAAAAAAAGGTATACAAAAACTTGCGCTATGATAAGTGCCTACAAAATGTTGAAAGACATGCAGAAACTATTTTTTCCTTTCATAAAATAATACTTAAATAAACCTTTGAACTTTCCTCGTAATATTTAAGTAAGTTGATTCATTTATTAAAAGATTCCACCGTAAGCAATATGTATTAAGCCATGTCGCCATATTCTTTTGTATACTATTCGTATCATAATATGAAACTAAAATTACCTAATTTTTTTTCTGTTGCAATATTTAGAAATAAACAACTGAGTTGCGATGACAGGTACTGTTTGTAATCATTTACATAAACTGGCAGCTTATTGCATTACCTTTGATCGAAATAAAATATCGAAAGAAATAATTATTCTTAATTTTTTATAGTTTTGAAATGGATTTGATTGTAAGATTAGATTTGGATTTTTTTAGAAAAACTAATTAGTCTCTCTTGTTCTAGAATACCAAGAAAGACGCTATGACAGATGATATAAATGTCGAATCAATTAAATATTAAAACGTATCGTTATTTCTTTTTTTAATTATAATATCGAAACAAAAACAGATATTCAAATATATAGATCAAGGATTTTAAGTTGCAATAAATTAGTACCAGTAATTTATTATGTTTACCATTATTATTTTTTTGCATGTTGCAGTCATTGTATCTGATGGATAATAAAAAGTTCTCTTATAAAATTTGTCAATCTACATTTCAAATACTACCCTCTACATTCGAGGGGTAAATCACTCTTCCAAATTGCGTACAAAGATTATGTTCTTTACGATTTTTATTGATCCATAAAATCCTCAAGAAATAAGAGGGTTTTTGGAAATATGTTCTTAATTTTCAAAGATTTTCCAAGTAAATTTTTGAGGATTTTCAAAAATCATTTTAAAAATATTTGGAAACGTATCTGGGTGATTCCATTATAACTGTGATAATCAATGTCCTGTATTGTTTTTTTGTACTAGTCATTAATTAATAATCAATTAATAAAAATTTTGTGTTAATTGAATAATTCTTAAGATATTTAAACATTATTTTTATACAATATAACTTGCCACTTAAAGAAAACTTATACTACATCACTTGAATGTCAGTACCGTGTCATGTCCATTCCTAGAATTTACCGATAAATTATTAATTTTTTTTGTCGTAACAAATGATTTAAACTAATTACCTTATAAATTCTAATGTTTATGATCAAACTGAGGAAAATTGATGCACTTGTTGTTTAATATCTTAAGTTACCATGTCAGTACCGTGGATAAATGAGTCAGTACCGTGGAACTCAAAATCCGACATTTGTGTCTTGCTCGTGATACTTTGAAGTTGTAGTAAATTCCTCTTAGAGTTTTATTTTTACAGTAAAATAGATGAATAATATGCATAAAAAAGTTAAATTTTAAAATCTTGAAATTTTGAATACAAAAAATCACAGTTAGAACGGAATCACCCATCTATTCATTATTGTCAATAGCCACATTTGTGAAAAAATATTTCGAGCAGGATCATCGACAATTACAGTATCTACTATTATAAGATTCGTTCCAATCCATCAAAAAACCGTCCTGAGTGCTGTGAAGATTCTGCGCAATAGAGATGACGTATTCCAATCGGGCGGCGATCTTTATACAAACGATTCTGTTTTAGATTTCGTTTATGAACCGTTTCCGGGACAGTCTTTTCGATACTTGGTTGATATCAAATACTGTTACAAGAAGCGTTCATAGCCGGATATTGCGCAGAAAATATTTATAAACCCTCCCAGAACGGTCCCGACTAGCAGGTTGGAACAAACCTATAGTTAACTTCATCATTTTGGTTACATATTGAATGGACTTTATTATGACTAGTGTCAGTTAAATATTGAAAGACCCAGGAGTCGAAACAAAAATTGAAAGAACATCGTGAAGGCAAGAGCTTTTAAAAATGCTGGAAAAAATCGAGATTTGCAAATTAACATGAGCAAATACATTTAAAAAATAGAAAGCGTTGGTATAATTAAAGGGTTCTCAAAACTAATTCAGATTACGACGAAGAGGACGTTGAGGACAATATCGATAATGCAAGTATTGTTGAAAATGACTACACTGATCAAGCTACTACTGAACGTGAAGAAGATGATGATGAAAATTTAATGAAATGAATGGTTTTATATACCCCATCAGAACAAGTAAATAATGTTGACTTTCATCGAAGAATCAAATTAGATTCAGTAGTGATTGGTTCCAAAGATTTAAAACAAATATGATAAAATTTGTTAGTTAAATAAAACTTAGTTTCAACAATAAATTTTCAAGATTTTAAAATTGATAAAGTGAAGGCTTCCATAAATCAAAAACGTGCAATTCGAGTGTATCAACAATCACGAAACATAACAAACCTTATAATTCTAAATATTCGATTAAGTAAGTTCAATCTGCCTAATATTTTGTATAAACACCTTATGCAGCATAATAAACAGATAGATAGTTATCGTTATCAAGCACCGACAGGTTGTCGAAGATCAATACCGATGCTATCAGGATCCATGTGTTGTGGCAGGGTCGCCATGTGTTGATTGAAGATGAGTGGCCTCCAATCAGTGGGAATTTAACAAACCATATCTTTAGATTCACTGGTGTATTTTTAACTTAACAGTATCTAACGATGTCGATACTGACCTCCGATATCCTGTCGGTACGTATACAACTATCTCTCCGTTTATTATGCTGAAAACGGTATTTATACAAAATATTACGTATCTTGACCTAACTTAATCGAATGTTTATGAATTACAAGGTTTGTTATATTTTAGCGTCTCGTTTCTAAAAGTACGTGATTGTTAATCAACTCGAATTGCACGTTTTTGATTTATCGTGACCTACTAGTAACCTTACTATATTTTTACGACTTTCTGGTTCAACAACCGTCACACATAGTTTCTCTCAATTTGTACATTTAACCTAGAATTTGAGTACCTTAAAATTCAATTGAAAGGTTGCGGATTCACTCACAAACAAACAAAGAAAAAGTGAAGAAACGATTGGAATGGAAACCGATAGTAATTGGAAAGACAGTTTCTATCGAATGGTCAATCTGTCAGTTTTGGATAGTGCTTTGCTTTCCTGTAGAGAACAAACTGTGTACAGAAGATGTGTTAATTTAAGAAGGATTTATCGTTAACATATAAATTGGATGTTATTTGGCTTCCAAAATTGCCAAAAATGAAATAAATAATTACAAAAGAACAATAGATGTGAGAGATTGACATTTAGCTTTATATAATATGAGCTACGTAAAGTTGTTTTTTTTTAATTTTGTAGACATTCTGTTAATTTTATGGTTCAAATTTATATAGCCCGCTAAACCATCAATTTTGCCAATTATCTGTCGCGTAAGTTTTTTTTTTCGTTTCCAAAAAAATACACGTTTATTTTCATCCACACATTTTTCAGTGCAGTGACTTTTTGTTATTTTTGAAGCTTTTTGTTGCTTGGTCATTATTTCCACTGTTGCCAAATTTTATAAAAAATTAATACAAGTCAACTAATTTAATGGAAGATTCAAAATAATTTTCAATTATTACGACATCGTATTTATAAAACAAATATTCCAATAATTCATATCGCAAACAAAGCTGTTTTGGTTGAAAATTTATATATTTATACTTATAGCAGATGTACGAAATCCTGTACGTCCTTTTTGACAGGATCTACAGTAGTTCTTGTCGTGAACGGGCGTGGTTTTACTATAACCGTAGCCAATGTTAAACTGGTCTAACGCATAAGGCCATCTGCATTGTTTGCTACATCACAATAGTTGCATCTTTGAAACTATTGTAGGTGTAAGGTACACACCAGGTGTTTAAACGAATGCAAAAAAATATGGTTCGAACCTTTTTGTATTGTCACAACGACAAGGATGTGTTATGCAAGGAAACACGTGGCTCATGTCCTTTTCAATAGAAAAAGAAAATGTTTTTGTTTTAATTTAGGAATCCTCGTCTCATTTAACTAATTTATTATTAACAAAAATAATCATTGAGTTTTCAAATTTCGTTTTATGGTTTAAAAAATATTTGAGGTGTCGCGAGATTTTGGAATCACTCACGAAATTTGTTATTTTAAATTTTACAAAAAAAAATGATTTTGTAGAGATTTTTTTACGGAAAACAACATTTAGTATTATAAATATTTTTTTGTGCGGTGGATAGTTTCATTGTTATTTCGCAAAAACGATTTCATCCCTTTTTCAATATGACGAAGTTTCCCAATGCAACCCTACAAATTTGAATTTAAGCTTTTCAGAATCCACTTTGGTAAATCCAAGGTCTATGTAACTTTTTAATGGACTAAAAATGAAGGATAAAGAAAATCATAAGGACTTAAAACGTATCAAACTTTATCCAAAAATCGAAGAATGAAAAATCAGGCAAGATATAGAGCTGTTTGAAGTATAGTCAATTATCTTCAAGTTGAAATTTGGTAAAAGGTTTTCTTTTAATCGATAATATCTTTCTATAAAGTGAAATTTCAAAGTAAAGTCATTATTGACTTGAACAAATTATTCTAAGCTAATATCATTTCGGCCTTTTTATTCTATTTGAACTAATAATTTTCCGTAAGCGTCCTTGCACTTTCGCAACAATAAATCAACTGTTGTTTCAAGTAATTGTTTACAAATGTATTCGTTCTAACGAATTTCTTTGAATTTACTATAATTACGATTAAAGTCCATAAATATATTTAAAAATTATTCATGACATTCGGTGACAACGTAATCCCTTTCAAAGTAATTCTGATACACCGATTTTCGCATTTTTTTAAGGCGTTGTAACAAGTTTTGGCTGCAACCTCGTCACAGTTGTCCACAATCAATCCAAAATTCGTTTTGATTTGGGGAAAGAAAAAAAAGTCGTAGAGCAATAGATCTAGTTAATAGGGTGGCTGTGGTATCACTGGAAGCAGAAATTGTATCACATTCAACGCATAGAGTCAGGGCGCACTCGAATCTGTCAAGTATTTTGCGATAAAATAGTTGAATTAAATTTTTCTAGAACACCCCGCAGTTGTAGATGATCCATATTAGCATCATGTTCACTTTAGATTTGCCGATGCGAACTTTTTATGGTCTTAGATCATTTTGGTTTGGCCTACTGTGGACTCTAACGGATCACTTTACCACCAAAATTTTATGGGCAGCGCATGTTAAATGGTATAGAAAATATATAAGGATACATTTTTTTACATAGATACTGTAGATCTGTATCTGTATCTATTCTCGATATTGAGAGACTTATTCGGCCATTAAACATACGGTGTACATAGAGTATATCATATATAGTAAACTAATGATGATGATGGAGATATTTACCACCCAAACGAGAAGTTGATGGGGGTTGGTGGTGTCTTTGCGTACAAACAAAACGTTTCAGTTTGCACTCATTTTAGAATTTTCTAGATCATTCTAGAACTTTCTCGATCATCGTTTTTAATAAATTGCACTCATTTTAGAACTTTCTCGATCATTCTAAATCGATTACAGTAGTTTACACTAACTTTAGAATCTTTTATATCATTCCAGAAGTTTTTAGAATATTCTAGAAATTTTCTAGATCGATTACAATAATTAAACACATTTTAGAACTTTTTAGACCATTACAGAAATTTTGAGGTCTTTCCAGGAGTCCCCATGCGTTAGAAAAGGACAGAAATATACGTTTTCACATTTTCGTCACCCATAACTACCCACCGCGACCAATTTCCTTTACTATGATCTATAGAATCAATTGTTCCAATCCATTAAATGAATAGTTTTTGTTGTATCATTTTCCAAATTTCTCCTTGTATTTTATTAAAAAACAATAATTGAATCAGAAATAAATCGGGATGGCGGATTAAGAATCTTCTAGGTTTGTCTATTTAATACGATATTGCGAAGCAGAAGAAAGTTTTTCACCATTTTTTCGATGGCGTAAGTTTAAGTGAAAGAAATGTAAGAAATTTATTTAGTAGACTGAAAGTAGACAAAGACGGATAGAAAGTTCACTGACATTCTTAACTATTAGTGCAACACTATTTCATTGTACTACTTATCCAAGTACTCACCAACAATTTCTACAAATATTTTTTCAAATTAATTGAGGATGGGAAAAAGTACTTAAATTATTTCATCTTGTAATAATATGTGAATAAAGTGACCAAAGACGATAGATGGCGCTCAAAGTCCGCGTGAGTACGAGGTGTGATAAAAAAATATAGCGATTCAATTTCTTTAGCAGCTATTACTTGTAACTATTTCAACCTGTGTTGAAATGAGCAGCCGCTTTAGTGAGGCATTATATTTTTTAAAAAATTGAATAAAATGTAGTGACTATTTGTAAATTTTGGTGGTTGTTAAGCGCGAAGGTCATGAAAATCCAATATGAACGAAGTTGAACCTACGCAAAGGACAAGGTTACTCGAAATCGAAATTACGTTCATAATATTGCTATACATTTAAAAGTTAGTTATTGTACACTTAAGAATTTATATAAACATGAATATAAAACTCAATTCGTATAATTACACAAAGCGCGAATTGTATACTATCAGTCTCAGATAGACACCATGAAAGAAACGGTTAAATAGTTGTATGTAGTGTGTATGTATAATTGTATTTAGTGTAATTATAATCTCAGAGATCCAGAAGATGTCGTTCATTTCCAATCGATTGGGACAAGGGTATCTATATTTTAATATCTAATATCTGTCAACAGTCCACCTATTTTAATAAAGAAACCCTTAATTATCCGCCCTCTTTCATACTTCCATTAGTCGTCCACATGTTTCCTGTACGCATTATAAAATGAATCAAAAATCAGGACGAGAACAAAAAGCTAACAAAACAAATGTAAAGCCACCCGAATTCAACGTAGGACATCTGCCTTATGATTTCCTCTTTAAACTCTTACCTGATCGTAACAAAAAACTAGAAAAAAAATTCTTAAATGCCCTCGAGATAGGTGCTCTGGATTGTATGGAGATGTTTTAAAATGGGACCAGTGAAAAGATTGTCTATTGTTTCGATTTTTTTGCCCACAACATCTGCCACGCGACTGTGTAAGGTAAATTAATATATATTATTGCTGAATATGCTGAATATTTACAAAATAATCGGTTTTATTCTCATTTTCAATTTAACAATTCCAATATCTTAAGATTTGTTGTAAAAATACACGTAACATTTTGTAAAGAAAAGATTATGTAAATAAATCAAAAGATTTCGATATAGAATTGTTAATTGAATAGTGATTTTTGAAACTATCGCTTCAATGGAGGAGAAAACATTTAACAATTTATCAAAAGATATTAATACCGAACGAAGAAAGTTTAGAAGAATCGGGTGAATATACTCATGAATTTAAAAACATTCTGTGGTTATTGGTCTTGCTTCTGAGCTATTTTCTTTAATACATTCAATCATTTCAAAACATCTCATTGCGAAAGATTTAAAAATGCCGTTGAACGATTTATACACCAACACATTCTAACGAAATGGCCGCGAAAAAATTTTACTGCTTTTTAGATGTTTTTATATTGGCTTTCACAAGCAAATCGCAAACTTCTCTTATTAGTCCGGTCAAATTAGTCCTGAATATATTACAAATATCGTATACAGTTAAATATTGATACAAATGTTGAATGTGGCGTTTCAAAAACGGGTTTTTCAGCAAAATGGTAAGTGTTAGGAAAACCAAAATTGTGAATCATATAATTATCTATGAAAAATGTATTCCTTTAATTCCTTAAAACGATTTTGAAAGTTGAAAATCTTGTAATCTCCATAATATGCTTAATACACATTACTGTTACTTTAACACATCAACTTACTGGCATTAATCAGAAATATGTACTCGCCGAAAATCTACAAACTGTCAAAATCATGTTTGCAAACAAGATGTAGCTCAACGTGACTGACTAAAAAAGTCTCTTTGTGCTTTCAAAGTACGGAGATCCTACAAAAACTGCTTACCTACATATTCCGGCCATTGTTGACATTCAGGCGTCAGTCGGCGTTGTGTGTTGTGAATGAATGGTGTCGAAAGTTTAAAGATGGCCGTACATGATGAAGGGGGCTAAGGACCAGATGACCTGGTTCAACGAGTTGACAAAACGATTAAAGAAAACCGCAGATTCACCATTACTGCTTTGTCTACGAAATTTCAAGAAGTTTCAAGGTCTGTTTTGTACTATATTGATACTGAACAGTTAGGCTATATTACCGGCAACTTTCTTTGAAGAGTGTATTGAAAAGCTTGTCCACAGATATGACAAATGTCTCAATCACTTCGTTCGGTCAAACGCAAAAGTCATTTTGAAACTTTTAAGCTTAAAACAAAATTCTTCTTGTATCCATTAATAATGGCATTCCAAACATTTATATCAGCTATTAGTTCTATTCGTATGTCTAAATTGACTGGACTATATATTGTTTCATGTTTACAAATTTTTTCAGATTAATCATTAGTCCAATCACGCATTTAATCAAATAGTTCTCTACAAAAAGAATTAATTTATTCATTTTGAGTTAAGTATAATTACAGTGAAAGTAAAAAATAAATATTGGATGTACTATATACATATAATATTATACATGTACGCGTTCATTGAAAAGCAGACAATCGCCGGCAAAAATCACGAGAGATAACCTTAAGAGTCAAGCATTTTATCGAAAAAGAAGGCCAAGTCTAACAAAATGCAACTCAGTTCACACGGTAAGTAGGTTAAGGCCTCGACAACTAAACTCGAGGTTTTTAATTTTGCATGTAAACCAGCACCGCGTCGGAAACGCAAACATTGTTGCCAATACACAAAAATTATATAGTAATTATGTGTATTAACTGTCATATATAATTCATCAAAAGTTCGCAATTAGAATACAATAGTTTTAACAATCATTACACGTGTACCTATTTATGTATCAATTCATGATAAACTGCTTAAAATGTATGTATTAGAAAGAGATAGAAATAGTTTCAAATCGGATGTATTCATTAGTAAATTTTGCTCATTGCTTCAATGTGTTTTAATCTTTCGTCCTAAATACGAGGACTTGCAACATTGTTTTCTGTTTTCAGTAGGTCAAAGTAGTAATAGGTTAATATGAAATCGATGTTGTTATTGTAGATTGATACTTTTGTAAATGAAAAATGAGAAAGAGAATTGAAGTTGTTAGAAATTGGAAAAACGAAGCGAATAAATAATATTGTAACAACGCAAATGAAAAAAGGTAGAATCCTAACTTTAATCAAGGAAATTGATAAAGTACAGTACATTGTTTTTAAGTTAGGTTAGGTTAGGTTCCACTCAAGAACACATACAACATCTTTTCGTGCTCTTTTAAAAAATTACTGGTAACATTATGGGACTCCCTTCTTAAACGATTTTTGGTAATTTTCTGTAGTAGATTGGTGCCCCTGAATAACAGTTTCATTTTGACAACTGACTGGATAATACATTATTAGGTTATATGTGAGGGCGGTGTGAGGTTATTTCAATTTTAAAATACTATTTACAATAATTTTTTAAAGTTTTTAGACAATGTAAATGTAGTTATGAAATATAAACAAAACACACAAATCTAAAGCGAAGCAGTTTCTTGGAAAGACTTAACCTTAAAAAGAATGATTTAAGTAAACTTTTATATTCAAAGTCATCTGTCAAACATGATTCAGTACTACCAACCGACCACCTACGTTACGGTGTAATTTCCCTAATGTATATTGTATGAGGCCCGTGCGAGATTATTTCAAAACATTGTATTTTCTAATATCTTGGAATTTTTTCACTAGGTGTTATAACCTAGCTGTCTAAAACATGAACTGAATAAAAATGAATTTATTATTCTTAGATAAGTTTATGTCATCGTTAAGTGGTAGTAAAAATATGAAACATTCTCAAGAGGGTGACACACACGCTTACGGCTGTGGCACCCTAAAATTGGCATTTAATATGTGAGTTTATATAATACGAGGACCTGGTATAAAAAGAATTAAACAATAATTCGGTTAGACAACTAATCAGAAACTTTCAACAGCTATAAATAAAGTAATGACAACTAACATTCTTTAAATTTGTTTGTTAAGAACATACAGATATGTATCTATTGTAGATCTAGCGCAATTTCCTTTGCGCTATAGTATTTTGCAAAGATATTATTTTCCATTTGAATGGAAGAATTTGATATGGTACACTTTAATTACTAGACGTTGTAATAAATCTAATATTATAACTATTCCTTTCAATGATATCTGGTTTAGAAGCGGAACAAATAACCTTTAGAATTAAATATCAAGCATCAAATAACATTCTTTCTTTCGATTTCGTTATCGACAGGATGTGAGAGAACTCGAAGCTAAATCCTTTTTAGTTAACTTCCTGGCGCGTGCCCAAACGTGAGACGTCGCGCCGTTCCCCCTCTTTCAACAATAAAAAGACTGGAATGAATGCCTTTCAATAAGGGAATGTCATCTACGTCTTTGTCCAATGTGAACTAGATTTTTTATGATGAAATTCAATAGACGACGTGTTTGATGTAACAGCAGTTTGTAATAAAATTAAAAAAACATTTCAATATTGTACAAACATTAAACAAAACTAATTTTTAAATATCACTATTTCATTTTTTCTATTAAAAATGTGATATAATCGACAGAAAAAATATTTTTTAACACAACACAACATTTTAGTAATAAGCGTTTCAGACTCTGAAGGTAAACTGTTTACCTCCAGTCTCTGAAGAGGTTAACTTGGTTAACGAAACGCGCGTCAAATAGTGTAATTGTGAGTGTTGGTGTAAACAGTGTATTCAGTATGCTTTTACTCCATTTGATGATTCCATATTATAAATAGAAATAGTTCATTGGTGACAGATGAGTCAGATTAATTCAAAGTAAAGTGAATTAATTTTCATTCAATCTTTATTATTATTATTATAGTCGAAATCGATCAGTATAGAAACAAAAGCATGAAGATATACGTCAAATAATAATCGGAATACTATACGAGGGTTGAATGAAAAGTATCCGACCTCAACCTAAAGCACGTAATCAGTAAAAGTTGGTTGGAAATATATTAACGCTTCAAGCGATTTTCACTCAAATATTAGCCATTTTGTACGCTTGGTTTCTGTTTAACTATCGTATAAGTAAGTCGTCGTCAGGATTTTTTTGAAAATGGTAACGAATTGTCGTCAAATATTAATTCAATTGTATAATAGATTTAAGTCAACTTAAAAAACACCTTATATTTATTAAGTTTCAACTAAAAACATAGGAAATACCTTCAATAATTATCTATTATTGAACTGTTATCAGTGATTTACCAGCACAGATGTATTTTAAACCAAATTTCTATATCGATACATTTTAATGTCGAACGCCAAAAAGTACAAAAAGCGCAAAACCTAGTAACTTGTCAATTCGCCTACAGGAGTGTTGACGTTAAGCACCGCCATTGTTAGGACAGATCAAACAAAGTTTTAACCGAATGAGCTTTGATAATAATCGATTACGAATGACAATTATAATCGATTGTTCGAGTAGTATTCAGCGTGTTCAGTGCTTCGTTTATTTCTAAACTTGAAGCTATTCCGAAGCCGGTATTAGCAAATTTAAGAAGTTTTGTGACTTTTTGAGAAATTACTATCTGAACTGAAAATCCAAAATGATTTAACTCTTTTGCTAAGAGTATAATCGCTTACCAAGTTAATGACGAATTATATAATTAAAAGAAACCAAATAAGGTTCAAAAAACAAACGAAACAACCCGCCATTCACCTATAATATAATAGAGTAGAAAATCTTGACCTACTTACATCGTTAAGTCCCGAAATCACACTAAACGGGATTCAGATTTCTTTCGGGTTAATCCGATCATAGTTTACAGAAGCCCCTTTTTGTGTTAGAATTATAGCCGCACAGCTGAGAGACATACAACTATAGGTATTCATTTTCTTTTTTAAAATTATCGACAAGTTATTTTCGGAATCTCTTTTCTATTTATTCTAGCTGACACCCAATTATTCTTCTTTGGGATAACTTTAATGCGTCCCGACGTTTGGAAATAAGTCGATTGAAGATTTTACGTCGGAATTCCTGTACGGCAAATTATGTCCAATACCGTATATTAATTTTATCCTTATTCTGGCTGACACCCAATTATTCTTTCAAATTAAATCTTTTCTAATAAGTAGAATACTCCCAGAATACAATGTGGGATAACTTTAATGCGTCCCGACGTTTGGAGTTAAGTCGATTGAAGATTTTACATTGGAATTCCTGTACGGTAAATTATGTCCAATACCGTATATTAATTTTATCCTTATTCTGGCTGACACCCAATTATTCTTTCAAATTAAATCGTTTCTAATAAGTAGATTACTCCCAGAATACAGTGGGATAACTTTAATGCGTCCCGACGTTTGGAGTTAAGTCGATTGAAGATTTTACATTGGAATTCCTGTACGGCAAATTATGTCCAATACCGTATATTAATTTTATCCTTATTCTGGCTGACACCCAATTATTCTTTCAAATTAAATCGTTTCTAATAAGTAGGATACTCCCAGAATACAATGTGGGATAACTTTAATGCGTCCCGACGTTTGGATTGAAGATTTTACATTGGAATTCCTGTACGGTAAATTTTGTCCAATACCGTATATTAATTTTATCCTTATTCTAGCTGACACCCAATTATTCTTTCAAATTAAATCGTTTCTAATAAGTAGAATACTCCCAGAATACAGTGGGATAACTTTAATGCGTCCCGACGTTTGGAGTTAAGTCGATTGAAGATTTTACATTGGAATTCCTGTACGGCAAATTATGTCCAATACCGTATATTAATTTTATCCTTATTCTGGCTGACACCCAATTATTCTTTCAAATTAAATCTTTTCTAATAAGTAGGATACTCCCAGAATACAGTGGGATAATTTTAATGCGTCCCGACGTTTGGAAATAAGTCGATTGAAGATTTTACGTCGGAATTCCTGTACGGCAAATTATGTCCAATACCGTATATTAATTTTATCCTTATTCTGGCTGACACCCAATTATTCTTTCAAATTAAATCTTTTCTAATAAGTAGAATACTCCCAGAATACAGTGGGATAATTTTAATGCGTCCCGACGTTTGGAGTTAAGTCGATTGAAGATTTTACGTCGGAATTCCTGTACGGCAAATTGTGTCCAATACCGTATATTAATTTTATCCTTATTCTGGCTGACACCCAATTATTCTTTCAAATTAAATCTTTTCTAATAAGTAGAATACTCCCAGAATACAGTGGGATAATTTTAATGCGTCCCGACGTTTGGAGTTAAGTCGATTGAAGATTTTACGTCGGAATTCCTGTACGGCAAATTGTGTCCAATACCGTATATTAATTTTATCCTTATTCTAGCTGACACCCAATTATTCTTTCAAATTAAATCGTTTCTAATAAGTAGGATACTCCCAGAATACAATGTGGGATAACTTTAATGCGTCCCGACGTTTGGATTGAAGATTTTACATTGGAATTCCTGTACGGCAAATTATGTCCAATACCGTATATTAATTTTATCCTTATTCTGGCTGACACCCAATTATTCTTTCAAATTAAATCTTTTCTAATAAGTAGAATACTCCCAGAATACAGTGTGGGATAACTTTAATGCGTCCCGACGTTTGGATTGAAGATTTTACATTGGAATTCCTGTACGGTAAATTTTGTCCAATACCGTATATTAATTTTATTCTTAAGTACATTCCTTTGTGAGTAGTAGTACGTGTCGTAAGCGATTCGGCCACGCGGCAGTGTCTGCTTACTGTACCAAAATTTAAAACCAGATGTGATTAGAAACAAGTTTAATAATTACAAATATTGATGCAACACCATGTTTTGAAATATTTCATCTAGTAACGTGAATGTTTTGAAATTTTGTATCTATATTAGATTCATAGTACATGAAGCATCAGAAATAAGGACGTCATTTTTAATACATTAAAAAATTGGTCACGTCCTAAATAATTTCGATATGGTTAAATAAGAGCTTCGAAAAATCAAATTATTTTTGATGTATGTAGTGGAAACCATATACGAGAATATTAGACTGTCACTATTTGATTTTATTATATAAAAGAAAAAAAAAGATTATAACACTTTTTGAGCACATCAAACTATAAAGTTGAAAATCATTTTTTTTAAATAAGCTTGAAATAATAATGAATGAGAAATATTATTAAATATAATTTCTTTACACACATGTAAAAATAATCTCTAAAAATGAGTTTGTCATTTTTTCTCTTAAAATTCATCGTATTTTTTTATCATAGCTCGTAATTAATTTACGCGTTCCCGTAGGTCGCGACCAGCGATTCATATTTTAAGACCAGAACGCAAATCTTATATTACTGCACGTCGTAGATCTTTTTTTGCATACACACTTTCGCACTGAAACATTAACCGGATACACTTGTGACAGATCTATTTTCGCGAGCAATTTTTGACGTCAACGATTTTAAGCGCTACACCATATTTCAGCTTCCGGTACAGTTAATATTGTTTGTTTTTTGATTCTATATATAATTAGTTTTGTGTTAGTAACCGGATATCGATGTGTTGAGGTGAGGTTAGGTATTTATTTCAATGATTGATTTGATGGATTGTGGTAAAAGGCAGGAAATGATTCAATTATTTCTATTGTTTGTTAAGAAATGGTCAATATTTCATAACGAAATGTTTTCGTTGTACGGAGAACATCCGTTCAATAGTTTTTAATGGAATTTTATTCAAAGTTTGACAAACAAATGTTCATACAACAATTCTGATAAAAACCATATACATGCAGTTAGTGAAGCGGTGTACAGAATGACAGAATGAACGCGAACATGACGCTGGTTCGCTAGTAAACATAACCTTAAAAGTGCATGTATATAAAGAAATTTGAACTTACTTTACCTTATGAAATGAGTAGAGAAATATATACATAGTGTTTGAATTTGAATAGAAATATCTACAGTTACTTTACTACAACATATTTTAAAATTAACGAAATGGGCGAATAATCGAATTTTTAAACATAGATGAATGATTCTAACTAACCACATATGTAAAACTTCTATATGGACAGTTTCTATAAGTGGAAGCTGTTCCTACTAACGAAGACAGAATGGTAACGATTTTTCTATCATCCGAGATTCCAGCTCGGTTCTGCGCATTCTCAAGCATGCGCAGTATAGATAAAGTGTCTCGAACGAGAGAGAAAATTAATATTGTCGGCACCGTAACGTAGAGAGTCGTTTTTCCCCATACCAACTGTCTATATAGGAGCATTACAACTACAAGCTACACTAGAAAAGTGAGGTTATGTTTTTGACGTACAGCGACGATTCCCGTTTCCAATAATTGGTAGAAGATATGAACAAAAGTTTGTCCATTTTAACCTTATTACAGAAAACATTTCAAATAATCTGCGAAATTACTATAAAGTCTGTGATCGTTATATGCGCAAAAAGAGGAAGAGGAAAGTAAAAACAAAAATTGCTATTCAAAAAATTTGTGTCAAATTCCACCGATGATTAATACGAAAAAAAAGAATGCAGTTGTGTTTGAGGAGTATACCCCTGACGTACTGGAATCAATTTCTATCTATTTCGTCAGTTTTAGCTCTCTTTCAAAGTTCAAAGATCCATTCCTATGGCTAACTGAAAAAAAAAACTGGTTACTGCGATATTTTCGGAGAAAGAACTTTTAGTGAATTGCCTAGCCAGTTCAAATAGGTATTTGAAAAATATACTATAGATAAAATAGCAAAGAAATGTGGAATTATCGTCCTTGGAGAACAAGCTCGTCAAAAAATTTGGCAAAAAAGCTGTAGGACATGTAACTAAAGAAAAACAAAACACGTGAAGGCTTGAATATATGGTTCCGCCCTTGAACCTTTTGAAGATATGAATGAAAATTGAGAATTATTTGTATTAAGAATTGAGGTAAAATACATTTCACATGAAATTTTAAATTCATTTCCTCCAAAAAACAATCTTCAAAATTAGACATAAATTCGATGTTTATTGACTTTGGTTGCTAACCAATTGGTTTTTTTTGTAATCTAAATCCATCCAAATGAAAGTTATATTTAGATCTTTGAAATTTGATAGGATAGGTTATGACGTTATGAATGTCGTTAAATTTTTTTAGAATTTATTTTTAAAAAATCTAAAAGATATGCATAGATTACACAAAGGTTATTTGAATCAGTTTTTTTTAATACACTGATCATTTTCAGTGGGCAGATTTATAATCCATAGAAAACGTGTTCGGCAAGTGACCATCTGTGAGGGTGTAACTTGCTGTCACTTTTGAGGTTTACCGATTGGTGAGTGACCTCTTAGACTGACCAAAGTATTTTTCAATCACAATTTAAATAGGTAATTTTATGAACTATGTTAGTCAATTTTTTGGTTGGTGTTACATCTTTACTTTTATGAAATACGGATTGGATTGTGAGGTTTTGTCTTAACTTCAGAATTAGTCTAGACTCTAGATCTCGTCGTAAGTCACTGTCAATGTTTTATATAGAAATCGTTTCAAAATATATGAATGATAAGTTTTTGTGAGTTTGTATAGTATTTTTTAGGTTATCTACATGATACATTGATGATGAAATTTCTCCAACTCCTGGCGACTTCCGGCTTTATTATATTGTATAAAATTTTTGAGAGTTAACTGTTGTTGACATTGTTGACAAAATAAAAATGTTGATGTAATAGAAATCGATCAAAGCTGTCCATATAAAATTTTTTTGAGTCTACGTTTGAGAATAGGTTCTAATAAAAAAGAATAATTATTATGTTGTAAAGTCTTGTTATTGCTTTCATTCTTATACTTTGGTCTGTGACATAATAGCGACTATTCGTATCTAGTTCAAATTTGGTATGTAGGAAATTAAATTACAACATTTTTATTACCTTATTACCATTACCCCATAAAAAAAATTGTTGCTGTTTAAGAACAACTCCAAGATACCGCTATAAACAAATTCAATAAGGAAACTGACGATTTAATAAATTGTTGCCTGTTCATTGATATTTCTTGAGCTATTCGTAGTCGAAAATAACTATAACTATCTGACGTTTCTGACTCGCGCTGTTGACATCTTCAGAATTTCCTTGTTGCTTCAACTGATTCTGATTGAAAACCTTACACAAGTTGAGTTTATCAATAGTTTAATTGCGAAAATTTTTCTTATTGTTTTCATTGCGAAGCGTAAAAGTTGGTTGACACACCTTGCCGATGAATATTTTTTTTTTATTTCGTGAAATACCGACAACGAGATAGGATCGCATCGACGATATTTTTGTGGTTTTCTATATTTATACATGCTGTGGTGTAATTTTCGATGTAGTAACTCATCCCACAAAAATGTTTCGACACGATCTTTAAAAGATATTAACTTGAAAAACAGTTTACAGCATTTATGTGATGACATGCCGCAATTCATATAAACATTTACGTTTACAGTTTTAGTTATTAGTTACTAATCGCTAAATAAAGAAAAAAATTGTAATACAAATATAAAATTTTATTTTTATATAAAATTCATTTAACCTTGGAGTAGTATCTGGATACCAGATTGAATTACTACCGTAACACAAGATATCATTACGTTCGTTCATATATTTAAAAATATTCCCATGGAAATAGAAAATGTAGGAAACGGGCAAAATTGCGTAAGGGGTATGCTGAATCTTTCGAAAAATTTTTCGGTCGCGTGACCATTTCGACAGCTGTCACTTGCGAATGTCATTTCGAGGTTACGTCATAGCCACCATCATTTATTAAGTCACCAAACATCAAACTAAAATAAACCCTTGGTAATACGTGAAAAATTCTATTTCTCATTTTATTATTTTTATTAGAAAATTTTCGTATCGAATCTCCTACGATTTTGAGTTAATTGAATGTTTATCAAAAAATTCGCACATCGGAAAAATTTTCGGAAATAATTCAAGCTCTAGTGATTATTGAATACATTTATTTTATTTTTATCTGTAGATAAAAACATATCTTATATTTAATATGTTAAATAAATGTCATATTTTAATGTCCCTTATAAGAATCAATTTATTAGACAACTGTCTTTTTGTTCCCTTAAAGTTTGGTTTGTTTTGCGATAAAATGGAATCTAGTATCTATATATTTTCCAAAAATAGCAATTTGTATCAGAAAAAAAGAACAAGCCTCTTCAAACTGAACAGAAGACGTTTTATGTATAGCCTCAATCCATATATTTTTGAAAATCAAATTTTTTTGGAAACCTCAAAAACAGAAATCAAAAACTAAGACATTTATGAATGTTCATACTTATTTTATTAGTCATTTTGGTTTTTTGATGTGGCCTTTATAAAAAACAAAAAATCTTCTTTGAATAAACAAGACATAATCAACCTTTGGATCTTCTGAATTTAGTTAGCCCCAAGTTAAGGGAAAGAACAGCAGAAGAAGCTATTAAAATTATTGGAAGAAGTATTATCTAACAATGAATATGATGACGACGCAGAATAGATGGAAGATACTCAAGGAATTACGGAAGAAACCAATGAAAGAAAATCGAACAGTGAAAAAGAAATATATTGATATGTGGAAAACGGATGATTTGTGTTATGAACAGATGCTGTTACTTAACAACTAAGTCGTGATATACACAATGTGAGAGCTCGGAGGTTGATATTTGGCATTTGAAAGAAATGGAAGCTTTGCCTTTAAAAAACTATACTCATTATCTACTAGGATGGTCCTAGAATTACCCAACAAAGAAAACACAATGTTCAATGAGTCCGATACCCTTTTCCATACCACCAAGCCATTTTTTCAAGCCTGGGAACAGAAAATGATCCCTGGATGCATTAGGTAGCAAGTGAAACTTTAATTTATTAATTTTGGCCATTGCAATAACGGATGTATCAGATGGTCAATTGTATTCATTCAACAACACTTTCTTCTTGGCCAAATGCGGCCATTTTTGCTTAATTTCTTCGCTCAAGGGTTGCAATAACTTCGCATAATATTCGCAGTTGATAGTTTTTCCTTTTTCAAGATAGTCAATGAAAAATATCCCACGCGCATCCCAAATAAACCGACGCTATGATCTTGTCTACAGATGGGACGGGATTTGCCTTCTTTGAATCCGGTTCTCTCTGTTCATACTTTGATTGTTCTTTTGTTTGAGGTGTGAAGTGATGGACCCACGTTTCATCCATAGTTATGGAACACGACTCAAAAATTCGGCTTGTCAAACACTCGATGGAAACATCTTCAGGACGCTGTTTTCGTTCCATTGTGAGTAAACGCGGCACCCATCTTGTGCACAAATAATATCGTGGTATTTTTCAAGCCACTACCGCCATCTCTAGATCACGCCAGATACTTCTGGGACCATCTTCTTATCAAGCATTCGAAAAAAATTAATATGGCGTCAAAAAATTGATAGATGTTGGAATTTTCTACACAACAAACCTAGAGGTATTTGAAAAAACACAGCCACCTATGCCTTCTAACAAAGACTCTATGTTACACCCAATTTCAGAAAATAAACGTAACTTAAATTACAACCTAATTATTAAGGATTATACACAAGGACATTACTGTTCGTACAAGAAAAACTTCGTCCTGTCGGATTCAATATTATACTATATAAGTTTCCTATGTCCCGAAACCTGGAAAAGCTGTTCTAGGGATTTCCATCGCGCATTTTAGGTACAATATTGGTGGAGAAACAGGAAAAGAAAAAATCATGGTGAATAAAAAGTGAAATAATAAAGTCGTTGTTCATGTTTTTTGTTTGCTGAACATCACTAGTAGAAATTCATTGAAAATTTAGATTTCAAATAAACTAAATAAGAACGCTGGCATATTGCGTTAGATTGCATTCCCAGAACTCTAAGAAGTAGCATTTCCGAAGTGAATAAATAAAAAAAAAATTAAAAGACAAGATTCTGTTGTAAACAATATAGAAACCCAAATTTCGAACATCTTTTTTATATAAACTCAAAAAGCGTATAATTTTATGTAATGATTGTTTTGTACACACTTTTTTGCTACAAAAGTATTTTTTATTCATTCAAATGAAAAGCCTTTGGAGGTCCTAAAACCAACGATGATGTTAAAAACCACCGCTTTAGCCATTTTTTTAATATCAATAACAGAAGGTTGAGATAAGACAAAAACCAATCGAAAATTTCGGAATAATTTAGTTGCTATACAAAATTCATGGGAAGTACTCCATATTTATCTTTATTTTTTCTAGTTTCGATCATCATATAAATTTAAGATGTCTTTATAAAATAATGTGCGTATCCTTGGTGTCATTACCGAACGCGAACTAAATTTGACCTTGATAATTGTCTCCACTTAATTCAACCTTATTTTTTCAGTAGAAAAAAATACCACCTCTCTGAGGAGTTTTACGAGCGTTGCATTGCCACATAAACACGTGACCCGTCTCTCAAAAACAACCGTGAAGGAATTATTCAATTTATTTTTCCACGAGTTATTCTCAAGCAAGGTTATCGTTGCGAAATCTTTTAATTTATTCTGAATGTCGGATGACTCGGATGAGACTCTGTTTCCTATTCTCCTATTCAAATTAAATATGATTAATTAGCGTATAAAAACTAATGTCGACGATGGTTTACCAAATCAAATAATCTAACAATCAATTATGATTATTAAAGATGATTTTACTACTAACACGTGCTTATCTCAGCTTTATTGAATTATTTATAGTTTAAGGCAATAACTGACAAATATTATCGAGTAGTACTTAATATCCCATAGATGGAAATATTCATAGGTTTAAGTATTTCTACATACTTTTCGTTTCGTGTACACTGCGACCCAATGGGATCTATTGTGTCCCCTTTTCTTAATGCGATACTGGAGAACTCAGTTGATCCATCAATCCCACTCCTTTTAAAAAGTCTAGAATGTGGGAAGACTTCAATTGCTAGAGATCTTCGTCTTCTATTTCATACACATCCAGGTGTAGTACTCTGGAGTTCCTTAGGCTACCATTATACTAGGATGCTAGCATCCGGGAGGTTAGCGGGACATTAAATCGAATTAGAGCGATTAGACTAGGGATGCCACCATCGGATACTAACACAGCCACCCGGAGGCTCGATTTTGTGCATCCCGGCTGAGATGCTGAAATGCGAGCAGCCAGTCGCTTTTTACATCCCTCGGGATGCACAAAATCGGTTGTGGGGCATTGGTTCAAATGCGGCGCATTATACTAGGCTGCTAGCAGCCGAGCAGGCGCTCTATTTGACATATGCGCGCGCACGCAGTTTGATCAGAGTTCTAACTAGTTTCTCTTCGGGTGAAATTGGTCTGAGGAATCTTGTACCTTGTGTAGAGATGTCGCTTTGGATGTAGCCTAGAAGCTATTTGAAAAAAGAAAGTGATATTCTAAAGTAATTAAAAAATCTTATTTCACTATTGCACAGTTCATCAAACAATGTAATATACAGGCTTTTAACACGACGGACAGCTAAAAAGGGGTCCACACTAAACTTCCTTTTTGCACGACGCCTTCTTTTCTTAATTAGTAACATCAGCAACAACATCTCTTCATTCGTTGGGGCCGTATTGATTACTGGCAAAAAAATAAAATAAAATAGCTGTCCGGGATGCTAACATCCCAACACAAATTCGACTCAAAGTGGGATGCCAGCATCCCGGATGCTAGTATCCTAGTATAATGGTAGCTTTAGTGTTTCACACTTCGAGAGAATAAGGATAGAGGTTTGATCCTCTGTGAAACAAAATTTGCACGCCGCATTATCTACTAGATCTAGCGTCTTCAGGTGTTTGTTGAGGCGACAGTGCCCCGATAAAACTCCTGTTAGTATTCGTAGATTGTTCTAACTTATGTTGATCCATTCAGCCGATCTACTCTGGTTATAGTTTTCCAGAAGAGTCTAACTACCTTCTTTTGCAGTGCTTTTTCCATTGTTCTGTAGCTGATACCACAGAAGGGTTCGGGTTCCATGAAGGTCTGCCCCAGCTTTAGCGAGCTTATCAGCTATTTCATTTCCCTTTGCTCCGGTGTGTTCCGAAATCTATTGGAGGGTAATTTTATTAGATAGTTTAATTTTTCTAGACAGTTCCAAACGAGTTTGGATTTTGTGATAATGGAGCTTAGAGCTCTAATGGTTGGTTGACTATCGTACAGGATGATGACCTCCTGTTTGCGATAGTTCCTCTCTAGATTGAACTCAACACATTTTTAAATTGCACTGTTTGAAAAATGCTTGGACTTTCAGAGTATTTGCTCCTGGGACCGTACACTCCTATTCTAGTTCCGTCTGGTGTTTTTGATCCATCCGCATACCATTTAATGGAATTTCTGTTCATTTTTTGTATGGTGTTTTCATCCCATTTGCTTTTACAGTTTATTATTGAAGTGAAGTTTTTCTCATAGCTAAAATTTTTCAATGCAACGTGGGAGATTTAGAATCACTTTTAGTGCAGCTGTTGGGCAAGATTTCTTGGCCCCAATTGCACATAAGCAAGCCAATCTTTGTACCTTTAAGAGTAAACCAACCACACCACAAATTTGAATATTAAGGCTACTAGGTGTAGTCTGTGCAATTATTTGGGGCGAATACATTAACGTTAAAGTAATTTTTTTGATGAATGTTAGTAATCATATGGTCCGCAAGATAACCAATACGAAAATTAACGCCTTTAAGAACACTCATAGCATTTCTATTTCGTCGTACGAGCTAAATAGTTTTCAACATATGATGAAAGTGTTGCGACTAATTCGATTTTAATAATCCTACGTGAATATGTTTTACAAATTAATAGGATAATCGAATTAATATCATTTCGTAAGATAATCTTCATAAGATAAAAACAATTTAATAACGTCAATAGACAGGAAGAGTTTTATAATTCTTTCAAAGATTAGAATCATCTTTATAGCGACACGTTTCAAATGAAATTAAGCAATCACAATTGAATTTGGACTAATATATTATATATATCTCATATTAGATATTCAGGAGCTTAAGACGTGGTTTTTATTTTTATCAATACTACGGTTGAGTCTCTAAAGTATCAGATATGCAATTGAAGTTGAAATATACAATATGAATTTGATTTTTTGTTTAATTGGAATGAATTCAGTTGCTTATATTAATAGTAAATCCCTTTATTTTACAACAAACCAAAACATGCTTGAATCCCGAAAGATTTCAGAAAATGCATTTCGTAAAATGCAATTCTCTTGCAGATAACAAACTATCTAAGGACTCATTATTTAAGGACCTCTATGAAACAAGAACGGCTTCCAGATTTGTCCCTATTACGAGGGTGGCTCAAATATAAACTAGAATTTGAAATATTATAGCGAGAAGGATGTACTGGTGCGCTACGCTTCATTATTCGTTTTTGGTCAAAGATAATGTTAAATCCGCGGAAATTTATTGAAAATTCTTCGAGCAATTCGGAATGAGTCGCTCTCCAAGACTTGAGTGTATGAATGGTGTTCCGCTTTCTGAAAAAGGCGTGACTCCCTAGAACAAGTGTTACCGATGAGACCGTCAGCGTTGTAGAAAAATTCAGTTTGGGAGACCTACGCAGTACTGTACGCGATATGGCTGAGGAATTGCGTACGGTACCGCATCATTTCAGCCAAATGAGTGCGAAGTCATCTGAATTTTGAGCAGAAATTCACACGCAGCGAAGTTTGCAACGGTGGTGGTGGTAATGGCACGGACGTGATTTGGGTACACCACTATATGCCGAAGAGTGTAGGAAGACAAACAAAGGCGCCAGTAAAAGCGAAATTACACTGTCAGCGGTGAAGGTGTGTATACCGACATGAGAGGAGTAATTGTGGTTGATTTTTGCACTGAACAACCAACTGTGGATGGGTAGTATTACAGTAAAAAAGACGAAACTGATCTAAAAATCAAAACGCTGGACCGCATACAGCTAACGATTGAAACCTTGAACGAATTAGTTTAAGAAACACTGAAACGCCCTCTTTATAGTCCCGATTTGTCACCATTATTTATTCGGTCCATTGAAAGGGACACTTTTTGATGCATCAATTTTTACTAAAATGTCCTAAAAGTTTTTCGTTGTTTTGTTATTTGTTTTTATTGAAAAATGAATAATAATTTTTTCTGCGTACAATTGTTATATTGAAAAATAAAATATAATGTGGAAAGAAACAAAAACCATTACATCGCAAATCGGCATTTTTTTTCACTTGAGGGGTGATTCTTACCCTAGCACGTACATTAAATTGCTAAGGTTGACGAGTTATCAATTTGAATGATACGCTTTGTTTGATATTGCAATTTGAATCCTTGTTTAAACTATTTGGTTGCTACTAACTGCTACTTCTACTGTTACTAAATATACAGAAGCAATCAATTTTTGAAAACAAATTAATTACTCTGTAATGACATCAATGGAATTTAAAGGAGCATTCATTAGTTTTGGATAATCAACAAATGATATCAAACATTTAAGTGTTTACGAATAAATAGAAAATACTCTCGATGAAAGATGAGAGGAATTATTATTTTTGAAAGTAAGTTAACTAAATTGAAACAACAAAAATAACATAAATATATATCTTCTATCTGCTAATCCGTCATTAACAAACGGAAACACATAAGGATGAATTTTGTTTTAGAAAATAATTTGTTGTATAGCTTTTAATGAAAAAATTCTATTCATGACTCGTTTCAGTTAAATCGCGTCATAAGGCCTCCAAAATTTTCATTCGAATGTGCTTTTTTTGTAAATTTAATCTCAAAAAATACAGAGTAATGAGTAAATTATAACTTGAGGCAGGCACCATCCACTGATGGGTCTATGAGGTCAGTGGATCAGTGTAAAGCTTAGATTTTGGTGGTTTTCGTTGCGGTTTTTGTTTCTTATCGCTGATGTATGAATAACTTCATTGATGGTTGCAATACCGAGGTCTGTGTGTAATGCGTGGTTGCTTATAAACCACTGCAACCTCATAACTCTATACCATATGGCCATATTGGTTTTAGGATGATTTTGTTCATAAGTATCTTATTAACAAAATCATCCTAAAACCAATACTGAATTAGAATAGTTATGTGAAAAGCCGAAAAAGATAATTGAATTTTTTATAGCAAAATTCCGGGTATATAATCGAATTACCCTCGTATCTATAGAAGGCAAACATCTCGAACTGAAATTGTCTGCTATAGATGATTTAATTAATAAATTTGCCGAGAAAAGGAGAGAGAGTTTTATCTATTGATTTCAATTGTTTCACTAAATAGCTCCTTTTGTAAGTAATAAGTAAATTAAGTTAATAATGGCAACCTCGATCTAGATCGGTTGTGGTTCAATTGGAGACCCCTGGCCACTTGTATTACCTTTTATTTTCACAAATAATAAATGTTTTATATTATTTAATACCAGTGCTTTTGTTTCCTTGTGAAAAATTTACCCTTCATTCGGGCTTTTACAGTTAGATTGAAGGGCCCCTTGGAAAATTTTGATACAGGACACGCTACGCCCTCGTAACGTCGACTCCGTACAATTTTCAAATCTTTATACAAATAGTTTCGTAAAATATGATGAATATATCGAATCACGCTAATCGTAGTGGAAAACACGTCGATACAAATAACTCTTTTTCACTCAGTATGTTTATTCTAGGTACGTAATTTTGCAATAACACAAGATAAATATAAAATCTCGTCTAACTACCTAGCCAAACGTATTTGCTAATATCACAGCCACCAATTCGAAAATGAAGCAATTACTGTTTTATTTATAACTTGTTTCTACATTTCGAAATCTTGCTTAATTCTTCCCTAATCCAGGTGTACATTTTGATGCAATTTCAATTTTTAAACAACATAAATTTATTACTTCATCAAATTATCATTTATCTAGTTCATATTTCAACGTGTACAAAAGTTCTTTTTAGTCGAATTTTTCGAGGAAAAATTAGACGGTAGACATGACTAGAAAAAAAATGGGGGGCACATCATTTTTCCCATGTTTCGAGACCTCCTGAACACGATTATGATGGTTTTTCGAATGTCTGTAGCTACAATTCTTATTTTCGTCTCTCGAGCAATTGCTATGGGTCCGATTTGGTTCAAAATTAGCATACACGGCTTTTTTGGCGGCGGATTGATGTTATTAGAGTTTGGGGTTGAAAACAAATGAATATTTCGAGGGGTCGCAGTGCAAAAAAGTGGTTTTTGACCTTTGCTCACCTCTGCAGGTCAAACGAAAAGCGAGTGAAATATGAAATTTCACACGTAGGTTCAATTAGTTGCGAGATGATTTCCTGTCTAAGGTCGAAACTTTCCATCTTCACCCCTCTCCATTTTATGGTCATTTTTGTTGTATTTTCTTATTTTTTGGCCAGAAAAAGTTTAACTAGAGGGTTCGAACTTCGCATGCAAGTAGGGGTGATGTTGAAGAATTGTCTTTCTCAAGTTCAAAGTTTTCTTCTAGCACAAAACGCCCGAAATCATTTTGATCGTTGTAATTGTTGAACTGGACCGCACAAAAGTTCTTTTTATTATACGCACGCATATCATTAAATTGTTACATGACGAAGCTCCCCAAATATTTTCGATCCTCCAAAAATTGAGGAAACTTAGGAATTCAGTTTACTAGCGATATAATCAAACATATTACATATATAAAACAGCTTTTATTAGTGATCTAAGCCCCTCAACAATACACTATATTTTTATCGCTTCAGAGTGTTTTTTGTCATTTTTATCATTTGAAGTTATCATAGTTTTTTCTTTCTTCAACTTCAAGTGAGGATTGAAATATTGATGATGATTGTTATTAGCAATAACACCGCACTTTCTGGTGTCGTCACCTCATTTGGTCGATCACTGCGATGCTGGTCTTCGTACAGCCTAGTTTAAACTCTACAGTTGATAATCAAAGAACAGTCTCACCCATAGTTTTTTCCATGTTTACGAATTCACTGAAAACCTTCACTATTGATGGTTGTCAAACAAATACCAAACAACGTGGCGTCTTCAAGCTTGAAACTTATTCTTTATATAGACAGTGTACTACCGCCGTTTTTAGGTCAAGCCGTGTACTTTTGGGAGCATCCTCGTAAGCAGAATAGAGCAAAAACAATTACAACAACAAATTAGAACATGTAAGTGATGCAGCAAAGCAAAGGTAGACCAAAAATCAGTATATAACAGTCATCAATAACTTTTTAACGCAATATTTTCAGTAAACAAATCTTCTCTACTATGCTGGTATCCTACTATTCAAATAAAAAGTGTGGGATTCGATTTTATTCTACGCTTACATCAATTACTAATATGAAAATATGTTTTGACATCCTGTTTCCCACAGCTGGTTTCCGGTTTACCTCTAAAGAATATAACAACAGACTGTTGTTGTAGCTGAATTATTGCCACAGCGCCTATCTATTTTGCCGAATGATTAGAATTGTAATTTCAGAAATCTTCACGCTATAATCGTTCCGTTTTTTGTATCGGATTCCCCGTAAATTTTGCAGCAAGGAAAATTTTATTGTACAAATAGAGGATTGTCCCAATCATATCTATATAAAATATAACGAATCAGAGTATACACAAAATATGCATTACGGGTCTGGAATTATAATTAAGCACCGTACACACCGTATTTTGGAATTACTATTTATTTTTGTTCGAATGGTCACGATTAAGTTAATGATTCACAAATAGTTTCATTTTATAAAGTGATTCTTCGAAAAAATTAATGTTTTACTTGCAAAAAGTGACAGTATGATGTGTTTTATTGCTTGGTGCTATTAATCTGAATATCTATATCTAAGCTATTAAACACGAATTATAGTTCTTCCAATATCAATTGCAGATTATAAAAACTTATTTAAAAACCTTTGCCGACAATTTTGTTTAATCTACCATACCTCATTTTATAAATTTATTATTTTTATAAATACTTTTAAAAATATGAATATCTTATACTAGAAATTATTCGTTAAAATGAATATCAAATTATAAAACGTAGACGAGTAAAATGTAAAAGGGAGTTTGGTTTAAACTGTGGAGATAATGAGTCCACGTGGACTGACGGTTTATTAGATGTTTACCGAATTTTATACGGGGTGTAAACATTATTTTTCGTTTCTTAATTTGGTATGAGTGCCGCGCGTATTTATGAAATATTGAATGTACCTTGTACTGAAGAAACTGAAAACTATAATATGAAGGAGATACCGAATAACTCGAGAGCAGTACAGAAAAATGAAATCCTGAACAATCATCAATACATTGAAGTTTTAATTTAGTAAATTACTCAGAAGTACTGCTAGGGCATCTGAATCTGGGGAGAAAACAAATTCTTCGATAGAAAAAAATGCAACATAGTGTAGAGATCGATAGAAAAATGTGGACCTTGCTAAAAAAAAGTGTTTTATCTCGCCTGCTTATTAGCGCCAGCTGTACCTCGGTTATGAATTTGCAGACTCGATTATAATAAACAGTTGTTCGTCCTTGGTTCGAAAATAATTATTCAAAATAATTTTTTTTTATAGCTATTTATAATAAAGATATATATTTATCATTTCCTAGTGAAAAAAACCCTGTACATGTTACCTCTAACTATCCATTTTGCAGTATGTCCTTAATTTTCTCCCTTCAAATTAATAAATAGTCAAAAGATAATATTCAACAACAATTTATTTCATTTTTTAATATTTTTACGTACGAATATTATATATTTCTTTGTTAATCGCTGCAGACATAATTAATTTACCATCTAATGAATACGATAGTAGATATTTTGAAATACTACGACCGAATTAAAGTTGGACATGTCATTTTTGTTTATTAGTAGATAACCTCAGTACATCCACCCACCAATTATTCAAATACATAAAGTAAGTAAACTTTAAACTTGACCTCCAGTTAAAATTTTTGACAGCGTTTAGTTGCGGAGATTAAATTTTTTATGGCCGCTGGCCAAGTTCTTAGCGCAGTATTATTCAAAAAAATTGCATCACATCGAAGCAGTACGGGACTTACCGATCATTAGAGAATTAATAACTTAATTTACTATCCGTTATGAAGAATGAAATGAAAGTCAAAGAGAAAGGACGAGTTACAATTAGTACTAGCGGTACTAAGAAGAAATTCAATACGTAAACATCCTAGACAGAACGCGTAGTTTTTCTAATTATATTTTCAATTTATTTTTTATCACAACGTAAGGTAAGAGTACTTGTCTTTACTACCGTATCAAAACCTGCCAAAGAAGGGTAAAAACCCTTTAAATATCGTAAAGCTTCAAAACCTTGTTTAGTGTAAGAAGTTGCTTCTCGAAAGTTAATTTTAGATTCAAGGAAGCAATTGATGGTACATGATCGAGCTACTTATTCGTATCATTTGGGATTTTCACATAAAGTACAATGAAGATCTATCATAATGCCTTAACAAATTACTTTTAACGGTACAAAAAGGCCACCGCAAAATACTTGACGCGAAGAAAAGATTCCAGTTTGCAATGGTACACATTTGCTATGAAAACGAGCGGCATCGTTTTGTCCAATTTCATTCATATCATGGTACTCCATTTTATTTCTTAGACAATTAGTGAGTAAAAGACAGTACTTGAAAAGGAGTTTCTAAATTTTACTACGCCCTTTGGTAGTTATATCATCAGAGGAATAAATGCTAAGGTTACACAAAATTATTAAATTCAAGCCAAAATGTGAATATTTTGGAGTGGCCACCATATTACCCAAACCTAAATTCATTATTTTAATAAATGCGTGATATTTGCATGATTGACGTTGAACCATAATTTCTAGTGCTGAAGATTAATCCAAAATAACGAGTTCCTCCTTTTCATCAGAAGTCGCAACAACAACAATAAAATTGTATCAAAATAAAAAAGGTTATCCATAGTCTTTCCATCGAAGATCCTTCACTAGATATACCTACACCTTGATGGTTGAACCTAACATATTCACTCAACGATTTGTACGCTGTACGAGTTACTGGCCATGTGCAAATCTACAAATCCATATGCAGGTTGCAAATGAACGTCGAAAAGTTTTGATGGATGATAACCGATTCCATCGAGCAATGAAACTACCTGGATGAATACTGGATACTAAGTCGACGCCATAGTGATCTCAATCATGAAATGGCTGCCACGTCTGGTTCGTTTGGGTGCCCGTTGACACTCAAGTAATAAGAGGCACGACGAGCCTGATTCGCTCGCCAAATGGAGATCAGAAAAATCAACCAATGGAGAAACCAGAAATGATTCTTGGTTTAGCTATTACTGCTCCACTTAAACAGGCATGAATACAACTGGTAACCAGCCTTCTAAGCGGACACGATCATCGAAGATCCCATCTCCATGATTTAGGTATCATGGACGATCCGAAATGCTCCTGGTGTAGGGAGAAGAATTTTAAGAAAATTGTGAGTTCAAGTGTATTTCTTATCTGAAGGAGAAAATTTTAATTGAAGCAATTATAAGAATAAATCAAAAACTATTTCTAAATCTAAACGTTGGATTAATTCAAAAGTCTACACATTTATTAATGATCGATAATAATACAATAATTTCATAAATTTGCACGATTATCCTTGCCAGAACCAGTAGCGGACCATACAAGGAAATCTTTTGACTGGATTTTTTCACATTTTGAAAAATTCACTTTTCAATTAGATTAACTATAATTAAGTTTATAATGGCGTACAAAAACTAATTTTCTATAATTTAAGCTACATACCTGGAATTTAATGGTTCTCTTGAAAAATTTCAGAACAACAAAAAGTTATTTGTCAACAATAATATTTATTGTGGTTAATCATAATTGAACGGCCACTGATTCAATAACACAAATATTTTGTTGACCCTTTTTTTAATTAATACCTAGTACAAATCCGTTGCGAGTTTAAAGCCCGAAACAATTCGGGATAAATGAAAAATTCGCCGCAAAATAATTTGTTTCGGGCTTAATACATTCCTGTTTATATTTGACTCGCCTATCATTATCGATTTCCCAATAACCGCTTGTTCTTTCGATACCAGTCTTGTCTCGTTCTGTTTCTGTTTCTTTTTCTCTCTTGGCGTTGGGAAATTGTGTTTCTCAAAGAGTTTTGCCGCAATATATTACGTTGCATTACATGCGTCAAGTGTGTACACTTGATTTTGTAATAGTAAATGTATTGAGATTGGAACATGAAACTAAAAGATTAAATTGCTCCGAGGAGATTATCCAACCGAAATTTGTTTAGTTTTATTGATGAAATTTTTGAAAGGAAAAATGAAATTTTAATATTTAATCATTTGTATAAAACACACATATCGATATTTTTAAAAACAAGCACGTTATTTTCAGTTTTTCTTTGAATGCTCATGGGGCGTACAATCAATTCGAATTATGTCACAAACTAGAAAAAAAGTAGTACTCGTCTCCGCCCTAGAGCCGGTCCTGTCTATCTTTAGTGGAATTCCAAAGTTCTGCGAAGGCGCGGCGCCTATGATGTTTGTTTTTATTGATGTAATTTCTATTATAGCAGGTGGTTTATTTACATTGTTTCTTTTGCACTTTTTTCTATGTCTATTTATTCATTTGTTTTGTTTGTTTTGTTTTCTAGAACTTTGGAGAATTTCTTTTAGGATATATAAGGAGTTTGTACAGCGCAGATTAGTTAGTTTATAATAAATAGTTGTAGTGGACAGACCTAAATAGAAAGTAACAATTTACTTAAGTGATAGTGATAAGTGAATTATATAATTTATTGAGTGTAGTGTATAGAATAGAAATCGTATAAATAAAGTAGAAAAACATCATAATAATCCTTGAAAAGAAATACATTGAGAAACGTATCAAGCCTCAAGAATAATATATCATCTTTTATTGAAGATTTCTAGGGTCATAAACAATAGTATTATTGGGAAAATAACATGCAACGTTGCCAAGTATGTCTATAAATTCCGGGAGTGTCTGAAACATTCGAAAACAATGTCAACTGATATCATCAACTCGTCTATTTGTGTGATGACTTTGGCAGAACAAAGGGAAATACCTACATGAGTTTGTTTTTAGATATATTTAGTCCGATCCATGAGTTTTTGGTCTCATATAATAAATAGAGTGCTTTCGTCAAATTTTTAATGCACCCGTCAGCGACAAGTCTCAACAAGCTTTACACAAAGTTTCAACTTGCTGCTTCGATCTAGTTTATCATAGTTGAGCTGGAACGACCACTCACTAAAGTTGTTTTGAAAAATGTCTCAATTTGAGTTTCGCGCTGTTATAAAATTTTTGACGAAATAAGGATTAACACCAACAAAATCTGAATGGAGGTTACTCGTGTCCATCATTTTCAACAATTAAAAATTGGTTTAAGTTGTTTAGCTGGTGACGATAATCATTAGAAGATGACCCACTTACGGGAGGTCCTGGCGACTACTCCATTGATTATTAAATATTTGTCGCGAGGACCAGGACAGTCATTATAAACCTCCATAATATTTCTCGTCTACTATGTGGATGGAATCATTGATTCGTCAATAAATATCCTTGACCATTCATTTCTAGTCCAGTTTTTGTGTTCTCGAGACAAAACTAGCCTTGCTGCGCGATCTTAGACCGTAGAACTACAGCTCTTCGTACACTCCCAGAGCATTTATGACTGCTCGAGACTTTATACAAATGTCTTCTTATGTCTTATATCTTTGCCGAAGTTGTCTAATGACACTTTGACTCGTAGCAGCTTCACCTACTAGTATCACCTAGTAGCATTCCTTAGCATTTGCTTTTCTGTTAAATGTCTTTTCTACATGTTGCAGGTTGGGGTTAGCAGGTAAAATAATCAATTCAATAACAGCACGTTCCTCGGACGTTTCGATGAGTTTTTTGTTTCTAGTTAATAAAGTAAAGTAAATTCAGTGAAAGATAGTGTCAAAGTAAGAATTTGTTTTTTTGCAGTAAGTTTCTAATATGTTAAAAAGTTATAATATACAATCGAAAATACCTTGTTATCAAATTTTTAAGTTTTGGAAAGAAGAATAAGCCAAATCAGGCGAATACGGTAGCTGAGCGATGATTCCCGTTTCGTGTTTGGCCAAAATCCATAAATTTTCTTCAAAACGGTTTGGTAGTACTCTTTATTGACCGTCTGACCCCCTGGAACGAATTCTTGGTGAACCACACCACGGCAATCGAAGATAACGAACGAATCTTGAATTTTAACCGATTTTGACGCGGTTTTTACGGATTCGGCTCATTTTTGTAGCATCATTGGTTAGATTATTGAGCAGTTTCGATGTCATGTTCGTAAACCGACGTCTTATCACCAGTCAATAAGATTTGATTAATGTGGGGTCTTCAACTACGTTGTTAAGCATATTTTTGCAACCTCTACTCAAGATTCAGGTTTTTTGGTACGATCAGTAGTAGTAGTACGCTTCATACATGTCAAATCGATCAATAAGAGATAATGAGAGCCTCTACTATCTCTCGAATACCGACACGATGATTTTTGAACACCATCTCCTAAACTTTTTCATGTTTTCAACGATAACAGAAGTGAACGACTCACATGAGTCACTAAATTGTTTGTGCCACTCAAATTTTTACATACGCGAAAAAAGTAGACTCCCCAAAACACTTTGGAAACATTTTTATTGATATGTAACTGGAATTCTATAGGAAACACAAAATTTCAATCTAACTCATTGTTTAACTTTCCGAATCGCTGGCAAACACACATTAATTGATATATGAGGCTCAAACTTCATATGAAAATAAAAAAGGTTGTACCAATATAAGACGTAAGCAAATAAAAAAAACTCACCGTTGTTGATCAGCAAACACAAATTTCCTCAGCTTCAAATCCCTAAGAACAATTCCGTTTTCGTGACAAACTTGAACGGTTTCCGCGATTTGCTTGAATAACCTTCTAGCTTCGGATTCTCGTAGACGTTTCCTCGTTCTTACGTAGGAATGTAGATCGCCGTGAGCCTTAGGAAACACCAGGTATAAATAACGATTCCTAGCAATCAATTCATGGATCGAAGAAATCCTCGGATGAAAATCTAATTTGTAATGGGCCGATACTAAAGAATGATTTTCTCTCGATACAATCTGTAACAAAAAAAATATTCAAATACCAAGTGAGGTGTCATTAAAAAATACAGTAAATTATTTTACTTAAAACATATTTTGAGGATAGATCCAGAAGTGTCGCTAAATCTAGATGTGGATATTCAGGAAGGCCAAAATCTTGCAAATCAAAAACGACTTTTTTATACCAATGTTTTGAGTGGTTTTTGACTGATTTTACAAGGTTTCTTTTATAGACCAATTTTATTTTTGCACACGCAGGAATATTTCTTTCTAGTCAGATAAATTTTGGTCCATTTGGTCCAAACAAGATTTTTTTATTTCGCGAATAATCAAAATATAATTTTTTAACTGATTTATAATTTATAAATAATAAAAATATCTCGTTGCTACGATGTTATCGAGAAAATTAATTTTCATATCTGTTCATATATATCACGATGACATTAAAAGTTATTTGTTATTTTTGTATAAATATTTTAATGCATCGTTGAACAGATATTGAATAACATCTCGGTATATTTATATAACAAACCAGATTCACCTGTTCGGTCAAATAAATCAAATATGAAAAATCACCTTGATATCAAAATAGTAAAAAAACCTTGAGGTAAAGGTTACTCCGCACACTCCGTATATTAATGCGATCTGCACCGATCCAACTTTTTTATTTATTCAATTAAACAGTTATTACCGTTCGGCATTCATACTTGAAACACGTATTTGCTGATAAGTCATGCGTTAATTTCTGCAAAAGAATAAATATTAAACTCATTACGATCACGACTTTTTTTTTAAACGTACATTTTTGATGTACGGAATTTTTCATTATAAATCTAAATTTTTTATTAAAAACATGCGGAATCCTAGTAACGGATTCCACCAGGAGAGCTGATGGATATGTGGAACTCTCGTAGCCTACTCACTAAACCGCCATCTTCTGTTATCTCTGTCCAACCAGGAACTATGGTGATATTCCTTCTGGTGGGCGTTTTGCCCAAGAATTCTTTCTGTGTAACTAGCAGCATTTTACCTTGTGCAGCATCACCTGGACGATGTTATCTGAGTTTAGGCCCAACAGTCTTCTCTACTTCCCCTTTTAAGCTCCTCACGCAAGGAACATCATCTGAGTCGTGTTCATAATATGTACACTCGGGTGTTTGTACTTGTCTCATTGTGTGAAGATACCGCTGAACTTATCTCTCCGAATTTCCTTTCAGTCCACACTCTAAAGTCTTTTATTAGTCGTCGCGTCCATTCACCTGATTCTAGCGCGTTCGATAGTTGCCGCATCCTGCCTTGTTATATCTGATCTCCTTCTGTATATCTTCTTACGGTGGAAAACCGGAGGTCCACGGGGATTATACTCGCCACAACTAGGACAGCGTATACAGAGAGACAGTCCGGTAGGAGCGATTTTCAGTGCACCTTGTCTCTGTAGCATCGTCATCGCTTGGCAGTATTTCTTTATCCTCAGGGGCCTCAGGGCGTCTGACCAGACATCTCCAAATGGGTCTTTGACTTTTATAAATATATAAACAAACGATTTTAGGTCTTATTAATTGAACTTTTTTTAAAAAACAGATAAAATCTTGACTTTTTTCGATCTATTGCAGTCTTTATCAAAATATGATTTGACATCGACAATTTTCATAATTATATTAATCAATAGATCGACTACAACATGAATATCTAAATAAAAATCTATTTTCAATCACACTAAACAATTTTTGTTAGGTTATTATATCTTAAAAATAGCAGCTCTCAAATTATTCATAGTTTCATCGAAATTTATTATTAACAACTTTCTCGTTCTTATGTACGTGAACCATATAAAAAATTTGTGTTTTTTATATTTCATAGTTGATTAATTTTTATCGTTTTGTTGACTTTTTAATCTATTTTCCGAATATTGAGGTGTCTGTGTGTAAATAACGTTGTCATGTCATGTTGAGCTGAAAATTTTAACCGTTTAATGCAAATATATGAATTTCTACTGCAAAAGTGATTCAAGACGATTTTATATCTGAAATCTGAGTACCTACTTTTGAAATTTTTACACCTTTCAAATGTTCTGACATACTCATATATTAATTTTCTAACTTCCCTTATGAAATTAAATTTATTGAAAATATTTTTTTTACATATACGAAGGATACCTGAAGACGATAACTTGGTTATAGAAACGCGAGTAAGACAGTGTAATTGTTATGTTGTTATAGTGGTAGTAATTCCAGAAATGCCAACTTAGTAAAGAAAACGGAAACGGTTTGTTGTGAAAGTGAATTTTTCAATTTTTTCGATATCAAGTCTCTTTTGATATAAAATTAGCTTTAAAATTTATCAAGAAACAAACATTTAAAAAGATGTAAGACGTAGAAAGTTGAAGAAAAACACAGTTTCTTTATATAATAATTGAAACTAATCCTCAATTTACTGTAAAATTTTGACAGATGACATAAAAAACACGACGGAAGCTAACTGTTTTATCGTGCTGTCAAAATCTGAAAAGTCAATTAGAATCCTCTTTCTATTGTACGAGGATGGTCCTTGGTTATAAACAGTAATATATCGGGATGCAGAGTTTAAACGAGGCCGTACGATTTGCTAAGACCAGCCACACAGTGATTGACCAAATGAGGTGACGACTCCAGAAATGTTAAAGAAAATCCACAAAGCGGTGCTGGATGATCGTCGACTGGAAGTGGGCAAGCTAGCAGATATAGTAGGCATTTCAAAAAGTGTTTGTTTCCATCGAGTGTTTGGCAATGTTTCACATAAATAAAGCCGAATTTTTAAGCCGTTTCATAACCATCGTGGGTCCATCACTTAGAGAATTAAAATAATGGATTGAAAAGGGAGAACCGTGTCCAAAGAAGACAAAGACCGTTCCATCTACAGACTCTTGGTATGTATGCGGGATAATTTTCATTGACTATCTTGAAAAAAGAAAAACTATCAGCGACGAGTATTATGAGGATTTATTGCACCGTTTGACCGAAGAAATCAAGCAAAAACGGCCGCATTTGGCTAAAAAGAAAATGTTACATCGCACATTATTGCAATGGCCAAATTTGAAGAATTAAAGTTTGAATTGGTACTTTATGCATCCGATTCACCAGATTTAGCCCCTCCGGATTATTTTCTGCTCCCAGACTTGAAAAATTGGCTCGGTGGTTAAAGATGACATTACGTTGAAACATAAATATATTTTGTTCCAAAATTTTTTTATTTTCTTTGTTGGGCAAGGTACCTCTTGGACCAGTCTCGTATTAATAAAGCTACTTGCAAATATTGATACTTGTAACTAACTAAATTCGTAAGGATATTATCCTTTATAAATATTTGTATTTACACGCCTATGTAGCTAGGTACGGCTCGAGATGTTGCCATATAAGGTTTACTAATACTAAATAACGTAACAACAAATGTATTATTAGATCATAGTTTGCTTTTGAAATTATTCGGTCGTTTCGTTTAACGGGCGTTATTCCGAGAAATCTATAGAGGCATTTTAAATTTCAATATTAATTATATTGTCAGTAGGAGTGAATTGAAAAAAAAAAAAGAATATGTTGCAGCTAACAGAGAAAATGTCACAATACCGTTGAATTTATAATGAAACGAAAATTACGCAAGAAAAGTGGATTTAGTTCACATTAGTATACAGAGTGGAATATATCGAACAAAAGAACTAAATGAACGAGTCGAACCGCGCAATGTATTGGAAATATTATTTTTCGGAAATATTTCGAAATCGCGTGTTTCATTATTATCTCTCCCACGGTATTCCCTCATAAAAAAAATCATTTTACCAAGCTAACAAATAATTTACTCACCCCAATGTATTTATTATACGAAATAATAATATAAGCTCACGCAGTCTTCTTACAAGATAGGGTGGGTGAATCAAAGGGTTATTTACCTATTTTATTGTAAGACTCCCTACGAGTTTGCTGAAACTGCAAGAAAATTTTCCCAGGGGCTTTTAATAATGGTTCTTTTGAAGGGTGACAAATGAGTATAGCGTTAAAAGATGGTAGGAGGGTGGAAGATAAAGTTTATGTACTTTATTCGTAAGGTGAATTAATGATAGGTGTATTTAAATTAAGCGAGGCTATTAGAGAAACAAATATTTTTGTTTTCCACTCAAGGGAGAAATGTGGTTCTTGTGGTTTATGAATAATGGCCCAACGGTATAATTTAATAGCTTAATGAACGATTTTAATCAGCAAAATTGACTAAATTACTACCAAGTTCACAATTCGTGAACTTTCGTAGCACTATTTTTTTATCACACCTCGTAACTAATAAAAAAAAATTCAGTTGCTTTTCTTCTATATTTTTTTCTCGACATCTTAGAATCATATCCAGCCATCAGTAATATTGCAAAAAAAAACATTCACGTGACATTCTCGAAACGTTACATTAGTAATTCTCAAATGTGTGTGTCTTAATACATAAGACTAAATATTACGTAAAATTTTTGATTTGCCAATCAATTTGTATATTGGTTGATTCGAAACTCCTAATTTATAACTATAAAATAATTGATGTATGCAATAATAACCTTGCCACCTTTTGATATTAGAAATATAAACAATAGCGAAGGAAATGTCAGAAAACTCGTGTCGATTCTGGTATTGCCACTTCACGAAAACATTTGCATGCTGTCTTAACAATTAGATATTTCAAGAATTTACGATATATTCACACAGGGCGTAGCGTTTAATTATGTTTACCTATTTCAAAATAATAATTTTCCAATCAGAGACGTAGGCGTCAAATTTATTCATGAAATATTTCATTATTAGTAAAATTACAGTTACGTAAAAAAATTTACTGTGACTCAATTTCGAACAAAACGTTGGTACAT
Organism: Diorhabda carinulata; assembly: GCF_026250575.1. Taxonomy (NCBI): domain Eukaryota; kingdom Metazoa; phylum Arthropoda; class Insecta; order Coleoptera; family Chrysomelidae; genus Diorhabda; species Diorhabda carinulata. The sequence continues at coordinate 6,072,324 of NC_079471.1, forward strand.
CATACTAATTCTCATTTTTTATTCATATTATTTAATTAGATTGATTTTGCAGGTAAATTATTCACTTACAGCGATGCCCTCGTATAGAATTATATGGTGAAATCATGTTTATTCCTGAACCACTAAATTCTCCTTGTAATCGAGTCAATAGACAATAAAAGTACTTCACCTTGTATACGGTTACATCATTGATATTGAGCAACGTGATTTATAGGATTAAATATTAATACAATCAATACTTATGTATACTAAGTATTAGATATTATATTTCTTTAAAAAATGGGGAAATGAAGAATACATTATATAAAAAAACCATAAACAAATATTATAAATAGTAAATGGTAACTAAAAAGGACCACATGAAGTTGCTTGCAATAATTCTGATGCTGTTTATATAGGAGAAACAACGCGATATTTTGAAATGAGATTAAAACGCCATCAATACAAGAATTGGAAATTAAAATATCAACTTATTACTTGGAATTATTGAATATTAACAATTTAATGAAAGTGAGAATATACATTCAGAATTGATTCCTAGACAAAAAAGTATATAGACAACTCACACCATTACGAAAAAAACCAAAAATCCATGGGATCTATGGAGCCTATGTTATTTGCATACAACAAATTTTTACTATTACTAAAATGGAGAGACCTCGTCTGTCTTAACTGTCTGGGTAATTTTTTTCCATGGCCCATGGATGTTCTGCAGAAGTGGAAAGTATTCCTGGGATCGCTGGCTTTCAAGCAAGTCTTAACAATAACCTAACAATTCCATAGGATGTTGATGTACCCAAATTTAAGTTCTAAAAGAGTATTTGCAAATGGATCACTATCTTTATATCTACCTAGGCTGAACTAGTATACAAAAATATGAGAGATCTAGAAAATGTGATCGAAAAACTTAAGGAGGACCCGGAAAATAAAATATTTTCAATTGTGTTTATTAGTTATCCAAACTAAAAAACGCTGGAAATGTTGTAGTAAAAGTTCTACAGTTACATACAGGGTGTTTCAAAAAAGGTGATCCCGTCTCTAGTATAGATAGAAAGCTGAAAAATATTTACTCAGTAAAAAAATTTTCGTAACACAAAAACCCATTTTTTTTAAATCTTATATATTAAAAAAATTGATGATTTCCATTCCGAGTCCGTTCAGGCGTTCTACCCAATCGATTTGCTTAATTTTTTTTTTTTCAATAAAAGGTATTGATGCACAGATCAGCCAACAACCATCGGATTTCATCTAATTTTCACCATTCTCAAGTTATACTCAAATGCGATTTCCCCCTGTACATTACTTATGGGAGTTTTTCACATACACACGTTCTATCCTCAATAACTCAGGTTCTGTTCAAGATAGAGACTTCGTTTTGGTTTAAGAACATTCGCTGAAACACCTTCTTTCTTTTGAGTTTTTGAACACTTAAATCGGTTGAGTTGGAGAGGAGCTAGGCGCGGACATTCAATGTGGAGTTATGGATTTTTGTAGGTTTTTGGCAATTTTTCTACATTCAAATATCTATATCTCAGGTTCTAATATAGCTACAGAGTTCGTTTTGGTTTAAGAACATTCGCTGAAACACCTTCTTTCTTTTGAGTTTTTGAACACTTAAATCGGTTGAGTTGGAGAGGAGCTAGGCGCGGACATTCAATGTGGAGTTATGGATTTTTGTAGGTTTTTGGCAATTTTTCTACATTCAAATATCTATATCTCAGGTTCTAATATAGCTACAGAGTTCGTTTTGGTTTAAGAACATTCGCTGAAACACCTACTTTCTTTTGAGTTTTTGAACACTTAAATCGGTTGAGTTGGAGAGGAGCTAGGCGCGGACATTCAATGTGGAGTTATGGATTTCTGTAGGTTTTTGGCAATTTTTCTACATTCAAATATCTATATCTCAGGTTCTAATATAGCTACAGAGTTCGTTTTGGTTTAAGAACATTCGCTGAAATATCCTCTTTCTTTTGAGTTTTTTAACACTTAAATCGGTTGAGTTGGAGTGAAGCTAGGCGCGAACATTCAATGTGGAGTTATGGTTTGTAGGTTTTTGGCAAGTTTTCTACATTCAAAGATCTATATCTCAGGTTCTAATACAGCTAGAGACTTAGTTTTGGTTTAAGAACATTCGCTGAAATACCTTCTTTCTTTTTAGTTTTTGAACACTTAAATCGGTTGAGTTGGAGAGGAGCTAGGCGCGGACATTCAATGTGGAGTTATGGATTTTTGTAGGTTTTTGGCAATTTTTCTACATTCAAATATCTATATCTCAGGTTCTAATATAGCTACAGAGTTCGTTTTGGTTTAAGAACATTCGCTGAAACACCTACTTTCTTTTGAGCTTTTTAAACACTTAAATCGGTTGAGTTGGAGCGGAGCTAGGCGCGGACATTCAATGTGGAGTTATGGATTTTTGTAGGTTTTTGGCAATTTTTCTACATTCAAATATCTATATCTCAGGTTCTAATATAGCTACAGAGTTCGTTTTGGTTTAAGAACATTCGCTGAAATATCCTCTTTCTTTTGAGTTTTTTAACACTTAAATCGGTTGAGTTGGAGTGAAGCTAGGCGCGAACATTGAATGTGGAGTTATGGTTTGTAGGTTTTTGGCAAGTTTTCTACATTCAAAGATCTATATCTCAGGTTCTAATACAGCTAGAGACTTAGTTTTGGTTTAAGAACATTCGCTGAAATACCTTCTTTCTTTTTAGTTTTTGAACACTTAAATCGGTTGAGTTGGAGAGGAGCTAGGCGCGGACATTCAATGTGGAGTTATGGATTTTTGTAGGTTTTTGGCAATTTTTCTACATTCAAATATCTATATCTCAGGTTCTAATATAGCTACAGAGTTCGTTCTTTTCTATTATAATGATTTCTGATACTTATTTAATGGATTCCATGCGAGCGAAGCCGCGGGTAAAAGCTAGTTTTATACGAATATGTTTTGAAAGCTGATACATCCAATGAATTTGTTGTTATGTCTGACTCTCATAGAGGGCGCTAGTTACACGTACCAAGTAGTATTGAACATAACTTTTTAAAATACTAGATTTATTAAGCAAGATTTCGAGTGAACTTAAACATAATTTAATTTATATGTACCAAAATGGTACTCTTGATAAAACTCGATACTATGTACCGTTTTTAGGAATATTTTGATTTGATAATTATGAAGTAATAACCGATACTGGTATGAAGTAACGATAAATGTATTAATTAAACAAAAAATCACAAGATAAAAATTTAAAAAAAACTAATGATATAAGATAGAGTTCAATCAGAGTAGGTGTTCAAAATATCCTCCGTTTTCACGAATGCAGAGGTCTATAATTTTTTAACGAATCCAATCTTAACAGTTGGGAGTCAGCTATGAGGTCATTAAAGTGAGGTTGAATTCTTGAGGTGAATTTACCTCTGTAGCATAAACTTTTTCTTGAAGATACGACCAAAACTGTATAATCTAAGGGATTAAAAACGTGTGACCGACGAGGCCTATGAATCGGAGCTTCTGCACCTCTATCAATCAATCGATTCGGACAATGGTTACTCAACCAATTACGACACCTTCTATCAAAGTGCGATGGAGCTCCATCATGCAAAAAAAATAGAGATCTTCGCTCGTTTAGCGTTAAATCTTCTAGTATCTCGTATAAGTGATTACTTAAAAAATTCAGGTACATATCACCATTTAAATTTCCAGATAGAAAGTGACAACCTTTTAATTTGTTACCTCGAGTTGCTGCCCAAACATTAACACCATTAACTCCGTGAAAAGAATACATTTTAAACAATTTAGATTGAGGGCTGTCCTTTCTTGCAAGAGCTCTTGGACTTGTCTGTAATGATAAAGATGTAGCTGTTGCTGTTTAGGTATCCTCCAAGTACTTGAAGAAGACGTATTTGTTTGTCCTTTCCCATTCCTTACGCTAGTAAGCGCAAGTTGAAATGCAGTGAATACGTGCAGGGCAGCACAGCGAAAGGGAAGGCATCTCGAGGAAACTGTTTGGAGCAGTTGACTCCGCATATTAAGACACCAGTTCACTGCTGCATTTCGACGAAGGTGTTTTCTCCTTTTTAAACATGGATCACTTTAATTTGAGCTCTGAGTCGAATTCTGATGACGAGCTCTTAACAATACTTTCATTCCATTCCATTTTCCCTAAACAACTGTGCGAGTGTGACGCAATTTCTGTGTGACATTCACTAGAGCCACATTGGCCACGTCCGGCGAAGTACTGCCCTCCCTCTCAATTCGCGCGGTCCCATTAGACAACAAGAGTTACAGAAACTGTGCTGCCCTGCACGTTGTGTTGACTACGTCTTAACTTGCGCCCGGCCTAACTGTTGAATTTTGATCAACTAAATTTGTTCTATCCTAGAAACGGAATTTTCTTTTTTTTTGAAACACCCTGTATATGTATTTGGAAGCGTTGATGTGCCCGCTACTTGTTATAGATGCCTGTCATTCCTTAGGTTTTCATTAACACCTAACGAGAAACTTGTATGAACTCTATGGTAAGCATGGTGGGTCTAAAGCAAAATTTTGTGTAAGCATTTTGACTATAAATTCCAATTGATGATAGCATACTGTACAAACTGCGTACGAGTACCATCAACAGTTCGAGAAATCGATTTAATCGGATTCATACAAACATCTGAAGCGACGAGATGTTACAAGAATTCCTCAAGTAATACGAAAGTCATCCGTGTGACTGCAGAAGAAAGAAATGGATGAATATCATGATGAAGTAAGATAGTATCTGTCTTTTTAATTAATGCTGTTAACAAAAAACAAAAAATTGAAATACCTACGTTCGTATTTTTTTATATAATTGTGTAGATCTTGTAGATATATTTTGAATTCTCTGTAGAGCAATTCATTTCAATATACCACAAATATTTTGGTTGCTTTTGATGTAGCGAAATGTGTACAAAGCTAGCGTCGTCAGTGTAGTTAATTCACTCTCTAACAAAGAAGTAAAGTTTGTAAAAGAATGTAATAAGTACGACGCCAATTAAAATACATAAAAGTAAATCTAGTAAAAAACATATAAATAATAACTATTGCTAGTTCTTCAACATACCAGAATAAAACAAATTTTGAATGCTCGTAAATACAAAAGCTGTAAACTAACTCGTTTGACAATTTACCTCACATCTACATCGTAAATGATATTCAATATCACGTTGCGAGGAGATGTAAAGTACCTACTTGTATTATTATTTTGATTTTTTTTTCTTTGGCAAGGTGACACCGTCACTAGTATGTTAACTCAAATTTACGGAAATTTGCATCACGTTTCGACGCAAATATTTATGTTATTAAAATATCTTAAACCGGATATTTTATATTTTTGTTTGGATTTAGTGGATTTACATTAACCTTCATCGTGTTTTTGTATTAAAAAATTCACTTGACTCACGGTTGTTTTTTTTTAACATAGGAAATACGTTGCTTTAAGGTGAACTTGAAGGTCTGGGAATATGGATCCAGTTGAAACATAACAAGGTTACAAAAAAATTTAAGCACCACTACTAGTGATTGAATTACATTCCATTCATTTGATTTAAATTTAGTTGGTCGTTCATATCTATTCGATGAAGAGGTAAAATTACTGGAAGTTAAATCTGGAGAACAAGGCGGATGTACATCACATGAAATATAGACAAAGGTCGATAAGTTTTTAAATAAAAATCAATAATAGTAGGATGAAATTCATTGGAAAATGAGAAGAATATAATAAGTGACGGGAAATGGAGCGAGTTTTTGAGAGTAAAAAAGTCCTATTGAAAAAAGTCACATGGCAAAGTTGTAGGTAATATAACCTCAAAATTTATGAGAAAAATTCAAAAAACTAGTTTTTAGTTTTCTATTTTTGTTTTTTATAAAAATTTTGTTTCACGAAATTTGGAAACTTGCCTTTTATCGAGTAATTTAATACTTTCGAAGTCCCCTCGTTTTTTGGCCCTAGAAACTCGAAAAATCTTCAGATTTTGATGAATTTTTTTTTTAAATCTTCGTTTTTACGGCGAATTTACGAAAAAAATTGAGACAATACAAAAAATGAAAACTTACATTGATTTCAGGGCTCAGAATATTCATGAAAATGCACTCAATCACGTATAATTGTTGATAACTTTTTTCCAAACAACCAAATGAAGTTGTTACATTTTTTTTTCATAATCTACACAAATAACGAACAAATTGAAAAAAAAAATTATACAAAAATGTTGATTTATCATGTTTTTGCAATTAAAAATAGTAAAAATTTCTCTTCAAATTGACGTTTTCTCACGTATAATCATCTGTACCTTTTTTATTAAGTAATCATTAATTTTATTTAAACAAAAACATTTTTAAAATCACTTATTGTAATCAAGTGCACAATATTAAAAATAAACTTTGAAAAATTGAAAATTTTTGAACATTTGTTCTGAATTTTTAGCACAACCCTCCTAACCTAACCAATATAAGTTTTAATTTTTTTTATTCCCATATTTTTTTCATAAATCCGCCGAAAAAACGAAGATTTTAAAAAAAGTTCGCCGAAATCGGATGATTTTTCGATTTTCTGGAGCCATAAAACGAGTGCCAGTCACAAACAAAATATTAAACGGACAGATTTCTGAATCATCATTATTAAAATTTTATTTATTCCATAATTGAAAATTTTTACTAGTCACATTTTGTCGCAAGTAATTTTGGTCCGACGAGCTTTTTGAGCTCGTTCAACCAACACATTTGTGATATTCCTCGTACAGTAGCTTCTACAAAAGGCTCGATATTTTTAAGTAAATATTGCAACAAAAATACGTAAATAAATATTTGATAAACAATATTTTCACATAAAAGTGTAATTTGTATTTTGGAACGTTTCATCTTGTTCAAATATTGATATTTAATATCTACTTGCTCATCAACATACTTGAAATTGTAACTTTTGCAATATTTCTATGAGGAGATAAATTGATTACGTGAACAGATCATCAATCCTATCAAAATGATAACTGACATTGTGAAACTATTAGATTAGTCTATAAAATTTTCGATTTCTCGATTTCGGTGGCCTTTCTCCTATGATCTAAGCAATCCAAGTTTCTGGTCAACTCTGGATCGCCTATAAGTCAAACTGCTCTCTTCTGTATTGAATCGAGCATCTTCAGGGTATGCTTGGAAGCCGAACTCTAAATGTCTGAGCAATATTCCAAAGACGAACGAATCTGGGACTTGTAGAGGATGAGAAGTTGTTGCTTTGTGAAACTGCCTTAGTTAAATCGGCCACGTGCCTATGCCAGGACATATTACTTCCAACCTCAACACCCAACAAGCGAATTTGCGATGATTTGCTCTATAAAAAGAGCAGCCTGAGTGTTTGCTGCATTAACCTCAACCAGAATGCTTCCACCCCACACCAGAATGTTTTCGCCGGCGACACTAGTGTGCTATGAAGAGAGTAGGTGACAAGGTGCATTCCTAGGGAACACCAGCGTTGACTTAAAACTTTTCTGTGTGTCCATTGATAGCGACCTGCATGGATCGGTCTTTGAGAAAGCTATTTAATCAGTCTATAAGTGAGAAAGACAAACCGTACGATTTTAATTTATTTAGAAGGTTCTAATGCCAAACCATGTCAAAAGCATTCGTTATGTCCAGTGCGATTGCTCTGGATTCTCCATATTTCTCTATAGCTTCAGTCCATATGTTGATGACATAGGCCAGGATGTTAGCAGACTAAGCTGGGACTAAAGCAATCGGACGGTAGTTATCGGGAATAGTTTTTTTCCTTTTGTCCAAGAAATTTTCCAATTTGTATGGAAGAAATCTCTTTTATATGATAGAGAAAAGAGTATTTTCAATATCTACTTTGAAATTCCACGTATTTGTGTAAGAATAGTTTGTATACCTACGATTTTCATTCATTTAGAAGCCAGTTTAAAGATTTTTTTCGATGTTATCGTAAAATGAGTTTATCGTATCCCTAAATTTACGCAAGACAATCATTCAATTATAAAAAGTACGTAACAATCGTAGATCTAGATCGTTTGAATTTATGAAAGTCATAAATTGATTGATAAGATTAATAAATGCGAAAATACGATGTTAAAGCGATTCTCCAATGCACCAACTAGCGTTTATAAACCGAATGACGAACTAACCATTTATCATATAAAAATAATTTTACTGGATCAAATCAATCATACAGGTAAACAATCTTCAATGCGGTATGTGAGAAAAATTTTAAATCTTTCAACTCAAAATACAAAAATACCAAATTCTTGATTTGTGAATGATTGGTAATTGAAAAAAAGGGTGAAAACGGGAATACGGTGAAATGACAGCTGTTCACTCACTATCCAAGGAGATATGGAAATGCCTTTTTTTACCTGAAACCCCTTCAATTTCATACATAAAACCCCATTATTCTAAAACATTCAATACTTAATACCAATATATGCTAATACCATTTATTATAAGTCTAGAATTCCCTGTATATGATGATAGGGTGCATATATTTTCACAATTTTCTCCCGAATTTCCCACAATATATGCGAATTAATCGAGAAATATATTAGTTCGTAGTAAAAGGGCAAAGGTCTTAGTATCAAACCGGATGGCCCTACTTTATAGCGTTGCATTCCCAGACTCGGAACGCGAAATCTTTGGTTGTCGGACCAGTTTATGGTCATCTCCTTGACCAACGAACCGGTTTTATCCGTCCGTAGTTAAATAGTAAGTAGTTTATTCGAATTAAAATTTGCTATTACTCACTAAAGTAAGAAGGGTGACGTGAATACATTAATTTTTTAATTTATCACATCTTTTTAACGTCATTTAATAAAGCACTGTAGAGGATGATCAGAAGGGCGGCGAAAACATAATTACTACTGACGTACAAATGCTCAACAACTAACAAACTAGACGACATAATCATAGAAAATAATGAATATAATGAAAGCAGTCCGTAGATTCAAAAATAGAGAAATAAAATTTAAAAAAAATTTATACAGTGAAATTCCGAACGAAAAGCTCGATATTCCTGGAACTCATGTACAATTATAGCTAATAAAAGTTTTGCCACCGATCTCTAGACTTTTACTATATATGTCTTAACTTTTTTGATAACCATTTTCATAATAAAGAATTTTCGTGTAGAAGATTTTCGAGAATTATTGTGGGACCAAAACTTAGAATCACGCGAATTCAATTTAAAGCAGAACTTAAAGAAGAAACAATCAACATAGCAGAGTGAAATCTTAAAGAAAAGGAGAAATTTGAACACGACATTAGACCAGCAACTGAATATTATATTTCTGGCGTTGCCAACAGGATTTTCGTATAGAAGATTTGCCAGAATTCTTGTTGGACCAAAATTCACGAAAATTCAATGAAAACAAGAAGAAACAATCAACATAGCTGAGTGAAATCTTAAAGAAGAGGAGAAATTTGAACACGACATTAGACCAGCAACTGAATATTATATTTCTGGCGCTGCCAACAGGATTTTCGTATAGAAGATTTGCCAGAATTCTTGTTGGACCAAAATTCACGAAAATTTAATTAAAACAAGAAGAAACAATCAACATAGCAGAGTGAAATCTTAAAGAAAAGGAGAAATTTGAACACGACATTAGACCAGCAACTGAATATTATATTTCTGGCGCTGCCAACAGGATTTTCGTATAGAAGATTTGCCAGAATTCTTGTTGGACCAAAATTCACGAAAATTTAATTAAAACAAGAAGAAACAATCAACATAGCAGAGTGAAATCTTAAAGAAGAGGAGAAATTTGAACACGACATTAGACCAGCAACTGAATATTATATTTCTGGCGTTGCCAACAGGATTTTCGTATAGAAGATTTGCCAGAATTCTTGTTGGACCAAAATTCACGAAAATTTAATTAAAACAAGAAGAAACAATCAACATAGCAGAGTGAAATCTTAAAGAAAAGGAGAAATTTGAACACGACATTAGACCAGCAACTGAATATTATATTTCTGGCGCTGCCAACAGGATTTTCGTATAGAAGATTTGCCAGAATTCTTGTTGGACCAAAATTCACGAAAATTTAATTAAAACAAGAAGAAACAATCAACATAGCAGAGTGAAATCTTAAAGAAAAGGAGAAATTTGAACACGACATTAGACCAGCAACTGAATATTATATTTCTGGCGTTGCCAACAGGATTTTCGTATAGAAGATTTGCCAGAATTCTTGTTGGACCAAAATTCACGAAAATTTAATTAAAACAAGAAGAAACAATCAACATAGCAGAGTGAAATCTTAAAGAAAAGGAGAAATTTGAACACGACATTAGACCAGCAACTGAATATTATATTTCTGGCGTTGCCAACAGGATTTTCGTATAGAAGATTTGCCAGAATTCTTGTTGGACCAAAATTCACGAAAATTTAATTAAAACAAGAAGAAACAATCAACATAGCAGAGTGAAATCTTAAAGAAAAGGAGAAATTTGAACACGACATTAGACCAGCAACTGAATATTATATTTCTGGCGCTGCCAACAGGATTTTCGTATAGAAGATTTGCCAGAATTCTTGTTGGACCAAAATTCACGAAAATTCAATGAAAACAAGAAGAAACAATCAACATAGCAGAGTGAAATCTTAAAGAAAAGGAGAAATTTGAACACGACATTAGACCAGCAACTGAATATTATATTTCTGGCGTTGCCAACAGGATTTTCGTATAGAAGATTTGCCAGAATTCTTGTTGGACCAAAATTCACGAAAATTCAATGAAAACAAGAAGAAACAATCAACATAGCAGAGTGAAATCTTAAAGAAGAGGAGAAATTTGAACACGACATTAGACCAGCAACTGAATATTATATTTCTGGCGTTGCCAACAGGATTTTCGTATAGAAGATTTGCCAGAATTCTTGTTGGACCAAAATTCACGAAAATTTAATTAAAACAAGAAGAAACAATCAACATAGCAGAGTGAAATCTTAAAGAAAAGGAGAAATTTGAACACGACATTAGACCAGCAACTGAATATAATATTTCTGGCGTTGCCAACAGGATTTTCGTATAGAAGATTTGCCAGAATTCTTGTTGGACCAAAATTCACGAAAATTTAATTAAAACAAGAAGAAACAATCAACATAGCAGAGTGAAATCTTAAAGAAAAGGAGAAATTTGAACACGACATTAGACCAGCAACTGAATATAATATTTCTGGCGTTGCCAACAGGATTTTCGTATAGAAGATTTGCCAGAATTCTTGTTGGACCAAAATTCACGAAAATTTAATTAAAACAAGAAGAAACAATCAACATAGCAGAGTGAAATCTTAAAGAAAAGGAGAAATTTGAACACGACATTAGACCAGCAACTGAATATTATATTTCTGGCGTTGCCAACAGGATTTTCGTATAGAAGATTTGCCAGAATTCTTGTTGGACCAAAATTCACGAAAATTTAATTAAAACAAGAAGAAACAATCAACATAGCAGAGTGAAATCTTAAAGAAAAGGAGAAATTTGAACACGACATTAGACCAGCAACTGAATATAATATTTCTGGCGTTGCCAACAGGATTTTCGTATAGAAGATTTGCCAGAATTCTTGTTGGTAAAATTTCCGAGATGTAAAGCTGCTATCTTAACAAAAATTGGTAATTTGAATTTAATACTGGTTCTTGATATTTTTTTCTAAAGTTCGTCCAAAAAAATTGGAGCATTCGAAATGTGCTATTGCACAAAGACAGTTCGAGACCTATACGAATAAGTTATACCGCTACAAAATGATATTTCAACATAAAGTAGAAAAAGAAACAAAAAATCAATCTCAAAAATTGAGACCTCTTTCTAAATTATTACTTTTTCCATTCCATTATTAGAACAACTGATTAATGAACTTCAGTTACGTACAATATAAAATTTTAGAAACGTTATAAACCTTAAATCGACCACAGTCAATATTTTCATGGAGATATTTCGGTTTAAAACTTAATTTAACTTACCTTACATACTAGCTCTTCCTTAGTATTGATGTCCACGCAACGATAAAGCGAGCTACCTTCAACTTGTTCAAATAATTGATATTTATCTTCGATAATCGAATTCTGTAAGAGTCTTTCACCGTTAGTAGGTCCAAGAAGAACATTTCTACGATCCGAAGTCACTCTCGGAACCCGACATTGCGTATCGCGGAGTTGCGATACTCGCAATTTCATTATATCGCCACTAGATGGACTCACTTCTACCGATTTGTCGTTTACGCGACGAACGCTCGACGGCGGTTCTTGAACGTGCACGTTTTGCATTTTGATTAGAATTAACACACGCGCACAAGACGAAATTGACAGCTTTGTTTTTCAATTGATTTTCTTGGATTTACACTGTTCGATGAATATCCTGCAACCAAGAAAAATAACATTCGTTGAGAATACTGTTTTTCAAGACATTTCACGTAATTATAACGCGAAAATCAAATATTTGTCGATTTAAAATAAGAAAATTTGAAGGCATCTATATGTGGAAATCTTTCTCGAATAGGATACTCTGTATGTTATTAAGAAACAATTTCTTCGTTTTGTCTCTTCTTGTATATACAATGAACCGTTTTGGCGTATTGTCATTAACGATACTGGATCAAATATTTACGCTATTAACATACAATGAAGTAATTTTGATAACTTCTTCACTAATTCAAATTTTTTTTATAACATATATTTTGTACTCCCAAATTTTGATATTATTTTTCAAAATACCTCGTATGCGATTGAATTATGTTATTAAGTGGTAACTGCATTTTATACAATACGCAATCTCTATAAAAAATATTAATCTGCTTCATTTCGTTGTCACCGTCACAAGGAAACTTAAATTCATTGGAAAAAAAATTAAAATTTTGTATTTCTTAGACCTTTTGATATCTTTCTAAATATTCTTCAATATTGACAATTTTTCTGATAATTTTTTCATATCAATGACTTGGTGTTCCGAGTATTTTCTTTCTTTTTGAATTATTCATGTCTGTGATCAAAATTTTCTTAAGATGACATTTCCATCTTGTAATCATTTCCACCCTTGTTTATCATCTATGTACGAGGACTATTTAACAAAAAAATTACTCTGGAGAGGTTGACTTTCGCTATGATGATTGTATCGTTAGTTGATGTCATGTTTTTTACGTGGAAAAATCATTAAATAAACAAGGGAATATATACAGATATTTTTCCTTTCAATTTTTTGTGTATTAATACATTTTTCGCTCTAATAATATATATTTCTTTTATCACTAAAATATATTATCTAATAATGAACGTCATGGGTTATTTCCTTGAATAAATACAAACATACGTGGGAAAATACATGTCCAAGTAGTCAGCGAAATTAACATATTTTATAAATGATTGTAATTTCATCGGATTTCAAGTAGGGACCTGTACAAATTTTGAATAGATATAAAAAGATTTATCTAATTGTCCCAATAAACAAATTTTGAATAATATTTCGCAATAATGGTAAATGTGGTTAATTATAATATCAATATATATTTACCAGCCTAAATAAATCGACCTTGACGTATAAAAATAATTCATACCAAAACCTTAGCCACTCGATAATAATTATTCACACAAAAACAACTATTATTATCAAAATATGAGTAAAATATATAAGAAAACATTTTGTCATTGTCAAATTTATTGAAATGATTACTAAACTGAATTTATCATGGATCTATAAAAAAAACACAAAGAGAAATGACTAATAATGAATCTTTGAAATGATTATATCTCTGGAAAATTTTCCAATCCCATATACTCTAATATTTTTCAAAGAAACGTCATATAAAGTGTGGTTGAAGCGGAAATAAGTATTACTACATATAAAAATATCCAGAAATGTAAAATACATTTTTTCCTCGAATAAAATTATGTTATTTCTAATAAAAACAGGAAATGTATGAGTCAAATTGTTATTAAAATATAAAATTGCATATTTGAATGTAATAATATTCTGTCATAATCTTATAACGAAATTGATAATAACCCAATACAATGAAACAGTAAAATGTAATTATAATTTTCGCAAGGCGAGATGAATCAAATAATTTTATTAGTATTACAAAATTTTGAAACGTCGATACAATACAGTACAATAAAGGTCAAAAAAGTGAATTAAACAACAATGTCATTGGCGAAATATAACGAACAAAAAAAATTTAAAAATAACTAACCTTGCTTGGTACTTCCAAAAAGGTAAATACAAATCCTTGGAACGCGTTTGAAACAAAATTTCACAACAACAAAACCACTGAAATGTCAAATCGAAAATAAAGTTCCCCACGTCGCGATGTATTATCAAGTACACACATCAAAATTCAGTGCGCACTATAACAACGCCATCACGCCACTAACCATATTTTGTTTAGCAGTCATGACATCTAAAGTACATTTCTATAGTAACCGTAATGTGGGGACGGCGCACGCGCTGTTATACAATATTTTCGGTGATTTTGGTATATTTCAGATTCTACCTGAGTTTTCTGGAGCTTTGAAAATTAAGGTGCCTTCAGTTCCAGGGTTAGGTGTAGGACGCCACCCACATAATTCATCCCCTTTCTACTACCTTTTATTACAAGAAATTGCGTATTGATTAATGAATCAAGACAATTCGTGGATGTATTTGATTATACAAAAATTATGTAAATACATAAGGGGAATATAAAAATTATACAGAGTGTAGTTATAAAGTTATTTGCTTGTTGCTGTTGTTGTTGTTTGCGAAACAACAATAAATTTGTTAATAGATAAATAAATGAAGGTGTGTTGGGTGAAAATCCTTGGGCACGTTGATTTGTATTTTTAGATGCACATTTTTTTGAAAAATAATATACACGTAACAATAGCCAATACGAAGTTTCTTATTTTAAATGCAACCCCCTCTATATTAATAATTTTTGAGATTCATCAGAAAATTTTAGTTATAATTTAAGTCCCCAAAAAATAAATAATATACATTTGAAATGAGAAGTTGATATTGGTCACAATCACATGACATATCCTATATATTTTTTATTTGAAGCAAAAAAACAGTAGAAAGGCTTAAAATTATACAGAGTTGCCGTTTTTTATATAATAAGAATTAATTGCTTATACAAGGCGTATGAAAAGAACTTTCGACGACTCCTGTAAACTGCAGTGGTAACAGAACGGTGGCATACACGATTGCGTTGGTGGAAGCTCACCGACATAGTCCGGTCAAATTAGACAAAAAAATAAGAGTTAAGCTACATAAATTCCCATCAAGCTGAAAATCAGTAAAATTGTTTAATATACAATTGAAAATAAAATTTTAATGTTCCCCACCATTTCCGTGTATTTTATTCAAGGTCAAAGGTCAAAAAAATTAGTTTTTCTTGATTATCAGCAAAACGGTAAGTTTTATCATAAAAATACCTTAGACAAAAATTGTAGATCATAAAATTGTTTACAAGAAACGTTCCAATACTTCTTTTCCTACGAGCCTCCGTTTCTGAGATATAATGTTTCAGATTTACTGTCGTATTTAATGGCTTTAATGATTGCACGAAAAACACCAAAGCTGCAGAACAACATCCTCGAAGTTTAGCAACATGTTCGTCAATTGATAATTTATTTGATGAACTTATGACAGCTCCCACCAATGAACAGAAATTTCTTCTTCTCGGTTCATTTCAATGTTGTAAAAAAAGTTTACTTTTGAATCATTATATCTCAGAAACAGTGACTTGTGGGAAAAAAGTATTCAAACGTTTTTTGTAGATAATTTTATGATCTACAATTTTTGTCTAAGGTATTTTTATGATAAAGCTAATGGCTTCGCTGAAAATTGCGAAAAACTCTTTTTTTTTACTCTGACCTTGAATAAAACTTTTCGCATACACGGAAATGATGGGAAACATTCAAATTCTAAGTTCAATTGTATTTTAAACAATTTTACATATTTTGAGCTTGATGGGAATTTATGTAACTTCGAACGTCTAAATTGACCGGATTAACACGTTCTTGTTATTCAAATGGATATCGAGGATGCTGATTACATTGTTCTAGCATGAAGTAGATACTAAAATAACTATAAACGATTTTAGAATCTAAGTGCGTAATTTACTGTGATTCAATTTCTTTTTTTTTTTTTTTTCTAGACTATAAGTATTTTCAGAATAATTTTAGTTAATAGTCTTATTCATTTTCCACCAAAAAGTGCTATTAGAAAAATCGTCTTCCCTTTCTTATTATTGGAAAGATTTGACGAAAACCTACTTATACTTGTTGGTAAAGAATATTTTAGGTAGTGCATATACGAGAGTAGAATTTTAAATTGTTATTAGTGAACGTTTAAAAGAAACAAGTTTGTTCGAAAGCAGAAATCCCCCTTGAATCAATTTTTATGATTTAAAAAAAGCCTTAGTCAACAACTCAACAACAACTTGCGGTAATGAAGCACCATCCGAAAAGACTGTTTACAATTGGTTTGCACAATTTCGTCTCGGTCGTGCGTCCTCCAGTGGCGAATGCTGTCCAAAATCGGATGTCATTTCCACAATGGGCTATTCCTAGACGTTTATGAACCCTATAAATACTAAAAAGTTTCTACAATCCTCTAGAATTATTACAAAAGCACAAATATAAGACAGGAGCTCACAGTAGAGCAGATACCTGAATATCGACAGTCTAGTCATTGAATTTTTTTACTGTACCGCATGGAATCATGGACATTAAAGATCTAGTCCATCAATAAACTAGAAGCCTTCGAAATGTGGACCCTTCGAAGAATGCTGCGTATATCATGGACAGGTAGAGTGAGGAACGAGGATGTACTAAGAAGAGCGGGGACTGAGAGAGAGTTGTTCAATTTGATCAAGGTGCGAAAGGTTGGATACTTGGGTCACGTTCTTAGAAGAGAAAGATATACAATACCTCAATGGATCATACAAGGAAAGAAAGGCTTCGGCCGAAAACAAACTAGAAGGCATATAGTAGTTTTGTATAAATTCCGAGAAAATGCAATTGAGACTTCAGTGAATTATTTCTCTATAGTCTACACATTCCTTCCTTATGGTTTGGAAAACTCCATATTTGCCACACATAAAGTATTTAAACCCTTATTTAGCTGATTATCTTAACTATCTTCTGTTTTGAAGCTATATACAGCTACTCTACCGGTTAAAAGTTTTTGCCCACTCTTTAATTTGCTTGATACATATCAATTTTAATATCTTTGCACAATTTTGGCATTCTCTGTAACAATTTTGACAAATAATCGACGTCTATTTGGTTCTATTCGTGCTGCTTTCTGATTTCCCTGTCCCATTTGTCCCCCAACAACTCTATCGGGTTGAGGTCAGGCGACTTGATGGCCAAATCCATACTTTCAGTAAATTTTTCCTTTCCAAGTCTTTCAAATACTCTTTGAACCAATTCGAGAAATGATAGGGACCGTCGTCATACTGGAAGAGCTGACTAAAACGTATTATATTTTCCCTTAATAATTATAATAGCCAACATCTCCTCAATTTTTCCAGGTCTCCAGTTTTACAGTCTTCCTTCCAATTTTCAAATTTTCTATCCCGCTGCACCCTCTTAATTCCATTTTGACGTCTTAAAAGAGGTTCTCCATTGCCATCTTCACAAAAGGCCAGCTTCTCTCAATATCCTTTTCACTGTAGAAATCCTCGAACGCAGATCTCTGGATTTATTGATCTGAATTGCTATCTCTGGGTCCGTGAATCTTCAAAGCTTGTAGTTTCTCGAGGGCGCCCCTGAACGTTTTCTATCGCTAAAGCTCCTGGTGGATGCGTATTTTTTCGGTACGTCGAGGTATTTTTAAATTGGCGAGTTTCCCCCTATGATTCAACCAATTTTAAAGCTTACAAGTCTGAATTTTCAAGAAGTGAACAATGGATTATGGAGCGGGCAGAAATTTTTGACCGATAGTGTAGTTACAACTATTAAAAGACAATTAGTATCAAAATACAAGAAACGTTAAGGTTATTTACTTAAATTAGTAATGTGCTATTAATTATTTTATAGTAAAATACTTATATCCACATTAACAACAAATTTGTTTTATGAAATATGTTTGGTACACACAATATCTTATTTAGAAAAATGATGTCGAATCGACAACAAACGTTAAATATTTCTTAATAAGGAGAAATTTTATGTTAAATGTTTATAATTTTATGAGTCTACCTGCACGAAAGAGAGAAAAGTATTATTGTTTCAAAATATGACCAAACGGGAAAGAAATTGAAAAGAATATTGAGGTAAGACAAATTAGTGATTGTGGAAAAATAGTCGATATCTTTCTGTGAAACAACAAGTTATACAAAGAAGAAAACTAATAAACGGGATTGAGACAGATGAAATAAAAAGTTACAAATAGATATGGAAGAAGAGATCACCGAAGAATAAGAAATAAAACACCGTAATAACAAACGAAAATGATATTACGCAAAAAATATATTTTTTGCAGCTTCAGATATTCCCTAGATTCAGTTGTGATTTTCAAACAACAAAATATATTGAATTCATTTATATACAGGTTGTTTCGGGACTAATACAGTTATACGACCCCTCGTTTCTGAGTTATAGGCGTTTAAAGTTGCGAAATCAGAACTTACAACATTATGAATCCATGTTGTAAGTTGGGTAACCTCAACTTATCAAATAAAACGCTAAGACATAGACTAAATACCATATCTTCAAAATGGTCGTAGTTTTGTAGTTTACACCTATAGAAACATTAATTCCTCAAGATGATTTTACGAAATATCTCGTTTCAAACTAAAAAAAAGATGGAGGCGCCGGGCATCGATCCCGGTACCTCTCGCATGCTAAGCGAGCGCTCTACCATCTGAGCTACGCCCCCGGTTACAAACAATGCGATATAAATAAAAAAACATGGATTAAATCGATCTACTTTCATTTTATAAATTCATTCCAAAACTTGAATTGAACGAAATGGTGGACGCACTTTTAGAACGAATTATAATTATACACTTTAACTTTTTTATCTCGTATTCCAACAATTTTAGCTTTAGCTATACGTAAGTTACTTCATGTGCATATACAAGGGATGTCTGAAAAGTTTCCCACCTCAACCTCAAGACGTCAGCACGTATCAGTATGAGTTGAATAATAAATTTAGGCATGTATTAAGAAAACCTATCTAAAATTTCAGCCATTTTGGACGCTTAGTTTCTGAAAATGGAAAAAATTGCAGATCTTGCTTTCATTAAATACCTGTTTTGAAAGTCATTACACCTACACATATTAAAAAGGAATTAGACACTTTGAAAGGATATTCTGGATTATCATTTACGACTGGGAAATTTTGAGCAGTTGAATTCAAACGCGGCCATATCAGCTTGATTAAGTACGAGCGTCTGATCGAGCAAAAACTGTGATAACCAGCAACATTATCGTAAAAATTTACCAAACCGTACTGGAGGATCATCAGGATAAGGTTAGAGACATATATTGACTGGAGACCCGTACTTTGGGTTCCGCGTTTGCCTCTGAAGTTCAATAGAATGAACATGTTAGGGGTTTAAACAAAATGAATCAGATTTTTTGCTGTAGATGAAACCTAGATGCATTACTACTTCGCTCGTCAAATACAAGAACTTATGAACCAATTTTGGTGGACTGTTATAACCAATCCACTGTACAGCGTCCAATTATCACCTTTTCCACAAGCTAAAGGAACCTTAGGCTGCAAAGGCTTCACGAGCGACGATGAAGTTCGATCTGAGGAAATACGAATAGGCTTCTTCGAATTAGGAATACAAAAACTGGAACACCGGCTTCAAATCTGTGTTTTTTTGGTTACTTTTTACTAGCAAAATAAAATATTTTTCCAACATATCTTTTATATTAAATAAACCATCGAACTTACAGCACCTCATTTCACACACAAAAGACACGACAGATGGATGTCTTTCTTTTAGATATTTTTTTACATTTAAGTACATCAAAAGTATCGGGGTACCGTATATTATTGGTTGCATCTGCTCAGTTTTCTTCGTCTTTTTTTTAGATAAAAGAGATGCAACACCTTGCCGCATGGTGCTTTTTTCCTTTGTCCACCCTCTTGTGCACCTTGAGTCCCATTTCAATGTGATTTATTTTTATAAGGGTAAAGTGAATACTGTGTATTTTAGTAAAGGTGCCACCTTCAAATTCAGGTAGCGAATTAGTAATTTAGAGTAAAAATAATTGGTTAAGTTATGCTTGCTATTTAGCTTGATATGAAAAAATTACATTTAAAAATTTTAGATAAATGTGGAGTTCATAGAGTTACATATAACTAGCTATAGCTAACTATATACAGTGCTTTTCAAAAATTTTATCTTTGGAATTATTATGCGTAAACTAGAGTCCAGTAAATTGATGTCGAATAATTGAGAAAGCTGGGAAAATCATATAAAGTCTTTATTCAAGTTTTAAGTGGTAGATCCCGACTGGTACTTTGAAATTCGAGAATTTTCTGGAAGGAAAGAGTGGTTTTAAAAAATTTCAGTTAAAAAAATTCGTTTTTTCTCAATATCCCCGATAATATATTGTTTAAAGAATTTTCATTCCAGTGAATATTGATTGATTGATTATTTATTCACTATAACAATACTTTATACATAAACAGGGGTTAAAAAATCCATAATTTCGATATCAGAAAATATGAGTTTCTTATGAAATTTGTGACCGAAAGTCAGTGGCGGTTTTACAGATTTTCCGCATGGAGGCTATTTATCTTTTGTCGTCTCTACTGCCCTCTGAAATTCGATACCATGGTTCACAATTTGAAACAATTTAGAGAAGTTTAAGTATTTCTTAGTATACTGCATATAATTCTATATTTCAATTTTTTTAACAATTTTTTTTAAAGGGTTTTCCAATAAGTGTTATTTTGAACAGCCCGCTATTTCGGTAAATGTCACCTTTGAAGCTGTCATTTTTTGACATTTGACAAGTAGAAACTACGCCGTTAATGAAAATGGAACGATACACGCTTCAACAACGCATTGAAATTATTAAAATTCACTATAAAAATAGTGAAAGTTTAGCAGAGATAGTTCGTAAAACTAAAAAATTTTTGGGTCGACGTGAAGCACCTTCTCGGACCGCAATACAGAAATTGGTGGAAAAATTTGAGCTGTTGGGACAAGTTAGTGATGTGAAGAATAAAACCCGTGCACGTCGCTCAAGAACAACTGGAAATATTGCTGCTGTAGCCCAAAGTGTTGAAGAAAACCCAGGTTTGTCCATTCCTCTTCGTTCTTTGGAATTAGCCATTCCACAAACGTCATTACACCGTATTTTGCATAAAGACTTAGATCTTAAGGCCTATAAAGTTCAATTAACACAAGAACTCAAGCCGGCCGATCGTCAACAACGTCGTGTCTTTGCTGATTGGGTCCTTAAAATGCATGAAAATGATCCGGAATTTCATCGAAAAATCATGGGCCAAATGATGAGGCCCATTTCCACCTTGGTGGTTACGTCAATAAACAAAATTGTCGAATCGGAAAACCCAAGAGTTATTGTTGAAAATCCTCTCCCTCCTCAATGCGTGACTGTTTGGTGAGGTTTATGGTCTGGCGGTAACATTGGACCTTACTTTTTCGAAAATGAGGCTGGAGCAACAGTTACGGTAAATGGATTGCGCTATCGAGAGATGATTAATGATTTTTTATGGCCGGTATTGGATGGTATTGATTTGGACAACGTTTACTTTCGACAAGACGGCGCTACGTGCCACACAAGCAACGAAACCATCTCGATCTTTTACGGGAAAAATTTCCGGACCGTGTTATCTCTCGAAGAGGTGATCACAACTGGCCACCGAGATCTTGTGATTTAACACCTTGCGACTTTTTCCTTTGGGGCCACGTGAAAGATAAGGTCTACGCCAACAGTCCAGCATCGATTCAAGACCTCAAAGATGGAATTCGTGAGGCTATCGAGGACATAGGGCAGCCGCTTTGCAATTTGGTTACGGAAAATTTCATGAAAAGGATATGGTCCTGTAAGCGCTGTCGTGGCGGCAATTTGGCTGAGTTGTGTTCCATTATTATCGGCATACCTTCCTCTTTATAATGAAATAAAAATCCGATCATTTATCTCAAAAACTATGGAAAACTTATTGGAAAACCCGCTATGTTTCAAGTCGAAATAAAAGATTTTTCTACAAAATTAGACGTCCCTTGAAATCTGCCGCATTAGGCTAAGGCCTATTCAGTCTGCTGGTAAATCCACCATTGCCGAGAGTCTGTTTAAAATGTAAAGACACATTGTAGATAACGCTGCCGCGTTTCCTCCCTTGAGGTTATAAATTAACATGGTGGATTTCTTATCAATTATTGAGGTTGTCTAGTGTAGGGAAACTGACCTTAAAGGCGAATGAATCAGTGATCTACGATATGGAGATTAGGAAGAGATTATTTCTCACCAGAAACTCATGATGATGGTTGATGAATACAACGGCTGTAAGAGAGCTTCTTGAGTAAGGTAGCGGTGCGAAGAATCTTTAGATCAACTGTTGAAAGCGTGGAATATTAGAAGTAAATAAATTACGTATGCAAGATATAACGTGTAATGTATATATATATAAATAGTACTTGGACCCATTGATAAATTTTTAATTTACGACCTCACCGTTAAAACTTTTTATATATGCTGTTTGTGATTTAAAAAAATGTTTCATAATGTCTTTTAAAAGTTTTCATAACGTTTTTTTAATTAAATGTTCCATGTGCAAGTTTCATTTCTAATTATAAAGATGAGTGTGATGAGAAGATTAATTAGAAAATAATTTAATTATTATCTTATATATTAAAAAAATTGATGATTTCCATTCAGAGTCCGTTCAGGCGTTCTACCCAACCGATTTGCTTAATTTTTTTTTTCAGTGAAAGGTATTGATGCACAGATCATCCATCAACCTTCGGATTTCATCTAATTTTCACCATTCTCAAGTTATACTCAAAGTTGATTTCCCCCTGTACATTACTTATGGGAGTTTTTCACATACACACGTTCTATCCTCAATAACTCAGGTTCTGTTCAAGATAGAGACTTCGTTTTGGTTTAAGAACACTCGCTGAAACACCTTCTTTCTTTTGAGTTTTTGAACACTTAAATCGGTTGAGTTGGAGAAGAGCTAGGCGCGAACATTCAATGTGGAGTTATGGATTTTGGTAGGTTTTTGGCAATTTTTCTACATTCAAAGATCTATATCTCAGGTTCTAATATAGCTACAGAGTTCGTTTTGGTTTAAGAACACTCGCTGAAACACCTTCTTTCTTTTGAGTTTTTGAACACTTAAATCGGTTGAGTTGAAGAGGAGCTAGGCGCGGACATTCAATGTGGAGTTATGGATTTTGGTAGGTTTTTGGCAATTTTTCTACATTCAAAGATCTATATCCCAGGTTCTAATACAGCTACAGAGTTCGTTTTAGTTTAAGAACACTCGCTGAAACACCTTCTTTCTTTTGAGTTTTTGAACACTTAAATCGGTTGAGTTGGAGAGGAGCTAGGCGCGGACATTCAATGTGGAGTTATGGATTTTTGTAGGTTTTTGGCAATTTTTCTACATTCAAAGATCTATATCTCAGGTTCTAATATTCTAATATAGCCACAGAGTTCGGTTTGGTTTAAGAACATTCGCTGAAACACCTTCTTTCTTTTGAGTTTTTGAACACTTAAATCGGTTGAGTTGGAAATGAGCTAGGCGCGGACATTCAATGTGGAGTTATGGATTTTTGTAGGTTTTTGGCAATTTTTCTACATTCAAAGATCTATATCTCAGGTTCTAATATAGCTACAGAGTTTGTTCATTTTATGTTTTCACAATTTCTTTTTGAAATTGAAAAAACTGATATAAAAAGTTTCAACGGTGTGGTTATAAATAAAAAATTGTCGCTGGGCCCTAGGATTAAAACTTATCCCACCATTTTGGGGGTTATCCATAAATTACGTCACACGAATTTCAATCATTGCTTCTCCCCCTGTCCTTGTTACAGCAGGTCACATTTGGGAGACATTTAGATTACAACACATTTCAAAATGAGACGTCACGAAATTAAGCACCACTCCCATCCCCTTAACGTGTGACGTAATTTATGGATAACCCCTTGTGATTAAAAATTGTTTACATAAATAAGAAAAATACATTATTATTTAAAGTTTTATGTTTGTTCTATCGTCAGTTGGCAGAATTAGGATTTGAATTTCGAATATCTCCGTAATCATTGAGCGGAATGGCGGGAAGGGGTCAGCGTTGGCATAGTCACTAGTGCGGGTTATTTAGTCGCGACGTCGCAGTGGACGTTTGCAATCGAAGCGTATTTCAAAGCCAATGGTACGTGTGCAAGATTTTGTTCACGTTACAATATTCGACGGTTACGTAACGCCCCAAGTGAAGATTTGAGATCATAGGTGCGAAGGTTCCGAGCAACAAGTTCAGCAGAAAAAAACCCACCACCGGGACCCGGCAGGACGTCGAGAACGAATGAAAACATTGAACTCGTCGCGGCAAGTTTGCGCGATAATCAGCGTCAGTCCTTTCGCAAGAAGAGCGGCTGTCTTGGGGCTTCCAAAAACTATAGTGCACGAAATATTGAAGAAGGATCTTAAATTTCATCAATTTAAAATTCAAATTGTGCAAGCGCTTAAGCCTAATATACAAAATATACGTAAAAATTTCTGTGAGACACTGTTGGAGCGATTTCGAACAGTATCTTTTGGAGTGATGAAGCCCATTTTCATTTGAATGGAAGTATAAACCAGCAAAATTGTCCCCTAGAAGACAAATCCCCCGCTTAAAACATCAACAGTCACTTCACAGTCCCAAAGTGACGGCTTGGTGTGCGTTGTTAAGCAGGGGAATAATTTGACCCTATTTTTTTGAAAATCGTCAAGGGAAAGCAATTTCCTTAGACGTTGTTGCTTAACGATTATTCATTTCCAACATCCTACCTCCACTTTACAGACACAGACCAAGTACTGCTACTACCATGGAGCTTCTTCGTGATTTCTTCCGTAGCTAATTGTTAAGCCATGTCGGTGACATCTTTTGGCCACCCAGGTCCACGGATCTTACCCACATGCACCAAGTAAAGTGTACGAAACAAGCCCGGCGATAATCTCTGAGCGGAAAGAAAATATAGTTCGCGATGTCAATCGCATATCCAGAAAGTGGCAAAAAATACCGAAGCCAGGTTCCAAGAATGTGTCGGATGCGACGGTCAACATTTGTACGATGTAATTTTTACAAAATAAAACTCGCATTTGTCTACCTTATATTGATTTAAACTAGAAATGCATATGTTCTGTAGTTTTTTTTTATTATATAGATTTTAAATCCTAATTTTGCCATCGAACACCCGTATTAATAAATTTTAGATGTTTTTGACGTGATTAAATAATAAATCAAGTGGCTAAATAATAGGTGCGAAGTAATAGCAATTTTTTTATTAAAAAGAAGAAAAGGTAACTACTGTTTTACCAAGAAATACAATTTGTAGTACTATCTTTTTCAGCGTAAAATTGTAATTGGACATAGTATTCTTATACAAAATCGTACCTATATTCCAACAGATGCATCCGACACAGTTGCATGACTTTTCGCAATTTCGTTCTGCCCGACAAATTCCTCTACTCTTTTTTAAACAATTACAGTAGTGAGAAAATCGGTTTCTTATAAATAAATCATTTGTACCTAGTTTTTTTTTCAAAATTTACATTCAATATATTTCAATAGTAAATTATAGTTCTTCCAATATCAAATGCAGAAAACAGTTATACGAAAAACAATCAATATTTCATAAATACGTACGTCACTCATAACAAATTAAGAAATGAAAAATAATGTTTACTCCCCGTATAAAATCCAGTAAATATCTAACAAACCGTCGCACATAGGAAAAAACCGTAAATCTCAGGATATGTAATTAGGAATACGAGAAAAATACTCCGATTACTTCGAGGTCATGTTTTGACCTTGAAAAAAATTGACAAAATTCGACATTTTTTGAAAAATTTTTGGTTTTTGTCCTGAAATTTGATTATTATGTTACTAAACCCATAAGTTATTTACATATTTGGAAAGCTGACGGAATGACGGTTCTAAATCCATACTTCAAAATAATAATTTTCATGTTTTCAGTGATAAACCTATAGAAAATTAATCATCTGCGCATGTGAATAAATAATAAATTATAATATAACATAACCTAACTTTAAATTCGGTTTTGTTTTGATTTTTTGAATACTTTTCACTTTTTTCAAACTACTCTGAATCTGAAACTTTTTTGAGATTTTAAGATGCCGGTATTGTGTTTTGAATGTGACAAATTTTTTTCAACCCAGTTTAACTCAAATAAACATTTAAGAAACATTCATAATAAATCATCCAAATGGATTGAATATGGAAGTGAAACAAAATATATGTGTGTGGAATGCAGTCTCTTTTTTAAATTTAATGGAGACTTGAGAAGTCATCTGGAGCACAAACACAATTTTACACTTTCCAAGTTTTGATTGTGAGTATAAAATAACAATTTTTATTAGATTTAGAAAGACACATGTTTCCTGAATAAATTCAGTGTTAACGGAGGGATTTACTTATTTGTTATTTTAAGAATTCAACCAATGGCTTTCTGAAGAACAAAAAGTCAACAATGTCCAGTATATCAGTTCTATCCAAGTCAAACACTGCATTTTGTTTATAACTATATTTATATAGATATTTATATTAAAATTTTTCTTTCAAATAAACTAACTTTGTTTTTGGAAGCGAGAGTTTTAAATTAATTTAAACCAACTACCTCTTAAAATCTCAACATATACATTTATTTGTCCTAATATACTTATAACGGAAAGCATAACGCACAATTTAGGATCTTATAGCTAGCCCCTCGTATAAATTCATTACAAAAGTTGACCGATGTCTCCGACCGACTCTCGTAGCTTGAAAATGCATGCGCCGCCTCCTGTTCTAAACTGTATGTTGACGACTGACCACGTTCGGGTAAATCCATTTTCCATGGCAAGTAACAATGCGTGTAGGGAAACGATGATTTTTCTGCAGGTCAAGAGTTTACACATCGTATTGAACGTTTCACTTGAATCTCGATTAATTTGTGTGACACTATTCCATAATTATAGGTGGTAGACCAATAATCGACCAGTGCTGGTACTAGGTTTTCTACTACTACCAACAATCTACCATTTCATCACAGATGCTTGAATCAATGCAAAGTTTTTTTATTGGAAACATTTAAATTTGTTCTCAACGGTCACCACTCTCAAATAGTTCTCTATGTAATACAATTAATTTAAAAAAAAAACAAAATAAGTAGTATAAATGTCCATTTATTAATAAAAACATGCTGTTTACGAGGAAGGTTTGACGGTACTGTGACTTTTAAATGATAACTTTACAGAATAATATTTACCATACTTTCCCTCAATTTCTTACTTTGTTATTCAATATCAAATTGATGTTTAATTTACATCAACTTTTCACTTCTTAGATTTGTATAATGTTGAATTATCACTCTTTAAACTAATCTATATGTCAGATTAATGTAAAACTTTGACAGATGACATCAGAAACAAAGTAAACTAACCATATAATCACCGTAGCCGAAATATTGTCAACCCTCGTATTTAGTAGTCGAAATTAATATTATTTTACGTACAACGAATCAATGAGTATATTGAATCTTTCGATTGTATAACAATTAATTCCATTGAAAACGTTAACTAAAAATAAATTTTAAAGCGTTTAACATCACATGATATTGCAAAAATTGAAACAATGGCTAAGATAATAAGGTCAACGCACCAAGGTTGTTTAAACTTTTAGGATGCCATTAATGAAATCGACTAATATAGAATTACCAAATAATTATGGTTTTTAAGCGATACTGATTCCATTTTGTTCCGTGACTGCGATTAAAATCCACATGTTGAACGAATGATTTTCGCTAAATTCAGAGTGGACATTTCTAAGGTGAATAACCTTCTAAAACTCGTATTTTTAATTATTGAGTAAGGACAGTTCGAAAAATAATTAGTTGCCAAGCGAAATATCTAAGTTGTAGTTTATACGAGTTAACATATATGACTACATTCGATCCAATTAATCTTTACATTTAATATTACAAATATTCTATCCTTTTCTATTGACAGTAGAAACGCATAATTACACTACACACACTTCTATGAAGTTTCCTAATCGCGTGGTTCCTCACAGAGAATCCATTTTCTCTGTTTCGGTATTAGAACAACGTTATTCTTGCACGCATTTTCGTGTAAAATTGGACTCCATTCTTAAACGATTTTTGGTAAGTTTCTCTAGTAGGTTGGCGCTCCTGAATAACTGTTTCATTTTGACAGCTGACTGGACAATACATTATTCCACGGAAGATTTATATAACAAGCTAATTGAACTAAAAATACCTACACCAATTACGTTATCCCACATTTTAAACAGAGAAAACTACAACATGAAATTTATCAAAATATACAAAATTGAAATATAAACAAAAATAATAATTATAATACACTTAAAACTAAATATGAAAATAAGTCAAAAGAGAATCCTTCTTATTAATACCCTGGTCCTATTTTTCCTAACCGAAGAAAAATTTTAAAACTCTTCTCGCTCAGGGGAGAGAAGAGTTTTAACCTCTGTTGTGATTGTCTTTTTTTAACATGTCTAGCTCACAAGAAGTACAGAAGTCATTAAAAAAGAAAAAGTATAAGGTTTGGTTTAAAATAAATCAAAGCGAAAACCAGCGCTGGCCAAATACTGTTTAGGTGGAGGCCAAAATAGAGAAGAAGAAGAATTCGGTCATGTGTGAGGTTGATGTGAGGTTAGTTCAATTTTAAGATACTATTTACAATAAATTATGATGAGATTGTGGATAATGTAAACGTAATCATGAAATATAGACAAAACATACAAGTCTACAATGAAGCAGTTTCTTGGAAAGACCTAACCTTAAAATGAATGTTTTGGGCAAACTTTTTAATTCAAATAATATATTCAAAGTCATCATTCAAACATGAATATAGTATAAAACTCTATTAACAGAAGGCCATTCCAGCATTTGAAACTCTTGATAAAATGTTAAGCTTTCTGTTACTTAAAATTAAATATACTATTCTTATATAAAAAGATAAGCTCTAGAAACGGAAAAGTTTTAATATTTTCCCAATTAAGCCTCTTATAGTCTAAGGTTAGACCATAATTATTATAGACGTATACAGTGATTTGGGAACATTTTGTAGTAATGATCCATCTCTAACAAATAACTGATGCGCGACTACATGTACAGTGCTGCCACAATTTAAAAGCTGAATGTAAAAATTGAACTAGAAAATGTACTAGATTGTACCAACTTCAAACAAATTTTATAAAATTATAGAAAGATGTATAAACATAAGTTTAAATTAAATTTTTTTTTCCAAAAATGTTATAGACTGTGTCAATTATTATTTTAAGGATGAAAAATTTATATAAAGTTTACCGATAAAATTAGCAATGTAGTACAAAAATCTCACGATCTATATATAAATCAACTTGGCTCTGTTTTCTAAATATTGTTACAATCTAGTACAATTTCTAGTTTATTTTATTAAACGAAAATATAAAATAACTTTATATTTGCGAACGCAGGGAAAATGTATTAGAAAAAAGGAAAAATGTACTAGCGTATAAAATACACTAAAATGTACTAAAATTGTACAATTGTACTAGCTCTGGCATCACTGTACATGTAGCAGATTTTGTAGTTATTTAAAAACAGTCGACGCGTATGATGTGCCATTTGAAATAAAATTTTAATGACATTAATATGACATGTTAGAAATGATTGTTTAATTTATTCTTTTGCACATATTTACCTAAATTTTTAGTACAATAATCAACTAACATGGCAGAAGAAGAGGCTGCAGAAGTAGAAGAACAACCACAGGAAGAACCAACAGAGGAAGCACCACCGCCCGTTGAAGAAGCACCACCTCCTAAAGTCGGTCAAGATCCAATGAATACGGAATTTCTGTATTATAGCGCAGCTTTGAGAGTTCTAGGACCAACATTAACCCACGAAAAAGATAGAAAATTGATTATACCGTGGGTGAAGAAATTATTTAGACCAGAATACCATAGCTCTAAATTGAAAGAAAAAAGAAACAGATATCTAGCTTATTTGTGTTGTTCTCTACTTCTGGATCAGGCTATCGGTCCATTTGGCTCGATTCCTCCGGAGGGTGCTTTATTAAACTGCAACCAACTCGAAGAATTGAAAGTAACCCAAGCCGAATGGGAGACAGATAACATGTGGCAAGATTCGTTATCGGGACTACCGGATGATTTTCAAATGCTGGAATGCAGTGTACATGCTACTCCTCAAGAATGTAAAGATGATCATGCATTGGATAAGATATTAGATCAGGAGTTTCAGTTTTATTTGTATATATCTCGACCTTACGCTTATTTGATAAGAAATGGAAGCGATCGCACTCGAGTAGCTGCTTGGTTACAAATGTTATGTTCAATACATGGAAACGACTGCTGTTCCAGTATGAAAGCTATCAGAAATGACTACATGATGGCTTTTCTCGGTTATCTACAAGACTTGAGATCAGTAGGACCATTCGCTGATTTGCCCAGCTGGAAAACTCTACCACCTTTAGCCGAAGCAGCGAAAGCTGCAGCAGAAAATAAACCCATAACTGATCCTACCGGTGCTGAAGCTAATGAGTTCCTGATGAACCAGCCAGTTCCTGAAGATGGCGCGTTTTGTTATATTGCCCTGACAGGAGATTTGGTAACTAGTAATTTATTACCCGGTTAAACGTTTAGTTAAACAACAAAATTCAAAACTTGTACTCCATGTATATAATGAAAATTTTTAAATAAAATCACGTTTGTGTATATGTTTACGAAACCTTGTATAAAATTTTAGTGGTTCCAATATGATCGAGGCAAAAACACTGACACATTTATTTATTAAAATAATAAAATATTTACAAGAATTTACAGTTTTTCCAGATAATTTTCCTCACTAGTTACACATTTTCACCACATCTTTGGAAGCTATTGGATGCCGGTATCGAAGAATTCCTTGGGCTACTCGTTGGTGTTACTTCTTGATCTTTGAGGGTTTCTTTCAGTAGTTCAAACATGTGGTAGTCGCAGGGTGATGAGTCCGGACTGTCGGGGATATGCTCTAGGATCTTCCATCTCAGTTCTGATATTGTATCAAGCGTGAGACGTTTGGTATGAGGACAGGCGTTATCTTGGAGAAGAATCAACCTTCACGCTGGAATGCTTCTCCATTTCAAGCGATAAGAGGGTTTCACAGGTGTTTTGAGAAAGTTAGAGTAGTATGCAGCTTTTATGGAACGTTCTGTACGCACCAAGTCAACGTACAGCGGTCCCATCGATTTGACTAACGCCCATTCCTTCATATTCCTCATCTCTTTAGACGACACCTTGATTTCGGGAGCCCCCCTCCGCCTCGTATATATAGGGATGGTGATTCTTTACAAAAAAGGTCGATTTTCGAATCGTAATCTGATGAATCGATTAAAAAAAATCGAGGTCTAAAAGATCGATTCCTAAAAATTCGATGTTTTTTTAAGATTATATTTACCATGTAAATATAAATTAAATTTATGGTAAACAAGTAAAATACCATAATAAACAATCTCTGAGATCTCTTATCAGTAAAAACAGGAATTTTATAGTTCAGGGAATTCGATATTAACAATTATTTTTATTTCCATATCAAAGTATCAGAGCAATATAGACGAAGATATTTATTTTCTTAATGTATTTGTTACATTAAAAAGTTAAGGAAAAAGATAATATAGCTTATAGTATCCAATGCTTAATATTTAAACTTTTTAAAAACAACATCCTGCAAGTCTACTGGGATCCCAGCGTATTAATCACTTGCCGACATGGTGAAAAAAGGCAACAGATGATCTCTCGAGTTTTTTTTTGTTCTTGCCAGTGAAGAATACAGGGAAACTAAGCACAAAGCCATCTTGCGAGTTTTTGAGTAATTAAACCAATAACCGACAACATCGTAATCTTACTAAAACATTCAGCTAATTGTAAATAATTTTATGGTTTTCAAAAAAAATGTCGATTTTCAAAGGTGTAATATCGATAAATTGAATCGATTCAATAACATAATAATCAATAGCATATCGATTTAATAAATCGATTTATTTGGTGCGACGAATCGATTTCAGATCAGTTCAGAACAGTTTACGAACCCATCAAGCCGTTATTTTTCTATAAAGTTCTTGAGCGCATTAAACATGAAATTCATAGTCAGCTCTGTCAGGTAAATTATCAGTTTCCAAAAGGTCGTGATAGTGACCGTCCCTCATCACTGATGACCTTGTTGAATTTGTATGACAGCACGTGATGGAGAACTGTCGTTTCACGAGTACGAGGTTGAGCAGCCATTTTTCTCAGATATCGTAATTCTTGTAGCTTGAGCTTATCTGTCTGACGTTAGTTCCATTCACATGCGTCAGAGGGATACAAATGTCTCACATATATTATGTAATACTTCTATATGTACAGTTTTTGTAATTGGAAGCTGTTCCGACTGAGGAAAACAGAATGGCAACGATTTCTCTAACCTCCGAGGTTCCAGCTCGGTTCTGCGCATTCTCAAGCATGCGCAATATAGATAAAGTGTCTCGAACGAGAGAGAAAATGAATATTGTCTGCACCGTAACGTAGGGACGTTTTTTCCTATACCAACTGTCCATATAAGAGTATTACATATATGATGTCTCAGTTCTAATGGTGGCTATGTTGAAAAATGGCTAAAACTTTGCTATACTTGTTGCCGATGAATATGGTCCTTAATTTCTGGGTGTGCCCCGTATATTCGTTGTATACTAAAATAAACTTTTATGGTGAATGGTGAGTATTATCTCCACTTTCCAGTACAATATATTAAATCTAACCAAAACTATCACTTACTACACTAAAATATGAATAAATCATTGAAATATTTTTAGCACCTTCTACTGTTTTATCCATTTTTTGTCACTTAAATGATTTATTAACACAAGTGTTCCAACTTCTCATTGTTTACAAGTAATCAACATATTTGCTACATATCTCTTACATAACAAACATTGCTTCATCATAATATTTCTTATTATGTCCCTATATTAAAAATATGTTTAAAACAAATAATAAATACCCACAGTAGACAAAGCAAATTTACAAGAATTTCAAATTTCTATAGCAACAATAAACATTGTACAAATCGTTCAAAGTACAACAAACATTTCTTGTAAGAAAACAATGTATATCAAGAGAATTATGAAACGTTCGGCGATTAAATAGCTATTATCGTTATTCATTGGGGACAGAAAATGCAAACACGTGAACATTTTTTTAAATGCGTGATTGAAGTGTCTAAAAATATACAGTATCTATATCAAAAACCGTTTTTAGTTATTTATTCATAATATCATATAAAGAGAAATTAAAGCAAACACATTTTCTGTGCTTATATTAAATTAAAAAGAATGTAATTCCAAAATATCCTTGACTCTTCTTTTCAATAGAATAACTACTGAAAGAGAAATAAAATAATAATAAGAGATTTTATTTAGTTGCATAAGTAGAAATATTGATATCACAAAGACATACTGAATACTCCAACACTCACAATTACACTGTCGGACGCGCAGTCTCTGAAGACGATAACTTGGTTATCGAAACGCGCATCAGACAGTGTAATTGTGAGTGTTGGTGAAGTGGTGGAATAAACAGTGAATAAAAATACATAAAAGATAAAAATGATCTAGATTTTAATCTCAAATTCCTCTTTATACCTTTTAAAAATCCTTGAATCTCCTTCAATTTTATTATAGAATATCGACCGGGAGAAAAAGAAAACAAAATTTCATTTAGTTGTGTTGTGATATTAGTTCGTAATATTCAAACAGTAAATATATTTAATTTAATAATAGATGAGAAAATAAATATAAAAGTATGCAGCCAAAATTAAAACTAAAATTTCTCGGTGGTAATTTTTTTTATTTATGCAATAAATTAAGGATAATTATGAATTACTGGTAACCCAATAGAAATTTCCTGTATGGTTAGGTTAATACAATACAATAATACCACCAATACAGATTGACCTGACGCATAAGAATTAAAGTAAGAAGTTAAAATTTGACGAACTCTTAAGTTTAATTTAAATTTCAAGTTACTGTTAATTTTCTGCATGAGCTTCAAGTACCGTTTCAATGTATTTCAATTAGTAATTTAATTTATTAGTTTATTGTTTAATTTCCATTTATGGCTGCATAAACACTTCTTAATCGATACAAATATTTTACCAGATAATACTCTACCCACAGAATTTACCTCTAAGATGAGTATGGTATGTTCTGTGACTCTTTATAAAAAGAGCCTCTAGTATTTGGAAGAGAAACGAATAGATGTCATGAAAGATTGACATGGAACTTTGAAATATAGAATAATTATGTGATCTATGACAATAATGCAGTCGCCAGCTGCTCATAATAAGCGATGGAGTTGAGATACATTTTTAATGCAATTCGCAGGCGAAGTGTAAACACACTACATTTGCTTGGGATACGAGAAACAATGTTAGCATTTCTAACGCAATTCGTGCTGTGCATAACACATACGTACTAGTCGAATTGTCATATTTCGCTTTTTGATTTCAAACAATCTGATGTAGTGATTTTATCGTAGAGTGCTTTGTAATTGTATACAAATTGAAGAAGAAATTCGTCGTTTATTTTTGTACCAATCTTAAATCAAAAGACATACCACTTCACCCGCGAATTGCATTAGAAATGTACCCTTAGGTGACATGATGTTTTTAAATAGTCTAGTAAATAAAATTTAAAATGTCAAGGTCGTTGGGAAGTGGAAAAAAATTCAATTCTGATTGAATATAACGTTTAATGTACTTAATATGGTTAACAATGTTGTTTTTTATACAGTTTTCTGTACTTGTGACTTGAAAATGCTTAAATTTTTATAACTTGGAAATTTAAATCGCACTATTGTACAAAACTTATTTACTTACGTTGTTGTTTCCTAAACACTTCAAATTATTAGCAGATTTATTATTAGCACAAAATGAACGACAAGCAACCACATAAAACCAAACCGTAAGAGTCATATAATATACAATTATATGATTTTTACATTTTTATATTTACCGCTATAAAAACAAGGCTCTTGAGAACCGTCAATTGTATGTCAAAATTATGAAAATAATTTATCTATGAACCCTACTGTCAACTGTGACGACTGCGAACTGTTGTAGTAAAGTAAAGATTGTATGGTATAATAATAAAAATATTGCGTCTGATATTATGGCTGCAGCTTTAGGCCGAATCACGAATTTAACAAAAACCCAAGTTGGTAAGTTTATTCTTATATATTCACAAATTTCAAACTCATACTCGACATGTCTGTTTTCGTTATATAATTCAGTAATTTCTGTTGGTTTAGGTCAATATATTCCAGCAATATGCAATAACCAAATAGTATTTTACTCTGCACCTCCAGCGGGTACTCCTCCTCCGCAAACTAAAACTAAATTTGGACCCCTTGCTGATGAGGATAGAATTTTCACTAATCTTTATGGAAGGCATGATTGGAGACTAAAAGGGTCGATGAAAAGGGGTGATTGGTATAAAACCAAAGAGATTCTACTTAAAGGAGCAGACTGGATAATAAGTATGCAAATCATCAAGCAATATTTCACAATATTGCAAATTTAATAATCTATCGAATAGAAATGAAATATAATTATTTAATACTTGATTATAATAAAAAAAATTTGTAGATGAAGTTAAAGTTTCTGGTCTTAGAGGTCGAGGAGGAGCTGGTTTTCCATCAGGTATGAAATGGTCATTCATGAATAAACCAGGGGATGGTAGGCCTAAGTACCTTGTAGTCAATGCTGATGAAGGAGAACCAGGTACTTGTAAAGATAGAGAAATCATGAGGCATGACCCTCATAAACTTGTGGAAGGATGTTTGATAGCTGGAAGAGCTATGGGAGCTAAAGCAGCCTATATTTATATTAGAGGAGAATTTTATAATGAAGCATCCAATATGCAAGTAGCAATTGCAGAAGTTAGTGCAACTTCATAAAATATGCTCTTCAATAGTTGTAATAACAAAAATCTTAACAATTTTCAGGCTTATCAAGCAGGATTCTTGGGTAAAAATGCTTGTGGTTCAGGTTATGATTTTGATGTATTCATGCATAGAGGTGCAGGTGCATACATATGTGGAGAAGAAACTGCTTTAATTGAATCTATTGAAGGTAAACAAGGAAAGCCACGATTGAAGCCCCCATTCCCAGCAGATGTTGGTGTGTTTGGATGTCCTACAACAGTTACAAATGTGGAGACTGTCGCTGTTTCACCTGTAAGTAATTCCAATTTTGTTACTGTGAAATTAATTTACTTGAATTTTAGATTCTTGTAAACTGTATAATATAAATTCAAAACTTAACTGTAAATTTTAAGAGATTACTTGTAGATAATGTAATTATATGCCCTACTTTCAATAGGACAGTCCTGCTTACAGTCTGACTCTTCCCTAAACCACTAAGAAAAAATTGTTCCTATTTTGCAAAAAAACGAATTTACAAGAGAGTGTCTCAATGGTTAATTTGGCGAGGGATCATCATCACCAGCGACTTTCTCTATCCTCAAATGCGTTCCTTTCCAGTCTCTTTTAAGGACCATCTAGTTTGCTGCACCAATCTTTGTAGCATCTTCAGAGACTTTATCTCTCCATCTTTGCCTTGGTCTCCCTCTGCCTCAACTGCCCCTTGGTATGGCATTAAAGTTCTTTTTGGTGCTATATGCCCATCTTGATTGTTGTTATTATGTAAAGCTCAAAGTTTTATCTATGTCTCCAGAAGTTATTTTCTTGGACAGCCGTACAATTTTTTCTCAGTATCATTCTATTGAATAGTAGTTGATAGTAACTTTTCATCAGTTTTCTGTTAGGGTCCAGATTTCTGAGCCATTAATTAAAATTGGTACAATTAAGGTCTTATAGATTCAATCTTTAAACTTCTTGAGAGTATAGGGATATTTTTATGCAGGATATGCAGGTTTCATGAAATGGCTCTAATATAGGAAAAAGGAAATTTGGTTGGTGAATAGTTTCACCAGGTTACTAAAGGAAAATTGCAGAATAACTGCAACAATAACTATTTAAGAATTTATTCTAAAAATGTATTAATTCAGTACAGAAGAGTTTTTAAATGAACAAAATTAACTTTGAGCTTATGTAGGTAAAGGTAAAGGATGTAATGGATTTGCTAATCACTTAAAGCTAAAAAATAAAATTTTCTGATAAGTTTATTTCCCATTTCTAAGTTTGTGTAAGATAAAAAAATCACTGAATGATAGAACACAATTAAATAGTACGGTTTTAGTTATTCTTAACAGGTCTTCTGTTCTTTAGTTGTTTGCTCTCTTTAACCTAACTATGTAAAGGAAAATGGTCTTGAATTTCATATACATTTATTTTTTCAATTCCAGACAATTTGTAGAAGAGGTGGTGCATGGTTTGCTTCTTTTGGTAGAACCCGTAATTCTGGCACAAAATTATTTAATATATCTGGTCATGTTAACCGTCCGTGTACAGTAGAAGAAGAAATGAGTATACCTTTAAAAGAACTTATCGAATTACATGCTGGAGGTGTTACCGGAGGTTGGGACAATCTTTTGGCTATTATTCCTGGCGGATCATCAACTCCTTTAATACCAAAAAAGTAAGTTATCAAATATTGAGAAAATATATCTATGGATTCCTTTGACTACCAGTTAATGTGTAGATGAAATACTCATCAAGTATCTAGGGGGTCTAATTTCTAATAACATAATCTAGTTGTATAATTGTGTTCCTAAAATGTGTGGAAGAATAGTAGTTGTAGTTTCCTTATAGTTTTTTCTAGAAATGTCTCTTCTGATGAATTATGAGTAAACCTATTTTCCATTATTTTAGGGTTTGTGAAGATGTATTGATGGACTTTGATGGTTTGGTTGCTGCTCAAACCAGTTTGGGAACAGCTGCGATTATAGTCATGAATAAACAAACCGATATAGTTAGGGCAATTGCTAGGCTTATTATGTTTTACAAACATGAGTCATGTGGACAATGCACACCATGTAGAGAAGGTAAACAGCATTAATATATTATATAATCTTGTTTTAAAAACTTGTTCACTCAGATATATTTTTATATAATAAATGAATAGATATTCTTGATGAATTAGATTCATGTTTACTTAGATTATGATGACGTAGATTCAACTGTGTTCATCATATTACCTCTTCGGATGAAAACTGTATAATCTCAAAGTATATAAGATGGTATTTTCAAAAGTCCTCAGTAGATATTTAATGCCAGTGTCACTTCCAGCGGCGATTTATGGAACTATCTTTCTTTGTCACTATTCTAGAGAAAATGTGTGCACTTCTGAGCAATTCTGTATGAATTTTCGACATCTGAAAAGGCGATATGCCACTGGATGATTCTAAGCTTAGTTTAGTTATAATCAATATGGCAATATTAGTTAGTATGGGCAACATCGACCTAGATTGGTCCATTGTGTTACCCTTTATTTTTCACAATTTGGAAACTGAATTATCTAACTAACCACCTTCCTATCTTTTTTCCTTTTATATCTTCTTTCTAAGCATTTCGAATCTAAAATAAAATTGTTTACTTTTTCTAGGTAGAACACCAGTAGAGCAGATAGTAGATTGTCTCTTTGTGATAGTTGTACATTATCACTTGTAATTTCTGGAGTCTGGGGTCAAAAGGTCCGGTGATCACTCCAATGATCTTCTGAATTGAATATTATCTTTTCTGTTTCCTCTTCTTTCATCTTTGGACAAATCACTCTAGATATTGTGCGATCTCTTTTGTCTGACCATAAAATATAAAATAAAATCTTGATGTTAGGTTAGGTTACTATCTCTTTGGCACCATCTTTTCTACTTGCACTTTGTGAAAGTCTATCTGCTCCACTATGTGAAACTATCCATATGTAATGAACAGCATGGTTTTTATCCTGGTAGATCTACGGTCTCGAATTTAATGTGCTTAAATCAGTTTAAGACAGCACAATTGGATAGCGGTGGTCAGGTTGATGTCATCTATAAAGATTTTTCCAAAGTTTTTGATTACTTGTATGATTGCATTCCTCTGATCAAGGTATCCAACATTGGTTTAACTGATACATTTACCAACTTTCTTTAGGTCATACCTAACGGATAGAAAACTTACAGTTACTTACCATGGTTTTAACTCCATAGAAACAGAAAATTTTTACCATTCTTTAACTTTCTCTTTATTCGTATTTGGAAGAGTAATCATAGAATTCTAGAACTGCTTACTTTTTTTTCGTATTTTTGTGTGTATATTTTTTACACTTCATCTAAATGTACCATTGTTTATTTGTACTTTACAATTTACAACATTAATTGTTCAATTTGTTAACTCTTATGTATGTCTTTTCCACCTTTTAATTGGCCTTAGGACTGTAGAGTGGTGTAAATAAATAAATAAATAGAATGTTTGTTCACGTCAACTTTTTTATTTATTCTAGGTGTAAATTGGATGAACAAAATGATCTATAGATTCGTTGATGGCAACGCCAAACCCGAAGAAATCGATATGTTATGGGAAATTAGTAAACAAGTTGAAGGTCATTCGATTTGTGCTCTCGCAGATGGTGCTGCTTGGCCAGTACAAGGTCTTATAAGACATTTTAGACCAGAATTAGAAGAAAGAATGAGGAAATTCCACGATAAGAAAAGAGCTGCAGTTAGTTCATAATTACATAGGATACAAAAACAATTTTTTCCTGGATTTTCAAAACTTGCAAATATCGAAGAAATATATTTACAACAGAGCTTTGTATATATGTCAATTTTATGTTAAGTAAAGTGGAGGTTCACAAGTTATTATTTGTACATCAATAATTTTAATATGAAGGAACATTGAAGACATACGATCCACTGGTATATTGAAATATAAATGCAGTTTTATCAACTGTTGAATATTTACCTGTCCTAATTCAACCTTGATTGAATTTAAATTAATTTTCAAAAGTTGAAACTTCTTAATACAATTTTAGAATTTGTTGAAATTGATTTCTGATATGAGTTATGGGGAAAATGGCAAAAAAAAGTGAAAATAATTCTTTATTACACATGGAAATTATAAAAAATTTAGCTAAAACAGAAAATGATAACATACATTGTTTGTAAAACTTATATATATACACCATGGTGCATATTTACAAGACTTCTGTGATTCCGAACAATACTTTTCTACTCCTGTATCTAAAACATGATTACACACTTATAAATATGAAAGGCTGCTGTCTCACTAATCTTTATCAACAGAAAAGCTAACACAGTAAGGTTGGTATAAAACGTGGACATGAATTCCTATGTCTACATAAGCAAAATAATTTTTTTATTAAAAATTCAGAAAATTTATATTTAACATCTTAAAATACTCCTGGAACGCCTGGTTTGACATTAGGGTCTTTCCTGAAAAGAAAATACGTTTGTATATATTTTGATTTATACTGTAAGGTCAAAATTGATTTGAAATAAATGATTTATTAAAATCAAAATCAAGAAAAAATATACGAAAATATCTAGTGAAAATTGGAGAACTATCATGACATTAACATTAGACTAAAAATCAAGAAAAAATTGACAAAAAAATCTATTAAAACTAGGAGAACTAACATTACATCAACACATTTGGTCTTGGTTTCGATAATGAATTGAGCAAAACTTTATGTTACAGTACTATAGAAAAAAATACCAAAAAATAAAGATACTTACTCATTGATCCATAAAACACATCAAAGTTGCAGAAAAAAAGAAAATATCAGTTATTAAAACAGTACAAATATGAAAAACTCATTTATTTCGACCCATATTTAAAAAAAATCAAATTATGTATTCACCAAACCAATAGTCAACTAATTAAATTTTTTTGACATTTAGTATAAAAGATTAAAAGTTAGATTTAACTGACATGATTTAATTAGTAATTTACCAAAACTGCTTTTTAAAAAACACTTTTTCCTATTACCTTAAATTTAAAAGCTACCTTAAATCTACCTAATTTTACATTTCTTCCTATTACTATCCTAGTACCTTGGTAATTGATTTTGTAGTTTACTTTTTCATATTTTCTTTATGATGAAGTCTTTATTTTAAAGTAACTTCCAAAGCAAAAAAATATGATTATTATTATCTAATAAAAATAAACTTACGATGAAACTTCTTCATTTCCACCATCAAATTCTAATTTAACATCTTCATTGAGACCTTCGACATCAACTTCAGACTCTGCTGCATTCAACATATTCAGTGTAACTTCGGATTTTATCATTGGTTGTTGTACATTCACATTCTAGTAATAAACATTGAAATGTAATGGGAAATTCAAGCTAGGTTTGCAAAATGTTCAAATGGTTAAATATGTTTTTCATGAAAATATAACTGCATTTTGAAGTTAAGCACATTTAAATTGTTATAATGTTTTATAATTCTGATTTTTTATAATAGCGGTGACAGTTAAATTTTTATATTACTAAATATTTATTAGGTACACATGTGTCTATGCATCTAAAGATGTGATAACTTTTATTCCTGTGGACATCAACAGTAATTTACCAGCTTCATAAACTCATTTTTACCCAGATATTTTGTATCTATTAGTTTCTTCTATTGTCTACTTTTTCCTTATTTTTCCGCACTAAATATAACTCACAAGAAGAAATAGTTGAGATCTGTAACAACGCAGTCTTCTTCAGGTAAGTTCCCTTTTTTTGTAAAAGCATAATATGTCTCGGGTTTCTATTCAGTACTTTTACTGCTTGTTTTCGTTTTATGTGGAAACTTGTAATGAATTTCAATATATTAAATTGAGTGTTATTTTAAGATTCTCCACTTTTTCTTGATGTTTAGAATAAGCTGATGTTAGTTGAAAGTCTTTCATCTCACCATCATTGCTGCAGAATTCAATTTATTTATTAAACCTGTAGACATAGTGAAGTTGTAGCAATGTCCACCTTTTGAAACTAGGTTTTTTGTTAAGAGATGTTTCAGCAGAGTTTTGTTAAGATTTATTTGTGAAAACACTTGTTCAGTATTAGCACTGGAATGCCATAAAGTTGAACTTCTGGCAATTGTTAATAGTTTACACATAAATATAGATGACATACACATTTAGGGAAATATGTTATGGGTTCCCAGTCTGATTCTTGAATTGAGGAACGGCATTCCCTACATGATCTGCATTATTAAACATGAAATCGTGAGATTTGGCATCCCTGAAAGGAATCTTTGCTAATCAGGGCCAAATCTAATCTTCTCCATATGAATAAGGTCTTCATCCAAATCACAAAAACGCAACGAATATAAATCAAATCAATATATATTGTAGATTTGAAAGTTAAGGCAATAATTTAATTTTATTTCCAACAATATTTTGGAAGATGTTTATGGGTATAGCAAATAATATTTGTATAATTATTAAAAAGTACATCTATTTTTTTATTGTAGTTCTGTGGATATATCCATATCTTTTATATTATCAACAATAAATTCCAACAAGTTAAAATTCATTCAGTTAATAATTACCTGTTGTAACTGAACTGATGATAATGTCTGATTCACCTGCCTCACTGGTAATCCAGCATCCTCAAAAGCCTTCTTCTTCAAAGCAGTCCTAATTTGTGATCTGATATTAATAATAAAAAGTTATAACTTCGATTCAGAAGAAATTAAGATATATGACTTACACTGTCCGCCTTTTTATATGATCACTAATTTGATTTAAGCCATCTGAAAATTGCTTCACTACTTGGCGCAACATCTCAATTTCTTCATCAGTCCACTTTCTATACAATATAATAACATTAACAATTCCCAATGAAAAAAAAAGAAAACAGCTTATTAATTATAAACTGTGATTTTTAACATTGAAGTAATAATTTATGATTAATATCAATTTTACTACATGTTCATCATGTATTTAAA
Organism: Diorhabda carinulata; assembly: GCF_026250575.1. Lineage (NCBI taxonomy): Eukaryota > Metazoa > Arthropoda > Insecta > Coleoptera > Chrysomelidae > Diorhabda > Diorhabda carinulata. The sequence goes on from NC_079471.1 coordinate 6,115,497, forward strand.
CCTATTCCAAAAACTCGAGGAAGGAACTTACCCTGTTGGAGATTCTGCATTAGGATGCAACTGCATAGTTAAATCACCTAATTTGTTAAATGCTTGGCCGGCAGCTGTAAATATTTCTCCAACCTAAAATAATTGTAAAGTTGTATTACAACCACAATTGATTAAGTTATAAAAACAACTACCTTGCTGGCTGAACTCATTTTTTAAATTAAATACTTATAACGGTTAGACAAAAAAGTCTATTTTAAAATAACAATTCCATAAGAAAATACAGTGAGATGTAAATATATCACTTCAACAATCACAAGCATTTGCCTTTTTCTAAGTAACTTCTACAGCTGTCAGCATATATAAAACTACAAAATTAAATTGAGGTTATTTGTGTTATTAAAAAGAGAAGAAAATGCTCAAAGCACATTTCGGAAAACTCAATCATGATCTGATTGCTCGGAAGCTAGCCCACTGTTGGTCGGAAACTAACAAGGTAGTAATCATATGATAGCTTCCTTTTTGTTAGACCAGTGGGTAAATGCGATTAACTGACGGGATGTTTCGTTTGTTTTTCTTTTTTTGAACTTTAAAAATTAGTAATGTCCTTTATATGGTTGTCTACGATTAGTTCTCATGAACAGCATAATTGATAGGTTACCGAGGTTTACGGCTTTTATACTTTTCGGTATTTCAACATAATTGGTAGTACACTTTAGTGTACAATTATTAAACATCTATATGTTATATAAGAAAATAGATTACATGAAAAAATCAACGCCCAAAGAGTTAAAAAAAATTGAAGATTTTTGTAGATCTTGTTTTACATTGGAAATTTTGTTTTGGTCTAGGATCCGCAATAGCTGATAAGTTCTTTATCTAATCCAGGGTCATGGCACAGATCATGGTTTGTTGTGGGTCATAGTTTCTGAACAGCCCAGGAAATTAGGTTATTATGTTGAATATTTTGAAAATATCGTAAAGTGAATTTATTAATGTATTTAATTGATACTATAAAATAATAATATTTTATTCGAATTTTGCCGTCTCAAGTTTTAGTTATGGTTCATTTGGTACTACATAATGCACTGCTCTCCCCCATATTTCTATTGTTAATCGCTATCACTTTATCAGTTCCACTTTTTCGCACGATCTAAGCCATATATATTGTTTATGATCATTAGATTGTGACAGAGAGAATTTATTCTTTGTCATTTTATTTTACTTTCCTAGAAACTAGGTTAGGGAGAAATGTCACGAAAGTAAATAGAGTAGGAATTTATAATATTATTTAGTATTCAGTGCTCTAAGTGATAATTTCTATCTAAAATAATAAAAGACGAATATAATACTAATAAACTCCAGACAGAGTTCATAAATAGCAAAAATGGAAGGTGGTTCGAATATTCAAGAAATCGAGGACCCCCCTAGAGGATTTATTAACTTTTTTATTCACCCTTCAAGAGCAGGAAACAGATTTGTAGTTTTATTTTTTTTGTGTTTTCTCAGTTTCGGTAAGTACTTAATATTAGGTATCACATTTTAACAATAACATGTTGACAAATTTATGACATAATAGGTAATTTGATATTTTGGGCAGTTTTATTTAATTAGAAGAAGTATTTTTGCGTAAAATATATTAAAAAACATAGATACTAATTTATCTTTTGATTTTTGTATATATTTATAATAATATTTATATTTATGTATCCCTTTGTTACAGATAAACTTTGATCTTTATTTGTGTAATATGGGTCAAAACTTATGATTCAATATATATTTTGTTAGAAAAATTAATGTCTTCTTTGTCATTTTATTATTATCTTTGATAAGACTTAATTGAATTGTTGATTGTATTTAAATATTTAGTATCTTGATACATTTTTTTACTATTATGAAACATTTCATTGTTGTCTACATACAATAAATGTTTGAATAAATATATACTTGTATATATTTATATATTAGACACAAAATGTCTAAAATATATGTACTTCTAAAGAAATGTAATCTTGAATAATAAAATATTTTTTGATACTAAAAATAATGAATGGTCATATGATTATGATGAATTCATTAATTTCTGAGAATTATTCACAGATCCAGCTATAGAATTCGAGAAAATGTTTGATTAATAATGCAATAGCTACTATCAATTGTAAAAATATATTTGATACTGTTTATCATAAACAAAAAATTTAAAAAGATAACTTTTAGCTACTTTTAATTTAAAATGTCATGTACTAGATAAAAAATATTAAATTTGACTAATAAATAGTGAATTTCTTATTGTTTGATAACAATATTCAGATAAATATCTTTAGAATATGTAGAGATAATTGTGGCATTACTATCTCACCTTATCATATATTTAGTTATTATAACAATATATTTCAAGAACTATCAATAGAGTTTTTTCTTAGATTGGAAAATGTTCAAATATTTAAAATGAATAAACAGCATTTACTTTTAATTTTTATAGTAGTACATAAAATTGTAAATAACGTCATATAAAACACATCAGTCAAGAAGAGGAAGATAGAAAGACAAAATTATTGATTGTAACACACTGTATCGTTCTTCTAGACAAACGCTGCACATCATCTTAACCATAGAGTTAATATTAAATTTATGACCTCATCGCACTATTTCGTTCATGAAATATTGGTGGGGAAAGTTTCCTTGAAACATGACAGTATTTGAAACAATGGGAAATAAGCGAGCAGAAACACAGTTTCACTTCTTACTGCTAGCTTTATAAAAGATAATAAAAAGATCTGAATATGAGATCTAAATATACCACAACACAAAGATTCATCTACAGCTATCAGTATATATAAAATTATTGAATGAAATTGAGAATATTTGCGTTGAAAATATAAGATATACTTAAACATAATTGAAAGTATGATAAAGGCCGAAATTGTTAGGAAACACGTGTATCTATATACAAAATTAGGATATTACCACAAATCACATTTAATTAATATTCTAAGCACAAAAAGTCCTATTTTATTTGAATTTTGACGTCCCAGACTTAAGTGATTTTATTTGGACTGCTCTTTTCCAATTTAAACAATTGGAGAAACAATGCTTGATTTACAGTTTAGATTCTTGCGGCTAGTCTTTCAAGAAGGCCGCATAAAAGTCTTGCAAAATCGTAGTTCTTGGCGATAAAACTGTCAAATATTAATTTCCTTCTACCTCTGGTTACTACTATTGGTTAATAAGTATTTGTCTTGAGTCTTTGTACAAGTTATACAGGTGACTTTGAATTGTCTCCATTTCAACTGTTGAGCAGCCTTCTGACACTGTCGTCTCAACAAAACATCTGAAGACGTGGCGTGTAGATTTTGTTGCACAGAGGACAAAACGTCTATCCACATTCTCTTAAAGAATGAAACACTAAGGAACTCCAGAGTACTACACCTGGAAGCGCTTGAACGCTTGAAATAGAAGACGAAGATCTCTGGCAATTAAGGCCATCCCACATTCTAGACTTTTTAAAAGGAGTGGGATGAATGGATCAGATATAAACTCTGGATTCTTTAATATTGCATCGAGAAAGGGGGACACAATAGATCCTTTGGGTCACATTGTATACGAGATCCCAAATCTAGTTTATAAATTATACCACATAAAAGTGTGCCTTTATTTGATTTTTTTTCAAATCAATGATATTTAAATTATGCATACCTTCAAATTACTTGGAATATAATTGTTTTATCTTAATTGTTAGAATCTTTATTGAATTTTCATTACACGAAGGAACAACTATTTAAATTATTAATGATATATACATGGAATATTCATAAAACAAGATCATCTATACTGTTCAAACTATTTTAATGATTTTCCAATGTCTATAGATCATTTTAAAAAATCTATTCTTTTTAAATTTTCAAAATAATAATAATAATATCCATGTTATAAAAAATATGTATGATATTCTATTTACTTCGAAAAATTGAAATCTCATTTCAGGTTCCTACTTCTGTTATGACAATCCTGCAGCATTACAAAGCCAATTGAAAACTAATTTAAATATTAGTGAAGTACAGTTTACTGCATTATACTCGGTGTATTCTTGGCCTAATGTAGTTTTGAATATAGTTGGAGGATTTTTAATGGACAGGTAATAAAATCATGTATAGTTAGTCTCCTCTGGAGGTATATCGACCGTCAATTTATATTGAGTCCTGTCATCTGCACATAACGAGTGATTTTTTTGCTGGTATCTTTTTGGCAACACTGTTTTTGACAGATCACGCGTGAATCATGTCTTGTGTCATTGTCAAACTTGTTCAGTTTGGACTATAATTTAATCATGAATCCACTTACGAACGAACAACGCTTGCAAATTATTGAATTTTACTATCAAAATTCAAGCACGGTTACGAAAGTGCATCGCGCACTTCTTCCAATTTATGGGCAGTTTGGTCGGCCTACTGAGGGAACTATACGGAAGCTTGTGACTAAATTTTGAACCCAGTTTACACTATTGGACATTAAACCACTAACACATAAACGTACAGTGAGGACCGAAGAAAAAATTGCGGCTGTATGTACTGATGACCGTGAAATGTCGATTTGCAACAATTGGACTTCTGTTACTCCACTACGTGGAAAATTTTGCGAAAGGATTTGGGTGTAAAACCTTACAAGATACGGCTGATGCAAGAATTGAAGCCACATGATCTCCTACAACGTCTAACATTTGGTGAATGGGGGCTGGCAAAGTTGGAGGAAGTTACACTTTTTTATCGAAAAATTGTGTTCAGCGACGAAGCTTATTTCTGGTTGAATGCATCCCGAAAAAGTCACTGTGGTGTGGATTATGGGCCGGTGGCATTATCGGGCCTCTTTAAAACCAACGATGACCGGAACGTTACTGTGAATGGCGAGCGCTACTGTGAGCTGATTGACGATTTTTTTTTTACCAAAATGGAAGAATTGGACATGCCCGAGATGTGGTTTCAACAAGACGGTGCCACATGCCACACGACACGGGAAACAATGGCCAAATTGAAAGCCGCCTTCATTGGAAATATTTTGGTAATAAAATTATTGTTTTATATGAACTTGTCTTTTATTTATAGACTATATGAGGTTAAAACAAAAACGGCCCTCGTATTTTACTAAATAACATATTTTTATAGACTAATTTTTTAGGGTTTTTGGTATAAGGTTGGGTACTAATATTTACATGGGTCTTACTCTTGTTGGTCAATTAATTTTTGCTACTGCAGTATATATAAATCAGTACTGGTTGATGCTTATAGGCCGTTTTGTATTTGGGTAAGTTCCTTTATAGCTCCTCAATTTTCCATCTACACCTGCTGAACATTAATCACGAAAACAATATCTATATATTTTTCAAGTATTGGAGCCGAATCTCTAACGGTTGGTCAAAATAACTATGCTGTTCTGTGGTTCAAAGGAAAAGAACTAAATATGGTGTTTGGATTGCAGCTTAGTTTTGCCAGAATCGGTAGCACAGTAAACTTTTTGGTTATGGAAAGCTTGTATTCAGCTGTATCGAACCTATCTTCTGATGGAGCACATGTTTTAGGACTTGTACTTTACATAGGTAATATTTGTGAAACACATATACATTATAACTGTTTTTTGAACTAGATATAACCCAGGAGCTAGGACATGAAATGAAAGTATTTTTTATTAGTATTATGGAAAAGAGTGTTTGAAAAAGTTTCTGTATTTGTTCAAGGCTTCGTTTATTTTATGAAATCAACATCTATAAAAGTAAATGTGTATTAAAACTCTCTAATTAATCAAAATTAATACCAGTACTCATTAAAACAATTCAGAATAATCTTGGGTTATGATTATTAGCAATTTTGTATGTTGTTTAGTTACCATATTATATTTGATAGTGTGGTTCACTGTCGTAACAGTTCTATGGTGCATTGATGATGCTACTAAGTCCTCTTTTTAAAACTACCCAATCACTGATCCTACTAATACAACACTAAAACTGTTTACCATAACTGAAAATGTTTATGTATTTGATGATAAAGAAGAAATTGCTTAATAGAACTTCCACTTTTTATTAAATCTTTTGTTTTACAGTAAACTCCCGGTTAACTGAGCCTCCGGGTCAACCGAGACTGTCACTCAAAAATAACAAACACAAAAATAAAGGTCTTAATAGCGAGACATTTACGGGGAGCCGCGATGGTTATTTATTTATAAAGTAACAAGCGCGGTCGAGCCGTAGACGCCTCTACTGGCTGTTCATAGTTTGAGCCGTCATGTCGTGGGAGGGGGAAGATGACACATTCTAAATTCAGTTGACTCTAAACTTGCGCTGATCTCTGTTAGTGTTGGTCCTGAGTGAACTAGTTGAACTAGCCAATGAGTTACCCGTTGAAGATCAAATCAGAAAACATTCGTGATTGATGCAATCAAAATGTTCAGATGGAGATTACCGACAAGGAAATCATCGATATGGTAACCTGTGCTAAAGTCAGTGAAGAAGATGACAGTATGGACGAGATAACTACCAAAATATCATACACCGACGGGCTGAAGGCGATCGACGCTGCTCTTGCTATCATAGAGCAACAAGAAGAGTGTACGCCATACGACATCCTGTCTCTACAGCGTTCAAATACTTTTTTAAGAAATATTCTATGTTTCCATTTGCTTACAAGTCTGTAATTGTGATTATTATATGCTTTTACTTCTAGTTTTGTACCCTTTCACGGGGTTTTACGTCTTTTTTACCATCACTGAACTAACCTAACCGTAGGTATCAGAGTTTTCGCGTTTACGAGGCGGTCACCGGTCCCGGATAATCGGGAGTCTACTGTAATTCCATAAATTTACTATTGAATTTCATTAAAAAGGTCTAAAAGATTATTTCATACTTATTGTAACTATAATGTATTAGGATTTGTTCCTTTTTAGCCGCTGGTACATGCGTCTTCTCAATGATTTGCTCATTATGTGTATCCTTTCTCGATAAGCGAGCAGAGAGAATTCTGCATAGGAATAATAATGCTTCTGGAGAGGTCGTTAAATTGTCTGATGTGAGATACTTCAAACTTACATTTTGGTTGATCTGCATCATATGCGTAACTTTTTATTGTTCTATTTTTCCTTTCATCGCTATAGCTAAGTAAGTATATTCCATTTTTATTTTTGCCGTGCATTTTATTTCATTGCTAAAACTAGATAATGCAAAAGTAACAGCCTCAAAAACCACAGTAAAATCTAGAAATGATTCAGAGAGTCCAGCTCGAAACTTCTTCAATGACATGTAATATCAGTTTTGATTCCCCTCTCTCCTTGATTGACGCTAAACATATTTTAAATTATTTTTTTTTTATTAATCTATGGAGACTCGTGTACTTTTTAGATTGAAATACTTGGACACATGTCATCTGGGATTTCTGGTATTGCTAGGAGACATTCACGGGATTGGTTGAGTCCTGACTACAGTACGAAGAGCTGATCTGTGCTTTTGCAGCTTTATACAAGAAGCCAAATAAATTCCACATGTCTTACAACATCTATTATCAATAGTTTTTTAAAATAATTTTTCTTCAATATCTGTAATATTTTGACGTGAGATTTTCGATTTTACCCCCTTGGTTGAAATGAGATTTGGTGATATTCCATTGAACCACTCCTCCCACATAATTAATGTATGCCCCCATAGAGGAAACCAATTGTTTGATATTAAATACATCACCTTCTATATGTTTTCACTTTTGGGAAAATTTGTTCTCTGTACAATATCCATTCTATTTATCATAATTCTAATTTCAAATTAATCTGGTGTAATGTGACATTTATTATTCAAAAAATCTATAAGTGAACATTGACAATATATGGGTGATTCCGTTCTAACTGTGATATTCAATGTCCTGTATTGTTTTTTTGTACTAGTCATTAATTAATAATCAATTAATAAAAATTTTGTGTTAATTGAATAATTCTTAAGATATTTAAACATTATTTTTATACAATATAACTTGCCACTTAAAGAAAACTTATACTACATCACTTGAATGTCAGTACCGTGTCATGTCCATTCCTAGAATTTACCGATAAATTATTAATTTTTTTTGTCGTAACAAATGATTTAAACTAATTACCTTATAAATTCTAATGTTTATGATCAAACTGAGGAAAATTGATGCACTTGTTGTTTAATATCTTAAGTTACCATGTCAGTACCGTGTCATGTCCATTCCTAGAATTTACCGATAAATTATTAATTTTTTTTGTCGTAACAAATGATTTAAACTAATTACCTTATAAATTCTAATGTTTATGATCAAACTGAGGAAAATTGATGCACTTGTTGTTTAATATCTTAAGTTACCATGTCAGTACCGTGGATAAATGAGTCAGTACCGTGGAACTCAAAATCCGACATTTGTGTCTTGCTCGTGATACTTTGAAGTTGTAGTAAATTCCTCTTAGAGTTTTATTTTTACAGTAAAATAGATGAATAATATGCATAAAAAAGTTAGAAAAGTTAAATTTTAAAATCTTGAAATTTTGAATACAAAAAATCACAGTTAGAACGGAATCACCCATATAAATTGCATAAATATTAAATATTAAAAACCATCGACCGGTTAGTCTTTTAAACCACCTCTATAAACTATACACACCTATCTTAACAAAGATACTAGAGAGGAAATTTGAACTTTATCAGCTAAGAGAACAGGCAGGGTGTCGTTCAGGATATGGAACTTTAAAAATATTAATTGAAAAATCTATAGAATATAACAGACCCCTAGTCCTTATCTTTGTCGACTACCATAAAGCGTTTGATGCCGTTGAGCTGCCAGCTATTTTGAAATCATTAGAAGAATGTCGAGGGGATCACAGATATTCAAGTATTATATCAAATATTTATAATAACGCGACAACAACGGTCAATCTACACTATCCCACTGAAAAAATTAAGATAGAAAGAGGCGTTAGGCAAGGTGATACTATGTGGCCGAAACTATTTATTACTGTTATGAAACATGCTTTTGAAACACTACAGTGGGAACATAAGGGTATCAGCATAGATGAGGAAAGGCTACATCACCTAAGGTTTGCAGATGACATTGTCCTCATAACTGATGAATTAGGCGAAGCAAAAAATATGATACAAGATTTGCAAATCGGAACAAGGAAAGTTGGTCTAAAAAGAAATTTCAATAAAACCAAGATGATGGCAAATTTCGTTCCTAGCCGGCCACTAAATGTGGACAACAAAGATATTCAGATGGTGGAGAGTCATATATATCTGGGACATGAGATAAAAATTACTAGAGACAACCAAACAACAGAACAGTGTCGAAGAACGACACTAGGGTGGGCTTTGTTTGGTAAATTGCGAGATGTGCCAATCGGCCTTAAGAACCTTTAACCAATGCGTCCTCCCAGTCCTGACTTATGGCGCGGAGACCCTGATTTTAACTAGAAGGTCAATACTTAAATTGCAAATTACACAGTTAAAGATAAAGTTAAAGATATCATAGACCATAGACAAAAATGGCGGTGGACAAGACATGTTGCAAGGATACAAGATAACCGATGGACAAAAAGATTTCTAGATTGGAAACCGAGAACAGACAGACGAAATCCAGGAAGACCCCCTACGAGATGGACTGACGATATTAAAAGAATACGAACAAAATGGGTAGCAACCGCTCAGAGCAGAGAAAACTGGAAGCATTTGGAGGAGCCCTATGTCCAGCAGTGGACGAGATAAGGCTGAACGATGATGATGATGATGAATGCTTCTAAATGTTCTTGATTTTAGGTCTCTTCTGTTTTAAAATTAGTTTTTTGAGAGATTGATAAAAAATTGAATGAAGTTAAGTTGAAACTTATTGAAAATTATCAAAAAAAACTAATTTTAAAACAGAAGAGACCTAAAATCAAGAACATTTAGAAGCATATACATATAGATATATCAAAAGATCTAAGAAATGAGAAATTGAAGAAAAGTATTAAATATTTAGAACCTCCCGACATATCTTTTAATATGGGAGTCAATTAAAATAACAAGATTTTTAAAAGTGTTCCTTAAATAGATCACCCTATAACGACGCTATCTGAAAGAATTTTAACTAATATAAGTTTTGTCAACCATTCCCTACACCTAAAACAAATCGTGATTAAGATCTTTTTTTTTGTAAGGATTGATGATTTATTGTATGGTTTTGATTTTGGTTTTTTTGACTTCTTTTTATTTTACCTTTTCAGGTGTCTAATGACCCTCTTGTACCCATTTTGTCCAATGTCTTTTACCATTCAAAAGTTTCTCCTTTTTGTCTCCAGTTTCTCTGTTGCTTTCTTGGCCTTTACCTTCCCCATTCTTTGAATGCGATCAAACTAATTCAGCTATTTCATGTTTATTTTTTCTATTATTAATCCTCGACTTTTTATATTTGTAACGTCTTCGTTCTTTATCTTGTCTCTTTTGCAGGTATTTTTATTATATCTTGATTGATCAATTTACCTTTGTGTATGTTATAGTTGGTACATCTATCATATCATATATTTATTTTTATTGAGTGCTAGTAAACTTTTCTACTTATATTTTAGTTTTTTTTTATTATATCAGTCGCCCTGGTCTTTTGTTTATTATCAAGACTTTCATTTGATTTTTGTGGGCTTACATTTTTTTCTCTTTTTGATAACCAAGATGTGAACTTTTGGATTATATCATACAGTCCTCATCATCTGTGTATAACCAGGCTCTCCTCACTTACAGGTTCCTATATCTAATTGGACTTGAGTGTTGATATAGTCTATTTTTTTTTTGACTATTTTTTCCATAGCAAACAGTACAGGGTTTAATCTGTCCCCTTAATTTATTATTTTTTCCCTTATTCATTAAAAAAAAAATCTGGTTCATTGTTAGAAGAATGGTAGTTATACTCCATGGTACGTGTCAACCAGACTCTCCATGAAGACCTAAGAATCCCCTTTGTAGAGGACGTAATCCCTTACTCCATCACCTCTCTGAACCCCTAACTGATTGAAGACTCAAAAGAAACTGACCAGCTGATCTAACTAATGAATAAAGAGGTCTTATCACTGGAAAAGACCTTATCACGCAAAGAGGAACCCACAGGCCCCTGAGCTAGCTTATAGAACTGTTATAGTTTTGTTTGCTAATAATAAATTCCTATGTTCGTTCTGTAATTTTATTCTTGTCCTAATTATCTTATTTGTGATCCCTATAGCATATTTTAACCCTCTAAGTATAATAGTTATATAAATATGAAATATGAGAACACATTTAACTACCAAAACATATTTCTATGCTATTATTTTGATGATTTTTTATCGATAACATTGTTATTTAATCTCATCGACATTTTTTTATTGTAGAGACTTTCTCATGAAAAACTTTGGTTTGTCGTCTGAACAGGCTAACACGGCTTGTAGTACTGTTTACGTCATATCTGGAATAGGATCTCCAATTTTAGGATTTCTTATTGATAAAATTGGAATGAATATTTTTTGGATTCTATTTGGTATATTTGGAACGGTTATATCCCATTTGTTGTTGGGATTTAGTCATCTTAATGTCTACATACCGATAGTAAGTATACTAATCGTATAAAATCCATGCAAACATTTTTTAAAATTGTGATAAATAGATATTGTTTCTACTAAATATCCATAGCATTCCCATTCCCAAACTTAAATACATTTCCTGTCAAGCAAATTAGTTGCATGGATGTTGGGGTATAGTATACACTGCGACTGAAAGGATCTATTGTGGCATGGCTTTAATTGTCAGAGATCTTCTTCTATTTCAAGCATTCCCAGGTGTAGAGCTCTGGAGTTCCTTAGTGTTTCACACTTCGAGAGAATGTGGATAGACGTTTCGTCCTCTGTGCACCAAAATATGTACACCACATCTTCAGGTGTTTGTTGAGGCGACAGTGTCCCAATAGGCTAGTATTCGTAGATTGTTACATTCAGCAGATATTCTCTGGCTATAGTTTTCCAGAAGGAAAACAAACCAGTTTATCTTTGGTATACATATTACTGCCATTTTTCATTACAAAAACTGAAATTGACAAATCATTTAAGCGAAAATTATTAATAAACTATTTGTGTGCTTTTAGGGTATTATGGGAATATCTTACTCAATCCTAGCTAGCAGTTTATGGCCGTTAGTAGCACTGGTAGTACCTGAATATCAATTAGGTACAGCATATGGAGTGTAAGTATTCATTGAAAGACTGAATATGTATAAAAAAACTTGGCAAGAATAATAGTAACTTTAGACTAGGTTCCCTGTCGTGCACTCACTAGGAAAGGAGCAAAAACCATTTTTATTGGTACAGAACTATTCTGTAATATAGTCAAATGTTTTAATAAGAAAAAGAAATATTCCAGTGATGATTTCAGGGCAGAACCACTTCAAAAATTCTTGCAAAGTATTTAAATATAAGTAAAACTAAACTATATCTACTACGGTCAGTGAGGAAGAGGGAAAAACGTCAGTTCATTCTTGTCCCACATACTTAGGGCAAGAGATCTGCAGGAGTGAGTATCTAACGTTCTTAAAACTAGTACAGACACTAATATTCTGGTAGTGGAAGGCGAGTTGTAACAAAAACAGCTCTGATCAGGAGCACATTAAACCTCAAGGTAGCATTGCAATGTAACCCTTAATTTACTTCTTTTATTTTCTATTCCTGATTTTCTCTTAGCTTTTCTAATACTTCTGTATACCATAATTTCTTTGCTCTGTTCTTTTTCTTGTTTCTAAGCTTCAGTTATCTTATTATTTAGAATCTTATTTTTTTAGAACTGTTCCCCCAAATTCATTCTGTACTTCATTATTTTTTGTTCTTTATAATCATGTAAATTTTTCTTTCGGTCCCCCTAATATCCCGAGTATTTTTTTCCCATACATCCAATTTCTTTGCTTTAATTATTATCAACGTTTCATTTCCTTGGCTTTCTGTTTGGTCATATTGTTTCATGCAGAAGGAGCTTTGTTTTTATTTGTACATACTATATATTATACCAATAATATGATGAACAAACTTCCTTCCAAACTGGCTGTCAAGTTGCTTCTTATTGAATTGGAAAGTATATGTTACCCTAAATCTACATCATATAACTTCCATTCCCACCTTTTTCTTAGGTCTTCCAATACTTCAGTACACCATCCCTTCTTTGATACTCCCCCAAAGAAGATGTGTACAGAAGTACAGAGCTGTGTTGAGGATGACTGCTGAAACTTTTAAGTCATTTTTAGATATAGTACTTTCTAGAATATCAAAACAAGATACTGTTATGATTTTTTGGCCATAGTATTTTCATTTTTTGTTTGACTTCGCTTAGTCTAAATCTTTTTTTTATTCCACAATTAATGCCCCAACAGCTTTCTCAATAATTTATTTTTATATAGTAGAATTCACATACTCCATAAGCATTTATTGTTTAGGTATAAACCTAAAAACTTCACTCTTCAGTCCACTTCATTTTTAGTTTTCAGCTGAACAAATTGAAAACTCAACAAAACAATGAACCACAGAACAAACTTTTGACCTAACCAGAAACTGAACAGAGAACAGACGTTTCACTGAGGCAAATTGTGGTGGAGTAGGTAGCTACTGGGCCGAGCAGCTCGCTTCCCAACTAAACCACTCGACTCGCCCTGCAACTAATCGGTTTTACTGACTCGCCCTGCAACTGATCGGTTTTACTGACTCGCCAGTCTGCCTACGTCAACTGAGTGAAAACTCGCATACTGACTCACTTACTCTACTCGATCTGGTAGAAGTCTGATGACCAGAAACGACATCAAACTGGTAGTCGGTCTTCTGCCATGGGACTGCCACGTCAAACATCACCTTAAGACGACAGGCATGTCAGACGACGACAACTGTACATTCTACCATGTCACTAAAAGGCTTAACACTTTGGAAAGTGGGACACAAAAATTTCCCAAAAATAGTCTCATTTGAAAGGAGTCTCTATATTTTGGAAGGATAACAAGGAGACGTAGAGTGTTGTACATAATATCTTTTAGGTATAGTAACTCCTCAAATAATCTACAATCTTCTCAGAATTTTTATTCCCCTATAAAATTTCTCTTATTCTGCTTCATTGATTATACATATTTCACTTTCACCTCGGTTTTCTGTTAGTCATATTATTGTTTAATACCGAAGTAGCTTTGTCTTTATTTGTTCATACTATATATTATTCTAAAATTATAATGAACAAAATTCCTTTTAAACCAAAAGTGTATAGCAAATTGCTTCTTGTTGAATAGAAAAGTTTTTAAAACAAATCTTCAAGCATATGATAATATTAATATTCTTTGCAGAGCTGGGTCCATTCAAAACTTGGGATTAGCTTTGTTTAGCATATTCTGTGGCTTAATAATCGAAAAATTTGGTTATGTGGCAGTAGAAATATTTTTCATCTGTAGTTTATTACGTAAGAATATTCTATATATTTCTAAATCTAAAAATATCTATCAAAATGTTATTGTCAATTGACTCAACTAGTTTGATTTGATTTATGTAAAATAATTCATATTTTCAGTTGCCGCTGTTTCTGCAGTCGTATTACTATTCTTAGACCTTATGCAACATGGAAATCTGAACCTTACGCCTGGCGGAAGAAAAAGATATGAAATGTAAGTATCATGATTCCTAAAATGCAATAGCTTCAGTATAATAATTATTACTTTTCAATTTCAAACAGAATCTAATTTTTCAGACATTTAAACTTGTCTTGTATGTTTCAAATAGATATCAGCCGAGGTTGAAATTGCAGTATCTTGTTCTTTCGAGGTACAACCATTTCTTCTATCAGGTTTTCACAAATCTTAAAGTTTAGAAGATCCAATAATGGATTACTTGTAAATTTTTTTTTCATTTCCACATTATCCTAGATTGATTTCTCTCCGCCCCACTGGCTTCATGGAAATAGCTGAAAAACTATGACCTACTAAAGTGTTCGATAGTTTCTGTAAAAGTTTCCTCTTAATTTTATTTTCACCCTAAATGTGTGGATATCTAATGATCGATCAGTTGTAATTCAATTTTAAAAAAATAACGCAATTAAGAAATCTATCAATGTTAAGCTTTGCTATAATTTTCCTTTAGAAAAAAAGAATAAAAACTTGTAAATAGGTCTTTAACCTTGCATTACGGTCACACAACAGTGGTAATTGAATGAGGATACAATTTCGAATAAAATCAAAAATTTTAAACTTTGGATAAAATTTAATCAAATTTGAAAGGAGCACTACAAACTTAAAACAATGAACTAATATTCCAATAATGATAATCACAAAAAATCTTAACTCTAACATTAGTATAAAGGGGATTATGAATTGTTCTCAAAAAGTTACAACTATTATTTTTAACAGCAATGTACTAGGTTGCATTTGTTAAGTTTTATATCAATAGAGGGCGTATCGCTCGTTATGACAACCATGCAGAGAAAAAGTTTTCCTATATCAGGACCATTCCTGAAATTAACTATATCCTACATAGATTTGTCCCTATTTCTCTCAAAAACAAACCAACGAGTTTGTTTGTTAGAAGTTCTAAAATATAGTGTATAAATATATAAAACAATTAAATGAAATTCTATGTTCTAGACTTCAACGACAAAAAGAGCAAAAACAAGAAGAAAATGTTTCGGAAAAAACATCATAAAATGCTAATTTGGGAAATTTTCAATAAAACAGTAAATATAATTGACTCATGCAATCAAAGTTTTTGATTTGAATAAGTTACTTTGTAAACAACTAGTGGATTGAAATATTTTTTACATCTTTAAACTGTATAAAATCTGTCTGGGTAACACTCTATTTGTTTTCCTTTTAAAAAATCAATTCGCAATATTATATGCTAAACTATAATTATTTAGTTATTTTTATTACAAATGTGGGTTTATTTTATGAAATATTCTCATACTGCAAATCAAACACATCCAAAAATAAACTTACTGATACTGGAAAATAGATGTAGAATAACCTTAAAGTTTATTGGGTCCCCTGTCAGAGCTGTTTTCGACACCTGCACCTACCTACCTACGTTTTTCAGACTTACAGTTCCAATAAGCTCCAGTATCTGTACTGGCTTCAAAGAGGTTAGATCTTAGCTCATACATGTTTTGTCACAATAGATTAGGAGCTGCATTGCAACCTTAAATTTTATTGGGCCCCGGTCAAAGCTGTTTTCGACACCTACAGCTCGTTTTTCAGTCTCACAGTTCCAATAAACTCCAGTATCTTTACTGGCTTCAAAGAGGTTAGATCTTAGCTCATACATGTTTTGTTACTCATAAATTTTTTAAGATTCAAATACTTCTTGAATTTAGCGGAACCAAAGAAATTTTTTAGAATGGAAAAGTTTCTCTTTCAATTTTCTTCTTGTTTCATAACTCTTTTAGGAGCATTTTTTTAAGCCGCAGAAAGGCTCGAATCCAATAGAAGGCATTTAGGATCTTTTCTTGCGGAGTGTATGGACATTTTGTTTTTTATTGATCCCATACAACAGAGACTATAGTTGTCACCTATGTTTGGTATTTCTATGTTACGTTTTGATACCTGCTTGTCTATCAGAACGAGTTTCTGATACTCCATTAATTCTACACGTATTCTAATAGAAGTGTTTCTGTAAATGAGTTAAGAGACACAGACAGGAATGATTATGAATATTTGGTACCAGCAACAGTTTCTGTTTTTTACCATGTGTCTACCATCTAATGGTTTTTATTTTGAAAGTTTAGGTGGCGCATTCCTATTCCCCAGACTAAAGACACTAAGCGCGCTTTGATAGCTGTTTGTTTATAAAAATGAGATTCTGATACTTCGTCATCTCCAAGCATCTTACAATTTCTGTCAATATCTATAAGACAAAAGACACTCAGTAGTCTAACGATGATGAGTATTTGGTACCAGTACCAACTTTTGTTTGCTAAATACTTAGCACCATAGTAAAATTCTATTCGATGCTTATTTTCCTTCCCTAGTGAGAAAATTCCCAGTTCCATGAATTCTGATACTCTCATTGCCTTTACCCCATGAAAATACCATATGCTGGAATTGGTTATTGGTAAGAAAATGATGAAACATTCAGAAAGTTTACTATGTATATTGAGCTATCCATTTAAAAATGAAAATTTATTTTCCAGTACTACTCCTATGTATGTATAATTAATAATTGTGAATTTTGATATGTTACGAGTACCACTAATATATTAAATAAGGTCGAGAGTATGATATATATTTTTTTAATTTAAATATGCTAAAGTGAAAGTAACCGAAATTGGAAAACAAACTTTTAGATAATAAAAATCCTAGGCGATAGACTAAAAAATGAAAAAATGTCTTAAAAGATTATCAAAATCATTTTTTAATTTGTGACCTTTACTAAAATGATGGAAAATCAACCAATAAGTAAAATTCACAAAAGAACAAATATCACCCTTATAATGATCTGATCCAGAAACGAAAATAAATATAAGTAATAATAATGTTTTGGAAAAAAATTAGATTTAATGACAAGCTGCCATATATATGTTAATTGTTTGTTACAAAATTGAATATAATTTTGGTAGGCCAAGCGCCAGAGCAAAGAAAGTAGGTTCATAATGATAAGTTCTAGAGAACGGATTTTTTTTCGGAATACGTTCAGGGGTGACCCCTGAAACAAGTTTTATTAAATATCTCGCGAACCGCTCTTCGTACGAAAAAAATAGTGGATACCATTTTTATAGATAGTAATTTTTGCCATAGTTTTTATTTGAAACTTTTTTTTGTATAACGCATAAGTTTTTAATTAGAGGGCTCCAAACTTGTTACAATATGGTTTGTGATGAATATATAGTTAACGGTGGTAACTGAATTTGTAGATCATGAAATTTCCTATAAATTTTATTATATCTCACAAGATTGTAGAAAATAGACTTAAAAATGTAAGAATGTTTATAAAAGTCAATTTACTATTTGTGACCTTTGTTGAGTAATGAGAAATCAATTAATAAGGAAAATTTACAAAATAATAAATAGCGCCCTTATACAAATGATTTAGTCCAGAATAAGAAACATTTTTTATTAAAGATATAGTTTTGGGTACAACATTGATAAAAAATTATTATTATAGAATTTATAAATAAAAATTTAGAATGTATTAATTTAATGACAAGATGTTATACGATACGTGAATTTTTGGGTACAAAATTTAATACAATGGTTTAATAAACATTTTCTTTTTCAATGATAAACTACACCATTTTAGAAAATAACCTCAAAAAGTCGTTGTAGTCTAATCAAAAACCTTGCCATTTGCCTTATTTTCGAGATAGCTTTTGAGACGTTTGTTTATGTTTTAATTATATAAAATTATTTTAGTTCGTAAAGCATGATTTCAAGATATGTGTAGTTATTTTTGAATTTAGAGGCAGAAAGACGGGAAGAAAATATCTATAGTATTCATTAACATTTATGAAGACACCATAAATCTGTAATGAAAGTTTTAGAACAAACAAATACATATTTCGGTTTCAAAATCTGTCCTGTTTTGATTATTCAACTATTTTCATCTTTTACACGTGAAAATTTCTGCTAGTTTTTTGTTTTTGTAATTGAAAACTATAGAAACTAAGTTATTCTTTGACATTGGTTTACCATATTTTAAAACACAATAAAAAACAATTTTCGCAAATTAATTTTAATAATACCGAAATAACTTTAGAACATGCTTCATTTACCTACTAAATAGTCCTTTGTTTACGGTATAAAGATAAAAATAATATATGCTTAGGTTCAATAATTATTCTTCGAAATTCTACTCACCTTTCTACTTAATATTATTTTGATAGGACACTAATCACCCAAGGGTGAAAGAAAACACCAAATGAAATAGTTTTTATTTGCACTGTGAACAATAAAAGTGTGAATAATACATACAATAACATATAAACGAAACATAATTTTCATCCCTGCATCTCAATTTACAATTTTGGAACTGTGATTTTTTAATTAATATACTCACTTTTTTATTCTTTCTTCAAATTTCAGAAACCTGAAAAACTCCAAAATTTAATTCTAAAATTATTTTGATGAGCGTTTCCAACAGATTGCTCATATATTTATAGGCTAAATTCATTTTTGACCAAAGTATAAAACTCTTATTTTGCACAAAATTTGTTAAAATTATTACAAACAATAAATTGTGACTTCTACATTAAAAATTTCTCAAAAATGCTAATCGGTATGATATTGTTCATTATTTTTAATCTTCGTATTACAACAAAACTAAATATTAAAATATTTTTCTATGGGAAAATATTTGAACTCCTATTTTTTATACAAAAGTAGTATGAAACTTTTTTACATATAGTGATAATTATATTATGTACTTACATTTACTTTTTTGTACTTACCAATCGTTTACCATTCCAACAACTTATTACACTAGTACATTTATAGTATCTGTTGTAAAAGATAATTTCAAATACCACTTGTTGCTCTTATTTCTATTCAAATTGATTACTGCATTGTATGATAATTTTTTAATCTATAAGAACTTGTCACATGAACTTCTTGAATGCTTATTTGATGAAATCAAGATAACATATTGATAAGAATATGTATGAAACTCGTGAAAACTTACGATTTACAAGTATGATTAGTTCTAAAGAACTGAATATATGCAGGGTTCGGTATTCCTTATCAAACAAGGAATGCAGAATTTTTTTTTAAATATTTTGCATTCCGCACATGATAATACAGAGTGTTTAGAAGCCTTGAAAACCGGGGATTCGATGGGAATTGCCTAATAAACCGGGAATTTTCATTAATTTTGAGTGAGACAATCAGGCATAGTAAATGTATATGTGTTGGTATAGCTCAAAAACATTCCGACTGATCTCGAAAACCGCATCGAAACATGTTGAACCTCCATCGTAACTGCTCTCTTGCGGGCTTACGTATCTATGGTTGCCTAACTTGAGAGTATGTTACAATTTTTCCTTCCATTACTTGTAGCTCTGAGTTCTTTCCGGAATTCTGTTCACAGTACGATGGCTAGAAAATATACCTGTTTCTCAAAACATTCAGTTACTATAACCACACTTGAAAAAATTCATTTCTTCTCTACAAAACAGGAATCATAAGACAATTTTTAGTAGACACCTTGTATTAATGTTTTTTTCGATATTTTTAACCTCCAAATTTTTCAGATACTTTGTGAGTAATGTGAAATTCAATTTGAAAGTGAGCGTATTTGTGAGCAATCACTTTGATGCAAATGTGACGAATAGTATACAATATTGGAAAAATGCTAAATATTCAATCAACTACCAATATACCAGTGTATACTTGAAAAGAACGCTAAATTGTAATAAACTTAACTGTTCCATTGGTTACCAATTCTACTTCATCAGAGTATAATTTGAATATGCGAATCAGGATTTTTTTGGCTTGTTTTTATTAGCCCTTTATTTGAGCCAAAAAATAAGAAAATACAGATGCTTACTTAATATATTATGTGTAATTATTCAAATAGGCCAGTTCTTACACAATCCACTATTAGATTATTTAAAAATTTGAATAATGTTGGAAACAAACAATAGAAATAAATGTTTGTGTTACTGCTGAAACCAGATTCTTGTTCAAGCAAATACGCTATTGAATAAGAAAACTTGTCAACTACTTAGAATATTTCAAAATGAAATATTGCTTCAAAGTACAAACAATAAAAGTAGATGTGAAAATTATTAGGGTCATCACTTCTGCATGTGGTGTACAAAGTTTTGGCTAGAGTTGTGAGAAACAGGATGAATAAATACCAAGAAAAAAATAAGGGCACAATACCAAGGATTTTTCAAGAAAGGAAGAGGAACAATGGATTAAGACGATAATGAATAAAAGCTATGAGCAAAATCTAGGCCTTCATGTTATGTTTATACATTTTAAGCAGACTTATGACACAATAGATAAAAATAAAATGTATATTGATTTAATTTAATTCACCAGGAATTCCAAAAAAAAATTGTGCAGCTTGTCAAGATAACATTACAGAACTCTTATAGTAATGAGATCCAATGTGGACATGAAAAAATTGTACAAGATACAAAAAACACAATAGGAGTATACGGATTCTTGTTTCTGATTGATCTGATTTTAATAAAAATATATTTTTTTTTCAGATTGTACAATCACACAGAGATCTTAATAAATGCTGATGCATTGGATACATCATCTAGTGAAGTAATAGGATCTAACTCGGATTTCCATATACGCAATAGGTATTTATCAAGAATCGGTGCCCCTGTAAGTTAAGAAACTTGAAATAAAAAATGTATCTGGTTTGAAATTTTTATTAACCAAGTAGAATTGAATAATGAAAAGTGCGATTAATAAGTAGTAAATCGAAAATACTGCACACCTTTTGGTTTTAACAATTAAGGAAAATACTTGACAACGAACAAATCAATTTTTTTTTAAATCAGTTTCAATGTGAATTTTGTTTTATTTGTTATTAAACGCTGTTCTTGGTGGAATGATTTGTCTTGATCAGGAAAATAACTAGTAATTTGTTGAAGCGCCTAACAAACATTGAAAAATAATTAAGCAAACTGTTGTCCTGAATTTTAGAATTAGAAGTAGATGATCCTCACTAATAATAATTATTTTGATTTACTAATCGTGGTATTGGTATTTGTTTATAACAAATTTTTTATCGTGTAGTAGTACATGTTCGTTGTTTTGGAAACGGCTACCTCGGAAAAATAATGTTGGGGCTTATTTAACACCAAAAACAACAAATAATTGCAAATGGAAACGATTTAGTTCTAATAACCAAAAGATAGAAGGAATTGAAAAGTACATTCTGTAAATTGGAAGAGTATGCAAAAAATTACAGACCAAGAAAAAACAAAGTATGTGGTTTAAAGACAGACTGTGGCTTGTAGAAGGTTATACATAAAAATTAAATTAGGAGAGAGAATTTTGGATAGAAAAAATACCTAAACTAGAATACCAGGGAGCAACACTGACAAATAAAAATTAAGAATCGACTGAAAAAAATAAGAAAAAGTGAGTAAAGCTATGTGATCATTAGGTAAATTAATATCACAAGGGTTATTTATAGCAAAAATTAGAATATATCGAACTATAATACGACCACCAGTAAATGTTTTGGGGTTTTAAAAAAGACAGAAGAAACAAAACTGTCCATGTGGACAAGGAATGTGTTGAGGAAAATTTTTGGAGGAATGTAAATTTCAAAAAGAAAAACTAATCAAGAACTAAAGGATCTGTATAAAAACTCATCAGTAACAAGATACATAAAAGCTCAAAGAATAAAATGGCTGAGGTATACTAAAAAGATGACAGACAACTCACATAGTAGAGTATTTAGTGATATGTATTGGGAAAAAGGAGATCCAATATCGATAGTGCTGTTTAATTCAGTGCTGGAAAAAATTGTACAAGATAGCAAGATAGAAAAAACAACAAGTAATTGCATATGAAAACGATTTAGTCCTAATAACCAAAAAAAAAGAAGGAAATGGAAAGTACATTCTGTAAATTAGAAGAGTATACAAAAAATTACAGACTAAGAATAAACCAAGAAAAAAAATTATGTGGTTTTAAGAAGAATAAAAAAAAATTTTCTTTAGTATGTTGGAGTGGTTTGGGAAAGTGTAACTGTAAGCAAAGAAGTTTATAAATAATGAGAAAGTTAACTGTAGAGTTTATAGATGTTCTCTAAATGTTAACGAAATGGAAAATATACATCATAATTTTATGTACTACTGCATGAATTTACAAACTATGTACTAGATAGCTAGATAGATTTCCTAACACAAGTATTATTTTATCATTAACACAAATTCGTATGAGTATATTTTGTTTTTGAAAAGATCTGTTCGAACATATTTTTAAAATGTTATTTTTGTTTTAGCTTCCCTCAACATACGTCATAGATAAACAGGGAGTAAGCTAATAAATGGGAAGTATACATTTTCATCGCTCATCAAAATACTAGAAACTAATAGAACAATTAAATATTTATTGTCTATAGGTAGATGTAAGATTTATAATAAGTGTGATATAAAAGAATATAAAGCTCGGAATAAGAAATAGTGAAAAGTTATAATCTCAAAGTATCCCTTTTGAAAGATAATCTCACAGCTGGAATTATATTTATTTTGTTTATATAGTTGATTTAGAATTAGGGTAAAGGTTTTTTTATACGGTATCTGGAAAACAATATATTGAATCATAGAGCTAAATTAATTTTGTTATGGAGGTATTTTAATTATTACATTTTCTTTATTGAATTTAATTTAAATAGAAGAATCATTGTTTATTAAATTCACTTTTCCACATTTTTGTTATATCATATAATTATTTGGTTTCAATTTGTAAAAAGTTATTCCGATTCGTACTTTTGTGATAGTTTCGCAAAGATATTTTCAATTTATTAACTATAGAATAATTTTAAAAGTCATTTTTATAGAAATATACAACCCTTCGTTCTAATTAATTACTTTTACATCAAAAGGAAAATAAACAAATCTAATTTATTTTAATCATCGACAAAATGTTGCTAACGTACTAAAAATATTTTTTACCCCAAAATTTCAGCATAATTTTCAATTTCGAATGATGTTGCGGGTTGAGGACTCAAAATAAAACTGTCCAAGAGTTTTTTAAATTGCCAACGTTTCGATTTTCTAACTCCTATCATCAAATAAAAGCATTTGTAAAGATCAATTAAATGATCGAAACGTTGGCATTTTAAAAAACTCTTGGACAGTTTTATTTTGAGTTCTCAACCAGCAACGTCATTCGGATTTACATAGGAAGGACAATAATGTAAACAATGATCATTTTTAATACTTCAATCAAGTTTTTTGTCCTGGGGACGTTCCATATTGTAGAAAAGCGGAATAACCCAGTTGTTGTTGGCATACTGACTAACCTCGCTCTAGATGCAAAAAAATTACCTTTATGATTTGGGGGGTGTTGATTACGAATATGAAAATTATTTTTTAAATTACGGTATCATTAGATTAGAGTAGATAAGCTAGTGTGTAAGGTCATGAATTTACCTCAATAACACTTTGACCTATTGATCTATTGTGTACCCCGCACTGTTTACCGGTCAGGTAACAACGATTTTGCAAAAATCTTAAATGTAAATACTGTAGTATTTGTTTATGGATTTCCTCGCACTCATCAAGGTGTTAGGCTTTGATTCCTTACTGAAACGACAAAAGCTATCGAGAGTTAACCCGATTTTCTTGAGACGGTTCCTGTGAACATACCAGTAACTCAAATAAAGTTAAAAAACGGCTAAATAATGTGAGAATGATAAAAATTCACACAATATCAAGAAGTCCCAACTTCAAACTATCTGTCCGTAAACTAGACTATCTCTTTTTGAGATATTTACGCTAAACGTAAAGAAATTGTAACGAATGTCACGCTATTGTTCTGGTCCGTATAACACATAGTTGCTGAGAGTTTCTTTTTCTGTTATTAAAAAACAGTACCAACACGATATGTGTTGAGTAATATCGTCAATCAGAAAAGATTAACCGTTGAGATTTTACATATAAAAATAAATGAAATCCTAAGAAGGTATGTTTAGATTTAATGTCTTCTGTATTTGCATTTTTTGTCTACCACTACCACTGGCACGACGGTCCTTATAGAGCTACGGCATTGTCCACCACATTCCTCCAGTCATTACGGTCCAATGCTCGGCGTCTCTACCACCTCACACCTAGCTCCCGAAGATTCTCTTCGACATCATCCAGCCACCCGGCTTCTGCCGGTACGCTTTGCGCATTCCCCGCTCCTCAGGCATATGTTCCAAGTGGCCTAGCCATCTGAGTCTGGCCCTCTTGACTTCTGTCACCTGCCTGGGGTCTTCATAGAGTCGGTAGAGCTCGATGTATGTACGTTTTTCTGCCTTCTATCAAGAAAGTATCTGATGTAATTTGCGTTTCCTTTGCGCTTGGTAAGAAGTTGTTGGTAACTGGATAAGGCATCCATATCACTCCGTCATATATTTGAACTCATGTCAAAATTTGAGTAATTTTTAATAAATTAGTCCCTAATTTTTGTGTTCTTCCAGGTCATCTAACCCCTCGAGCTTATCATTACAAAAACTTGCTTCTGTTTCTTGCACAATTACTTCGAAGTTTTTAACATTTACCTCATCTAAACCAATTTGTTTTGCTAATTCGATTAATTTTCGCATTATTTCATTCATTTGGATAGTTTCCACTATCACCTTGATTACCTGGATCTGGTCAAATGTTCTTCCTTACCCCTTCCAAAAAATTTTCTTACCTCATTCCAAAAACTCATACCCACCACAATAACGTCGAAAAAGGTTAGAAACAATTAAAAATAAGTACTGGGGGAAAGAAGAAACACAAATTACTAGCTTTGGATATCGAGAAGTCTGACGCTGAAATTTCGGGGAATCCCACAATTGAAATTATTTTAAAGTATTTATTCATAATTTTTGAGAATAATTAGTTCACTTTATTACATTTTTAGATACGTTATCAACAATAAACGTGATGTTTTAATTGATGTGATATTTTGTATGGTAGTAATAAAGATTATTATATATTTTTGTAATTTTAATTTTCTTTGTACATTTGTATTACAATTTGTAAAACAGTGTCAGCCTTACCTTAATGAATGTTCATTGGTATATTTTATTTTGCAAATTGGTAGTAGAAAATTTCTTTTTCCTAACAAAACATACATATATTAAAATGCTTCTTTTTCTTATGTTATATATTGTCTCGAACGATAGAGGAAAGCCGAAAGGTATAAAAATTGAAAGTTTGTTGTGATTTATGTTCAAATACATACTAGTGTCTGCAAGATAATTTAAACGTTAAATTTAAGTACCGGATAATGTATAAGTGCAGTGTGGTTTAAAAAAAACTTGACTTAAAGCTGATTCATTTTATAAAAAATCATGTTGAAAACTGTAGAATCAAGTTGAATTAGGCTGCAAGACGACGGCCTAACCATGACACTGTCAACGCATTTTTATCGTAAATAGATCAACAAAAAAATTAATGTATGAAAAGTGCAGTAAATTCGATTGACAATTTTTCCTTTTCGTTTTTATTTACTTAATAAATTTGAAATTGTTAACATCATCTATTAGTGAAATTTTAAATTTGGATTTAAAAGTTCTATAACATTTAGCGGAAATTAAAACCAATAGGTTGGCTAAAAGATTATTAACCGAGTAGGTAAATAAATTATAGTGAAAACACAGTCGCTTTCATAAATTTTTTAATGAAACGACAAACTGTGAAAAGATAATTATTACAATTAATAGACGGCAAGTCTTCGGCTTACTTCTAATGAGTTTGTCAAACTTATTTTTAAAATTGAAATTATGGGGCTCTTCCTACCCACGAATATAACTGCTATATAAACAGCACAACGTTCCAATAAGTATTTCCATTTGAGGATTCCTTTTTCATCGTCGGACATATTAGAAAATTCGCGAGCCTCAAATTAAAAAAAAATTATTGAAAAATGTATAAACAAATTTAGATTTTCTTATTTACTTGAAGTATTTTTGTCTATATATTCAACACTAGATTTAATTACATAAATACTTACAGTACACCCTAATGCCTGTTCTGCAGGATGTCCACTAAGTCTGCAATTTTTTAACGAACCTGTGTGATCCGTTAAAGTTAATTTAATGTCAAAATTAAATTCTGGATCGGCCGTTTCATTTTCAAAAACGGTGGGACATTCAGAATTCACACATCTCGAACTTTTCATTTCCATTTTACATTTCCCGCTAAAATTATAAATATTTTCTGTAATAAATTAAATTGGAACATCTGGAACCGTTGATGCTATTCATACTGAACACACTGTGTACAGTACCACTACACCAACACTCACAATTAGACTGTATGACGCGCGTTACAATAACCAAGTTATCGTCTTCAGAGGCTGAAGGTAAACTGTTCAGTCAGACAGTGTAATTGTGAGTGTTGGTGTAGTGGTAGTGTAAACAGTGTGTTCAATCTGTAATAAATATTATTAATTTATCTATGGTGATAATGTAATAACTTTGAAGGCTATTTACAATAAATTAAAGCCATGTGAAACTGGAAGTGAGTTAGTAAGAGCGAGAAACATTCGGAATATACAAATGAACATCAAGTGGGCAATCTGGTTAGTTCAAACAGGCAATTGTGTTACCAGAACATTTACAAAACAATATGTGATTGAAAAGACCAAGAGAAAAGTTTTGGTACATAATTGGTTTAGTTGAAATATGTCGATAGTTGGAATATCAGAAGTTCTCAAGCCTTGTAAGAATTTCTATGAAAACGGAGTAAACCCTTGAACTTTTGTAGGTTGAAGTTTTGGGCGTCTGCAAGCAAATTCGGTGTTCATAAGCCACGTCTGCCTGTCGAGCAGGTCTCGCAACAACTGCTCTGGGCGGGATTATATCGGACAGTTCGGAAGATCATTTGTCGTAGTAGTATGGGTAGGTTGGCGGACTTTCTTCTATGCTCTAAGCTGTCCAAGTTTCTGGTCAACTCTGGATCGCCTATAAGTCAAACTGCTGTCTTCTGTATTGAGTCGAGCATTATCAGGATATGCTTGGGAGCCGAGCATTATCAGGATATGCTTGGGAGCCGAGCTTCAAATGTTCGAGCAATATTCCAAAGACGAACGAATCTGGGCCTTGTAGAGGATTAGAAGCTGTTGCGGAGTAAATAGCTTTTTGGTCTTGAAGAAGACTCCATAATTTTTTTGTGAAGCTACCTGGGCTAAATCGGCCACGTGACTATGCCGGGATATATTGCTTCCAACCTCAACACTCAACAAGCGAATTTGCGGTGATGGTGATATTATATGTTTAGACAGGACCAAATCCTTTGCTGCATTAAATTCAATCAGATTTTACTTACACCCCAATCCAGAATGGTTTCAAGATCGGTATTGATGGTGGTGATCGGTTGCTACCTATGGATTTGAGTGTTGGCCAATTTTATCAGAGCTGTTGATTTGAACGACACCAGTGTGTTAGAATAGCAAATATGCTGGATTACTATAAACATATACAAAACTTCCAATGAGAGTTTGAGTTTAAACAAAAACTGAAGTAATCTTTAACATTTTTCTAATGGTTATGTCTTGAAACGGTTGCCGTAATGATTGTCTATTCTACGGGGGTGAAAAAACTGAGTGAACAGCAGATTCTTCCTCTTCAAACCAAAACTTCTATTTCCTCTTGGCAATTTTCTTTTAGTATATTCGTCTTTTGTACTGCTCTACTACAACGTCATGTAGGGCAATAAGCGACGTCATGAACAATCACTTTTTCTGGTAGGTTTTCCAAAGTATTTGCGAATGACGAAAAATTACAACCTTAAGGTTTGTATTTTTCAACAACTTGATTTATACTGTCTTCCTTGGACAACACTAGTGCTTTTTGACAACTTGATTCACATGCTGGTCCATGGGTTGAGTGGCGTGACATTCGGTGGCCAGTACATGACACGGATACCCGAACTTTTTAGCTCATCTTCATCCGGGTGACCAGGGCAGTTATCCAAAATGAGCAGAGCTTCTATAGGCAGTTTCTTTATTTGTTATCGACGGTAAACGTCCTGAGTCATCCAACCTTTGCTCTGGTTTGTATAGTCAACCTGTAGATTGACATTTTTGGAAGGCGTTGGATTTTTGGTCTTGGTTTAATTTATGTGTGCCAATCGCATTAGAACATGACAAACATTATTGCTTTGGCTAGTTTTCGACCAGTGGCACTTGCTTCGGCATGATGGAAGTTTTTATTTTTGACAAAAGCCGCCGAAACATACCACTTTCATTTGCGTTGTAAACTTGGTCGGGAGTTGGGCCTAATTCCTTAATAACGTTTTTATATTTCTCAATGTAGGGGTCGACTGCTGCAGAGTTTTTCACCTGTCATACTCTAAACACGAATTCCAAAACGCTTTTCGAATTTTTTTCGGCCATCCTTCGCTGGCTTTGAAGTCGATTTTTTCGACTATTTTCTCGTACGAAAATCTTGCTTTTTCATTAACGATTTCGTTATACCAAGCTTAGAGATTATCTTCAACCAGCGGGAACTCTACAGTTTTTCTCACATTTCCACAATATCAATATTTTTACCAAATGACTTAATCTCTTCACTGTTGTTTCTTATATCATGTATCGTGGCAAGGTCAACACCGCATTCCTTTGCAAGGTTAGTCAACTGATCACCTTTATCAAGTTTTCCAAAATTTCATTTCTTTAAAGTGTTGATGTTTTATGTTCTTGACTACACTGTACGACTACTGACAGGTAGAAAGTGTTTCCATCAGTGCTGAGCGACCAGTCTGAACCTTTATCCCCTCCACACCTACTTTAGGACAGGAAACGAAAAAAATCAGATTACTGGAGGGCTAGACTATCATAGTGACGGATTACTGAACTTTTACTGTATCGGCTAATCTAATCTTCTAATACGGCCTTATTTTCAGTCGATAGAAGATATGAAAGAGAAATCACGACCATTTCTGAAACTAGATTTTCAAAATATTTTGATTAATGGGTCTATTTGTTATCAAAAGGAGCCTATTTTTGAATACGATACAATAACAATTTTAAAATGTTGTATATGTTAAATAAACAAAAAACTTATGAAAATTTTAGGTTAATTAATTTAGGTAGAATTAACTGACCATTTAATTGAAAGCGTTTTTGAGAGTCCATCTAAATCCAGATTGGAAATGAACGTATACAAAACAGCAGTAAAGTGTTTGATTTCTCCATTAAAATCATTTAATTTATCATGAATCTGTTTAACATTCATTACATTTTGTATCAAATTTGCTGAAATTTTAAATTAACATTATAAAAATCAGTATATTTATATCTACATACTTACGATCTGGTAACGAATTAATAATTTGATCTACTATGTCGTAAGTTTCAATTGGAGCATCTTTGGCATAGTTGAGCAGCATTTGAGCTTCTCTACCATTAGGATTTTCGGTAATAATTGTACAACCTGTTATTCTAGCTATGAACTGTCTTTGAAAATTCGACCATTGGATCTTTAAATCGGTAATGAAAAGAACAGTTTGTTTCGGTATCCAGTGTTCGGACCTTTGAAATATTTACTGGTTAACAATCGGTATTGGAAAATGTTTCGTGCTTCATTTTGTTAAAAAAAATTGTTCTTAATACAATAGGGACAGTCATTTGAGAAACAGAAACGCCCCTTTACCATTTTTGGCCAAAATTGACTTAAATATATTAAATTGTGGGTGAAGGCTAGGCAAATTGTTAAGGTACGTCGTGAATCAAAAAATAAACACTTATAGTTAAAGGCTTCATTGCCTGTTAATAAAAATGACAATATTACAGATAACATAATACGTCTGTTCAACTCAGCATCTTACATAGAACTCAATCACAAGCCGAATCGTGCGCATTTCAAGTCTGGGAACAGGAAATAATCTGAAGGGGCTAAAACTGTCGAATAGGGTGTATGGGGTAGCAATTCAAACTTTAATTCATTAATTTTGGCCATTGTAATAACGGATGTGTGAGCTGGTGCATTGTCTGATTTCTTCGCTCAAACGTTGCAATAAGTTCGCCGGAAATAGTTTTTCCTTTTTCAAGATAGTCAATGAAAATTATCCCACGAGCATCCCAAAAAACCGACGCCATGACCTTGCCTGCAGATGTATGTATATTTGCCTTCTTTTGAACCGGTTTTCCATTTTCAGTCTTTGATTGTTTCATACATGGTTGTGAAAACATCTTCACGACGCTGTTTTTGTTTCATTGTGAGCAAACGCGGACCTATCTTTCTCATATCCAAAATTTCAGTTAATATGCGATGTATCGCACTTCCTGAAATGCCTACAAGTCCTCGTACTCTCACACTCTCAGTCAACGATCATTCATTACCGATTTGTGAATATTCTTCAACGTTTCTGGTGTCGTCACCTCATTTGGTCGACCACAGCGATGCTGGTCTTCGTACGGTCTCATTTAAAGTCTACTGCCCAATATTTTACCATTACTAACGAAGGAGCCGGCTCACCCAGAGTAGATTGTAATTCAGCTTTTATATTTGTTGGACTAATGCCTAATCAAAAAAAGTAGTGTTCTCATAACGACGACTAATTTTCTCCACGTTTACATATTCACTGAAAACGTTCACTGTTGATAGCTGTTAAACAAATACTAAACAACGTGGCATCTTCAAACTCAAAACATATGCTGTATAGGTCTAGCTGTAGGTCAGGCTAGATACAAACTAGCCAGTTTGGCCGGACATTTTGGTAAAAAGGTCGAGAAACCCTAGATTATTAAGGATTGTGTGTAAACTCCATCTCTTCAAGTTAAACAATAAAAATAATTATTTAATTTTTGGTTGGTAGAATACTAAGTTCCGTTTCTTTCAAAATGAGGTTGTAAAAATCCTAACAGGTCGAATGTTTTGAATCAAATTCTACAACCAACATTTTAGCTACAGTGTGTTATTTTGATCATTGCTGATCTATCAAGTAAAAAACTTTTTCAACGTTTGCGTTATGTCCTGGGATCGCAAACAAAAAATTCTGAAAAGCAATCTTGACTATTCATCGATTTAAAAGAGACTACACATTTCTTTTGTGCGAACAGTTATTGTCATGAAACTTTTAAGGTTTTGTAGTTGATCACAATATTTGCTATCGGGCGGGACTGCCAACTGCCGGAGCGACCGACAGTCGACTCACCTGCGCTCGACCACGCTCGGCGCTCGTTTGTTTGCGAAGCAGAGAAAGCCTAACAAAAGCAGGACACCGTTTGTATATTAAATAGTAAACATTATGTTTATCTTTAAATTCTACTTCCTTCAATCCTAAAAATGTTAAATTTTATATAACTAACCTCTGAATAATATGATTTTCCCAAATTTCCAATTTCAGACTTGGACTGGTATGATCAAAAACATCCACAGTTCTAATCGTATATGTTTCGTTATTATTTCTGGATGAAACATTTCGAATTTCAGATAAACCTTTAACTACCACCAATATATTAACATAACCTATAAAATCATATATAGTAAATAATCCCAAATGCTTGTTATAACTACTTAAGTGCGGACAAAGTAAGTACTTAGTATTGTTTACCCGTTTATTTAAAGATCTTGTTGCGAACGCCCTGGATCCGGTCCTGCTTAGATGTAGTGGAGGTCTGGAATTCGGCGAGGGCGCGCGGCGCCTTTGACATACTTATAAACCGCGGAATCCGTTTGTTATGGTGAGCGGTTTGTTTGCATTGTTTATTTTGAATGGTTTCTAGGAAGATCTGTTTATTTATTTGTTTTGTTTCTTTGTTTTTTTTTTACTAAAATATCTTCTATTCTCGAATTCGCGATCTTTCTTTCTTTTCTTTCTTCTTGATGTTCTCATCAATCGTTGTCTTTTTATCCTCTACATCTAATTGTATCATCTCATTAATCATCGTCATCTTGTTTTCGATATCCGATTTTAGAAATGACATTCTGTTTTCCACGTCAGTAATGTCAACTTATTGACAAAAATATCATTCTTCAGAGTTGAAATATCGTCCTTCATGTTCGAAATATTGACATAAAAATTGTCGAGATGGCACCCTTCATTGTCGAAATATTCTCGTCAAAATAAGCGGAAATATCGTTTTTCATTTCAGAAATTGAATTTATTAAAGTGGAGTACTAGTCTTTGAATAGTTTCTGGATCAAATCAGTCACTTGCCAGTGCCGCTTTGAGTTTTTCTATTAATTCACTTTTCGTACCAAACGTTTCCCACTCGCGATAATCCAGTTCGGTTTTAAGTTCTGTTATTTTCAGGTCACTTAGTCTCTTGGGCATTATTTATTTACAATACCCCACACCTAACACTAATGTAATGTTTTTCTTATTTATTTATACGATTTCTATTCGTAGGATTAATTAATGACAACTGTTTAAATACCTTACACTACACTCAACTAATTTATATAATTCACTTATCACTATCACTCAACTAACTTGAATAATTTATTTGATTTCTTCGATTACTTTCTATTTCGGTTTGTTCACTACGACTATTTATTATAAACTAACTAAACTGCGCTACACAATCCCCATACATATTCTAAAAGAATCTCAAAACTTTCAGAAAACAAAGAAACAAAACAAACAATCAAACAGACCCTCCTAGAAACCATTCAAAAGAAACAATGTAAACAAACCGCCCGTCATAATAAGAACTTATACAAAACAAACATCAAACGGATTCCGCGGTTCATGAAAAGTATGTTAAAGACGCCGCGCGCCCTCGCCGAATTCCACAACATCCAGGCAGGACCGGCTCCAAGGCGGAGACGCAACAATACTCTAGTATTTATAGAAGGTAGTCAAGAGAGGTTTTATGGGGGAGCTAAGAGGGCTTAAATCTCCCTCGCGATTTATTTTAATATTAGGGCTAAGTACACATGAAATATTAAAACTTTATGACATTTCTAGATCCGCTTCTTTAAGTAGTTATAAATTCAATAAAACTATGATTATTAATTTCCTTCAAATTAGGGATGTTATATAAGATATTACGTGTCATTTTTATGATCTTGTATTAGTTTGAGTCAAATAAATACTCGCCTTGTATGGAAGATCCTCTGTTATGAATATCTCTTAGAGGAACGAATCCAGCGAGGGGCTTTGTGGGAAATTTAAGTAAACTCGAAAAATATTCAACATTTGCTTCATGTCTAATCAAAGTTGATTTTTCTGTTAAAGTCAAACTGTATGGGGACGTTACCATAGGCAGAAATTGTTCACTAATATCGTCTAAATTCCTTATTTTTATAATAGGGTTTATTAAGGCAACTGAAAATATGATATTGTTCAGTAGATTTCATTTATTGACGCTCAAAATGATGCAATAAAAATCTCAAAGACCGTTGTCAATCATTAGGTTTTTATATTATCACAGATTTGTTACCATGTGTTGAGAAGTAAATTAATGTTATTATTTTGCTCAATTGCAATCATCTACATGACAAAAAAGGAGGAAAGTTTACTATTAAAATGAAAAATTGCAACCGAAATTGAAGAAAATGCTACTACAAAAATCAACAATAACTTCCTAATAAAATTTTTTAATTTGTCATCTTATCTCCCAAAAGAGTAAGTAATTGTTAATTTGACTGACAAAGCTTCCCGAGTATCAGATACTGATTTTATTATTGAAAAATAAAAACGTCACTAAAAAAAAATAATCATCCAAAAGAAATATTCGAAAAAAATAGTTATTTATGTAACAAATGTGTAAAGTAGCCTTTTTTCGACGAATGTGAATATTTGACATGAGTCGAATAAATGCCTTCACACACGAATTGTATACACTATTGTTTCTACTTACGGAAATTTGATTAAAATACAAAAGTTTAGTGGTAATTTTCCTTATAAAATATATTATATTTATCAATATTTTGAACATTAGAAGATTAGAACAAATTAACAAAAAATTCTCGAAATGTATAAATGCCACCTGAAAATAATGATTACTACTTAGATAGAAAAATAAAAAATGGCATCAGAGCGACTTGAACCTGGGACCTGCCGCAAGTTACATATGAAGTAACAGCTGACAGCGTATAACAAATGTGATGACTTCGCGGAAACGCAGAAGATAATAAAAACTGTATTTCTTTTAATAATTCATTCTTTGTTCTAACGTTGCTTAATAAACATATATTGTAATTGTAATTTTTGTTTTTAAAAATCCAAATTCGAAGTTCTAATATATAATTCGCATGTGACTACTGTAGCCACTACAGTACGGAGGCCTTAATAATACGTTTTTTACGCAGTACTGCTTAAAGTATGTTTCTTGTGTGTCTAAAGTACGTACTTTACGCACGATGTTGAGAATAGAGTTTATAAAAAAAAAAGATGTATTGAATTAGTGATTTTATTTTAGTGTGTCATTCATGCCAAAAAAAGAAGAAAACAAGTAACCGCCTTTTAGACTAGAAGGATGAAACATGTGATATTAATTACAAAAATAGTGTATAAAATAAAATAACATGAAAACATCAACAGAAAAAAATTAATATGATCAAATAAAAAACAAAACAGATTCTAAACTTGAAATATGAAACACATATGTTTACTATAACATCATGTAAATTCTTTCTAATAATTGTGAACTTGTTTACATAGAACAAACGTCAATATTTAAAAAAGAAAGAGCATGCATTCGATAAAAAATACTTGTAACACAATCAAATATAAAAATAGATAATCTGTAGAAATATCTATCTGAGATGTAAAATTTCAGACTCTATCTATGACTAGCATATTCTTAACACCAAATAAATAAAGAATCTCAATTTAATTATTAATTTCTTGAAAATCAATGCAAACAGTTTGATACGTTTGAAATTATATTATTGAAAAAGTAATTTTTATAGAAAGAACTCTGGTCAAAATATCATATTGTAAAATTTAAAAAGTGACATCACAAATATTATTTTCAGCATTCCAAAAAAAACGTGTAATTAATGATTTTTTAAATCTTAAATAAATAACTTACCGACATCTCCAACATTAAACTTATCATTTGCTTGAAATATCACTTCAGCAGAACCCCAGTAAGTGACGTTTATGTAATCTTTAACGGAATCTCTCAAAGTAAAATTCCAAACTGCTCTGAGAACTCCATGAACATTTAATTTTGCATCCGTAAATTTACGAGGTTTTTGTTTTCCTATTATTGCCCCAACAATAAGAATATTTGTTAAATATGGATTCAAATCTTTTAAAGTAGCTCTTTGAACAGCAACTACATGTTCGTTCATTTTCTCTTTTCTTAAACTGACAGGAAAAACGCATTCTTTTGTTTGAATTCGTTAATAGCAAAGCCTACTTTATCGACGTAAATCCATCTTGAAATATTCGCGATGTCTCGAAAAGAATATTGTACTATCTAATCTAGTAGGTTAAATTGAAATGTCAAAATTTTTTTTCACTCAATTATTCATTTCAATAATGTTCATATATCAGTTAGGTTGTTAAATTATAGTTTCTGGTGGTAACGATTCCTGCATTTTAATTATTAGTGACTGTTTGTTGTGTTTGTTCGACATTAGCCTTCTAAATAAACTAACAAAAACTATAACAATTCGCAGCAGTGGCAGTGGTGTACCGATGATTTATAAAGGGGTGTATGAGTTTAATCTAAAAAAACTAAATTTTAATATTAAATGAATAAATTGGCATTGTTTATTAAATTGGTGGTAGCTGAGATAGAATTTGACGAATAAACATTCTACATAAAGAAGATACTAAACTGTAAGTATAAAGTTAACCTATAAATAAAATATGTTGAATTTGAATCCTGTATATGAAATTTTTATATAAATTTTTAATGATTTACAAACTAAATGTATTCATTAAATATTTATGTCGGCGATCATAGAAATATTTATTAAGCATTGGAACTATGACGCAAATAAGATATAGTTAATGGAAAAAATTGTGATTATTATCTTTAGAATGATTTCAAGTAGGACAACGGGCATATTAGAAGGCCTTGACCGCCCACTATCCTACTATGAACAATAGTATAAAGGGTATTTTTTCTTCCCAATTAAAAAAAGGGAGAATTTTTTCTCTTTGAAAAAGAGGACTTGGTTGCAAAAACTGGCTTATATAAGTTATTGGGATAATCAACATTATCTGTTGATAATTATAATAAAAAAAACGATTAAAGAGTAAACACGATATTACGCCAGAAAGCTCCTAAGTAAACAAACGAATGTAATTGGCTCTTTTCTATTTCCACGTCCCTACGTTACGGTGCCGACAATATTCATTTTCTCTCTCGTTCGAGACACTTTACACTGCGCATGCTTCATGCATGCAAAAGATGCGCAAAACTAACTGAAACGCTCGGAGAAGAGAGAGAACAATACACTATTTGTTTCACTTATTCGGAACACTTTCCACTTATAGGAACTGTCCATACACGAGTATTACATAAGGCTACGAACGGCCAACAGGAAAAGTTAGAATTCGTTATGTTAAAATCACCAACGGCAGACGGCGACATCAAATTACAACTATGCAGTGCTTGTATTAGTAAGATATTGACATATAAAAACGACTTTTTACGCTTTTCTGACCATCTGTAGGGAATAGAAGATACAAAAAATTATCTCAGCAATTTGAATTGACTAAAGCTGCTGAGGTACAAATTTTCTTACTATAGCCCAGTGATAATTTTTAATGCAAGTAAACTAGACTGTGACTTTAAAATATTTTGTAAGCCACTTGACTACCATTCAATCCAAAAAGATGCAAATAATATATCTTCATGTTTTGGTTGGATTTTTTTAAATGATTGGAAAATCAAACATATTTTGAAAGAAAAACACCTTTTTGACGTTTGTACTGCTTTTTGTTTACTGTGATATTTTTGTTTGTAATTCGGTATCTATGGACAATACGATGGAAAATAACGAACGTTTATATTTCCATAGTTCTTTAGTTTTGGTTTGTATCGTTAACGTTTTTTTTGTAACAGATTTTTCATCTAACATACTAGAATTCTTTTCGTTGTAGTGATTTGATTTTGTTCTTTCATGTTTTTTACGTCAAATGATTGCACGATTCCGAAGCCTATGCTTCGAAGCAAGTTGTCGCTTCTATGAATTTGGTTTTACTACATTTCGCTATCTGTAATGAGCGACTTCTTTACGAGGAAAAACAATAATTTTTGTACAAGTCAACCAAGCCTAGGCAACAAATATAATCTTGTCCATAATTTTCTACCACAAATCTTTGGTCCTTTGCAAATTTTTCCATGGAAAGTTTCTAGTTGTAGCTGGACATGACAAAATAAATATGCTCCAAGTTGCTGTTGCAATGGATAAAAATAAGTAACCGAAAAAAGAATATTATTTTTATCGTTCGTCATCGTTTTGTTCTTAAGATGTATATATCTAAAAATTCCAACTGAGTTAGGCTTTTAATTAAAAACGGAAGCCATAAGTGATAACTAATGTTGATTGCTTCGGTCCACAGAAAAGAGAGCTTATGTTTATCGCAACTTCAAGTAACATATCCTAAAACAAAAGTAGCTCCACACTCCTCCATTACAAACGAAGTTTTACAAACAGTCATATGTAAAATTGACATTTTCTGAAACATCTCTAAATATGAGACGAATAATACCCATTTTATAAGGGAATAATTCAACTGCTCAAGCATGGGGGCGCCAAGTTCAATGTTTATTGGGACTGGTTAAAGTGGAGGAATCTCTTTACTGACTGTTACTATAATCTCGTATACCAAGAGACTATTTTTTTGCTGTTTTTTGTATCATTTTTACCACTACCTGTCTCTGTTACAAACGTTTCTGAACATTCGAATAAAAAATAGAAAAAAGTGAACAACAGTAAAAAATATTTATTAATTTTTCAAATCACAAATCACATTTGATCTTACAAGTTGTTTCAGTTGGAATGACTTATAATAATAATCGCTATGTTTATAACATTTCCTAATTTTTTTGTGATAATTCCCTATGATATTTTCATGCTACCTTCACCACAAACCCAAAGACATATTCTGTCAAACAAAAATGAGCAGAAGAAATCAGCAAATAAAACTTGAATCAGAAGAATCCGAAACTGTAAAAACAAAAGTATAGTTAGTTATACATATATACAGAGTGAAGCACAAATAGTTTTTGATTAAGAGTAAATTATAGATTACGAACGGCGTTGCGTATAATTTTATTATAAATAGAGCAACTTACAGTTGTATTGTAATTAAACTCTGTATTTTTATTAGAAACTATTATATATTTTCATGTTTCTAAATCGGCTTAATTTTAAGTTTCTTCTGTTATAAAATTTGTTTTATAATTTTTGAAAAACAGATAAAAATTTCACTACTTTCAGTCTTTATTTTCATTTTGATAAAGACTGAAAGTAGTCGAAACGTCAAATTTTTATCTGCCTTTCAAAAATTAAAATATAAGACTAATTATAAACAAGGCCAGATTTGGTGGCGTTAATTCGGGGGGCGCATATGAGGTGGATGGGACACGTGGAGAGGATGCCTTCTGATCGATACCCGCGCAAATTCATGAATGGAGTTTCTGGAGGATGGCGACTGGTTGCAGGACTTTGAGGTGGACCTGATCCAATTAAGGTTTCGACGTTGAAGGAACCATGCTCAGGACTCAAAAGATTGGCAGTCGATTGTTGCGAAGGCCCTGGTTCTCAGTAGCGTCGGTTAAAAAAGAAGAAATTCTCTATTGATGATTGAAGGGGATGAACAACTTGAATCGATTTTCGAAAAATTGCGTTCCCTTTTTTTAGGAAGCCAATTGAAAATTCACAACTGGCTAACATTAGTTCTAATAGATGTTTTGCCACTTTTCTTTTACAGGTATGAATAGGAGTAGCAGTACATCTAACTGTATAGTTTAAGACAAATACATTCAAAATACTTACGTCTGGTGGAAAATCTATTATCTCGAATGATGCTGATAATTCAGGAACTAAACCAAGAGTCAACAATAAAACAACACCTTCAGTAGCCAAAATACTGTAAAGTAGAGGCTTATTGTCTTTCAAACTCTCCATGTAAGGAGTTCCCTAAAAAATAAAATAAAGGTGTTTGTTAACTTTGATAGATAATTCAGTTTGTTTATATAATACAATTACTGTAATTTATTGTTTTCAGGAACGTTATTTTACAATAATGGAAAACTTCAATAATTACTTTACTTTATATGGTTCAACAAATGGAGACATGACGCTAATTCAGTTATGTATAAGTATTTACTGTCAAAACAAGAATATGTGATACTATAGTTAATTAAATAACAACTGTCACTGTCAAACAAGGTCCTTGGCCTACTTGTCGTACAGTAAGTTATCAATAAATAGAGAATATCGAGAAAAATATAAGTGGTGCGTTAATTTTGTCCATATTAACATCTATTATAATATCTATGTATCTATTTATTTCTTTCTTGTCATTATGTTATTCCCTCAATTTTGCCCTTTTAATTTTTCGGGACAAATTTGAATTGTTATTAATTTTTGAAAATGCTTTAAGGACTTAGGTCTATATAAGGTGTTGAAGTAAATAACAGGAGGTTCTTGGTGACATTAAAGTTATGTGTTTTTTTATCGATGGATCTACTAATGTAAATAATAAGACATCTTGTGTGAATTAAAAGCGAAAGATTTAACAAATTTAAGGTTTGATTTTAAATATTATTTTTATTAAAAAAATCAGTTGCTTTCAATAAATTAATTTAAATTGCAACCACGAATAAAGATATAATTAATAACAAAGTGATAATTTTGTATATATATGATACTTTAATTATGTAATTAATAATGTCTCTTGTGACAATGAACTTAAACAAAATATTTAACCATTGAAAAAATTATGATGGTTTTGATTTTTGATTACTTTTATCATTTATTTTTATTCATTCCAATATTTCTTTCTCAAAATTACTAGGGAGTTTTTTTAATATTGTTTCATCAGTTTCAATCACACTTACCCTGTAATTTATGGCAAAAGTAGCTATTTGCAACGCCATGGAAATAATGTACACAGTACTATTTACAATATTTGGCTCAAATAATTTTTCTTTCTCTTCATCAGTTAATCCTTCCAACTCCTCTGGTTTTAAAGGATCTCTAAAAATAACAACACAGATTTATTAGGAAAAATCCAAACAAAATATGCAATAATATATACGGGTGAAGTTATTATTTGTTTTTATTTTGACTAATTTTATAAAATATTGGATAAAAAGCGAGTATTTTTTTACATAAAAAATTAATACTTACTGGGGCGCTCTTATCTTTGCTTCCTGAACTAGATACACTAAGCATAAAAAGTGTACGGCAAATTGAGTAATCACAGTCAATACAGTGTACAAGTTGAAAATATTAGGTAATGGTCTCTGTTTCGACAACACCTTCAAAGGCTAAAATAAAACTTTTTATCAAACAGGTACATTATAATTGTTCAAATTATCAATAACTTTTTATGCTATAATCAACGTAATTA
The DNA here is from genome assembly GCF_026250575.1 of Diorhabda carinulata. NCBI lineage: Eukaryota > Metazoa > Arthropoda > Insecta > Coleoptera > Chrysomelidae > Diorhabda > Diorhabda carinulata. The sequence continues at coordinate 6,156,636 of NC_079471.1, forward strand.
ATAGTTTATTTATTAGGCTAGTACATTTGAGTAATTTGGATAAAGTAAATTTTATCAAGTGAATGAAATGTACCAGGCCTGGCCTAGAGATGGCGGTAGTTGTTTGAAAAATACCATTGTCTTAGAAAGGACACAATCTATACAAGTGTTTGGCGATGTTTCATAGAAATAAAGCTAAATTTTTGCGCCGTTTCATAACCATGTATGAAACGTGGGTCCATCACTTCATACCCGAAACAAAAGAACAATAAAAACAATGGACTCAAAAAAGAGAGCCGGCTACAAAGAAGGATGTGGAATTTTGCTTTGACATAAATGGAAAAGAAATGCAATACAAGGTAACGAACGAAATATCCATTAATATAAATACACATAAGTAAAACTTGATTAATTCAAGTACAAGACTGTTGCATAATATACCCATTAAAAGTTTGTTCGCTCCACCTTAATACCCATTAATCACGAGAGTGATTGTTGTACCCATTAATCACTGCTGACAGATGCTTCTTTTATTTATTTATATTATATTGTTTTCTACAAAAAATCGGTTTTTAAAATCTTATCATGTAGAAACCACTAAATATTTTCAATTCAGTTCTGTACACATGCGAAAAATTAAAAAATTAAAAATTAATTTCCCTAGACCAGATTCGAACCCGGGACCCACAGTTTGAAAACATGGAGCCTAACTGAGACATCAGCGACTTGGAATGAGCGTGTCATATGTATGTTACTTAACATACAATGTTTTTCAAAACAATTTATATAATCGAAACAAAATAAATTTAACTCGAACATTATTGTATTACAAAACCAACTAAAAATGGATATAGAAAAATGAAATAATTTTTCGTTAACCCTACTAGAAATTAGAGGATCTGATGAAATTGCCCCATTAAATTTATTGCCAGAAAAGTCAAGAAAAGTATACAATGTCGCCTATGAATCATTTTGAACTGACAAAAGGAATAGAATACCACATTTTCTGAATTCGAAAATTACTGAAGTAACTGCAAAATAAAATCTTCAACGCTATGGATCTATTATTTAATACATAGATGTACCACCTTACATCGAGGTATAAATTTTGAAAATTAAAAAAAATTATGAGCATTATCAAAACAAAAATCGGAAGGTTTTCAAACTGAAAAGTGAAAACTTTTTCTAGAGAAGATAACAAAAACTTTTTAACTGAAACATCTGGTGATAAATACAAAGGTAAGTTATTAAGTAAATCTTTCACATAGTTATTTCACTACATTCTGTAATTTAAAGTTGCTTTAATATAATGGGAGTAATGGGTGTATGAAGAAGTAATGGGTTTTGAAAAAAATATTTAGTAGTCGTGGATAAAGTATAGTATTCTACTCGCGTATATGTGGATAAAACTGCCAAGTATAAGATGTTAAAAGAATATAAATATAAATATGTACCTTTGACCTGGATATAAACAAAAAGCAAGCTGCCAAGAGGAGTCCCTGAAGGGTGGCTTGACCGTCTCTCAATTTTATTCCATCTAAATATAATACTGATTGTGTGTAAGCCAAAATTAGTGCATTTAACGCCAAAATCTTGAACATTTGTAAAGTTGTTACTAAGGTACATCTTCCCTGTTTTATAATATGGCAAACTGAAAAAGAGAAAATAGAAAATTCAGTATAAAATAGATTTTTTAGCTATATAAAAATTTGAGTTCGTTCTTATGACCAATCTTACTAGATAGTATCAGAAACCATGTTATGAAAAATATTTTTGTCTTAAAGAATCTATTTTGATTTGGAAAGTTTTCTCTTAGGTTCTGGACATTTGCTAAAGTGGGGGGAGACAGACAAGCTCTTCATGGGACCCGAACACTTAAGTGGTATCAGCTACAGAACAAAACCAATTATTGGGACAACAGAGGCCGAAACAGGCAAAGACTCTTCTGGAAAACTACAATCAGAGTAGACCTGCTGAAGTAAGAACAATCTGGAAATACTAATAGGAGTTCTATCGAGGCACTGTCGCCTCAACAAACACCTGAAGACGCTACACTTAGCAAATACTAAGGCGTGCAGATTTTGTTGCACAGAGGACGAAACCTCTATCCACATTCTCTCGAATGGAACTCCAGAGCACTACACCTGGTATCGCTTGAAATAGAAGACGAAGATTTCTATCAATTGAAGTCTTCCCACATTCTAGACTTTTTAAAATGAGTTGGATTAATGGATATGCTGTAAACACTTGGTTCTCCAGTATCGTAGCAAGAAAGGGGACACAATAGATCCTTTGGGTCGCAGTGTATACGATTCCCCAAAATTTATACAGAGGTACTGAAAACAACTATATTATTAAACAGACAGAAAACTAATTTATCCTTACAGTATAAAATGAAAAATACAACAAAAATTAACAATCATGAAATCGGGAAGTAAAAAAATAAAAGTGATAGTCAGAAAAATGGTACTTACTACACATTATAGATGATAATTTGCTAGTAAACGGTGAAGCGATGCTGGCATCTCCCAATTTCACAACTTGGGCTTGGTCTTGATTCTCTATTTCCTTCATCATTTTATCAACCTTTGCTTGCATTCTCTCACGTTGATTTATCATATTTCTTATGTGGTTTGGTCTTTGATTTGCTAACATTTCTTTTACCTCCTTCTGTTTCTTTTCTCTTTCCTTTTCTAACTTCTCTTTTTGCACCTGTGAAAGATTAAATAATGATATAAAGTTGATTAGAGTTGAAATTTTCAAAAGGAATATTTTCTTTCGTTTAAACTCAATTATCATCTTGTTATCAACATTATTTCATAAAAGTTTAAGGAAAAAGTAACTCGTCCCAAGGGCTACATTATATGCTGACAAAATAGTGGCAGAAGTGGGAAAATACGAAATATTATAAAAACATAAATAGAAACAATAAGTTTTAATTATTGTTAATAAGTTGTTATTAAATTCATTTTTCTATTCATGTTTATAACACCCAATTGTTCATTTTATTAAATTGGTTGACTGTCCTTCAATACTTTTAAAATTACTAGCTTATTACTTCTATAAATCATCTTAATAAATTATACTAACCAGAGCGAACATATTTTCTTAATTTATATTTCGGGATCAAAGTCTATCTTTTGTGATAAGTAATGTTATGGATTATTAAATTTGTTTATAAACCCGTAAAAAAATAGTTTTAGTCGCATAGCTGAAGCAACTACGTGATTCCCATACCGCTGGAAAAACGTTTATTTGACAATAATTGTAGGCGACGTAGGCGTATTTAATCTAATCTAGGTATTGTGAGATAAAAACATAGAGTATTTTATCCAGATCGAAATACACAAACAACATAATTTTGATATTGTTTTGAATAGAAACAGTTTAAAAATAAAAACAGGTACGTACAAATGAATCTCGAGTATTATCAATTAGTCGAGTTGTTGAATCCCTATTTTGCATACATAAGTTATTTCACTATTGATCATGTACTTATTTGATTACATAAGGATATTATTGATGTATTTTTATTCAATATGACGAATTGGATTCAATATTAATTTCTTTCCTTTTGCAAATGATTTGAATTTTTTCCAAATTGAGCTGATATCAGCTCACCTGTTTTCAATTTGAAATGGTGGGTCATATGGAGACACCCATTTAGTTCATTGTATTTTAACCCAAAATGAATTTGTAAATAAAAATAAATTCGCAAATTTTCCACGATGTTAATCACTATAGGCACTAATCAAAAAACAAATAAATATAACCTCAAACTTTTTAAACATTCTCCAAATAACTAAAATGAGTTATTTCTGTAAAACAAAAGTTGGTGCTGCATCGGTATTAGTGGAGATAAATATCTCGATTCATCGGATTTGAGGAAAATTAAATGGGACGTAGAATTGAATGAGGTACATTTAAATGAGTTGAAATTATCTGACTTAACTATTTACATATAAATTAATATCACTAAATTCACCTAACCTTACATTCTGATAAAAGGCCATTTCAACACTGTCATATTATAATCTTAAAATCGGCTGATTTTGATTGTACCCTAAACAAAGGACAGGGTATGTAACTGTATTGATATTATTGCAATTAATTTGCGAAAATGGTGTTTCGTTGTGTAAAAAGTGGTAACAATAATAGGTTTGTTCCAACCCATCAAAAAACCGTCTACAATAGAGATTACGTATTCCAACAGGGCGGTGATCTTTTCACGAACGATTCTGTTTTAGGTATCGCTTATGAACCGTTTTCGGGACGGTCTTTTCGATACTTGATTGATAGCAAGTACTGTTACAAGATCCGTTGATAGCCGGAGATTGCGCAGAAAATACGTTCGTTCCAACCCATCAAAAAACGAACGACTCTGCTTCAATAGGCATTTAATTTATTTACACTACGAGGATTATGATGTTCTAAAATATCATAAACAGTTTGTCACTGGGAATCAACTAATCAGGGGTGGAAAACAGCTTTCGCATTTCGAGGACGCCACAAAATTATATTTTTTTTTAAATTAATATATACGAGTAAGGCTGCAATTATTTTTACACGTTTTCTTCATTATCGAAAGAAATTATTTACTTATATTATTATATTGATTATTTTAATTTTCATTAATTAATTTGTAGATCCGAAATGGGTAATCTGTGTTGTAATTTAACAAAAAAAGATTCAATTTCAACTAATGAAGTCCCAAAATATACCGAAGAAAAAAGGATTTCCAGAAATCTTAGAAGAATTTCGAATCCGCCAAATGATATATTACCTAGACATACAAACTACGGAGATCATAAAGATATTGATTCACCAAATATTATACCTGGTAAATCTACAGACCAAGAAACAAATATCAAAGATCGGAATAGTGTCACGTCACCAAGAGCCAGTGTGCATATGAAACAAAATGGAAATCAAAATAGTATCAAGTCACCTATTATCGTAGCATCTAGTATAGAACAAAATACAAACTACAAAGTTAGTAATAAAACTCCTGGAGGAAGTAACAAAGAAATTAATATCGTAGATGGTTCTAGACCTAAAGCAATAATAAGAAAGCCCACAACTGTTTTTGAAAATGTTTCAGTTTCAGTGAAAGATTCAGTATCTGAACCTGACTATAGTTATAGAGGCGAAAAAGTTAAAGTTAACGATATTGTAGATGAATTAATTAATTTTAGTTATGTGAGGTGTAATAGAAATGTTCTATATGAAAAAAACTCATATGAATTGGAAAAATTGGACTACAACTCACAGGAATACTACCAAATGGAAGTATTGTTTTATGAAACAAACAAAAACAAACACTTCTTCAAGGTACATAGCATAGAAAAAGTACACAACCCTTATTTGGCATTGCAATATGAACTTAACAAAATACAACTTTATGAAAAAAATATACAGTTTAAAGAAGTTTTAATGTTCCATGGGACAAAAAAAAGCAACATTGATAGTATTTGTCAAAAGAATTTTGATTGGAGATTAAGTGGTAAGTGAAAATTTCGTATTTATACTTATAGGGGTACTTACTTGAAATATTGTATCCTGAATTGAAATAATATTTATACCGAATTTGATTTAATTGATATAATCTCTTGCAATTTTGCAAATATGTCGTTTTTGCGAATATCTGGTACGTTTTGTTTAGATCGCAACTGTTTAAACATATTATGAACAAATAGTTTTTTCGGATAATTTTTTTTATACAAATATAGCCCATTTTAGGAAGATAAGGACTCTTGTCATTTTTCCGTATAATGCAAATTTAAAAATTATTAAAAGTCGAAAAATCGACTATTTTTACTAACTTCTTTAATAACTTTTTGATTGAACATTTTTTAAAATTGAAAAATCGTACTTGTTCTTTGAACCTTACTCTAGGAATTGGTATACTTTGATATTGGTGCAGGTCCGGCGTTTGGCACTTATCGCGATTGACAGAGCTACTAAAGGCCCTCACCAAAGAAGACTTCCAGCACTGCTTCGACCAATGGATAAAATGTATAGAAAGGTGTGTGGCGAGAGGAGGGGAGATATTGAAGGGGGGGCATAGCCAGACCTCGTATACCACAAAAGGGTGCAGCTCCTATGAAGAGAATTACTTTTGAATTTAGTGATTAATTAATCCCATTTATTTCAGAAAGATCTTGATCTTAAAATGTTATAGCAATTTTTACATTGTCAGACCTGGTATATTCCCTTCTAAGTATTTTGTAGATAATCCATGAATCGTTTATAATTTCCAAATACTAATTATTAATTTAAGAATTTTGAAAATAATTTTGATACAGGTACCTCAACGGGATGCAAATTCGGTGAAGGAGTATCATTCTCACCAATAGCTTATTACGCGACACATTACGGCGATACTACTTACAATAAGGTGATGATAGCCGCACATGTTTTAGTAGGGGAATGTTGCGAAGGGTACAAGAATATGTTAGTACCACATTTGGGGTGTGATACAAGTGTGAATAGCAAAAAAGAAGTATTCGTAAAATTCGACGATAACACTTTTTATCCATCATATCTAATACATTATCGCGGAATCGATGAAGCAGCTGTAAAAAAGAGATCCGGGAAGAAGTTTTGATTCACGACACCATGATTTGGGATAAAATATAATGTTTTTCAATCTAATGACATCATTTTTATATTAGAAATTATATTATTTCATGAAATATATTTTTTAAAACTATTATTCTTGAATATATCCTCAAAGTAGAAAACAAATACTTTCCTGGATAATACCACGAAGAATATTGAATTATATCCCCTCCGAAGAACGTCTCTCCGCAGTGGTGTAACGACCTCTCGTTCGGAGTCCTACTTAAACTTTTATACTTCTATTTTTGTCAAGAGACACGTTGCTTATTAAATTGCTTAAGGCCCCTTGACATATATATTTATACCTGACTCTAACAGGGTCGGATTATGTATGGTCCCAACGCTTTTGTGATAGTTCATTTCGGGCAATGAAAAAGTTTGTATTAAAACCAAACAAATTGTACAAAATACAAATTTCTCTTTAAACTATGTATTATAACATAATAGTGCGGCCTTGCACAATGCCCTCTCAATATATAGCCATAAATTCACTTTTATAAATTGGTAGTTTTTCGATTGATTTTAGAAATAAATTCATAAAAAAAAACTCATTGGACTCTGTATTTATACTGTAAGATTGCTGACTTCACTCAATACCTCAACAGCTGAATTCGAGTTACTCGATACGATACAAATCGAGTGAGGAACGTTTCATATTTAAGTTTAGTGGATCACATTTTACTAACCTTGAAATAAAGCACGGATCGTTATATTATTGCATCGTTAAATTATTTACAAAGGATTACTTTTTTGTGTGAGTATTAATAATAATTAAAGCATTTAATCACAAGTAATTAATCATTTTAAAAAATCTGTTAAATTAGTTACTATTTCAGAATGTATCTCTTTTATCTCAAAAAAATATGTTATGAACTAGTTTATCACTATTATATTATTGAAAAGGTAGAGACTACAAATCGGAAATTGCAAATAGATACCCAAAATCGTTCAAGATAAGTATAAAGTTATTTTTTATCAAAAAGGAGTAGATTGAATACATGAATTTCCAAAATGTTTCTAAATCAGTATATACAAATGGGAAAATTGTAATTACTGCATTTTGGAATAATCGATTTTGGTTATTCGTTGTGGCTTGTCTGGATCTTCTACATTTATTACCGGTCTTCTAAAATCGTATTGGACATACAAATTGAAGTACTGCTTAAACTTATGGCAATCCTTGCTACACAAGTGCTATGTGAAATAATCATCCACTGAAAGTGTGCAAACTGACACAAAAATCATAGAACTGAATTTTTATGGAATATATTCAACTTATAATACCATACTATACCAATACTGTTTTTAAAAATTGTAAAGCTTCCACAAAGGAATATTTTTTTATTCATTAGTGTAAAATTCTATATGGTCAATTTCCCAATTTTAAAAATTATTAGTTATGTTTGTAGGGCAGTGTAAATTGTAAAATCTAATAGGACGTTTTGGAAAGCATTTAAATAGCGAGTTAAATTCCCTCTGCATTGAAAATATGACAACCAGCTTTGTTATATTAATTTTAAAAAATTGTATAGTTTTTTTTTAGATCACAAATGTACTTACTTTAATATCAGGCAGTCGTTCGGGAGCATTGGCCAAAATAGCTACACCGACTTCAGCATGCTTCAAGGCACCAACATCATTTGTTCCGTCCCCGCACATCAAAGTAACATATCCCAAATTTTTCAATTGAACTATTACAAATTCCTTCTGTTTCGGAGCAAATCTTGCATATACAGTAATGTGAGGCATAATGAGTCTAAGGAAATCGTTGTAGTAACTTCTCAAGTAATTTAAACCATCTCCAGTAATGCAGAGATCATATTCCTTTATAAGGTTCTTGTAATCATATTCCAAGGGTAACTCTTTAGATTCATCGATGCTCCTGTTAAGAATTATCATTATTTATACCTAAGCTCATTAAGAACAATTTTAGAGTAAATTTGTAGGATTACTTAGCATAATATATAAAAAATCTGTCAAATATGATACATTCCAGATAGTAGGAATCATTAAAAATGAAAAAATTGAGAATTTTTGAAGTGGAATGCATACACACTAATAGATATTGGAAATTATTAATTTTATAAATCTACTTTTTTGTATCCCAAAGTGTACTCTACATTTTTGCAGACATTGAAATTTTCTTATTATTTAGTTTGTTCAGAAATAGGAAACACAATAAATAAAATAAAAATGGAGAAATATTGTGGTGGGAATGGGAGAAGAATAGCAAGCAGTTTTTCACCTGGACTGGCAAACGATAATATAGATGTAATAAGCTCTGAGTGTCACTTTTGACATTATAGATAGAGTGGAAATCTGGAAATGCTTAGAATAAATGAAAACACTAACAATAATAGGAAAAGTAATAAAAAGCACAAACAGAACAGTAAGATACCTGATACAATAAGGTAATTTAGAAAACCATAAAAAATGAAGTTTTTGAAGTGAAACAATTAGGAAAAACAAAATGGAATAGAAACAAATATACAAGGAGAAAATAAGGGGACAAAAATGAAACTAAAAATTGGTTTATTATGTGACTGAAAGAAGACAGATGAACAAGAACAAAGTAAAAAAGAAGAATGAGAAGACAAAATGAAGCCATTGCAGTGAAACAATTAGAAAAAAACAAAATGGAATAGAAAAAAATACATAAGGAGAAAACGAGGGGGCAAAAATCAAAATATAAATTGGTATATATTGCGAATGAGCTAACATCGAATGACCAGAAAAATAAAGAAAACAGATGAACCAAGAACAAACTAAAAAAGGAAGAATGAGAAGACAATGGATTAACTATATAGATGAAATAGAACAAAATAATGAGAAAACGTAATTACATATGGGTTGATGTAATTAATATGCAAAAAATAATTTTTTTATGATCATGGCATTGCATTATGGGAATTATTGCCAGATGATGAGAGAGAAAAAGTTCATGGATTTTGCACTAGTATAACCCAATCTCACATTAAGATCATTGTTAGAGGATATATATTTTTACTAACCTCCAGATGAAACTATCATCACTTTGTGATAAAATCAAAGTAGTTTTCGTTGTAAACTTCAATTCCTTTGCAACGTGGCAAGCCGTTAAAGGGTTATCTCCAGTGATCATGACTGATTTGTGCGATGCAAATTGCAACTCTTTAATCACAGCTTTTGAGTCCGTTTTAAGAGGACAAGAGATTATGACGAATCCGACGAATTTCAAATCTTGTTCTACAGTCTCCCTGGTTGTATCACGTAGTTCTTGAGTAGAGAGTTTGCCAATTTCTCTAAATCCTTAAATATAAGAAATATTAGTAAATAAATTATATAACATGGAAATAATAAAATACAATCAAATACTCATTCTGCAATAAACAAAAAACAATTTCAAACAGTTTACTATTATTTTGATAACTTACCTAAAGCCAAAACTCTAGCTCCTCGTCTAGATAGTTCCAAATAAACTTCATCATAAAGTTTTGGGGTTTCAGAAAACATTGGTTTAAGTATTTCTGGTGCACCCTTAACAGCTGCAATGTACACAGTATCTGTTGATCCTGGCGTACTATATCCGGCAATAACGGACATTCTTTTCAATGCTGATGAAAAGTGAAATCTAAAATGTAATGTAAAAAAAAATATATTTTAACAAACAATTTGTTATAAAATGATAATATGACATTTCAATCAGAAACTTTATGAATGTATTTTATGGCTGAAAATATTCTTTGTAAATTTGGAGAAGAGTAACTATGAACTATGACTGTCACAGTTTCCTTTATTGCTAAAGCAGCAAACACTTCAAAAAATGTCTGAAGTATCATATATCATAAATATAACTGTTTCAGTGTAAACCAAATTATTTTATATAAAGCTACATATTCATATGATTTAACTGACTATAACATACTTTCATTTTTCTTAGATATTATATTTACCTATGAAATATTTTCATTCCTGGCAGTTTTCCTTTCTTTGGCACAACAGCATCAGCTTTTGTAACATTCCAATCTATGGCAGTCAATGTAGCCTTTTCTAGAGGATCTCCCACCAAACCGTCATCCAATTGTGCTAAAGAATGACATGTTGCTAATACTTGGATTGTTTGTGCAGGCAAATCTGTAACTGCTGTTGGAGTCGAATCTTTTTCAGCTAGTGCTACGCCCTCTACTATCAGATTATCACTTGTCAACGTGCCCGTTTTATCAAAACAACAGATATCTACTTTGCCACCGAATGGGATACGGAAAGGTTCCGTACAGAAAATACCTAAAAATATTAAATGCTACTTAAATAACTTGTTTAAGTAAACTTAATTTTTTATAAGTATGGTTCAATACTAAATGTCTGATTAGAACGTTTTACTGATTTTACAGTTAAAAGTTTACAATTCAAAAAAATATAATATTAATTTTTTTTTATTTATCATTTACCTAATAAAAGTGTTTAAGAGTGTGATATGTAATGATTCATTATTATCAAATATAAGTACAAAAAAAGTTATGAAATTTCTAGAGGTATGTACTTACCTAATTTAGAAAGAGCTAACAATGAAGTGTTGACAGCTAACGATAATTCAATCGGCAACTCCGGAGGAATTACAGATGTCAAAATGAGAGTACATTCTAAAAACAATTTATATCTATTTCTTTTCGGGTCTTCAATGCCTTTTATCCAAACATACCAAGCTGCCGCAATTGCAAATATTAAAAGGAAGAGTATAAAACCTAAAATAAAAACAAAATAAATATTTGAAAATTATTGTTGATTACATGAATCACAATTATACATTTTTCATTGGCCATTTCTAGAATTCATTGTTAACAGTTTAATTTTATATTCCATGAATGCTACATCTACATACCAAATGTTTCTTTATTGTTGGCTGTGACACGTTTTACTCCAAAAAGGATTGTTCTCAATAATTTCCCTTGTGACGTATTAAATCCAGTACGTAACACATAAGCTACACAACCATTATCTTGAGGTCTTAAACCAGAAGCCGATTTAGTTGGAGGAGTATGTTGAACTACTTTCGTACCTAGAAACAACCAGAAAATTAAGTGTAAAGTCAAATATAATTGAATGACAAAAAAATTCTTTGAACGTCTACTTGACTACGAGCCCCCTCCCATTTCAGTTGGCCCACTTAGAAAAATTCGAAATTATTAAACTTTATTTTAAAATGCCAAAAAGTAGCTGTTATTAAAATGTTTTAAATTTTTAGTCTTACGTCTAAAATATTGTTTCCAAAATTGTGTTCAAAGTTTCATTAGGTCTAAAATACGCAAATAATAAAGTACGCTGTGTAAGTCATATTTACACAAAATGTTTTTTTTAAGTGAAAGATAGATTTTTGAAGTAATAAGGTGAGTATAATTTTACAAATGGTTAGAGGAAAAGTTATTGATGAAATTCAATTAATCTTGATAAACTTATTCAAAAATGGGAAAAAGAACCCAGAAATCGCTAAAATTGTAAACATGTCGAAATACAGTGTTTGAAATATAGTTGTATAAAGCAAATGGTTCGATTGTCCCTAAACGCCGGTACGTAAGAGAATCGAAATTGTCAGACAAAGATAAACGAGCGTTAAAAAGAATAATTCAACAAAACAGACGTGCTAACTATGGTCAACTAAGTGTACTTTGGGAGTAATGGTTTGGCCTATGGGTAGGCGGGTTTCAAGATCCACATGTCACGGAGAGGCTCAATAATTAGGATTTCGGACATAGAAGGTGAATTTTGTAACACCTTAGTTTAATGCATATTTTTCTTTACATAGGCCAAGTAAAAGCCATTGTCCAAAAGAAAAATAGACTTAAATGGGCCAAAGAGCATAAAAATTGGAATTTTGAACAGTGGAGCTGTATACATTGGAGTGAAGAGTCTCATTTTGAAGTTTGCGTGGGTGACGATCGAAGTAGAGTTATTTGACAAAAAAATGAAGCTTTTCAACCAGATTGTTTGAAGTGAAAAGTAAAATTTCCGGCATCTGTGATGGTGTGGGGCTCGATATCTGCAAGAGGAGTGGGAAAACTGCATTTCATAAACAGAATTGTACATACTGAAAAGTACTTGGATATTTTAGGAGAATCATTGTTGCCAACAAGAAAAGTAACTGGGAAAGCCTTTATTTTTCAGCAAGATGGAGCAGCATGTCATAAGTCAAAAAAGGCTTTAAAATGGTTCTCAGACAACAATAATCCACTTTTAGAGTGGGTTTCAAGTAATCCAGATTTATCACCAATAGAAACACTTTGGTATGAAATGAAAAAGCAGTTGCGTGCAAATCCAGCTAGAACTGTCATGAAATTAAAAGGACTACAAGAAATTTGGGATGATTTTACTCCCGAATACTGCCAGAATTTAATAAACACCATGCATCAAAGAATTATGGCTGTTATTAAAAATAAAGGGGATGGTATGCAATGGTAACTTTTAAAAGTATGTTTAATATTTAAGTTTTTCTGATTACATTATAGCCTCAGCTGTACCCGCCCTCATTTGCAATAGGAACAAAATCTATTACACTCTCCAAAAAGCTGTTTGGTTCATTGAGTCTTTTTCCACTCTCATTATTCCAGTTTTACCCTCCTATTATCCACCACGACCCCAGCCATTGAAAGGAAAAGTTTTCATATATCAGGGCCATTCCTGAAGTCTCCATATCCTACATATAAACTTTCTTACCTCCAAATAATACATGCAATTTACCATCTCCTTCAGGATCAAGTATAGTGTTCATGTCAAAATTTTCTATAGCTTCTTTCATTTGAGGAACCGATTCACCAGTCAACATACTTTCGTCTACAATACAAGATCCTCTTAATAATAACACGTCACATGGTATCAAATTATCCTTCTGTGATCTGCAATTGAATGGATTAGATAGTTACTTATATCAACTAGTTCTAAAAAGTGATAGGACTTTGAATATTTTTGTTATAAAAAGAAGAAATTTTACATTTTCATTTCATGAGATGAAATCATACTTTTACTAAGAGCTAGTTAAAACTCTAATATTATCAACACCTCTTGTATGAATGTATCATTATTGCAAATATTATCGTACACACTTTTTCTGTTGCAGGTGAAACTATTTTTCATTCAAATTCATATTTTTCACTCTAGAGTTTGATACTATTTATTAAATAACTTTGACCCACATTTCCAATTATAAAACAGTATCACAATAAAAATTTCATATACCTGATTATAGAAATAATATCTCCTGGTATCAGATCCGTTGTCGCCAACATCCTCCATTTTCTGCTTCTATACACTAAAATATTGTAAGGTTTGTTACCCATTTTTCGAATTTCGTCCATATTACGTAATTGTTGTTGTACCAAAGTGCATTCAAATAGAACCAGCATTACTAAAGTAAACAGAGAATAATACCAAAAATCGTCCAAGCACCAAAGACCCACGCAGAAAACTTGAAACACAAAGAAAGGTGCAGTAGCTCTTTCAATAAAAAGTTCCATAAATTCAGGAACAACCTGAAATATATAAGGTGAACCAATAAACATAAAAATCCATTAATTATTTATTATAATATTAATTTTTATTTTTTCAAAAATATATTCGAGGATATTACTATAAATACTGAAAGATAGGTAGAAATGAAACTAGAAATAATATAATTGAACAGCTATGAAAGCACTGAGTTCCCATATTATTGATTCAAAGTTGACATGTAAGTATTGAAAAAAATTCATTGAATACATAAGAATAACAGTCTGGATTCCTGAGTATACAGAAAATGAAGAGGCTCAACACTTGCCAGGAAGGTAGTATAAATGGTTATTATTAGCCTAGAGTATTTCTGTGATGTAGGAAAATACTCCTATTAGAATCTTTTGGCAGAAGGAAGAAACTGATGGTGATTTCCCTAATGGATCAATATAAAAATGCTTTAATGCCTCGCCATTGCGAGCTTACTTGTAAAAGACTAACCAACTAACCTCCTTGAAGCCACCACGAATACCTGAGGTCATTAAAACACTGCAACTGAAAGGTGAGAAAACAACTTTAGTAGCAAATGAAAGCTTAAGCTAAATATCACATTTTTTGTTGTCTTAAAATTTTTCGAATCGATTAATTTGTTCATTTCAAATAAAAAGAGGCGAAACAAATTTCTAAAGTTAATATGCAATATTAGTTAAAATGTAGTCAAGTGTATTTACTTAACAAAGAATGCAGAACAATCATGAATGCCAAAATATACAGAAGTATAAAAAGAGGCAGACCCCGTATCAGATGGACTGATCAAGTTCACGAAGACTTACAAACAATGGGAAATATTGGTGAAGAACACAGCAGGCAAATTATCAAGGAAGTCAAGTCTAACACCAAGCTGTAGTGCCAATTGATTAGGTGAGTAATTCTATTTAATAATCCTAAATTCATTCACAATTTTTCAATCAATAATTTTCACAACATTTTATATAAACAATTGATAAAAATATACTACAAATATATTTCTACTTGCCATATCTAAAATATTTTTTCCATACTGTTGCTCTGCATCAAGTATGTCTGCATCCTCTTGTAAACCTTTTGATGAAATGTATTCAGAGAAACTCTTGTGTACAGGAAATTCTAAGCCTTTGAAAGTTTTTTTATCCGAATCCCAAATATATTTTGTTTTTTGAAAAATAAACCATATGGATACACCTGTAACATTCTGAAATAAAATATTTTAATAGTGAAAACCATAATTTAACAAAGGAAAATAAGAATTGTCACATAAAACTTTTTTGCTCACAAAAATGTGTAACTTCTTCCATCCAATTATCTATAGGACTTATCCATAAAGATTCCCAACGAAATTTTGTAATGAAAAACATGTTTATTGGTATTGAACAATAGATCAATGCATTGTTGTATGGAGTATAACATCTTTATGTTTGATTCGTAGAAGATAGCTTAAAACCTCTTCTTTAAGCTCTTTATTAGTTGTGAAATGTGTCCCTGTCAAGTGTTTCTTCAATTCAGGGAAGGGTTGGTAATCACTGGGGGCCGTTTCTACATGTTACCATTTATTGTCATCTATCAGCATTTTCAGAACAAATTTGGAATATCCTGAGTGGTGTCTCAAAATGTTGTGAATGCAAGACTTGCTGACATCAGCAACAAATTAGCACCTGGTGTGAGAATCAGATGGAAGCTCCATCTTCCACAAATACCAAGACAAGAATGAACATTGTAGATAGATCACCTGGGCGCAAATTGAAAAAGAGCCAAGCCACACACCAGTGTCACCAAATCCCACCTAACAGTGTTAATAGTGTCCTCAGCTCTTTGTGAACCTTATTATATAAACAAACCTCGTACCTCTTACTTTCCAAAAGTCTACAAACCTTGGTATGTTGCAACCAAACAAGTTCACAGCTTCCATTATTTGGTGTTGGAACAACTTTGGCCAAAGTAGCTTTATTTGGGTTATTTTCCTAAAACAAAAATAAAATTTATAGTTTTTCTTAATTTATTCAACATTTCAATTTGCATGAAAAAGTTTATTATATCAATAATTTTCAGAACTACCGACAGATTTCAATACATAAATTAGGTAGTTAAAAAACGAAAAAAGGCACTTTTACACCAAAATTGTACAAGTATTCCTTGTATATTAAGACTTAAAACATAAAAAAATAAAAATATTTGGTAAATTTGAATCAAATTAAATGTTAAGTTGTGTTATAGAATTTCAGAGCTTCAATTATTATAGTAAGTAGTTCAAAAGTTGTATCATCTTCCCAAACTATTACGTGAATTAAAACGAGGTCAACATTGTTTCAATAACGGATTATAATATGCCAAATTTCATCAATTGACGTATTTAAAAATAAATATACTTTTTTTGTTACCACTGTGTAAAACTTAGTTAAATTCACGCATTTTAATTCAAAGAATCGTGAGAACACAAATAACAGTAAGCATGACAACATACCTTTTTACAGCTGAAAAAACAATTTATATGGACAGACCAATAACATGCTAAACATGAAAGGACCTGAAGACATCCAATAACGGCCATACCAACAAATCCGCCTTCATAATGTTCATTAAAACCATAAATTCCCAACCATAAGTATAACCATGCTGAATAAATCAATATAAAAGGCAACACGTACAAGTGAAGCAAAGGCGGTATTCGAGTGTATAAAGAAACAGATTGAACCAAATCGTCCAATTTTGGTCTTACACTCATATTTTTTGTTAAATTTAACTTAATCTATTTTTTTCTTGGACACATATGTATTGGTTCTAAATTTTCAAGTTAAAAATTGACATTTATTTAGTGATGACTGTTGACAGCATAGAAAAACTGTGATGTGGTATTTTCAAACATAGAAAAACTACAAAAATATTACTTGTAAGTAGGTCTGTATTTTTAAGCGGTATTCTTGCTCACAAACTTACATACGTATGTAAGACAGTGCTCTTGATGCTATGCTATTAAAAACAGGATTTATATATATGAATAGGTCAATAAACTGAATTGAGTTTATACAACTTCGACGTCATTTCGATCCAATCAGAATATGGTATATCGATGTTTTTTCTCTCTCTGCCAGCCGTTCGGGGCCACTTGAAGAAGCTCCCATACTCTTTTTTACATTTTCTCTATGGTTGCGAATCAACTGCATATATATATATATATATATATATATATATATATATATATATATATGTATATGTTTCTTTAGGACAATAAATAGAGATGTTATCTATAAAATATGTATTGCATAGTAAAATAAATACAAAAAATGATAAGTTAATCTATTTTTATTTTGATGTGTTGAAGAATTAAGTAATACCCTACGAATATCATATAAAGAAACATTAGGTAAATAGGTTTCTGAATTGTGATGTCATTTTACGTAACAGATTACACTAAGAAAACAATTTCAAATTGCTACGCCGAAAAAAATAATTTCATATTTGAATTATTAGTATTTCTCTGTTTATATATGTTTTTTTGTCTATATGGAAAATTTTTCTCTATGTAATCTGTTTTGTCAATCCCAACTTTAGCTATTGAAAAATCTTGTTTTAATTTTTGCAAAATCTGGAAGTGGCTAGCTTCCAGCTACTTTTTTCTCTACCAGTATTTTCATTATATAACGGTCTTCCTTATCCTTTTTACTAGTCCTCTTTTGGCCGTTCTCTTTATGTATCCCGGACATCTTACAGTTGATGAAAAATAATTCTTTTCTTTGAACTAAGGCTTTTTACGATACCAGGGATTAACACAAACATTATAAGGGCCGATTTATTGGTATAGTCATTATTGAATGTCTTCTTGCTTGACATGTTGTGGTTTATCCACCCACATAACAGTTTTTCATTACGTTTTCTGTACTTAATGTTCCGACTCCTGTTTGAATAGAACTTTTCATTAGAAACAACTTTGACTTTTAATTATTTTCAAATAGATTTGTAAAGTATACAAAAATGTTTTGATTCACATATTGATGAAATGGTAGGACATACTTTACACAGGTGATACAATAATTTAAATGAATTACGCATATTTTTATTTCTTTGATCAATTCCAAACATTATTAGCTGGACTCCCAATTGTACATGTACAATGAAATCAGTTACACTTTATCGGTCACACCAGTGTGGTAAAGGTGGAGGCGGTAGTGCTTTAGAAACTTTACCATATCGTCTAAACAGTTCTAATATATAGTTTTCTCGATATATTCCAGGCGGCCTGAAATAAATACATCCCCTGAATGTGTCATAAATGTTATTATTCCAAAACATTAGGAATAATATATTTTATATGATTGAAATCAACAAAACATTTTAAATACTTAGTTTAGTGTTTTGCTAGTGTTTTTTGTTTACATATGATTTGATACAGCTCATCTTAATTTCTATTTTTCATTTTACATCAAATCATTCAATCAACTCTTCTTAATGATGAGCAGTTAACGGATTGCTACTCATAGCATACATAACTTTTTAGAAGGCAAGATCTAGATTTTTTAAAAACTGATTAACTTTTTTTATTGTTTTCATAGTCAAATATTACCAATTGGTTTCTTAGGTTTATTTTGTATTATTTAATTTGATTTCGTATAATGTATAATTTTAAGCAACACCTGCCTATGGAATCTGAACTGAAGACCCAAAAAATTATTCAACTATTACAAAGTTTACCTAATTAGAAAATAGTTGACCAAAAATTGTGATATAAGTACTTTTTATAACGTCAAAAAAAATTCATACAGTTTACGTTTGAGCGCTGATGTTAATCGTTCATTTTGATATTAAAACCCCAAAATAAAATAATCACATCGCAATTTTTTGTTAATAGATTACTTATTAAGTATCCTTCGCAATAGTTGAAGAAAATTTGGAAAAATTTTGGGGCCATTTTTCTACAGGTGATTCTGAATCCGATAAGCTATTGCTCGTCTTATTTAGACCTTTATATCTATTTTTATACTTTATTTATAATTATTAATTTTTACTTGTAGGTATTTCCTTTGTTCTTTGTGATGTCTTAATTCGTTATTATATCTATTCTAAAACAAACACAAGAAATTTAATTCCTTGTACTGAAACACTGTGTACACTAGTGCTACACCACACTCAAAATTACACTATCTGACTTGGAAGGTAAACTAAAATCTATCAACTTGACCTACTTATTTTCTACTAAATTTTCCTATCAATGAACTTTCATGAAAAATAATTTCATAGGAAAAACCTTTTTGGCGAGAAACTTCACATTTATTCTTTAACTACTAAACTATAGAGTCTGTAAGAGAAGTCCCTTTGTTACTGTTTAAACAGTTAAAATAGGGACAATGGGCATATTCCTTACATCCAATTCTATAATTTAATAGTTAAAAAATGATTGTTAAATTTCCCACCAAGGAGGTTTTCTTGCTGGAATTATTTGAGACGGGAGGAAGTTCATTGGTAGGAAATATTGTTATAAAAAAGGTAGGTCAAGTTAATAGGTTTCAGTTTCAGTTCACCTTCAATCTCTGAAGATGATAACTTGGTTATCGAAACCTGCGTCAGTGTAATTGTGAGTGTTGGTGTAGTGGTAGTGTAAACAGTGTGTTCAGTATGGATAACATCAACTCTTTCAGAAATTCCAACTTAGTTAATTTCTTGTGATTTTATTCATTTATTTGTTATTGTCTTTTATTTTTTGAATCCACATCCAAATAATTCCTATAAACTGAATAACAAAAGGTATAGGCTGGATTCTTCTTGATAAATTTCTTGCTTAGTCCATTTCCTTTTTGTTGAATCACTTTTATATAAATATTATTTGTATTTCATATAGTAAAAAATGTTGAATAATATATCTAATATAAAATATACTAACCTTGAATATGCAAATTCTTTCACAGCAAACTTAACATCATAGTTAAGTTTCACTACTAAATATGAAGCTATTAAAAATCCTGTTCGGTTATAACCATGTGTACAATGTACTGCTATACAGTCATCAGGTCTCTTATTATGAAATTGATGACATATAGAGATAAATTCATTTGTAATGTTTTTAGAAGGACATTCACCATGTCCAGGGCAACTTAATTTCACATACTGACAATCCATATGTTCAATATCTTCTTTGTTGTAATATCTATCTGTGTTTGTTAAATCTATCCAGAGACCAATGTGAACCTTTATACAAAAAGTGTAGAAAATTAATAATTCAATAACTATAACATTAGATTGTCAATACTCTGAAGCTCAAATATTTTCCTGTTTGGAAACCTAACCTAACCTAACCTAACCAAAACAAATCGAATTTTTTAATTAAATTTTACTTCCCAGTATTTTTTAATTCATTTAATATGATGAGAATAATAAGTAACATAAGTAATTATAATTATAAACATTGTTTTATGTTGTACCCAATATAAAAAATGATATTTTAATTTAAATTATTATAATGTGGCATGTGAAAACATAATATTTAATTATATATTATAGAACCCCAAATTATTTCATAATTATCATTTCTTATTGTAGGTACAGAAACAATAATCTAAACAATTCAATTTTCAATCGGCTCTAGTAAATTTTGGTTCATTTTGTGAAAATATTATTTATGAACATATGTTTTAAATTTGATTATTACCTTATTATATTTGGCTCTTTTGAAAATTTCTTGTATGGGGTACTCATCTTTAGGAGAAACGTTGTATCTACGAGATAAAGGTGTTTTCAAAGGCATAAAAATGTCTGCAATGAGGCGTTTACCATTTTGGGGACAGTGTAGCCATCCTTTTGGAATGCTATTCCTTCTTCCCATTATAAAAATGAAGGTATATATTTCTCACAAAGTAATAGGTCAGTTTCAATATGTTATATATAAACGCTTATGCAGATCACCCATATTTAGATGTTTCACGACTTATTCGGTTTAATACGCGCATGCTTGATTTCTAACTGGTTCGGGTTTTTATTTATCGTAAACGATTTGAGTATCGTAGGAATAATATATACCTAATGTCTACTTTCTGATGGTACGATTCCGAAAAAATATAAATTTCTGGCGACCACATGGTCTCATGGATCCGTTTTTAGTTGGGTAAATAATTATATACTCCTTGCATTTTGGATTTTTAAAAATATTTTTACAAAAAAACCTCGTAGCTTTTGCACTTCAGCCGTTTTCTAATTATATTATGTATATAGCTTTGACGGACCTGCAGCTGATGATAATACATATTTATTTTAATTTCTTCAATATATTAAGAAAAAGTTATAAATGATAAGAAATATCTAGATAATTTAAGTAAAATTTATAGCCCTATTTTGTGAATTCTAATAAGTTTAATATATTTGAGATGTGTGAACCAAGGAAAAATTATTTTTTCTTATTGGTACAAAGTTCTAAGTTGATTTTATCCTTATTTTGATATTCATGATGAAGGTGATCTATAGATCAATATAAATAAGCAAATTGTCATTGTCAATATCATATTTTGATAAAGACTTAAAGAAAAGTCGGAACGTAAAAATTTATCTTTCTTTTAAAAACTATCAAAAAAAACTAATTTTGAAACAGAGAAGACCTAAAATCAAGAACATTTAGATGCATTTATTTTAATTTATATCAATTTCAGCTCGAAATAACCAACCAAAAAAAAACATTGCAGATATTTACAAAAAAACTATCATATATCGAAAAAAAAAAATTAATTCAATAAATGAAAATTTGCGCCAAAGCTTTTGATCAATAGGAACATTCGGTAATAATTTGACATCCATCTCTAAATATTTACTGCGTTCGGCTATAGAAAAATGATCATTTTTGTTTTTATATAGTTTCACCGACTATTCACTTTCATCTCCAATACTGACTAAATACTCTATCTCCACCTTAAAAAAAATTACAACCAAATAAGATACACGATACACGTTTAAATGCGTGGATTCATATGCTCCAACATTTATTCTAAATAATTTTTCTTCGACTCCAATCATAGATCAATCACTCCAACTACTACTGAACATATTCAATTTGTTGCTGGAACGTAAAACTTTTTGTTCATTATTTCAACTTGATACTGTTGGAACGCTATCTTCATAGCATGCATGATCAAGTACTGTCCCAAACAGTCTGCTGTCACAAATTTATAAATTTTAAGTTGCGTTCCTTTTGCATGAAATCTCAGATAGTTTGAACTCATTTGAGTGTAGCTCATTCAATTCTACCTTCTATTTAATTTTATTCAAACAGATAAATTGAGATATTTACCTCCTCCTTTGCTTATACAGCACCAACTTTTGTTTTATGGAAATAGCTCAGTTCCGTTATTTGACGAATGATTAAAAAGTTTCAGGTTATATTTATTTGTTTTTTGATTAGTGCCAAGTGATTAATCGTGGTTAAGATTTGCGAATTTATTTTTATTTTACTTTAGTATTGACAAGTGCATTTTTGTTTTGAATACAACGAACTACTGTTTAAAGAATATTTCAACTTTGCTATAGGCACCCAAAATAAGAAACAGATGAAAGGTTATGTTCTGTGGCTATGGTTATCAGTGATTTATTAATCTCTATACTTTTCCTTTTTCTATTTTGTCAGTGTCTGCTGATAATTTCAATATTTGACATGTAGGATACCTAAAAATCTTTAAACTTGATATATGATCTGTTCAAAAAGTTTAGATTAAGATCAATTAAGAATAAGTATTAAATTCTTTAAATTACCTATACAGTGTATAGATATTAAATATCTGATTCAAAAACTACTGATTAAAATGAGTAAAAGCAAAAATCCAGGACCTGTGCCACCAAGATGGTTGAGATGTCCAAGAAAATCAGAACATTTGATAATAGGCAAATTTATGGCTTTTAAAACACCCCTTAGTTCAGATTTTGATGATCAAGTGCCTCTAGAACATAGATTCCCTCCCAAGATGTTGTTTAAGACTGCGAAACGTAACAAGGTATTTCATCTCCAATAACTTTTTTAAATTACAAATAGTGGTGGTGAAAGTGTTGTAAATAATTATAAATCTGTCTCAATTCCTGAATTAATTTTGAAATCATACTTGCTTCAACACTTAATCTATATAACTGTGTCCTTTAGTTTAACACATTAAAAGTTGGAAAGTTATGAAAATATGTGGAATGTATTAATTTGTTTTATATTTTTATATATC
Organism: Diorhabda carinulata; assembly: GCF_026250575.1. NCBI lineage: Eukaryota > Metazoa > Arthropoda > Insecta > Coleoptera > Chrysomelidae > Diorhabda > Diorhabda carinulata. Next base: position 6,179,903 of record NC_079471.1, read on the forward strand.
TAGTCTTCGCGTCACTAAGGGTTACAGAAGGGTTTCTTGTTCTTTACAATTTGGAAATATCTTCTATTTTCCTTTCATATGTTCTAATGGGTTCTAATTATATATATAAAATCTCATCTTATACATTTTTGTTATTGAAAATTATTTCAAATACATTATAATACTAAGTAGTAAGAACAAGGAATTGAAAATTTTTCACAGAACCTATTTAAAGTCAATAAAAAAGCAAGTATTCTTCAATTGTACTTATTGTTACTCATTTTTTAGATAAAATTGGGTTTGTGGATTGATCTGACTAATACTTCAAGATTTTATGATAAGTCAGAAATAGAAGAGCATGATTGTGAATATTTAAAACTACGTTGTAGAGGACATGGGGCAGCTCCTTCAAAGACACAAGCAGATACATTTATAAAAATTGTACATAATTATATTTCACAGCATCCTCTGCAAAGCATTGCTGTACATTGTACTCATGGATTTAATAGGACTGGCTTTCTTATAGTATCATATTTAGTTCAAATGTTGGACTATAGTCTTGAAAAAGCTTTGGATTTATTTGCAGAGGCAAGGTAAGCTACATCACATCTAGGTTATTTGTCCTAAGTCTTGATAAACTGCTTTAATTTACTATAATTACTTAATACCTAAAATCAAGATGATTCATCACCAAAAGCATGAAAAGGTCTAAGAAGTGAAAAGTTATAAAGTAAATATATATATATATATATATATATATATATATATATATATATATATATATATATATATATATATATAAAGCATTTTTTAGTGGATTTTGGCAAAATTAAACACCAAAGTGTTTATATTTGGAAGCTTTCGAATACCTATGTATTCATCATCAGGGACTGAAATTATGGTCAAAGTACAATTTAAAAATATATTGTTGAAAGTATAACATTAAAAAAATTACTTACATTAATTAATTGAGAATTGAGGGATTCCAATTTTGATGTTTCTTTTAAAAATTATTTAAAAAATCAATATAAGTAATTATAAATTGTAAACTTTGGAACACCAATGGTTTTCCTTGCTTTACCCTTCAAATTATACTTCATTACAAAGTATGTAGATGAAATAATTCCATATCGTTGCTTGTATTCAAAGGACCAATTTGTTAAACTGATAAGGACTGTATTTAGTTTAGTGATGTATATTTAACTAAAAATTGAAATAAGACTGGTTACATATTCTTATCTGTACTACTACCCTGACTTAGAGACTGCCTCCTACATCTATGGGAGTGAGAAGCAACCCCCACTTGTTATACATTACAAGAATTTTGTACACATATTATGAAATTGATAATTTAGTATTTATCTTAGTGTAATCTATGCATATCTGTTTTGATTTTGAAAAATAAATTCTATAAGAAAAATTCAACACCAAAATTTACTGCCATGCATAATCTAACCTATAAAAATTAAAACCAAAATCAATAAGCTTAAAATAATCAAGCGTCAATTTGAATATTGATTTTTGAATTCCATGAATTCAATTATTTTTAAAAGAAACAACAAAATTTAAACCCTGCAATTCTTAATTAACTAATGTTAGTAATTCTTATTAATATTATATTTCTATAAATATTTTTAAATTGTACTTTGATTATAATTTTAGTCCCTGATGAATACTTGGTATTCAAACGCTTAGAAATATATTAGAGTTAGTACACTTTGGAATTTAATTTTGCCATAATCCCACTAGGAAAACATTTATAAACTGTGATTCCCTTCAACACTTTCTTATTTTTTGTTTTCGTTTTCCAGTTCTGAGTTCCTCTCTCTCTTAGGTCTCTGCATACCATTTTTTCCTTGGTCTTCATTTTTTTCCTTGTTTTAACCTATGTCCATCATTTTTTTGTTGATCTAAAATCTGGCATTCTCTGAATGTAACTCATCCATTCTATTCTTTTGGATCTTATTATTTTGTGTAGTTCTGAATTCCGTATTTTGTTATTTGTTCTTATCTTTTTATCCCCTAGTATCCTCCCGAGTATTTTCCATCCCCATACGTCTACCACTCTTCCTTTTTAAATATGTACATAACAATTTATTTCTTCTATTTGTAACACAATGTCATGAATTATAAAACAATATAGAAGTGAATAACTCAATTCTAATATATATTATTATAAATATTTTGCTTTAGACCTGAAGGGATCTACAAGCACTACTATATAAAAGAACTTTATAGAAGATTCGATGATATTGATGATGCACCTAATACAGTTGCACTTCCTGATTGGTGTATAGAAGATGATACAAAGGATAGTGACTCTGAGGATCATAATGGAGAGATAGCATCAACATCCTTGAAGTTCGTATATAAAAGTATTATAATTTTATATTAAGTTATAGGTATTTATACATAGTTCACTAAGGAACTTTACATACTTTTATCAAATCGTCTTTTAAGTTCTAACACGGTGTAAGTAAAAAATGAAAACTTTTCAGGAGAACAACAAAAACTGTGATTCATATGTCGCAATCATTAAACATATATTTTCTTTGAAAATTTATAAACAGATTGATTTCAAGATTTTTGTATCGACAGTGTAGAGATACATCTTTTGATTCTTTATCGAAAGATGCATCCCCTCAGGGAGGATATCAAGAGGCTTCTAAAAAATGTCATCCCCTTTATTAATGTATGGGGTGATTTGTGAACTTGACCATACATTTTAATTGGCTATAGTGTTGGCAGCTCATTTGAATTTTTATTTATTATGATGCATCTCACTACTATCAAGCATTCATTAATAATAATTTTACGCAATATTTGAAATTATCACTATAAAGTATAAGCGTTATTATCAGAATCATAAATAGGAAGGAACAAATACCCATAAAATGTAGCTCATTATTATTCAGATCTGGACAAATGTATCTTTTGAAAATAAAAAAAAACAACTTTACAAGAACGAATATTTTGGTTTTATTGTAACTTTTGACCAATTAGATTTATCTATAATTTGATATTTGTTGTATTAGGCAATTTAGTGATCCTCCCACAAATAACCAACCTGAGAACCGACCTGGTAAAAGTAACAATCCAAAATTTATGGAAGGTGTACCAGGCGTAGAATATGTCCAAGACCAAAAAAAAAGATCTTCTTTAAAAAAGAAAGTACAGACCATGTGTAAATGGACATCAAAAAGTTTTCCTGGGAGCCAGCCAGTTTCTATGAACGTAGTTAATATAAAATTGCTTCAAAAAAACCCATACAGGTAATAAATATATTTGAACCAGATATAATCTCATCTACATTTTTGATAAAATTGTTTATTTGAATGAAATATTGAAGTAAGAAGCATCAATAAGTGTTAGTATTTTCAAAAATTATGTCCTTGAAATCAAAAATTAACCTACTTCAGCTATTTTGATTCAGTATAATAGGTTTCCGAAATATTTTAACCCTTCAGACAAAACATTTTTTTGGACAAATATCACAAAGAAGTAATTACAACTAAGAGTTAACATGAGCAATTACTATCAGTCAAATACAAGAAAACTGCTTAGGGTCTATCCAAATCCCAAAGCATTGAAAACCACTGAAAGAAAGAAAGAAAAGGAGATTGATGAAACACAGTTAAATCATGGATACATAAACAGTTTTATACTCTTTCATCTGTACTCTAGTTCTTCCTAGATCTTCAATATCATTTTGTCTCCCCATTGGCTTATCCATCTTAAAATATCTTCATTGTCTGTGGGTTGGTATGTTGTTTGTATTTGTTTTAATCGTGTTTTCAGTGTTTTTTCTAGCATTTCGTCTGGTGTATTGTGCAGTATAGTATGATGTGTTGTTGGTCTTCTACCATATCATAATGTGTGCAGAGTCTGTTAATCTGTCTCAAGTTAAATCTGACTGATGGATGTTTTGTTTAAAGGGTTAAATGTATGTTTACTTATTATAATCATTAAATAGTAATAAACTAGATTGTCTGAACATTTAACATGCTATATTTTTTGTAGGGTATCCTGGAAAGCCGATGGTATGAGATATATGATGCTTATAGATGGAGAGGAAGAAATTTACTTTTTTGACAGAGATAATAATGTATTTAAGGTGAATGGTTTGAGATTTGTGAATAAAAAAGATGTAAGAGTTCATCTCAAAGATACTTTATTGGATGGGGTAAGTTAGACTGTCATCAATTAAGTTGGAATTTAAGGAACTATGATATTAATATTCTATTTATGCTACCATCACAACAAAACTCACAATTACACTGTCTGACCCGCGCGGGTTTCCATAATCAAGTTACCTCAATATCTGAAGACGAAACTTTATTAAAATTGGTGTGGCGGTAGTGTAAACAGTGTCTTCCATGAATTTTTTTGGGATTTTAATAATATTTACTTGCATGTACCTTACCTTACCAATTGGGACTACAGTTCAATATGAACCTTGGTCTCCTCGACAATTCGCCTCAAAACTGGTCTGTTCTTCATCAACATTCTCCATCCTCACCCTTTCATATTAATAGTTTGTAACTTTTCATAAAGTTGATCTAATATGGGGTTTGCTACTGCTGTATATTTTAGCATTCATGAGTCTCTTAGGTATCCACTTGCCCTCCATTCTTTGATTGTGGCCAAACCATCTCAGCCACTGGGCTTTAATGGATCGGAAGATGTTTATATTGCTTAATATTTCATTGATTATTTCAGATTCTCCAGTTTGCTTCGTTCATTCTAATTCCTCCATATATTCTTCCAATAATTTTTCTTTCAAATATTCTTAATCTTGTTCAACATTCAATACCGCAAGTTACGATTGGTCTTATCAGAGTCCTGTAGATTTTTAACTTCATCCTTTTTGTTATTAGTTTTTTTAGTAGCTTAAGGTTCGCCAAATAAGCTCTAGCCTAACCACTTTGTATTCTTTCTTGTATGGCATCTGAATATACACAAATCTGAGTCGATTTATTAAATATTATCTGATCTATTTACTAGATTGCTTTGTGAAGTAGTACTATAAAGAGTGTACTTGTGTACTACTATCTTATCTTCAGAACAAAATTTTTGCGTGGTCTTTATGGTCATATTGATAACTTTAGTCAGTATATACTTGCATTTAACCATTCCAAATTATCATATTCTAATTGGCAAATACTTTGGGTTTGATTTTCATAATATTTTCTAAAACATTCTTCATTAAATTGTTATTAATACTTCAGTATATTTTCATGTGCTCTTTAGAAACCCCTGCTACCTACCTCGAATATACAACATTCGTTCAAGTGCCAAACTTAATATTTTTAATTTATATACACAAAAGCTAGCCTGAAATGTGAAGATTTAATTTTAAAAAGTAAATGTCATCATAAATGCTTCCAAAGTTTGTAAAATTGTTAAAATATCTAATTTCTTAAAATGTTTTTCTCATTTAATCCAAATACAACCGGCTTTTTCCTTTAAATCCTTTTTTTTGCATAAGCTCTAGCCATCAAAATCATGAAATGTCTTTTAGGAAATGGTGATAGATAAAGTGAATGGGCAGAATATTCCTAGGTACTTAGTATATGACATAGTCCAATTCCAATCTTGTCAGATAGGAGACCAATTTTTTTATCCAGATAGAATTAAATGCTTGGAAAATGAAATATTCAAACCCAGACAATTTGCAATGGAAAAGGGATTTATTAATAGATCTAGTGAGCCATTCAGTGTGAGGAAAAAAGATTTTTGGCCAATCACTCAAGCAGCTAGTTTATTAGGAGAAAAATTTGCCAAAACTTTGTCACACGAACCAGACGGACTTATTTTTCAGCCATCAAAGGAGGTCAGTATATACAAATTTTTCAAATCAACAATATTATTAATATCAAGTGCTTGATATAATTAATAAATTTATTATTCAGGAACTCTCTAATTTTTTTAACCTTAGTTCTGGTGAACATAATCAATTGTGATGTTTTTTTAGCCTTATACTGCTGGAAGATGCGATACTGTTCTTAAATGGAAACCACTCACACTGAATTCGGTTGATTTTCGTATGAAAATTCATCGGGTAGAAGGAACAGGGTAAGAATAGATTGTTTCATAAAGTTGATACGAAAATTTTATTTCTATTGTGAAATAGTCTTTTCTTTTATATAAAGTATATTAAAAACTTTCAGAATTGTGAGCACAAAGAAATGCCTTTTATTTGTATCCAATAGGAAAGACGTATTTGCTGAAATGAAATATACAAATAAACTAAAGGATTTAGATGATAAAATTATAGAATGCAAGTTTGAAAATAAAGAATGGAAGTTCATGCGAGAAAGAACAGATAAATCCTTTGCTAATAGTTGGGAAACTGCTATAGGTAAGTTATTAAAGTAAATTTTAATTCGGATAGTTCTATAGATTATAATATAGACATTAAACAAAGATTTTTCATGAAATGACAGTTCAGTTTTCAATGAAATATTGAGTATATTGAGAGGTAGGGAAAACCGTCTTAAATGGAGGAAAGCTGAAAAAGTGTCCATCTGTAAACAGCAAATTATTATTTGAAGACTGACCATGGCAACGTGGCAAGTGGAAATGAAGTGAATTTAGCAGTTGAAAACAGTGAATTGTGCGGGGTTGAAAAATTTAATACCTCACGTGAACCAGCATTCAATATTAATAATTGAAATTAAAACTGTGACAATGATTTAATAAAACAAGAAAATTAAGGGATAATCAAATATTAATAAATGATGTTTGATTTCAAATGATAAATATCTAATTAAATCAAGCAATAATTATGAAGAACTTATATAAAACTATAATTATATACCAAACATTTTATAGCTAAGTTTTCCTACTGTGGATGTACATGGTAGTTGTAACACCAATTATCACATATGGAGCAGTGGTTTGGGGTACTAGAGCTAGTCTGAATACTACAAGGAAAAATCTCTCATAGGTACAAAGACTGGCTTGCTTAAGTGCAACCGAGGCCATGAAATCTTGCTCTACAGCTGCACTAGAAGTGATTCTAAACCTTACTTAGAATGTTCAGAGACGGAATCACAAAGAAAACTCGTTCTTAAATACTGACCAACACTGAGACATGCCCCAAGACCTTGCATCGAAAAAGTTTAGCTTTGAGAAAAACTTTACCTCAATAATAAACTATAAAAGCAAGTGGGCTCAAAATACCATACAAGAAATGAACAGCAATGTCATTAAATGGTATAAGGACGGATCTAAAACAGCAGACAGAACTGGAGTAGGAAGAACCAAACACTCTGAAAGCCTGGGCAGTGCACCAAATCTTTTTGCAAGCAGATCATTATCCTATCCGATAGTCAAGCTCTAAGCTCCAATATCATAAAATCCAAACTCGTTTGGAACTGCCTAGAAAAATTAAATGAGCTAGGCAAGAAAAAGAAAGTTACTCTACAATGGATTCCGGAATACACTGGAGCAAAGGGAAATAAAATAGCTTATAAGCTCGCTAAAGCGGGAGCAGCCAAGCTCTTCACAGGGACCTGAAGCCTTCTGGGATATCAGCTACAGAGCATTGGAAAAGAAGGTAGTTAGGAACAAAATCAATTACAGGGGCTGAGACAGGCAAAGTATTTCTGGAAAACTATAACCAGAGAAGATCTGCTGAATGTATTAACCTAAGTAAGAACAATCTACGAATACTAACAGGAGTCCTATCAGGACACTGTCGTCTCAACAAACATCTGAAGACGTGGCGTGAAGATTTTGTTGCACAGAGGACGAAACCTCTATCTGCATTCTCTCAAAGTGTGAAATACTACCGAACTACAAAGCAACACACCTAGAAGCACTTGAAATAGAAGACGAAAATCTTTGGCAATTAAACCCATCCCACATTCTAGACTTTTTAAAAGGAGTGGGATGTAAACACTAGTTTCCTCAGTATCGCATCAAGAAAGGGGGTCACAATATATCCTTTGGGTCGCAGTACCGAAAATATTTTGATAAAAAATTTACTTTTGGTGTCCAAAGATGTTAAGTAGGTTCTAGTATAACAAGTGATTCGAGCAATTCCAACATTTCAGTCCATCTTATAGCTTTCGCGCATTTTTCAAATTAAATTTGGTATTCTCATTTAACTTTGTTTCAGCTGTTTGTGACAGTATAATAAATCCAGTTACAAAGGAAAACCTACTGGAATTTATTCAAAAGTTTGGTTTTAAAGATGATAGTGAAATGATGCCTCCTCCAAGAAAAATGGTCAAAAGATGATAAACTTTCTTTCATTTCTTATTTTTTAGATCTTTTGATATATTAATGCTTCAAAATTTCTTGATTCTAGATCTCTTCTTGTTTCAAAATTAGTTTTTTTTTAATAATTTTTTATCAATCTTTCAAAAATTATTAAAAAAAACTAATTTTAAAACACAAGAGACATAAAATCAAGAACATTTTGAAGAATTAAGATTATTAACTATAGTGAAATTTCTATTATGTATTTATATAAAACTATTTATTTATGAATTTTTTTTAAAGCATTTGATGAATTCGTTTAAAACCATTATTTTTTCCATTAAGGTAATGAAAAGTTTAATATGTTTATACAATTTATTTCATTATTTTTTTTTCTTTTTAATGAACAATTTTTGTAAAAAGGTGACTTTATTAAATGTAATATTGAATTATATACACTGTGTCTATTCAATAATTTACAACATTGTTATAATATACATAATAAAATTATATAAAATTATCAACCTAAAAATGACTGCAGACATGAATTGAAAAAATCTACACTATCACAAATTTATTAAAAAAATTATACTAATAACAGCCTTTTCAATTTATAAATTATACAAATTAATACTTTCAACGACTTTTGACTTCATTAAAATCACATGCCTGCCATCTGTCGTCCAGTTTTTTCACTCTTTGTTCTCTAAGGAGTTTTACTAGATGATGATTGACATTACTTTGTGCAGATTTTACTAGATTTTCTGGTAAATTTACATAAATTATTCTAACCAAGTCTTCTTCGTTAAAAGATTTAGATCTGTTACTATTTAGGGTTTGAATAATTTGTGACTCACGTTCAGCTCTATGGGCTAGATAAAATGATATTTTTTCTGATGGATTCTGAAACAAAAAAATCTATCAACAACTAAAACATTACAAAATACTACTAGTTTCTGGGCCATCAATGAAGTCGACTTCATGAGTATAACACTTTTAAAATCTATTTAAGGGCCTTCCTGTTAACCATTCTACCACGAATATTCATATCGCGCATTAGGAAAATGGCGCGTTTGTTTTTGGGAACTACCTCATTTTTGAGCCTTCAGGGTTTGTATGTAACATAACCACTATATGGACCGACAAAAAAAGGGATGCGTTCACGCAGTCCAACACTCAAAACTTGTCATTTTTGAGCCTTATGAGTTTGTGATTATAACCCTTATCATTTTTGTCGTAATTACTGAATAATTTCATGTAAAATATTGTGGTAATATAGTCTGACAAAAAAATTGTCACAAAATTAAGTAAACAACATTTTTTTGTAATAATAATGTTTTTCAATTCTTTTTAATTACAATTCTTAATTTAAATATATTTTTCTAAAAAATATAAATTTCTGAACGTCGTTCTATAGCGCACATTTAAATATATAAGTTATATAGAGAAATGAAGAAAGAAGAAGACTACAGCATCTGTATTGTAAACTTTCGCTCCAATTTATTTCACGTGGTGTTTTACTTTGAATTATATTTAAAAAGTATTTTAATTAAGTGTTTTTTTTAAATTTAAAAGTGGATTGTAAATAAGTATGTGAATGTTTTATGTGCAAAACTTTTTCGATATTTTTCTCAAAATTAATACCAGAAAGTTTAGCTAATTTTGTTTCAATTGCAGTTTTCTGGAACTGATAAACATCTATATTTACCTGTATAACATTTCCATGTCCGGGTAATATAGTGGTGGGGTTAAGATTGGCAATACTTTTTAAAGAGTTCATGTAATCGAATAAATCTTCAAAAACAGCAGTACCTTCTCCCAAAATACAATCTCCACTAAAAATCACATTGTCCTCAACTAAATGTAATACCACATGATCATCAGTGTGGCCAGGAGTATGAAATACTTGCAATGTAGCACCTTCTACTGCGAATTCTTGACCATCTTTAAGAGGCTCTATCATTTCATTTTTATTTATATCATCCTTACAGCTAGGATACTTCCATATTTGACAATATCCTAAAACAATACCAACCATTGAGTTTATTTTCACCACTACTACACAATATGACTTGAGTTTAGTTAACCAAGTTATCCTCTCCAAAGAACAAAGGTAAAAACTTTGCTTTCTAAAGAGGTGAACTTTTTTTTCAGAGCTATCAATAATAATATAAGAAAATAATATGATATGGTTTGAAATAATTAGAATAATAAATGTTTCAGCCCGAATTTTGAATTGATAACAAAAAATTGTATAATCAGGTCTCAATTTAAAAAAATTATCATAAATACTGTTCACACAATTACAAAAAGAAATATGATATTTTAGAAATGTAAATTTCGATAACTGATAATATATGTGTACAATTTGGATCAGCCTAATCATGTAATAATATTTTGCGCTTACTTGTTTTTTCCTTAAGTTCTACTAAAATATCATTGAGACCACCTATATGATCATGATGCCAATGAGTGATGAAAATATGAGCCAAATCAATCCCTTCATAATTCAAAACTGATCTTAAATGATTGAGATACTGAGGTACACCTTCATCTCCAGTGTCTATTAGTATTCTTCTATAAACAAAAATATATTCATTTTAAATAGATAGATAATGTATCCATATAAAATTTGCAACATAATTTACCAATATAATAACATTCATAAATTTTCACATATGTAATAATATATCAACACTTTGTGATTAAAATAAGATTAGGTTATAGGAAATAAAAACAATGAAATGAATTTGGAGAAAGCATATGACAATGTACTTAGCAAACTGTGAACAACGCTGGAACTAAAAAACAAACATCACAAATGAATTAATAAAAATAGTTCAAATACATACGAGAATAATAAAACACAAATTGAAGCAAACTGGGATATATATAATATAAAATATAATAGATTTACTGTCAAGAAAGGTCTAAAACAGGAGAGTTGCCTTTCGCCAACGCTATTTAGAATCTACTTGGAGCAGGTACTTAAGATGAGGCAATGAGATGGGAATAGCTCTCAGTGACGACACTCGCATGCGATCAAATATGATTGTCAAGAACATAATAAGAACAAAAAAACATTAAACAGCTTTACCCCAACATCATTTCACCGATGGTCACAACTTTAATTTTGATAATTTGAAAATTCTGGATAAGGAACGTAAATATTCCAAACGAACCATCATCGAAATGATATACATAAAACTGAATTATGCAGTTAATAATTGTACTAATGTGGCTAATCTTGGGGTTCAATATAAGCATATTTTGAATGTTTTTAAGTCAATATACTCTGACCGGACTAGTACTTGATACTAACAACGAGAATAATGCCAACCGTTTTTTACAGTCATGCTTTTGTCTATATTGGAAAATACTGATAAAAGTATCTTAGCAGGAGAATTATCTCTGTGCGGAATCTGTATTAATTTATTTTATTTATATATGTATGTATTAGTTTTTTTAAATAATTTTTTTCTTTGTTGTTCTATTTTCTACAACAATGTTCTTATTTGTTTATGTTATACAGTTTGTCTAAATTTTTGGCTCATATACAGTGGGTCTTATTCATTTATAGATTTTTTATATTGTTATACTGAATTTATCTGATTATTGCTTTACTTTATAATTTTACTTGTTTATCTTCCTCAACATTTTAATTATAATGTACCATATATTTGTAGCCTTCATAAAGATTAAATAAAGGATGGCGTTTTAAAAAAAACTCTTAGACAGTTTTATTTTGAATCCTCAACCCACAACACCTTTGATATTAAAATAACACAAAACTGAACACTCAAAACAGCAAAAGTGATAAATATACAGGACAGAAAAGGAACTAAACAATATAAAAAGCCAACAAATAAAGAATACAAAACACGATCTTTAAAAGAAACTTTAACATATGGCGGCAAAAAGTGTAGCACGAAAAACAATTTATCAAAAAAATGCTAATGTCGACTGAAATGAACTTCTTGATAGCAACTAATCAGATGTCTTCATGTACAAAACATGTCAGATAACAGGATACCTGAATAGGTTCTAAAATGGACACCACAAAGAAAAAGGAAATACTGGAGAGAGAACTTATGGATAGAAATAAATGGGGATTAGAAATAGGAAGACATCTTAGAAAGTTGTAAACCGAGATATATAAATGAATTTTTACCTTTTGCCTGTTCCAACGATGTATGTATTTGTTCCCTGTAACGTCATAATTCCCGGATTACATCCCAATATTCTAATAACTCTTGGAGATATTTTTGTAACCGCTGGTATAACTGCCGCCATTTTCCTTGACCTTATTCTTTTGAACTTAATTGTTGAAAATAATTAGTTATAAATGGACCTGAAAAAATTAAAGAATCAATGAGTTGGAAAATAAATTTGTAGATGTTTATTATGTGTATATGCTAAAGAGAAAAATTTAGTATTTAGCAACAAGGATTCATATTTTAGAATTACAAACCAATCTCAAGATATAACGAACGTGACGATATTCATGAATTGAAAATTTGAATTATTATTGAAAGAAATAAAAAAATTGCAGTTTGAAAATAATAAAAGAAAATACAACTTTTTAATTTGAATAATTGTTATTATAATCACAGGTTCCCGACTGTTCAATTAAGCTTAACATTAGACATTGAATACTTTTTTTTATTAGTTATATTCATCAGTCTTAACCGCAAAGCATATCATTAATTAATCGCTCAAGTGGGTTTATCCACTTTTTTTTTGTTTTGATAAATTGAAATTGATATGTCACGAACAATTACACTGATAAAATCATAGTCGTATCATTTACTGAAAACAGCCTTAAGAAAAATCTTTTTTTAACTTTAGTGTACTAAAACAACTTTTGAAATAGCTGAAGATTTAAAATTATTGAAAAAATTACTACGCTTACAGAATTTTAAAAAAGGTTCCATCCCAAGCAGACTTAATATTGCTGTTTTCCATTTGCATTCAAGTGAATTTAGGCACTCAGTTAAATGAGTATCTTATACTCTGATAATGAATAAATTGAATAAAAAAAACGCGTAATGTGAATTAATATTCTCAATAACCACATAAAATTCACCATCATCATTGGTGATCCAATCTCTGTTACTCGCAACGAAAGAAACTACATAACTAAAATATTATTATTTATAAGAATATTTACATTAATGTCGTTGACGTTTCAAGTTTCTGGCATAACTGAAAATTTAGAAAAAAAATAAAAACTCAATTTTAGTCACCACTTTTTAAGGGAGGAATTTTGTTATAGGAAATACCCATCTTCCGCCTGAATTTTTGCCGCAAAAATTTATAAACTCCCTATATATACCACAGATCTAAACGAGTTTTGATTTAATTATCCTTAAGAAATATTACTTAAGCTGGGTTCAAATAGCACAACACATAACAAATAAGAATTGTCTTCCTATTGGTTGAATAAAGCCATGTGATGCAAAACGTGAATTTGTATCTTTTTTGTTATTCAAATCTTATTTCAAATGGTGACAAATCTAGCTGGAAATCATTTAATATGTGGAGAGTGGAGACTAGTTGTTAATACCCAGTATGCCACAATGTCCATATTATCCCTTTTCATTTTTTGAAAAGGGGTCAACTACACTTTAAGCTATAAGTTTGTCTTTAAAAAGTACTCACTCATATTTGATAAACTTTATATCACAACAGTGAAAACTACTGTCTAAAAAACTAAATTAAACACAAAATAGGCACAAGTGTTCTAAATTTTGTATATTGCTATATAGACTGACTAAAAAAACTGCGAAAATGTTTAGTTTTATTGGAATAGATTTATAAAGTCCATAAACCAAACAAACACCATCAATCCAAAAATAATACAAAACAACGGTCTTTACCAAAAAATTGTATGTTTACCCTACGGCTGCCATATTTTCATTGATTACCTAATGTTTATTGCCTTTTAAATTGCTAATAGTTCTATGGTGTAAATACTACATTCAAGTTATAAATTTTCAATGATGATTTTTTTGAGTACGAATTTTCTTGTGCATTATTCCTAGAAGCTTCAACACATATGTCTACATCGTGGAAAAATTTGAGAATCATTTTTAATAGCTATTAACTTTGCATGCGACTACATACTACATTAAATTTGAATTGCGGTATATTGTTTTACTTTCAATGCAAATATTCTTTTAGATTCATTCTTTTCAGTAGTAAATACATTAAAAAATCATTTAAAAGGCACGCCACTGTCATGAAAAAATTAAAGTGTCAAACAGGACTCTTATTATATAAATAAGGTAACAAGACTTGTTAGTGATTGTGAATCAATAGAAGATAACAAAATTCAGAATGAACTCGAATCTATATATGTTTACAAAATATATAATTGCATTTTTTATTCTTGTGCCTTCAATATGTGCTGATGATTCAAAACAATTAGAGGTTAGTATTTATTTATTTATTTATCTACCACTAATAAAAGTTTGAAATAAAATAATTACTTACAAAACTTGCTTTGAATTTACAACTTCGACAACGATAAAATTTAGATCAAAATATAAAAAAGTTAAGTAAGCACTTTGAGAGTAACAACCGAGATCCTCACTAAAATGACATCTTCACATAAGTATATGTTTTATATATGCTGAATTATCTTATCTGACTTTTATAACCTCATTGTGGTTCATGACTGATAAGCTTTGTGAGAAGGTTAAATATGTGTATGTCTATAAGCTTATGTTTATATACATGAATTGTTATTATTTATTGGAGTGATAGCCATGTGCTTTTTTTCTAAAACATATTCTTGTTTGTGATTTCTTCTAATTAATGATAATTTGAGTTTTCTTGTTAAATTAAAGTTGTTATGAAAACAATCTCATTTTTAATTTACGTGGATTCAATATCAAATTATTTCGTGCTATAAGACGCATTGTTTTGTGTTTAAGCATAAATCTTGATTTCGTATTGTTTACTTGTAAATATTTTGGTTCAGTTTTATTTTGATTAATTATTTAGATGAGACTGTTTTGTTTCTGGTTAATTTTTATTACATATTTTGCTGTAATGATAGTAAATAATTTTATATTTATTAAGTAGAAATTTTAAACTGTTATATTAAAATATATCATAACCTCATCTTAATATAGGTTATGTGTTCAAAGGTCGTTGTAACAGTTTACATTATAACAGCATTTATTATTTTTATGACTAATTTGTTTATATCATGTTAATATTCAATTAAAAGGTAAGTTTCAACAAAACCATCTTTGTTTTAAATTATCGAACATATATATCTGGTTATCAGCTCATCTATCTTTCAAGAAACTTAAGTTTTGTTTCCAGTTTCTCTATTACTGAATAATTATATCTATATTGCTTTTTAAATATTGAAGTTTCAAAGTTACTCTTTACAAAAATGGTTATTCAGGAAGTAACAGTTTTCAATATTTATATGTAATAATTTCAGTATCTCTTGCTCTACATCTTGAGATAATTATATGTACATTTATTATGCACGCGTCTACAAATGTGTGTTATTCTTATCAGTAAAATATGAACTCTTATCGAACTTCATAAAATTAAAACGTATTATTATTATCATTAGTACTTTGGTTCTGCTTCCAATAATTAATTATGTTCACGACTTCATCAAGTGCATAAACAAAATATTAAACGAAGTTCTGACAATTTATTTTATTTAATTGACCCCTTGATAGCATTTTTAAATCAGTTAATCAACGCGTAGATATATTATTATGTTTTGGTTTGTACACCATAATAATTTAACTTATTCAACAAAAAATGAGATATTAATCAGTCATTTTGCTAATTTCAATTGATATTGTAAGACAAGGGCATGTAGTTGGTTGATGAACCAAAAATAATTTCATAAATCAATCAGTAGTTTCATCTGCGCATGCTTGTGATCAATAACGTCTTGTAGAATTGTATTGCACGTTGTCTAGATACATATCAAGCAGAATTAATTGTTTCAATTTTTGAGAATTTTAAAAGGGAATTTGGGAAAAAATATAACGTTACTAAACTTTAAAAAAAGTACATGAGTTTGCCAAAAAGTGTCCAAAAGTGATTCGATTTTCTAGTTATCTTCGCACACTCTATTGACACATAACTACCACAGTGAATGATTGAAAGTTTGGGGCTGTAGCGTCAAATAGTGACACGTTGCATCAAAAATTAATTAGCAAAATCCCCAATCTTAATATAAAATGATTTTTTTGACTTTTTTGCACAATTTTGGACTTCATCGAATCTATTAATTCCAAACTTTTCTAAAATTATCTTTGACCTCTAATTTGAAACAATTATGTTCAATTATATCTGAAGCATGACAATGTTGTTCAAATAAATTGTTACATAATAATAACCAGTAAGAGATAATGTTAGAAAATGATATGTTAGTGCATAAAGGAAATGAAGAGTTTTCTATTCGTTAATAATATTATTTCGTTATGAAACAATAATAGATCTAGTAGTAAAAGGTATTGTACAGAATAAAGATCGTTTTGGTTCGAAGCACATTACCTAAGAAGGCCTATACTTCCTCAAAATTTAATAGTAATAGTCTGTTTACACAACAGAAAGAGCCTTTTTAAAAACTACTGAAAGTTACTAATTTCAGAGTAATAATAATAGAATACCAACCACAAATCTTTTTTCGGGTTTTGAAGCCTGACGCTGCATTAATTTAAGATGGCGCTTCAGGCGAAATTATACCACGTGACCTGATTTGACGCTCTAAGTCGGCGTCAACATGAAATTGCACCTTTACACAATTTAACATAATATGTCAAAAGTTCTGAGTACAACCGCTGTAATTTGACCGATAAGGAATCTATAGAATTGTCAAATTGAATTCTAATCACTTCTAGTTTAAACGCTTTGTTAATCATTTTAATAAAAGTTGTCATCAAGCTTAAACTAGGGTTTGATCAATATTATATTTATAATCGATTATATAAAGACCAGCAAATTAGGAAGAAATATTTATTGAAATATGTCTAGTTATATTGAGGTAATGTAATGAGTAATCATTATGTTTCATGATAGGTCATAAATATATTTTTTGTTTAGATCTTGATTTTATTGAAAAAAAAACTTACAAAATATGACTAAGAACTGTGGGCGAATGAGGTAAATACAAACAGATTGAATTCTTAGGAAAATTTGCTGTACTTGGAATCTGAATCTTATATTTTTCCTTTGCTAACTTCCACAATTTTTTTGAAGTATTGATATTAATAAGGAGATAAAAGTAAAATAAATAAATTTGTTTATGTTAAATCAACATTTTTAGAATGCTAAAAACTAGCAAGTTTTTTTTAAATTTTATAAAAAAATGTATTCAACAATGTTGGTTTTTTATGAAAAATAAAAAGAAGCTGCAGAAACAGTCGCAATAAGAAGGGCATCTAGAACATCAAGATTGGAAAAGTGACTAATGGGAGAATTAGAGAACAAATGGGTGTAGAAGAGACAGTTATAACATATTTATAGAAAGAAAACAAATGGTCACAGGATACCAAGGAATAAAGCAATCAATAAGCGAGCGAAAGCTAAGAGAGGAAGACTGCAACAATAGAAAACAATGGCAAATGGGCATCGGACAACGTGTATATATTAACCTGTATGAAAATTAATGAAGTTGTTCATTTTACAATATTATATAAAACAATGGTTACATATATAAACTTGTACACCGTTCTTGTAAGACCAACTTTAGGTTAGTTTGATTTGGATAAATCTTCGATTCAGATTCACTTACTCTTATTCATATTTTGACAAACACATTTTTAACGCTGTTGAGAGTTTTCATGATCAACATTATATTCATTTGATTTTAGGCTTTTAAAACCCAGAAAGTTAGTCCAGATGTTGTGGCAAATGTACCCGAGAAAAGGCTGGAAGTAAAATTCAAGTCCAACAAAGATGTTGATTTTGGTAATGAATTAACTCCAACGCAAGTCCTTCAGGAACCACAAGTAACATATGATGCAGACAATAAATCATACTACACTTTGATATTTACTGATCCAGATGCACCTAGTAGAACAAATCCAAAAGCAAGAGAATGGATGCATTGGTTGGTAAGTTTGATATTCAAATTAATCAACACAACACTTCCTAAGTAAGCTTATATTTTTTTACTGTTAACATTTAATTTGTAAGTAAAACTCTCAGTCTTATAGTGAGAGCAGAAATTTTGAAGTTTCTTTTACTCTATATCTTTTTTCTTTAGATATTTCTGTTAATCCATTTTGAAATGATAATTATTATTTTCAGGTTGTCAATATTCCAGGTTCCAAAATATCTGAAGGTGAAATAATAAACAATTATATAGGATCAGCTCCTCCGAAAGGATCCGGTCTCCACAGATATGTATTCTTGTTGTACAAACAACCGGAGAAACTGAAGTTTACTGAGCCTAAGCATGGTCCCACTGATGGAAATCGTGGAAAATTCAACACTGAAAGTTTTGCTAAGAAGTATAATTTAGGCAGCCCTATTGCTGGTAATTTCTTTCAAGCTAAATGGGATGATTCTGTACCTGCTACTCATAAGAAACTCGGTTTTTAATTTGTTTTTTTTTTTTTTCAAAATATCTTTATTTTGAATAAATTGTATTCGTGAATTGTTTATAGTTTATAATGTTTATTACTTTTTGAATTGGAGCTTCAAATATTACAGAGCGAGCGCCAAGACTACTCCAATTGTTGTGTTAGTATTTATTTTTAACAGTAATTACAAATTAAAAGTAACGAAAGCACAAAACATGTTTTTATTTCTTAATCAATAATTCCTCCAAACTTTTTTGGCCAAACAGGATAAATAAAGAACAGCTTTGGAATATAACTGCAGAAGAAAAAATGGACGTAACAATTACTAAGTGGAAATGGAGATGGATAGGTCAAACACCATGGAAACTAGCTACTAACATAACCAGACAAGCATTAAATTATATTACAACATGCAAGAGAAAAAAACAGACTCGATTGGGAAAGAACTGCAAGAGATAAACTTAACATTGAAAGGCTTCAGAAATAGACAATAACCTCATCATTATACCATAGCTACTAAAATACTGACAGGTGCCCCTTGCTTCACTGGAAGCCATATGACGATCATGATATTTCAAATAAAAATGAACTTCTTCAAACCATCAAAAATTAATGTTAACATTACTGACGGATTTGTTGGTTTGCCACCTGTAGGCTATGTTGAATCCCCTACTGAACTCTGAAATTAGATACCACACATTTTACATTTTTTATCAGTAAAATTTCAACTTCATAATTTGACAATTAAATATTTGTGGCAGAGAATATATAAAATAAAAAAAAAAACTAAACTAGTGTGGAATGTGGATATAGATCGCAAAGAAATAATATTTTATTGGACAATTTCTACATACACCATTACTTTAGTCTGCTATGTCCAAATTAACACAGATAACTTGTAGTTTTTGGAACTATAAGTGAAGAATGAAGATACTAGTAATGGGCTCAGACCCAAACTTTTGGAAATGGTGTTATTTTATAAATAGACATATAATAAGCTGGAATTTCTGGAACCATTGTTGATATTCGTACTAAAACAAACTGTTCACACTAATATAACAACACTCCCAATTACACTGTCTGAATAGCATTTTGATAACCAAATTATCTCTACTCTACTCTATAATTTAAAAGTCAAGGAATTAATACGAAATTTCCCGATAAGGTGGTTTTCTAGTTGGAATTTTTTCTCTCAGTTGCAAAAATTTAGTATAAACAAGTAGGTCAAGTTAATAGATTTTAGTTTTTTTTTCAGTATCTGAAGATGATAACTTGGTTACCGAAACGCGCGTCAGACAGTGTAATTGTGAGTGTTGGTGTAGTGGTAATATAAACAGTATTTCATATTAACAAGAGAATAATTTTAAAAAAGAAATCTAATTAAAAAAAAATCAGGATTTTCGCTTAATCTCTCTAATCTGTCACATACAACACAGGTATCATTTATATCTCTTTTATTTGTGTTTTTATTAGTAGTTGACAAGTATTTATCAAAAAGGCTTGTGCCACGTTACTACATTTATTTTACATTGGGGTAGTTAGATACAATTAATATGTTGCAAAATGTATTCAATTTTGTTCATTCATACGTGTGGTCTGTGATTCATACAAAGTGACAAACACATATCTACATTTCATTTTGTTTTTCTCCTCAACAATTTAAATTCTACAAATTACAACATTATACTTACGAGTTTACGTTTACTTCTATTTTCCAAAAATACAGTGAATCACTGTCACTTTAATAATTTTTAAAATCGACAACGAAAAATGTTTGGGAAAATATAAACTACTTTATTTTAGAGCAAACCAGTGTCACCAACTTTTTTTATGACGTCACACTTTCTAATCTACAGGAATGTATTCTTCGTTGCTTTCATAACTTAAAGACGTTATAATTTAGTCTACTTTTGTGCTTTGTTACTGAATTATAAATTAGACTTTGTGTAAACAATTTAATACTTATTTAATTTTATTGTTCAGAACTATTGAATTAGCTGCGAATATTCCGTTTCTTAAACGGAAATACAAAAGCATATTATGATTATACTAAGCATCATATACTATTTATTAAAAAAACTGTCTTGGATAAGCCAAAAAGTTCTTACAATCTATAAAAAAGTCATCAGTTTATTAATGTATAAATCTATAAAACTTCGTGATGTTATGGTATAGATACCCATTTTGTGAATAATAGTATAACGATTCTGTTAAATTTTATATATTTCTGCATAATATAACATTTAAATAAGATGTTTATTTTTTGTAATATAGTTTAATTTGCAATAGAAGATAAGTATTCAATATATAGTAAGAATTTAGATATTATAAACATGTGATAATCTCCTCCAATAGTTTATTGAAAATATTCAACAGTTAGCGGGCAACACACAATACACATTCTCGTATAATTAGTTGCATATACTGCACATCTATTTATAATTTTACTAATTGTGCTTCTACTTACTTCAACGGGTGTATAAACAAGTATTTTATAAATAACATATTTTTTATTATTTGATATTATTAGTTCAAATTTTTGGTATCCATATAAGTATTTTTTGTCTTACACGGAAATAAATTGTTGAATCTCTTTTCTGTCGGCTCGTTGTGTGTTCAAGTTATTTGACAATCTAACTTTTCTTATTAAAGTATATTTTGCTACTTTTATTACGTAGATTGATAATTCTTTGATAACATTTTCCAAACATTAGACTTAAGATTATAGACTCAATATGTCCATGTGAATTTCAAATATTTATATTTCACGGTAGAGGCAGCTTTGACACTTTTACCCATCACCAACAATCCAACAAACATAAATGTTAAACACGAGATATATCGAATAAATAGTTCAAAGTGAGAGATAATAATTATAATATAAAAGTAAATTGTCCTTGTGTGAACCTTAATACTTTATTTAGATTTCTTATATCGTTTGATAAAAATGTTGCATAATATTTATTTGGGTAATATGCCAAAATAATAAACATTTATGACATTACTGATAATACAAATGTACATTCTGTTAGATTCATTCAATTTTGTGATTTAAAAATAATAGATTTTATTTTAGTAATCTTTTTGCCTTCGGGAATTTTGGAAGTTTTAATTACATGAAACTTTTATCGGTGATTCATTTTATTATAAAAAGGAGGGATATTCCACGAGTATTATTGCAAGGTCAACCAATTAATTTTCGTTTGTTTATAAATTTAGTCTTGTAGTGTCTTGTACGATGGATTGAATTTAATCTATATGTAATTGTTCAGTGACATGTCAACATCATGAATCATGTATGAAGATAAAATTAAATTTAAATTATTTTGTGTGTATTATCTCTAATGATTATCAGTAGAACGTTATATTTTACTTAAGAAAATTGCCTCTCATCAGAATTTTATTAAACAAATTAAAATTAAACGAACCAAATGGAAACTGAAATGACGGAAACTGACTTTAACAGCGGGAGATGTGGATACTGGACGAAATTTTCTGAAACAAAGTTGATCCAAGTTGAAAAAAAGATCTTGAATGGTGAGTACATATTATGCAATTTTATTCAATTTGTAAATTGTATTAGAATTAAATATTTTGTTTATTATAACGTTATAATTTTTAAACAATATGATCTAAATTTAAATAATTGTTTCAGTTCTTTGTTCCATTCATTGAATTTTATATAATAAATTTTCGTTGCAAGTTAGTTTTTAATAAATACAGAATTCGATCCTAATCTTTTGACAACAGATAAGAAATAAAATAGTAATTTTTGATTAATGAACAAATGTATTATATAGTACGTATTATATATTCATAGTAAAAACAGAAAAAAACGATGAAAATCGTATTTAAATATTAAAATTTAAATTACCTTTGTTTTGAGCGGAAATTGGTTGATAATTTTGTAAATTATCACAAAAAATTTGATTCGATTATACAGGTCATGAATGAAACGTTTCAATTTCCGGTATAATTGTTGGAGCCTTTACATATTTTAGATCTCTGACGCTTATACCAAAAGGTTAATGAAGATTTGAGGTTATGTCTCGACCATACATCAGTATCTGACCGGTTTAGGTCTATAAAAACATTAGTTTTGCGTTTTCGAGGTCCCAGATTTATTAATTAAATGAAAGGTTGTATTTTGGCGGGACCATTTTTAAAAGATGAAGAGTGTTAAGAAGTGCAGTCGAACAAAAAATTAAAATGACTTGTCGTTTACGTTTTTTATTTATTCAACAATTGAGGATTGTCTTTTGGTGTTGTTAAACAGACCAAGGAACTGACATTTTCTGTTTAGCTAAGGTTTACTTTTACTTTGATTAGGCTAGGCTTACTTTAGTTTAGATTAAGTAATCTTATTGGTTGATAACTCAGGAATATTTTTCAATGAAATGCGATGTTTTTCTAATCAAGAGGAACTTTTGTTTCGTGTAATTAAATCAACCAATTATTGAAAAAAGTAGAGCTACTAATTTCCAACATCTGGGACCTTGATAAATGGATCTAGCAACCTTATTATGATTCTAAATTCGGCATTTAAGAAGTACCTATAGCCTCGTAGATTCCAAAATAGATGATTGAATTTTGTGCAATCATCCAAATATCGAGTTTTTTGTGTAAGCAGCCTTCATGACTGCTTAGCGGTTGATACTCAATGCTTACATGTCAATCTGTTTCGATTAGTAGCAAGGCAATGTCTTCCAGGGAAGCGTTCGAACCTGTGACTCATGGTATAAGCACCATCACAAAGTTTGCAGCACGTTTATGTTTTATAAAGCAAATAAGCGTATTTCTTCAGAAGTTTCACTTATTTTCAAACAGAAACATCGACTCTAACTTCATGCTTACCATGATGGTACTCTGGTGATAATGGCGTTATGTGAGTTATGGGATTTGCATATGTAACTTTTGTACCAGACCTCGTAAATATAACTTGCAGCTGTTGTTGATGAAATTATTAAAAATAAGTAAGACATGGATTCGAAAGAGAAATATATCTGACGAACATTCTTCAGCATTGTTCCTTTTTCGATAATTTTATACTTTCGACGTCCCCTCGTTTTTTGGGTCGAGAAAATCGACAAATCATCCGATTTCGATGAATTTTTTTTAAAATCTTCGTTTTTACGGCGGATTTATGAAAAACAAATGGGAATAAAAAAATTAAAACTTATATTTGTTAGGTTAGGTTAGGGCGGATGTGCTGAAAATTCAGAAAAAATGTTCACATTTGGTCTGATTTTCAAAAGCTTGATTCATTCCATAAGGACTTTGAATTGCTTTAGTTTTCATTGCTTTATAGACTATACCTTGTATCTTCGACATTTTATTGATAATTTCTTTATGTTTGTAAATACTGACCATGGACTGACCTTATCTCTCTTATAACAGGAAAACTATATGTACTTTTTTTAATTTCAATAAACATAAACAAGGTTGAAATTTTTAACCGAAAATAATTGAATGAATATAATTGGCGATCAAAATGATTGGTATAATTCCAGATATTTTAACATATTACTCTGCACTGCAAAATTAACGTATACTTTGTACAATAAACAAATTTGTACGAGGCTCGTTAATGTTTTAGAGGACGCAATTTTATTTTTGGAACATGTGTGGGGAGTCAATAGAACCTAAACTCAAGTTTGTGGGATCGTCACCCTTGTCCCCTGGCTGCCATCTTGGAAAAAGGGGTTCAAACACCTTATTCGTGATATCTCTGAAACTATGCATCGTTCAAAAAATTCGTGAAGACATAATTTGTTGCAAATTGCTTTGCCACAAATATGTCGTATATAAGCTTTTGCCCTAAATTTAGAATTAAAGAAGTTATAAGCAAAAAAAAAAATGAGAAAATTTTTGTAAAAATTTTCTTTTTTGCTTATACACATGAAACAAGTGCTAAAAGGCAGAAGCAGATGTTAGATGCAGGCTAAACAACTACTGTTTTATTATTCCATGCAGATTTTATAAATATCCATATTTTTCTACGGAACCAGTTTTTTTGAGCACTTACATTGTAAAAAGAAAAAGAATTCCATTTGTAACGACGTCGTGTGGAGAAGAGTCAAATTTTTGTAAATACTTCTTCGAACAATTTAAATACTGATATTTTACCTCTTTTGGTAAAAATTGCCGATGTAGTATCGCCCAATTATTGCATGCAAAAATAAAATATGTGCTTGACATTTCGGATATACAAACAGACTTTGTGATGAATATATTGTTGATTATACATGAGCATTCCCAGGCTTCAAAAAGTAAATAATTTTATCATTTGGAGTCCGTGCAGTCAGTAATTACAACAAATCAACATCTTCGCCAACAACGACAGTTGTATTTGAACTTTTCCATTGTTCTATTGCTGTTTCAATTATAAGGACATCAGAATAATTACCAGCTTTTTTATTGGAACACCACCAGCTGTAAATTCTTCACATAACATTGAAATGGAACAAGACTTATTGTATTCGCAAGAAATTGTTGTTGGTTTGTTGGAACTTTCGTAAATCGATCAAAAACGATATCAACAGATGAAGATGTTTTTGTAGTCCGACGACATTCTTCTGCAGCTTTAATATTTTTCTTATGATTAATATAACCATCAAATACAATTGTTTTTCGTGCAAGTAACACAAACCAATAGTTTCATTATCATTTATTAAAATAAACCTTAATTTTGTACTTTTGACCGAATTTTGGTTAGGTTAGGTTGTAAGTTATGACTTATTTTTGTCTATTTTGACTGGATAATCAACTAAATGTCAGCCACATCAGCTGATTGATTGGAGTACTTTATTAGAACGAATCGTTTTATTTTCTAGAGCAAATCAAATATTTTTGTTGGATCCGAAAATATTTCTGCACGTTTTTTGTTCTTTAAGCCAATAAGTTGGTACACACTGCTGTATTGATTAAATATTATATATAATGGGGGACTACGTTCTTCACTGGAAGGTCACAATGTTTTAAAATAATTTATTTCAAACATACATTAAAAATATTCACAATTTTCCAAATTGGGCTTTCAGAGATTCTCGTTATTAACTTGAAATAAACACTTTTAACTATCATTTTTGCCTCAACGGGCAAAAATGTGCACTGTTTGGTACACATTTTAAAAGACACTATCGAATACTACATGCTAATGATCCTATTAGGATTAGGTATAAAAATAAGGGTAAAGTCAATTCTTTTTCATCTTATATATTAATCGAAACATATTTTGTGAAGTATTTTTTTTAATTTTGTATATATTTTTGTCATTTGGGATTTAAATATTGTATATTGGAAAGTTTCTTCGAAAATAATGTTTAAAAAATTAATGTTAGAACTTATTAACATTATTAGGTATTATTTTAGTACTTAAAACAGCTTATCGCACTTGGTTTGTACCTATTGGAAGCACTGTTGGTAAAGATGACAAAATATGGACAATAGCCTTAAATGAAGAATCTCATAATACACCGCTGGTTATGCTACATGGATTTGCAGCTGGTTTATGTTTTTGGATACTCAATTTCGACGAACTGTCTAAAAACAGACCTGTGTATGCTATAGATTTATTAGGTGAGTAATTTTTACAATTTACATAATACAAAATGAAATCATATTGTCTTATGCTCGCTAATACCAATAAAATACATTTTTCGGGTACAGTAAACAAAAATTTAGGTTATATTCTGTAAAATAGGGTTGCGCAATACAAAGTGGATATTGTATCATCTTTTTTCGCGTGGTAAACGGTGCGTTAATTATATTAAATATGAGGATAGGTAAAATATTACAACAATAAGGGAAATATGAAGTTAGTATATAGTAAAATAAAATAAAGTTTTCTTAAAAAAAATATCGAATTCGATGATCAAAAATTAATATCGAATATCGATATTTGAAGATAAAAAAATATCAACGATATTTATCGATTAATTTTTGAGAAAATATCGATATTTTGTGCCCTTCCCGATCGTGAAGTTTTAGTAGCCGTGAGTCACTTCGACGGAAAGCGTCGCGCTTTTTGTGTTCGCACGTTTTACGAGAACAGTCGTTCATACATCTTGACAAGGCGACTGGATATGGATTAAAACACATCAATGAAGCTCCGAGTGCAAATTTAATTAAAAAAAGGGTTGCCAGTTTCGAAGAGACCAGTTCCACGTTTAAACCATAAGCAAAAGTTCGTCCAAGAACGTCTAGGACCATAGACAATGTTGACAGGGCGCAGGAGTCAATACGAGAAAATCCGCAGGTGTGTATGGTGTGATCGGCAGGTTTAAACTTGTCGCGACGAAGTTTACAGCGAATTTTGAAGTTGGATCTTAAACTGCATCCTCATAAGCTCCAGACCAAGGTTGGTATTTGCTGAAGAAATGCTTAGTAGATTTTCCACTTTTTTTCAGATGAGGCTCATTTTCATTTAAATGGGTTCGTAACCGACAAAATTGTCGTTATTGGAATGAAAAAAATCCAAAAATGAAACATCAAAAACCACTGCATAGTCCGAAAATAAGGGCAGCAATATCAAGCAGAACTTATTCGTCTACCTTCTTTAAAGATTCACGAGGACGAAATCACCGTTAACACCGACCGCTATATTGCGATGTTAGAGGGATATTTGACTCCAGAACTTGCGAGATCAAGAATAGCGAATACGAGAACTTGGTTGGACAAGACTGAACGACCTATCACACATCAAATGACTCTATGAGACAGATGTTTCCTGCAAGACTGATTTCCAATAGAGGTGATATCCCTTGGCCCCCACGTAGACCTGACTTGACGCCTCTTGATTTTTTTTGTGTGGACACCTCAAACCAAGTCTACATGAACAATCCGAGGGAAATCAGTCAGCTAAAGGAAAATATCCGCCAGGAAATGTCAGCAATTACCCCGGATTTGTTGACAAGAGTTTTCACAAATCTGCGTTCGCGTTTAGAGAAGCGCCGTCTTCGAGAGGGCCGTTATTTAGATGATATTATTTTTAAAAAATAAAACTTCATTCAATTACCTCATCATCATATCTTCTATTTCAAAAATACCTTATGTATTTATTTTTTTAGCTTATACTTAATAAATGCACGTTCTATTGCGCCACCCCGTATTAACATTCCGACGGTCGCGCCCTCTTTTATGACACCAGCAGGCGCGCGTTGTACTGAGTACAACAGTTTAAAACCTTCATGTGAATTTTTATTTTTACATTTAATTTTACTAAAATATATTATTTAGTATTACCTGTGTTTTTTACAATGGATTAACTGAATTGTACCCAAAAATTAGCTCCTAGAGCTTGTTTTACTGTAGTTTTATTTCTTCTTTGTTTAATCAATATTTTAATTAAAACAATAAATCCATAGAATGATATTTTATATATATTTTATTTCTTATTTTTTAGACCTTTTGATATATTAATGCATCTAAATGTTCTTGATTTTAGGTCTTTTCTGTTTTAAAATTAGTTTTTTTTTAAATAATTTTTGAAAGAAAGATAAATTTTGACGTTTCGACTTTTCTTTAAGTGACATGACATTGACACCGACCGAATGTCATGTTTTGATAAAGACAAGTCGAAACGTCAATTTTTATCTTTCTTTCAAAAATTATTAAAAAAAACTAATTTTAAAACAGAAGAGACCTAAAATCATTTAGAAGCATTTATATATAAACTATTAGATGATACTTATAGGGGATAATTATTATAAAGTATTAGAGGCAAAAATGGAAAACAAGTTTTATTTGAACAACATAAAAATATTAACGCATAACTTAATCCTCGATATTTTCACTTTCACGGTTGTTTATGACTAAACCACTGCAAATTTTTTTCTGCCTTCTTTTTTATCGTGTAAGGGTTGTGGTAGGGGTGGAATAATGAGGGATGAGAAGTCTCGTTAATCCTTCAGGTATAAGGGAAAACCGAAACAAAACACCCGTAGCACTCAGTACAACGTCGCGCCCGCCGGAAGGTTAAATTCATTTTATGCCAACAACTGTAAATAATTTCAACGTGGCAACGATTTAAAAAATCTGTGCCTGTTTGATTTTGTATTAAGTTGAAAAAGATGAAATCCTTGAGATGAACTTAACAGTGCGCGTCACAATAAACGGATTAATTTAATGGAATTTTTAGTATGTAATTAACTTCAACTGGTTTTCCAATTTAATTATCATATTTTAATGACTTTTTACCGGGTGAATTAATAAGCTGATACTTTGTTATCTCCACGAAACATCAGTTATATCGGAAATGGCTCGAATTTTATTTTTAATTTAGATGTCAAATGTCAAAAATATTTTCCTCTTGAAAAGTTTTTCATAGAAAACTCAGAATCGAACACAAAATCCCATTTGTATCGATTTTTTTTTTAAGATACAGGGCCGGATTAAGATTTATAAGGCCCGGGGCTAAAATAATGACGGGGCCCCCCTTAAGGAATTCGGAAACCCGGAAAAATTCACAAAATAATATCAATACGTTAGATTTGTGGTGTCAACACATCAAAAAATACAAAATGATTTCCAAATGATGGGGCCCTCTTGGACCTTGGGCCCGGGGCTATAGCCCCCCCAAGCCCCTAGCTTAATCCGGCCCTGAACAGATACATTCAGAAATATTTAAGTGGGTCTTCTAAGAAAGAGAAATTTTAAAGGAAATTCTTCCACAAATAATTTGGATAATAAGCGTCTGAGTTTGTTACTGATTCGTAAACTATATCGAGATGACCTCGCGTCAGTTTAAGAACCTCGTGGCTATCGAATTTATTCTCAATACAAATATTTATCCAAATTATTTCCAATTCTTAAAAGATATCGAAAAAAACATAAACTATAATAAAAAAATAATTTATGGGTTTGTTATTTTTTTATACTACGCCGTAAATCGTGCAAGAATTCAATTTTTTTATAACAAAATGTCTGGAAGCGTAATGGTTGGAAGCTTCGCTAATTACTGTTTCGGTAATTATTTAGAATCCAGGCAAAAATCGTTCCAAAAAGTTTTTCACGTATTTGGGGTTGTTTCTGAGGGTACAAATGGTAAATTTAAGGCGGGGGAGACATATTATTTTAGACATTACATGGTACAACTTACATATGATAAATCAATGAAACCTGATCTAACCTAACCAAGATGGTAATTATTTAGAATTGGTTGTAACAATAAACAAGACTTGGAAATGGGGTTCATAAGTTTTTTCGAAATGAATCTTCAGTGGTATTCATATCTCGTTTGAAATCAATTAAATTATATAAACTGTAATATTTCCCAAACCAATTAAATAGTTTGAAACATATTTTTAAAAGAGATTAATTTCCAGGATTTGGTAGATCGTCGAGACCAAAGTTTAATTCCAATTCCCAAGAAGCCGAACAGCAAATGGTAGCGTCTATAGAAGAATGGCGGAAACAAATGCAATTAGAAAGATTCATTCTTTTAGGGCATAGTTTTGGCGGTTATTTAGCTACAAGTTATGCAATTACCTATCCGGATAGAGTGAAACATTTAATACTTGCAGATCCTTGGGGATTTCAAGAACGACCAGCTAAATTAAATGTTCCACTTGCTTGGAAATTATTGGCCGTAGTATTCTATCCACTCACATGGTTCAATCCGTTAGCCGGCATTAGAGCAGCCGGACCGATGGGTATGTGAAAACATTAAATATACTGAGTGTAGAAATAATGTATATGTATATGGGACCCAAAATATTTATTTTGTCTCTTTTTATTACTATGGCATTAGGTATGCTCACTATTTTCAGCTTTCGGAAAGTTCAGGATGTGAGATGGCTGGCAAAGATCTTCATCTTCTATTTTATACGCCACCAGGTATAATTCTTCGGAGAACTGTAGACTCTCGCCCTTCGAGAAACTGTAGAATCTTTACGTTGTATCTTCTGCTAAACCTATCTTCTTCGAATGTCCATTGAGGCAGAAATGCATCAAGAAAATTCCTGTTGATATCCCTATGTGGTTCTTACTTAGGTTGATACATTCAATAGATCTTCTTCTTCATCCTCTATTGTCCTGTAATCGATTGCACAGAAGGGTGTAGGATTTAAGAAGGATTTTACGCTCTTACTTTACCAATTCAGATATAGTAAGCTGTCCTGGAACCAATCGAAGAGTAAACTAATTCTTTTTGCCCAGCTTATTTAATTTGTTGGGGCATTACCAAAACCAGATTTTGGATTTTCTGACATTGAAGCCCGGTGCAGTAATGACTGCTTGGACAAGCTGAAGGACACATTTTTCAATTGATGACAAAATACTTGGTGTGTTTCCCAAGCTTTCAGAGGGTTTCTGGACCTGTACACTACTATTACAGTGAATTTTTTTTTCGATATTTCATCCTGAGGTGTTGTATGAAAAAAAACAACGATGTTGCTCGTTTAAGAGCTGGGTACTAGATTACTTTATGTACAAAAATGACAAGGGAAACTTATTATCATAAGACAGTACAGTTTACAATATTCTCAACTAAACTATTTCGGCAATTCACACATAGATGGAGCTATTATGACTACCCTTCCAATTATTGATACAACAATAATAACATGAGGCACATCCCAGATTGCATTGTTTACACCACCACTCACAATTACACTGTCTGACGCGCGTTTCGATAACCAAGTTATCGTCTTCAGAGACTGAAGGTAAACAGTAGTAGAAGTAAACAGTTTACCTTCAGTCCCTGAAGATGATAACTTGGTTATCGAAACGCGCGTCAGACAGTGTAATTGTGAGTGTTGGTGTAAAATAGTGTATTCAGTATGATTATCGCCAGAAATTCCAACTTAGTTTATCCCAGATTTGATACCGTGTTAGAAAACGGAAAAAATATTTAAATGAAAGAAGATTATAGTGAGTATTGTAAAAGGAAATACAGTGAGTCTTTTTATTCAAAACCGAATAAATGTTAACACAAAATTTTAATTAATATATTTTCTTAAAAGTAATATCTTCGACTATATATATTGTAATGTACTCATTCCAACAATAAATTTGCAAACACGTTCTTTTTAAGGCGACTAAAGTAGCTGATTGATTAGAACATTTTTGTAAAACTAGTGTTTTTCTATTCTGTGGTAAATATAACATTTCTTTAATTTCTTATATATTTTGATATGTTTATGTTTCTAAATCGTCTTGATTTTAGGTCTCTTCTGTTTTAGAATTAGTTTTTTTTTAATAATTTTTGAAAACAGATAAAAATTGACTATTGGTTTTATTAAAATCTCTATAAAAATATTTTTATTTCAAAAATTATCAAAAAAACTAATTCTAAAACAAAAGAGACCTAAAATCAAGAACATTTAGAGGCATGTAACATTTCTGTTATATTTGAAAATAATGTTTCATCTTCTCTGCCCTATTTTAAGTTTCTATAAAATTGCATACACTGTTAAGAATGACTAATAATTTTTTGCTGGTTGCCAATTTTTTTAAAATGGTCATTAGAAAATGGAGTCAGAGAATTGATTTTTATATGGATTATTAACGATTTAACATATTGTATATACAAATATAATCCCGAAACTATGATAATGTCCTAAAACATTTTTTCAAATCAATCACATTTTGCATATCTGTATTTTTGCCTGTAACTGGGATCAATTATTATAAATTGCTCGTTTCAAATGAAAAAAACATTCTTTTTATTATACGAGGTGTAATGAAAAAATACAGTGGATTATTTTATTAAAAACAAAGTAAAAAGCTAACATAAAATTGAAAAATCTCTGTCCTCTGTTATCAATTTCATCCTAACGTGAAATCTGTAAATATATTATTGAAGCGGTTCTAGTAGCAGGCAGACCAGCTAAAACAAGTTCTAAATAAACCAAAGAAGAGTAGGAAATATATTATTTCACTCTAATTTTTAATTAAAATGTTATTTTAGGACCATGGTTGGTTAGTAAAGTTCGAAATGATATATCAGCGAAATATAGTGATGCAGTTGACAATACCGACCTTATAACTGAATATATTTACCACTGCAATACTCAAAAACCATCGTAAGTATTAAATATATTATAAAAAACAAATTTATCTACTTTCTCAATAAGCAGTTAAATTAGAGTCGTGGATTGTTCACTTTATCTTCTTCTACAGGTGCCATCTTCATTTTGGAGTTTGACTTTCATCATAACTATTTATTTTCAAAACTATGGCCCTAAGTAGGATGAAATGACGTTAAACTATTTATGCAGGTTTCTAAGCCAAGATATTCTTCTCCTTCCAACATATCTTTTTCCTACATTTTTCACCTGAATTATGAGATGTAGGTTCTCGAATTTTGGACCTGTCTGTCTTGATATGGTCAGTTTATTGAAGTCGTATTCTTTTTCATTTCATAAAGGATCTCTACGTCCTTCTTCATTCTTCTCAGAACATCTACATTGATTAACATCTTACAGTGAGCCCACATTTAGAAGGCTTCTAGTCTTCGCTTGCGTTGAGGGTTCAAGCTTCTACACCATACTTAGCACTTGGGCATCCGTGTTGTCAGCTCAAAGTTCATATCACATTATCAATTATCATCAATTAATTTTTTCCAGTGTAGAAATTTTCTTAGATTTAAATTAGTTTTTATAATTTACCGTTATGAATTTTTTGATTTTTTTATATTGAAATTATAAAAAGAAATGAACTGATGAATGTTTTGATTTAATATGAATAAAAAATGTTTATAACAATGAAAATAATATTCAGAATTTGCATTTCTTAAAAACAGAGAATGCTCCTGCACTTCTTAATCACATAAACATCTGTGGGGATACATAACTCATCTGTGGTTTATATGTTTAAAATGTAAATTTCATTGGTAAACAAAATAAAAATTCTCTTTTTTATGCAGAAAACAACAGTTTTTTATGTAAAGTTTGAAATGAAAACATTTTACTGAGAGATCCACCTTTGTATCATGCAGTTTGTGCTGTATATGCCACTGGGGGCAAATAAAAATATCTTTGGTAAAAGTATGTAGAAAGGACCAATGGAAAATACAACAAATATTTCCACATCAGGATGAAAAGAAAACCATACTGGTGTCATTCTCCTAAAGAGTTTCAGAACAAAGAGGAAGCACTCTGATGATGTCTTCCCTAGCTGAAACACTCCAAATAGTATACTGGTACATCTAAAAATATCCATCACAAAATATTTTTTTATGTAAAGTTTTAAATTAAAACATTTTAGTGTGAGATTACACTTTATAGCATGCAGTTTGTTCTCTTCATGCTACAGGGTGCAAATAAAAAAAATATATTTGGTAAAAGCATGTGGGAAGGGTCAATGGAAAATAGAACAAATATAGAAAGTTCCAGAACAAATAGGAAGCACCTTCCCAAAGCTGTATCATTCCAAACAGCTCCTTCGATACCGATAGAACCAAAAATATTTTGATATTGAAATAATCAAGTTACACTCCCTACAGGACACTGTCAATTATGACCAGATGAAACAGATGAGTGTAGATTCTGTGGTAAGACTGAAGATCTCTTCAGTCTTCTTTGGGCCAATTGGTCGCCGTTTTTTCTTGCTTCTTCTAGCATAGACAACACAATCACTACAACCCCAGCCTTGCAGAGGAGCAGCTCCTATAGCAGGGCTAACTCTAACAAACCTTCCTCTGTATTAAAAATTTTTCTCACCCCACCCAAAAATACCCAGAGAATTTCTCTTTATCTCTCT
Source organism: Diorhabda carinulata (assembly GCF_026250575.1). NCBI lineage: Eukaryota > Metazoa > Arthropoda > Insecta > Coleoptera > Chrysomelidae > Diorhabda > Diorhabda carinulata. The sequence goes on from NC_079471.1 coordinate 6,214,363, forward strand.
GTGTTTGATCAATAGTAAGTTTTTTGTAGAAATTTCCAACTATTTTGATAAAGATCTTTAGGTAGAACAGTTGAGTATGATTTCTGCAAAAAAGAAAATATTAACAATTTGTATTTCAATGATACTGTCAATTTCTTCATTTAAAACATCTGTTGACTCTTGGAGTATCATGGTAATTCATACATTTTTAATTTTTTAGAGGTGAGGCAGCTTTCCATTCAATGAAGCAAGGCATAGCTTGGGCTAAAAATCCAATGATGCGAAGGTATCACACTTTGAGTAAAACTGTACCTCTAACTGTGATTTACGGAGAAAAGTCGTGGGTGAGGAAAACTCCAACAGAAGATCTAATAAAACAAAGACCTCAGTCTTACGTTAGGACAGAGGTACGTGCATTTTTTCATTATACTTTTGGGTATTTTATTTTATATCATTTCCATTGCTTTGTCTAGAGTAAGATATGAGTTTTTCATTTTTAGATTATCCCAAATGCGGGGCATCACATAAACGCTGATCAACCGACAATTTTTAACCAACTCGTATCAAAAGTGTGCCAACTCTGTGATAATTCTGAAGATATTTATATTGAATCTGAGGATAAAGATAATCCGTCGGATCCGATTTTTGATGTAAACGAATGGAATAAAAAAAACGAATTTTTAATTGAAGAAGATGAATTTAATGGAATGCAAGTTATAAACACAAAATTATAAAATGGGATGATTGTTTTATAGGTAATACAAACTGATAATTTAATGATAAAGAGTAATTTTTCTTCAAATCTATTTAATAAATATTTTTATGCTGTAATAAGTGAATACTGATACAGATTATTTATCAAATGTATCCAGCAGTATTTGATATAGTTGATTAGCAATGTTTTGAATGAATGTTTTCGTTCAAATTGTTAGGAGAGTTTTTGAAATGTAACTTTGAGAGTTATGCGACAAACCGAAAAGACTTTTTTACACTTTATATTCCTTTCTAGTTTCAAAACTCAGAAGGCCTATAATTATTTTTTAGTTATAAAAAATATCTGATTCTTGCCACCGTCATTTCTAGTCATTGCATATTCCTTTTATATACATTTGAGGGGGTATACTGGTTTAGATTAGATGGTAAAAACCCTTTTGACCTTTTAAGAATATAAAAAAATTAAAAAAAAAATCAGAATCACATGCCGGTAAAGTGGGGGCTACGATGCACCCTGGTTGACATGTTTCCAGCACTTTTAGTGATCTGGAACAAAAAAATTTGAAAAACTCTTAATCTGTAAAGATGTCGCTATCGCTTAGCAAAAAAATTTAATTTTTTTAAAATCCAGAGCAGACACAATAGAGAGATATATAAAAAATATTTCCACCAAATTTTAAAGGAATCGGTCGGGTAGAACTTGAGATATCATGTCAACCACTTCAAAAGTACGGAGTTTAGACGCTACGTCACAAAAGCTACTGTATCTTCCAAAAAAAAGCGAATTTTTTAAAATTCGGTTAAGGACATATTCTTAAGAGTATAAGCTTTGAAAATATGCAAAAAATCGATTTTTGCAAATACCCCCTCAACTGTCTAGGATTTCATTCCATTAATGATGCTCTGTAATATTGGTTACTAGTTTTCAAAAAATGGTAAAGCAATTAATAATAAAATTTCATTTTAATAAGTAGGAAATTATTTTTTAAGCCAATGTATATCTCTAATAAAATCTTTATTTCATTTGATTTGAGTACTCATTTTTAATATTCTCCTATTTGTACCTAGTCCTTATGCTGAAAACCATTTCAACTATTATTTTCAAATTCCTCCTATTCCTGCTTCTCCTTTTTTAATTTGTGACGTTTACAGTGGTAGAGTTTGCCACAATTTTCATTATGCATTTTTGCCTTCCCTACCTTAATTTTCTCCTAATTGGGTTTGTGTAAAACATAACGTTTTTTTGACTAAATACACTAAATTATCTGCTAACACTTTACTTTTTACTACCTCGATTTGTTCACCACGCCATCAGATCATTTACTCAATTCAGTTGCTAAAATATCGTTTATTTATATCGAAGGAATTTTTACATAATTCGGGAATGTCGTAAACCAACCAAAAAGCTTTCTAAGAAATTATCTCTATAAGAACAGTCACAACATGATGTGCATAACTGTACAAATGAATACCGCTTTATATACATTAACATAATCGAACGGGACTTACTACACGGTCTATGTAAGTGTTCGTAACAAAGGGGGAGTCGGTGTAAGATGGTTCCACATGATTTTTCTGGATGATCTTTCCACGTTTTGCTTTTTTCAATCTTTCTATTAGTGACTTATTCCAACGTTTCTTTCAAACTTCCATTTCCTGTGTAAAAAATCACATGGTGTCTATAGTCAAAAGAAAAGAGAAAACTTTGAAACGTTTTAAATGTGAATTTAAAAGTATTGAATTAATTTTTCCTCTCAACTTCAACATGATAATAATTTGAATAAAATTTGAACTTTTTTTAAAAATAATAGATAGAAAATATTAATATTTATAATTGATAATCATTTTTGTATCAGAAATATAAATTTTTAAATACTGTATACAGATTTTGATATAACCTATTGTATTTAATTTAAGATGAATAGCACAAAGGCTACTACAAGTACAATAATGCAACAAATTATGTATGTAGGCACTAGATTGTGCTGGAACTAAAAGAAAAACATAGTTTTTAGAAAGTTTATTTTAATTATTTTATCACAGCCCGTCACTCCAATGTTAACAAAAAATAACAACTATTTTAATAACAAATCAATTATTAATGTTAATAGTATATTAAATAAACTAACTCTTCCCTTGGATTAGTGTGAGAGACATCCTCAAAAACAATTAAAAACATATAAGTAGATATTTAAAAAAAACTGATTCTTTTTCTTTATTATAACTACATTAATTAAATAGAGCACACTGTAATCTAGAAGTTTATATAATCAATATATTACAAAAATCTTTTTTTTTTCGAAATATTTCACTGAAAGACTTGACGAAATACTGTATAATTTTTATACAGAATTTATTATAAATCCATTGTCTTAATTCATTCAGAAATATACTTCTATGCAAATTTTAAAATATAAACTAATAATTATCAAATTATGTGTATGTCATATATACTCATAAACATATTTGAATTTAGCTGCTGGTAAATCTGCTTTAACAGATGTTTATGATAGTTCATTCAACGGAATTCAACAATTCAACGGAAAGTTGAATTTTTTGGTCGACTACAAACATCCACGATGATTTCGTTTGTTTTTTATTCGAATGTGTCCAATATATTACACTTTCTCTTTTTATATTTGAAAACTCTAACAACTTTATATAACACATCAATCTATTACAAGTGAAAACTAGTTTTAAAAAATCTTAACGAATCTATTATTCAAAATTGTTCCTAAGTTATAATAAACTTGAATTATAAAAATGTTATTAATATTTTTCTTTATAATATTCTTTGTTAATTTTGTTGTAACTTAAAAATAAAATGTTATTTGTATTTGCAACACAAAGCACCTATTTTTATAGAGTTTATTTTACGTTTAGTGCAGTGTTTCTCAGAGCCCCATAGAGAAGAAATTTGACTGTTAAGGGGAGCTATAATTTGGCTTGACGAGACCAACTAGGTATTTGGCGTCGTCAAATAAACGCGGCGGACGACAGAGTCCGTGGGGAACCCCGGACGTTTTGGAATCTATACACTTCTATAGTGTTTCACAGGATTCAGTTTGAGTTAATTTGAAATATGTGTCCAAAAAAAGTTTTGTAAAACCTCGCTGATTAAATAAATTGTATAGTTATAATTGGAAAGAATGTAGTATTTACTATAACTTTGGAAGCATAAGGTTACAGAAAATTTGGACAGGAGGAAAAATATTTTGCCGTGGCAGTGTATTGAATGTGTTTTATAGTGATTTCTTATATATGTGAATATAGAAAATTATGTACGTTACATAGGGAGCCTAGGGATTTTAGAAAGGCTAAGGTATGGTACAAAAAAGGTTGGGAAACACTGTTAACTATAATCATTATGCTGTGTTAATGTTATTTGTTTTTTTTTTAATTCTACCTACTGCTAGAGTGAGAATTAAAATGACAGCGAAAAGAAACCATCTCAAACTCTATTAGTAATCCCATTACTCGTACATCCACTGGTGCATCTAATTTGAAAATTATTGAAATAATTGAAAAATATCAGAAGATATTTGGAAAAGGGAAAAAAACATAAGAGAGAAAATAAAAAGTTTCGTGAAAAGGTTCACAAATATGCAAAAAAGCTCTTCAAATATTTAGGAGTACATGTGGATTGCAGACTTAGCTGGGTCAACTATTCATGTACCAACTGCTACCCCCTCAGGGCACTAAATATAAGACAAAAATTCTCATTTGCGGACATTTGTCCCATTCATTGTTTACAAATTGGATGAAGATGCACTCCTAAGTGCTGTATAATAATATAGAAATTAATGAACAAAATAAATTTTGACAAAGTAGTTAGTACCTCACAAAGAAGTTATGGAGTTATGACAATCAGTTTTTCTGTAAATTTTATTATTTAATTACCTAATAAGTTGCGAAATAACAAAATAAATCATGTCAAGGTCTCTTAAAACAAAAGATATACGTGACTATTGGCTGTCACTTTCAGGTTTATCCGATTCAGTTCTACTTAACTGAATTGCTAATGTTGGATTTTCCATATAGGTACAAGCTTCAAGAACAATTTGGTTAAAAGCTTCTGGCTTATCAGCATACACATGATGACCAGCGCCAGTTACTACCTGAAATTAGAAATCTCTAAATTAACATAAGAAGAAATATAGTTGATTACCTATTATATCAATCGACTAGTACCATATAAAATATGTCTTTATTTGGATCTAGAAAATCCAAAAATCATCCACTATAATAATTTTTTTTTAAAAAATCTTTGGTTTCCAAAAAAATTACGGAAATAAAAAAAAACTTATGTTAGTTTCAGGGGTTTGAATGCGTAAACTTCCACTCAAAATTGACCTTTTCGCACATATTATCCTTTGTATTTTTTCATCTTACTACTTTGACGATTCTTAGTGCATAACAATTAATATTAATAAAGAAAAAGTTGCTTTTAAAACAATTCATGTGTAGATATTTACTATATAAATGTTTTTACATAACTTTTTCCAAATTTTTTTATGCTTGTGTAAATGTAACAAAAAAAAGTATGAAAATCATTTGAAACGCTGCAAAAAATTTATGAATGATTATATTCAAACAAAGATTTTTTTCAATTCATTGAAACAGCATGATTTTTGGTGATGGTCAGGAGCCAAAAACGACGAGACCATGATAGAATGAAATTGCCTTGCATATCAAAGTATCAGCAGCCATGCTCACTCGCTTTGCTCGTTGCATGGCTAACGTTACCAACCTAACCTAACCTACCTTACCAACAGAGTCAGGGTGCACTTATGGGTACTTTGCCACTACCGTTTCTGTAAAAATATGAACATCCAATTTGATGGTCATAAATCTAAAGTTTAACCTCAATGGTATATATATTAAAACGATTCTTAAAATAAAAAATGTATTGTTTACTCTAGGTTTACATAGGAATTGTAACTTATACGAATGTTTGAGGCGAACAATTGCAACCAATTTGTTCTCAATTTGAGTAAAAATGTTTTTGGCAAAATATTATCTAGAGACCCGACAATTTTATTACCTACTCAATTAGTTCAGAAAAAAGTGGATAAGTGGATTGCCCTAAAATCAGTTTAAAAAATCCCATACTCTTAGAATGGAAGAGGATTTCTCCTCTGACAAATTACAATTAAGTAGTGGTGTAATCAATTGAGATTTTCAATTTTTCACATTGTTTATAATGTATTGAACAAGATACTTACTTGTAATCTAACAACAGATTGTTTTCGTTTGTTTTTAATAATTTCTCCTGCAGAATTATCAATCCAACTTCGAGATCCATATAAAAGAGTTATGGGTATTGACGGATCCAGTTTATCTATTCTATTTACCATTGGATTTTTCGCCCAACCAAAATCTGCCATCATAGCGTGATAAGCGCCTTCACCGCTAAAAAACGACATTAGTTATGAAACAATGTAAAAAACACAATTTCAGTTAATAATTCAGTATTGTTCTTTTTAAATCCATATTATCTGGTGTTAAATTTTCTAAAAATAAAACTTGCCTGGGATATTGACAGTTGCATTGGTAAATATAATCTGGAATGAGACTAGCATCTTCAAGTGCAGCAGCATACTTTTTTGATATATCTGGTCTTATTGTGTTTATAAACCAAGGTCCTAAAAATAAATCAAAATTTCAATTATATAAAAAAGCAATTAGCAAAGATCATTTATGTCTCTCAAACTATTTTCCAAGTAAAATAATTTCAAATTTAAATAAAATTACAAATATTTTCTCTAAGATGATACAAAAACTAAAATCTATGAGTTAGTACTACTACCAATGCTGATCTATTGTTGGGAACCAACAGATTGAAGCAGAAAATAACAGCGTGTGAAATGAGAGTACTGAAAAAATAAGGAATGACACAATTAGACATGAATCAAACATAGCGAGTGTGGATAAAAAAATTAAACTTATTATAAACCTATTATATTTAACTAAATTAAAATTAAACGACAGTTGAGGTGGTTTGGACAGATAGTGAGAGTGAAGGAGGACATATGTACAATTTTCTCTAGCAAATTTGAAGAAAAAAACTGTATTAAAGAAAAAATAATGTTTTTAGAAATCCAAGCTTTTAATAAATACACCTATTTTAGAATCTACTCGATTTAAAATGACAGTTAACGTCTAAACTTATCTCCATATTACTAGTGAGTTTCCGAGTACATATATTGAAAAATGTTATTTGTGGTCGAGAAGAATCTCTCTTAGCATTGGCACTGATTGTCTATTTGATGTAGGTAGGAGATACATAGTTTCAAGAACACGGCATAATCTATTACAGTGATGTAAATAACGTAAAGAACCATAAAAGATGACAATGAAAGGAATATTGCATGTGCAGACCTCACATATTATTTTTTGAAATTATTCACAAAAGAGATTTTATAATATTAACATCTGCCATCCAGCTAGTAGAAAACAAAAGCAAATAGAAAATGATGACAAAGTACAAAATAATCATGTACATATGAATCAACACAAATTTGATAAGATAAACAAATCATTTTTAATTCAACAGTATCGTTTTTTATCAAAAAATTTATCAAATTAGCCACATACATAAAATACACTTCTATGTTTTCATAATATTTCCACAGTAATTAATTCAATTTATTAATTACCTGATTTGAGAAATAGGAAACACAAGAATACTGATTGTCCTAAATCACAGTGAGATTAAAACATATTTAAATAAATCTTCAAACTTTTGAAACACATATATAAATTTACTCAAAATTTGTACTAAAATTGATTGTACAATATTTTAAACCTTTATTATTGGAATACCCAGTATACATAAACGGTCTTTTATTTATTAATAATATTAAATAATTACCTAATGGTCCCGCCACTCTTATTCCTGCTAATGGATTAAACGGTTTCATAATAGTAGCTACAGTTTTAATCCATAGAGGTACTTTTGTATATTCTTTTGGACGTTCCGGAAATCCCCACGGATCAGCAAGAATCAAATTTTTAACTCTACTAGGATAAGAAATGGCATATGAAGTTGCTAGAAATCCTCCCATGCTATGTCCGAGGAGAATAATTTCTTTTAGTTTTAATTCCTTGCGCCATTCTTCTATTGATTTTATCATTTGATTTTCAGCTTCTGTACATGATGTACTAAATTGTGGTCGACTGGAACGACCAAAACCTAAGAAATAAGTTGGTTTACAATAAAATATATTGATTCCGAGCTAAGCATGACTGAAACTGACTAATAATTGAAATAATATAGAAAGTAAAAGTATTCTATTATATTTTTTTTTAATTTATAATAAATGACAAAAATACAAGAACATCTAAATATAAGTTGGAGATACAGACACAGTTGTAGTCATATTTTCAATATGATTAGAGTTGTAACTGATAAAAAGAAGAGAATTTAGTAATGGAATTGTGATGTATAGTTAAAGTAATAGGTTAAATGTTCTTGCATTACTATTTATTGAAGCTGAACTAGTCCAAAAAATTAATTATGATGATATAATCGACGTTTTTGCGAAGACTGAAACCAGGAAAAAGAAAATATCAAAAAGGTCGAGCTTATGGAAAGGAACATAGGGCGCAGTAGCAAGCCTACATCCATAACTGAGAGTATTACAAAAAGTTTTTTTTATATTAATTTATACAATGGTATGTATATGTATTAGTGCATCTTACTGCACAAAATGAGGGTAAGTTTCTAAATTCATGCGACAAAATTCAGGAGGTGATTGCTCATATGACAATAATTAAGTTTCCATTTTTTTTTCTAAAATTTCAGTAAAGCTAGAAACTTGAAATTCTGTAATTTTCCTGCACCCACAAAGTACTAACAACAGGTATTTTTTCCCTATTCCTGTTACATTATACGGGGGTGAAATTAACAGCTCTTACTTAATTATTATGATTTGAATTAAATTTCACATCTTTATGGTTTTCAAATAAAATAAAGATTTCAACTTATAGTTAATCTTATTTCATAAGACTTCATCTTGAAAAAAAGTTTTGATACGCAATAAAGTAAGGGTTGCTAATTTCACTCCTGTATAATGTTAATCCTTTGCGAGGGCACGAAAATTATAGAAATTCAAGTTTGGAGCATTACTGAAAATTAAGGATAAAAAAAAATTTCAGTCACCACGTTTTAAGGGTGAGCTGAGGAAATTTTGTTGTAGGAAAGACCCATCTTAATTTCATACAAGCAATCACTTCCTGGATTTTATCGCATGAATTTAGAAACACCCTATATAAATAGTAATTTATCAATATATTTATTTTAATCAAATTGGTAGAGATATTTAACGAATATTTTTTTGATTAAATTATGATGCAAATTTGATTGAGATCTTAAAAACGTTTATGAAAAAAAAATAGATGCACAGAAATATTAAGTTACCTAATACGTCAAATGCATATACAGGTCTTGTAGCAGCAAATGCATCTAAATTTAGACACCATAATGCCACCCCTGATCCTAATCCATGAATTAGTACCAGTGGAGTCTTTTGAGACTGAGTATTAAGTGAAATTGTCCATATTTTATCAGCAGGTCCTACAACTGGGCCAACATCCACAAAAAAACCTTTATGAGGACTTTTAACAACTAAAATAGCAAAGAAAAATCATTTAGATTTTATAAAAATGAAGTATTAATTAAAGTATACTATAAAATGACTTTTATCTGTATCTCTAGCACTTAACAATGTTTATTTACATAATAACGATTTCAAATAACAATTTTGAATATTCAAGTTTTGTTTTGAGAAATATGGATAAAATAATTATCTGAATGAAAACATTTTTTTTTCTCAAAGCTTCTGTACATAATAGAATATAAGCAAAGTATGATTCATGCCATTGTTATTAAACAATATATTTTATACTATCTACAAATTTTTTAACTGTTGGAAATGGGTTGATTTAAATATTAAATTGAAGACACTGAAAATTTGATTCAGGAATTATTACAATCATTTACTTAGATAAATTCTAGCATTATTTCAAAGGCCTTACTTACTGCTAAGAATCCGTTTTTCTAGAGACCTCAACATACTTTCTGAGAATTTATTCCATGATAACCAATTAGGGCTAATCCAGCTAAATTAGAAATTTTTAATTATAGGTTAGATTTACATAATAGTACATACGTAAGTCAATAGTTACCTTAATACTGTAATGGCAATGCCATAATATACTTTTGATATTACATTTGAAAAAGGACTAAGCATTAAATAAAATAATCTACTAAATCTCATCTTCAACAAGTTTCAATAAAATTTGAATAAAAAATTATAAAAAAAACATTGAACATATTGTTGAATGTTAAATAATTAGTAAAATTTCACCTATTTTTATCAGAGTTTTCACTTTCAATTTTTTTTTCCAACATCTCGGGTACGTTTTATTTGTTTAGTCGATATAGATTTCTCTAATTGTACTTCAAGATGTTCATTTGATTTGGATAAGTAAATTAATGTAATTTTGATAACTAGTTGAAGATTAGCGCGTGTAAGAATTAGTCATTACGTTTTTGTTCTTTATCATTTATGAGTTGATAAATATAGAAAACATAACCTTTGAACCTTTGCCGTCCAATTATCGCAGATTAGGCAACATCCATTTCATATGATTATGGCTAAAATTCCATTAGTGGGCACTTAAAATAAACTTTTTACACTCAATTACCAGTAATTATTTATTCATCCTGTCCATTTTGCAAATTTTTACGCAGCGTACTGTAGTTCCTACATTTAATTTGTAATCCATTTCCTTGAGGACCCCTCTTTTATATATTTATTACGCTTGATTTCACTTGGGTGTTCATAATTTTTCTGGGTGATTGTCAGATTTTTTCATTTTTCTGTATAGTAGGTATTGTGGATTCTAGGACATACGTGATTATTATAGTCGGGTGACATGGGGAGAATTGAGAACTAGCGTAATAGATTCAACCAATCTGCGCTATTCCATATGCTAACGGAAAATAGGAATAATATTTGCATATATAATGGTAAATTATACTATGGACATTGTTTGAAATATATAAAGAAATAATGCTTGAAAAGGTGATTAATGCTAATGATATAGTATTATCATTATTTACTTGTGAATATCGCATCTATTTTCAGGTAGCATAGAAAATAGTTTTGAAGAATAGTGTGATTGCCTGTTTCTATTACGTTCGTTATATTTCGGAGTCTCTATCGTCCCCATGTGTCATCATCCTTAGTGCCATAAATGTTTTTTTGTGTCGGCTCTAAGTTAATTGTCCGTTGTCTATATATTGAAATAGATTGAAGGAATTTGTTTCGCCGGTCTTCTACCCGACCACAAATTAGTTTGATATTCAGTCTTATTAGAGTTCAAGACGTTTGAGCATGTAAAGTGAATTATTATTAAAAATAGCTTCGTGTTGGACAAATGCATTAGTATGGAATAGATTCGAAAGAACCGCTGAAACACAAAAACAGAAATGTCGTAATGGCAACGTATACAAATTGTCATGTACTATCAGTTTACAATTGCCGATCAAATTACTGATTTCATAATCTATCAGGAGTTGTAACCCACCATCTCCCTTTACGAGGACTTTTATTTTGTAGAAATAAATTCAAATCATAGTTGTTTGCAATCATCATAGCAGTTGCACACAACGTAATTTCTTTTTTAAGACTATTGGGCACTATTAAAATGCTCCATGATCATAGTCAAGTTAGTCCAAACCTGTGGAGCCAGTGTTAATTATTTTGTCGTTGGGAGTGGTTTCTTTCACGTTTTACCATCATCCCTTCCAATGGAAAAAGCTAGTTACCTAAAAAAAAGGGACCATGATAATTTAGAAACAGAATTATTTCAATAATTCACACACTTGTAAATCTACTTTTTATTTGAAAGAATTTCAATAAAACAAAGATCTAGATCATTAGAAAATCTGTTTTTGTACCTGCAAGGGTAGAATTTAGAAAACATTTATCCAAACTTTGATACAGCACTTCCTATTGCTCTGCCTACATTTGTGACACATTTTTTAGTGTGAAGAACTATTCAAGTCAAGAAAAGCGATATAATTAATGATTTTGAGGATTCAAAGCCCACAAAAATGTATTATATTGTTTAAATTTTTTTGACTGTAACAGTGAATAATAAGTTACTACTTATCCCTCAAGGGTAATAGAAAAAATATTTTTTTTCCACTACTTGCAGAATTTTTGATAATCTTAGTATTTTCTTTAAACGGCACAGTTGAGGTTTGTTTTCATTGTCTATAATTCTTCCTTCTGTTCTTCATCATCTCATCTAATTCACAGATTCATTATTATTCGAATTCCATTAAATATGTGAATAACTATTAGAAACTATCATTTATAGAACAATTAAGCACAATCGATCAATAATTATTTTAATGTATCATTTACAAGTAATGGAATAGATAATCTTACTTTTATTCAATATGTTAAATAAGTGGAGAATAAACGAATTAATTAAAAGCTAAGGTTCAACTTCTATCCTTTCGATATAAGGCAACTTGTTTTAGTGGGTCTTCTAAATATGAAGCCAAAGCCATGGCTTTTTGTTTTAAAATACCAAAACCAACAGATTTTTTTGCATACAAACAGAGTAGTACGCTGGCTACTTGAGTAATTGCTATTCGACCTTCTTGGCATTCCATGAGTACTATTTGGGGATGGTCTTCTCTAAAAACATTTCTTCCATTTCTTTCATAAGCACTCCAAATGTTGCTAGCTATTGCTGCAGTTACTCTAGCATCTTTATCTCCATAACCACTATAAGCCAATAAAGAGCCTTCTGCGTTTATCATTCTGAAAATAATAATTATTTAAGAAAAAGTACTTCATCAATAACTATGAAGAAAAAAACTTTGTTATAATATTTGGAAAATTTACAAAGTTGTTTGTACTCCTCCCGTATTTGCTTGGGCCAATACTTGAGACAATGCTCTTGGTTTTAACATATCTATTTATTTTTATTTGGTTATGCGTTTAATGATGTACTGGAAATCAAAACAAAAAAAAACTAGCCTTGATACTTGACATTGGTGATTGGTATATGTCAAATATAAACCCATAGATCAATGTATAAACCCACACAGAACCACAGAACAGAATATCTTGTTCCAATTCAGAACTTATCTTTTCTTACTCAGTAGTTCAATGTAGAAAACCATTATTATAGTTGATTGATGTTTTTCTGATCGTTTTGGTTGATGCTACTACATCGATTTGTTTTTAAAAATAACTGGACAAAAGATTTGAATTTGAAATATGCCGCCAAAAGCAGAAAGGAAACTGTCGTTTGGTACTCTCGATAAACCAAGAGATGACGCTGAATAGGAAATTAGAGTTAGCTAGAGTTAGTTAGCTAGGGATGGTTGATTTGGGGTTATAGTTACTTATTCTTACAGTAATGACGATAAAAATTTTTATATTCTTTTTGAATGTCGATGAACCAACAGTAAGAGACCAAGTCTTATTATGTCGTGGTTGTAAATGTCATTAAATCTACGAAACGCAAACGGCTTTTCTATATTATGTTAATTATGCTATCATATTTTTTTTTAATCATGGATATGGTTTGTTGACGGTTTATGCCATAGAATATACAGGGTGAGTGTGTTTTTGTGCACACCTCGTATTTAAAAGTGTACTAGTAAGGTTAGTGTGTTGCTTTAGGCGAAATAGCCGTGGTAGTAACGGTTAAACAAAGTGAGGTCGGTGGCCTTTCCTCTAAGCTCTAAGCTGTCCAAGTTTCTGATCATCTCTGAATCGCGTGTAAGTCGAACTGTATTGAGTATATACTGTATACCCTCTTCTGTATTGAGTTGAGCATTAAGAAGCTGTTACGAGTCTTAAAGAGAGCTCTAAGTTTTTGTGAATTCTTCCAAACAGGACGAAATCCTTAGCTGGAGTGCCAGTCTTCTTTGTAAAAATAACAGACTTGGTCTTTAGTATATTAACACGCCCCTACCAATCTTTCCTTTGGGCCCAAAATTTTTTTTTGTAGTTTTACACTCCATATAAAGTGTGGATCTAAGGGGAAAAAAAAATGATGTTTGTTATGGGCCCGAGGTAAAGTTAAAGATAACGCTTTCCCCAGTGCTCAGAGCGGTCCTTGGATTGTACATAAAAAATATCATATTTTGCACCTTCTATACGAAATTTTTTGCTTTTTATCCTTTTAACGATAATTTATGTTTTTATGTAAAGGGTACAAAAATCAAGGTAGCACAAATTGAAAAATTAAGCAAATATTATTTGAACTATGATGAAAAAAGAGAAAAAAATATGAAAAGTAAAGTTTTCTGTATTACATTAGAGTACATCATGCAAAAAATCCAATGGACCAAGTGTAGGGTAATGTTTCTAGGACCCAGACGATCCAACCAAACCATATAACATATTTAAATACGGCCCCTTGGGCCGAGGAGAGGATTTGAAATAAAATACGTCGTGCAGTCCCATATGACCGCTCTGGGCTGTAGGAAAAGTTCAGTTGCGGGTCTATGGACCGCACCGGGGCTCAACCTTTATTATAGTGCAGCAAAAGGTGAATGTGAAGAAATTTGAGTCAAACTAGATTTATATAAAAATTCATTAGATGTATTTTCTGATCATTCCTCGTATTTAAAACTACTGGTATAGAATTAGAACTTATTGTATACTCGTAAAATGAAAATTTTATAATTCAGTTTTGGAGGATATGAATGAAAACAGGTCAGCGAATACCTATAACCCTTGACACCTCTCTGGAATTGGAAATTAATCAAACCGTTACAAAGATTGTCACACATTCATGAATACAAACAATTACCGATTAACTAAGATAAACTGAACAGCGCAAAAGTATGAACTCAAAATACAACTAAAATGACGTCGAAAATAAACAGTTTTCTTCCCTTTTTGTACTCACATTTCGATTTCGGATGGTTTTAAGGGTGATCGGACGCAAGCGCGAATTTTCCTATGTGGAAATATGGATTTTCCAAACTTGAAGATGTGACAGACAGTCGGTATCATGTCTGAAAGGTGTAGCAACCCTTTGAAGAGGTGAGTCACCTTTATATCAGTTTATGAACAAGAAATATTTGTTGGGTGTTTAGTTTGTGTTCGCATTTATCACTATTTTCAAATCTATATACACTGTTTGCGTTTTGTTTGTATAACAGTGAACGGAGAGATGGAAAAACATTGTTGCATGTAGGTGATAATATTTTTCAATTCATCTAGTTCTTCAAACTGTTCGATAAACAATAGGTTATGAAAAAGTTCAACAAAATCATATAAGTAGGGGATGTTGAGTGTTTGTGAAGTTATTTTTTCGATTTAATAAAATCAAAAAAGTAGGTATTATCTATCTTAGTCGTTTATATTGATCTTATTGAATATAATTATTATGAGTTGTTTTTTTTTTAATGAAGGATTGAATTGAATTTGAAATTTATTTAATGCGTTTATAGATTTAGTGATAACGCATATACAGGGTGTTTCAAAAAAGGTGATCTTGTCTCTAGGATAGATAGAAAACTGAAATATATTTGGGGTTTGCTCAGTAAAAAATTATTATTGTATCAAAGTCATAACTATTAATGAATAACAGTTTTCCATGAAAATGCTATTCATAGTTAAATAATTATGGGTTATTGGGGCCTTAGTATGAAACAAATGAAAGACATGAAAAGACTTTAGTCCGAATTTTTTTTAAATGTATCCGTTTTATCAATGGAGTCTCATTTACGCGACAAAAAATTTTCATTTCACATAATACTTGCTAATTAATAATGATAATAATTAATAACTTGAATAACTTTATACCAGCATCGGTTATTACTTCATAATTTTCAAATCAAAATATTCCGAGATAGTCCATTGAAATGTTACAATGGACCTTTCGTTTTTCTGAGGACGCAATTTTATTTTATCGAAGTGTGGGGCGGTCAAGGAAAGCTTAACCCCAAATTTGTGGAGTTCCTCACCTTGCCCCTCGGCCGCCATCTTAAATAAAGGAGTGAAAAGCTATTTTTGACGATAACTCACGAACTATTATCCCTACGAAAAATTCGTGAAGACATAAATTATGGCCAATCGCGTTGCCTACAATTTTGTCTATAACACTTTTTGCCATTAACCGCGAATTTAAAAAGTTATGAACAAAAAAGTGCAAAAATTTTGTCAATAATTTCTTTTTTCGCTCAATAACTTTTTATTTTTTGATTTTTCAATAAAATTACCTCAGAACATTCTTTTAGATCGTTCTTTGAGGATTAATTTTATATGTGGATTTTTTGAATTCCATTCATTCCTGTGCCTCAAAGAGCGCTCCAAAAGTGCCGGGGCGCATTGTGCCAAAAAAAAAAATATTTGTTATATTTCAATTTTTTTCTTTACAGATTTTTCATTTATATATAAATTATTATTTTTAATCGTAACATTTTAATGGACTAAGAACGGTACACGGTATCGAGTACCTTTTTAGTGTAAAATTAATGTATAAATTCACTTAAAATTTTACTTAATAAATCTAATATTGGAAAAGTTATGTTCAATACTACTTGGTACGAACCGTGTAACTAGCGCCCTCTATGAGTGAGACATAAGAACGAATTTATTGGATGTTGTTGTTTCTTTATATACATATTTTTTTTTCTTTAACGCCATTTATCTTGAAAACGGAGCAAACCCCAAATAGTTTTCAGTTTTCTATCTATCCTAGAGACGGGATCACCTTTTTTTGAAACACCCTGTAGCGAGCTTAACAAATTTATGAATAAATTGTATCAAATTGTACAGGGTTTGGATAAAAGAATTAAATATTTTCCAAACTACGTCTACTAATACATTTCCTGTTTTTTTGGTACCAGTTATCTTGTATTGTGAGTAATTTTTTTCATTCAAT
This sequence comes from Diorhabda carinulata, assembly GCF_026250575.1. Classification (NCBI taxonomy): domain Eukaryota; kingdom Metazoa; phylum Arthropoda; class Insecta; order Coleoptera; family Chrysomelidae; genus Diorhabda; species Diorhabda carinulata. The sequence goes on from NC_079471.1 coordinate 6,230,992, forward strand.
CGAACCATTTGCATTTTTTAATAATTTAGTGGGTCTGATAATGGAAATAACTTAAATTTACATAAAACAGAAGGGACATAGGGCAGCGACCTGAAAAATGTCGATAGAGCCTTTCATGCCAAATTATCATTTTTTAAAATAACAAAAAGTTTTTTATAATTTCAGTTTTGGCAACTAAACAACAATTTATATACAGTAAATAGTACGATACAAACTGAAACCTAGATAAGTTGTTATTCTCAACTTTTTTTAGGGCTCAATTCTTTTAGAATGCTAAGAAATGAAAAAACCTCAAAATAATAAGTTTTTGGATTTTGTATCTTTGTTTTTCAACTAAATTCGGTGGAAACTTATCTTTTTATGTCCCAAACATACAGTAATTATTTTGATTTGAAAACTACATTGTATGGATTGTATTAGAACTTCAGGGGAAAAATTATAATAAAAGTGACCTCGAAAAACTGCGGAAATTATTTTCAAATTTGAGGACCGCAACTAAAAGCTCATTTGAAAATATAAAATAAGGGTTTTTTTTTTTAATTTACCCACTTTATGACCCTATATACGATAATCGATTCTTTAGTAAATTTTTTACTTCACCACGTTTAGTTAATCTCTGCAAAAGATGTAAAATTCTTGAAATTAATATGTAAACAGAATAAAAAAATCATCGTGGATCTCTTCATAAAATAGTCAAAGCAAAATAGGTAATAAAAAAATAAATAAACCAAAAAAAAGCAATAGAGAAATGATATTTGAAACTTTAACATTTGCACAAGTTAGAAGCATATTCGGTAAGTTTTTAATTTAACCAAATAATTAATAATATGTATAGGGTTAATCATGATATCGTGACGGATGTGCAAAACGGTAAGTCAAACCTTTTGTCTCATTTCTGCCCATTTTAGGCAGCGAAATGATGAACTTCAGTATTTATAGTATTTGCGGTATAGATCAGAAGCAATTGACAGTATAAAACAAAACCAATTACACTAATACAATCGAAATTGCGCCAATTTTTATTATTTGAAAGGGAGGGGGTTGACATCTCCCCCGTAAATCCACATCTCCTTGGAGTACGGTACGAGAATGTTCCCAGAAATACCTGATCCAACAAAGAAAACACAAAAATTTTAGAAATATATATATATATATATATATATATATATATATATATATATATATATATATATATATATAAAATATATAAGATTCTTAAATTGTGGGAAAAATCTCTGACCATCAAGTGATTTTTTCAAGTCTGGGAACAGAAAATCATCCGAGGAAGCTAAGTTTGGCGATTAAGGTGCATGAGGTAGCAATTCAAACTTTAATTCATTAATTTTGGCCATTAGAATAACGGATGTGTGAGCTGATGCATTGTCTTGATGAAACAACACTTTTTTCTTAGTCAAATGCGGTTGTTTTGGCTTGATCTTTGCTCAAACGTTGCAATAAGTACGCATAATACTCGCGGCTTAAAGTTTTTCCTTTTTCAAGTTAGTCAATATAAATTATACCACGCGCATCCCGGAAAACCAATGCCGTGACCTTGCTGCAGATGGAACGTACTTCGCCTTCTTTGGAGCCGGTTCTCCCTTTTCATTCCATTTTGTTTTGATTGTGCTTCTGCTTCGGGTGTAAAGTAATGAACCCACGTTCCATCCATGGTTAAAGAAACGGCGCAAATTTCGGCTTTATTTATGTGAAACATTGCCAAACACTCGATGGAAACATCTTCTTGACGTTGGTTTTGTTCCATTGTGGGCAAACGCAGCACCCATCTTGTGCACAGCATTTTCATGTCCAAATTTTCGGTTAACATGCGATGTATCGCACTTCCTGAAATGCCTACTATGTCTGCTAGCTCGCGGAGTTTCAGTCGACGTTCATCCAGCACCGCTTTGTGGATTTTGTTTAATATTTCTGGAGTCATCATCTTATTTGGTCGACCATTGCGATGCTGGTCTTCACAAGTCGTATTTCCTCGTTTAAAATCTGCTACCTAATATTTTACTGTTGATAACGAAGCAGTCTCACCCAGAGTAAAATCTAGTTCAGCTTATTCCACGTTTACAAATTCACTGAAAACGTTCACTGTTGATAGCTGCCAAACAAATACTAAAAAACGTGGTGTCTTCAAACTTAAAACATATGCTGTATAGATTGTGTACTTTCTAATACTAATACTAATATTTTTCAAGCAACTACCGCCATCTCTAGGTCAAGCCAGATACTTCTTAGACTATCCTCGTATAGTAGGCATATATCTATACCGCATTGGAATTTCATTGTAAATATATTAGCCTATCTTTAAAGAGAAAGTTTCAATAAATATTATAAATTTGAATGTTCCACTGAATTACCACTCGACTACCCTATTTATTAGAATCGAAATCAATCAGTATAAAAACAAGAGCGGTGAGTTATAGTTCACCTTCCAAAAAATACGAAATTTTCAATGATAATTGATTAGTTCATGAAGATTATTTGTTGCGGTACAAATAAATTAATTGAAACAAACTGTTAGGTCTTCTTGTCATAATAAAGTGGATTCTACGAAAGTCAAAAAATGAACTTGACTATAAGGGCTTGAGTAAATCGTAGAATTTTTTCAAATTAATAAAAATTATACAACAGTTTTTATATCAAATTATCCATGTCCTCAAAGCAATTTACACACAAATAAAAATAATATTTATTTATCAATGAATGTTACAGTTGTTGAACAGTTTGTTTAAACGGCCAAATTAATACCAGCCAAATTACGTCGAATTTCATTATATTTTCAGATTAATTTTACACTAACAATTTAACATATCATAGGCGTAAGAATGTGAAATTTTTTGGGTTTAAACAATTATCGTGTATCCACTTTTTGTAGGTTAACAACACTTTCACTGAGGGTGATTATCCAATGTCCATTTGCATCTGTCAAAAATTTAACCTGTATTTGATTTTCTTTCAGATACGAAGTGAATTTTTTTTTCCAAACAATAAGAACTGCTGAAACTTTTTCACGAATTCATATTAATTTGGGATTTCCCTAGTCGCAGGATGTTTTGAACCACAATAAATACATTTCTAAATTTTATAACTCGAGTATTTTCGTATGAAATAACATTTGTATAAATATATGGAATATATCGTGTGTACAATTATATATACAAAAGAAACAATGTAAATAAACCGACTGCTATAATAAAAAGTTATATAAAAAAACAAACATGGAATTTTAGAAATCCACTAAATCCAGGCAGGGCCGGATTCAGGGCGGAGACGTGTTCATAATAATAATAAATGTACTTTATCTCTGAGATGAATCGCGTTCAGCTAGGTTAAGAATAATAATGCGTGTGTCAGATTATATTTTATATAAATAATTGTATTTAATATTTAAACAATAATCAATATGTTCTACGGAGGAATTAGTTTTTGTTGAACGCCAGTGGTTACTGGAAAATAATTTGATGGTGATAAAAACGTGGAACAGTATAGTAACTGTTTAAAATTCATTATTTTTAAAATATTTATTTATCGCAAAGTGTAGATATACCTTACCTTCCCTCTACTTAATCATTTTGTTATTTAACGTTTGGCTGTAGGTTAATTCGTTATCGTGTACGGTTAAGACAATATTTATTTATACAATTAGAATGTATGCGATGGTAAGTGGTTGTTTAGGTTTATCTGAGCGAAGTGAATTCGCTTTTTTTCTTATTTTTTGTCACAAAAATATTATTGCAACTATCGTTTCATACAAATTACAAATTATACTTAACCTTTTGTTAATACTCTTGTATATAAATCGTTTTGATTTTTGGTCTCTTCGAGGTATTAATTGATTTTAAAATAGACATTTCGCTAGTTTCAATGTTATTTTGGGTTTTATGAGGCCACAATGACACAACACAATGAAAAACAAAGGCGCAGATACTTCTACAGTAGAAGTTGAGTAACCAAAAACTAAATCCAGAGTTCTCGAAGAAAAACAAACTGAAGACTGCCCCTTGGAAGGAGAATATGTAAAAGTCATCAACAAGAAAAAAGGAAGAAACCAGAGAGGCAATACTCCGAGGAAGACGACACGACGGACAAAGAAGTTCAAGAAGAATTAGGAAAGATAAGAATAGAAGAACTGAAAAAACAGGCAAAACCACTCATGTGGACAGCAATTTGGAAGCAGGTAGTGCAGAGAAAAATCGATGAAGTGCGAGTATAAAGAGATTGAGTGGGTATAGGTACCTACTCAAAGAAGAGAAGGAAAGGAAGCTAGTCGTAGAAGAACTAGCAGTGAACATCCTCGCGTCGGAAGAAGAAGAGACAGAATTGATTGTAAACGGATTAAAACTAAAAAAAGTATGGCAACCAACGAGCCGTACTCAAAAAAACTCCGACAACACCCGAAAATTTCTACCGATATACATGGTAGTAATTTTTTACCAAAACCAATAGCCGCAGAGATGAAAATGAACGCCATAATTTATTATTTTTTGAATGAATTGAGTGGAAAACAGTAAAGATGTAAAATGTAATACGATTCATAGAGAAGAAGAATAAATATCAAATTCAGCACACATGTATCTCGAAAGATTGTTGTTACTTACTGATGTAGTATTTTGGATTTGATACAATATAAAAGCTCATAAAAAATACATAACTAAAAATAAAAATTCCTCCATCTGTGGACTAAGGTGATTGCAATATTGGCCAGGGTCGAAAATATTTTTAACTTCAAGCATAAATTAGTGACAAAAACAGCAAACATTAGCGTCTTTTTAAGCTCCAGCACATTTTTTATGTGCCCAACTATCACACATTAAACACTAGACACATAATTCACCTTTTGTTTCGTCTTTGAAATTACCATGCATACCTCATCTTCATCGTCTGGAATGCCACAAATTTCTTCCATGTCGTTATCCTCATCAGCTGTAAAGAAATCATCCAAATCTTCCTAATCCTCCCCTTCTTCCAACCGAGCAGTTTTTCCTTAGGCGCTGGCATCTTTTGGACTTTTTTTTCCATTTGTAGTTGTTATTTCTAGTTTCCGTTTTCCCTGGTTACTTATATTTTGTATTGATGTTTCCAATTCCATTTTGTAAGGAGAGGAGCTTCCTTCCTTTTCTCAATGTTGGTAATGGCGATATGTCGAAAGGAGATACGAAATTTTTCAAGGGTCCTGCTTTATTCTTTGAAATACACTCAGTTGCACCAGCTTCCTTTGACCTTCCTGTCAAATTTGCTACAAATTGAGGTCCAGTGTCATTCGATCAGCCTGGTTGAGACTTATTGTCCAGGACTTCTTCCAGTGATTCATTTAAAACAACAGAGCCTGCAGGTGTTGAGTTGCATGAAGTGTTGTAGGATTCTTATGCTTCAGTTACGATTAAATGGAAAAATACTCTGATCCATTTGATGCTGTAGTTTGGGATTTTCAAAATGCTTTCCCCACTAATTCGGCTTGACCAAATTGAGAAATGGTCGTTAGATTTTCACGTATCCAGCACCTGATCTCCTCGCTATAATAAGCCTTGAAGCTACTCATTGTCTAAAGGCTGTAAAGGATGTGATAGGAGAGAAATGATGGAGATGTGATTATCTCTGGCTAGCCTTATCACATCTATGTTCCGAGTATGACTGTAGTGTCCGTCTAGTACCAACAATACCGGATAATCAGCGGCTGGTTTTACGAAGTCTATAAAGTGCCTCATCCACTCGGTAAATAGGTTTTGTTGCAGCTGATGTAAGCGATGCTATTTGTCTTTTTTCCTTTTCTGTTAATAACTTCCACAACTTTGCTTTGAACAATTGAACATTGAAGATTCGATAAGGTGTCGTATTCAGCTTCCAAAAGGTTGAAAAACTCTTGTACATTGATTTTATTGAATCGTAGCAAACTATCAAAAGACGTGCCGGTTGGTCTTCGCGTTGACAAAAGATTTCAGTGACGGTGTAAAAATCCATCCAACCAAGAGCTACACCAGCTTTGAAAGGATGCTGAATTATGATTCTTAGAGCTAAATTATAAGCCATTCTTTGAACATGTAAGTCCGTAATACTTTGCTTCCATGATGAAGATCTACTTGGCCAATTAAGTTTCTATTTCTTTTCTTAAAATAGTTTTGCTCCCAAATTTAGTTTAGTTGTTCAGGCTCCAAGTTTTCATTTCGTAAAAACATTTGTAATGTCTATCTGGGAATTCGATAATTTCCAGCAGCGGCTCAAATGCCAACTGTTTGATTTCTGACTGCTTCTTTTGCATTCAGCCCAAGCCTTTTTCACATTATTACTTTTATGTTTTGGCTGTTTTCTAGACATCGCAACAGAAAAGAAAATCAATTCTAATCAACTTAGAATCAATTGAGGTCTATGGCAATTGGAGTTTTATGTTATTTATGGTTGAGTGGAGATATTCTTGCAATTTGCATCATAATTTGTACTATTTTTACTCATTTCGATTGGCAAAAATGTCAATCGAAACAGTGATTTTTTTTACCTAGTGGATTATATCAAATTTTGCCGGTAGTTCGATTGTTTTTGCAAATGCAGTTGAACAGTAAAGACTCTAACTCCCGAAATGTTGAGCTTTCGAGGAGATACAGCAGTTTCTTTATCAGCCGGGGACGTAAGTTCCCTTAGACTCTACGTGGCGCGAAAACTTTTTAGTAAGATGCGACCCCGAAGTTTGAGCGCATTTTAAAAAGAAAGGACAGCTCTTAGGGAAAAATTACAAGGAAACTTTTTTGTAGAAAAGGTCTTAAACTACATTTTTGGTCCCTTTACTTTTTCCGAAATTTGGCTTAGATTTCGAGTTATTTGTAAAATTTGGAATTTTGAAAATTTAAATAAAAATATATCGGTTAGCGGTATCGATAAAGCACCTAAATCCAGAAAATCAGCGACATAACTAATTTTTGTGGATCAGGCGCAGTGATTTTACTGAACTAGTGGCAGTTCAGCAATCAAACTAGACAGTAAGAGTAATTTAACGTATATTCGGAGGATGGCGCTCCCAGTCTTCCAAAATTTTTGGGGTGTCCCATATTAGCAACGGGACCCAAAAAATACCCGAAGTTAATCCTTTTGTGAGAGCAGGACATTTTCAAGTTTGTAGCTTTAATGAAATTTTAGAAAAAAAATAAAAACTCAATTTTAGTCATCACCTTTTAAGGGTGATATCTCGGAAAAGTGTGGGCCGAGGAAATTTTGTTATAGGAGAGACTAAATCCATACGTGTAATCACCTCCTAAATTTTGTCGCATGATTTTTGTAACACTCTGTATATTGTCATATATACTGTATATCAAGAAAACTAATTTTATTATTTTGTTCGATTTCGATTGTGAGTTGAAGTTGAGAATTGAATTTTTGATTTACGTCTTTTATTCCATTTTCTGGTACAGCAGTAACGTAATCATCTACACAATGGAAAAATATTTATGTATAAAAAACTGTCCGCTTGTAGACGGTAAATTCTAATTCAAAATGACTAGAATGGCGCTCCTGTAGGTCGAGATATCATATAAACTTAGTTATTTTAGATAGAGTGAAGTATTGGTGTACAAAATCTAAACTATTCATTAGTCCAAAATAAGTTTTTGAATATAACCTAGAAAAGCTACCGTGAGATAAAGCTGAATGTTAATTTATTATTGTGAATTTGTAAGAATTTTTTTGCAAGTAATTATAAAGTGTAAATCATCACAAAACTTTGAATCACAATGGGAAAAATTTGCTCAGTGAAAAGTTGTCCGAGTGGACTTAGAATGAAAAGTAACTCAAGTAGTACACCGAAATCATTTTCTTTCTTTGAACCTACAGTATGTAAAACATTTGTTTTTAGAAATATTTTTTAATTAAACATTTACAAATTCTTTCCTTCATTAACGTAAAGGATTTGATGGACACTTTCTGTAGCACGAAGATGGTTTCCTCAAGATCTTTCATTACTAATTGTGCTATAATACTTAAAATTGATGATCTATTGATTAATATAATAATTGTCATGTCAAATCATATTTTTACGTGTTTATTCAAACTAAATTTCTCTAAAAAAAAACCTAAAATCAGGTCTATTTATCAAAAAAAAGTATAAAAAGTTAAAAACATTTATATTCGTAGTTTTTTTGCGGCAGTCGGTCCAAAAATTAACATGACAAAGCTTGCGTTATATTCAAACACACATGATATAATATATTATCATTTTAATCTTATCATTATCTATATTTCTCAACATGTATTTTTTATATATTCTTGACATTAGGTGAAAAATTTATCATTAAATCAATAGAAATAATCAATTTGTGAATTATCTCCTGTGATTTGATGTGTTGGCAACTAATCATTCACAGTATTGTCAGAAAAGTGATACGAATATATATTTAAACGTATTCAACGCCCATCGCGTGCCAGATTCATGTTCTAGTTTAAGGTAATAATTTTATGACTAATTTTATTTATTGTTAATTTTAATTAACCAGGTATATCAAGTATATGTAGTTTTATTGATATATAGTTTTGACAATTAGTTTATTGACATTTGTATTTAAACTATTTAAAATCTAATTTATAATTATTTAGCTTGAGCATAAAAATCACGAGAACCAAGTTCCTATAAAATTTTGTTGAAGATCCCCAGAAATAACAGTATTAGCTAGTGATGCGTTTCCTTCCGTTGATAGATTGATGCTCTACGCGAAATAAAAGGTCTTAATGTCCTGGAACGAAACGTATTTCCTGTTGAGGTTTGTTTATAGTTTTTACTATCATACCTTAACAAGAAATTTGTGAAACTAATACAACCGGCAAGCTGATAAGTAAGTCAAGTAAGATACCTGCACGTCAGGTCATGCTTGGTATCATTAAGTAATGACGCATTACCTATATTTGGTTTTTATAATTATATAACAATGAAAAATCAAAAATAATTTCAAGCGAAGCCTTTTATGACGTACCTTGATTAAAACGACAAAAGTTACATTTTCTAGTACAGTAGCGGAAGAAATATTTTGAGGAGTCCTTACTGTTCAGGTTTTGGTTTTTATCATATTATAACCTTTTTCTCGAAGATAGTTTCGATGAACGAATTGAATATCAATCAATCGAAGCAAAATTACTAGCGTTGCATCATTATTCAATTTCTTTCTTTTGTATTCTACCTCAAACTAAATGACTACATAACTCGTATGAAGATATTTTCAAGGTCAGAATGTTACATATACTGCGATCCAAGGGACCTATTATGTCTGCTTTTCTTGCTCTGGCCCTTGGGATCCTCAGATGTAGCTCCGAACTTTCTCATAATTCGAGAGATTTTGCATAGAGGTTTCGTCCTGGACGTGACATCATCTCCACGTCATCTGTTAAACCTACCGTCTTCGGCTGTCCGTTGAGGAGGTAAATGGTTCTTACTTAGATCTGATTTGGTTATAGGTTTCTAGGAGTATCTATATTTGTCTTAAGCTTTAAAGATTGCTCCCTTTTTTATAATTTTTTCTATTATCCTGCAGTCAATTGCAAAGAAGGCTCAGGTCCTACTAGCTGTCCTCGTATGAAGATATTTTCAAGGTCAGAATGTTACATATACTGCGATCCAAGGGACCTATTATGTCTGCTTTTCTTGCTCTGGCCCTTGGGATCCTCAGATGTAGCTCCGAACTTTCTCACAATTCGAGAGATTTTGCATAGAGGTTTCGTCCTGGACGTGACATCATCTCCACGTCATCTGTTAAACCTACCGTCTTCGGCTGTCCGTTGAGGAGGTAAATGGTTCTTACTTAGATCTGATTTGGTTATAGGTTTCTAGGAGTATCTATATTTGTCTTAAGCTTTAAAGATTGCTCCCTTTTTTATAATTTTTTCTATTATCCTGCAGTCAATTGCAAAGAAGGCTCAGGTCCTACTAGCTGTCCTCGTATGAAGATATTTTCAAGGTCAGAATGTTACATATACTGCGATCCAAGGGACCTATTATGTCTGCTTTTCTTGCTCTGGCCCTTGGGATCCTCAGATGTAGCTCCGAACTTTCTCATAATTCGAGAGATTTTGCATAGAGGTTTCGTCCTGGACGTGACATCATCTCCACGTCATCTGTTAAACCTACCGTCTTCGGCTGTCCGTTGAGGAGGTAAATGGTTCTTACTTAGATCTGATTTGGTTATAGGTTTCTAGGAGTATCTATATTTGTCTTAAGCTTTAAAGATTGCTCCCTTTTTTATAATTTTTTCTATTATCCTGCAGTCAATTGCAAAGAAGGCTCAGGTCCTACTAGCTGTCCTCGTATGAAGATATTTTCAAGGTCAGAATGTTACATATACTGCGATCCAAGGGACCTATTATGTCTGCTTTTCTTGCTCTGGCCCTTGGGATCCTCAGATGTAGCTCCGAACTTTCTCACAATTCGAGAGATTTTGCATAGAGGTTTCGTCCTGGACGTGACATCATCTCCACGTCATCTGTTAAACCTACCGTCTTCGGCTGTCCGTTGAGGAGGTAAATGGTTCTTACTTAGATCTGATTTGGTTATAGGTTTCTAGGAGTATCTATATTTGTCTTAAGCTTTAAAGATTGCTCCCTTTTTTATAATTTTTTCTATTATCCTGCAGTCAATTGCAAAGAAGGCTCAGGTCCTACTAGCTGTCCTCGTATGAAGATATTTTCAAGGTCAGAATGTTACATATACTGCGATCCAAGGGACCTATTATGTCTGCTTTTCTTGCTCTGGCTCTTGGGATCCTCAGATGTAGCTCCGAACTTTCTCATAATTCGAGAGATTTTGCATAGAGGTTTCGTCCTGGACGTGACATCATCTCCACGTCATCTGTTAAACCTACCGTCTTCGGCTGTCCGTTGAGGAGGTAAATGGTTCTTACTTAGATCTGATTTGGTTATAGGTTTCTAGGAGCTTTGAAGATTGTCCTTTTTTTTATAATTTTCTCTATTATCCTATAATCAATTCCAAAAAGGCTCAGGTCCTACGAAAGGTATATTCACCACTACTCTAGCAAATTATTCTGTAGTTTCGGAAAATGAAGCGTCATTCTTAATAAAGTTAAAATCTATTAGTATTTCTTACTGATCTGTATCTTTTTTTTAGGTAATGGATTCTCCCTGAAAATGCCTCCGCGACTATCGGCGCGCAGGCTCTTTCTAATAATTCTCTTATTCTTTAGCGTTTCGATTCTGATATCGATACATCATCGATTTTCGTGGATTCGAGTAGGTACAGGTTCCGATTTGCAGAACAATGAAGACGATTCAGATACAGTTGGCATCGGTAAGTTTGTTTGGCGATTTGACGGAAGAACCTTTTTAAAAATTGATAATACTTTCTAATAATATAAAATAATTTATATCAATAGTATGAAATGGAAGCATCGCCCGTAATACCTGTGGGATCTTATTGCTATTGCTTTCAGTCAAGTTATTTACGTTGGCTTCACTAATAGACTATAATTTATACCAAGATGTATTTTGTTTCCGCATCACTGTCAAATGAATGAATTTATCATTTTCCAGAGCCGTTTGTATCCGCTTCAAATCACTTGGATCTATCGGCGGAAATCGGTAATGAAGAAGATTCTACTTCAAGAGGGAATCAAGGCAAGCCCTGGTTCATGAAAGGCGGTACTGATTTTCCTGGAAATAATAGAGGACCTCTTAGATTATTTCCAGATCAAGCTGATGGAGATCGAATTGTAGAGCAGCTGATGTACGTGCCAGAAGATTATCAAGGTGATCATTTTTTGTATTCCCATAATGAAATCTATAATAGTAATTTAAAAAGAGTATATAAACAAATTTGTTTGACGCTTTGAAGAACTTAGAGTTCGAAACGTTTGTCCATACACTCGTACAACATCGCACAATGGTGGGATAGTGGAAATAGAAAAAGGACTTGTTTTTGAGAGGTCTATGCAGCCCAGAAGCTGTGATTACATGAAAAGGATAAGTTTTTATTGGTGGAATAAGCAAAACCGGACTTACGGGTATTTTTTTATAACTAGGTTCCAACTCTCCCCTACCTCTTATTTGAAGAGATAGGCCAAACCTAAAAATGCGCAGAATTTGTAGAAGAATTCGATTATTACATATAAAGTTCTACTTAATGCGATAAATTTGAAAAAAATTTGCTTTTTCAATTCCATATTTTCAAAGACTTTCGCTTAGTTTTCGCTTTTTATATTTATCATTTGTAGTGATATTATCCCCGCTTTTATATAAATAAAATACTCGACTGCAATAATACTTAAATATTATTACTTAGATAAGTAAAAATAAACCGTTATGGGCTATGCATTTTTTTTCTTGGCTATTCTAAGCGCTATGATTCAGCTACAGATGAACCACATCAGCAACGTGCCGAGTAGAGAGAAGGGTGGGGGAAAAGGGAAAGGGACCAGCACAGCTGTCGGCAACATGTGATTTTCGATTATTTAGGGCAGGGATGGGGAAACTTTTTTCTTCGCGTGCCAATTTTTGCTAACGAAATATATGGCGGGCCAAGTTGAGGCATTACATTATTTACTAAAATACAAATATTGCCATAATTTTTCTGAAATACTAATTATGGGTCTGGTCTTTGTGGGAACATGTGACATGTGGAACTGTTTTTGTTTCTGCATGACTTCATCATAAGCCGAAAAATTTGTGATGCTGAAATTTTTAACAATGAAAAAGGAGGTCATCCGAAAGCCTATTACGAAGACAATTTTTGCTTAGTTTCATTATTGAAACAGCTTGTACCAAACATAGCCATTATTTTCTGGGCGTGGGCAACTATATTTGGGTATTGTGTCCTAGATAACGACTTATAAAATCCCAATTTGCTGGTGTTCAAAAATAGTTGGCTCAAATGGGTAGTGCGTTCGACGACAGTCGGACTTACGAGTTTTATGCCCGACGTGTACTGCCTTTACTGCCAATTCATGAAAATGTAATTTCTGATAAAAAGAAAATTGTACTTAACTTTTGTTTGCTGGTCTCGGGCCGGAGATGGCCCCATCCCTGATTTAGGATCTCAGGTAAAAAAATTTGAGCGCATAGTTGGCAGTCCTCACATTTTGCATACTTAACTCGATCCAGCGCCTGAACTACTACAAATAATTCGGTCTTTTATGCTTGGAAATGAATATAAGAATAATATAGTTATCTGATTATTATTTTATGTTTATTGGTTGTATTTTCCTATTGTTGTATAATATCTTAATGGAAAATAGCGAAATTGGACATAAAATTTAACCTTGAACTCCCAAAATGGTATTTTCTACTTACGTATTACGTTCCAGAATTAATTTATTGATTTTGCAATATTCCGTTGAACGAAACGTGCCTGACACGATCAAACAGCGCCTAGGGGATAGATTAACTGTGACTTAATGGTAATACTTTACTATAAACAGGGTGAAAATATTTTAATAGTAGAGTTTTAAATAATAAAATTTGAATTAGATCTCTCAAAATATTATTATTTAATAATTTAAAAGCTATTCGTGGTAAGTACTTTGAAGCTACTCAAACCTAACCTAACCTTCCTAAACGTTTAACATAATTTAGTACAGAGAGAGAGAAAATTAGGGCTGGGATTGGGATGTTTTTAATATCTTATTGTCCTGATTAGATTTTCCAGTATTGATGAATTTCTTTTTGTTTCCTTCGCATGAGAATAGGAAAGATAAAGCTAGTGGACGAATTACGTCTTAAAAAGGAAGTCCCACTGAATCTATTAGTTACAAAACGCAAAAAAGTGTCATACAAAGTACCCCACGGTTGATAGTGTCATTAATCTACACATCAGTAATTTTATTTTTATGCTTAGAATTATTTTTTATTTTTATTTTTCAACTTAATTTATTTGTTGGGTTGAGTTCGAGTCTAGTTTTTTCGAAGCCATTGCAAACAACCATTTGAATATAAAATCCCGCAAGTTCTTTTTGACATTAGTATGGTCTAACTTTACATTCATACATATTATTTTCAGGATTTGATACGCCGGAGAAAGTTATATTGGCTTACAACGGTTTGGGTGCGTGGGGTCAGAAGTCGGGACCAGCCTCTTTTCTTGGTTGTCCAGTGAGCAGATGTACGTTAACTGATGATCGAAGTAAAGCAACTGTTGCGGATGCCATTTTATATAAAGATCATTTTATACACCCAGGTGTCAACCGACCTATGAAACAGGTAAAGAACACTCTATTTGTACCATATATGAAAATATTTCCGAATATTTGTGTCCACTAATCGAAGGTTTTCAAGTAGTTTGCAATTCGATAAAAGTAGAAGCTAACAGAATGTGTCTTATTTATATTCAAATTCATCTTATCTTATCAATATCATAAGTTTCTTTCATAAAATTATTAACACATAATAAGTTGAAATAAAACTTTTATTAAATAAAGCAATTAATGAACAAAAACATAATTTACTTCCTGCCCGTAAATTTTTTTCCACTGACTAAAATTAAAAACAAAATTTCAACTTAATGTTTAAATATTAAATTATACGATTTATAAAGTGAAATTATAAATTACATATGGAAGCCTATCAGTTTTTTTTGATAATAATGGCGCTTCTGCTTGACAAAACACTCTTATCCTTATGAATAGAAAAATATTCATTGAGAATAATTCCAAGTGATATAAATCTGGAAGTTAATTCTAATTATGTATATAATCTCTCTAATTTCTTGGGTTCGTAGGTTGTTTGGATAAAATAATAAAACTTCGATGAAATATCACATTTATATGTATAACTTAACGTTTCGCTCCTTCCTTGGGAGCATTTTCAAAAGAATAATTAATATTTAATGATTAAAATATTTGTGAAATAGATAAAAACATATTAGTAGATATCTTAAAAACATCAAATTATGGTAAATGTAGCTGAGGGCTTTATATATACGAGGATGTATTGATATCTAGTTAGCCTGGACCAGTTCCATGCTTAAACAAAATATTGCGTTACCATAGCAACGAACAATAAATTATTAGAAGTGTCAGTGTAAAGTTTGACGTCGAAAAAGTAAACCAGAGTTACGCATTAAATTAAAAGAAAAAATCGAGCCTTCATCAAATACCTGTATTTAGAAGGGTTAAGAGGTAAGCAGATTTACGAAGATATGTTTAAAACCCTTGGTGATCAATGTCCTTCGTATGAGACCGTCAAACATTGGACTGCAAGCTTCAAAAGAGGTAAATTTTCCATGGAAGATGACCGATCAGAAAGACCAGTTTCTGTATCAGTCCCCGAAAGTATGGATGCAGTTCATGACATGATTTTATCAGACCGTCGAATTGGGCTAAAACAGATATCTGAAGTACGGAATATTTCATACGAGCGCGTTCATCATATAGATCACGTCAATTTGGACATGAGAAAAATTGCTGCAAAATGGATCCCCAAATGTTTGAATGTTGACCAAAAGCGTGCAAGGGTAGAAACATCGACTTCTTAAACCGAATTGTTACTATTAATGAGACTGGGTACATTTCTACGATCCAGAAACAGAAACAATCGATGGAATGACGAGACTATGGTTCTCCAAGATCTAAGAAGTTTCGTGTCCAAAAATCTGCTGAAGAAGTTCTTGCTTCAGCTTTTTGGGATTGCCATGGAGTAATCATGACTGATTTTTTGGATAAGGATAGAACAATAACTGGAGATTACTATTCAACATTACTGACCACTTTATGGGAAAAAATTAAAGACAAAAGAGGCGGAAAGCTATCCAAAGGTGTTTTGTTTTTGCAGGGCAACGCTCCTGCACACAAATCTCATGTTGCCACGCAAAAAATTCGTGATTTAGGGTTTGAATTACTAGAACACCCTCCTTATTCACCAGATTTGGCTCCGTCCGACTATCATCTCTTTCCTCAACTGAAAAAAAGTTTCGTAGGTCGTAAATTTTTTTCCAACTAGGAGGTAATAAAAGCTGTGGAGGTCTGGTTTGAAAACATTTTTTTTGAAAGGTCTAGAGAGGTTGCAGGTTCGCTGTAATAAATGTATCCAATTAAAAGGAGAATATGTTGAGTAATAAAATATTTTGACATTGAAATTTTGTGTGATTCTATAGTAGACTAAGAATTTTTCAATATATCCTCGTATATACATATAAAAGAAATTAAGTTCCTATACGTGATTTACGTAGGCGTTTTTAGAGTACATAACAAATAAAAAAATACTTTTTAACACCTGTATGTCTGCAACTGTCTTTTTGGCCACAATTTTGCCCTACATTGGACGATCGGATTCAATGTAGACTTTGTACACTAGTCAAAGACTGACGATAATGCCATGCAATCAAAATATTTGACTATCATGATTAGATTCATTATTTTTTCATATTCTTTGCAATTGTGTAAGAAAAATTGAGCTAGTAGGTGAAAAATCGAAAATTCATCATACCAATACAAACTGTGAGTAAAATATACACTACCGGTCAAAATTTTTTGCCCACCCTATAGTTTACGCGATACACAACAAATAAAAACAATACGATCGATTTTGATATTTATATTTTGAAGAACATATTTAAATAAAAATAAAAATAGAGTTAAAGATTGTAATTATTACATATTTAAATATTTTAATTCATCGATGTGACCCCTTTTTGCTTTTATTATTTCGGTGCACAATTTCAGCATGCTATAGCTATTTCGACAAATAATCGACGTCTATTTGTTTCAATTAGTTTTTCAGGGTATTCCAAAGAAGAGAAATTGGAGTAGGACGCTGCTTCTTGATTCCCTGGCCCACAACCACTCAATTGGGTTGACATCGGGCGTCTGTGACGGCTCCCTATTCTTTAAAATACTATATGCGCTGTTTCGAGGCATGTTTGAGATCGTTTTTATGCTAGAAGATAAATTATCTGCTAATTAATCGCTGGGCTCAGCATCTACTACATTTTTCTTTAATATTTTTTGTAGCCTTCTATCTTCAAAGTCCCTGTCGGCCTTCCTCAAAAACATTCCTAAGCCATCACCGAGATTCCGTCGTGGATTGCATCCGTTCTTCCTTCCGCGCACTTTTCTCTCAGACCCAAAAACCTCAAACTTTGTCTCATCATTCCATAAAACTCTCTCCTAGACTTCATATGTTTTTTAGCCCACTGAAACTTCTTAATTTTATTTTGACGTCTTGAGCTTCTCTCAATCTTGTTTTCACTGTAGTAGTACTCCAAGGCAGATCCCTAGATTCATTGATCTGAGCTGCTATCTCTGACCCCGTCGATCACGTTTACTGATCAGTACAATACGTTAATGTAGATTTTCGAGGCCGAACGTTTTCTATTGCCAAAGCTCCTGGTGGATGTACATTTTTTATAATTATAGTTCGCGATATTTTTAATTCGGCGGCAATGGTAGGGCAACTTTTGCCTAGACTATGAAAACTTGTTATTGATGCAAGAGCTTCAACCAATAGTTCCTTGGATTCACCCGTTTTAAAATTCAGTAGTCCGAATTTGCGAGAACCAAAACAATTCGTAAACAAACTTTTTGCGTCTCACTACCAAACTAACTGGGACTAAACTACAATCATAAACATCGAATAAATAATTCACTGTTACAGAATAATAAACAAATCATTAAGTAATTATAAGTTTTAACTTTTAACATTCGTTCGTATGAAGTAAGAAATCGTTTCGATCTTCGCTTGACAATATGGAAGAGAAAGTTGTTAAAGTTTATTATTTTGAAATTTAATGATTGGATTATGAGGGGGACCGGCAGTGTAGGTTGTCAGATAAATATTGCCACGGAAGAAACAAATCAAATTTTTCGAAACAAATGTTTATTTGAAATAAAAAGCAGATAAAATGGCCACTATCTCGCGGCTGGCATCTCGAAACCTGGTAGTTCTATTTTTGAAAACTTGAGACAGATATAGCGTCGGATCTGTTACCCATTTCTTGCAGATGGTTCACGTAGACTGAAGGAGGCCATGAAATATCTTCTCCGCAAGTTCAATTTCAACAGGTAAACGTTCGTTGGATGTATGATAAGTCGCATTCATGCTCTATTAATGTAACTCTCAAAATGATGTAACCGTGGTTTAAAAAAAATCTCGTAGTTTTTTCACATATTCTGCAGAATTAACAGTTACGAATCGCCACGTCCTCCTCGAAGACATTGCCGCCTAAAACGTTATTTTTGGAGATTATAAACTTCTTTGGTGTTTAGATTTAGGGTTTTCTCTACTCGAAAACCTCCCTTGAGCACATGAGTCAAAAAAAGCTTTCAGACACGAATTGCATGCAATATTCAGCGCGACTTGAACCTGGGACCTCCCAGAATGTTTCTTTACGCACTGGAAAGTGTGTCTAAAGTACGTATTTTACGCACAGAAGTAGAAAAAAGAGTTTTTCATTTATATTTCTCTATTTATTAAAAAGATTGTTTCAGTCTAACAATTATGAATGTATGAAACATTACTTTAGATTACATGGTTTAATTTTTAATTGCAGATATGGATCATATACTTTTTGGAATGTCCGTATCATACGCAAGGTGTGAAATTTCCCGATATCATCAATTGGACCGCCACTTATAGGCGAGACAGTGATATTGTAGCCCCTTACGAAAGGTGGACATATTATGACCCACAGGTAAGATTAGTAGTACACTGAAATCATTTTTATATACGATTGTCCCAACTTTCACCGACTGAAGAGTTCGTATTAAGTTTATATTATAACGAGGGTTGCCTCTAAGTTTTTTATAAAAATTGAAACAGAAATTAAGTACGAGGCGAACTGATTTATCGCATTTCGAAATATTTGATTAAGGTCTATACATTTTTGCATACGCTGTAACCAATTCTGGAAACATTTTTTCCACTCTTAAAGCTGATATCGTACGAACATGGTTTTTGAGGTATTCAACAGCTTCTTGAGGTGTCCGATGTCAGCGCATTTGTTGTTTGACAATGGAAAACAGGAAAAAGACATTAGATATTAATTTGACGTTTCTATCTTTCAAATATTCAGTTTTTCGACGTGCTTTATGGC